>NC_141694.1:1007702086-1008941189 GCF_964263255.1 Lissotriton vulgaris | reverse complement strand
TAGCACTTTTGCAACTTTTCAAGCCTTGGCGTGCAGAAGAGGAACTGCTTGGAGATTTCCTCTGTTACGAAGACTCTTTTAATGCAGCCAAGGAGTCCATAGAATGTCCTGCTTTTCCTAAATATCAAGAAATGCTAACTTTGGAAATTGAGCAGGAAGCAACGATTGCAGCCGAGATTGCCAGAGACAGTTCTCAGGACAGTCAGAGTTCTGTTTCATTGAGTCAAGATCCACTTGGAGGACCTATTATCGAAAATGAAGCTGCCACTGCTATGAATGAAGTGGAAAGAGCCATGGCACATGCTCAGGAGGATTCAGTTAACTTAGAAGACTTGGAAAAACAACTCAACGTTGAGCAGAGGAAAATATATGATGAAGTTACCAAGGAAATTGAGCACGGATTAAGTCATGAGAAGAAAGAGTGCTCATGTACGTCGTTGAAGCCTGTCCGACTGTACGTGAGTGGAGAAGCGGGAACTGGAAAGAGTTTCCTCATTAAAGCAATTTCTTGTTATTTGCAGGAAAGGACTAAGTCATCGCTGTCTTGTGTTGTCACCGCTCCTACTGGACTGGCAGCACATAACATTAAAGGTATTACTTTGCATCGTCTACTGATGCTGCCGGTGGAGCATGACAACAAATTACAATACAACAAGTTATCTGGAGATGCTTGCTGTGAAGTTTCAAGAGTCTTGAGGAAAATGAAACTACTTATCATTGACGAAGTAAGCATGGTTTCCAATGTCATGCTTGCCTTTGTGCATTTGAGAATGCAAGAAGTACTTAAAACTGAATATGATGTGTTATTTGGTGGCAAACACATCATTGTTTTCGGAGATCTTCTGCAGCTGACACCAGTAAAAGGTCAACCTGTGTTCAAAATACTCACGCATGAAGATACCAGGAAGTGCCTAGGGAGCATTGGCAACGTCAATATATGGTTAAACTTCAATTATGCAGAACTGCATGAAAATATGCGTCAGGCAAAGGATGAAGATTACAAGAATATTCTACAAGATATTAGAATTGGAAAAGTGACCGAGCATGGGAGAGAAGCTTTAAATGCACGATTACTGTCAAATTTATATCCCAAACAAGAGATTGAGCCTGAGAATATTTTTCAGAAAATTACTGAGAAGAAGTCCGGGATATGTCTCATGCCAACTCTTGCAGAATGTGCCATCTTCAACAACAAAATGTTGAATTTAGAAAAGCAAGAGATTGTGAAACTTGAAGCTATCGACAAATTAGAGCACATGGGATCAACAATTATTTTGTCAGACAATTTGAAATCAAAATTGGATTAATTAGAGAAGACTATATCTAAAACAGCGGGTTTTGAAAAGACTTTGAATGTGTGTTTAAATTGCCGAATTATTTTGAGAAGGAATTTACATGTAGAAAGAGGTCTAGTAAATGGATCAATGGGTAATGTTGTTGATTTGGAGAAATACAAAAATAGAGATGGAATCGAATTTTTAAGAATTAAATTTGATGGCATTGAGGAAGTACAGCAAATTGGTCGTTGTTCTGCTAGGTTTTTGCTTGTTAAAGACTTATATGTTCGCCGTAAACAGTTTCCTGTTTGCTTGGCATATGCGGTGACAATCCATAAATCGCAAGGTTTAAGTGTAGACTGTGCATTGGTGAATATTGGCAGTTCTGTGTTCAAGGAGGGTATGGCATATGTGGCATTGTCACGAGTTAGAACTTTATCGGGATTGTACTTGATTGACTGTGATGTCACAAACATTTGTGCGGATCTAGATTGTGTTAAGGAATACAATAGGTTAAGAAGAGAGTATGCGCCACATTTGCCTCAATATCCTTTGTTTGAGAAACGTGTGGTAGGCCAGAAACGTAGAAATATCAGTAATAGTAGGGAGGTTGTTGCAAAAAGACTAAAAGTCAATGAACCGAAAGTTGTTAGCAGAAAGAAAGTGGATTCTGTTGAAGATGTTGTCGGTTTTCAATTTGAAAACAGTTCTGGTGTCAACTGCTATGCAAATGTAGTGGTTAATGTTCTCTTTTCACTAGAGAGTTTAAAAGAACAGATTGTGTTCAATTCGGAGCAAAGTTTATGCTGCTTGTTGAATTCTGTGTTAGAGAAATGTAGCACTGATCGAACAAAAGTAGAAAGTGTGTCTGAAGTTCGTTATCTGTTAGATGAATGTTCAGGTCAAACAGACTTCTCTGAAAATAATCAGCAAGATTGTCAGGAGTTTTTAATGTATATGCTTGATGTATTGCAAGATGAGGGTGTAGATGTAGATCACCTGTTTGGGCTTTCTTATCAATGGCAGCATGACTGCGAGAACTGTATGGTATCAAGTACTACTAGTGTAGATTCAGAAAGATTTATATATTTAACTTTGCCAGACAGTAAATCAGTGTCGTTTAATAAGCTAGTAAATGCAGCGGATCACAACATGGAGTGTAGCCAATGTAAATGTGATATGATGTCAACATTATTTATACGTAGATATAGCCAGTATGTCATTTTAATGATCCAACGATGTAGGCCTGATGGATCAAAATTGTCAACTTTAATAAAAAATGTTGTGGCTTCTCAGCTGTCAATATCAGGGAGGACTTTTGTAACTGTAGCAATTATCTATCATGAAGGTCCATCAACAACATCAGGACATTATACAGCTTACTTAAAGTCTGGAAACGGCTGGTCATTCTGTAATGATTCCGTTGTAACTTTCAAAAAAAAATTGCCGTTTGACCTTAAAAATTCTTCCCTGGTGTTTTTAAAACCAAAATTTTAAGTAGAGGGAATGTAAGTCTGCAATGCTGTCTAGATTAAAAATCCAACTATATAAACCTGATGCAAGTAGGCCTGCTTCATAGTAAGCAGTATCAGTGTCATAGGAAAAGGAGAACATGAGTGACAAAGAAGAGTAAGATATTAGTAGTCCAGGATTGTGAAAATAATCTCAAATATTTTATTTTTGAAAGTTGCGTAAATAGAAAATGTCGGGATTTGATTGGAAGAAATATAAGACTTGCGAATCGCGGCAACATGATTTGGCCTAGTGGAAACATGTGATAGAATGAGAGAAGTTTTTTTTTCTATGTAACATATTTTACGTATCGATGGAGGTTTTCTTTCAGAAAGTGGCGGGCTGAAAATATTTATAGCACAACAGAGTGGATGCTGTTTATAGGAGATCATTCGACGTCATTGAAAGTAAGTCAATTTTAAGGAGTTTTGAAATCAGATTTCTTAGGTTGTATGGGTTTTTTAAACACAGTCATTTTGATTGTGTTTTTTTTTACCCGCTGTTATATGATGAATACCTTCAAGTCACTGATTTAAGTGAAATTTGATACATTCTGAGAACAGCAAAAATAAACCATTTAACATGTATAATTAATGTTATGGTTTTTGTACTTATGATATCCATTTAGAAATGTGAGGTACATATGGGTAAGCTGAGTCTTCTGTAAGTGTCAATTTTAATGCTTACAGTGCTGTACTTCTGGGTACTGTTTTTTTAAAAAAAAAGAAAAGAGGCCTCACCTCAAAGAAAGCTCTTGAAAGCACACATCTTATTTGCATCCTAAAATAATCATTTTAAATGTTAGACACAATTTTATGATGGTTTCACATCTCTTTTGCGCTGTTATGGCATCACTATTGTGAGACATAAGCAATGCAAAAGAAGCATCATATTTCAAAATAGGCCTCATTTCATCAGCATGAAGATACTGTTTGTTGAAAATAAATATATTTAGGATTGTGTAGGGGTCGTAGAGAAGTAGAGGTTTATATAAGTGTCAAAGTTGTTTAAAAAGTGTTTCTTCTTGAACCTTTTCCCTTCTTTTTTCTAATTTTTAAATACATGTTTTAATATTTTTGGAAATGTTTGTTCTCTCTTTTACAGATTGAATGTATGAAAAATTTTCGTTAAAAATTAACAAGAATTATAAGGTAAATGTTTTCTACTTTTTTAACCTGCATTCCACTGCTGATGATGTCACTGACTATGTTATGAATGATGTAATAATTGGGCATATGTGTTATCTCGTTAAAAAAACGAACAGTAAGTTTAAGGATAGGAAACAGACAGTTATGTTACAAAAAAGACAGCTATAGGACGTAAACAAAAAAAACTGTTACTCGCAATCCACTGCTGATGATGTCACTGACTATGTGAAAAATAGTGTAATATATGACATGATCAGAAGTGAATTGCGGGTCACAGTATCTTTTCTTTACTCCCTATAGCTATCTTTATAGTAACATAGCTGTCTGTTTTCTTTCCTTATACTTACTGTTCCTTTTTTTAAAAAAAAAATTTTTGGTGCGCTCAAAGTTCGCGTACCGGATAGCGAACTGGGAGCGAACTAATAGAAATAGAGCTTGGCAGAGTTCAAAGAATTCTACCAATTTTTTTTAATAATGGGGAGGTAGTTCTGAAAAGAACTTTTTTTTTGTTTTTGTTGTTTTAAATTTTTTTTATTAGTTTTCTGAACATTTTTTATATTTTTTTGTTTTTTTCTGAACATTTTGTATTTTTTTTATTTTTTGGGGGGAGGGGGGGAAACAAAAATGATTCATCGAAGAGGGCTCAACAGGAGCAACAAAAATAAGAAGAATTTATTTTTGGGGGCGTTTTGGACATACATGATTTTTGATGGCTCTAATGATAAGAGTTATACTACTTTCGCGGTAGCATAATGTTTGATTGCACCTCATACAAACTTGTTTGACTTCCCCCATGTCCATTTGAATATTTGGGATCAGCTCCCTTGCTTCAGGTCCCGTAACTTCTGGCACAACCGATCTTCTGGCTATTGCTGGTGAATTCTGTTGTTCGTCTCGAAGCTGAGCTGCACTGTAGTTATTTGGGTGCCACCTGCTCATGTGTCTGTGCATAGTGTAATTCCCATAACTATATTTTTTATCCGTGCCTCTAGAAAGACGTTCGTCACAGATTCGGCAAAAGACATACCTGGCGTTCACTTTCTTTTGCTCTGGTGGAAATTTGAAAAATTGCCAAATGAAATTTTCCTTCCTGTTGTATCTCCTGGGCTCCTCAGGCAAATATTCAGACTCTTCCTCCTCTTCCCGCTCTTCCTCTTCTTGAAAGATTGGTTGAGTTGGTGGTCCTTTCTTTCCATGAGGAGGTGGAGGTGGTGGTGGGGGAACACTACCAGAAGCTACAACAGAAGCCATTTCCCTGGATTGTACAAAGGTCTTTCTCTCATCAAGATGAAAGTCAGAGTGAGGAAAGAAGGAGGGGTTTTCATCATTTGGGAAAAGCCAAAGTTCTAAACCAATGAAAAGTGTTAATTTTAGATCACATGACCTAGTATTACATCATTAGGAAACCAAAAGTGAAATGAACTAATGAAAAGTGTTATTATCGAGTCACATGACCTGCTGTCTTTACGTTTCGCGCTTTGCGCCGCTATCCAATCAGCTTTCGAGTCCGCTAACTTGGCGCGTCGGACAACGTATTACGCGACAACGCAAAACGTCATGATAACGTAACAGTCACGCTTAAGGAGCGATTACCGGCTCGCGCACCAAGTCGCGGCTTTGAATTCAGCTAACGGGAAGCTGACCAGTTCGCGGACTAGGAGCGGAACAATTTTTTTTTTTTTAAATTGTATAAAAAAAATGTACAATATATTTTATGATTTAAAGAAAAATACATTTTACAGATAGAAATATTAGCTTTCAAAAAACCATTGAAATTCAATGAAAAAACCATAGGTTATACTCCATATATAGTTAGGAATTAGCATTTACAAAACCTTATTTTACTCGCATAAAACCATTGAAATTCCATATATAGTTAGATGCGCTAACTATATATCGCGCACCCGCAATCCACTGCTGATGATGTCACATATTACATCATTCATGACATGGTCAGTGACATCACTGATGACATCACTGATGACATCTCAAATGACATCTCAAATGACATCACTGATGACATCTCAAATGACATCACTGATGACATCACTGATGACATCTCATTTGACATGACTGATCACATCACTGATGATATCATTCATGTGATAATACGATGAACCTCTTCAGACTCTAATATAACCTTAGATACAATCAGTGTAAACAGACACTCAGAGACTGCCACTCATCCATGGAGTTACTCAAACACCTAGTCAGTCATGCAAAGAATCAATCACACCTCCATTTCCTCAACTATACAGTTATACAAACTTTACTTATTCAAACATATACTAACACATATTTACTCTCTTATACAATCCCTGATACAAGTTCACAATGATCCATACAGCCACTCACACATTCACTGGCTCTTATGCACAGTTATTTATATATGTCAACTCTCACATGTACTGTGTTTTACATATGTACTTACTTTGACATGTAGCACTGAGATATCCATTCACTCACCAATACACTCATGCACACAGTCAACCGCCCATACAGCTGTTTCCACATGCACTTTTGAACCCATACATCTAGTGTATCAACTGCTCACACATCTATGCACAGAGTCACACACCTCCCAGCCACCCCCACACACACTCAGTTTCCCATACAAATACTTGGGCAACCAATCAATAACCCATATAGTTACTCATATAGCTACTTATCAACACATGCAACAGTTTACAGAACAACAGACATAATGATGCACAAATTAAGACAGTTTAGTCACTAACCCATGCACTCAGTGAGACACATTTAATCACTCACTCAATCAGTCAGTCATGCACCTAGTAAATCCTTCATCCAGACACTTATATATCCACTCATTCTTCAATATGTAAAACATATTTTAACTTTACAGAAACATACAGTCACTGGATGTTGTAATCAGTGATGTCATCAGTGATGTCATTTGAGATGTCATCAGTGATGTCATCAGTGATGTCACTGACCATGTCATGAATGATGTAATATGTGACATCATCAGCAGTGGATTGCGGGTGCGCGATATATAGTTAGCGCATCTAACTATATATGGAATTTCAATGGTTTTATGCGAGTAAAATAAGGTTTTGTAAATGCTAATTCCTAACTATATATGGAGTATAACCTATGGTTTTTTCATTGAATATATATATATATATATATAATATGCTACTTACCAGTATGCATCTGTTCTTGGCATGTAGGGCTGCTGACATTCATATCTGTGCATAGATCGCCGCCTAGTGTGGATGATTGCACATTGTTGTCCTGGAAGAGTCTTCGAAGTATCACAAGATAGGTGGCTCCTCCCCTGGACTACAGTGCGCATGGGCATCCTCTGATTGTTTTTCGCCATTGTGGCAGAGATGGAGTGTAGTACAGTAAGTGATGACCATGCCTTAGAATAATACTGAGTGCTACAGCTGCGACAGGCACCGGGGAGGAGGGCGGGCGATATGAATGTCAGCAGCCCTACATGCCAAGAACAGATGCATACTGGTAAGTAGCATATTCCGTTCGAGGCATGTGGGCTGCTGAATTCATATCTGTGCATAGAATAAATAGCAGTTACCTCCTTAGCGGTGGTTGCCCGTGCCAGCTGCAGCAGTCTGAAAAAGGGTTTTGAATACAGCCTGTCCTACAGCAGCTTTCTGTTTGGAGTGTACGTCTACGCAGTAGTGTTTGGTAAATGTATGTATGGTGGTCCATGTGGCTGCTCTACATATATCCTCCAGGGGAATGTTACCTAGGAAAGCCATGGATGCCCCTAACTTGCGTGTGGAATGCGCTCGTGGGGGAACTGTTAATGTGCGTTTAGCTTTTTGATAACAGATTTGTATACGCTTAACAATCCATCTGGCTATACCTGATTTGGAAATGGGGTTGCCTTTGTTGTGTGGAAAGAAGGCAACAAACAGTTGTTTAGTCTTTCTAAAATCTTTTGTCCTGTCGATGTAATACAGGAGAGACCTTTTAACATCTAAGGTGTGCAGTGCTCGCTCTGCCACAGAATCTGGATTGGGGAAGAAAACTGGCAGTTATATGGCTTGATTAATGTGGAACTGCGACACAACTTTAGGCATGAATTTAGGGTTGGTACGTAGCACTACCCTATTAGCATGAATCTGTATGAAAGGCTCTTGAATAGATAGGGCTTGAAGCTCACTAACTCGTCTTAGTGATGTGATGGCTACCAGAAAAGCCACTTTCCATGTAAGAAACTGTATTTCACAAGAGTGAAGAGTTTCAAAGGGCGGTCCCATTAGTCTGGTGAGAACTACATTTAGATTCCAGACGGGTGAAGGAGGGTGCCTGGGAGGGATCACTCTTGAGTCCTTCCATAAAGGCTTTAATGGCAGGCACCCTGAAAAGTGAAAGATGCTGCCTGTTTTGAAGATATGCTGCAATGGCGGCCAGGTGTATCCTGATGGAAATATATGCCAGATTGCATCTGTATAGATGCAACAAATAACATATGATGTTTTGCGTGGACGCATCCAGCGGATTAATGTCATTATTGGAACAGTAAATGACAAACCGTTTCCATTTGGCCGCATAGCATGCCCTAGTTGTAGGGCGCCTTGCCTCCTTGATGATGTTCATACAGTCAGGGGGTAGGTTGAGGTAGCCAAACTCTATGACCTCAGGAGTCATATCGCAAGGCTCAACTGTTGTGGATCTGGGTGCTGAATGTCTCCATGGCTCTGAGTGAGGAGACTGGGCGTGAGGCGCAGCCTTTCGTGGGGCACCACTGAGAGTTCTAGGAACGTGGTTTACCAGGCTTGCCGTGCCCACGTTGGAGCAACCAGGATGAGCGTCATGGAGTGTTGTCGCAGTTTGCGTGCCACTAGCGTTATGAGTGGTGCTGGATGAAAAGCGTACGCAAAGCTGCCTGACCAGTTCATCCATATCGCATTGCCCTGAGACTGCGGGTGTGAGAACCTGGCGGCGAAGGTTTGGCATTTTGTGTTTTCTTGTGTGGCGAATAGGTCGATTTCTGGATGACCCCACCGCTGGAAATATGGTTGGAGCACCGAGGGGTGTATTTCCCACTCGTGCATCTGATGGCTGTGCCTGCTGAGCAGGTTCGCCATCTGGTTGTCCTTGCCTGGGAGATGTTCCGCCATTAGGAACATGTTTCTCTGAATGGCCCACTTCCACATGCTCTGGGCTAGATGAGACAATTGTGAAGAGTGTGTGCCTCCCTGCTTCTGGATGTAATACATGGCAGTCATGTTGTCTGTCCGGATCAGCACGACTTTGTTGCACAAGTGTAACTTGAACGCCTTCATTGCCATGAAGATTGCCATCAGTTCCAGCAGGTTGATGTGCATCTTCTGCTGCTGTGTCGTCCATAGTCCCTGCATTGTATAATGGAGGACATGCGCTCCCCAGCCCTGGAGAGACGCGTCTGTCGTCCGCACTACTTGTGGTACAGGCTCTTGGAACGGTCGTCCCCTGCAAAGGTTTTGTGTGTTCCACCAATGCAGAGAGTTGTAAGCACGACCGGTCACCAACACTAGGTCTTTTAGATGTCCATGAGCCTGGTTCCACTGTCGTGCTAAGCACTCCTGGAGGGGGCGCATGTGCAGCCTTGCGTGTGGGACTATGAAGATGCAGGAGGCCATCATCCCTATCAGTTGCATGAACACCTGCGCCGGGAGCAGGTGTTGGGGTCTGAATTTCTGGATTAGTAATTGCATGCTGGCTTTGGCTGCGCTGTTGCTGTCATAGTGTTTATTGTTGCCCCTAGGTACTGTTGTACATGTGCGGGCTGAAGGTGTGATTTTGGGTAATTTAGTGAAAATCCTAGACTGTGTAGGAGGTGAATCGTGCGGGACATGTGGCTGGCACATTGCTGGGCTGACTTTGCTTGAACAAGCCAGTCGGCAAGATGGCCGCCGACAGACCGTAGGAGGTAGCAGCTCCTGACCACTCTCCTGTATCGAAAGGCTGGAAAAAGCTGGGAACACGGCTGGGATGAGGAGGATCGAATGATATGTTGCAAATTTGAAGGAGGACGTAAGGAGTACTGAAGCAGTCAGTTTGTGTCGCATAGTGGGATGCTCAAGGACTTGCTTAACTGGCTTGATTCATCGGAGTGGCCCTTTACACGGACGCTTGCTACTTCTGAGAGTGGGCCGTACACTTTTTGGCGGATATTTGGAATCGCGATTGAAGAGACGCTCCAGCGATTACAGGGTACCTGGTACATAGGGAAGCGATATATGGCTCCAAAAGTAATGAAAGCAGTAAAGGATATGGCCGGAAAAGAGGATGAAGAGCTACAGACAAGTGACACTGAGATCCCAGCAGCAAACCTCAGGGCGAAAGCGCAACACAGAGCCCAATTACGGAGAGAAGCAGCCAGGATTCGTGAAGAAGAGAGACTTTCAGCGACGGAGAGGAGGAAACAGGACAAGGAAAAAGAAAAGAGAAAAAAAAAAGAAATAACTGGAAAAGGGCTTACAAAGAGCATGGACGTCGGCTCTGAGTCATCAAGGGAAGCTACTCTGCGCCAGCCAACACTGTTTGAATCATTCCCGGCGCTAAGAGTTGAGAATGCGCCCGTGGATGCTACCGTGAATGCTACCGGCTTGAATGATTGTGCCGGGTCAGCTGGCGTTACAGAGCAGCGGTCCTCATTGAGAGATGTAGCCGAGGCTGGGATTCTAGAGGCTGAGCCGTCCTGGAGGGTGACGTCAGCGTGACGAGGAGTGTGGTCCAATCCGGACCTGCAGCTGCGGTGAGTCAGCCTGTAGAACGAGTTGACATAGCGGAGATGGGCAGCGGCTCACAGAGAAGGCTGATTGAAGGTATAGAAGGCAATGAAATAACTCGGGAACTCGAGAACGAGGAGGCTGCCTCAGAGCATTGGGACGGCTATAAGAGAAAGGAGCGCTCAGAGTGTCCAGAGGTGGTGACAGCTCAAACAAGCATTGGAAATGCAATAGGTCTCGCACCATTAGAGTTAGTGCTTTTAGAATTGTTTATGGGTTTTTTTTGTAAATGTTTAGCATTTTTGTTTCCTGTAGCCAATGCTAAAGAATTACAAATAAAAAAGCCATAAACATTTCTAAAAGCTCTAATTGAAATGGTCTGAGACCTATTGCACTGTGTGAGGGTGAGGGGTTGAGGGTGAGTGAGGGTGAGGGTGGGTGAGGGTGAGTGAGGGTGAGGGGTTGAGGGTGAGTGAGGGTGAGGGGTTGAGGGTGAGTGAGAGTGAGGGTGAGTGAGAGTGAGGGTGAATGAGGGTGAGGGTGAGTGAGGGTGAGTGAGGGTGAGTGAGGGTGAGGGTGAGGGGTTGAGGTTGAGGGTGAGGTGTTGAGGGTGAGTGAGGGTGAGGGTGAGTGAGGGGTTGAGGGTGAGTGAGGGTGAGGGTGAGTTAGGGTGAGGCGTTGAGGGTGAGTGAGGGTGAGGTGTTGAGGGTGAGTGAGGATGAGTGAGAGTGAGGGTGAGTGAGGGGTTGAGGGTGAGGGGTTTAGGGTGAGTGAGGGTGAGGGTGAGTGAGGGGTTGAGGTTGAGTGAGGGTGAGGGTGAGTGAGGGTTGAGGGTGAGGGGGTGAGGGTGAGTGAGGTGTTGAGGTTGAGTGATGGTGAGGGTGAGTTAGGGTGAGGGGTTGAGGGTGAGTGAGGGTGAGGGGTTGAGGGTGAGTGAGGATGAGTGAGAGTGAGGGTGAGTGAGGGGTTGAGGGTGAGGGGTTGAGGGTGAGTGAGGGTGAGGGGTTGAGGGTGAGTGAGGGTGAGGGTGAGGGTGAGGGGTTGAGGGTGAGTGAGGGTGAGGGTGAGTGAGGGTGAGGGTGAGGGGTTGAGGGTGGTGAGGGTGAGGGTGAGTGAGGGTGAGGTGTTGAGGGTGAGGAGTTGAGGGTCCCAACACATTTACATGCATTGTATTGCTTACTCACTTTTGAATTTAATCTATGTGTAATACATTTTGTGATTTCAATAAAATCCTCTTTAAACTAAAAAAAAAAATAGTTTGTGCACAATGGGGACAGAAACTTTCCAAACCCTCGTCTTCTGATCTGCCCCATACTGTGAAAGATCTTAGCTTCATGGTCCATGAACTAATCTCAGTATTAGTCGAGGGGCCATAAGAAGATGCGCTCGAGCTGCAGCTCATTCATGGGAGTCAGAGCTGTATCTGCAGTCCTGGTGCTAGCAAGTTTTACAGGTGCAGTTTAGCTACATTACGAGTCGCTAAAATCATTCAAGCTAAAGTGCCAAAGAACGGCTTTTAGCAGCAGCGTCTTGCCTAGCGCCACCAACGTAAGTCATCATTATTTAAAGCATTAGGACCATACAGTGTGAGATGCATTAAAAAGATAAAGCTGTGTGCGCAATGATGACGGTATTAACAGCGTTGTGGTGGACCGGGCGTCACCTCGCTATTAGTCTCAGTGCCACGAAAAACATGCTTTTTTTATAACGAACTTTATTGAAGATTTCTGCGGCAAATCATATAAAGTCAATTGGAGCAGGCCAACTGAAACATATTTTCAATTTTAGACCATGACGAGCAGCAGCTCATCTGAGGCAGCCTCAAAACACCTGCTGCTTCGCTGACCACACACCAGCGTCACTCTCTCCCTCATCCCAACTGCGGGAAGAAGAGAAAACAGAGCCGGGACACAGGCAGGCAATCACAAAAGAAAATAAGTCGGAGCACGCGGACCATTAGATAACTGCATACAGCGCAGGAAAGCCTGCCATCTTTGGGCCCCGGTGCCACTGCACCCGCTTCACTGATAGCTACATGTATGCGCGCCTTTTTTTGTACAGCTTGTGAAAATGGAAAATACGTCATTCTATTTTGTTTTTTGTTTTATGTGCCAAAGTCGTACCAAATTATACCCACACTAATTTATGTAAAAACATAGGTCTACTCCTATGTGTGCCTGGCAACAGGTGTGTGGGCTAATGTCATTTGTATCCTAAATATTCATTCCCTCGTGCAAGTCTACTTTTCAGTGCGCCGCTTAACAGAAGCAACACAGAGCAGATGCAGCGTCTCATGTCTTAATCAGTAGTGCCTGGAAGGAGTCCGCACCAATGTTTCATTAGATTGGGTGAGAAAGCTAACAAGTAATTGATCCTTTCCAATTAATTTGAAAGCTGCGAGTCAGTTACACGTAAAATAGATAATTAGCCAAATCACTCTAGCTTTGGGCAGCAATTATGTCCAGGAATCCCAGTTTGAGATGGATGCGTGTTGCTAATTATATTTTAAAAGCGTATTAGTCACAGTTGAGCATGTTTTGCTAATGAAGGACTGGGGGGCTGTGGAGGGTCTGTGGCAAGAGAGAGAGCAGGCGTGGTATGCGAGATAATGAATGGACAAGTTTGGGCACCGACATATGGGCCAATTTCACTTAATTATCCTTCTTCAGACAGCCTCACGAGAGTGGAGCGAACGGGATTTCGCACAGCTTGTCCCGTGTAAATGATGTCCAAATCGTACAACGGGAATAGTCGTTAATTTATTTATTTTTTAGGCGTATCTGTCTACCGCAAACAAAGCCACATGGGCAACAGAGCACTTCACATGAAACAAGAACAAGTCTAAGAATCGCCACATATTAATAAAAAGACGAAACCGTGTTAATGGCTGTAGGGTGGGGGAAAGGAGGGAAGAGAGAGAAGGGGAGGGGGGAGCAGAAATGCGACACGGCGGGCAGGGGAGGGGGCGGAGCAGGGAGAGGGAACAGACGGAGGGAAGGCAGATAAGGGGAGGGGGGAGGAGAAATGCGGAGGGAAGAGAGAGAAGGGGAGGGGGGAGGAGAAATGCGACACGGCGGGCAGGGGAGGGGGCGGAGCGGGTAAAAAAACAAGACGGAGTGAAGAGAGATAAGGGGAGGGAGGGAACTGATGTGCACGCGCTTTTAAGCTCAATGCGCATTGAGCTTAAAAGTCACGGGCACTGCAAGGAATCGCCACGATTCCTTGCAAGATGGATAAAGAGTGGATAAGCCACCATAGACTCGCAAGCTCGATGCGCATGCGCATCGACAGGCGAGACCTAAAAACGGCTGAGGTAATAAAGACAAACACAATGATTGGTGGCATGAGAGAGGAAATGGGTGAAACGGATCCACAGAACAGTACCCCCGTAAGAGAGATTTTTTTAGAGGGCGAGTCTCAGCTTACTGTATTAACACCGGAGAATCAAGCTCAGATGAATAAGGTGCAGGAGGGGGGGAGCCAAATGACTGAAAGCACCTCGATAGCTGAAACGACACTGCAACCTCCTAGTAATAAGGAAACGTTAGGCAGCTCCACTTTAATTAATTTAGTAGATACCCCAGCAGATGAAGCAAGCAAGGATAAAAATGGCTTTAATGAAAACATCTCCGAGGATGTTCCAAAGAGCTCTCATGCGAGGACTGGGGTGGGCCACCAACAGGAAGGATTACTTACCGGCAGTTACTGGTTCTCCTAGTGATGAATGTTTTTTTTACCAGGAACGATGATGATAAGGAGGACAAGGAGGAAAATAGGGAGGAGGACGAGTTTGAAGAGTCAGACTCAAGCCATAACTTGTCTAGTAACTTAGATGATCTATCATCACTCACGGAAAGTGGATCGGAGGCTTCACAGTTAGATACCTCAGAGCTAGATACCGAATCTGAGCCAGAACATAATACCGTACTAAAAAGAAATCAAATGAGTAAGCCAAACAGAGTTAAGGGAAGGGCCCGCAGAAGAACAAAGAAACGGGGGAGCATTACACAGACAGGTGTGGCTAAAAAACTGGATTGGGACTACGCAGCTACCTCACAATTGTACCAGGAGGGCGCAGCTGGCGGTTTTACACAACCGAATAAAACACTGGCTCAGGCTCGGACACAGGAGAAAGATTACGCAGCAAGCTTTGATCTTCTGTTCTCAACCCTAAAGCAGATCCAGGGGGAGGCTCGGCGGGAGAGTCAAAGAGCTAAGCACGCAAATAAGAAGATACAAGGGACTTTACGCAAGGTTGATAAAATGTATGAGGAAATGTCTGGGAGACTGGTGGAAGTCGAGGAGAGGACAGGTAAAGTCGAGGAAGAAGCTGTAAAGTTGCAAGAGTATCGGGACGAGCAAGAAAAGATCTCATCGGACGTTCTGTGGAAGCTCGAAGATTTTGAGAACAGACAGAGGCGCAACAATATAAGACTGCTTGGTATTGAGGAAGGGAAGGAGGGGACGGATGTACGTGCTTTTGTTGTAGAGTTGTTGAAAGGAGCTTTCCCGGAGATGGATAAGTGGGATTGGGACAAGGAGGTGCAGCGGGCACACCGGTTCCCTTTGACGCAAAGGAAAAACACAGGCTCCAAATCAAGGGCTATATTAGTGTATGTAGGAAACTTTTTGCTAAGAGAAGAAGTAATCAGAAAGGCAAAGCCAGTGGCCAAACGCTCATATAAAGATATAATCTTTTTTGCACACCCAGATTTTTGCCACACTACCGTGGAGAGAAGGTGGCGCATGAGGCAGTTAATAACACCCTTCCAAAATGTGGGATGTGAGGTCTACCTGATGTTCCCCTGCCGACTCAAAGTTGGCTTCAATGTCCAGTTTAGGGTCTTTTTTTCTGAAATAGTGGCACAGGAATATTTGACCTATTTAAAAGAAGGGAAGGCACAAAGAGAAGGGAAAGCCCAAAGCCACAGGGTTGCAGCTATAAGGCAAACAGCTCATGTGACACAGAAAAAGTAATGAAATAAAAGTAGTCAGAGTAAGTGAGGGAGGGAGCAGCATGAATTTTCCTAGCTATACAAGATCAAGAAAAGGATACTGATATTCTGGGAGAGTGTGAGGGGAAGAGGCTTCCTGTGGGGACTCGGCTGTTAGACATAGGTCACTAGTGACCTGTTTGCCAGTAGGGGGGGAGGGAGGGCAGGGGTCAGGGGGGGGGGGGGAGGGGGGGTACAGGGCACGGCACAGCAGAAAAAGGGAGAATCACTCACAGACGTAGATGTGACAGAAAGAGTAGACAAGATAAGAGATTTGGGGCTGAAAGGAAGGAAAAGTTTACTTGGTAGGGGGCACAGATTTGAGAAAACAGCAAATAATGAAAAAATAGATAAACTATGTAAATATATGAGTTTATATGGCTGCAAAACAACAAACTAGTTATGGGGACTAGATTTGTAACATGGAATGTGTGCGGTCTAAACGATGCTCAGAAAAGGTTAAAGGCCTCAGTGTTATTAAGGCAAATGAATGGAGATTTTATTTTTTTACAGGAAACACATGTTATGACCTCGCAAGAATTTTATTTGAAACAATTGGGTTTCCTGGTATTAGTAAGCTCAAAGCAAAGCATTAAAAAAAGGGGAGTAGCTATCCTATCCAGGATTAAAAATGTACTTCTGAAAAAAAAAAGCACAAGATCAATGGGGGAGATGGGCAATGGTTGAGTGTATGATAGATGGGGAGTGGACTACGTTGATCACGGTATATGGGTCGACCGAGGATGATCCGGAGATCTTCCAATTTTTAGATGTGGAATTAGCTACCTGGGCACCCAGAATTATATTGGCAGGGGATTTGAATATTAATGGCTCTGACGGCCTGGGCTTGGGTTCATTTGGTAAATATTCAGGTAGAAAGAGGCGGGTATGCCAAGCCCTACAGGGATTAGTTGTAAACAACGCACTGTCCGATGTTTGGGGGAAAAGAAGGGCAGGAAATAAGGGTTTTACATATTATTCTGCCCCACATAAAATTTGTATTAGGTTGGATTATTTTTTTTATCTCAAATACACTCTTATCGGAATCAAGGATAGAAAGACTCCCACGGATTTTAAGTGATCATAATCCCCTAATTCTTACAATAACAAAGTCAGTAAACATCAAACAGCAAAGAGTCTGGACTTTTGAAAGAGGGTTATTGCAGGAAAATGAATATGTGGATCACATGAAAATATGTATTAAATAATTTTTCGAGAATAATAGGGATAGTTCTACTGCAGGGGTAATTTGGGATGCTTTCAAAGCGGGGGTCCGGGGGGAAACCCTGAGTTTTAATTCCTATAAGCATAAACAGGAGCATACGAGGAATATGGAATTGGCAAATGTAGTACTTAAAGCCGAAGAAAAACTAGGAGTGTATTAAGAGTGGAATCCCTTTAGATAGTGCAATGCTGGAACTCCTTAAAGCGAAAGGGGATGCTGAGGGAGATATTGCCAGAAAGGCTGCAAAATTATATGTAGCAAAAAGAGAGAAATGTCATGAATTCAGTGAAACAGTGGGTAGAACTTTGGCTGTACGAACAAGGCAGCAAGAAGCGCTAGGTACTGTTAGGGAGATTAGGGGTACCTCCGGTAGGATCTATACAGAATCAGAGAAAATAAGGGAAACCTTTAGAAATTTTTTTGAGAAATTATATGATGAACCGATAAGGGGGGATGTCAGTAGAATTAGAGACTATCTACAGGAAATCCCGGTGGTCACGTTCACGGACGAGGAGGCAGAAAGCTTGGAAGTGGCTGTTCAGGGGGAAGAAATAAAAAACGCCATCTTGAACCTCCCCTCTGGAAAAGCTGCAGGCCCGGATCAGATTCCTATAGAATTCTACAAAATATTCTGGGATATGTTAGAAGCTGATATAATCAAGACACTGCAACAGGCGCAGACAGGTGAATCTATACCCGGGTCATGGGGGGGGCCGAAATAGTGATAATTTTAAAAAAAGGGAAGCCTCCGGAAGAACCTGGGTCCTATAGGCCCATCACATTGATGAATACAGATACTAAACTTTTCTCTAAAGTATTAGCAACAAGATACACTAAGATAATTGATAGGGTGGTGAGCAAGAATCAGCATGGCTTTATACCTGGAAGGGGCACCACCCATCATACGCGCAAGGTAATAACTCTATTCGATGCTGCAGCAGTCTCAGGAGACCCGATGGCGATCATGTTACTAGATGCGGAAAAGGCATTAGATCGGGTCTCCTGGGTCTATCTGTGGCATACCATGGTAAGAGCAGGGGTTAAAAAAGGATTTATCAAAGCACTCCAGACATTATACGTAAACCCAGTGGCCTCTGTGCGAGTGAATGCGGGGAATACAACTCAATTTCGGATAAGGAGAGGAACGAGGCAAGGCTTTCCTTGCTCTCCTTTGCTATTTGCGATGTATATGGACCCACTGATCCGGAGAATAGAGACTTGCGATTTAATAAAACCACTACCTACACGAATTGGCCACTGTAAAATATTAGCATACGCTGACGACGTGGCAGTAATTACACCTACGCCAACGGAGGCTATTGCCCAAGTGGAAATAGAGGCTTCAAGGTTTGGGGAAATCTCGGGATATAAACTTAACATTACTAAGACCCAGATAATTAAAAACCACTATACTACCTGTGCAGATAGTCGAGTTACCCAAGCAGGAACATATCTGGGGGTGACCATATCGGCTGATTTAGATGGTTTAGTGGAAAAGAATATGATCCCCGTAATTAATAAAGTACGGAAGGACCTGGATAGATTAGATAATTTACATCTATCAATTGTGGGGCGGACGAACGTAGTAAAAATGCTGGTCTTACCTAAGTTTCCTTATTTTTTTAGAGCGATACCTTTATTATTTGAGGCCAAGATGCTTAAGAAGACTGAAGATCTGATTAACAGATTTATATGGGCAAAGGGGAAAACCAGGAGAGCACTCAGATTTATGACACTTCCACGGGAAAGGGGTGGGTGGGCACTGCCAGATATAACATTTTATTATTGGGCAGCAGTCCTGCAAAATATGGTTGGCTAGGTGGGGGGGGCAGAATATGAAGGATGGAATGAGCTGGGAACACTGGCAATTTATGGCTTGATACTGGGACCAGAAGCGGAGAATGTGTTCTTAAGATATACTGAACCTAGCTACTTCAAAAGGACACGGTTTAAAACGCTCCTGGCGGCTCATAATGTCTGGAAAGCTTTCACTAAAAGATTTGGGCTGGGGAGATACAACTCATACACTAGACTAAAAGGAAATCCGAATCTACCGGAGGAAGTTGCTGCTGGTCCTATACTTGCAGAATGGGAAAGTAAAGGAGTCAGAAGGATAGGAGATATACTGGGACAGCAAGGGGTTTATCAGTTTTCCGAACTTCAGGCCAAGTATACACTAGATAAAAGACAATTCTTTAAGTACTTGCAAATAAGGAGTTTTTTACATAACAAACAAGGTGGCCCGTCAGGATTTAGTAAAAATTCAATCATGGAAGTGATTCAAGCAGGCGAGGATTGTACTATAAAGAGATTCTATGCCGAATTATTGATCTCAAAGGAGGATGATACCGAAAAATGGGCAAATAAATGGAAATGTAGTTTGGATATTAGCGAGGAAAGTTTCTACATATCTCTAGAAATGGGGTATACACTGCTGTGTTCAGCGCCTCTTCAGGCACAACACTATAAAACTATATATCATCTCTACCACACGCCAGCAAAGATAGCTCAGTGGGGTGGCACAGTAGGAACTACCTGCTTTAGATGCGGAAACTTAGATGCAGATTTAATACATGTATTTGCAACATGTCCTCACCTGCAGCTCCTCAAAAGAGACACCGAGGGCTTTATAAGTCAAGTATTAGGAATAGATATTCCCTTAACCCCCTCAATAATTCTTCTGGGAGTAAAGGAGGAGGAGGGGCATCAGTAGGGCGGGCGGGAATTTTTCTTATTCCTAGCTATGGCAGTTATGAGACTCTGCATTGCATCTGCATGGTTGGACCCTTTGCCACTGACATTTCACCAGTGGTTGGCTAAATTATTAACAATATATAACCTGGAGATTGAGATCTATGCAAGGAAGGGGAAAAAGGGAAGGAAAATCGGTAAACAGATTTGGGATCCTATTACTCATTGGAAAGAAGGGAATAGGGATTGAAAGGCTTGAATTATATATAAGAGCTATGTATATGGTTAATATGTATTGGACTGCTTAATTTATGTTTATGTTTCGATTTTTTCGCTTAGTTGGTCAGATATTTTATAACCTTGTCTGGACTTTAAAACTATCTCACCTAGTTGGTTTTTTTTTAGAAAGAAATTGTAACAAATCGAAACCTTATATTTTTTTTCTTTCTGATTCTGTTTTGTAATATCTTTGATACATGCAAAATATTGCCGTGCCCTGTATGTAAAAGTGGGAAAAAAATCGCTCAATAAAAAGATTAAAAAAAACAAAAAAAAAAAAAACAAGCCAGCCGTCCAGTTAAGGATAGACATGGATGTGTTGTCTCCGAAGGTGCGCAGCCACTGTCGCCAAGCACTTGGTGAACACCCTGGGGGCTGTAGTGACCCCGAAAGGCAGGACCTTGTACTGGTAATGCTGGTTGTTGACAGTGAACCTGAGATACTTCCTGTGCCCTGGGTGAATGGGAATGTGAAAATAGGCATCCTTCAGGTCTAGTGTTGCCAGGAAGTCTCCCTGCCTGAGCAATGGTAGAACTTGCTGTAAAGTTAACATATGAAAATGTTCTGATAAGATGTACTGGTTCAGGGGTCTGAGGTCTAGAATGGTCCGCAGGGATCCGTCCTTTTTTGGGGATCAAGAAGTACAGTGAGTACACCCCTGTACCTTGCTGTCCTAATGGTACGAGTTCTATGGCTCCTTTTTGCAGCATGCGGATTACTTCTTGCTGCAATAAGTGCATGTGCTCTACGGACATAGGACGGTGCCTTGGGGGTATGTTGGGAGGAGTGGAGGTTAGTTCTAGACAATGGCCGTGTTGGATAAGTTGTCTCACCCACCTGTCTGTGGTAATGCCTTCCCAGACTGGCAGGAACTGCTGGAGTCTTCCCCCGACCGGAGTTATATGGTCGGGGGGCAGCGACAAGGCGTCACTGTTTATTGGTGGCGGAGGATCTGGCATTGTTATTTCCACGTCCTCTGCCTTTGGTGCTGTTCCCACGATATCCACCCCTGTTATTCTTGTTGTAGATGGTCTGTGTGCTCCCCTTGTTGTATTGGGCTTGCTGCAATGCTTGACCTCTAGAAGCTCCCCTGTTACCGGAGCGACGAAAGGAACTGCCCCATAACTGCTGTGACTGCAGAGCCCCACGGATTTTGCTGTCTCAGTGTCTTTTTTAATTTTTTGAAGGGTCGTGTCTTTATCAGGACCAAAAAGAAAGTCAGGGTTAACTGGCTGATTGAGCAAAGTTGTTTGGATCTCTGGTTTGAAACCAGAGATGCGGAGCCAGGCATGACGTCTTAGCATTACACTAGTGTTGATGGCTCTAGCTGCTGTGTCTGCTGCATCTAGTGCACACTTGATGGATGCATTTGAAATTAACTTTCCTTCCTGTATTAGCATTTCTGCTCCCTCTTTATATGCGTCAGGAAGGTGTTGCATCAGCTGTTCTAACGTGTCGTAGTGAGCCCTATCATATCTGGCTAATAGGGCCTGTGTATTTGAGATCCTCCAAATATTAGCTGCTTGAGCTGCCACCCGTTTGCCAGAAGCTTTCAAGATTTTGGATTCTCTGTCCGGAGGAGGAGCATCACCACTTCTTTGAGAGTTTGCCCTCTTGCGAGCATTAGCCACTACTAGGGAGTCTAATGGGAGCTCGCCTTTGATGTACGTAGGGTCCACAGCCGCAGGCCTATATTTTCTTTCAATCCTTGGGTTTACAACCCTTGCCCTTGTGGTCTCCTTGAAAATGTCAGTAGCATGTTTGAGGACACCCTTTAACATAGGCAATGTCTTTACCGATCTTTCTGAGGTGGAGAAAGTATCGAACAAAAAGTCCTCCTCCACTGGCTCAGCGTGCATTTCAACATCATGGTTCATGGCCGCACTTTCAATTAGAGCGTTAAACGCAGCCGTGTCTTCAGTAGGCGAGGTCTTGACATTGTAAGACTGAGTATCAGGCGCAGTGTGTGGATCATCAGGGTCAACAGGGTCAGTCCACTGTTGAGGCTCCCCTTGATCTGCGTCAGCATGATAAATAAATCCCATATGACTGTAATCATCTCCCACATCCTCATCGCTGCGTGTGGGAGAATCAACATTGTGTTGTGGATATGACTCAACACGTTCAAAGAGAACAGGTGAGGTGGCTGAATCCTTCTTTTTGAGAGGGATTTTGTATGACTCCAAAGGATGTTCTGGAGCGATTTTCCGTTTATGAACGGTGAGTCTTCCAGAATCCGAGTCGATGAAGAGCTTCGACTGATTGTCATACGAGGGTGCCTGGAACATTACCTCATCCGTAATGGGCTGAGACTTGGAAGGTCCTGATACCTTCTTGGAGGTTTCGGCGCTCCTTTGTGGCTCGAACGATTTGGGTCGAGCAGTCGGGGCAGTCCGCATTTAATTGGTGGAGGAATCACCGGAGACGAACCGACCTTCTTTGAGATCGACGTCGTTTTCGATCCTATTTGCTTCGGTGGATCACCAGCATGCTTGCAGCCTTGCGTCAACTCGAGCTCATGATGCGCAGCAGGCACGCCTTGGGCTTCGATGCAATATGCTCTTTCGGGTCAGGTTCGGTTTTCGACTCGAGTGCCTTGCTCAACATAGGCTTGGAGGCCGTAAGCGTCGGTTCGACAGTCTTTTTAGGCTGGAGTCCTTTGGCAGTGTCGCCATGTTTGGACGTTGACGTCGACGGCGTTAGAGTGACGTGCTTGACTGCAGAGAGTGGCTTCGGCGCCCCGCTCTTCGGGCCGACGCCCCCTTGTGACCCCAAAGGGTCGATGACACTTTTAGACTTGGCTGGAGCCGAGGAGTCCGAGGGCGTCGATCCGAGGACTGCCTTCAACAGTTTCGGTTTCGTTTTCACCTCTACTGGTTTTGGTTTCGATTTTGGTGGATCGACCGATGGCTCCTTAGAAGTATTCTTAGCCGGGCCTTGACGCGGGGCTATAGAATGTGGAGTAAGATCTCGGCTAAGGCCTTCCGGCGATGCCTCGACCTGAGCCTTAGAGAGCAGTGTCAATATTAGGCCCCGCGATTGCGGGTGGGCCTTGTTCATCGCTCGAGTCGTCATCGACGGCTCCAATGGCCTCTGCGTCATCTCCTACCTCGACGACGTCTTCGTTATGGACGTAGTCTTCATCGTCGTCCACACCGAAGGTAGAGTCTCGCTCCGACTCGGGGTCCGACTGCTGGTCAGGATCCTCTTCGTCGACGCCTTCCTCGTCATCGGCCTCGAAGATGTTCTCCGGGTCAGGCGCCGCTTTCTGCGCCGACTGTTGTGCTGCGCGTCGAACTCGAAGCGTCTTCTTCGACCGGAACCTGGAACAGGCCATACAGCTGGCCTCGTCGTGATCCGGGGATAAACATTTATTGCACACTGGGTGCACATCAATGTGAGGGTATTTTGAGTTGCAGACGGGGCATCTCTTGAACGGGCTCCGTTCCATCGTTGTCGTAGTTGGGGCCTTCGGTGTCGAAAAGGCAAACGGCCTTCGACGTCCTGTTCGAAGAACTGGATGAAGAATAGGCACCGAACGAGACAATACCGACGCCCCGAAGGCCTTTTGGCCTTGAGCAAAGAGTTTTATATCGATTCCGAACTCGAGTCAAGAAAGTACATCCGAACCCAATGGCGGGAAAAAACAATCTGAGGATGGAGAGGATGCCCATGCGCACTGTAGTCCAGGGGAGGAGCCACCTATCTCGTGATACTTCGAAGACTCTTCCAGGACAACAATGTGCAATTATCCGGACCCAACACTAGGCGGCGATCTATGCACAGATATGAATTCAGCAGCCCACATGCCTCGAACATATATATACTAGCAGCCCGTCCCGACGTTGTCCGGGTATGAATTGCTGCCTGCCAGTAGTATATTGTTTTGTAGGATTTCGTTTTGATAGCATTTCTTATCTATGACAGGCCTGTGAATTGCTCCGATTCACAGTGCACAGCTGATGCACTTAAGAGTGCGCGTTCAGTAGTGTGTGAACTCTAGTTTCCCTACTTTATTTTTCCTTGCAATATTATATAGCGCGAACTCTACAACATGGCATGAGCACAATTTACATTACAGAAGAACACATTCATTTGTCGTAGGCACGGGGAGACAAAGCGATTTGCCTGGAATCACAGGATGTTGAGCTGATGCCGAGATTTGAACGTAGCTCCCCAGCTCTAAAGTTCGCAATTCTAGAACTTGTGCGGGAGGTGTGTCTAAAAGTGTATGTCGGTGCTGGCCATCAATGAGAGAGACCTGTGCATTTTTCAAATGGGTAGTGAAAAAATATGAGTATGTTGCTGGAGATGTGGGCCGCCGTGCCACCAATGTACTTACCGGGGGAGGGTAAACACCCATTATTCCGCAGCTTTCCTCCTGCATACCATCACTCCGCATACTTTCATTACGAAACTACCATGACTCCGCAATGCCATTATAACGCATGGCATTACATTTTATATGCTTTTACCACGCATACCTTTACAACGAAATTCGTTGTACATGCATAAATGGTAAAAGCATGTTTTTTTTTTAATAAGGTAAGCATGGGTATAGGGGTATATCGTTTGGGGTACTGAGGTATATGTTTTGGGGTGTTTGGGTATTTTAAGGGTTCAGATATAGTTTTGGGGTACAGGGGTAGTTTTAGGGTTCAGGGGTAGTTTTGGGTTTTGAGGTACAGGGGTATTTATAGGGTTCAGGGCTAGGTTTAGGTTTTGGGGTACAGGGGTATTTTTTGGGTTTAGGGATAGGTTTGGGTTTTGGGGTACAGGGTATATTTATAGGGTTAAGATGGGTTAGTGTTTAAGGGTGGGTTATGATAATGGGGTGCAGGGTTATTTAAAGGGAGCAGGGTGGGATTAGCACACAATATGAGACATGGCATGAAGGGCGGAACGTACCACACGCCCCCAGCATTTGTCACACCCCCACAGCACAACGCAGACACGCTCACAAGGGACGACTTTGCTGGCACGGTTCTTTTACCTTTTAAATGTATATGGTGGGCATCTGCATAGCCTATGTCCTTCTGCTGCAACTGCCCTTTCCAACGCTGTATTGGGTGTTGTGATTGATGCTGTGGTTCCTGAGATTACCCGCCTCAAAGGTTTGGGCTCGCTCTTTATTATATTAGTATGGATATATATATATATATATATATATATATATTCAAGCTCCAGATACACCGGTATCGTGGGTCACTCTTGGTGTCGGGTGCCGTGAAACGCAGCGGTGTACCGCGTTTTAAATTCCAGCTCCAGTCCTCTTTACCCATACCCAGCCGGCCGGGAATGAAGACACAGCACTCACGGGCTCAGGTAATGCAGCAAAGTTTTTATTCAAGCAAACGCGTTTCGGGACAGCGTCCCTTCGTCAGTGGTTCAACAATGAAAAACGCGGCGCCATTTTTTAAAAACCCACAATTGGTCACGAAAATGAAAGACTGACTATTCATGGCCACAATAAAGTAGCACCATCTTGGAGTGTCTAAAAACTGCTTCAATGCCCATATTTGAGTATATTATTCAAACACAATTTCTTTTAGTTGTTACATTATAACATGACATTTCGCCGTGTATCGGCAAGCACGACTCAAGAATTATGGTCGTGGTACCACTCCCTCATGTGATGTGTTTCTTGAGGTGTGTTCTCTCGATTGATATATCTAGTTCACACCGCTGAGCCCAATGTCGTAATGACAGTCATAGTCTTCAAACCACAACATTATTTATTACATATGAAACCTAATCAAGGTTCAATCTTGCCGTGAATCGGCAATTGCAGCCAAACGGCTGCATGGAGCCACACTTGCTTCGTCCCTCTCAGAGAACACCCTTGATGCCAATCATTAGTCGTCATATGTTCAAAACCTCACAGACAAATACCCACCACCCACCACAACTTTTCAACATTTTTTTGCATTTTTACTGTGTCATTCCTGATTTCATCTTGAATTATTCCCCAAAAAAATTCACATCATCAATTTCATGTGTTGCTCAGTTTTAACAAAGAGAAAATATATCATCCCAAATGAGTTGCCATTTCCTCCCCCACATTCAGACCCCCTGGTGCCTTAGTTTCAAGATCAACAATGTAACGGGATTCAAGTCTCCTGAGAGTCAAAAGTCTGTCCCCTCCCCTTGGACTTTCCGGGACAGAATCTAGACAGAAAAACCTCAAAAGGTCTCTGTTGCTGTTGTGCTTTCATTTTTGTGACCAATTGTGGGTTTTTAAAAAATGGCGCTGCGTTTTTCATTGTTGAACCAATGACGAAGGGATGCTGTCCCGAAACGCGTTTGCTTGAATAAAAACTTTGCTGCATTACCTGAGCCAGTGAGTGCTGTGTCTTCGTTCCCGGCCCGGCTGGGTATGGGTAAAGAGGACTGGAGCAGGAATATATATATATATGTATATATTTTTTTTCTCACAAAAGTGCCACAAAGCATTGAAAGCGCACACGACTTACAGAAGAAAACCATTCGTTTTTTTTTTCATGAAGAGCAGGCATCAGCTTACAACTTTAATTTTGTCCCGACGCGTTTCGAGGCTTCCTGCCTCTTAATCATGGGTGATTAACAGGCCCAGAAGATTGCTCCGATACTTCACAGCATACTTAATTTAAATACCCCCAGTGGGCTTTGCGCAGTGCGTCAGTGTTTACCTTGTAATGCTGGGACTTGTAGTCCAGAATCAGAGTCATTAGTAGTTTGAGACCCCCAGTGGGCTCCGCTGTTGCATGCTTAAATTAAATCCTTTGTTGCCCTCCAGTGGGCCTTAAAGCTGACGCCAGTTCGAAATTAATCACTTCTGAAGTGCTGCTGAATCTGGCATTGTTCCGATTCCATCCTCCCGAAGGTAGAGGGATGGTGCAGCTTTCCACGGCCGGGCTGCTGTGTAAATAGTTTTTCACAAACATGCCACAAAGCATTGAAAGCGCACACGACTTACAGAAGAAAACCATCCGGTTTTATTTTCATGAAGAGCAGGCATCAGCTTACAACTTTAATTTTGTCCCGACGCGTTTCGAGGCTTCCTGCCTCTTAATCATGGGTGATTAACATGCCCAGCAGATGGCTCCGATAATACTTGTAGTCCAGAATCAGAGTCATTAGTGGTTTGAGACCCGCAGCCCGGCCGTGGAAAGCTGCACCATCCCTCTACCTTCGGGAGGCTGGAATCGGAACAATGCCAGATTCAGCAGCACTTCAGGAGTGATTAATTCGAACTGGCGTCAGCTTCAAGGCCCACTGGAGGGCAACAAAGGATTTAATTTAAGCATGCAACAGCGGAGCCCACTGGGGGTCTCAAACCACTAATGACTCTGATTCTGGACTACAAGTCCCAGCATTACAACGTAAACACTGACACACTGTACAAAGCCCACTGGGGGTATTTAAATTAAGTAAGCTGTGAATTATCAGAGCCATCTGCTGGGCATGTTAATCACGGATGTATGACGTTACAATGCATACTTTTACAACGCATACCATTACAACGCAATTTTTACAACGCAGGATCCTTTACAACGAATGCCTTTACAACGCATGCCATTACATAGCAGATGCTATTACAACGCATGCCATTACAACGTAAGTATAGGTAAGTATATAATTTTTTTAAAAATGTAATTAAAAAATATTTAATTAATGTTATTTATTAAATTAATTTTTTATTAATTTATTTGTAAATATATATATTTAAAAAAAAAAATAGTGTAGGTGTTTTTAAATAATATTCTAACTCCAGGGGGGTGTAATAGTAGGGTAAGTGCTGGATAGTGTAGGGGTAAAAATTACTATAATTTTAATTTTTAAAGAACCATTATTAATAAATATTAAAATTACTAAAATTATTTAATTTAATTTATTTAAAGTATTTTTTTTAAAACAACCCTTAAAATACCCCAGTACCCCATAACCCAAACCTAGCCCTGAACCCTAAAAATACCCCTGTACCCCAAAACCCAAACCTAGCCCTGAACCCTAAAAGTACCCCTGTACCCCATAACCCAAACCTAGCCCTGAACCCTAAAAAAACCCTGTACCCCAAAACCCAAACCTAGCCCTGAACCCTAAAAATACCCCTGTTCCCCATAACCCAAACCTAGCCCTGAACCCTAAAAGTACCCCTGTACCCCATAACCCAAACCTAGCCCTGAACCCTAAAAAAACCCTGTACCCCCAAACCTAGCCCTGAACCCTAAAAATACCCCTGTTCCCCATAACCCAAATCTAGCCCTGAACCCTAAAAATACCCCTGAACCCTAAAAATACCCCTGAACCCCACAACCCAAACCTAGCCCTGAACCCTAAAAATACCCCTGTACCCCATAACCCAAACCTAGCCCTGAACCCTAAAAATACCCCTGTACCCCATAACCCAAACCTAGCCCTAAACCCTAAAACTACCCCTGTACCCCATAACCCAAAAATATATCTGAACCCTTAAAATAGCCAAACACCCCAAAACATATACCTCAGTACCTCAAAACATATACGCCTATACTCATACTTAGTTTTTAAAATTACTTAAATTAATGTATTTAATTTATTTTTAATATTTTTTAAATTAATTAAATAAAAAAATTTAATTAAATAAATGTTTAAAAAAAAGATAAACTTACCTATACTTACGTTGTAATGGCATGCGTTGTAATAGCATCTGCGATGTAATGTCATGCGTTGTAAAGGCATTCGTTGTAATGGATCCTGCGTTGTAGAAGTTGCGTTGTAAAAGTAGTTTGTTGTAATAGTTGCGTTGTAACGGTTGTTTCCCGTTAATCACCCATGATTAAGAGGCAGGAAGCCTCGAAACGCGTCGGGACAAAATTAAAGTTGTAAGCTGATGCCTGCTCTTCATGAAAATAAAAACGGATGGTTTTCTTCTGTAAGTCGTGTGCGCTTTCAATGCTTTGTGGCACTTTTGTGAGAAAAAAAAATATATATATATAATTTGTCAACTTTTTAGAAACACTCGTCACTGAATGATGTCATCAGTGATGTCATTTGAGATATCAGTGATGTCACTGACCATGTCATGAGTGATGTAATATGTGACGTCAGCAGCAGTGCATTGCGCGGGGCGTGAGTTATAGTTAGCTCAGTTAACTAAAACAGCTGAATTTCTCTGGTTTGAAATGTCGGACTAACTAGAATGTCCCTGAAACCTATGTTTTTTCAATTAATTTTTAAGGTTTTTTTAAGTGGTAATCCTGAACTAGAACGTCCCTGAAACCTATGTTTTTTTCCAGTGAAAAATATATATATATATATATATTTACACAAACAAATATATATATAAACACTGTCTGTAGCAGTCTAAGATTGATAAACTGAGTGGAGCTCAGGGAGACTCCCATCACACAACGTGTGGTAGAAAATATGAGGGAAGGAAGCCTTTGAAGTTCTACAGGTTGCTGCAGCCTGATTGGTTGGAGTTTGGTTCCTGTAAAATGATGTAGATAAGATAATGAAGTGAATGTTTTTTTAGTCCTTCTAGGCTATGTATAGCACTGTACTACTCTGTAATTATACAGGACTCCCACTTTGATGTCGGGGAATGATTTTAGCATGTGAATCAATGAAATATCCATTACTGGAGAACAACCAGTTACAACTAAAACCTATATCAAAGCAACACCGCTATTTGAGAAGACTTGCTGATTGCAGGACAAGTGAAATCAGAAGTACAGTCTTTGATGTTGAAAACAATGGTAATACATTCCTATGCAAACTTAGAAAAGCCCACTATATATTTAGGAAATTCAATACACTCAGTAATAATCCTATTTCTTCATACTTTGGTGAACCAACAAAGATGGCTGTGCCAGGGGAAAGATCTACAGTATCATTTTCTACTAGTTTGAAGCACTTTCTATTGTGACAGCCCTCATTCAAGGTGCCGCAGGACAAACATCTCCCTTAACTTCATATCTCTTGCTTGTGGTGATCAAGAAGGCAACAATAGAGAAGATGCTTCATTCCAAGCCATACTGAGTCACATTCTACTCGAAATCCAGGACAAACGGGTTTCCAATCAAGCAACCATTGCTTTATGCAGTTAACAAAAGGAGAAACATTATGCAGAGTCTGAATATTTCCGTAACAAATTGGAGGACTCCAGCAATGCAATGCAGATAAAATTAACATCTTCTACTGGCTGTGGTGAATTCCAAACAGCTAGTTCTGTATAATAGATTTAGACCTATCAATATGCACCTGACGGGTATTTCAGAGCACTATGAGGACGGCTCTATGGTTCATAAGATGGCGGAGAAATACATTAAAATAGGTCTTGCCAGACTCTTCAGGCACCTTATATATGACACATTTGGGTACACTGAATAACTTTTCAGCTATCAAATTTCAACGTGAAACCACAAACAATTATTTTAAACTTTCAAGACTACATTATCAAAAATATAATCCTATAAAACCAACCCTATCTGAGTCACAAAATTCTTGGTGTACTCTAAATTTGAGTTTAATAGTGTTTCTCGCATCTCACATGAAACTTCTAAAGGGTCCTGGGCATAGATCTTAATACACGCTTAAAATTCAAGCATGTAATCTATCCCACAGGTATGCACGAAGGTTTAAACCAATCCCTCATGTTATAGAGATCTCACAGACTCGGGCCACAAACTAGCCGTCACAGGCTCAAGCTATGGAGAGTAAATCATATCTAGATATTGCAGACACAGAGTCTTTAAACAACAGAGTGATCCCAAATCGTATCTTTTAAGAGAGGAGAAGGGCAAAAATCAAACAATAAAAATACTTTCATCCCAACCTACCTGCTCCTCCTCAAAGGCGCTCCAAGCTACATACGCTCTCTTAATTGTTTTCATATTTACCTCCTGTTTTCCTGTATACATGTCAAATACTGGTGTAAAAAAACCCAGTGCTGCACTGGGTAAGGCAAGAATTAGGCCTGGGCGAAGCACTACGCTAGCGTAGTTTGCGCAACTTTCCACTACGCGAGCTGCATGTAGCACAGTGCGAACATAGCGTAGCGTAGTGCAGCGGTCAAATTTTGCTTGCTCGCTTTCCTCAACGTTAAGTTGGTGACCACGAGCAAGAAAAATGACATCCTGGCGAGACTTTTTCCTCGTTCGCGATCAGCAACATCAGGTTGCCGATCGCGAGCGTGAAAAATAAACCTCCCTGCAAGATTCTCCACGCAGGGAGGTCTGTTTTCTTATTGCGAGTGGTCGCATGAGCTCGCGACTGCTCGCGATGAGGAACTACCAGTCCGCGTTGAGAAAGCTGCAGCTCGAGGAAAAATATCCTGGAGCGGCAGAAAACTACAGCTCGCACTGTGCAAGATGCCGTTTTCAATGATTGCACAGTGCCGGATGCTTGTCCGCACTGTGTAATTATTAAAAATGGCATCTTGCACAGTGCAAACATGCTACTACGTAGTTCGCGTAGTGCTACGTGTAGCTCCCGTAGTGCGACGTGCACTTCGCGTAGCTTCGCGAAGCGCTATTTAGCAAACCACGCCCAGCCCTAGCTAGAATGTTATTTGGGGAAGTGGAGCCAGATTCTTTAATAAATAAAGCAATTATGGGAAAGAAGGGAGGGTTAAAAGAGGGAGTAGTTGAAACACATATCTCAGTTAAAATATAGTGGGAGAGAAATGCTCCTTCAGCAGGAAAAACAGGAATATAGAGAAAAACGTTTGAATAAAGAGCAGAGATGGACAAAGAAGTGATCAAAAGATTTGCAAGAGGGGGATGCAAAACCCACTCCAAGTCTATATTGGATACCACCGGTTTCTTTTCCCGAAAGACAAATAAAGTAGTCTCTAGATGATGCCTAAAAAGACCAATCTGACAACAACTGCGATTTACCCTTCACCATGCGTGTATGTCAGAATGTTCTTCTTCTACCAAGCCAACAAACCTTGCAGGACTGATCTTCTCATTTCTCATAGTTTTTTTATATTGCTTTTTTTCATTTCTCCGTCATAAAGGATTAAAAAAAATATGAGTAGAAAACAATGACTGAATATACATAATTCAATGTACATTTCTACCACATTGCAGAGGAAGTCTTCATGTTACGCTCAGCACCATACCGTGTAATAATTCACAACTACGCAGCATTCCATGAAATCTATTCCCCACCTGGCTGCATTGTACCTGCTGAACAATGTGTAATGCTCCTATGTAAAAAGACAATCTATATTGAAGTATTATGATTTTCATTTATCCTGCAGCATGCTTACTCTTCACCTCCCACATCATATATCTGAAATTATTATGTAACAAAAGTATTTGGTCAACGAAAACATCTTATCAGGCTATAACAACCCTAACTTCATTGAGGTCTATTACCAGGGTAATGACTGAATTCCTTAAGCACTACGGCTCACTCATTCAGAAGTTTCCTGTTGTCTTCTCAAAGCTGAGCCTTTGCGAGATGGAGCTGACAGAAATTAAACAGCAGTGCATATGAAAAAATATTAAGTTTAGAATAATATGGGCAGTTATGATGCATTCAAATAGTGGGTCAGCTACACGACAAAACTTGTGTAGCTTGAAGGTAAATGCTAAAATGGTATCTCAAACTACAGCAGTAAAAAAAACATTGATTTTCGCAGTCCTTGGTGCTATTGACAATTAAGGCCACCAGAAATCAATTGAGAAAAAGTAATTACTGTCAATTACTGATTTATCAACTCCTCTAGGGCATGTTCTGTAAAAATAAACCATTTAAAGAGCTGACAGCTCTAGAGCTCACCTTGAGAAGAGATCGAGCAATAGCAATTCGTTGTTTCTGCCCACCTGCAAAATAGAGACAAACAAACACTATAACGCTTCCTTGCACAGTACGTCATGAATATCTGCTATAGGCTAACTTTTCAAAGGCTTACATGAGGAATTATATCACCAGGTTTGACTTCAACTGAGAAAAAAAGAGAACCCTCAAAGACACACATTCCCTTGTTCATACTTTGGTATTAAATCAATATACTTACAGAGAAAGTTCTATGTAGAACTTTAGATTTTCCTTCGAGTTAGAATTCTAAATAAATTGGCGGTGCATCTTGGAACTACAGAAAATAACGTTTTAAGATGGAAAAACAAAATTAGCTACATTTCGTAACAATCTTTCTGGTTGATACTCTATCCACCTGCAGATTCCTCTCTTGTGCATATATTCCCAGGTGTCAGACTGGATCCAGAAAATGTTATCAGATCTTTTTGGCACCAGTAGGGGGGCTGGCTCGATGTTGAAGCCAGGCATTGCATCTCTGTGATGTCTCTGGTACCTATAAAGCACCTATACTAACATCAGTTCATGTCTTCTTTTTTTCCATGGCTTTTTAAGCTGAGAAATGAAAGGCATCATCATATTTTATAGAGTGCATACAAATCGAACGTATTATTATTAGTGTTTGCTACATATGCTCATTCTCCAGAATGGGGAGTAGGGCACGGTCAGTGAGGAACTGCAGATACGTAATGCATCCAATAGAATGATTTTTAAAGAAGGTAAATAGTTTTTTCTTATGATTGATATTTCCACGTGCAGATTCTTCACCTGTGAACAGAATCCAAAACATTACCTCCCCAGTAGAGGGTCTGAAGAAATGGTCAGACAAGAAAATCTTGACGCAATAAACATCCACAGAGCAATTCCTGATGTGCTTCAGAATTCAGACAACAATGTCAGGCAAAAATATGAAGGGAAGAACAAGTAGCTGTCTAACAGACACAAATAGAGGTTGTGGTAGAAGCCTTTGCTCTGGTGGAGAGCGCATGAAGGCTTTGGGGAGGGTCTTTCTTGGGTAGTTCCTAACTATCTTAATGCAGAGAATTATTCCGCATATTATTTGTTTCTGAACTGCTCCATCAGATTTACAACCAGTGTATCATGCGAAGGCCTAGTCATTTATTTTGAAATTATTTGTCCTTTATATATAAACACTGACTGCCCCTTTTTTTCTAGTCTATGCAATCTTCCCTTCTCTTTCGAGGAATGATGAGGATAAAAGATGGAAGAGTGATAGACCGTTTCAAATAAAACAAGCATTTGCAATGCAATAGGTCTCCAGTATTTAAGTTAGAGCTTTTGGCATTGTTTATGGCAAGGATTTGTGTTAGTAGTTAGCAATATTTTGAGTAGCAAAGATGAGTAGCAATTTTTTCTAATTTTTCTCTGATAAAATTATATTTAGTAATGGTTATATTTTGCATGTTGTTACAGAAGCATATATAACAATGCCTGCTGCACACGTAGTCATGGGTGACCCACGGTGTCCACAACATGAAGAGGCAATGCCTACCCACCGTGCCTACCAGTCACATAACACCACATATAAAAGCCCTGCTGACCAACAGGTACAATTATCTCACTCCATGTGTGTGAGAAGTTGGCCTGGTATATGATGCTAACTAGTTCTAGTGATCACCTTGTACCATGCCAAGCAACCCTTTTGATGATTGGTTGTAAGTCAACCTTATAGACCAGCTATCCTAGTAGCGTGGACAAAGCAGTCTTAGCTAAACTCTGTAAAGGCATGTGAAGCAAGTTGTTTTACCATACACAATCCCCTTGAATACCAAATGAAAGGACACCACACAGATATATATTGAATATATATATATATATTGAATATATATATATATATTGAATATATATATATATATATATATATATATATATATATATATATATATATATATATATATATATATATATATATATATATAATTTATTTATTTACTACAAATATCCCCTATACTCTTTATGAGCACAGAAGCAAATGCGTTAATACAAAACACAGTTTAAATATACGAACGTTGCACAATATGGATGAGCCCTAGGGGCCCCCTAAACCATATACTAAAATAGTGGTATAAGAACCACCTATCGGAAAGGAAGTAGGCCTAGGGCCTGGGGAATCGCTGGAGCTGTTTGGGACTAGCAGTGAAGAAGTCGGGTAAGGCCCACGGGACTCGGGTGCAGCGCTTAAAGCACACGCATGCACCAATGCAATGTCAATGGTGCGTAAAAGTTATAAAGTTACTGTTTAAGGAACCTTCCGACTGACCTAGAAGGACAAAACTTAAGACCTAGACACTAGAGGTGTGTACCAGTGTAGGAACACCGGCGTTGCTGAGTTACCTCACCCTCAGGAAGCGGGTGCACAGGTGCAAAGTAGTGTCGGGTTTCGTCACGCAGGTCGATGGTGCCTGAAGATGAAGATGCTGCAGGTGGGTCGTCGAGGATGGTTCCGGTGGATCCAAGGTGGATCTGAAGAGGTGAAGACCTGAAAGCAGAGGGGACAATGTTTAAAGTCACTAGCCAGTGACTACCGTGGAACCAGGATGGAACCAGGCGATGTCGGGTGCAAACAGGCGAAGAGGTGAAGATTGTCTCTGCAGCCACGTGGACACGAAGAGGTCGAGGACGTCCAGGCGTTGGTCACGAGCTGTCCCACGAAGGCTCTAGCTGTTGGCGGCATCGGCTTCTTGATCGGAGCAAACAGGCCCTGGCTAATGCAAGCCACGCAGGAATCGATTCAAGCTTCTCACTCGGACCAGCAAGGTCAGAGCGGGTGCTCCTTTTCAGGGGAGCGAGGGTCAGTCTGGAGCAACCGGACCAGCGGTGTTGTTTGTAGGTTTCGTCGCCAAGATGGCCGCTAGCCACGTGGCAAGTGGCAGGGATGGCGCGTCGAGTGGCAAAGTGCAAAAGGGCCCCACGCAGATCGTGGAGATGCTGATCTTTGGTGCAAATGCTGCTCGGTGGTGGTGCTTTTCAAACCCCAAAGCACAGCGTTGAGGGTGCCTCGGGTGCTGCGCAGTCAGCTTCTCGGGGGTCTTTCGAGATGTCCGGTCCCACGTCTCTCGGTGCCTCCACGGGTCTCTTCTTTGCAGGGACTGTGGATCGGGCTCTGAGATGTCTGGGAGTCTGGTTCTCATCGGGCTCTGGGCTCGGGCTTCGGCAAGAGGTGGCGGCAAAGCAGACGTCGAGTTGCTGGATGGTGCCTGTATTCACAGGGTGGTCACTCCTTGGCCACAAGGGAGATGCGCTTCAGTCTTCTGTGCAGCAGAATGTCGAAGTCCAGTTTTCTTCTTAGTTTCAAGTGGAGTTCAGGATGATCTGAAGTCTTGGGGCACAGCTCCTACTCTTATTCCAAATCTGGGGGCCGGATCACCTACTAGGTCCCTCCTCTGGGTGGGACCAGGAAGGGGGGCGGTTACACCCTCTTTCCTTTGTCCAGCTCCGCGCCAGGACTGGGGCTGGAAAGCCCCAGCACCGGTTTGGACTGGCTTATGCACGGGGACTCCTTGTGTGCCCCAGGCATGTCTCCTTTTATTCAGCCCTGTCCTACCCAATACACAAAATCCTGTCTGGGGTGGTGCTCGCACCTCCCAAGGCAGGAAACCCTTTGTCCAAGCCTCCCTCGCTGGAAGGACTCCCAGCAGCAGGAGGTCAGACTTGTGTCTGTGGTGGCAGCATCCATTTTGTGATGATGAGGCTCGAGTTTAACTTTAACCGGGGTTCAGGTTATGTACATGTTGTGTCCCTCTAGAAGGGTGGAATGCTACCCCATCGCCAGAACTGGCGAGGGGGGTAGTATCCCAATTCGTATGACACCTTACTCGACATGTTTTGATAAAGCCAAACCAAAGTTAGCAAATAACAGCGAGGATTATAATGCACTTAAGAGTATATGGTATGGCAATATCCCGGAACAGCTAAGGGAGTTGTTCCCGACAGCTGCAGACGGGCTCAGCTCGTGCCAGAGCGTCATCTCACATAAAACCAAGCACTCTGCCTCCAGGATTGCTGAGGCCTTCCATAGGAGTGGCTTATAGGTTAACATGTGTCCAGTTAGGGTTAGATATAGGGATACTATATCTAAGTAAGAGGTGATTACACCAACTTACCCCAGCTGAGTGATCAGCCAGTTGTGTCAAATATGGAGGCCAGGCCAGGGGTGGCACAATACATGCTGGAGCCCCTGGTAGGCCTTGGATACACCTATGCCCTGGGTACCTGGAGTACACTGTTACAGGGGCCTATAAGGTGAACCAGTTCCAATTCGTAATGCACCTAGTGTGCATTGGCATTAATTTAGAGAGAGAACAGCAGGCTGTGGGTCTGATTAGCAGGCCCACAGCCACATTAAGTCATAAACCAGTGAAGCAAAAAGCAAAAATTTGGGTTGACCATAGGATAGCAGACCCTACTCTCCTACACAACCCCCCCCCCAAATGCAGGGACATTAGACTAACCTTGACCAGTTGTGTCTTTATGTTCTAAGTGGAAGTACCAGGAGAGACCATCTGCATTACCATGGTCAGTCCCTGGGTGGTGCTCCACTGTAAAGTCCATCCCCTGTAGGGAAATGGACCAACTGAGTAGGTTGGGGTTTTCACCCTTCATCTGATTAAGCCATAAGAGGGGATTACGGTCGGTCTGAATCTTGAAGTGAGTGCCAAACAAGTATGGTCTCAACTTCTTCAGGGCCCACACCACAGCAAAGGCCTCCCTCTGAATAACTGACCAACGTTTCTCCCTGGGGGTCAGCCTCCTGCTAATAAAAGCAATGGGCTGGTCTTGACCATCTACATTAAGTTGTGAAAGCACAGCTCCCACTCCCAACTCAGCAGCATCTGTTTGGACAATGAACTCTCTTGAGTAGTCAGGACTCTTCAGGATAGGTGCAGAGCACATGGCCTTCATGTCATCAAATGCTTTTTGACAGTTTACTGTCCACTGAACCTTTTCGGGCATCTTCTTGGATGTCAGATCATTAGGAGGCGTCACAATGGACCCATAGTTCTTAACAAACTTCCTGTAGTACCCAGTCAGGCCCAAGAAAGCTCTGACCTGAGTCTGGGTAGTTGGAGGGGACCAGTCCTTTATGGTCTGGATCTTACTCTCCAGTGGTTGAACTTGGCCTCCACCTACAAGGTGGCCCAAGTACACAACCTTACTCTGCCCTATCTGGCACTTTGTGGCCTTAATAGTGAGGACTGCCTTTTGCAGAGCCTCTAGCACTTCCTTCAGGTGGACCAGGTGATCCTCCCAGGTGGAGCTGAAGACAGCAATATCATCCAGATATGCTGCGCAAAAGTCATCCAACCCAGTAAGGACTTGATTCACCAACCTTTGGAAGGTGGCAGGTGCATTTTTCAAACCAAAGGGCATCACCACAAATTGGTAATGTCCTCCTGGGGTAGAAAATGCGGTCTTGGCTTTGGAGTCCTCAGATAATCTGATTTGCCAATAGCCAGCTGTCAAATCAAATGTGCTCAAATATTTGGCAGAAGCCAACTTGTCAATGAGCTCATCTGCCCTTGGAATAGGGTGTGCATCTGTCCTAGTGACAGCATTGAGTCCTCTGTGATCCACACAGAACCTCATCTCTCTCTTGCCATCTTTGGTGTGAGGTTTGGGGACCAGAACCACTGGGCTAGCCCAGGGGCTCTCTGAAGGCTCAACACCTAATTCCAGCATCTTTTGCACCTCAGTCTTTATACATTCCCTGACATGGTCAGGTTGCCTGTAAATCTTGCTTTTCACAGGAAGACTGTCACCAGTGTCCACCACATGGGTACACCAGTTAGTCTGACTGGGTGTCAATGAAAACATATGTCTGTATGACTGCAAAACTTGTCTAGTCATGCTGCTGATGTTCAGTGAGGCTGCCATCTAAGGCCACACCATCAACTGAGCCATCTTCAGGGTTCTGAGTTAACAGGTTTGGGAGAGGGTCACTCTCTTCCTCCTGCCCCTCATCTGTAGCCATGAGCAAGCCCATGTATAGGAAGGTGGCTACCTGACTATGATTACCCCAGATTGTTTGCCTTGTGTTTAGCTGGTTTTCGACTTAGTTGGCCTGGTTCCCTGCTAATCAAGGCCCCAGGCTATCTGCTCTCTCTGTAAAATGGATTCCATGTACCCTAGGTGCATAACTAAATTGGCTTGGGTCACCTTATCAGCCCCTGTACAGAGCACTATAGGTGCCCAGGGCATAGGTGTATCCAAGGCCTACCAGGGGCTGCAGCATATCTTTTGCCACCCCTGGCTGGCTATCCAAAATTGACACAACTGGCTGATCACTCAGCTGGGGCAAGGTGGTGTAATCACCCCTTGCTTACATATAGTATGCCTATATCTAAACCTATCTGGACACATATAAACCTATAAGCCACTCCTATGGCAGGCCTTAATCCTGGAGGCATAGTGCTTGGTTTATGTGAGATGGTGCTCTAGCATGAGCTGAGCCTGTCTGCAGCTGTCGGGACCAATTCCCTAAGCTGTTCCGGGATAATGCCATACCAAATACTATTAAGTGCATTATAATCCTTGCGGTTATAAGTTAACTTTGGTTTGGATTTATCAAAACAGGTCGTGTAAGGTGTCATACGATTTGGAATACTACCCCCTCGCCAGTCCTGGCGACAGGGGTAGCATTCCACCCCTCTAGAGGGAGACGACATGTTACTTTGCTAAAACGCGTTGATTTTAAAAAAGAGCCTCAGATCCACAAAATGGATGCTTCTGCCACAGACACAAGTCTGACCTCCTGCAGCTGACCGAAACTCAGCCAAGGAGGCCTGGACAAAGGATTTCCTGTCACAGGGAGGTGTCACACCACCCCAGACATAAGATAGTGGATTGTAGCAGGGAGGTTTGAAAGAAACCAGACACTGCCTGGGGAGCACAAGGCTTCCCCTTGCATAATCCGGCCAAACCGGTCTGGGGCAGACCAGCCCCAGTCCCAGCGCGGCCTGGACAAAGGGAAAGGGGTGTATCCACCCCCTTCCTGGGTCCCACCCATAGGAGGGGACCTAGCAGGTAATCCAGCCCCCTAGATTGGTATAAGAATGGGAGCAGTGCCAACGCACTCAGATTATCCTGATGAAACATTTGAAACAAAACTCTGGACCCTTCGACATCCTACTAGACGTAGGAGACTGAGGAATCTCCCTTGTGGTCAAGGAGTGACCACCCTGTGCAAACAGGCACCATCCAGCACCTCGACGTCTGCTTTGTTGCAGTTCCCGCCGGAACTCGAGCGACAGAGATCGACGAGATCAAGCTTGCCTGCCTTCTTACAGCCCGATCCACAGTCCCTGCAGAGCTGAGACCCGTTGAGGCACGGCATCTTGAAAAGACCATGAGACGCTGACTGTGCAGCCCACGAGTGACCCTCGAAGCTGTACACCGGGGTTTGAGAAGCCCCAACCCTGAGCCACTTTTGCACCGAAGCTCACCCCTCTACACTCGACGAGTGCTGCGTGGGACCCTTCTGCTTTCTTTGGCTCAACGGGTTGGCCCGGTCACTTGCCAGCTGGCTTGTGGCCCCTGTGCCGACGAAAACCGAAATACGACTTGTGATTCTGGTTGCTCCAGACTTGCACCCGCTCCTCTGAAAAGGAGCACTCGCTCTGACCCTCCTGGTCCGAGTGAGAAGCAATCTTCCAATCCCGCGTGGATTGCTCTTGCCAAGTGTTGTTTGCTCCGATCTTGAAGCCGACAGCGCGAGCCTGCGTGGGACAGCTCGTGACGCGCTCCTGGACGTCGCAGATGCCCCAGAGCCCACGTGGCAGCGGAGAGATGCTCCTCGACGACCACCTGATTGCGCCCGACATTGCCTGGTTCCGTCCTGGTTCCACCCTGGTCACTGCTGAGTGACCCAGACTCTGTCCCCTCTGCTTTCAGGTACTTTACGACTCTGATCCACCCTTGGATCACACCGGACACTTCTCCTTCACATCGCCTGCAGCATCCTCAGCTTCAAGCACCAAAAACCTGCGTGATGAAACCCGACGCCACTTCGACCCTATGCACCCGCTCCCTGTGGGTGAGGTAACTCAGCAACGCCAGTGTTCCCACACTGGTACACACCTCTAGGGTCTGTGTCTAAAGTTTTGTTCTTCTAGGTTCAGCTGAAGTATCCTTAAACTCTATTTGTGTAACTTTTACGCACCATTGACTTTGCATTGGTGCATGCGTGTGCTTTAAGCACTGGACCCGAATCCCGCGGGCTTTTCCCGACTTCAGCATTGCTTGTCCCGACTGCTCCCAGCGATTCCCTAGGCCCTAGGCCTAACCACTGTTCGATTGGTATCTCTTATAGCACTTACTTAATATATGGTTTGAGTGGCCACCCGCCCTCATCCATAATTGTGCAACTTTCATATGTTATACTGTGCTTTTGATTTAACGCTTGTGCCCCTTTGCTCATAAAGAGTACTGGGGATTATTTTAGTAATAAACACATATATTTTTATAATATATACTTGTGTGGTGTCCTTTCATTTGGTATTACAGGATTGTGATTGGTAAAACAGCTTGCTTAACACGACCTCTTGAGTTTAGCCTTTCAGGCTGCTTAGTCCATGCTACCCCTAGGATAGCTTGTCTATAAGGTTGATTTACAACCAGACACCATAAGGGATTGTTTGGACTGATACAAGGTGGTTCCAGAATTGGAAACATCATATATCAGGCCATCTTCTCACACCATGTCTGCCCTGTCAACATATGCCTTCAGTCTGTTGACATGGAGCACCCTGTGGGGGCTCCTGGGAGTTCCTAGGCCCACCAAGTAGGTAACCTCTCCCTTTTTCTCAACAATTGTATGGGGTCCAGACCACTTGTCTTGGAGTGCTGCTGGGGCCACGAGCTCCAACACCCATACTTTCTGTCCGGGCTGATACTCAGGCAAGATAGCCTTTTGGTCATGCCAAGCTTTCTGTAATTCTTGGCTAGCCTCAAGGTTTTTGGATGCCTTCTCCATGTACTCAGCCATCCTGGAGCGGAGACCAAGTACATAGTCCACTATGTCTTGTTTAGGCTTTTTGAGAGGTAACTCCCATCCTTCCTTCACCAGACATAGGGGTCCTCTTACAGGGTGCCCAAACAACAATTCAAAGGGGCTGAAGCAACCCCCTTTTGTGGGACCTCTCTGTAAGCAAACAGAAGGCAGGGTAGAAGGATGTCCCATCTCCACCTGAGCTTTTCTGGTAATCCTTTGATCATACCCTTTAGGGTCTTGTTGAATTATTTTAGTAATTAACACATATATTTTTACAATACATACTTGTGTGGTGTCCTTTCATTTGGTATTACAGGATTGTGATTGGTAAAACAGCTCGATTAACACGACCTCTTGAGTTTAGCCTTTCAGGCTGCTTAGTCCATGCTACCCCTAGGATAGCTTGTCTTTAAGGTTGACTTACAACCAGACACCATAAGGGATTGTTTGGACTGATACAAGGTGGTTCCAGAATTGGAAACATCATATATCAGGCCAACTTCTCACATTGGTGTGCAGCGGTGCGGATTTGAGCTTGCTGTTTTACCATTGCAATCTTTTTATCAAATTGAAAGATCAAATCAAGTACCTTAGGTACATATAAATCAAAAGCTTAGCATATTTAAGTTCTACTGAACTTAGTAGTTGTAGATAAAAGGGATTAGCACACCCTGACCACAACTCACTAGCAAGGTACAGTAGGAAAACTTAGTGTAGGTAAGTGCACCACTTGCACCTCACTAGCAGTCATGTCTGACACAGGTGTAGCCTCTAGCTCTCAGCCTGTGACAGTTGACCAGACCAAGGCAACTTCCAGATATGACACCCTCAGCCACAGAGACCTGAGTACCTTGTGTACTGTAAGGGGGATGAAAAAGGGTCACAACCCTACCATTCCTATCCTGATAGCCATCCTGGTGAAGGATGACCTTGAGCAAGCTAGCATAGCTCCTTTAAGATCAGGAGATAGAGTGAAACCCCAAGAGAATGAGAATAGCACCCCAGAGAATGAGGTGGACTCTGAACCACATAATGATGAAGATTCAGATCAAGGGGATATCCAGGTAAATGTGGGGAGGCTTAGCCAAACCAACTTGGACCTACTTGGAAATGGAGAGGGCCAGCACCTCCCCAGAGTACAGAATAGAACTGTTCCAGGCAATAGAAGGGTGAGATCTTCCTCAGTGGATTCTCACATTTCTAGTGTCTCAAGAAACTCTCAAAGGGGAATGACTTCCCCCCAGAGAAGAGAGCATAAGGCAAGGAAGAGAGCTGTAGAACTCCAGATAGAGAGGGAAGAGTTAGCCCTGGCCCAAGCTAAACTTGCTTTAGCAAGGGAACAGAAAATGTGTGGCTTAGATGTCACTGGTGGCAGCAACAATATTCCTAGAGAGAAAGACAGGTCCTATAATACTAGAAACCTGACAAAGATTGTGCCCCCCAACACAGAAGGGGATGACATCCACAAGTGGATAACTGCTCTTGAGAGAGCCTGCATGGTACAGCAGGTTCCTGTGGAACAGTGGGCAGCAATCTTATGGTACTCCTTTTCAGAGAAAGGGAGAGATAAGCTCCTCACTGTCAGACATGAGGATGCTAAAAACTACAAAGTCCTGAAGAGTGCTCTAATAGATGGGGTTGGCTTAACCACTGTACAGTACAGGTTAAAGTTCAGAGACACCCAGAAGACACAGACACAGGACTGGACTGATTTTGTAGATTGAGCTACTAAGGCTCTGGAGGGTTGGCTACATGGCAGCAAAGTACATGACTTCACAGGATTGTATAATTTGATTATGAGGGAGCAGATCCTAAGTAATTGTCAGAACCAGCTCTTACACCAGCACCTGGTGGACTCAGATTTGACCTCTCCCCGAGAATTGGGAAAGAGGGAAGATAAATGGGTCAGAACCAGGATTAGGCCTAAGAATCAGGGCAATAACCCGAAGAAGGAGTCTACCAAGCCTCAAGATAAGGATGGGGATAAAAGTAAAGAAAAGACTTCCCCAGGGCCCCAAAACTCCAAGGATGGGGGCGGGTCCCAAGACACTTCATCTACCCAGAAAAAGCCATACTGTCAAGTCTGTAAACAGACTGGCCATTGGAAATCAGACAGCTGTTGTCCAAAGAATGGCAATAAAGAAAATATACCTCCAAAGCCAGCTCCAACACCTCCTGTTACTGTCAGCAGTAATCCCCCAGGAAGTGGGAGCACACCCAGGAATCTGGATGGGTTTACTTTTGGAGCACAGGTGGACCCTGGCCTATCCAGGTCCCCATCACCAAATGATCTTGTTTATGAGACTGGCATGGGATTTGCCAACTTCTCTGATTGCCCAAATACCTTGAGCAAATATAGACAAGAACCCATCATCAATGGTTTGAAAGTTGAAGCCTTTAGAGACACAGGGGCTAGGACCACCATGGTGGCTGACTGCATAGTCCCCTCTAAGCAACTTTTACCTGGTGCCACATACCAGGTGACAAACATTGATGGAATACAAACCAATCATCCCATGGCAGTAGTAAGTCTCAGCTGGGGAGGTGTCACTGGCCGAAACAGAGTGGCAGTGTCACCAAACTTGCCTGTAGACTGTCTACTAGGTAATGATTTGGAAATCTCAGCCTGGGCTGAGGTTGAACAGGAAATCCATTCTAGAATGGTAAATGCCAATGGAAAGGTTAGTGGGGCTGTAATGGCTACAGTCCCAACCCAAGATGTCCTTCCTGAAAAGGTTGATAGGGCTGTGCAAGGCTCAGCCCCATCTTTAGCAGAAGCTCTTCCTAAACAGAATAGCAAAGCCGTTATGATAACAGCAGATACCCAAACTGAGTCTCCTCCTGAAAAGGTTGGTGGGGCTGTGATGGCCACAGCCCAAACTCAAACAGATATGTGTGTTGTGAAGCCTGAAATGATGGATCACTCCACCCAAACTGAGAGCATGGAGGAGGATGAAAAATCTCCCCCTCACCACACTTTAGGACAGGATCAGCCTCCTCAGGGAACTGATCTTACCCCTGATGAAGGAACTGCCCAGAGGTTGTTAGGCCTGGCCTGACAGAGCCTCTGATGGCAGTGGACCCTTCTCAGGTGGGACCCAGTCTGGAGCAGGTAACCTGTCCCTCTCTACCTTGCCTTAGTCAGCCCAGGGCTGCAGAGGACACGAAGGACAGTGAGACCCAGAGGGCCCCCTGTCAAATAAAGCACCCCCATCAACAGATTAGGGGCACCAAAACTAGTAGCCCTAGTAAGGTGAAAACTTTAAAAACTCCTGAGGGAGCCCCCTTAAAAGTAGTTAGGGACCTCCCACAGATGGATTCTGTTGGGCACAGCCAAACCTGTGACCCAAAGGGCCCATACCTGAACTATCCCTCCAGTAAACCAAAACAAGGGACCCAGCCTCCAGCTTTAGGTAGCCAGAGGTTGACCCTGAGAGCACAGTGCAACTCAGTTGAAGAAAGAAAGGCACACATGGTGGAAGATAATTCGAGGAAGCTGAGCCCTAAATTAGTGGAGCCTCACTTCAATACTCCATATCCAAACCAGCCTTTAACTTTACATAAACACACCCAAGGTAGTGATTCCCTATGGTGGAGACCCTATAATACCCCAAGGGTGAGGGACTGCTTAGTGGACCATGAGACAGGGGGTACCCATGCTAGTGCAGGTACTTCCTTATATGGCCACTCAGGCAATATAGGCTTACCTGGACAAGGATAGCCTTATCTCCTTTCGTTGGGGGGGGGGGGGGGGGGGCTGTGTAGGAAGGTGGCTATCTGACTATGGTTACCCCAGATTTGTTGCCTTGTGTTTAGCTGGTTTTCGACTTAGTTGGCCTGGTTCCCTACTAATCAGGGCCCCAGGCTATCTGCTCTCTCTGTAAAATGGATTCCATGTACCCTAGGTGCATAACTAAATTGGCTTGGGTCACCTTATCAGCCCCTGTACAGAGCACTATAGGTGCCCAGGGCATAGGTGTATCCAAGGCCTACCAGGGGCTGCAGCATATCTTTTGCCACCCCTGGCTGGCTTTCCAAAATTGACACAACTGGCTTATCACTCAGCTGGGGCAAGGTGGTGTAATCACCCCTTGCTTAGATATAGTATGCCTATATCTAAACCTATCTGGACACATATAAACCTATAAGCCACTCCTATGGCAGGCCTTAACAATCCTGGAGGCAGAGTTCTTGGTTTTATGCGAGATGGTGCTCTAGCATGAGCTGAGCCTGTCTGCAGCTGCCGGGACCAATTCCCTAAGCGGTTCCGGGATAATGCCATACCATATACTATTAAATGGATTATAATCCTTGCGGTTATATGTTAACTTTGGTTTGGCTTTATCAAAACATGTCATGTAAGGTGTCATACTATTTGGAATACTACCCCCTCGCCAGTCCTGGCGACGGGGGTAGCATTCCACCCCTCTAGAGGGAGACGACATGTTACTTTGCTATAACGCGGTTGACTTTAAAAAAGAGCCTCACATCCTCAAAATGGATGCTTCTGCCACAGACTCAAGTCTGACCTCCTGCAGCTGACCGAAACTCAGCCAAGGAGGCCTGGACAAAGGATTTCCTGTCACAGGGAGGTGTCACACCACCCCAGACAGGAGATAGTGGATTGTAGCAGGGAGGTTTGAAAGAAACCAGACACTGCCTGGGGAGCACAAGGCTTCCCCTTGCATAATCCGGCCAAACCGGTTCTGGGTCAGACCAGCCCCAGTCCCAGCGCGGCCTGGACAAAGGGAAAGGGGTGTATCCACCCCCTTCCTGGGTCCCACCCATAGGAGGGGACCTAGCAGGTAATCCAGCCCCCTAGATTGGTATAAGAATGGGAGCAGTGCAACGCACTCAGATTATCCTGATGAAACATTTGAAACGAAACTCTGGACCCTTCAACATCCTACTCGACGTAGAAGACTGAAGAATCTCCCTTGTGGTCAAGGAGTGACCACCCTGTGCAAACAGGCACCATCCAGCACCTCGACGTTTGCTTTGTTGAAGTTCCCGCCGGTACTCGAGCGACAGAGATCGACGAGATCAAGCTTGTCTGCCTTCTTACAGCCGGATCCACAGTCCCTGCAGAGCTGAGACCCGTGGAGTCGACCCGAAGCGTGGCGCACGCCATCTTGGAAAGACCACGAGACGCTGACTGTGCAGCCCACGAGTGACTTTCGAAGCTGTACACCGGGGTTTGAGAAGCTCCAACCCTGAGCCACTTTTGCACCAAAGCTCACCCCTCTACACTCGACGAGTGCTGCGTGGGGCCCTTCTGCTTTCTTTGGCTCAACGCGTTGGCCCGGTCACTTGCCAGCTGGCTTGTGGCCCCTGTGCCGACGAAAACCGAAATACGACTTGTGATTCTGGTTGCTCCAGACTTGTACCCGCTCCTCTGAAAAGGAGCACTCGCTCTGACCCTCCTGGTCCGAGTGAGAAGCAATCTTCCAATCCCGCGTGGATTGCTCTTGCCAAGTGTTGTTTGCTCCGATCTTGAAGCCGACAGCGCCGACGGTGAGAGCCTGCGTGGGACAGCTCGTGACCCGCTCCTGGACGTCGCAGATGCCCCAGAGCCCACGTGGCAGCGGAGAGAAGCTCCTCGACGACCACCTGATTGCGCCCGACATTGCCTGGTTCCGTCCTGGTTCCACCCTGGTCACTTCTGAGTGACCCAGACTCTGTCCCCTCTGCTTTCAAGTACTTTACGACTCTGATCCACCCTTGGATCACACTGGACACTTCTCTTTTTTTTTATTTTTTTATTATTTTTTTATTTTATATTTTCCTTTATTACAACAATTAATTATGAGCATTACCTATAACACAAGCCTTAAATATTGACAAATAAATTATACAATAAATTTTTGGCCAAACACAGAGTACACAATTATATAAATCTACTAAAGTTGAAAAACAGAGTCTAAGATCGACGAAGAAAGAGCCAATAACAAAAACACTCAACATCAAAATCAAAAGTAAAGGCGACTACCTCCCTCTACCCCTAGCTATTCCTTCTTTGGCTCTCTTTCCATTTACATAATGGCTCCCAAATTCTTCTCCCCAACCGTCTTCCACTCCTCCCCTTCCGGGCAAAATTTTTTTCCTCTATATTATATGCATATAGAGTGTTTGCCAGCCAGCATTGCATTTTCGGAGGGTTTTTATCTAGCCATGCCCTAGCTATTGTTAGTCTATAGACAGCCATTACTACAAAAAGGAATTCAGCATATTGAGTCTGCACATCATCACTCACCCCTAACATAATCAAAGCTGGCGTAAGTGTTATCGCAATATCCAGTGAGTTCGCCAAAAACCCCTCAATTTCCCTAATCAAAGTTCTTAGTTGTGGGCATGAAGCAAAAATGTGTACACTATCTGCTTCCAATTCATTACATCTGGGACAATTGATTCCTTGATTCCCACCCCATTTAGCAATCTTTGCCGGAGTAAAGTACAAAGAGTACAATGTTTTATAATGCTGCGAATGCAGCGGGGCAGCGCATAATATCGTCGATCCGAATTTCAAAGAATCATAAAAGAGTCTAGGATCAATACCCAATTTATCTTCCCATTTTTTACTAAATTTAACTAAATCATCCTGCTTGTCTTTCACCAATGCTGCATAAAGAGATTTAATAGTGCAATCTCCCGACAATTTTATTTTCTCCATTATATCGACTTTATTAAAACCTGCCGGACCCCCGACTTTATTATTGAGAAAGCTTCTAACCTGTAAATATTTGAAGAATCCCCTATTATCTAAACCGTATTTTCCTCTCAGCTCTGAAAATTGCATAAAGCCATCTTGTGCATAAAAGTCTCCAATTTGTATAACCCCCTTTAGTGCCCACTCTGCCATAGTATAGTCTCCGAAAATTTCCTTGGGGAGTGACCTATTGTTGTTTAATAAGACATGTCTGTTGTATCTCCCAAGTTTTACCCTCTTCAAAAATGCATTCCATGTCGTGACAGCTGCTTTGACAGTTTTAAACTTAGTCCTCTTGAAATAGCTGTAATCAATACACTTTAAAAAACAGTTCTCTGCATTTACCCCTAGGGTGACAGCATACACATCTGTAGACATTTTCTGGATTCTATCATCGTCAGGGCTTCCACCAATAAGACCTTGAATATATTGCAGCACACAGGCCATATAATATAAACGAAAATCCGGTGCCCCCCACCCCCCATTTTCTCTAGGGAGTGTCATGTACCTATAAGCTCTCCGGGTTTTACCTTGGGCCCAAATAAACCTATTACATATAGCCTCTATGCAATTAAACCAGCTGGCTTCAATCAACAATGGTACAGCCCTAAATACATACAAAAATTTTGGTAAAATCATCATTTTGATGATATTTGTACAGCCAACTAGCGACAGGTGCAAATTATTCATTCTATCTAAATCTTTTTTCATTTGAGTTATCAAGGGATCCATATTATTTTCCACAATTTTACTTATTTCTGCCGTCATTTGCACCCCTAGATAAGTTGCCATATTTGTCACTCTTCCATCATTACACCTTACCCACTGGTTTTTAACTATCTGCGTCTTGGTTGTGTTCAAGCTATACCCAGAGAACTGGCCAAACCTCTCAGCTTCCGATTCAATTGCCCTAATGGCGGCTACAGGATCTGGAGTCAAAATGGCTACGTCGTCCGCATAAGCTAGTGATTTAAGTCTGCACCCGTTTAGTACTAATGGCAATATTTGTTGATTCATTTCCAGTTTGCGAATATACGGGTCAAGATACAGAGCGAACAGTAAGGGAGAAGAGGGACAACCCTGCCTTGTACCTCTCTGGATGTTAACTGCGGCTGAGTAACCTCTACTGACTCTTATCTTGGCCGTCGGGGCTATATATAGCGTTTGCAGAGCCTTTATAAATCCTGGTCCTATACCGTGCCACCTTAAAGCTTCCCATAAGTAACCCCATGAGACCCTATCAAAGGCCTTTTCAGCGTCGAGAAACACCGCTACCATTGGATCTTCCAGGATGTCTGCAGCATCAAATGCCGTAATTACCTGCCTGGTGTGATGGGTTGTCCCTTTCCCTGGAATAAATCCATGCTGAGAGGGTGTAACTAAGGATTCGATTGTCTTAGATAATCTTTTTGCCAATATTTTTGAAAACACCTTGACACCGGCGTTCATCAAAGTGATGGGGCGGTAGGAGCCTGGGACATCTGGTGGTTTACCTTTTTTAGGGATAACAATGATGTCTGCACCACCCCAGGAACATGGAACAGTTTCACCCAGTTGTGCTAACGCCATTATTTTAAACATATCCGCTAACAGAGGGGTCTGGAAGACCTTATAAAATTCAACTGGAATCTGGTCCGGGCCAGCAGCCTTCCCAGATGGGAGTTCCCTCAACGCTTCTACAAGTTCCTCCACCTTAAACTTCTCTTCCAGCTCTATTCTGTCTGACTCCTCCAGGTATGATGGCTCAATATCCCTCAGATATGCCCTCATATCCTCCTCACTTCCATGCCCATCTGCCTGATACAATTCCATATAAAACTGCCTAAAGACCTCTCTAATCTGCTCTGTACCTTTAACTTTAATTCCATGACTATTTTTCATCTCCTTAATATCAGCCATCCCATCTCTCTGTCTAGCTCGCACCGCTAAAATATGCCCCACTCTTTCGCTGAGTTCATATGCCTTTTCTTTATTGGCTAGATATTTCTCCACCGTCTTTTTTGCCATCCCTTCCATGACCACTGCTTTAAGGGCGACTAGTTTTAACAAAATCTGCTCCACTGGCGTGTGTGCTTGTATAGCCAACATGAGTTCCTCCTCTGCCTCCCTGATTAATTCATTATTTCTTTCTAATTCCTCCCTTTCTCTTCTTTGCGATCTGATAACATAGCTTAGGGTCTCTCCTCTTATACCAGCTTTAAAAGCGTCCCACACAATCCCAGGTGAAGAAGTACCTCTATTGATTGTCCAGAATTCCTTAATCCATTCCACCATCCTTTCCCTGTATTCACTATCCTGAAGGAGTGCTCTATCAAATGTCCACTGCGATGGCTCCTTATTTCTCCTTTGCCCAATATTTACATCTAATACTAGCGGACTGTGGTCTGATATGATCCTTGGTTCTCTTACTATCCTTGCACCTTCTATCAGCCCTCTTGTTATTAAAAAATAATCCAGCCTGACTAAAATCTGATGGGGTGCTGAGAAGAAAGTACTCCCGTCGAGATTCGGATGGCAATATACCCAAGGATCCTCTAGAGAGTTGTTCTTTACTAAGTCTGCTAGGGCCCTATAGGTTCTTTTTTTCCTCCCCGCATACTTCCTTTTAGGGTCTAAAAAGCTACTATCTAGATCATGAATATTCAGATCGCCGCATAGTATAATAGGCTCAGGCCATCGAGCAAGTTCTGCATCTAGGAATTGTAGAATATCTGGGTCGTCTCCAGTAGAGCCATAGACTGAAACAAGCGTGAAGGTTTCCCCCCTAAACAATAATTCAACTATAGCCCATCTCCCCCAATTGTCCTCCATCTTTCTCTTAACTATTATATCCTGTTTCCTGCCCAGTATCGCCACTCCTCTTGTCTTAGTGTTCTGATTGGTTTTCGCCAGAACATTAAAACCTAGTTGGTCAAGTAGAAAGGCCTTAGTACCCTCAATGTGTGTTTCCTGAAGACACACTAAATCTGGTTTAAAAGATTTTAACAGTGACGCCGCTTTTAACCTCTTATTGATCTCATTAAGTCCACAAATATTAATTGACACTATTCTACAGGTCATTTATATTTCTTAACATTACCATTTCCCAATTTAACCAGCAGGAATTAATAGATACCTGTAGGCTTTGATCCTTCCAACACAATTTTTCCCCCCTTCTAGTTTGTTTGTGTACCTCGATCCCTACAACCTTTTTTAAAAAAAAATCTTTTTTACCTCTTTCTTCCACACCATAACTGTGCCCATAACCATCATGTATGTCTCCCCCCTCCCCTCCCCCCCTTGCCCCCCACCCCTTGGGAACCCCCCCCCCCCCCTCTCTACAGGCAAATAGGCCAATCCTGGCCTATGTGTAGCCGACCGTACTCTGCAGCGTCGCTACTCTCTCCCATCCTTTTTACTCCTCTGTCCGATATTGCCAAATGATCTATTTGGCACTACCATCTAACCGACTTATGGAGTTTTTGGTGGAGTTCTCCGGGGAGACTGTGACGGGGTTCTGGTTTTTGCTCCCCTCTCCTTCCCTTTATTGGTTTCTGAGATTTCTGCCAGATATTCTGCTGCTTTTATCTCGGATGTAAACATTTTGACATAACCTTTCCTGATAACTTTCAACCTAGACGGAAACAAGAGATATGCTTCTGCCCCTTGCTTCTGGAAAGGGCCAATCATCTGTCTTAGTTTCCACCTTCTTTCCACGGTGACGTGGCAGAAATCTGGCCTTGAGAAGAAAGTATTTCCATCAACTGTGATTCTTGAGTCAGGTCTAGCTTTATCAATTATCTCCTGTCTTGCTAGGAAGTTACCCAAAAAAAACAACATTGCTCTTGGGAGTTCCTTCTCCTGCCCTCCCCGGTTTTTCTTTTTGAACAGTGGGTACCTATGTGCTCTTTGCACTTCCACATCCCATTGCCATTTTGAATCAGGAAAGGCCTTTTCCAAGATCCTAACCACATACCCTCTGGGATCCTGTCCCTCTTTTCCCTCCTCCAGACCCAAAAGTCTCACATTGTACCTTCTTTGGCGATTTTCAAAGCTTTCAAGCTTCCACTGGAGGTCTTCAACCACCTTTTCTTGATCCGTCTTAAAAGTCTGCCAGTCTGTCACTTCGTCTTCCACCCTACTTGTCCTTTCTTCCACTTGTAAAACTCTTTCCTCAACCTCTTCCTGTTTTCTACTTACTTTTCTTAATGATAATTGCAGTTTTTTTGTATCTCTTTTCGCCCTTCTGCTCTCAGTTCTTGCCTCCTTCTGCATCTGTTTCAAGGTCCCAAACAGCATTTCTAGGGTTACCCTTTGGTTATCCTGCCTTCCCTCCTTTTCCCCTCCTTCCTGCTCACTTTCTTTGTAGGTCTCTGAAGTAGCGGAATAGTCCCATGATAATTTCTTAGACATACTGCTTCTTGAGCCTCTTCCGCTTCTTGTTTTTGCTCCCACAGTGCCCTTTTTCTTTTTTGTGCCTAATTCACTGGAACTATTACTAATGTCTGAATCAGGAGTACATTCAGTCCCGCTTTCCTCTTCCTCTGATTCCATCTCGCTTGGTTCTGATGAATCCGTGCCCTCATTAACCGAAAAAAACTCCGGCGAGCCTCCCCTCGCACTTCTGTCTAAGCTTTTATTATTTCTCCCCAAGTCCTGATCCAGATATAGCCCATGCTGTAGCCCATGCTGTTCCGTTAAACTCTGCGTGCTGCCCCAGCTTGCCTCAGTAGCCTTCGGCTGTTTATTAAATAGTTCTGCCTCTACTGACAGGAGAGCGTCTAACATCTGCGCGTTATTTGTATTTACTAATTGCTTAGGAGCATTAACATTGACCGGGTCACAGCCAGATGCCTTACCAACCGCCACCTCCGTCTCCTCTCCTCCCGCGGCTTCTGGAGCTTCTGCTTGCCGCTCTGCATTCACCATGCCGACTCCTACGTTGCTTCTCTGTTGCCTAGCAACCGGGACTTCGCTGCTTGCGTCCTCGCGGTCCGTTGCGTCTGCTTCCGCGTTTGTCTCTCCGCTGATCCCCTGATCGCCGGTAGCCGTCAATTGCTGCTCCTTTTGCTGCTGAGTGTCTGCCAGGATCTCTATACGAGGAACCGACAGAGGGGCCCTTGTGGAGAATGACTCCGGTAAGGTCGCTTGTCTCTTTTGATCCTTACCGATTACTTGAGCTGCATGCGCTCGCTGGGGCTTCCCGTCTGGTGCAATATCCCTCGTTGGTTTATGCATCGCTGAGCGGGTCTCCGGACCTGCTTCCAGTTTCTTCTCCTGCTTCTTTGCTGCTGCGTTCTTCAAACTTCGACCCGAAATTTCCGGCGCTTTTCTCACAGGGGCTGTTTTTGGGATAGCCCCCTCTCTCACAGCGGCTCCTGAGGGCTTAGCCGATCCTGCTGCTGTTACTTTGTCTTTATCCGCCTTAAGTCTTTGGGACATCTTCGGAGGCACTTTCACGTCGTTGAACAGACTTCTCCAATAGTTCAACCAGTTTATCAGCTTCTTTTTCACTCTTCTTACAGGGAAGACCCTCAACCAGTCTGGGCTGAGTATATCTACTGTGGCAAGGGAAATCCGGTCAGTCAGAACCCACATCCCTGGGGTCACCAATACTCCATCATCCTAGGATAGGAGAGAGTATAGAATGCGACTTCTCTCTACAGAGCCACGGCGGCCATCTTGCCTCTATGTATTTCTTATAGTATGTGAGAACGTCCACACTGGACACTTCTCCTTCACATCGCCTGCAGCATCTTCAGCTTCAAGCACCAACAACCTGTGTGACGAAACCCGACGCCACTTCGACCCTATGCACCCGCTTCCTGTGGGTGAGGTAACTCAGCAACGCTGGTGTTCCCACACTGGTACACACCTCTAGGGTCTGTGTCTAAAGTTTTGTCCTTCTAGGTTCAGCGGAAGTATCCTTAAACTCTATTTGTGTAACTTTTACGCACCATTGACTTTGCATTGGTGCATGCGTGTGCTTTAAGCACTGCACCCGAATCCCGCGGGCTTTTCCCGACTTCAGCATTGCTTGTCCCGACTGCTCCCAGCGATTCCCTAGACCCTAGGCCTAACCACTATTCGATTGGTATCTCTTATACCACTTTCTTAATATATGGTTTGAGTGGCCACCCGCCCTCATCCATAATTGTGCAACTTTCATATGTTATACTGTGCTTTTGATTTAACGCTTGTGCCTCTTTGCTCATAAAGAGTACTGGGGATTATTTTAGTAATAAACACATATATTTTTATAATATATACTTGTGTGGTGTCCTTTCATTTGGTATTACAGGATTGTGATTGGTAAAACAGCTTGCTTAACACGACCTCTTGAGTTTAGCCTTTCAGGCTGTTTAGTCCATGCTACCCCTAGGATAGCTTGTCTATAAGGTTGATTTACAACCAGACACCATAAGGGATTGTTTGGACTGATACAAGGTGGTTCCAGAATTGGAAACATCATATATCAGGCCAACTTCTCACACCATGTCTGCCCTGTCAACATATGCCTTCAGTCTGTTGACATGGAGCACCCTGTGGGGGCTCCTGGGAGTTCCTAGGTCCACCAAGTAGGTAACCTCTCCCTTTTTCTCAACAATTGTATGGGGTCCAGACCACTTGTCTTGGAGTGCTGCTGGGGCCACGAGCTCCAACACCCATACTTTCTGTCCGGGCTGATACTCAGGCAAGACAGCCTTTTGGTCATGCCAAGCTTTCTGTAATTCTTGGCTAGCCTCAAGGTTTTTGGATGCCTTCTCCATGTACTCAGCCATCCTGGAGCGGAGACCAAGTACATAGTCCACTATGTCTTGTTTAGGCTTTTTGAGAGGTAACTCCCATCCTTCCTTCACCAGACATAGGGGTCCTCTTACAGGGTGCCCAAACAACAATTCAAATGGGCTGAAGCAACCCCCTTTTGTGGGACCTCTCTGTAAGCAAACAGAAGGCAGGGTAGAAGGATGTCCCATCTCCGCCTGAGCTTTTCTGGTAATCCTTTGATCATACCCTTTAGGGTCTTGTTGAATCTCTCAACAAGCCCATTACATTGTGGATGATAAGGAGTGGTGAACTTGTAGTTGACACCACATTCTTTCCACATAGCTGTTAAGTTTCCTGACATGAAATTGGCACCTCTATCAGATACTACCTCCTTAGGAAACCCCACCCTGGAGAAAACTCCAAGTAAGGCCCTGGCCACAACAGGAGCTGTTGTGGTCCTAAGGGGAATTGCCTCTGGGTACCTGGTGGCATGGTCCACCACCACCAGTATGAATCTGTGCCCAGATGCTGTAGGGGGATCCATTGGACCTACAATATCAATCCCCACTCTTTCAAAGGGAACCCCCACCACAGGTAGTGGTATCAGGGGGGCCTTTGTTGTGCCACCTGCTTTACCACTGGCTTGGCAGGTTACACAGGAGCGACAAAACTCCTTGGTGTCTTCAGACATGTGAGGCCAGTGAAAGTGAGGGACAAGCCTGTCCCAAGTCTTATTCTGGCCTAGGTTTCCTGCTAAAGGAATATCATGGGCCAAGGTAAGAAGGAAGCCCCTAAATTGCAGATGTATAACCAACCTCCTGGTTGTACCAGGCTTGGGGTCTCTACCCTCTGAATAAAGGAGCCCATCATCCCAATATACTTTATGGGTACCTTGAGCATTCCCAGCAGCCTCAGCAGCAGCCTGCTGTCTGAGGGGTTCAAGAGAAGGACAGGTTAACTGAGCCTGCCCCAAGTCTGTCCTAGAAGGTCCCCCTGTCCCCAGAAACTCAACCTGATCAGGTTTAAGTTCTTCAGGGACAGTTCCTTCAGGGGTCTCAAGATCGTCTTCCTGTGAAGGCTGATCCTCACTTGTAGGCAGTTCGGAAGGCACAGCCTTTACCCTCCTGTTCTTATTCTTGGAAGGTGCTTGGTCCATTGTTCCAGGATCCAAGACCTGAGGTTCAGAGAGGCACTTTTTGGCCTGTGACCTGGTCACAGCAAGGACATGTGATGATATCCCTAACATCTCTGCATGAGTCCTAGACTCAACTTCTGACCATAGAGAGCACTCCAGGTCATTGCCCAACAAACATTCAACTGGGAGATCACCACTAACCACAACTCTTATTAGGCCAGTTACTGTAAAGAAATCCATTGGACACAATAAATATAATTAATTACAGTTACCCCTCCCCAGGAGAAATTAACAATTGCCACACTATGTGTAGTAGTGACATTGCTGGCATTGGTCACCAGGTAATTGTCACCTGGTATGTATTGTCCAGGGTCCACAAAGCTAGGTGTCACCATAGTGACACTGGCACATGTGTCCCTGTATGCTTGAGCCACTTTTTCATTAATCAAAGGTGTCTGTCTGTACTTGCCCAGATTACTGGGACTTATAGTATGGGTCAAATATATGTCCCCATCACAAATCAGAACAGCCTGTGTAGGGGTTCTGACTAGGCCAGAATCTCCCTCAGTTCCCAAGGTGATACCCACTACCCCCTTAGTTTGTGGACCAACACTGCCAGCTGTACTATTGGGTGCAGGTGCCTTAGGGGCTGCAGTGTTGGGGGCTCCACCCTTTTTACACTCACTTGTCCAGTGAGAGGTGTTTTACATGTACTACACCAGGGTTTTCTTTGACCTTCTTTCTTCTTCTTCTTGGAAGTTTGGGACCCACCCTCAGTATTAGTTTGGGGCCCTGTTAAGACTTCTGGCCTTTAGCTTTCTGCTCCCCACCCTTCTGGTCAGTTTTCTTCTGGTCACCACCCTGGTTCTGGTTCTTTTGCTTAACCCTGGTTCTAACTCATTTGTCTGCCTTCTTCCCCAATTCTTGGGGAGAGGTCAGATCTGAGTCAATCAGGTGTTAATGCAACTGTTGGTTCTGACAATTATTTAAGATTTGTTCTCTCATAATTAAATTATACAATCCTGTATAGTCTGTAACCTTACTTCCCAGCAACCATCCCTCCAGAGCCTTAGTGGCACATTCAACAAATTCAGACCAGTCCTGAGTCTGTGTCTTCTGGGTCTCTCTGAACATTAACCTGTACTGTTCAGTGGTTAAGCCTAACCCATCAATCAGAGCACTCTTCAGGGCCAGGTAGTTTCTAGAATCCCCATCACTAACTGTGAGGAGTCTGTCTCAGCCTCTACCTTCAAAGGAGAGCCACAAGATTGCTGCCCACTGCTCCTGAGGGATCTGCTGTACTCTGCAGGCTCTCTCAAGTGCAGTCATCCATTTGTGGATATCATCCCCATCTTTGTAGGGGGGCACAATCTTACTCAGGTTTCTATTGTCATAGGACCTGTCTTTATCGTTAGGGATAGTGCTGCCACCAGTGGATCCTAATCCACCCTCTCTAGGCTGTCTTGCTCTAGCAAGTTTCTCTTCGGCCAGGGCAACTTCTAATTCTTGCTTCTGGATCCTAAGCTCAGCCTCTCTCATTTTGGCCTCATGTTCCCTTCTCTGAGGGCTAGTCATACCCCTTCTGGAGTGACCATGAGAACCTCTAGAAGCCTGGGAGGTATTGGATTCACCTGAGTGATTCCTCCTCCTCCTATGCTCCTGGTTAAGTCCACTTGGGGGTCTGAGTGGGTTCATCCCTGACTCAGTCCCAAATAGGCTTAAGTTAGCCATGCTAAGCCCTCCGGCTGGCATCTGACTATTTCTGCCATCATCAGAATCACTGCTCTCCCCTTCTGTCTCCTCTTCTTCCTCCTGCTCCTCCTCAGGCTGAGTATCTCCGGTGACTTGGTCATCCTCATCTATCTGGACAACAGGGACAGGGGTGTCAGTATTATCATCTTCAGTGGGAGAGCCTCCTTCAGCATTCCCTGTGGGGTCTGCTTTAGAGGTCTTTAGAGCTTCAGACTGGTCTAAAAGCTCGCGGAGGTGGTCTGTGGTAGGGGTTGGACCCGTCTTGAGACCTCTTAAGGTACAGATCTGCCTCAGTTCTTTAAAGTTCAACATAGCAAATTTGGATGGTGCCCTTGTAGGGTCACTCTCAACAGGGGCAGGTCCAGTGGACCCCTCTGCTCCAGACATTGCTCTAGTGTGGGTGGATATGTTGCAATCTACCTACACTGGTGTTTACCTACTAAACCCATCTAGTAGTTGTAGTCAGGGTGTGCTACTCCCTATCCTCTACAACAACTAAGTTCAGTAGAACTTAAGTATACTAGTCTTGTTTTATATGTACCTAGCAGGTACCTATATGATCTTTCAAATGAAACTCTCAAAGATTGTAATGGTAAAACAACAGCAAGCTCAAATCCCAACTGCTGCTCACCAATGTGAGAAGTTGGCCTGGTATATGATGCTCACTAGTTCTAGTGATCACCTTGTACCATGGCAAGCAACCCTTATGATGATTGGTTGTAAGTTAACCTGATAGACCAGCTATCCTAGTAGCGTGGACAAAGCAGTCTTAGGCTAAACTCTGTAAACGCATGTGAAGCAAGCTGTTTTACCATACACAATCTTCTTGAATACCAAATGAAAGGACACCACACAGATATATATTGAAAAAAAAAATATATATATATATATATATATATATATATATTTATTTACTACAAATATCCCCTATACTCTTTATGAGCACAGAAGCAAATGCATTAAAACAAAACACAGTTTAAATATACGAAAGTTGCACAATATGGATGAGCCCTAGGGGCCACCTAAACCATATACTAAAATAGTGGTATAAGAACCACCTATCGGAAAGGAAGTAGGCTAGGGCCTGGGGAATCGCTGGAGCTGTTCGGGACTAGCAGTGAAGAAGTCAGGAAAGGCCCACGGGACTCGGGTGCAGCGCTTAAAGCACAGAATGCAATGACAATGGTGCGTAAAAGTTATAAAGTTAATGTTTAAGGAACCTTCCGACTGACCTAGAAGGACAAAACTTAAGACTTAGACACTAGAGTTGTGTACCAGTGTAGGAACACCGGCGTTGCTGAGTTACCTCACCCACAGGAAGCGGGTGCACAGGTGCAAAGTAGTGTTGGGTTTCGTCACGCAGGTCGATGGTGCCTGAAGATGAAGATGCTGCAGGCGGGTCGTCGAGGAGGGTTCCGGTGGATCCAAGGGTGGATCTGAAGAGGTGAAGACCTGAAAGCAGAGGGGACAATGTTCAAAGTCACTAGCCAGTGACTACCGTGGAACCAGGATGGAACCAGGCGATGTCGGGTGCAAACAGGCAAAGAGGTGAAGATTGCTACGTGGACACGAAGAGGTCAAGGACGTCCAGGCGTTGGTCACGAGATGTCGCATGAAGGCTCTAGCTGTTGGCGGCGTCTGCTTCTTGATCGGAGCAAACAGGCCTTGGCTAATGCAAGCCACGCAGGAATCGATTCAAGCTTCTCACTCGGACCAGCAAGGTCACAGCGGGTGCTCCTTTTCAGGGGAGCGAGGGCCAGTCTGGAGCAACCAGACCAGCGGTGTTGTTTGTAAATTTCGTCGGCAAGATAGCCGCTAGCCACGTGGCAAGTGGCCGGGATGGCGCGTCGAGTGGCAAAGTGCAAAAGGGCCCCACGCAGTTTGTGGAGATGCTGAGGGGCTGATCTTCGGTGCGAATGCTGCTCGGTGGTGGGGCTTCTCAAACCCAAAGCACAGCGTCGAGGGTGCCTCGTGTGCTGCGCAGTCAGCTTCTCGGGGGTCTTTCGAGATGTCCGGTCCCACGTCTCTCGGTGTCTTCACGGGTCTCTTCTTTGCAGGGACTGTGGATCGGGCTCTGAGATGTCTGGGAGTCTGGGCCTCGTCGGGCTCTGGGCTCGGGCTCGAGGCGGCGGCAAAGCAGACGTCGAGTTTCTGGATGGTGCCTGTATTCACAGGGTGGTCACTCCTTGGCCACAAGGGAGATGCTCTTCAGTCTTCTGTGCAGCAGAATGTCGAAGTCCAGTTTTCTTCTTAGTTTCAAGTCGAGTTCAGGATGATCTGAAGTCTTGGGACACAGCTCCTACTCTTATTCCAAATCTGGGGGCCGGATCACCTGCTAGGTCCCTCCTCTGGGTGGGACCAGGAAGGGGGGCGGTTACACCCCCTTTCCTTTGTCCAGCTCCGCGCCAGGACTGGGGCTGGAAAGCCCCAGCACCGGTTTGGACTGGCTTATGCATGGGGACACCTTGTGTGCCCCAGGCATGTCTCCTTCTTTTCAGCCCTGTCCTACCCAATACACAAAATCCTGTCTGGAGTGGTGCTCGCACCTCCCAAGGCAGGAAACCCTTTGTCCAAGCCTCCCTCGCTGGAAGGACTCCCAGCAGCAGGAGGTCAGACTTGTGTCTGTGGTGGCAGCATCCATTTTGTGATGCTGAGGCTCGAGTTTAACTTTAACCGGGGTTCAGGTTATGTACATGTCGTGTTCCTCTTGAAGGTTGGAATGCTACCCCCGTCGCCAGGGGCTAGTATCCCACTTCGTATGGCACCTTACTCGAGATGTTTTGATAAAGCCAAACCAAAGTTAGCAAATAACCGCGAGGATTATAATGCACTTAAGAGTATATGGTATGGCAATATCCTGGAACAGCTAAGGGAGTTGTTCCCGACAGCTGCAGACGGGCTCAGCTCGTGCCAGAGCGTCATCTCACATGAAATCAAGCACTCTGCCTCCAGGATTGCTGAGGCCTTCCATAGGAGTGGCTTATAGGTTAACATGTGTCCAGTTAGGGTTAGATATAGGGATACTATATCTAAGTAAGAGGTGATTCCACCAACCTACCTCAGCTGAGTGATCAGCCAGTTGTGTCAAATATGGAGGCCAGGCCAGTAGTGGCACAATACATGCTGCAGCCCCTGGTAGGCCTTGGATACACCTATGCCCTGGGTACCTGGAGTACACTGTTACAGGTTAAGGTGAATCAGTTCCAATTCGTAATGCACCTAGAGTGTATCGGCATTAATTTAGAGAGAGAACAGCAGGCTGTGGGTCTGATTAGCAGGCCCACAGCCACATTAAGTCATAAACCAGTGAAGCAAAAAGAAAACATTTGGGGTGACCATAGGATAGCAGACCCTACTCTCCTACAATGTGTGACAAGCATTAACATCCTAGTGTGACATCACAAATGCTAGCACTGCACACGTAGTCATGGGTGACCCACGGTGTCCACAACAAGAAGAGGCAATGCCTACCCACCGTGCCTACCAGTCACATAACACCACATATAAAAGCCCTGCTGACCAACAGGTACAGTTATCTCACTCCATGTGTGACAAGCATTAACATCCTAGTGTGACATCACAAATGCTAGCCCTGCTAGTCCAATGTGTCTCGCAGCATTAACGTTTGAGTTATTGGCATTGTGTATGACAATGCCTTGCATACATTTTTTAGCAAACTTTGAATTGGTGAGCAGTGAGAGTGTGTGCAAGAGTATGCTGTTCTTGAAAGCAGTGTGGTAGAGAGTGCAGATATTTGGGTGACGTGAGCAATGTGGATGGGGTGAGATTACAGGAGTGAGCGTAACTCGACAAAATGTGTTTAAATGCATACCAGTGAGATATGGAAAGCTCTGATGATGCACCTCAGGCAAGGGCTCACAGCTGTTATTATTCACACAGCTCTGGTGATGCAGCTCAGGCACAGGCTCACAGCTGGTATTATTCACACAGTTCTGATGATGCAACTCAAGCACGGGGCTGACGCATTATTATTCACCTCAGGCAAAGCTTAGTTAAAAAAACTAATGCACGTAGGTGGCAGGGGGCAAGGCATAGGGCAAGCGAGATCTATTGTGCAGAAAATGGTATGGTGTTCAAGGACTTAGCACAAACTACACAAGACAGAAGGACTACCACATCAGAGAGCCAGCGGAGGATAGAAGCAACGACAAAGACGACAGTGGGGGCTCACTGTGCCCCAGGATACTGCAAGTAGCCCAGCACATCTAGAGAGAGATACGAGGATTTCAATATCTGGAACAAAAGCCTCAAATATACCGGGCAAAAAAGTGGAGTAAATACCACAAAGACTGCCACACAAAGTGAGATGGTAGAGAGAGAAACCGTGACAATTTGGAATAGTATTACATTCCACTATTAGTACTGTGATTCATCTTGCACAGATGAGCACTTTCGACAACTGTATGTTGACTCTAATCTTACCATGCTTTAAGCGCCCTCACTCCTGTTTGTGAAATAAATTCAATACTCGTTTTCCAGGCAGCAACTGTACTAATCAATAACAACCACCAACGCACACGTGGATATATTTGTAGTATTACACTAGTCAAACATTAAAATGTAACCGTATAACTACAATCTTACATTTGATGCATAACCTACCTTTCGACGGACTGGCACAATATTTGGGCAACATATGAATATGTAGGTCATCTGTTAGTGTGTGGAATAAATGGACTTCATGATGTCGGAGAAATTAAACATGACAAACCAGTCCAACTAATCTGTTTTTTTTTATAAAGGTACATGCCTAGATAAGAAACCTGTAGACTTTTAAGACATTAAACAGTGGTTCGCGCGGCAACCGGATACTTTCAGAAGCAAAATGCAATTAACACTACAGGGAGCGCTTTATAGACAATTTAATTTCCGTATTAAAAATTAAAATTTGCATCCCTGATTTCTTTAGGGCCCAACATACCTGCCAATTCTAAATCATTCCGTTTCCCTCCAGATCTAGTCAAAGCAATATGATTTTTTTTTTAAAGGAGTAAATAAGTTCTCGAAGTAATTACTCAGGAGGTGTAGTAAAACCGGGAGACGCCAATAACGTCCGCCGTTGACAATCCACCGCTTAAAGTTGTTTTTCATGTACTCACCACACGCCCCCAGCAATTTCCTCAAGTACCTGGAGAACAAGACGTGAGCGAAACTGAAACCTTCCGTGGGGTGGGACTTCCGTCTTCGGAAGCCCGCGCACGCGCCCACAGGGTGCATGGCCAAACAAGCAGTGCTGGTGACACGGGGCTCCCATGCCCGTGGGAGAGCCCCGCGGAGGCTGCAGAACTCTACAATGGCGGTAAGTGGGGCTTAGTTGTAGGGGGGAGGGGGGTGCGCTTGTGTGTGTGTGTGTGTGTGTGCGTGCGCGCGTGTGTATATGCATGTGTGAGGCGGCGGCAGGGGGGGGGAGGGGGACTCTGTATGTGTGTGTGCGTGCGTGTGTGTAGGTGTCCTCGTGTGTGTGTGTCTCTGTGCGCATGCGTGCAGGGGGAGGTGTGGCTGTGTGGCAGCTTTCCAGGAGAGGAGACAGGAGCTGGCCACAGCGAGCGCGTTCGCGTGCGTGTGGCCCGCTGAATTCCGTCTCTCAGAGAAGTGCACGGCCAGTTCCTGTCCCCTCTCCTGGGAAGCAGAGTCGCTCACAAAAGGTCTCTGGCGAGACCGCGGTTTCGCGCAGTTCAACGCTAGGAGACCTAAAAAGACAAAACCACCCTGGGAAGAAGAAAGCTTTTATCTGAGGTTCTAGCTTGATTTGGAAGAAGCTTGTGCATGGAGGTTTGACACTTGGGGCTTGCAATTTGCGGATGAGTTAGGCTAATGTAATAGCAACAAGAAAGACAGTTTTGAGATTTAGAGGACAACTGGAAACTTGGAAGGGGCTCAAATGGGGTTGCTATTATAAAAATGTATGCTAAATTTAAATAGCACTGAAGCATAGCAAACTGGGTGGGAAGATACTAATCTTTCCCCTAACCCTTTCAACAAACCCTTTAAAAATGAATTAAAGTGGGTGATTTAAACAGGAGAGGTTGATCTGGAGGGTAAAGGACGACTATACTATCAGGCAGCAATGAAACATTTTACTCTGCCTACTGCACAGCTCTGCCTGGCGAGCAAAAGTGCAAGTTAAACAATCTCAGAAACAGGAGCTTTCAAAGGGTCCAAGTTGTATTCCTTACACTAGTCAACACACTTATTCAACCTTGTGGAGTAAAGCAATTTCTTTGAAGGGCAAAGGTCAGAAAAGATGATGTCGATCACTTCAGGTGGCAGCTGGAAAGAAGTTAACTGTCTTCACTTAATCTCCACGCATGTGGACGGAGGTTCTGTAGGGTGTGGTGTAATATTTGATCCTCTGATGGAAGGTCAACCCTAGGTGGAAGACGGAGCACGTGACAAGAGGAGAAATGCAGGGGCCCTGTGTACCAAAGCACTCTCTGCCAATCTGGGACAATGTTCTCAGCCCATGTGTATCTTCCTCACAACGTCTTGAATACAGTTCTCCTCAGCTCTCAATGCTTCCACTAATATCCTGTTGAATCCCAATACTGTCTTCATGAAAAGCCTCTCAATATAAACTTAAAGGCTTCCAATTCTATTGTGGCATCAACAGCAGTGGCTGAGTTTTCAGCAAAATCCTTGTCTAAGTTCGCCCCTATGTTTGGACAGAATGGCAGGTCTTGAAGCACTCCTGTCAAAAGTCGCCACGTAGGTATCCCTGGATGTGGCCTACCCCAGACAAGGGATAACTTAAGAGGCTTTGATCAGATTGCATGCAAACCAAAACCTGCCTCAGCAATACAATCAAAAAGATTAATTCTAATATGCAAGGTGTGTAACCTAGAGGAAAATTGGTTATTCTCGAATTCCAGGATACATCAATCTCCATGTACCCGAGACCTTATTATTAACCACCCGTGTAGGTGCTGAGTAGCTGCGTTTGCTTGGGCTCCCAGGATGGGCAGTGTAGATCTGTTCTGATCCACATCCAGCACACAGTTGAAATCTCCACACCAGATACGGGGTGCTCACACATTTCTATTGAGAGTAGGTGTTAACAAAGTTAAGAGCGTATCGTGATTCACAATGGGGTTGTATGCTGCAGCCAGGGAAAAAAAATTCCTGATTAAGTACCCCACAATTAATACATATCTGCCCTCAGAATATATTTATTGCTGTAGTGTGAATGGGAACACCCCCCCCTCCCCCCAGGGCGATCTAAACTAGTACCCCACCGGCAAACTTCAAATATGTGGCTCCAATTACAATGCCATACCATCTTTTGAGGAGCTTTTGTAATTCTCCAGTAGAAAGATGTGTCTATTTTGGTGTCGAGGACTATACCTATCCGATTCCACATAAGGATATTGTACCTGTTCAAAACCATATCACTCTCTGCCATATGCATTATGTGAGCAATAGACCTCCCCTTGGTAATGTGACCCAAATCTGTCTTATAGTCTCATCTACAGCTGGGGTTGCATATTATGAACGGACTGTCCTGCTTTAAGAAAAAACTACCATTCCCTGGCAGAAGTTCTTTAAGCCGCTGAGCCAAACATACAGTACTGTAAACTCAGACAGCCAAACTGTCCCTTTTAGATAATGGTGGAACATAATACAAAAGAGGATCATAATCCTTCTCCTGTATACGTTGATCTTCAACCCTTCACCCTGACGCAGCCCCCCACCACAAAAGTATAGTACAACAAATTATTACTCACTCCAATCATTCTGAAAAGGACATATGATCACATAAATGAAGAATACGTTCTGCAGTCATTTGGGTTAACTACGGCCCGGCTTTAGTTCCTGAACAGCATCTGCTTTGAGTGTGCTGTTGTTTGGTCTCCCCCCCCATTGCTTCCAGATGTGATCTTGGTGATTCTGGTCCAGTGCTCGCCTATTGGGATGTTCCAACTCTGCCACCACCAGTGCTCTCTCTCTCTCTCTAGCTGTCTGTTCTCTGGATGGTCTACCTTTGCAACTTTCTTCTAGGTAGACATACGTTTCTCTAAATTGACTATACCTAATCCGTGTACCGACCATCTGCTGGGATTATCTCCCCTTTTGAGTGCAACCACATTCAATACTCGCTGGTGAAAAGAAGAACTGTGGTTTATCACCAACCAACACTTTGAGCTTGGCAGGAAATGTAAAAGATTATCATATTCATTTGGCAGAGGTGTTTTTTCACTTCAAGAAATGATTCCCTTTTCTCCTGGACATCTATATTGTAGTCCGGAAATATGGTAATTTTACTACTATCCAGCAACCAAGGTCCCAGGAAACCTGATGTATGTGATCCTTGTCATAATAACTTAGTCTTGCCACACCCTGCCTAGGAGAAGCACCTGTTAGAGTCAGTATGAAACTGGCTTATGTGCTGTAAGACTAAAACAATGAAACCCTTCAATATACAGGTCATATTCAGTCCATGTTTCTTGAAACAATATGACATTTTGGTGGGATATTATACGCAACCAGTCTGTGTCGGCTAACCTTGATTCAAGGCCTGCAACGTTTCAACTCAGAATGTTAAGGTCAGAATAATTTTTACTTCTTTTGGAATTGTAAAAAGTCTTAAACATATCAGTACTAGCAGTTGGTGCGGGTCCTATGTCGCCTTCTACCTGTAACTGATGGTCAGCTAATACGGTTGACTGGGTATTCCCTAATTCCTGGGCATCTGGATTGTCTGTCATGGTAGATAATCGAGAAAACAAAGTATCCTCAAATGGGTTTCCCTCACATTCATTAACATTGACCTTCCTATGTGGTTGTCAGTCCTGTGCATCCAGGTCTGAAAAGGCCTGATCAAATCGACTGTCATAAGACATTTTTTGTCATACCCCCTTTTTACGTGGTCCCCTACACTGCTACCATCTTCTTATGTATACATGGAAACTCTCTATGGTTTACTGTGAAGATCTCTGTTCCAGTTTTCTCCATCCCCATAAATGAAGGGAGTCAGTTCCTCCTCAAGTTCTCATGTATGTATGTATTTGTTACTACTAGAATGCAAACCTAGCCAAAAAGGCAGCTGATCGCTGTACAGGGTCAAGACAAGCATATAGTCATCGACCGATAGGCGGAAATAAGCTGGGTTGTGGTTCTCTCTCAGTGGATCTCAACTTTCGGGGTGAAGGCTCTCTCAAATATTTAAAGAATCCCTGGCAATGTTTTCCCAAGCTTAAAAAAAAGAGCTGGATACTTTAGTCTTTCCCTGGGGCTATACTTTTTTAGAATACACTGATGATTTGTTACCGGCATCTGTTACTTGAGATCACTGCAGTTTAAAACTATTACAAGGGGGCGTGGCTTAACTGGCGATGCAGTGAGACGTGCTCTGGAGGAGCTCCCGCTGCCCGCCAACTTTTTAGGCCTCTAAAGCGGAGTCTCTGGCCCTACCTGCCATCCGAAGGGCGCCTGAGCAGTGTGGATACCGGGGAGCAAACGATGTGGTGATTCAGTCCCCGGAGAGCAGCTGTGACCGGCTGAGGAAGGTGATACGGGCACCTTCGAGGCAGCGTCCGCTATCTTGAGGCCTGTGGACCGGGACTTTACTGACCTAACGAGAGGCGCTGCGGAATACCAGCTTGTGGGCTGGGTGCGACTGCTCTGCTGGCGCTGACGTGGAAGGAGGCGGGGTGCCCAGGTTGCCGTAGCAGGCCGTAGAAGGAGACGGTGAGGAGGACCGGGGACGGCGGCCGCCATCTTGTGCCCTGTATTCCGGGACCCCCACGGCTGGTTGAGAGGAGCTGCTGAGCGCCGGCTTGTGGCCTGGGTGCGGCTGCCCTGCTGGTGTTGGCATCGCGGGAGGCGAGGTGCTCGGACGGCCGAGGCGCCATAACAGGGCGCGGAAAGGGACTTTGAGGAGGGCCGGGGACGGAGGCCGCCATTTTGTGCTTTGTGAAGCGCAACTCCCCGGAGGGACGTCGCAGGAGGCGGTGAGCTGCTGGAGGCCGGCCAGGGTCTCGAAGGGTGCTCGCCCGCCCGCTTTGGAGGCTCTGCGGTGGGGGGTGCGGAGCCTTGCCCCTCCTCGGATGCCAGGGACGATCGACCGGGGCTGTTGAGAGGCGCCGTCTCCCCCTGCCTGACTCCTGTGCGGCCAAGGAGGAGCGGTGTCGAGCCATGTGAGGGAGGCGCATCAGTGGCTGCTGGACGTGGCGGGGACCCTGGTGCTCTCCTATTGAGGCAACAAGACCAGTGGTGAGTGACCGGCAGCTGGTGTGGGCCTGGCAGGCTCTCTCCTTTCTGGTCGGCCTTGGCGGTGGATGAGGCGTGCCCTGGTGGAGCTCCTGGTGCGGCCGGCTGGTTTCCTTGTGGGGCGGAGGTGGACTGGCTGGGCCTGGCCCTGACATCTTGGCAGCGATCAGTGGGGCAGCAATTGGCCAACGCGAGCGACGACGCGGCCTGGGCCTGCCCTGTCCAGCGACTTGAAGCGGCGGACACTTGCTGTGAGCAGGCCCAGTTGAGAGAGGCTGCAGGTGCATGCAGTATTGAGTCGGCTCCAGCCATCGAGGTGAGCTGATCTGGCCCAGGGTGAAAGACAGTGCGGACAGACGCAGCCTGCCACTGTTTGCGTAACTGTGGGGTTGGCCTTGGGAGGCTCGGTGCTCTCCACGGCGGTCCTCTGGGAGGGGACATAATTGGCTCTCTGCCCTCGGCTTGGCCTCCCTGCGCGCAGGACGGTGTGGGGCTTGGCGGGGAGTAAGGCCTTGCTGTGGGGGAAGGGCAGATAGATAGGGCGAACCCAGCGGTTGCAGTGTTTGGCGCAGTGATCTATCTAGGTGTGTGTCTACGCCCTTGATTGGCTTGAACTTGGACTGGTTCATTACCCAAGATTTTGCAGCCGTGCCCTTTGACTGGGGGGGTTCTGCTCTGACAATGACGCGCTCCAACAAGGGTAATAAAACTGACCCATCTGTGGCCCCCAAGGACAACACTGTGGTAGCCATGTGGGGGAAAGCAGGGACGCCTGCTGCTGGTGAGGGCCCGTCTCAGACTGCGGGCGACTCCCCGCCGGTCACCCAGGCGTTTATGGCATCCTTTATGTCGGAGTTGAAAACGGAGATTGGGTCCCTGCGGTCCGAGGTGCACACGTGTGTGAAGGAGCTGCGGAAGGAGGTGACGGACCTTGGGGACCGAGTGGACGCGCTGGAGAAGACGATGGACACGCGCACGGAAGACCAGGAACACCTATGGCAGCGCTTGGCGGCCCTCGAAGAACAGAACATCGAGCTCCAGGTCAAACAGGAGGACTTGGAGAACAGGAGCCGCCGCAATAATCTTCGTATCCGGGGGATTCCGCTTGGTGAAGAAGGGGAGGACATCATGGGCTACGTGGCGCAGCTTCTCCATGAGGTCTGGGGGGATGGGAACGCATCTCCTCTGTCCTTGGACCGGGCGCATCGTGTGGCTGGTCCCGCGGGTAGGCCGGGGCTCCTGCCGGACATCCTGACCAGGGTCCATTTTTTTTCACCGAAAAGGAGGTTATTTGGAAAGCCGCGCGAGACAAGCCGGACCTGCGATACCAGGGGCACAAGATCCAGATCTTTCAAGATTTGGCGCCCAACACCTTGAAGAGGAGACGTGCGTTTCGCCCGGTGACTGAAAAACTGCGTAGTATGGGCATCGCCTACCAGTGGGGCCACCTGTTTGCACTCATATTCCAGTGGGAATCAAAGCGCAGAATCGTATGATCCTTCACGGAGGCGGCGCAGCTCATCCGTTTGCCTGCGACACCACCGGCGAGCCCATCGCAGCCCCACAAACAGAGGAGGACGCCGGCTGAGCCATCTTGGACCACGGTGCGCCGGCACCATCGCATCTCTCCCCATGTTGAATCCTCGCCCTCCCAAGCCAAGCAGGACATCATAGCCCACATCCGGTCCCTTGAGGGGGACAAAGAAGAGCTGGTTAGGCGCTCCCCTACGGCATGACTTGAGCGAGGTTTCCTCCTTTCCCCCTAGCTGGGGGGTACCATATCTCAACCCGTAAGAGCTCATGGGTGACGACGCATTGCGGCCTCTCACTCAGGGTCCCGACTCCCGATGTGCGGGTTGGGGGGAGCGGGAGCTCCCCTGTTGTTTGTTCTTTCAGATCACCACAACCCCCATTGGTCTGCCCCTAAGGGAGTGACATCTCGGAGTGCATCCAAACCTGTGGGTGTAGGATGCCCTGAAACGGGGACAGTGTCCTTCGGCCCTGTTGGCCGCAATGGTTCTGGAACACTTGGTGGCCCGTTTGGCAGCTTATTCTTTCTCTGCTCTCTTTCCCTTTCTCTTGCTCCTCGCTTTTCTTCACTCCTTTCTTTCTCTGTTTCCAGGGGGTTGTGGGGAGGGGCGCTGGGCATTGGTTGGGTGTTGGGTGAGGGTGCAAGCCTATTGTGTGTGTGGAATGGGTGGGATGATTGTTGTGGGGGCTTGGATGGCCTATGGCAACTTCTAGTATGGCCATGAATACACCTAGCCCTTTAAAGGTACTGACACTTAATGTTAAAGGCCTTAACTCGCCCAATAAGCGTAAACAGGTATGGCACTAATTCTCTCGTCACAATCCGGACATCATATTCCTGCAGGAGACGCACCTTCTACACACTGAAACTGTCCGCATGGCACATCCTAGGTACCCTCTCCAGTTCTGGGCTGCAGCGGATACGAAAACAGCAGGAGTGGCAATATTGTGCAGGGCTGGTATCAGACGGGGAGGCGATAGACCCTATCGGAGTGGTGATGGGCGCTTCCTCAGAGTGGGGGTGGAAGTGGGACGCCACCGCTTCACGCTGTGCAACATCTATGCCCCTAACCATGCGCAGGATCACTACCTTCGAGACCTCTTGAGGGATCAGGTGCCGCGGGGTGGGCCCTCGCTCATTCTGGGAGGGGATCTCAACCTGGTTTGGAGCCCTGAAATGGATCGGAGTGAGGGCTCCTTCAGTGGTGCGGGGGCGATGTCTTCGACGCTGCGCAAGCAGTCCGCGGATCTAGGGCTGTTCGACGTATGGCGTTACTTTTCCCCGGACAAGAGGGAGTACTCGTTTCACTCCCATGTGCATCGATCCTACTCTCACATTGACTACTTGTTCATATCGCATGACCTATCTCGTGATGTCTTAGGGGTCACAATGTCAGATATCTCGCTCTCCGACCTCGCCCAGGTCGAGTTCCTTCTGCAGGACCCGACCGCCTGCCCTACTCGTGAGCGAAAGTGGTGTCTACCGCCGCATATCCTTCGGGACACTGCGGATGTCGAGGACATTAGGGGGGCCATTGTCTCCTACTTTGAGCTTAATGACCTGCCGGAGACGCCCTTCCCAGTGGTCTGGGATGCCTTTAAGGGTACGATAAGGGGGCATATCACATCCCTCTCGATTGAGAGGTCGCGAGAGGACAGAAAGCTGGAGGACGAACTGACGAGAGACATCAGAAAGGCGGAGCTTCCCTCCGGCGCATCGCACCAGAGTTTTCCACAAGTGGCCTGAAGGCGATTGTAGAGTCCTTACGGACCTGTTTGATGGGGGCTCTCTTAAGACCTTCGCCCATTGTAAAGAGGAATTGCGACTGCCACCTGATGCTGGGATGCAATATACGCAACTGCAGCACTGGGTGATGACAGACGAAACCTATCAAGCGGCTACGCGTGTTTTTACCCTGTTTGAGCGGTTAGCTCGCTCCTTCACTGAATCGAGGGGCCTGGTCTCCAAAATTTATCAGATCTTGCAGCATCCCCTTGTGCCGCCATCACATCCGTACCAGCAACGCTGGCACTCTACCTCTGGCACAGATATCACCCCGGCGCAGTGGCTTCGTTTGTGGAGCGACATACCCAAAGTCTATCATAGTATACCTCAACAGGAAAATGCATATAAGATGACCCAGTGGTACTATACGCCGCAGCGTCTGCATAATATGTACCCGGCCTCTTCCCCGGAGTGCTGGAGGTGTCGGTCGGCGACTGGTGATTTCCTGCACATATGGTGGACCTGCTCTTCGCTAACCCTCTTCTGGAAGGAGGTCTTGAGCCACATTAGGAGGGTTCTGGGGTTTCCGCTGCCTGACGCCATTAGCACGATATTGCTGGGTATCAAACCTGTAGGTCTGAGGGCACTGACCCGGAGCGATTGGGCACTGGCGCTTCAGATGCTGGGGGCGGCTCTGCAGCTCATTGCTCTATACTGGAAGAAACCGGAGGCGCCGCCCATTGCTGCGTGGTTTGTGCGACTCTGGCATGTCATCTCAATGGAGCTTCTCACAGCTAGACTGCAGGCTTGCGATACATGCTTTAAGGCGGTGTGGCAACCTTTGGTAAAATATCTATGTACAATTGAGCAGGCGCGACACATGCCCCCTAAGCTCCGGGCCCTACGATTAGTGGAGGACGCTGTGGCCCCCCCTGAGCCGGACAGGCTGCTGGCATAAGACGCCCCAGTGAGTAAGGCCCAGAATGCTGTGGAAGTTATTGTCGGTGCGGCTGCCCGATGCGTTGCTCCTTCCCCCCCCCCCCCTACCCTTGCCACATTTGACGCACCCTGGGACTCTTCTATTTACTAGTTTTCTTTCTATCCTCATTCCTATTGTCTTCCATGATCTACTATTCTTTTTCCGCTCTCCACTGGAAGTTCAGACCTTTTGGGTCTCGTATTTTTCACAGTTCTGGTTCCTGGTTACAATTGGTCCTAGAGACCGGGCTATCCTAGGCAGTGACTGCTCAGTATACACTGGGGAATACAAGACGCGGCCGGCCTTGAGGGGTTGTAGGCGGTACGCTGTGTATAGTGTTGCCATAATTATGGCCTGTCAACGTTGTGTATTGCATTTTTGTCTAAACGCGGCCAGCACGAAAGGGGTTGGAGGCTTAACGCTGTGTACTAGTCACTCTTCAGCGTACTCCCTGTTGGGGGGTGAAATAAAAAAAGATTTGAAACACAAAACTATTACAAAATATGTGCATATATGCATATACAAATAATGTACAAATGAATACAAACACACACACACATATATATATAAATTCACTAAAAAACCATAGGTTACAGGGGAGCTATAGTTAGGTTCAGGTTTTAAACACACAAAACCAAAGAAATTCAACAGTTGCAGTTATACTCCTCAAGTAACTATAAATCGGTGCCCTAAGGTAACTGCAACTCCCAGCCATGCACAGTTTTTTCATCAATAACGTCATTGCAAGTGTTGCAGTTATATAATGAATGATGTCATTACTGATGTAAAATATGGGGTAAGTGCATGTTGAGGCTGCAAGTTATAGTTACCATATGGCATGAATTATAGTTTCTTGAGAATAGTATAATTACAACTGTTGAATTTCTTTGGCTTTGTGCATGTAAAATCTGAACCTAATTATTACATCCCTGTAACCTTTGATTTTTTCAGTGAATTTCTAGGTTTTATTTGTACATGAAGTAATTTAATTACCTTACGATCATCCAAACCCCGGCGTGCACGGATAAAGTTGGCCACATGGTCTGGCCTGAGGGCAGGCCCTACGGGCAATCTCCCATACACACCCAACCCTGCACCACACATGGCCTTTCGCTGTGCGCTGCGGGGTTGGCTGTAGGCAGCCAAACCTGCTCCACCTAGCTGAGTGAGTCTGCTGCAGGCACCCACCCCGCGCATCGCATGGCCTTCGACCGTGCTTGGCACTGGGTCAGTTGCAGGAACTGGCATCCCAGGAGGAGGGCCAAATACAGCCCCGGGGACCCCATCCCCTAGAATCCCCAGTCAATTACTAAAATTGGATGGGGCTGCTTGGCCCCTCCTCCCTGGGACGATTTTGCCCTGAGGAGGGGACTGCATGCCCCCCCTCCTCATGCCAATTACAGCAAAGGGATTACAGAGCGCTCCCCCCCCCCCCGACTCCCCCCCAGGCTGATCTCGGCCTCGGGGCCCACACTCGCTGGGGCACAGCCAATTGGTAAAACGGGTGGGGGACCGTGCATCCCCCCTCCATGCGCCATTTTTCCGCCTTAGGGACAGCATCCTCCGGGCCCGGCTAATTAGTGCAAGGCTGATTTCAGCCCCACGGACCCCATCCCATGGGGCCCTGTCACTTCATGGTGGGTGCCCTGGCCCCAGCCATGGCTCCCAGTGAGTGTGTTGGGGTCCACAGAGGGGACCTGAATGCCCCCCCCCCCCCTGCAGTCCCCCGGGTCCCTGCCAGTTCCCTCGCCTCCAACCGGATATGGCATTGTACCCACATGCAGGGTGCTGAAAAAAAATGCTGTTCCCTGCGTGCAGCTTCACAGCGGTCAGGGAAATAGTTTTCCTGCTCCTGTCCACTGGGAGCAGACGTACTGTTTGCTCTTGCTTGACGGGAGTGGTCAAAGCTCCAGTCAAGTGAAAGCAAACAACTATGTCTAGAGGGTGGTCCCCCAGGACATAGGGAGCCGGCCCTGGTGGGTGGCGGTCCCCAGGGCCAATAATGGCTCCAAGGAGTGGGGCCGGGGTGCTGCTAACCTCCATTAAAATCATACTGCCTGCCCTGTGGCCCAACTCAGCCATAGGCAAGGGGGCCACTATCACCCCTCACCCAATATACTCATTTTTGTTTGCCCCAGGGCCTAGCTTACCTGGGGGCTGATGTTTTAACAAGTGCGAGAGACCGTGTTTGATTAAAAAAAAAAAAAAAACATTTTGCCCAAGATTTGCGGATAAGCTGCGATTTTGCAGTACAAATACAAATGTTTTCTGGCGCCAGGCCCCAGCCCACCGCCAGGCTGAGGGGGGTCACCAACTTTTTTCTTAGGCCTCGCACTGAGTCCGAGTCCCAAGATGGCTGCCAACACTTCGTGGTTGAAGTGTTGGCAGCCAATCAGATCTGTGGAGGGTCCAAATCAGTATATTTGTATATTTCTTTTTTCCTAAATATCTCCAAAACTACTGAAGGAATTCAGACCAAATTACAAAAAAATCTCTTTCTGGATCAAGAGCTAGCTTTCTGTCAAATATGGTGTCATTCCATTCAGTGTTTCGGGCTGTAGTTGTGTTAACAATCCCTATAGGAAATTGCATGGGGAAGAAGCGATTTGGGACCCCCCTTTTCTTGGCCCACGCTTGACGGATCATCCTGAAACCGTCCAACCAGCAGCAAGTGAGTGACAAACTAGTTTTGAAAATTTCAAAAAGGTTCGGCAAGCAGCACCAAATAAACAAATGACGCCTTTCCTATGGAAACGTTGGTCCTAACTTTAACTACTTGCTGGCCACCGCCTTTAGGTAATATATATATATATATATATATATATATATATATATATATATAGTATATAGTAGGTAGTTCTAGTTAGGACCAACATTTCCATAGGAATAGCGTTTTGTGTTTTGCCAAATACTTTGGAACCACTTGACAAACCTTCATGAAATAAAAATAAAAAACTCCCCCTTTTTGGTTCAGCTGCTGTGTTGATAGTTTCGGGGTGATCCGTCAAGCAGGGGCCGCGAAAAAACATGTTATATTCAAATGGGATTTTTCATTTTTTGAACACAACTACAGCCCGAAACGCTGAATGAAATTACATATATTTGGCAGAAAGCTAGATGTTGGTCCAGCTTTTTGTGATTTGGTGTAACTCTATTCAGTAGTTTCAGAGATATTAAAGTTAAAAAACATATAGATATCTAGGGACACAAGTCCTTGAAATGGACTCGCGGATCCCACAAAAATTTGGTTGGCTGCCAACACTTCAAACAGGAAGTGTTGGCAGTCATTTTGGGACTCGGCTTGAAGCAGAATTCAGCAAAAACAGTTAAACACATATTAAAATGGGGGCAGCATAGAAATACCTTGACCCCCCAGATATGGTGGGGGGTCCTAAAGGACCCCGCCTAGGATAAAAAGTATTTTGTTATGTAATTTTGCTGCAAATGTGTGGGTAGACCGGCAGCAAAATAAAAAATAAATAAAATAAAAGACACCTGGGTGCGACAAATGCCAGGGACCGGAGTGCTTATAGTGAAGGAAGGGGTCTCATTGGGGCCCCCCTGCTAGGCTTTCGAAAAGCCCTGAGGACCACCACCAGCATTGAAAATACTCTCTCTCTTGCCTAAAACGGAATGGAATTGCTTTGGGACAGGAGGAGATCAATGTACAGGACCCCCACTTCCAAAAGCAATGCTGGCTTCCGCAGCATGCGGGGAGTCGTTCGAGACAGCGGGGGCTTTCAGGCTCCTGACACTGTCCCCAGCGGATATAACTGGGTGGGAGCAGAGCACCCCGTATACAAGCCAGACCACTGAGTATGGGGTCCGCTGGCCAAAATCGGCCCGGGAGGGATCTGCTCAGCCCTCATCCCTTTAATTTAAAAAAACAAAAAAGAAAGGCCAGGCCTGGGGGTTGGGGTCCTTGGGGCTAAAATCTGCCCAGGGAAGGTGGTCTACGCAGCCCCCCTCCCCATTCAAAAAATGCCAGAGAATCTAATGTATGGAACTTACTGGAGGTAACAGGAGAGGTAGTTGTCCCCCAAGGACCTTCAAGAGACTTCATCACCCAACTAGCAGTGCGCCAGGAGGCACGTTTGCGGAGTGGTGGAAAAAGGGGGGGTGGGGTGGCCACCGAAAACCTCACTGCATTCCTGCTGTGTGGGACTTACTGGAGGGGTAGCTGGCACCCAAGGATGTCCATGGGGGCCAACTACCCCTCCTGTTACCTCCAGTAAGTCCCACAAAGCGAGGATCGCTAAGAGGTCTTCGGAGGCCCCACACCCTTTTTCCATCACTCTGCAAACGCGGCTCCTATATTCACTCATTACATGTTCAGTGACGTCACTGATGACATCTCAAATGACAGGTATATTTATCCTGGAGAGATGGGGCTGGATGTAGGAGATCACAATCATTTTAAACACCAATGGCAAAATTGAAAAGTACTGGCAGTGTGGGAATGACTTTGCTATGTGCGCACCAGCACATACTCACTGGAGGAACAGTATGAACAAATAAATAATAAAGGGCTGGCACAAGCATGCATATAAATGGTTTAATTGCGCCCGGGGCCAATTGCATTTGAGAAAGGCATTTATGCTGAAACGCGTTATGCTGGTTGGAAAAAAAGCAGTCCTGTTGTGAATCCGCTGTGTGCCTGGATTTATCTCCCCAATGGAGTGATGTTGTGTATATATATACACATATATATATACACATATATATATATACACACACATATATATATATATATATATATATATATATATATATACCTGGATGAAGTGATGAACTCTGGGTGTTGCAGTTTGCTCACATTATGTAATCTGCAACAGGTGAGCATGGACACAGGCTTTGGGGCGGAGCGGAACACAGCATATCAGCATGGGGCAGAATATTCCCAACCACGCTGACTCTATCAACTGCTAATGACTGTGGGCGCTGAAGAAGGCTTAACGAAGCCGAAATGCATTCGCCGAGTATTCAGTCCGAATAAAGATGCCTCCGTGGTTTTTCCCCTAACGTGGCCTCTGCTCTTTCTTGGAGGAGTTGACTTTTGTATTTCAGCGTGTCAGCCAGAGACACGCAACAGAGGCCCCCGCATTTTCAAGTTGGCCTGGCTATCACTGGCTTTTTGCAGAAACGGACTGTTGCTGTTTTCATTTTCCAAGGTATTGAATGAGCCATGGCCCACCACTGAACACAGGAGGAGAAAGGGCGGTGATGGGGTTATTTAACTCTGCGCTGGGCTAATGTGATTTTCATGTCTGCCCCCGCCGAAATATTTCCTGTGTTTTGGTGGTTTATGCGGTCTGGGGACCCAAGGGGCCATATGAATTCAGATACTATACAGCCAGTTGGATTCAATGTCATTGTGGTGCCCTGAACTCCGCAGATTCATTTCACCCCCGCATTACCTACCTGGATGAAGTGATGAACTCTGGGTGTTGCAGTTTGCTCACATTATGTAATCTGCAACAGGTGAGCATGGACACAGGCTTTGGGGCGGAGCGGAACACAGCATATCAGCATAGGGCAGGATATTCACAACCACGCTGACGCTATCAACTGCTAATGACTGTGGGCGCTGAGGAAGGCTTAACAAAGCCGAAATGCATTCGCCGAGTATTCAGTCTGAATAAAGATGCCTCCGTGGTTTTTCCCCTAACGTGGCCTCTGCTCTTTCTTGGAGGAGTTGACACTTATATATATATATATATATATATATATATATACACACATATATATTCACTGAAAAAAACATAGGTTTCAGGCCTGATATAGTTAGGAATTAGCATTTAAAAAACCTTAGAAATTCACTGAAAAAACTGTAGGTTTTAGGGGTGTTATAGTTAGCTGGACATTTCACTCGTACAAAACCATTGCAATTCCTCCGATATAGTTAGTTGTACTAACTATATCTCTCGCGCCCGCAATCCACTGCTGAGGATGTCACACATTACATCATTCAGGACATGGTCAGTGACATCACTGATGACATCTCAAATTACATCACTGATGACATCACTGATGACATCATCCAGTGAATGTGGTTTGCTTCGTTATTTAAATATGTTTTATATATATAGCAATTTGCATTGAAGAATGAGTGGATATATACATATAAATATCTGGATGGAGGATTCAGTAGCAGTGTGATTGACTGTTTACTTGACTAATTTAAAGTGTCTCTCCAAAAATATTGGATAGTGACTAAACTGTGTGAACATTTGTCAGTTGTTGTAAAAACTACTTCTCCAGTTGGTTACTAGCTATTTGAAAGTCTATATTAGTTATTGATTAGTTAACTGAGTATTTGTATGGGAGAGTGAATGTGTATTTGGTTCGGTGGGAGGTGTGTGACAGCCCAAAGATGTGTGAATAGTTGATGTAGTAGGTATATGACGTTAAGACTACATGTTATAACAGTTGTTTGGGTGAGTAAATATCTTTATGGGTGTGGTGATGAACAAATATCTCTTTTAATGGTACATGTCCAACAAAGTAGAAAAATAAAAGGCAATGTATGTGTCAGTTGTTGTTTATAAATAAGTATACATAAGACTCCGTGATTGTATGCGTGACTGTATGGATAACGGTATACTTGTAATAGTGATTTTAAAACACACTAAGTATAATTTATTATCTATATGAATAGATAAAGTGGTGTTTGTATAAGTGTATAGCTAAGTAAATGTAAGTATGATCCATTGTTTGCATAAGTGAATAGGATGGATGTGTGCTGGTGTGTAATGTCGATATAGGTGTATAAGTATATTTGATAGTGTTCTATTGATCATTGACTGCATGTATGAGTGAATCTGTAGGTAAGTGATTAGATAGGTGTGTGTATAGATCTAGGAATCACTGAGCAGGTTTTTAGAAACTTGTATTCGTATTGGTGTGTGGATTCAAATATGGTATGGATGATGTCATCAGTGATGTCATTTGAGATGTCATCAGTGATGTCACTGACCATGTCATGAATGATGTAATATGTGATATCATCAGCAGTGGATTGCGGGCACGTGAGATATAGTTAGTACAACTAACTATATCGGAGGAATTTCAATGGTTTTGTACGAGTGAAATGTCCAGCTAACTAGAACACCCCTAAAACCTAGTTTTTTCAGTGAATTTCTAAGGTTTTTTAACCCCTTGCATGCTGATGACGGCCCCCATCCGTCATGCACTACAGCACTCATGTGTTTATGACGGCTGGTGGCCGTCATAAACCCGCCCACTCGTGATTTTGCTGCACAGGCGCAGAATCGCGACCGCATGCAAGGGGTTAAATGCTAATTCTTAACTATATCATGCCTGAAACCTATGTTTTTTTCAGTGAATTTCAAAGGTTTTTTAAATGCTAATTCCTAACTATATCAGGCCTGAAACCTATGGGTTTTTTCAGTGAATTTCAAAGGTTTTATAAATGACAATTTTTAAATGTATTAATTGTTATTTTTTTTGTTTTGATACTGATTTACTACATTTTTATTATAAATATTTTATTTATTTTATTATTTAAGTTATATTTCATATTCTTAATGTAAAATAATAAAACTAAATTCAAAAATAATTGTTTTATTAATTAAATTTTTTTTTAATATGGGCTGAAAGATGCAGCACTGAGGTCTCTCCTGATAACAGGTGAGTAAATCGGAATTCGTATTTCAGCTGATTTTTTTTTTATTAACATTTTTATTTGCATTTTATTATAACTCAACAATACAATCATGTCATCATCAGTTCGCACACCCTTGTCTCCCACCCCCGATCCTCCCCACCTTACATCTCTGATAAGCTCCATGTCGATCCAACCCAGAGTCCAAAGTACTGTGGTGCGATTGTCTCTTGTTTCCGGACTCTGATGCCTCCGGTGGGGACGCATACACGCTCCTATCTTACTACTATTCATGCCACCCTCAGAGCCCCCCATCCAATCCGTGATAGTGTCTCCATTTGCCCCAGACCTTACGGAACTTCTTCGGGCATCCCCTCGCTTTGTAAGTGACCCTCTCAGCGGCCATGTATAGGTCTAACCCTCTCCTCCATTCTTCCAAGCCTGGCGGTTCCGGTGCACCCCAATACTTAGCTATATCCCTTTTTGCCACCACTAGTGCCAGAACCAGAAAGATCAGTAGGGGACGTGCTAGGTCTACGTCGTTCGTCATGCCTAGAAGGGCCAGCCTGGGCTCAGGTCGGAGAGAGGTCTCCAACACCTCACCCAATTCTTCAAAAACTTTACCCCAATAATCTTGAATCTTGCTGCATGCCCATATGATGTGATAGAAGTCCCCTCCCATGTCTCTGCATCTAAGGCAAATTGTGTCGTCCGTCCGACCCATTTTATGGAGCTGCACTCTGTCATAGTACTGCTCACCAGGCATGTCTCAGCTGCGCGTATTTGAAGAGCTGCGTGCGATGCAATAAAAAATCTGACCTCAGAGTCAGATTGATTTCAGTTCTCCTTTGGTCACTATGTCTCCCAAGGTGGAGACACCTATATCATCCCACCTCTGGAAGCCTTTTAATTTGTTCAGTTCTGTCAACCACGTACAGTGCCAGATCGGCGTCTGTCGAGTGGGTTTCTTCCCCCATCCCGTGCGGTTCATCGCCTTATTCCACAGCTGCAGAGTAATTGCCGTAGCAGGGAGAAGCTGCCCCCGCCTGGCACCCCTGTATAGGTAGAACATCAACGGCTTAGGTGACATCCTATGTCTCTCAAGGGCATAAGTGGGGTGATCTGCCTGTGTATGTAGCCAATCGTTAATTGGGGCTATATGTTCCGCCCAGTAGTATGCTTCCAGATTCGGGAGCGAGATCCCTCCGCTATACTGATGTCGCCCGAGGGTGTTCAGTGCCACTCTGGGTTGTTTACCCAGCCAGAGGAAGGACCTAAGCTCCGCATGTATTCTCTCGAACACTTTTTGTGGGAGTGGATAATACTCATTCTGCAGGGCGTATAAGAATTTGGGTAATGTGATCATGTTGAACATAGCTGCCCGAAGATAGTGAGTGGGAGCTGCCTTCAGCGGGTCGTGTACGCTATGAAATTCAATATTATTTGTTCTAGATTCTGTCCATAGGACTGCTTTCGATCCAGGGTGATATACACTCCGAGGTACTTAAAGCCCTCTACTGTCGTCAACAACCTTCCCGGAGGGTCCGGCCACCTTCCCCGCCCCTTAGGGTCATAAAGGATCGATTTATGCCAGTTGATCTGGTAACCCGCGTACTTGCCATAGCATTCCAGTTCCAAGAACATCTCCGGTATCGTTGTCTCCGGCTGTGCGATGTATAATAGGATGTCATCCGCGTAGAGGGATATTTTCTCTTCTGAGGAATCCATCACTCCCCTTCTGAATCCCCTAATAGCTACATTCTGACGTACCCTGGCTGCCAGCACCTCTTGAGCGCAAAAAGGAGGGGGGACAACGGGCAACCCTGTCTGGTCCCCCTCCGGACTTGGAACTCCCGCGACAGAACCCTTTCACCCTTACCTTGGATCTAGGTTCTGTGTACAGCAGCTGGACCCACTTCCGATATTTGGGGCCAAAACCGAATTTCTGCAGGACACCCTCAAGAAATGGCCAATGGACAGCATCAAAGGCTTTCTCGGCATCAAGGGATAGAAACCAATGTGGATCCTCTCTCCCTTGTACCTCTTGCAACCAGTTATGAGTGCGTCGGAGATTTAACCTGGTGGCCCTATCCGGGAGGAATCCTGTTTGGTCTAAATGGACTAGATCGGATATCACTGACCTAAGTCGTAACGCCAGGATCGTCGCCAGTAGTTTCGCCTCTATATTCAGGAGGGAGATGGGGCGGTATGACGCACAGTCCTCTTGCGGTTTTCCCTTCTTATGTATTGGGATTATTATTGCCATGCTCAGATCTGGGGGAAGTCTCCCCTCTTGTAATGCCTCCTCGAATAGTCCCTTCAGATGGGGTGTCAGGAGGTCCGACGTGCGCTTAAAAAACTCCGCCGGGAACCCGTTTGGGCCCGGGGTTTTACCTGGTCTCAGCCTGGTCAGAGCCCCTGAGATATCGTCTAAAGTGATGTCAGCCTCTAGGCCTTGATGAGCCTCAGGGGTCAGGGTCTGTAGTTCTATTTGATCCATGTACTGTAGTGCCTCCTCACATGTCCCCAAGTCTCTGGCCCTGTAGAAGAGTTTATAGTGGGCTCCTTTTTACTTAGCCACGCCATCAATGTGCCCGACTTATCCCCCACATCATATAGGCGGTGTAAGGTAGCTAATGCCTGGGTTTTGGCCTCTCCCGTGGCCAGATCTCGATATTGTTTCTGGAGGTCTGTCAGTCTCGAAGTCTGATATTCCCTCTCTAGGTCTAGAATGGTCACCTCCAGCGCCACTGTTTCAGCATGGAGCTTTCTCCTCTCCTCCGCTAATCTATTTTGTGCCCTGTCTCGCAATACTGTTTTTAGTGCCTCCCAGAATGTGGACCGTCCCTTCATTTTCGGCAACATATACTTTCATGTCTGCTCTCAGACCCTTCAATACATTTGCATTTTGTAAATCCTAGGCCGTCAGTCTCCAGGATCCCCTGTTCTTATCCCTTCCCATTCCCACCCTTGCTAGTAGTGGAGAGTGATCGGAGATCCCTCTTGCTTTATAGTCCGCTGTGTCGTCTACTGTCAAGTTTTGCCTGGACATGAAAATGTAGTCCAGTCTCGAGTATACTTTATGCGAGCCTGAGAAAAAGGAATAGGTCTTCTGATCGGGGTGTAGCCCCCTCCACACATCTGTAAGCCCCATGTTGGCAGTCATTTGGAATAGGGGAGTCCGGGTCCGATCTCTGGACGCCGTTCCCGTCCGGTCCAGCCCTGGGTCCATCACATCATTAAAATCTCCCCCAAGGATCTGTGTGGTGTCAGCTGTGTCTAGGAGTATATCTGCCACTTTCTTGAGCGTGTTGGCCTGTAGTTTTGGAGGGGCATACACTGAGAGTATTGTGTACTCGCGCCTATTCCACGCCACCTTTACCCCCACATAAGTCCCCTGTGGATTCGTCCATGTTTGAGCTGTACAGAACGGTGTGGTCTTTTTTACAATTAGAGCCACCCCCTCGAGCCTGTGGTGTATCCTGCTTGTGCCAACACCTTGTACTGACCCCTGGCTAGGAAGGCAAAGTTTGTCCCCTTAAGGTGGGTTTCCTGCAGAAATGTTATGTCAGGGTTCAGCCTTTTAATGTAAGAATTCACCAACCCTCTCTTGATCTTACTGCCAAGCCCGTTAATATTCCATGTTAGGACACTGAATCCCCTCTGGTCTCTGTAGTGTCTCACGTGATCACCCGACAGTCTGATGTGTGTGTTACATAATATAGCCGGCCTCCTGTGTGGAGGTGTCGTTTGGAGTACTTAAGTGTGCGGCCACCATAACATGATTGTCTCCCCCCTCCCCTCCCCAACTCCACCCCTACCTCCACCCTACCCATCCCCCAACTGGACTCCTGTCCCTCAACTCCCTCAAACTGGTAACACCCGCAGCTGCCCCCCGTGTCCACCTCACCACCAACCCCCTTCAGTCTCAACTTCCGCAGAACCAAGACTGCTGGCGGAGAGGTCTGTCGACCTCCCTTGGGTCCCCCCCTCTCAACCTACGGTTGCACCTTACGTAGCGGGTGAGTTTCCCGTCCCCTCCCGATCAGCCTGAAATGATAAAGAGCATAGCATAGAAAGAAATAACAAACAGTAAGTAAAAGGGGTGTTTGTAACTTGCGTGCCCCCTCAACGATGAGCGGTTTTCTCTTGTGCCAGTCCTGTCCCTTATCAGGAATGTGAGTCCTGTGTCCCATTGCCCAGTTCTTCCACGTGGCCGGGTGTCTCCTGCTCTAGTTCCCGGATTGCAGTCTCTAGGGGATGCAAGGAGCGTCCTTCTGCTTCCTCCGCTTCCGATGTTCGGCCTCCCTTATCTTCTTCCTCGTCAGAGCCATCATGATTGGCCAGGCAACTGAATCTGGACCCGAACGCTGCTTCTTTCCCCGCTGAGGATGTTGAGTCCGTCTTCTCCATCCCGAGATGTCGGGACCTGGGTATGGTGTAGTCTGCATACGTCGCCTTGTCCGCGGCTTTTTGAGCCTTTGAGTTTTAGGGGGGCTGCTTCTAAGGCTGGCGGATGCCATCTCGTCTCTTATCATGCGACCGTCGTCCGCAGCCCCTCGGAGTATAGGACGTTCCTCCAGCCACTGCCAGGCCTCTTCCGTGCGGTTGAAGAAGTGTGTCCTGCTCTCAAATATCACTTCAGTTTCGCTGGGAAGAGCAACATGTACGTTATGTGTAGGTCCCTCAACTTTGCTAAATTGCAAATTATAGGATATGATAATCCAAATCCAAATGTTTCTCAAGAAAAGTCATTTTCAATCGTTTGGAATATCGGCGTTTGGGCAGATATGACCCACGGACACGGTTTTGACTTTTCTTGAGAAAAATTTGGATTTGGATTATCATGTCCTATACTTTGGAATTTTTGAAAGACTGACCTTGAGGATTGTTAGAATTGGGGGTCTCTGGTTGGCGCAAGTTTTCACTTGTGACAAGCAGGGACCCTCTCCTCTAAGTCAGGGCGAAGGATGACCCCTTAGAATTACCCTTGCTCACCCTCTAGGTGTGTGGCGTGAGCAGCCAAGGCTATTCTTCAGGCGTTATTAGTTAAGCATTTGTAGCAGCACACACAGTAAAATGTACCAATCCCCCCCACAAATGGACACCAGGCAGGTATTATATCAAAATACGGTCCTTTATGTAAAAAATAAATATATATAAGCAGATCAGACTTATCACAAGACCAATAACGTTTTTGTTGGGCCACAGGTTGTAAATAGGCAAGCTATTCTTCTTTGCAGTTCAAATATATAGATTCAGTTCTCTTCACTTGTTTCTCCTTAGTCTCTGTTACTGCTAAAGCACTTCTTGAGCAGTTTCTAGGAACTTCAGGCCAGTCTTTCTTAGGCCTTCTGGGCGCTTCGTAGCGCTTCCGGGCTCCTTAAACGGGAGAATTCACGGCACCCTACTAAGTCTCACGCATCTCGCGTGAGGAGCGTACACCGGGACCCTACCAACACTCACGCATCTCGCGTGAGACGGGGTACGCGACGTACAGCTTCAACTAAAACAATGAAGCGTTCCCGGCTAGCGCAGGCAGTGCGAGGCGTACCGCTCGGTAGGTAATGCGAGGCGTACTCAGAACACCCAGGCAGGGCGAGGCGTACACAGAGCACACAGGCAGTGCGAGGCGTACACAGAGCGCACAGGCAGTGCGAGGCGTACACGGAGCACACAGGCAGTGCGAGGCTTACACAGAGCGCACCACGGGGAAAGAAGGCGTTACGGGCCCCGAGCCCGCTGTGGACGAGACGTACCTTTAGGATGTCAATCTTGGTGAAGGCGGGTGCGGGCACACAGACGCTCCACAGCGAAGGGCTCCCGAACTTCGATGGGCCTGTTCTCTGGGTCTGTTCTCTGGGTCTGGTGCAGACGACAGGCGGGAGCGTGGGGGGTGGCCAGCGAGCCTCCAATGGCGGTGTTGCGGCGATCTCCCTCAGCGGGGGGAGAGCGGCTCGACGGAGCGGGACTCTCCCTCGGCGGGGACGAGGTGGACACAGTAGATCACGGCCTCGAGGAGGGGCTGAGGGGCACCACGAAGGCCTCCCAGGCGAGGTGACTCAGTGATTTCCCTCGGCTGGGGGGGGAGCGGCTCGACGGAGCGGGGCTCTTCCTCGGCAGGGACGGGGAAACACGGTTGAGTCACGGCCTCAGGGAGGGGCTGGGGACACCAAAGGTCACAGCTCCGGCGGGGCAGAAGTCTTTGCAAACTAGCAGAGAGCAGGTTGAGCCAGATGGTCCTGTGGCTCAAGTCAGGGGGCAAGCTCAGTCAAGCCCTTGGAGACAGTTTCAGCACAAATCAGCAAAGTCTTTTCAAAAGGCTTCTCCTCTCCTTCCTCAGCGAGGCAAGCAGCAGACCAGTCCTTCCAGCGTCTTCTTCTCCTTCTAGTTGGGCAGAGGTTCTTTGTGGGAAACAGGATTCTGATTTATAAGGAGCAGGGCTCCTACTTTTATACAGCATTTCTTTTGTCTTTTCAGGCCAGGGGTGCCTTTGCATAACTGCATTCAGTCTCTGAGCACTTGTTGGGTGTACTTCTGGCTCCTGCTTTCAGTGTGTGAGGGGCAGGCACATCAGATGCTCCACAGGAGGTGGAGCCAGCATTGTGTGGACAGGGGCAGCCAGGAGTATCTTGACAGTGCTTCGCCTTTCCTGGGCCAGGTGCGGCAGAAGTCATCAGTCGCCCCCCAGGGGGCGGAGCCAACATTGTGGTGGCAGAGCACAGCCCTATTAAGAGTCCAGGGGCGCTCCTACCTCCCACTAAGGTGTAATCCTTGCATTCACCACCTGTCATCCCCCAGCCCTGTACCTCACACATCCCAGACAGTCAGATACACATCCAAGCAGAGGCGGGCTGAAATGGTTAGGCAAGCAAATGCTAACTTTCTAAAAGTAGCATTTGCAAACACAGGATATTAAAATAAACTTTACTAAAAGATGTATTTTATTATTCTGAGTTCAGGCATACTAAACATGACTCTCTACCATGTTCCCTGAGACTGCTGGAATTATAGAGCGTAATAATTCCAGCAGCCTATCTGGCCTAAAGGGAACAGGTAGCCTTACAATAGTGAAAAACGAATTTGGCAGTAATTCACTACTAGGACATGCTACACACATCAGAGCATGTCCTACCTTACACTTACAATGCACCCTGCCCTTGGGCCTACCATAGGGGTGACTAATATGAAGTTAAGGGAAGGTTTAGAGGCTGGTAAGTGTGTGCACTTGCCCAGCCAGCATGACAGTACCAGACTGCACGCAGGTTCTGCAGTGGCAGACCCTAGACACATTTTAAAAGGCTGCTTCTGTGGGTGGCGCAACCAGCGCTGCAGGCCCACTAGCAGCTTTGGCATTTACAAGCCCTGGCACTCCTGGTGCACTTTACTGGGGACTGACCGTAAATCCAATGAACCAATCATGGAAATCAATCACAGTTACATTTTACATAGGGAGAGCATATGCACTTTAGCACTGGACAGCAGTGGTAAAGTGCCTAGAGTCATTAAACCAACAAAAACTGGTCAGAGAGAATATTGGAGGAAGGCAAAAAGTTCAGGGATGACCCTGCCAAGAGGGCCAAGTCCAACACAACCCCCTTCCAGCCAAAACGCAGGGTAGACCAATCACCACTGTGATGGGTTTCCCTGCTTTGGGCGATAGAACATGGACCTGGCCCGCAACAGCAGGGGCACATTCCAGTTCTACGCCAATCTGAACCTATTTCAAATCCTCTGTCCATACTCTCAGGGTCCACCCAGCTACTCCATGTGGCACCCTTCTCTTCCTCTGTGGACACCACCTGTGCAGCATCTAACCTTAACTTGCTCACAGGTGTGTCCCAACAGACAGTCATCAAATCACAGTGGCCACTGACAGTAGTCAGGGCTGAGACCCAGGCCTTATGCCTCTCAGGGCTCTCAAACCTCTGTGGCGTTAAGGAGCGGGGGGCAGTAGCCCCAGGTGCTTGGCACTTTTTGTCCACTCTCCCTCCTGTCAGGTCAGGTATGTCATCCTGGCACTGACCCACTAGCCCCAGGCCTGTACCTGGCGGCTGGAGCAAAGACTGGGGTGGGCTCTCCCACACCCGGTCCTCCTCCTTGGGACTCTGTACCCTCCCACCTGGAGTGCTACCCCCTTCCAGAATTGTCAGGACACCTGTGGCCGGTGACCTGCAAAATTCACCCACCAGTTCAGGGTGCTATCCTGCAACTGGGGCACCAGGTAAGGGGGACACCCTGCACCTGGCCCTCTATCCCAGGGTCTAAACCCTCAAACTGCACCGGGGTCAGAGGCGAGGACTCCCTCCCTCTGCACCCCCTTCCAGAGTACTGCCCACTCCCCACTGGAGTGGTACCCCTAGAAGTGACATGGGTCAGTACACTGATTATAGTGGTACCACCCTCCAGGTCAGACAACACCTGAACCTGGCTCTCCAACTCAGGGACCCAACCCTGCAGTTGAACCCTTGCCTGGCGCACCAGGACTTCTCGGGGAGCACGCATGCCCCCCCTGAGGGTGGCACATAGCTCATGTGCCGTGCGACAGTCTGCCTGGCGCAGATCTCCCAACCCCTGTCCCTCTGACAGTGTGGGAAGATCCCCCAGGACAGAAGTGGTGTCCCCATGGTCATTCACTGGGGACGCAGTTCTGCTGGCTGGCCCCTGACCCACTGGTTCTTCCACTGGGGACTCTTTCCCGCTCTCGCCCCTCTTTCTGGACTTCCGCACCCTCCCAACTGGAGGGGTATTTCCAGACACCAGAACTACTAGAGCTCTGGTTACAGAGCCTTCACGTTCTCCAGCCACTGGGGGATCCCCCTCAGAGGGTGACTCAACTGGACAGCCTAGGCTCCCCACCTGGTGTTCCCTTAAAGAACCATCCAGGCTCTGAGACTGAGGTTGGGCACTACCAGGACAAAACCCATTCTCACTCCTTCCCCTTAAGGACAGGACGTGAGGCCCCACACCCCTCTCACTACTACAATACCTAGCTGGGCTACTCTGCGCCACTTCCACCCCGCTGGGCTGGAAGATACCTGAGCCATTCCTCACAGGATCACACCCCAATGCCTCTCCAGACCCTCTGGAATCCACCACAAGATCTGCCTCCAACAGAAGCTCCCTGGGGTCAGAGAACTCACTCTCAAACAGGTGTTGGCATAGCTCTGGAAAACTGGGACTTAAAGTATGCTCTCCCACAATTGGATTACACAGCCCCCTAGCGGGGTTAACCAAACTACCCTTCACCTCTCCATCCAGTGCCTCACACACATACTCCACACCATTCTTCTGAGACTGGCCAGACAGTAGAGAACTGTCTCTGTCACACAACTCACACTCTTCTGGGCGGTCTTTACACTCACCCACCAGGACCTCAACCATGAGGGAATTCCTCCCACCACTAGGACCATGAACTCCTACACCAGCTACCCTATTCCCTTCAGGGACGCTGCGCACTACTGGAGCTACCTCATGCCCTTGAACCACCTGGTGTAAGTTAACCCCCTCCAAGTCAGGTGCCATATCTCTAGGTGCGCGCACTATGCTGTCAGCACTAGATACCTGAATGTTGGTGCCACCAGCTGAGCTGGACTCCACCTCCAACTCAGCAAAGCTCAATCTGTGAGCTACACAAATCTCTGGATGTTGGGCTGAAGCCCTCCTGGCTTCAAGCTCCAAATCAAGTTCTCTCATCCTCAAGTAGTGATCTCTTTGGCGTTTTTGCGCCTCCATGGCTAATTTTTGGCTTTGCATTGCCAATTTTTGCTTGATCATTTCCAATTGTCCTTTTAATTTCACCATCTCCATTTCATGTGCCCTGGTTGCTGCCCTGTCTGCCAACTCCTCTGGCGACAGGCATCTGTTTGCTGCTTTTTCCATCCTCACTGAACCAGGCATGACGTCTTCAAAAACACATGGAGATCTCCCAGCAAAATTATAAAACAATAATATCTGTGGCTGCGTTATAGGTCTGCTCTCACTTTGTGGTGATCAGCAATTCACTGTATGTCAACTACAAATGCAAATTCGCAAATCCTCTCGCTGCTGCCAATGTTAGAATTGGGGGTCTCTGGTTGGCGCAGGTTTTCACTTGTGACAAGCAGGGACCCTCTCCTCTAAGTCAGAGCGAAGGATGACCCCTTAGAATTACCCTTGCTCACCCTCTAGGTACGTGGCGTGAGCAGCCAAGGCTATTCTTCAGGCGTTATTAGTTAAGCATTTGTAGCAGCACACACAGTAAAATGTACCAATCCCCCCCACAAATGGACACCAGGCAGGTATTATATCAAAATACGGTCCTTTATGTAAAAATAAATATATATAAGCAGATCAGACTTATCACAAGACCAATAACGTTTTTGTTGGGCCACAGTATGTAAATAGGCAAGCTTTTCTTCTTTGCAGTTCAAAAATATAGATTCAGTTCTCTTCACTTGTTTCTCCTTAGTCTCTGTTACTGCTAAAGCACTTCTTGAGCAGTTTCTAGGAACTTCAGGCCAGTCTTAGGCCTTCTGGGCGCTTTGTAGCGCTTCCGGGCACCTTAAACGGGAGAATTCACAGCACCCTACTAAGTCTCACGCATCTCGCGTGAGGAGCGTACACCGGGACCCTACCAACACTCACGCATCTCGCGTGAGACAGGGTACGCGACGTACAGCTTCAACTAAGACAATGAAGCGTTCCCGGCTAGCTCAGGCAGTGCGAGGCGTACCGCTCGGTAGGCAATGCGAGGCGTACTCAGAACACCCAGGCAGGGCGAGGCGTACACAGAGCGCATAGGCAGTGCGAGGCGTACACGGAGCGCCCAGGCAGTGCGAGGCGTACACGGAGCGCACAGGCAGTGCGAGGCGTACACGGAGCGCACAGGCAGTGCGAGGCATACACGGAGCGCACCACGGGGAAAGAAGGCGTTGCGGGCCCCGAGCCCGGTGTGGACGAGACGTACCTTTAGGATGTCAATCTTGGTGAAGGCGGGTGCGGGCACAAAGCGGCTCCTCAGCGAAGGGCGGCACGGCGTCCGGGGCTCCCGAACTTCGATGGGTCTGTTCTCTGGGTCTGGTGCAGACAACAGGCGGGAGCGTGGGGGGTGGCCAGCGAGCCTCCAACGGCAGTGATGCAGCGATCTCCCTCAGCGGGGAAGAGCGGCTCGACGGAGCGGGGCTCTCCTTCGGCGGGGACGAGGGGGACACAGTAGATCACGGCCTCGAGGAGGGGCTGGGGGGCACCACGAAGGTTCCGGTAGCGAGCCTCCCAGGCGAGGTGACTCGGTGATTTCCCTCAGCGGGGGGAGAGAGGCTCGACGGATCGGGGCTCTTCCTCGGCGGGGACAGGGAAACACGGTTGAGTCACAGCCTCAGGGAGGGGCTGGGGACACCAAAGGTCACAGCTCCGGCGGGGCAGAAGTCTTTGCAAACAAGCAGAGAGCAGGTTGAGCCAGATGGTCCTGTGGCTCAGGTCAGGGGGCAAGCTCAGTCAAGCCCTTGGAGACAGTTTCAGCACAAATCAGCAAAGTCTTTTCAAAAGTCTTCTCCTCTCCTTCCTCAGCAAGGCAAGCAGCAGGCCAGTCCTTCCAGCGTCTTCTTCTCCTTCTAGTTGGGCAGAGGTTCTTTGTGGGAAACAGGATTCTGATTTACAAGGAGCAGGGCTCCTACATTTATACAGCATTTCTTTTGTCTTTTCAGGCCAGGGGGGCCTTTGCATAACTTCATTCAGTCTCTGAGCACTTGTTGGGTGTACTTCTGGCTCCTGCTTTCAGTGTGAGGGGCAGGCACATCAGACGCTCCACAGGAGGTGGAGCCAGCATTGTGTGGACAGGGGCAGCCAGGAGTATCTTGATGACAGTGCTTCGCCTTTCCTGGGCCAGGTGCCGGCTGAGTCATCAGTCGCCCCCCAGGGGGCGGAGCCAGCATTGTGGTGGCAGAACACAGCCCTATTAAGAGTCCAGGGGCACTCATACCTCCCACTAAGGTGTAATCCTTGCATTCACCACCTGTTATCCCCCAGCCCTGTCACTCACACATCCCAGACAGTCAGATACACATCCAAGCAGAGGCGGGCTGAAATGGTTAGGCAAGCAAATGCTAACTTTCTAAAAGTAGCATTTGCAAACACAGGATATTAAAATAAACTTTACTAACAGATATATTTTGTTATTCTGAGTTCAGGCATACTAAACATGACTCTCTACCATGTTCCCTGAGCCTGCTGGTATTACAGAGTGTAATAATTCCAGCAGCCCATCTGGCCTAAAGGGAACAGGTAGCCTTACAATAGTGAAAAACGAATTTGGCAGTAATTCACTATTAGGACATGCTACACACATCAGAGCATGTCCTACCTTACACTTACAATGCACCCTGCCCTTGGGCCTACCATAGGGCTGACTAATATGAAGTTAAGGGAAGGTTTAGAGGCTGGCAAGTGTGTGCACTTGCCCAGCCAGCATGACAGTACCAGACTGCACGCCGGTTCTGCAATGGCAGACCATAGACACATTTTAAAAGGCTGCTTCTGTGGATGGCGCAACCAGCGCTGCAGACCCACTAGCAGCTTTGGCATTTACAAGCCCTGGCACTCCTGGTGCACTTTACTGGGGACTGACAGGAACTCCAATGAACCAATCATGGAAATCAATCCCAGTTACATTTTACATAGGGAGAGCATATGCACTTTAGCACTGGACAGCAGTGGTAAAGTGCCCAGAATCATTAAACCAACAAAAACAGGTCAGAGAGAATATTGGAGGAAGGCAAAAAGTTCAGGGATGACCCTGCCAAGAGGGCCAAGTCCAACAAGGATGCTATAAATTACTCAAGTCCATGGATGCTGCTGGGAACGCCCCCAGCAACACCCATTGCACGCCCCTTTAACGCAGGACACTGCGTTAAAGGGACTGATATTTATCAGGCAGGATTACGCCACAAAAAGTGGCTTAGTCCTGCCTGATAAATATCACTCAGTCTTCTGCGCCACCGGAACATCACAAAAAGTGACGTTCCGGAGGCGCAAGGGGCTTTTAAATAAGGCCCCATAGGTTTCCCACTCGTTATAGTTAGGAATTAGCATTTAAAAAACCTTTGATATTCACTGAAAAAATCATAGGTTTCATACCAGTTATAGTTCGCTGGACATTTTACTCATACAAAACCATTGAAATTCCCCCGTTATAGTTAGTTGTACTCACTATAACTCACGCGCCCGAAATCCACTGCTGATGATGTCACATATTACATCATTCATGACCTGGTCAGTGAGATCACCGATGACATCTCAAATGACATCACTGATGACATCACGGATGACATCATCCAGTGAATGTGGTTTGCTTTGATATTTAAATATGTACTATAAATACACTACTTTGCATTGAAGAATGAGTGGATATATAAATATAAATGTGTGGATGGTGGATTTAGTAACAGTGTCATTGATTGTTTCCATGACTAATTTGTAGAGTCTCACTATATATAATGTGTAGTTACTAAACTGTGTGAAAGTCTTTATTGCTATGTCTTAATTGCTATGTTAAAGACTATATTTGTTATTGGTTTCTTAACTGAGTATTTGTATGGGTAAATGAATGTCTATGTGGTTTGGTGGGGGGTGTGTGATTGCCAAAAAATGTGTGAATAGTTCATTCAGTAGGTATATGAGGTTAAGACTACATGTTATATGTTTCCGTGAGTGTATATGTTTATGGGTGTGGTGGTGATGAAACATTTCTCTTATTGGTACATCTCCATTAAACTTGGAAAAAAAAGGCAGTGTATGTGACCGTTATATCTAATTAAGTGTGCCTAAGACTTAGTGATTGTATGAGTCACTATATGGATAATTGTATACTTGTAATAGTTATTTTATAACACACTAAGTGTGAGTTACTATCTATATAAATAGATGAAGTGGTGTTTGTATAAGTGTGTAGGTGAGTAAATGTAAGTATAATCAATTGTTTGCATAAGTCAGAAGGATGTCTTTATAAGTGAATACAATGTGTGCTGGTGTGTAATGTTGAAATAGGCGTATAAGTATATTTGATAGTGTTCTGTTGATTATTCACTGCATATAACACTGAATCTATAGGTAAGTGATTAGATGTGTGTATAGTTCTATGAATAACTGAGTGGGTGTTTAGAAATTTCTATTGGTGTGTCAATGGTTTGAAATATGGCACTTTCTATTTTACAGTGAGTGATGAAAGATTATACTAGTGTGTGATGATGTATATTTGAGTGTCACATGGATGATGTCATCAGTGATGTCATTTGAGATGTCAGAGACACTGCCACACACCCACCTGGCAGCACAGCACGCCATGAGGGCAACGGCCATCACCCAGCCCCCAGGACCGCCGTGAGGGAAACGGCTCTGTCCGCAGGACGAGCTCTCCGGCAGCAGCGGGAGAACGACAACTCCCAGCTGCCCCGGATAGCCAGTGACACCGCAGACGCGCCCGGAGGCGCTTGAATACAGCGGAGCGCCGTAGCGCTTAGGGGGAGACACTGCCACACACCCACCTGGCAGCACAGCACGCATTGAGGGCAACGACCATCACCCAGCCCCCGGACCGCCGTGAGGGAAACGGCTCTGACCGCAGGAGGAGCTCTCCGGCAGCAGCGGGAGAACCACAACTCCCAGCTGCCCCGGATAGCCAGTGACGCCGCAGACGCGCCCGGAGGCGCTTGAAAACAGCGGAGCGCCGTAGCGCTCAGGGGGAGACACGGCCACACACCCACCTGGCAGCACAGCACGCCGTGAGGGCAACGGCCATCACCCAGCCCCCAGGACCGCCGTGAGGGAAACGGCTCTGACTGCAGGACGAGCTCTCCGACAGCAGCGGGAGAACCACAACTCCCAGCTGCCCCGGATAGCCAGCGACGCCGCAGACGCGCCCGGAGGTGCTTGAAAACAGCGGAACACCTCTCACCTCGCGAGTGGCGTGCGGGAGCAACCGGGAGAAGCCCGGGACAAGGGCGGGGCAGTCTTTGGCAGTCCGAGGCAGGAGGAGGCGGGGCGGGGCCACCCCCCTAACAACACCTCAACCACGAACAATGGGTAAGCGTAAGAAAACACCGACCTGTGAGGATGAGGGGAAAAACGCCAAAATGCCCAGACACTCTAAGTCCATCTTGTCATATCTTTCCTCAGCAGTGGGGGCCCTTACAAAAGAAATTGCTAGCGCCGAACAAGAACTGGGTCTGACATTGCCGGCGGTAGCGGAGTCCCCTACTCCCGAGCTGTTCCCCACCAGCCCAGTGGGCTCAACGATAGTGGTTCCCCCTATACCTTTGGACCCCGTGGTAATTATCAACACTAATCCCGCCTCCCTAGCCACAACAGCAACCAAGCCTAGTACACCCATTAAGCCATCGCAGCCTTGTCAACAGGCAGCCCAACCGCCAAAGGGGCCCAGAGGGAAAAAAACAAAGCAGCGGCTTCGGCCATCAAACTAACTGAGCCTCTTGGGGACCAACTGGAGGCACTTTTCGTTGCTAGAATTGAGCCATTGCTAGTGGGGATTGCAAAAGACATTGTTGACACACTAAATTCCTGCTTGTCCGATCTCCTCAAGAAATGTGCACAGTTGGATAAAATCATTACCTCCTACACGACGCCCTTGGAGCAGCCTAAGAGGGGCACTCCGCCTCAACATCTAGGAGTGCCAGGAGGGCCAAGTCCCTGTACCACAGTCCCGCCCCAGAAGGGAGAGGGAACAGTTCCCAGAGGGCAGCTTCCCCGTGCAATCACACCTGCAAGCCAGGCGGGTCAAACATCTATCGCCCACCCACGGTTGCCTCCACCCTCGCCCCCGCACAGGAAATTAAAACCAAGCAAGTATAACTTGAATTTACCTCCGGCTGCTGCCCCTTTGGTGGCAGTGTTTATAGGAGTGCCACCTCTTGAAGAGGGTGAATTTGAATCTACCAGGAACCTTCCACATACAGCAAGAACTTGGTGTGCTGATTCCTCCAGTGGGGAGAACCCCGCAGACTCGCTCATTTTTGCAAGGAGAGTGGGGTGGGTTGGGAAAAGACCCAAAATCACCAAGGGGGACTGTACCACTGGGGTTCTTTTATCCTCCCATGAGAAGAACTTATGTTGGCTACCGTCACGGCCCCACAAGCCCAACCTTGATCGCACTCCCAGGGGCAGGTTCCGTCGAGGCCGCTACCATGGGCTCCCCTCAACGCCCTGTCCAAAGTCCAGAATCCATATCACTGCCACTACCAGCTCAAGGGGCGGGCGACGCACCATCAGTCAGCAGGATACCCACCAGTAACCGTTTTGCTCCATTATCAGGCACGGAGGGTTTGGAGGGTATGGAGGGCTTGGAGGAGGTCGATTGACCATCAGCTCATGGGCGACCCCTCCAAATTGGATCTGGTGAGCGGGGGAAGGACATGGTTTGCAAACTCACTAGCTGGAACGTGGCAGGTATCAAAAGCAAGGTAACAAATGAGGATTGGGTGGGTGTGGTCCGTGGATACGAAGTTATCGCCATGCAGGAGACTTGGGACACAGCAGGTAGTTTCTGCCTGGACGGCTTTACTAGCTTCGTTAAGGCTGCATCCCCAAGTAGCTCAGGTAGAGCTAGGGGTGGTCTTATAACCCTTTTTTCCCTGAAACTCAGAGGCTCATTGAAACTGGTCAACAATCCCTGCCCAAACCTGCTAATAGTTGAAAGGTTAGTTCCCCCTTTCATGAGCACCTTTTATATCAATTGTTATAATTCAATGAATAGGGATACTAGCAATAATAGTATTGCTAGCCTAGATGCTTTTTTAGTTTCTGTCAGCCAAGACACACGTCTTAGTCACGAAATTATTCATTTAGGAGATTTTAATATTCACCCATGCAACGGTCCATGTGGTTCAACGATCAGGGCAGACCCCGCAGGGCCAGTAGGGCCACATTTTGAGCATTCCACCGAGGGGGCAGAGCTAGAAGACTTAGTGGCTTATCATAATCTCTATGAACCTAACTCACCCGAAGGCACCATTAGATCTTATACCTACAAAGGCACTAGCCCAGGGTCCACTATCGATTACATATTTATGACCCCAGGGATCCTGAATAGGGTAATGTCCTACAACACGCTGGTGTCTGTACATAGTGACCACAACCCGGTTGTAGCGGAGGTAGCCTAGGGGCAGCATATGGGCCCTATGCCCCATCCACAAGAGGCCCATATCTCAGTACGTCCAACCGACCAGGGGAGAAGGCTCAAGTGGGCCAATGTAGTGCCCAATACTTTTCACGCTGAGCTCCTACCAAAAATCAACTGCTATCTAGAGGTATGCCAAAACACTTCGTCCCCTGCTGATGTAATTAAGGGGGCCTTTGAAGCAATTTGCAACCAAATTGTGACACATCTTACGGTCAGCACGAGGCAGGGAACCAGCAAATCCCATTGCTGGTTCGATGCAAACTGCTCCAAGGCCCATAGACTGCTGATGCTTGCTCTAAAGCAACCTAATAAGGGACACAAGGAATATAGCACACCTTAGGAAACAGTACAAGTCGGCCATCAAATCAAGGAAAGAGACGATTAAGTCAATATCCTGGGATAACCTATTGAACGTAGACATTCTAAGGGACAGTAAAGAATTTTGGAATGTAATTACCAGCCCTTTTTCACGGACTCACCTAATTCAGTCATGGATTGTGTGATTCCGGACAAAAAATGGGTCACTTTAGTGCGGTATATGGTGGCGAGAGCATGGACAGTATCCCCGATCCACCAACCACCCTGGAGTCTTATGCCCTGAGCTTCAATATAGGGGAAGTGGAAAAAGCCATCCATGAAACCTCAAAGAACAAAGCACCGGGCCCTGACGGAGTCCCGGGCGACTTGTATAAATCTTCCCCTGGCATCTGGGCAGGCGTTCTGACCAACGTATTTAACGCGGCCACCAGCAGCTTTTTTCCATCTTCCTGGGCAACCTCCATCATTGTCCCAATATTTAAGAAAGGTAACCGGGACGACCCAGGCTGTTATAGGCATATATCCCTCCTGGACTCTGCCGTCAAAATCTTAGGCAGAGTCCTGGTAACCAAGCTGAGGGAGAGTATAGAGAATCATGGTGGGCTAGCCGAAATACAATATGGTTTCAGGGAAAAGAGGGGTACAGTGGAACAGTGCTCCAATTTACATCTTCTGCTCGCCAAGTACACGGTCGCCAAGGAGGGGTCCTTATTTCTAGCATTTATGGAACTCTCCTCGGCTTTCGATTTGGTGAACAGAACAAAGCTCTGGGCCATGTTACTGAAGATTGGGATAGACGAAGCCCTGGTTATATTCATGGCCTCATTACACCAGGATCTGTCCGCTAAGGTCAGGGTCACCAGGGAGGGAAGATGCAGGCGTGGGGTAAGGCAGGGATGCATACTAGCCCCCCTCCTGTTTACCATATACATCAATGGTTTGGGGAAGTGCCTAGAGAAGACCGGGGGTGATGTTCCGTGTGTAGGAGTATCGAAGATCCCAGAACTCCTATACGCCGACGACGCAGTCCTTATTGCCCGTACTGGTAACGCTCTGCAGTGCCGGCTTGATGCATTTGGTACCTTCATGGACGATCTGGACATGAAGGTTAACGTGGGTAAATCGCACACAATGGTAGTAGGAGCACACAGGCGTAAAAGTACAATTAAAACCTTCAAATGCAAGGGTCTGGAGGTCTCCAGAACTGCAGTTTTTCCCTATCTATGGGTGCTCTTTGACAAGAGGGGGACGAGGGGCCCACAAGTTAGAGCAAAAAGCTTATCGGTGTCCAGGTCATCGGCTGCCCTCATGGCCTTTTCCAAAAGACTGGGCGCTAGGCAATGGAGGCCCTACTGAAGGTTTACACCTCAAAATGTCTGTCAATAGCCATGTATGGTGCGCCAATTTGGGGGTATGCACAGCTTGAACCTATCCAGAGAGTGGAGAACAGGTTTTTACGCTCATTACTATCAGTCCCCCCATCAACCAACTTATTCCATTCATTCGGAGGTGGGCTTGGACTATATAACTGACAGGCTAAACCTGGCCCCACTGATCTATTGGCTAAAGACGTGGCTCAACAAAGATACCCTTGAACCACTCTATCATGGAGGATGTTATGTCACTGGAACACCACAAAATGATTCCTTGGTTGAACTATCTGAGGAGGTCATTTCATCGGTTAGGAAGATCGGAACTTTTTGAATCACCTAAATGCATAACAATTAAGGACGTAGCTTCGATCAAGAGGCAGTTTTTGTCCCTGGCAAGATCTAACCAAGAGGAAATAGAACTGCAGAAGCCCTCGGTCAGGAGTCACTATTTAACAAAATGCTCCCCTGCCATGGAACCTTACCTCACAATAGTCACAAGACCATTCCATAGGTTCCTTTTGACAACATTTAGATTAAATCTGATCCCTTACCTATTGGGAAATTATCCATCCTGGGCTAAGCCAGAGTCAGCCCCCCTGTGCTCCTGCGACAATCATTCAATTCAGGATACCACGCACTTTGCTCTGTTTTGCACACTCACTGTTCTCAGTGCCCCGAAAGAAATACTTGCTCCCAATTTTAAGGGAGGCGGGCTTTAGACAAGTTAAACCGGCACTCCTATATTTACAGTCGATGAGTACTATTCGTATAATTTTTTGTACGGGAAGTTTCTTGGCCGCAGCAGCGCGCATTAAAGCTAAACATGTATCCATCAACAGCATACAATGATTTCCTTTTGCTGTAGATTAAATTGCCTATTTTGCACTGCGTCTGCCGTTGCAGATATTTTTATAGATTTTTAACTTTTGTAAACTACTTTTTATAAGGCTGTATTGTAAAGCCTTGATCACACATTTTAATCCCTTTTTTAACATGATTGTACCTGATGTATCTGTAAATGTATTCATGAAGTTTTGTATGCAATGTCTTTTTATGATTTTTATCAAAATCGAATAAAAGTACTTTGACTAACTGACTGACAGTGATGTCATCAGTGATGTCACTGACCATGTCATGAATTATGTAATATGTGACATCATCAGCAGTGGATTGCGGGCGCGCGAGTTATAGTGAGTACAACTAACTATAACGGGGGAATTTCAATGGTTTTGTATGAGTAAAATGTCCAGCTAACTATAACTGGTGTGAAACCTATGGTTTTTTTCAGTGAATATATATATTTTTCCACAAATGACGCGGCACTCCAGGGCAGGATACTTTTTTTTTTTTTTTACCACAAACCACTCAACCAACGTGTTTCAGCCTGGATGGCCTTCTTCACGGTTCATATATACACATACACACACACACTACAAAAAAAACAAAGTTTACAGGGAAGTTACACACACTAAACCATCGAAATTTTGCACTTAAAGTTATACTTGTCTCAAGAAACTATAACTCGTGCCCTAAGGCAACTGTAATTCGTGCCCTACGGTAACTAGAACTCGCACCCCCGCCACGCAGTTTTCTCATCACTAATTTTACTGCAAATGTTGCAGTGATACTATCAATGATGTCATGACTGATGCAATATGTGGGTTAATTAGCAGTGCATGGCGAGGGTGTGAGCTATAGTTCCCTTAGGGCACGGGTCATAGTTTCTTGAGATAACTGTTGTATCCTGGCAACGTGCATGCTCTTTGTAACCTAGTGATGCTGAGCATTCCATTGTTCTGGAAGCTTGGTCAGAGGTGGGACAGTTGCTGCCAGGAGTCCTCAGGGGTTGTTCCTGTTACCTTAATGAATCCTCTTCCAACCACGTAGTGTGTGTGCCTCCCTTCTTAAAAATGGCACTGAGGATGGGATGCCACAAGTTGTGAAGAAGGTGTGTTGGAACTTTAACCCCTGATTGGAGCCGGATTCATTAACCTGCGTTAAGTGGAGGGGACCTATGCGTGTTGTGTCCAGCAACTCTCCTTGAAGTGCTCTGTTATGAGGTATGCCAATTTTATCAATTGAAGCGAAGCATGCATCGTGATCAGCAGAGCTGCTGTGAATTAATCAACTCTACTAGTGCTGATTGTCCTGGAGATACGGACTACTGTGCGGGACAGGGCAACAATTTTTGATGCGCGTGGTGCAGGTGGTACCACTTTGCCAACGATTGCAGCGTATGCTTGCGGTAGCTGTGACCTTAATCGCGGTGAGTGGCAATGGGGAGTCCTGTTATTGATAACCTTCACTGGTTGCCTGTGCCAACTGCCCCATGGCGGGGTTTGATTACCTTTGAATTGCTGCTGGTGCCCTTTGTTCATGCATCGTTCGAGACAGCAGCAGTGCGGCTTGTTTGCGGTGGCCGCAGCGCGCTTCTCTCCACATTCTCCTGGCATTGTCTCTGCGGTGAATAGAGCCGTGCAGCGTGCCTTAGATGCATTGTACCGTATTATTGGCGCGCACATTGATGATGCGTGCATGTTTATGTCACACGCGGAAGTGTTTCTATTACGGAAGCATTCCTGTTTGTGAGCTGCATTCATAGCATATATTGCTAATTTCCCGAGCTATCTACTCCAGTGTGGACTATTGACGAACATTGATTAAGGTGGGAAGTTGTATTACAGCATTCAGTGAAATTGTACTGCCTTTAATGAACTGCACAGCTTGATGTGCTAATCATTTACCGCATTCAGTGGATTTGTACTGCATTTTACGAACTGCACAGCTTAGTGTGCTAAGCATTTTGTTCCTGAGGATTCCTACAACTGGAGGGTGACAACGGTGACAACTTTCATTATTTTATCTTGTTATTTTTACTGGTTGCAATACTAAGCAATGTTTTAGTGCCATTTCTTATACATCTAACCTTACTTTACTTTTATATTTCTACATACTGTATAGTTCAGGCAATATTTGACCACAGTGACAATTTCAGTTTGTTACTGCACTGAGTTATTTTGTGTGTACATACCATCATATTGTAATTTTGAGGCATTTTTGTGTAAGGAAAAATGGATCTAGCTAGCATTGTAGCTTCACCCAAGTTCCTACAGAATCCTGGTGATCCCATTATGCCATGGGAAGATTGGTTAGAATCATTCGAGACTTACCTCGAAGCAATAGGAGAAGATTTGATAGCTTCTCACAAAGTTGCCCTATGAAAACATAATCTAGGGATTGAGGGCAGGAAGGTACTAAAAACGCTACCAATACTTTCTAGAGTCCCCAGTAACCATGAAGGTGGGGAAGGTGATACAGTTGTAGTTACATGTGAGGACAAAGCTGCCGAATATGTAGAGGTAAAAAAAGCTTTAGAAAAAATTTGAGTAAAAAGGTTAGCATAGTTGTTGAAAGACATACATTTTTCTCCAGAACACATCAATCTGGTGAATCCGTTGAACAATATATTTTAGTGCTTAGAACTTTTGCGTCAACTTGTAGGTTTAGTGAGTTACAAGAAGAAATAATTAGGGATCAATTTCTCAATAGAACAAGCAGCACTAAAATGTAGGAAAGGCTGTTAGAATTAAAGGATCCTTCATTACAAAAGACTATAGAAATTGCCAGGGGCATAGAAAACACTTCCAGATACGTCAAAGAATTAAAATGTGACCAAAGTTCAGACAAAAGTATTAAGAATTAAACCACCAAGGTTAAAAAAGGTGATGGAAGTGTGAAAAATTATTCCAAACGCAGCCGTGTTTGTTTCAGGTGTGGCAGTACAAGACATACTGCTTTTTTTGACAAGTGTGTTGCACTTAAGGAAAAGTGTTATAAGTGTAAGAACATAGGTCATTTTGCACGTATGTGTAAAGCTGGTACTCCATATAGTTGGAAACCCTCTGTTCAAGCCATAACAGAACACAGTGATATTAGTTCATCTGATTAGGTTGAGATATTAGTAGTGGGTGTGATACTATCAAAGCAATCCAGGAAGGTTATAATCCGCCTAAGTGTACATTGGGTTTTAATGGCGCCAAGGTTTCAGTTTGGGCTGATTCATGTTCACCCTACACTATAATTGAAAAGGACATTTGGGAAAAGATTGGCAAGTACCAGTTGGATACACCTGACGTTCAACCTGTTGGGTAGTGCAGTGTTAAGTTGCCACTATGAGTTTTTTTAAGTGTAAATTGTCACATAAGGACAAGGAAGTTATATGCAAAGTTTATGTGGTGGAAAAAGGCAGATCCTTGCTGGGGTGGTGTGAACAAAAAATGCTGGGTATAGAATTGGACCCCAATCATCCTCAACAGGTGTTAGTGAATGAGGATGCTGAAAAAAACGAAATGGAGTGCCAAGTATCCAAAATTGTTCAGTGAAGAACTTGGATGTTTGAACAAATTTGAACATTGCACTATATTGAAAATCAATAATGTACCTTGTGTACACAAAGCTAGAAATGTTCCTTTTGCCCTGAAAGAACAATTGAAGAAAGAACTGCAAAGACTTTGTGATGCACAAGTTATTGAACCAATTGAATCGTCTGAATGGCTTAGTCACATTGTTTTGGCATGCAAATCGGACGGAAATTTGCGCATGTACATTGACTTAAGAGACCTCAACTGTAATACTTTAGTCGACCGTTATCCACTGCCACATATCAATAAGATGGTTTCATCCATGATTGACACCAAATATTTCTCCTCGATTGATTTGCCAAGTGCATATCATCAAATTCGTTTGTACCCTGCATCTAAACACCTTACTTCTTTTATAACACCGGAACGTGCCTTCTGTTTTGTATGAATGACTTTTGGTTTGGCGTCCTCCTCTGCTGTGTTTCAGATAGTGATGTGCAAAATTCTGAAAGGAATGTCTAAAGTCTTGGTATTTCAAGACTATGTACTAGTGTGGGGTCCGAACCGTGAGGAACATGACAAGTTTTTAAATGAAACGTTGAGCAAATTGGAGCATGCTGGTTTAACAGTGGTTATGCACAAATGTAAGTTTGGAATGGAACACATAGATTATCTAGGTCACACATTATCAAAGGCTAGTGTAAAACCTAAAAGGAAATTGTTAGATGCTATTGCTGATGCACCCGCTCCAAAAGACAAGGAGCAATTATGATCACTTCTGGGATTGGCCGAATTTTATTCTAAATGTGTTCAACATTTTGCAGACAAAGTACATACTTTAAGAGCCTTAATGAAGAAGGGTAACACATTTTTGTGGTGTGAGGAATGTCAGAATGCTTTCGAAGATATTAAGAGACAAATTGTGAAGGCTGTTGCACTTAAACCTTTTAATCCAAGTGATCAGACCATGGTGGCAGTCTATGCCAGTGCCTACGGGTTAGGTGCAGTTCTAATGCAGAGCCATTTGGGGCATGAGCGCGTTTTTGCTTTTGCCTTTCGGACACTTAAGGAACCCAAGCCTACATATTCTGTGATAGAAAGGAGGCTTTGGCATGTTGGTGGGGGGTTGAACAAAACTTGTGTGGGGCACTCACTTTGAAGTTAGGTCAGACCATAGACCCCTAATAGATCTATTACCCACCAGGGGAGCAGGAAAAGCCTCCCCCAGAATTGCTAAGTGGCTATACAGACTATAAGGTTTTGATTTTACATTGAACTATGTACCAGGCATCCGCAATATCAATGAGGATTGTTTGTCTTGGTTACCATTACAATGTATAGATGATGATGATGACAACCATGAGGAATATGTAGTTGCTGACATTTCTGAAGCATGCAAGGGAGCCATATCTGTGGATGAATGGAAATCTGCAGTGAGGGTAGATGACACTATAATGGGCTAGTTAAGTGAACTATCGTGTCCCTCTCTATCTAAATATGATGTTGAAAAAGAAGTTTGGTGAAATTTAGATAGTTTGGGCTGAACTTTCCGTTTAGAATGGGGTGTTATGGAAGGGTGATCGGTTAGTTGTACCTAAGGGTTTGGCTTCCAGATTAGTAAAATTACTAAATGAAGGACATAGTGGTATGTCAGAAATGAAAAGAAGGACAAGAGTGACCTTTTGGTGGCCAGGCATGGACAAACAGGTTGAGAAATGTGTTTGTGGGTGCACTGATTGCATGTGTAGTAATAAGTCTCATCGTGTCGAGGAATCCACCATTGCCCCTACCGAATTTCCAAGCAGACCTTGGGAGAGAGTAGCCATTGACATTTGTTGCCCTTTTGCTGCCAAAGGCATTTATAATAAGTTTGCCATTGTTATGATCGATTACTATTCTAAACGGACTGAAGTAGCGTTTTCAAGTGAAGTCAAGGCTGCCAATGTAATTGAGTTTTGTGACATCTTCCGCAGAGAAGGTTGTCCCAGTATATTATTAACTGACAACGGCACCCAGTCTGTGGCTAAAGATTTTAAAAATGATCTGTCTAAGATGGGTATTGTGCATCACACCACTGCGGTTTATAACCCTATGGTGGAAGGCCTTGTCAAGAGGTTTAACGGAGTTTTGAAGGAGTGTGTGCAGTTGAATGATAGTAGCGGTTGTGATTGCAAGGAAGCTGTTTAAGAAATGCTTTGGAGATACCACACCACTTCGCATTCAGTTACAATAGAAACTCTGTGTATGCTTTTGAAGGGCGGGCAGGCAGCCAGGCACCAAAGAATCCCCTGTGTGTAAGCTTTATGGTGACACTCGTTTAGTAGACAAGGAAAGTCTGGTGGAAAGAATTAATAAAAAACATGAAACTAAGTTTGCGAACAGACACAATGACAAGATTAGGAAAGACAAAATAACATTTGGAGTGGGTGATTGGGTTAAAACTAACAGCATGGACGCTCAAAAAATGTTGAAATGGTCACTACCCAATCATGTAACCAAAGTGGTTGGCAATAATGTGTGCTTGTCCAATGGTAAAAAGTGGAATGTGCACAGTCACCTCATGCAATGCACTGGAGAGGGAGGTTTGGGTCAAGAAATGGTGCGACAATTCAAGGGAGGTGGTGGTAGATAATGGTAAGTCAGCCAGTCATAGCAGGCTTGTAGTGGAACCTCGTGTTAGGAGACATGCATGGCACAATGATTCTATTTGTGATTGATTCTGCATTTAATTAGTTTTTTGTTTTTCTGTAACCTCTTGTTTGTTTTGTGCTTCTTTCCCTTACAATTGAATTGCCATATTCACTGTTTATTTCCATTGTGTTATATTTCTTTTTGTTGTTATGCATGCTCTTTGTAACCTAGTGATGCTGAGCATTCCATTGTTCTGGAAGCTTGGTCAGAGCTGGGACAGTTGCTGCCAGGAGAGGAGTTCTCAGGGGTTATTCCTGTTAACTTAATAAACCCTCTTCCAACCAATTAGTGTGTGCCACCCTTATTAAAAATAACTATAACTGCTGAATTTCTTGAGGTGAGTGAGGTCCTTCAAATGCGATCCAATTTTCACTTTATAATCAACTTTTTGAAATTCGTCAGCTTATCCATACCAGTCTCAGCACAAAGTAGTTCATTTGAGTGAGTCCATGCTCTTTCTCCATCTCTAGAGTTCTGGGAGCATGAAATTGATAGGTTATGGTGTAGTTGTCCTAAAGTGGAACAAGACATGTTAACCACATGGATGCTGCCCCGATTTCCCTCCCGTGCTGGACATTCCTTAACTGGGTGTGGTTGTGACGGAACCATTCCGTCATCAGCACAGCTCAACCGTGACTGATGACGGAATGGTTCCGTCACAAGCATCGTAGGGGTTAAGGTTCTTTAAAAGGATTAAAGATATTGCGGCATTATCCACTGTGGAGTTGGTGATGCTTCGTCCTATTTTGGGGCCATTTTGAATGGAGTGTTTAGGTCGAGCCTATAGCAGCGCGCATGCGCTGCAATAGAAAAACGACCTTTTGTAATTGATTCAGTTTTTGCCTTAAAAACGTGCACGCGTTCCATTGCTTTCAATGGCAACGCGTGCCAGTTTGGAGATTCCCTTGCATGACTGAGCTTTGACACCATATGTTTGTAATTAACTTGCAAACACATGGTGCCCCTGGCTCGCTCCCGTAAGGGAAACGCTTTGTGTGCTCTCAGCGCACTCCCCTCAAACCCTCCCACTTTTAGCGCGAGCGCAGGCTCAAATTCAAGAAGGCTGATGCTGCTTTTCGACCAAATGAGCTGATACAATAAATTCATGTGAGAAACATACTTTGAAGCATATGTGATTAGTTGTTTGAACAGAAACTACAGTAGTCCGTTATCCTACTGAGCTGTCCTATGAGAAGAGGGGAATAAACACCGAATCCAGACAATAGGGGGCTGCACGTACCAAATGGCCCCTTGGGGATCAGTAGCCTTTGATGTTAGTGTTTTTACGAAATTTCAGCAGAAACCCTAAGTGTGCAATTTTGGTCTGACCTGTTCCACTGTGGCTAAGTCATTTACGAGCACTCACGATTATGGCAGGTGAGGAAACTAAGGCACGGGAAATAAGGTGATTTGCCCAGGGTCACTCAGTTTGGTGAAGTCTAGAAGTGGGGCTGAGAACCCATGTACAGTGCTGTGCGCATATAAAGTGCTCAACAACCTTCTAGTCAAGTGCGCGCTATATAAAAACTAAGAACAAAAAAAAATAAAAAAATTAACCAGTCTCTTCTGGTTCCACAGGCCCGGATGTAGGCACTGTACCATCTCATATGCCTTGTAGGCTCTATACCATCTCTTATGCCCAGGCTCACTCAGCTCCGTGAAGTCTTGAAACGGGGCTGATAACTCGAGTCACCTGGTTCCACAGACCCGGATGTAGGCACTATGCCATCTCATATGCCTTGTAGTGTGGTACTGAGAATTCTGGACCTGTGTTATAAACATCGTCGATTCATGACAATTTTGGTATCAGCGAACCGCAAATGGCGAATGCGGTATGCACAAGCATTTTCGTCACGATCGAGTGTTTGGATCACCCTAAAATCGGCATTTCCGTCACGAACCCTCGGGTTCCATTTTGTGAACGGCATCCATTTTGTGATTGCCCTCACATAAAGGCAATGACTAAAGCCAAGACGAGTCCGAAGGACACGTACACCTTTGCTGACTCCGCCATGACCTGGGCAAGCTAACTCCACTGCCTACAGCCAAACCTGTTCGGCCAGGTCCTTTCCCAGTGGCCGAGCGAGATCAGTATCAAGGCACAACATATCATAAACCTTTCATCGCACACAAACCATGCCTAATCTTGCATACACCTGTCCCTTTCTGATGTTTATGATTTGCTTTACGAGGAGGAGGTGCCCGATTTTATTAGGGGTCTGTCGATATCTGATGGAAATACTGGGTCTTGCCGGGTAATCAATTATGGGCTGGACGAACTGAAATATGTGTTTGACATCATGACTCTGCTTTTTCTTTGTAGTAAAAATATGTGTATGGTCAACTGTAAAATAAGGAATGTTTGCCCGAGGCTTATTGTTTTGTTTAAAAGAAGAAGACTGGCTTTGTAATTTTGAGCAGTCTCCTGAGAACATACATGCTGTTGTACTTCTAGGATACCTGTTACTGGTTGCAGCCAATAAATACGATCTTTGACTTCACCAAGAAGACTCTGGGTTTCTGTAGTCTGAAACAGGAAGGACTCAAAGTTTTCAGGTGTTCTCTCTGGCACCGCTGGGTTCTTAAAAACCCGGTACTTCAATTGGCGCCCAACGTTGGGCGGTATCAGCGGTACCGGTCCAAGCCAGAGGTTCGTGAGGAACTTTGTGTGAAATTTCTGGAGGAAGGCCATCCACTTCATCGACCCCTGTATGTCGACGTGGTCCAAAAGTCTTTGCTGCGAAGTTCCCCGTGTCCTGACGGCTACGAAGGACTGCTGCCCCGACTATCGCCCTGTTTTGGACCCTTGATCCTTGGTAGAGCAAAACGATAGACGAGTCTTCTGGTGACGTCATCGATACCTCAGTTAAGTATAAGTGGAGCGTCTCCCAGTCCTTAGTTTGGTTCTTAGTTCAGTATTCTTTGGGTTTTTGTTTGGAACTTGCAAGCGCCAAAACCGAAGGATTCGTGTTTTCACAAGACTATCGTATTCGATAATCCTTTGAAGTGTGAAGCTAGACTAGAGAGCAAAGATGCCTGGTCTTAGCAGACTTGGAAATTTGTTTTGTCTTAGTTGTAATAGGGTTCCTCGATTGGAGGACTTGTGTCCGGTTCCTCCGATTGGAACTCGAACATATGAACTCTATGTGAAACATGGCGTAGGCCCGATCACATATAATGAAGTCTGGATCCGATACACCAGAAAAGATGGTGTTTTAAAATGGCCCCAATATGGTAGTTTTGACACGGAGATTTTAGATAATCACGAGGTTAAACTTTTTAAGAAGAAAGCCCGGCCGGCAATGTTTGACTCCTTTCGCCTGTGGCGCAAGGAAGCCAAACAAAAAGAAATAAAACTCGCTGTTGCGTTTAGGGACAATGAGGAAGAACAAGAGAGCGAACAAATGCATAGAATTAGGAAATTAGCGGTAGATAAATGCTACGCAGTTTTGCCGCGTAAAGACCAAGAATCAAAAGGAAAAGTTGATTCAGATCCTTTAATGTCTCATTTACTGAGTTCACCGCCTCCTTATGCGCAGAGTGCTACAGCACCTCAGCAACCTTTGGTTGTACAACACCCGATTGTTGGGCCACAGGTTCTACCGCAACAACCAGCTCCTCTTCAGCTGGTCCCCACTCCTCAGGCGCAGCCCCTCAAAGGCCGCCGCCTTTGCTACCTACTCCATCTGTGTTCCCTACGATTTCGCCTACTGCTCAGACTGTGTATCCTAATACTCCCTCTGCTACTGCCCCCACCTCTGCTTTACCTCTGCATGTCTTTCCTGGTGTCTCTGTCCTACCGTCAGTTTCTCCTTCTGTTCGGCAGAGAATGGCCAACACTGTTAGTGGCCTTTTCTCGCCTTTCTTTGGGTCGCAGCAGAGATATGTTTTTGAGCAAATGTGTGTATTTCTTTGTGAAGACTTGGAGGGAAATGATCCGGAACACGACCTGCCTGAATTGTGCCGTGTGCAGTTCGAGTTCTCGGAGGGCATGATCGTAGGCACTGACGTTGAGAGAGCGGTTGCGATACTGTTGTCGTATCGGAGTAAGGGAGGCACTTCCCGGTCATAATCTGAGCATGACGCACCCGGTAGGAAAAAGGCGCGACAGTATCCCATGAGAGAGGTTCTACCGGTTTGGAGGGAAGGGGACGCAAATGCCAATCCAGCCATTCCGCCGCATTTTCAGCGTGTATGGGTGCATGTTCCTTGGAAGAGATCTGAAGTTTTGGCTCTTAAACAGACATTACCCGACCCCCGTAAAAATCCTGCAGGGTATTACAAGGAATTATCACAGACTGCAGGTTCATGTATTATGAATTTAGCTGATATAGACATGTTGTTCGGAAATGTTGTTCCACAGCCTTTATGGGGAAAGATTCGTCATAGGGATCACGATCAGGAGTTAAGTGAAACATGGGCTAATATTGCTGCTATAGATAACAGACAAGTTGGTGGTGCTAAACCCGAGCCTTTAATATCTGAACTCCCTGGTAGAATTATTACTTATATGAAAACTCTAATGTCCGAATTGCGCGTTAACTGGGACAAGTTGTCTACATGTAAGCAGAAGAAAGATGAGACTGTGTCTGACTTTTTCACGCGGTTTGAAGAAACTTTTGCAGATCATAGTGGTCAGGATATGGCTACGGAGGGTGGCCAGAGATTGTTCGTCGACAAATTTGTACACAATTTACTTCCTGAATTGTGCAATAAGTTGAAGGATTCTGAGAGTGCTTGGGCGGTTTCCACGTCAGCACAGATTTAAGCTACGGGCCAGTACTATGAAAACAGGCGCAAAGATGAGTTAGAAAAAGCGGATAAGAAGACTAAGGAATTGAAGACTAAAGTTCTTTTACAGCAAGCTTATCCACCACGTACAAATAGTTAGCGCGATTATCAACAGCCTCAGCAATATTCGGGGAACTCGCAAAGAAACGAGTTTCCTCAACAACGTTTACAGTATGGACCCAATCAGTGCGCGTATTGCAAGAAAGAGGGTCACTTTAAGAATAATTCTCCGGTTTTGTTACAACGCACGAACGGTGCTCCTGGTGCAAGAGGTCGAAGTATTCAACAGGCTCCTAGAGGGAGGGGACGCGGTGCGTTCCCGCAAAACGTGCGATCCTTTCCGTCTCAGAATTCTATGAATAGTTTTGATCAGCAGAATAATGCATCTGGTAGGACGGCTCAGTACTATGCTGATGACTACTACGCAGAAGAAGAAGATGTGAATAATAAGGATTGCTAGGACAGCCATGGACAAAGAGAGTGAGTGGTTTCAGTTCCAGTAGATCAGAGTGGACCCTACGTTGAGGTGATTACATCAGGTGTGTCAGAACCTTTTCTGTTGGATACTGGTGCTACAAAGAGTTCTATTATGCACTCGAAACTCCCTGGCGCACCTTTGTCTGGCGAAATGAATGTTTCAGTAGGTTTTTCTGGCGCCCCGGTTAGGAACCCGATTTCTAGTCCTATGTCCCTTTCTGTTGGACCTTGTGAACTTGAGGCACCCCTTATTCGGACGACGGGTTATGGCGAAAACTTGTTAGGATTGGACCTATTGAAAAGATTGAATGCAACTTTGTACTGTTCTCCTTCGGGAGTACGACTTACACTAGGAAAGAAAGTGGTTTCTCCGATGTATTTATCGAAAGACACGCTCCCGATAGAATTGTCTTGTCTCCCGGATGTTCTTTGGGCTAAAGGTCCTAACGATGTGGGTCTTTTGGAAATACCGCCATATGTTGTGACATTGAAAGCCAATGTTAGAATGCCGCGCATTCCCCAATACAAGATCTCTAGCGAAGGTGAAAAGGCGGTGCTAGCGATCATTTATGATCTGAACGAAAAAGATGTGATTGAAGAGACGAGAGGCAATTTTTGTAATAGTCCTGTCCTGCCTGTCTTGAAGCGTACTGATCCTTCCTAGCCACCTGTTTACAGGTTTGTGATTGATCTTAGAGAGGTGAATAAAGTTGTTGTGCCACAGTTTCCGGTTGTCCCGGATATCACTGCCCTATTGACTATGATTCCAGCTTCCGCCACTTGGTTTTCGGTGATTGACTTGAAGAATGCTTTCTTCAGCATCCCAATTGCCGAGGAGAGCAGAGACATTTTCGGCTTCAGTTTAGGAGGGCGAAGCTTCCGCTTCAAACGCGCTCCTCAAGGCTACTGTGAAAGTCCATCCATATACAGTCAAGCTTTAAAAATTACAGCTTGACACGCTTGTTTTACCTGATAGCGCTACGCTTATCCAGTACGTAGACGATTTGTTAGTCGCTGCAGATACTGAGGAGATTTGTAAAGAAGCCACCTTGTTGTTATTGTGTCATTTGTCTAAATTACATCACAAAGTGTCTCTATCGAAATTACAATATTGTCGACAAGAAGTGACCTACTTAGGTCACCTCTTATCGAAGGAGGGAAGGAAACTGTCCCCAGAGAGAATTCAGGCAATTGCAGAATTGAGTGGGCCAAAGACACAGAGAGAAGTGCGTGCTTTCTTGGGCATTACATCATATTGTAGGCAATGGATACCGAATTTTTCCCTGTTGGCCAAACCTTTGGTGGCATTAACGTGTAAGGATACACCGAATCCCATTCCGTGGTCTGAAGAGTGTCAGAAAAGCTTTGCCGAATTGCGTGATGTGTTGTGTTCGGCTCCTGTGTTGGGTACCCCCGACTACAGTAAGCCCTTTACACTATATGTCCATGAGAAAGAAGGATGTGCATTATCAGTATTGATACAGTCTTTTGGGGACAAACAACGTCCATGCGCATATTTCTCGTCGACTTTAGACCCGGTAGCGAGGGCGTTGCCGAGTTGTTTAAGGGCCACAGCCGCAGCAGCTGTTTCTATTCGACAGTGTGCTGGTTTGGTGATGGACAATACCCTAATTGTAATGGTTCCACATGTAGTGGATACCTTATTGAATAGAACCAAGACACAGCACTTAACTAGTGCTCGATTGTCAGGTTATGAGTTAATCTTGTTAGCAAGCCATGTCCATATCAAAAGATGCAACACATTAAACCCAGCCACATTGTTGCCGATTCCAGTTGAGACTGAGAATGCTGAAAAGCAGCACTACTGTTTCTTTAGGACAGAAGAAGAAACGAAAGGGAGAGTAGACTTGTGCGACACTCCTCTTACTGAATGTGATGGTACTTTGTGTGTTGATGGTTCGTGCTTTAAGCTTCCGAATGGTGATACGACTGCGGCATATGCTGTCACGACTTTGCATACGATTGTCGAAGCTGCACGAATCCCACATAACTCAGCGCAAGCCGCAGAGTTGATTGCACTTACGAGAACGTGCGTGTTGGCGAAAGGCAAACGAGTGAATGTGTACACTGACAGTCAGTATGCGTTTGGTGTGGCTCATAGTTTTGGACGTTTGTGGCGTGAACGTAGTTTCCTGACTTCGCATGGTGCTAAGATCCAGCATGGTCAGTTGGTGAATGAGCTCCTTGAGTCACTGACCTTGCTGTTAGAAGTTGCAATTGTGAAGTGCAGTGCATACAAAAAGGTCACGGATGATGTCGGCCGTGGTAATGCATTTGCCGACGAAGTCGCGAAAGAAACTGCAAGAAATGTGATGAGTCGAATGTATGTTGCAGGCCCTGCAATATGGATTGGTGATGTTGGAATGTGTGAAGACATAATAGAGAGCGTAAAGTCGATTCAAGCTGAAGCTTCAGAGAAAGAGTTGAATGAATGGAAAGAAATTAAAGGTAGGCTGGATGCGAATGGTTGTTGGGTCGAATTGTCAGAACATCAGCGATGGTTGTTACCCGATGCGTATGTGCTTGCAGTAGTGACAATGGCCCACGGTATGGCTCATATCAGTGTGAAAGGGATTTGTAAGTTGTTAGCTCCGGTATGGCAAAATGCTGGTATTCCCAAGTGTGCAGAGAATGTGGTCAAGAATTGCATGGTATGTTTGAAAAACAATCCTGGTAGGGAAACCCCAACTCCAGCCGGTCATTTTGCGCCTCCAACGTATCCGTTCGAGGTTCTGCAGCTAGATTTCATCCACATGGAAAGGTGCAACAATTTGAAATACGTACTCGTCGTTGTTTGCGCCTATTCAAGATGGGTAGAGGCATACCCCTTAAAGGACAACACTGCCTTGTCCACAGCTAAAGCCCTTGTCAAAGAGTTCTTCCCTAGGTTTGGAATGCCGAGAATGGTCTGGAGTGATAACGGAAGTGAATTTGTGGGTCGAGTGATGAAGAGAGTATGTGAAGGGCTAGGCATCCATCAGAAGTTCCACGCTGCAAATCACCCCCAATCGGCTGGATTAGTAGAGTGCTATAATGGCACATTAAAACTGAAATTGGCCAAGATTCAAGCAAGCTCTGGTCTTAAATGGCCTGACGCCCTCCTTTAGCACTCCTATCAACAAGAATGACTGCGCATTCGCGACTGGGACTTAGTCCGTACGAGATAGTGTTCGGCCGTCCGGCCAACATTTGGGGAGTGCCAAGGCCCACCAAGTTTAGCGAGGTAGAGCACCCTGTACTGCTTGATTATTTGTATGAATTGACGACTAAATTACACCAACAGGTCCACAGCTCCTTACCGCCAGCGTCTGACGATCCAGGCCACGCAATTGAACCTGGCACCTGGGTCCTGGTGCGCAACTTCCAGCGAACCAAGAACGAGCAGCCTCGCTGGTCCGGACCCTTCCAAGTGTTGCTGGCTACCCGCTCTGCAGTACGTGTCCACGGCAAAAAGAATTGGGTGCACGGCGCCCATTGTAAGCGGGTTCCGTTGCCCTTGCCGTACGACCGGTGGGTTTAGGAGGGGATTGCTGACTCTGAAACGGAGACTGTGCCACGCTTTCTACCCTTCAGCGACGCTCGTGTAAAAGGAACTACTTCTGAACTGAAAAACGATAATGTGTTGCAAGAAGCTGTGCCACCGTCAATTCGATTGAACACTACAGAGCCTGAACTATTGTTCAAGAATCAAGAACTTCCTGAAAGAAACCATTATAATTTGAGACCGAGAGTCATGGACAAATAAAAGCAAGATAGAGTGTTTTTTTATGATTTTTATTGGTTGCAGGTTAAACTCTTCACCGAGGATCTACTCATTTTTTCTTTTTGAACCGCCATCCAGGTTCAGCTGCTAAGGCCGCGGTTGCTTAAAGTCTTCTGAGTGCAGCCTGAGACATAAGGTCGACGGTTCTGGTTGGTCTAAGGGAGTTGCCCTGGACTGACAGAAGCTTTCTTTAGCAGAATCAACCTACCACCGCGGGCAGCAATTAGAGAGGATGGATTTCCTTGAGTTGGAGAGACCTGCACGGACAATGACTTTCAGACAGAAATTATGTAAATTAACTACAACGAAACTTTTTTAATATTATGTTTGTTTTTCCTGTTGAGCTTAATGATGTTCTTAATTGGTTATGTGACATTCTCTTTTCAAGTAATGTTTATGCCTACTGTGCAACCTACACCTTCTTCTACTGCCTCCCCGCATTCTTTCCACCCTCTGCCTGAACACAAGTCCGCTAGGAGATCCGAATTTTTCAATAATTCCTTTGTTCAGCTCCTGCACCAACACCAGCTAGTAGTTAACACAACTAATTGTTGGGTGTGTGGTCTCATGCCACACACGACAGATAAGGGTATCCCGTACTTGGTCTTACTGTTTAGTTACAATGGTTCTTTGTGGGCATTTCAAATGATGTTCATATACGCCATCGAACCATATCCCACACGTTCCACGAGAAGTAACATGAGCAACAAAGCATTGGTAGTGGGGATAACGAACATGAGCAGGAACATTGATTCGTATACAATGATTCCGAGAGATGAGTTGCAGGTTTATGATAGATGGAACATAACAGGGTATAGAGTCACTTTGAGTGAGAACCAGCGAGCAAAGAGATCCTCCCCAATTTGGACAGTACCCCATCAGGGTCGCCTGTGTCTGCAAGGTAATGGTAAAAATCCCAGAGCTCGGTTAGGGAGAAGTGTCTGCACTGAGACATATGTTTTCGCATCTCAGACTTCCCCTTCGTTCCTGGCAGCTAGGGACACCTATTTTATCTGCCATGATAGAGCCTATACATGGTTGCCCCCTGACTTCTCGGGCACATGTTTTGTTTCGTTCCTGTTGCCTCCCACCTACATGGCCGCGGCAGATTACCATAAAACAAGGATAGTTAGAGGTGTCATGAGTAAAGATGACATTGCCGGGCAAGAATTTGGAGATTTCTTAAGGGGTTTTCTGCCTTTTTGGGGGCCTATGGTGAACAGCAGGAACATAAGGCTATTGACAAGGGTGGTTGAATCCACTGTCATTGAAACAGCCGGTGCCCTTAGCAATTTGACTGCTGAGCTCCAGTCGGATCGCCTTATGACTCTTCAAAACAGGGTCGCACTAGACGTCATACTTGCAGACCGAGGTGGGGTATGTAAAGTGATCCAATCAAGTTGCTGCATCTTCATCCCAGATAACGCCCCGACAGTCTACCAGGCCATCTCCAAACTGCATAAAATCTCCGAATCTATCTACACGGATAAAGGAGATTGGTCATTGGTGGGGTGGTTCTGGGGACTGATATCCGCCTGGGGATGGAAGATTTTCATTGTCATTGGGATGGTCTTAGCCATCCTTTTTCTGTTCTGTCTGTGTGTACAGTGCGCTCCTGCAATATGTGGCCTCTGTGCTACATCGTGTGTAGGAAAACATGTATCAAGGAACAATCTAAATAGGATGATGCTACAGCAACATCTCAATGACTTTATGAACACAGACCTGGACTCAGATTAAATTGAGTATAGGTTATTGCCTATGTAAGGGCAAAAGGAGGGTCTGTGGTACTGAGAATTCTGGACCTGTGTTATAAACATCGTCGATTCATGACAATTTTGGTATCAGCGAACCGCAAATGGCGAAAGCGGTATACACAAGCATTTTCGTCACGATCGAGTGTTGGGATCACCCTGAGATCGGAATTTCCGTCACGAACCCTTGGGTTCCATTTTGTGAACGGCATCCATTTTGTGATTGCCCTCACATAAAGGCAATGACTAAAGCCAAGACGAGTCCGAAGGACACGTACACCTTTGCTGACTCCGCCATGACCTGGGCAAGCTAACTCCACTGCCTACAGCCAAACCTGTTCGGCCAGGTCCTTTCCCAGTGGCCGAGCGAGATCAGTATCAAGGCACAACATATCATAAACCTTTAATCGCACACAAACCATGCCTAATCTTGCATACACCTGTCATTTTCTGTTGTTTATGACTTGCTTTACGAGGAGGAGGTGCCCGATTTTATTAGGGGTCTGTCGATATCTGATGGAAATACTGGGTCTTGCTGGGTAATCAATTATGGGCTGGACGAACTGAAATATGTGTTTGACATCATGACACTGCTTTTTCTTTGTAGTAAAAATATGTGTATGGTCAACTGTAAAATCAGGAACGCTTGCCCGAGGCTTATTGTTTTGTATAAAAGAAGAAGACTGGCTTTGTAATTTTGAGCAGTCTCCTGAGAACATACATGCTGTTGTACTTCTAGGATACCTGTTACTGGTTACAGCCAATAAATACGATCTTTGACTTCACCAAGAAGACTCTGGGTTTCTGTAGTCTGAAACAGAAAGGACTCGAAGTTTTCAGGTGCTCTCCCTGGCACCGCTGGGTTCTTAAAAACCCGGTACTTCAATAGGCACAATACCCTCTCATATGCCCAGGCTCACTAAGGTTGCTTAGGTCTTGAAACGGGGCTGAGAACCCGCGTCTCCTGGGTCCGCAGGTCTGGATGTTTGCACTATGCCATCTCATATGCCTCGTAGGCACTATACCATCTTATTTGCCAGGGTCTCATTTAACAAAGATGAATGGATCCTCAGAGCCTAGGCAGGAAGAGGCTGTAGTTGCCCTCACTACCAGGGGCTCAGCTCCATTCCATCAGCTCACCACCACTTCCTTAGTGCCCGGAACCGCCATGAAGGTGCCAAGACTGACATGGTGCGAAGTCAGAGATTGCATCTCTGCTGGCCTCTTGACAGAGCGCAGCACAAGGCAGTGGGCGCTCGGCCAGCCACAGATCTGCAGCTGTCTCTTCGAATACGTGTCAAACTACAGTAGAGCTTTACAATGTGGGGGAAGGGGGGGAAGATTCAGCATAATTCACTGGATAGACACACAAGATGAATGTAAACACAGAATGTAGAAGACATTTATTCAGTTAATGCCTTTCCTGAATATCTGACATGGACCTCTCCCTGTTGGGCCCACTCTGGACACGTTTTGACAGGGGGAGCCGTGGTGTCACCGAAACAAATTGCTGTTCGCCTGTCCTTGGCACAAGGCTGTCTGGTGCTGATGTATTAGCCAGTTCTGGCCCTGCGCCCAGCTACCTTCAGGGAGTGTGGTCTGCACTCCGCCTTAGAGCGCTCTGGAGAATGTGCACTTCTGTCTCTAGGGCCACTCAGAAGAAGTTCATCCTAGTCTATGGGTGACTTACTTGTGGCAACCGACGAACTAATCCCAGCTGCCCTGCACGCTTTCGTAGTCCTCTGTTCGCATTTTGACTCAGTGCAGGGACGCGCTCTTTGCGACTCGGCGCTATGTACACACACACACACACAGACAGACACTGAAATTGATGGGTGATGGTGAAACGTTGGACAAGCCATGCAGAAGAATCGTTTTGCAGTGAATAACCTCATGGTGCAGTGCTGGACACAACATATAACACCGAAGGCACATGCCACCTCCACACACTGCCCCTTTAAGGCACAATGCGGTTACCTCTTATGTCAGTGTATTTGGAGAAGCAGTCCGTAGCGTCATTAGAGCATGTGGAGGCAAAATCTGCCCTGTCACCAGTGCATGGAGAACCAAAATATGCACTACCACTGGTGCACCTGGAGGCAAAATCTCCAGTATCAACAGTGTGGACTGTCACCAGTGCAAGAGAAGAAGCAATATGCACTGCCAGCAGTGTAAGTGGGGAGAGGAGTTGGCCTAAAGGCTAGAGTGGTCAACCTCAAATCTAGGGAACAGGGATCGAGTCTCAGCAATGACGCTGAACATCCTGTGATTCTGGGCAAATCACTTAATCACCTGTGCCTAACAAAACAAGCATTGTCATAGCCAATAGGTCTCGCCTTTGGGACCTTATAAGTGTTTAGCTATGCAGCACAATATCCTTGGTGCAACAATATCAACTGTTGCATGGCTAAACACTTATAAGGTCCCAAAGGCGAGACCTTTGGCTATGCCAATGCTTGTTTTAAAGGTGATCAACTTTGCTGGCATGTGGCTAACTTGTGAAAACTTGTCATCACAAATAACCACATCATACTTTTGTACTTTTGCATGTTGAAGTGGTATAACACTGATTAGGTCTGGGAGGGTGCCAAACTGGCCATGGTCCTTGTTTTAGGTTTAACTATTTTTATTGACATCATTACCATGTTTACCGTTTGCATATCCGCCTCATAATGCGCATTGTGTACCAGAGACCAAATGTATGTATTACATCATTTGCTATTACCTGCGAAGTTGCAATCCAACCTACTCCCCACAATGTTTGTGAGGCGAGCAAAGTTCTGATATAGATACGACATAATAAAAAGAAAACAATACTCAACATAGTCCAAAGGGATTCAAACAAGCACACCCTCCCCCAAACTGGTATGCACAATGACTATTCTGATATTAAAATTGGTGTACAGAGAGAGCACCAGAACACTTTCAAGTTTTAGTGGTCGTCTCTTCAATTGCCGTAAGCCGGAGAAGGCCGAGATAATTTGGGAGTGTGATCTCATTAAATTCTGCGGACAGAATAGTTATAAGCGGCTGCCAAACCTCTTTGAATCCCGATACGGTGTTTGTGAGGGAAGCTTGTATCCGTTCCATCCCCAAGATATGCCATAATCTGTGAAGCTATCCTGTGTGTGTCGGGATCGTTTGTGTCCCCCAGTGTGATAAAATGTTCTGAAGTGCCGCCCCCAGAGCTAGACCCATCTCTTTCCCTTTTCCAATATTCTGGGATAGTATGTGGCCAGAACCGGGCAGTCCCATAGCAAATGCGATAACGCTCCCTCCTCCCCGCACTCCCGCCAGCATGTAGGGCTGCGGTCTGAGTTCCCTTTATTAAGGCACACCGGTGTCAGGTAAATATGTGGCAATTTTAAAAGCTGTTTCTTTACTGGCCGTGTTTCGCGCCGTATGTTTGGCTCTGTAATAGATTTCCTCCACCCCTTCCCCGTGAGCTCCCTTCTCATTTCTTTTGTCAGTCGTTTCAGGCTAGCAGTGGGCTGCGACGGGACTGGCAGACGTAACATGCCATAAAGCTCGGAAATCAGTTTCCTATCGGTTAGCTTCGTAACCAGCTATTTCTCGTATTTCGTCGATTTCCTGTTGACGTTCGGATGAACATCTGGATGTAGTAGCCAATGTCTTATTTGTAAATAGTGGAACCTATCCGTCTCTGGGAGTGTATAGTCCTGTCTTAGTTGTTAAAACGGTATGATGCCCTTGATATCAAACAGTTGGCCTGCGGCCTTGCAATCCGAAACTTGCCAAGTTGAAAACACCTTTCCATCGAGACCCGGGGTAAACTCCTTGTTTTCGAATAAAGGAGTCATCAGGGAGGGGAACGTAGTAAGTTCCCTTCTACGTGCCACCCCGTCACAAACCTGCAGCACCGTTTTCATGGTAGGTGAGCCCTGGAGATTCTGTGTCCGGTCCGCCATCTTCAAAAAGGGAACCTTCCACTGGGAGTTTTGCTAATGCCCAGTCTTGAAAAAGCAATCTCTTCTCCAATTCTGTTCTACTCCATTCCACCAGATAACATAATTGGGCAGCGCTAAAATAATCTAGCAAGTTCAGAATCCCCAGGCCTCCCTCCTCTGGTCTCAGATGCCCCAGCTCCTTCCGCATGTATAGACGCGTCCATGCCCAGTCAAAATGGAGTATCTCATTTTGCAGCGTGTTAAGTATCCCCTTCAGCCGTCAGACCGGCAATGTCTGGAACAGATATAATGCTTTTGGGAGAATAGACATCTTGACCACAGCTACTCGTCCTAGCAGGGACAAGTGACGCTGCTTCCAGCTTTGCAGATCCCTCGTAATCTGTTGGACTAGTTTAGTTTAATTTAGGGTGATCTTCCGCTGGATAGACTGGCCCAATTTAATTCCCAAGTATGGGATGGACTCCATTATTCTAATCTCTGAGAAACTATTGTCACCCGTCTTCGGATCTGCCCGTTTCCCATCCAGGGGGAGGATCATTGACTTCACAACATTGACCCAGAATCCAGAGACCTGGCCGAAGACTCCAGGTCCCATAAGAATACCGGGACTGATCGATCCAAGAACACCAGGGAAGAAAGAATATCGTTCACGTAGAGACATATTGCAGGTCTGTCCCCCACGAAGTGAACACCCACGATGTCCTGGTTGTCCCTGATCTTCTGGGCCAGCGGCTCAATGTATAAGGCAAATAAGAGGGGTGACAGTGGGCCTTCTTGCCTTGTCCCTCGTTGGATGGCGAAAGGCCAAGACGATATTCCATTGACCCTTATAGTAGCCTTGGGCAAGCTATAACAGCTCGTCACCCACGCTCTAAATCAGTCCCCCAAACTGAAGTGAATCAAGGTTTGGTCTAGGAAGTCCCAATCCACCCAGTCAAACGACTTCTCTGCGTCGACCCTTAAAAGCAAGGCGTCCGTGTGGTGAGCTTTATCGAACAGATGAAGAATCAGTTTGGAATTGTCACTGCTCTGTCTATTTTGAATGAATCCCGCTTGATCCTGCTCTATTATACCAGGCATCAAGGGTCCTAGTCTTGTCTCTAAGATGCCGGTGAACAGCTTAAGGTCCACATTTAGGAGGGACACTGGACGATAGGAGCCACACAATGTTTTATCTTTCCCCGGTTTGGGCAGGACTACTGTAGATGCTGCCATCATCTCGGGAGTAATCGACCCTGCCCCGAGAAATGACTTAAATAGTCTCGTCATGATTGGGGCTAATACATGGCAAAAGGATTTGTAGAAATCTGCCGAGAATCCATCCGGACCTGGTGATTTCAGAAGCTTGAGGAGTGATATCGCCCCTATAACTTCTATCCGGATCGGGGCTTCTAACAGCTCAGTTTGATCTCTAACTATCGTGGACGTGTGTGCCCCTTGTAAGTATGCCACCCCTAGTGGTCCTGGGGTGGTTTCCCTATGTATAGATCTGCATAAAAGTCCCTAAATGTTTTTGCTATCTCATCATCCTCGGTGACTACCTTCCCCTTGTCGTTCGCAATGGATTGGACTCTCGTCTGTTGGGTTCGGGCCCTAAGTTTACTAGCCAGCATGCACCCTGTCTCCTCCCCTCCAACATAATAGGAGTGCTTGAGATGTAGCGCTGCGTATTCGGCTCTGTCGAGATCTAGCCCCACTAATTGTGCTTGACCTGCCTTCAACTGTCACCAGAACCTAGGTGCCCCCATCCAACTGTGAACCTGCTCCAATTCCAAAACTTGTGCTGTGAGATGTTCCCTCTTTTCCCTGCACTGTTTATTCTCTGCAGTGGAGATGGCTATCAGTTCCCCCCTTACTACTGCTTGCAGGGCTCCCCATAAAGTGGGCAAGTAGATGTCAGGGGAGTCATTAATCTCTAGGTAGTCCTTAATGCATTTATGTATCTGTCGTGTCACTGCCTCTTGGTGTAGCATGCTTTCCTCAAGTCACCTACACCCCGGCGGCCCCATATTGGGGGCAACCTAAGGGAGACAGTCACTGCGTCGTGGTCAGAAAGTGCTGCCTCTGTAATGTTCACCTCCCCCACAATTGCATTTATTTCTGTTGTGCCTATCAAGTGATCCAGGCGTGCATATGTACCGTGTGTATGGGAGTAAAATAAAAACTGTGAGGCCTGTTGATGTGCCGCTCGCTACTAATCTGCAAACCACCTGGATTGAAGCCATTCCTTTCCATCTCTAAACAGCTCTCCCGATTGAAGCGGCTACCTGACTGGTCTTTAGTCGTGTCTATGACGAGATTGAGATCCCCTCCCATAATTGTCCTTCACTCCTGTTTGCCCAAGACCTCAGAGAGAGACGCTTTCAGGAATTTTGCCTGTCCAGAGTTGAAAGTATATATCGATCCTATTGCTGACCTAAAATGTGTAAGCCAAGAGTCGTCCTTTGACTTCAGCTATCTTATCCCCTACTGTTCCAGAGAAAAGCTTAGCGACCAGTATATCTACCCACGCATTTTTATCCGGAGTAGAGGAGAAAAACTGATGGGGGAAGGATCATGACCTCATCCGGTGCCAGTCCTTTGAAAGAAGGTGAGTCTTCTGGAGGAGACACATATCTGCCCTCATGTTATCTAAATATGAAAGAATGGATTTTTGCTTAATGGGATGATTAAGGCCCTTCACGCTTAGGGTAACAACTTTCACTGTGGAGTACGACATGGTATGAGATTATGGTAGACCCTTCGTTCCCCTGGACTCGTGAGCACTCGTTCCCTCCGTGCCCACAACTCTGCCACTGTGCCTGCCCCCTCAAAAGCAATCTCCGCCTCTGCAACACCAACACCCAAAATACCACTTCCCTCCTTCCCACTCCCTAACCCCAACTGAAACCCCACAAAGTCCAGAGTCCGCATTCACGTGTCCTTGGAAAAAGAAATGAGAGGTGCATAATGTGGCCCCAACCCTGTGGTCTCCCCGCTCCCAACTACCGCATCCACCCCGCGCCGCTTAGGTCTGTCATCTTTAGTTATCCCCTAAGAGTTCAGGAGTCATCTTGGGAAGATGTGTCTTTGAGTAACGTCTTGAGAACAGACTGCCTCTCCTGTGCCATGGTTGTAGGGTCTGGTTTCAGCACATGCTCTGTGAGAAGCCTCCTCCGGACTCTCTGCCATCGCTCCAGGGGGGACTTGCGGCCATTGATGTCTGCCTCTTCTTGGGTCGGTTGCTCTAGGCCCAGCACCCTGCAAGCTTCTTTTAGTGATTTGATAGAGTTTTCCTTGCCACTTTAATATCAGCCAAAAGGGATGGCCCCAGGAGTACGCCACTCCCTGGTCCTGAAGGAACGTTGTCACCACTCGAAACTCCTGTCATGTTTGCAAGGTAATAAATGCCAGGTCTTGGTATAGGGCCACAGGATGATCCTCGTATTTGAGTGGTTGCTTTGCCCTGGCATCTCGTAGAATACGTTCTTTGAGGGGGTAGTCTGGGAGGTAGGCCAAAATGTCTGGTGGAGGTGCTGGTGCCTTTCTTCACAAACCAACCCTATGTGCCTGGTCTATTCTATGTCAAAGTCTGGTGGGTCCCCCAATATGCTCCGGAACAGCCCCTGTAGGTATTAAACGATGTCTGAGCCTTCTTCCCCGGTTCTAGTCGATGTGCTATGCAGGGGACCCTGTGGCGTGTGCGCCTCCAGATCCATGGCCCCTAAATGACAGCCCCCCTTGGTCTCCTCCTCGTTCCCATGCTACAGTCCCGCTTGGATCAAGTGCTTTGCTCTCCGATGGCAGCCCAGGGGCTCATTTGTTTTGCCTGTCCGCCGGCCCCGGTCGTCCGTTCCCTCACTCTCTGTACACTGGATACCCTTCCTCACGGGCCAGTCCCTCCTGGCATGTCCTGGATGTATTCTCCAAGAACGCCCTCTGGAGGATCTTGCTTGGCCGGTCTGATTAGCTCCTGCCTCTCTTCCGGCCCTAATACAGGGGGGACTCCAATCACTCCTCACGTAATGGCCTCTGCTGAGGTCCGCTCTGCGGATACCTGCCCCCCGGCAGGTCAGATTATGGTGGTGCCCTTTACTCTGCCATTACAGCTGCTGCCCTTGGGGATCTGGTTGCCATCTTCTGCTCCACCTCACGCTGCTGCCCGAGCAATTCCCTGGAGCGCTCTGGAAAGGGCAGGTTCCCCACTGATCTCTCTCACTCTCTCCCACCTCTGCATAGGTTTCCCTGATACGGATCGCCCGGTCTCCCCCCTCACTCGGTGCGCCGGCCTATGGCTCCCGGGGCCTTGTAGTTCCACCCCTCAGTTACGCTCCGGTTCTCTGCTTGCCGAGTGTGCTGGCTGTCATGCTGCCACAGCTGCTTGGCCGCACAGACTCCCTGGTAGATTTTCCCCCAGTTGAGCTGTACTGCTTCTTGGGGGCAGGTTTTGCGGGCGCCTTTGAAACCCTCCGTGCGTGCCTCCTTCGGGCCCTGCCCATCTTCCGGGCCTTTCTCACTTCTCCGCTCGCCTCCTCTCTTGGAATCTGCCTTCTTCGGTGCTCAGACAGGCCCAATACTTTTGCTGCCCACAGGTGCGTGCCCGGTCCTTGGTGCCCCGGCTTCCCGGTCACCCTGTCGAGGATGCCTCCTCTGCAGTAAAGCCTCGATTGCTCTGCCACCATTTTCATTCAGACGGCCCGCTCCGCTTCTCTGGCCCCGCTCGCTCTTCCGTGGTCGCTGGTGCCTGAATTCCAGTCCCACCTGCACACCGTCGGCTCCAGAGCCCTTGTTTCCTAAAAAGGCATTTCGGGGGATTTTCAATGCTGTAGGAGCCGGAAAAGGGCGATTGGGGGTGGGGAGACGAGAACAACATGTCTTACCCGCTCGCCATCTTGGCCACGCCCCGATATGGTCCTTGTTTTGAGTGTTTCTATGCTCAAATATAGTACAACATAGTTGAATAAGAGGGGCTCACTAGGGTCCGCAGGGCGAATTATAAACAAACTTAACAAAAAATCCGAATAAATGCAGGAATGCTATATATGATCAAATTTGAAACAAGTAAACTACTAGATTACCAGCACTGCAGTTTGAGAACCGCCCCAATTTTGAGATGGACACAAATATCATAAAATTATCTGGATTATTAAAAGGTTTGGGAAACGCCAACATTCTCCAAGGTACTGTGGGCAGTGCTTTCTTTCAGCATAAGACCTAGATGTAGGTGCAGCGAGTAATGAAAGGCCACACCCTATCCCCATTTCTCGCTGTTAATGACACCACTAAGTTTTGAGTGATTTTGGGAACGGAGGCAGGGGTAGTACGTCTCAGCGTAGAGGTGCACCTTCTTAACTTTAGCTGAGCCAACAGTCACAAGCGGTGTATTATTGCATGGAAATTGGGAACTATCACACCATCTGTCCAGTGACCACTGTACACGGCTGGAGGCCATGTGCACTGGGTTCACAGACATGAGGACTAGCAGCAGAACATTGTGAGAGGTCATGCCTTGCACACAGTGGCTAATGCGTACAGGCAATGGCCATGGACAGTCGATTCTGGACCAGAGTGGCTGAACAATGGGCATGCAGTCTTATCTGCTGCCAGACGATGTGTTCAATGAAAGAAGCAGCACTGGCAATTTCAGCAACTCGCCGAATATTTCTAACAGCTCTTTTGCTGGAGACTCATCACCATAAGCAATGTTTTCAGAATCAGAGCAGGAAAATAGATTTGGCTCCTGACAAATGAAAGAAAATACAAATGTAGATTTAACAACAACATCCTGAAAAAATATTTATTTTTGATATTTCACTCAAATATGCTGCTGCCATAAAACCAGCCCGGTCTTGGAGACAGGCTGAGGGCTGGAAAATGCATTAAGTGCATGTATGTGACAATATCTAAATACTGAACTCTGACAAACCAACAGTCTTCTGATGCGAATACGAATGTTTATTTACTAGTGTTAGCACTTAGGGATCCTCACTATGTACTATGATGCTGGCTTTTGAAATTGTTGCACTCTTGTTCCTTCATGAATACGTCTATTTTTCTGATCTCTGCCATAATAATTTTACATTTATTTTACAGTAAATTCAGTTTTAAATAAAGCATTAATAATAACAGCGTGGATATCTGGTGTACAAGCACTTGGGGAAAAAAGGTCCCAGAAACTCACAACAATCAAGTTTCCAAGTTATCTGGCAAGTTTTGTTATGTGTCTAACACACATTCCCGCAGGTAAGTTGAGAGATGTTTGGGCAATACCTTGTCTGGTCTCCCGGCTGAAGCTGGTATACCTTATCTTGACATAGGGGCAAAATCTACTGGTCCATGATCATGAAAAAATCCTGATAGCATAACATCTCGCCACTTACAAAATAACTGTACCTGAATGTTAACTACGGTTTTGTCAAAGAACACATATATCTCTGAAAACAAGGATGTTAAGGTTAAAGGTGGTATCAATTGTGACTAAAACACATGAAATTCACATATGACGGTACTACCTTAACTGTATGCCTCACACTGCTGTACTAACTTTAACAGAGCCACACTTTCTGCATATTAATATCCTTACTCAATTCAATCTAAAGAATCTGGACTCCCACTCAGTGGTTTAGGTTATATTAATTTTAACACTTTTAAAGCCCTTTGGCCCAATGCTCACTTTATGATGTTCCTTGGTTGTCATCATTTTTTCACCCCACCAATCGTTTTTCCCCAATTTGGCTTATTACATCCTTTCCTTCTGTAACCCTAACAGTCGACTGTGATATGACATGGTTTTGTGCAACCAAAGATTCTTTGAAATAGAGCTCTATGCAAGCATAAAATCAATATAAACATTCAAGTTATGTACTTAGCATTTTAGATCGTTTACTACACGCAATGAATAGGAGGGTAAGGTTACTAGACCCCTAAAATGACATTACAATTACTGTCTTTTATTTATCTACTGAATGTTTGGCAGAAGGGCATACCTGATAAAAGAATCCCCTTTTCTCCAACTACAGTCTGAAACCCTTTGGAGAAACTTTCAATGAAAGAAGAAGCATTGGCAATTTCAGCAACTCGCCGGATATCTCCAACAGTTACGGTGGCTGGTTCCTCTGCACCATAAGCAATGTTTTCAGCAATAGAGCAGGAAAATAGGGTTGGCTCCTGAAAAATTAAAAAAAATACTGTCAGTTTAAAGAATTGTGTTAAAAAAAAGTATACACACCCACACTACACAGAAATGTATATGTTTAATTTTATTTTGAAATAGCTTTATCCCCTTATTTTACAATACCCTTATACTAAAGGAAAAGGAACTTGGAATAACCAATTAAAGTATGGATACTTACATAAATCATAAATATAGAAAACTACATATACAACTCAAAACAACAAATGTCGTTTATATTAATGAAAGAATGCAATGGATGGAGCAGAGCTGCATTTAAAAACATCCACCCCTGACCGCCAACATCAGTCTGACATTTTCCGTCCCCTTTGACACAAAGCACAAAACAATTGGCAGTACCAGTGTGCAGACCCTTAATTTTGGACCTTTTTAGAAGGTAAGAAGAGACTGTAAGTTGCTGGCTTTTTTTTTTAAACATTTTTTATTGAAACAATCTGTAGAGCATTCCAATTACAATACGCTCTGCATGGGATTTAAATACATTACTATAGTAGTCACGCAGAAACCATCACCCGTATACTCAAGATGCTGGCTTTTTATGTAGAGAACCAAACTGGGGTACACTTTGCAGAAAGTCCTGACAACCCATATTGGTCTACAAGGATTAAATTAATAATCCCAAATGCTCTCTTTGTGGTAGTGTTGGGGAGCAGTTTAGTCTTTTCAGAAGGTAGTGTTTAGCATTTGCTGTACACACAGAGTTATTAATGGAGACACACAAGAATAAAGTCAAGAACAATTTAGAAAAACACCACAAAATTGTATATCATTTTTTACACCAAGGTTATTGGAATGAGGTAAATACTTTAGATTTAACAGTAAAAACAGTAGAAAATGACAGCTGTCAATTTTGAGGAATGAGCCTCGAAGCTGTAATGTTCACCTATGGGAGAAACATTCACTGCTAAGGAACACTTGCAGAGGACTTACAGTACTGTTCTTCAGGACTTACTTTAAGTAGGGGCCAAAGTCCAAGAAAGCATCAACAGTTGAACTTTACCTGCCTTGGGGTGGGTCCGGGGCGAGGTGCTAACCTTGAACGCTACAAGCTAAAGTCAATGGGGAAAAGTGCCTGTAAGAAAAGGGCCACAAGTGGGGAATTGGGACTAGTAAGGCAGAACCCGGGAGAGACGGGGTGGGGCTATTTCCAATCTTGGCAGGGAGACGGACCTGACCTCCTGGATCAACGGAGACCTCTTTTTGGAGTGCTGTTCCCTCAGTGGGTCTGTTTTTAGGGAAAGAGCAATGGCACTGGGGCCTGATTAGGAGGGACCCAGTGCACATCTGTTAGATTACGCTCGCTCATGCTCTTTAATGTCATGTATAAGTTAGCATTCGCTAAGCCATTTTTTCTTATAGACGCCATTTTGTTTATTGTTCGAAACTAATCCTGTTTGATCTGAGAAATGCTCCTTGCTAAGTTTGGTTTATGCAACAAAGAACTGTTAGTGCCAGTGCATAGCTTTCCCTCTTAATAAAGGCCCTCTCCCACCTGTCTGGCAGTCTGATCGCAGCCCAGGGTTGAACGGCCTTGAAATTGTTCTGAGCTGAGCAAGATACGAGACTAGAAGTGTTTTTGGTCTTTATGCTGTTCGTCCACATTTGTTAGGAAAATTCCACTGTGGGCCTGTTATTAGTTGACCATGCAATTCATATAATGTATCTTTATGCTTACAGTTCCCTCTGAAACACTCTCTCTAGACTGGGCAGACTGGGCCGCGCTCTGAGCATGTACAATAAATGATTATTGGTGTATATTCTCCACTGTTTCTCTGACTCTTTATTTGACATGGAAGGCTGAGAGGTGGCAAGTGGTGACCCGGGTGGCCATAATAGGGTCCCTTCCTTCCATTGGTGCGTGAACAGGGACTCCTTCTGGGCATGACCCAGCCTTTTTCCACAGACGAAGGGGAGGACGAGGACACCATCAGGTCGGGCTGACGGCTCAGAGATCCCTGCACAAAGAGATTCATTTCTCGCAGCTGCTGCTTCTATCCCACCGGAGGGTGCCTCGCGCAGCAGTCATCCCGGTGACTGGTTCGAAGAGTCGGCAGTGGAGAATAGGTCTATTGGTGCGCCTGATACCAGGTGAGTCTGTTTCAGTTTATGTGGTACCACTGTAAATGGGTTTTGTTTCAGCTCTAGGACTGTTTTGGTGAAAAGTGTTTGCAAATACTTTGCCAGGTAAAATAAGCATTTTGTTTCTCTTTTCTTTGCAATACCTGGCTTCGGAGTGTGTGATGTTATTGTTATTTTAAAGATGCACGGTTGGAAGAATCCCAGCCTGCACCTCCTGAAGGTAGTCCAAATTTTGATATGTATGTAAAACATAGCCTAGGCCCTATTATGTTGAGTGCGTTATGGCACAAATGTACGAGGGACAATGCAGAGTTACATTGGCCTCTGACAGGCTCTTTAGACGATCAAAAGATCGGATTTATTCAGGAACAGTTGTTTCAAAGACGTAGTAGACAGTCTATGTTTGACGCCCTTCGTACTTGGCAGAAGGAGGCCAAACAAAGGCAATAAAAAATGGAATAAGAAAACAGAAAAAAGAAACATGCAGACCCTTACACAAAAGGCTGTAGCTTACGATAAAGACAAACAGGAGACAGGAATAGAACGCAAAGACAGAAGATTTCGGTTGAACATTGATAAGTCCTATATAGCTCAGGACGATGGTGATACTTTTATGCAGACATTGCTATATACCCGACCCCCGCCGCCATATGCCCCAGAACGGGTATATCCTGTTGTTCCCATTCCGCAACAACAGCACCCAGCAGGTGCATCAGTCTCTGAAGCTGCTACACCTACGTCCCCAGTTAACGTATGCCCTACTCCTTCCATTCCACCACAACATATGACTGCAGCAATTCCCGTTACTCCCGTTACTTTACTTTTACTCATCCTTCATTAACATTAGTTACTGACACACCAGCGCGCGGTCCGGAAGGTAGAGATTTAACTGGATTCGTGGGAATGGTTAGGTCCTTTAATGCGATCTGGTGTGAGGGAGGAATAGAAAAAAGTAATAGCGGAACAGGCAATACGGTGGGCTTGCAACCCAATTTACAGTCTTGAGGACATATGGCAATTAATGCAAGACTTCGACCCTTTTATACAGCAACATGCCCTTAAAAATATGTCTGCCACACTAATTGACCTCTGGCGCACAGACATCGAAATGGAAGCACCCCAAATACTATTTGATATTAATGAAGGTGCTTATATAATTAACCAAAGTGTTCAGGAATATTTCCACTCTAATTAATTATAGAGACAGACTACATGATAAGAGTCTCACTCCCATAACTCAGTTCCCAATGCGAGAAGTTCACCCCATTTACCACCCGGAAATTCCGCAGTGACGAATCAACACGGGTGATTACCAGACCGGCTGTGTCTGCCCGCTTTCAGGAATAATGGGTTTATACACAATGGAAAAGAAGTGTTACACCTCGCTGACTGTTGTGCCAGAGGTCAGGGTGTATGCTGCCATATATGTGCATATGCTTTCAATTCTGCGCCAACTATATAGTGGCTGATGTTTCCTAGACAGCCTTCAGATGATGAAAGGTATTCTCAAATTGGATTAATATACAGCTCAGCTTTATTTTCCTTTGCAGGTATTTATAGACCTATATACATATTGTGGAATAGTAAAAGTAATCCAAGGGTATTTTCAGAACCTCATTTTAATTTTGGTTATTCGTGTTTATTGTTTTATAGGTCTCCCTCCCCCAGTCCCCATCCTTTACTTCCCTCACTCAATCACTCCAGCCATCTGTGCTATTATAGCTTCAGATGGAGGGGTGATTGAGAGGTGGACCCACTTAAGCATTGAACCGATCATGGGAGTTTGGAATAAAGCCTTGTCAGAAAGTTAAGTTCTGGTCCTGAAGGCTACGTTGGCCGATCCTAGGAAATATCCTACTGCTTACCGTAAAGAATTGACAGAAGCTGCCTCCTCTAGTGTGAAGACTCTTCCCGATAGTGAAATGTGGTTTGGTCTACTAGTCCCAGTTGATATTTGGGAACAGGTCTATACTCGGGACCATATTGCTGAGTTGGGTGGAACGTGGAACGCAATCAAGGGTTGGGACAGAGATAGAAAGCCAGGAGACAAACCAGGTGCTGAGTTGATAGCCTTACACAGTTGCATAATAACATACATGCAAACACCTATTCCTCCCTAGACAGTTAGTGGGGATTGACTGACTGCCTACCAGCAGAAGAAAGAAGAAAGCGTTTGATTTCTTCACGAGGTTTGAAGAGACATTTTTGGATTATAGTGGGCATGATATGTTTACAGAATGGGGAGTCCGTTTATTTGTTGATACGTTTGTCAATAATCTCCTTCCTGAAATAATGTCTAGACTTCAAGCATCTGAAAGCACCAGGTCCACGTTTTCTCCCTCTGTGATTCTAAATATGGCCCAATATTGTGAGCATAGGGATAATGAAGAGAAATCCAAAACTGATAAAAGAAATAAGGATCTGAAGACAAAGGTATTATTGCAACAGGCATATCGAGGTACCGATAGAGGAAAGGGACCCCAAAGACAACTTACACATACTAGACAGCTACCCATGACACCTTTGGGACAGAATCAGTGTGCTTACTGCAAGGAAGAAGGTCACTGGGGCAGCCAGGGCCCTGTGCTTTTGCATAATGTTTTGTCCACTAGAGGAAGGGGCCCTGGAAACAGGGGTCGTGGGATCAGGAGACAACAACACACCACTGCCTCTATCTGCCATTCCGCCAAATACTTTGGCGACACCAGGGAAGGACAGTACTACAATGACAATTATGACGTTAATGATGTGACAGGGATGTCTTTCAGCTAGGACAGCCAGGGACAGGGTAAGGGACCAGTTCACATACCTGTAGATCAGCATGGCCCTTATGTCAAAGCAGATCTGCAAGGATCTACTAAGGAATTTTTGGTTGACACAGGTGCCACCAAGTGCTCTGTTTCCCAACACATGGTCCCTGGGTCGACCCTGTCTGGCCATGTCTCAGTGGATTTTTCAGGAGTACTGGTTGTAGCCCCATCTCTCGCCCTCTTGCTTTTACTGTAGGCCCTTTTACTGTGGACTCCCCATTCTTTTTAACATCTAATTGTGGTGAAAATGTAATGGGTTTGGACTTACTAAAGAAGTTGCACGCTACCATATATTGTTCGCCAGATGGTGTTTATATTACCATGGGTCCTGATGTGGGTTCTAGACAATGCCTATCTAAAGTTGTTCCCCAAACCACCTGAATTTGATCAAGAACCACCCACATTATGGGCCACTGGTGACACTGATGTTGGCTTATTGCACATACCCCCTGTTTTTATACAAATGAAGGACAATGCCACATTACCACGCATTCCCCAGTATAAAGTACCAGATGCAGGAGAACAAGCTCTCCTTGATATTTTTCAGGACCTTGTGCATAAGGGAGTAGTCGAAGAGACAACGGTTAACATATGCAACAGTCCTATTCCTCAGGTCCAAAAAAGGGCACCTCAAGATTCACCCAACAGTGCTGATGATGTATAGCGTTTTGTGATTGATTGGCGCGAGGTCAATAAAATAGTGGTCCCGCAAATCACCAAACTTTTAACAATTATTCCATCTACCGCTATGTTTTTCTGTCATTGATTGAAAAAAAGGCATTCTTTAGAATTCCCATACACCCAGACAGCAGGTATTTGTTCAGATTTTCACTGGCTGGCAACAGTTTCCGATTCTGTAGAGCTCCTCAAGGCTATACTGAAAGTCCCAGCATTTATAGCCAAGCATTGAAAGGTCGGTTGGATTCACTCTCACTTTCTTCAGGCAATGCATTGGTACAGTATGTTGATGATTTGTTAAATGCTTGATACTGAACAAGGTTACAAAGATAGTACAGTGCAGTTATTGTTGCACTTGGCACACCATGGTCACTAAGTTTCTCTTTCGAAGTTTCAGTAAGGTCGACAGGAGGTCACCTATTTAGGTCAACTTCTGTCAAAGGAGGGTAGACGGTTAACGCCAGAACGCGTCGGTACCATTATTAAAATCCCCTGTCCACAAACTCTAAAGGAAGTGCGTGCTTTTATAGGCATCACTTCCTACTGTTCAAACCCCTGCTTGCTTTAACAACAAAATATGTCCATGAGCCTTTACCCTGGACGCCAGATTGTGGGCATCTTTTGAGGAACTAAAAACTGCTCTTTGCTCTGCTCCAGTACTAGGCACACCTGATTATACCAAACCACTTGTGTTATACTTCCACAAGATGGCTGGTTGTTCTCTTGCGGTCTTGACTCAAACATTTGGCAATAGACAGAGACCTTGCGCTTATTTCTTCGCTTTGCTTGATCCTGTCCCAAGGGCCCTCCAGAGTTCTCTACGACACAGCACCACACCAGTGCACGTCTTACGGGCTAGGAATCGACATTTGTTTGCCAAACATATTACTACCCCTCCCTTCTGAGAAAGATGCAGTAGACAAACATGATTGTATTTTGCAAACAGAGGAAGAGACGAAAGAACGGGTAGACTTCACTGATGTTCCCATATCTGATCCTAAAGGAGAACTATATGATGATGACTCTTATTTTAAACTATCAGATGGCTCCACCACTGCAGCTTATGCTATCACTACATTGTGCACAGTTGTAGAGGGATCACGAGTCCCCAAACAATCTGCCCAGGCAACAGAACTTGCTGCCCTTATACAAGCTTGTGAAATTGATCGAAGGATTAGTTGTCAATATTTACACGGATAGCCAGTATGCATTTGGGGTCACGCACAATTTTGACTGTGGGCAGAGAGAGGGTTTCTTACTTTGCATGGTATTAAGATACAACATAGAAAATTTATATTACGATTACTATCTGCACTAGCACTTCCTGAGAAAATGGCTATTGTGAAGTGTAGTGCCCACAAGAAAGTGGACAGGTGATGTAGGCAGAGGGGATCAAACCGCCAAAGAGACGACTCAGAGGAAGATGAAGAGAATGTGTGTTGTAGTCCAGCTAGATGGGTTCCCGAGAACACTATGTTCGAAAACACAGTTAAGAGTGTGAAAGAGAATCAAAGCAAGGCCACAATAGAAGAACTAACTGTGTGGCAAGAGAGTACAGCACATTTAGATGAAGAAGAATGTTGGATTGATTTGTCAGGAAGGCATAAATGGATGTTACCTGATGCATACGTATTCCCTGTGGTTACTATGCTTCTTGGCCAAGCTCAACTCAGTGCAAAAGGCATTTGTATACTATTGGCCCCAGTTTAGTGTAATGATATTATTTATAAAACAGTTGCACACTTAGTGAAAAATAGTAATATTTGTTTGATACACAGTCCTGGGAAAGGTACCTTTGCACCACCTACATTCCCCTCTGAAGCCCTTCAAATGGATTTCATTGAGCTAGAACGTTGTAACAATCTTAAGTATGTTCTAGTGGTCACATGTGCATTTAGTAAATGGGTGGGGCCTTACCTTACAAAAGACAATGCAGCTATCACAAAGGTGCTTATTAAAAAGTTTTCCCCTTGATTCAGAATGCCCAGAGTTATTTGGAGTGACGTTGGCTCTAAATTTAATGGGAAAGTGATTAAGCTAATATGTGAAGGCTTGCATATTAAACAAAAATTCCATGCCACCAATCGCCCGCAGTCTAGTTGAAAAGGATAATGGCACACTGAAATTAAAATTGGTACAAATTCATGACATGACACGGTTGCTATGGCCAGATGCTCTTCCTTTGGCCCTACCTTTGGCCCTATTGTCCACTAGGACTACAGCACATTTAGAATAGGCCTCATCTCCTTACAAGATCGTTTTCGGCCACCCAGCAAATGTCTGGGGGGTCCCTAGGCCGAGGAAAATTCTCTGATATTGAATATCCTGTATTGCTTGATTACCTTGGGCAATTAACAGAAAGTTTGTGTTCTATTCACCAACAGGTGCAAGACTCCTTACCTCCTAAGCCAAAGGGTCCAGGCCTCAGTATCCATCGTTCTTATTCGCAACATTTAGAGAAAGAAAGATTTGGAGCCCAGATGGAAAGGTCCTGAGCATGTCCTTCTGGCTACACAAACATCTGTAAAGGTTGCTGGTCGAAAGAATTGGGTCCATGTGATCCACAGCAAAAAAAAACAACCTTTGTCTTACGACCAGTGGGTCAAGGAGGGAATAGGAGATGTTGAATGTAAGCAGGTGCCCAGATTGATGCCTTTCAGTGATGCAAAGTTAGTTTGGACCCAAACAGAAAAGGAGAACAATGATGTTTTGAACCAGAAATGAGCTATCCCGGAGCCCCTGTTCAGTTATCATACAGTACCAAGAGCTACCAGGTACAACTTACATCCTCGGCTGAAAACCACCGAGCCAAAGCAAAAGAAAGACTATGGATGGACAGCACAAGGTAGGAAAGTGCGAAGTAGCAGTACCAACGAGGGAGTGGATATATTAAAGAGTTGCCTCCGTTTTGCTCTTGTTGTTTGAACATTAGTTAGGAAAGTATACTTTGAAAAGTATACCACCTTTATCGACGCAGAATAGATTAGGAAAGAGCTTAGGATGGAGCAAGCTCCACTGCCAGTGCTCAAGAGCGCCAACTAATGAACAATAGGAGCCTGTACCAGTGAGGCTCTGACGGACACTGGGAACACTTACATTTCATATCATTTTTGCACTTTACCCTTTGTTCCATTATGCATCTTTTTTGGTAGGCAGATTAATGAGGAGGATCATCTAATCGCCCCTAGACAACGCAGTGTTATTTGGTATATGCAAAGTAAGATTGTGTGTGTCACTGTTCTGGTAACTGTGGTAATAGTATGTGGGGTATCATGGTTCCTGGAAGATACATATAGTGTACGTACACTTAACATAACTGAACATCTCCACATGAGATGCAACAGGAGGGCTGCCATGAATAATGTGTTTGTGAACATTCATAGGAGATTCTTTAGGAAGGGAACCGCCTGCCATCCTATCCTGTCTGTCACTAGCCTTTGGACTGCAAACCTCTTGTCACTTGGCCACCACAGTTTGTGGATGTAAAAGGAATGCTCTGATTTGCTTACCCCGAACAATGTCTGTACCACAAAAAGCCAAAGGGTGAGGATTACCCTGGCTGTGATGACACATTTTGTGATGAACTGTATGTGAAAGAACAGAATATAACTCTAGTGGGTTGACATTATAAAGAATTAAAAGTACTTCAAGAGGCTGGTTATTAAGTTGCCTGTTGCCCCATAGTGAATTTTACAGATGCTTTTTTGTATATTAATTGTTCATGGACACTATTGTTTATAAACACCCTTTCCTTATTAAATAAATCAGATCCAGGGGTGCCGCTCGCAGTTGGGAACTTGTGCCAGTTGAAACCCTTGCTATCTCCCCCTCCAGGACCTACCTACTTTGGATGCTGGGAGTAACGCTGATCGGGGAGCATTCTTGCATCGCAGGACTGCGACGACCACTGTGCTTTGCGGCTGAGTAACCTGCCGCACCTGTGGTGTGTTCCCGCCTCCTCCCACTGGTGCTTAAGAAACGTCTCGCGCCCGCTCCTCTGGAGCCGCTCGCAGTTGGGAACCTGTGCCAGTTGAAACCCTTGCTATCTCCCCCTCCAGGACCTACCTACTTTGGCTTCTGGGAGTAACGCCGATCGGGGAGCATTCTTGCATCGCGGGACGGCGACGACCACTGTGCTTTGCAGCTGAGTAACCTGCCGCACCTGTGGTGTCTTCCCGCCTCCTCCCACTGGTGCTTAAGAAACGTCTCGCGGCCCACGCTCCCCGGGAGCCGCTCGCAGTTGGGAACCTGTACCAGTTGAAACCCTTGCTATCTCCCCCTCCAGGACCTACCTACTTTGGCTGCTGGGAGTAACGCCAATCGGGGAGCATTCTTGCATCGCGGGACTGCGACGACCACTGTGCTTTGCGGCTGAGTAACCTACCGCACCTGTGGTGTCTTCCCGCCTCCTCCTATAAAGGCACTCTGCCATCCGCGCGGACGTGGGCCGGGCAAAGCCCGTGCCAAGGGCGGGCCCGTTCTAGCCCGTTCCAGACCGATCAAGACCGGACCAGGCCACCCCTCTTGTGTTTAAATTCTTGTGGGACCAAAAACTGTATGGACTCTATACTAAACTATTGACTACGAGTGCCTGTGTACCACTATAAATCAAGCGTTTTTCAGGATGGTCACTCGTGAAAGTAGGAGCAAAGGGGGGGGGGGGACAGCTAACAGGTATCCTTGACAACTTTATTACCAAAGCTAACTCGGTAATAGATCAGGGCATAAGTTTAATGGAGCCAAGAGTGTCACTGGATCTAGCAGTGGCCAGAAGAATGTCACAGGACCCTGTAATGGCCAAAAGATCGTCCTTGGGTCACATAGCATCTGCCAGAACCCCAGAATACATTGACTGTCCCACTCTTATTGTGTCACAAGCAGACGTGCACCACACTCCTAGCTCACATCCTCAGGTACCTACCCTTACACAAGTAATAACGTATTTGCTTAATGATCCCATAGTTCTTACAGGGCCAGTTGCAGTTGACAATATTACAAACGAAACCATAGAGCTAGAGGTACAGGAAGACGAGGCTAATACAAGACAACTACGTGGGAGACGGGAGGGTGCTATATCGAAACGGAAACGCCCGACTGCTCCTGCTCACGCTAGAAAAAAAGTAAAAGTTACAAAAGCACAGGGGAATAGGGACACAGTGAACAAAGAGGGGGAGGAAATAGGGTTTGCTCCACAGGCAGTACAGAGTGGGCAGGATGAGGATGATGCTCAAATCGTTGTTAATCTAGATATACCAGAGGAATCACAGGATTCTTTAGTTAGAGACGAAATGGGAGACAGTAGAGCAGGGATGGCTGATGAGGGGTCTGCAATCCTGCTAAAGAACATGGGGGAAATTTAAAAAAAATGTCTAACCCCACTGGAAACCAGAATGACACTCATAGAAAATCAGTTACTAGAGGTTGAAAAAAGTATTATAACACTGGCAAGTCTCAGTATAGTTGGATTACCTTCCAAACCAACCGGGGGTGCTGCCTTAATAGCACCAGCACTAGATACGAACATACCCCAGCCTTTGACCCAGGGAACAAGTGAGAACAATAAAAATGCAACTATGGTAAATTCAGTAAGTTCTGTTGCAACAGTTAAGGAAACCCCAGTACAGGGCACTAATGTTATTAAGTCCAACTAGCAGGACCAGAAAGGGTATCAAACAGAGAGAAAACCGGGGGGAGGTTATATCAATCTACCACCAGATGTTAGTCGCTACGTAATTGTCCTGACAGGGGTCCCTGAGCTAGGCAACCAACATGAAGCATCCTTCTGGACACTCAAAAATAAAGTACCTTATTGGTAGGCTGTCCGGAATTCGGTTAAAACCGACTCTGAACGAAAGTAAACTACCGAATGAAAATCAGCTGACCCAGTTTAAACCGAGTGTCACTGATTTTCATTGCTGTTGCACCACTTGGCCACTTGATGGAGCCAAAGCACCGGGTAAAGAGGCCGCATGCTTGTATTTTAATTATTATTCCATTGCTAAATCGGCCCGTGAGCAAGGGCCCCCCTGCCTGGCTAACGTGGGGTGGGCTCCGGGTAAAGAGGCCGCATGCTTGTATTTTAATTAGTATTCCATTGCTGCTAAATCGGCCTGTGAGCAAGGGCCCCCCTGACTGGCTAACGTGGGGTGGGCGCCGGGTAAAGAGGCCGCATGCTTACAATAACTCCCTCGCACTCATCACCACACACAGACGCACTCACAAATACACACACCCTCTCACGTTCATCAACACACACCCAATCACACTGTTTCTGATTGTGCTTGGACTCGGCCCACAGTCATAACTCGTGCAGACATTTTTTGTCAATATTTGTGCACTTCAGAGTGTCGAAGCCACGCTTGAAACTGTCTCTGCCGTCAGCTTGTCTCTGGTTCTATGGTACAAGGGGCCACACACAGGCTTGGTTTGTGGGCCGGAATGTTTGTGTGTTGGGGGGGGGGGGAGAGATAATTAAAAAGATTTGGAGTGAGCGAACAAGAAGGGAGAAGGTCGAGAAGTGACGTGAGAGTGTTAAAGAGAGGGCAAGCTACGGTGCAGTAACAACCAGAGCTGCTAATTAGGGAACCGGGTTCGAGTCTGGAGGTGGGCTCAACATCCGGAGATTCGGGCAGATCACGTAACCTCCCAGTGGCTATAAAAATGATTGTGCCCCTTTGTAATGTAATTGGTGCTCATGTAAAGCGCTCCAATACTTTTGGGTCGAGTTGGCGCTATGTAAAGCTGCAAAATAAAGAGCTAAAGAGAGGGGTTTTGAAAGAGATAAAGAAAGAGTGAAAAATGTTAGTACCACTGTGTATCGTTATGTCCGAGTGAAGGGATGATGGTTACAAATGTGAGAAATGCAAATTTGACCTTCAAAGGTGGGGGAGAGGAGCTTTGAGATCTGCCGTTTGTTAGCCTGCGGCCGCGCCCCATTACTTCACAGGTCTTCAAAAAGACCATTTACATAATGAGGCTTGAAATGCTTGCAATGGCTAACGTGGGAGTGGGCATTCTCTCTGGCGGTCTGGTGACTCAACCATAAAGTGCAGGGGTGCAGCACGGGCACATTTTCTTTTTAAACCATTAGGTGTTTGTCCAACCTAGACCGCTCCACTTGGAACTGACTTCGTAACCCTATCCCATTGCCCCACTCCTCTCCCTAAAACAAAACGGAGGAGCTATCCGACCTCTTTTACATGCATGACTTTGGTTGGGGGGAGGGGGGGGGGGGGGGGGTACTTTGAATTGCTTCAAGCAGGGCTTTATATAAGGAAGATTCCCATTGGTCAAACGTTGTTTTGACCAATGGGAATCTTCCTTATATAAAGAGTTCCAAACAGCAGTGCGAGGTTGTTCGTTCTGAAAACCGACACGCTGAGCAGTATATCCTGACACGCTGTTCTACCTCCTGCTTACTGGTAAGGGACTGCCACGTTTCATAACTGAACCCAGTTAAACAAGGTTAATTTGATACTAATATATAGGGTTTATCCTCTGAAATAGATGTATCGTGCGTACGGCTTGAAAACAGTGTGCAAGTCAACAATATATCCCCGCGCCGTCGCTGAATACGTTTAAATCAAATTACAAGTTTATCCCCGGACCGTTATGGCACACAGCTACGCGTCTTAGGTAAGAGCAAGCTATGCTAAAAAACTTGCAGCCAATGTCCCTCATGTATTTTAGTTCAAATTGCCTATTGCTCTATCTCTATAGAAACCAGTTATCCGAAAACTGAATTTCAAGATACCGCTGTGTCAAGTTTCACGGAGCATTAACTCGTAGAATAATAACGTTCTTATTGAAGGGTAAGATACGATCCGAGTTCGTGTGCACGGTATATTTAATAACTAATATAAGAAAATTAGAAAAATTACTAATAAAAAGGTGTTTTCTTGTCTATAGGGATTCGTCTTCTAGTGGATTTCAATCACTCCATGCTTTCAAAAACAAATTTGATATCTAGAGACGAAGTATAGCTATCTAATTAAGGTGAGAACTACCATATTAAACATCTATATGTACTTTGAGCTAGCATGTAGAGCTGAAATCCATCGGATTTGGGGTCAAGTATTTGAAATAATACAAAACATGTTTCATTTGCAGATAGTTGACCATTTGAATTTTTGAAATTGGGATTTTCAACTATATGCCAGGTCATATCAACAGGCTAAATAGTATCAGAAAGGTAAGAGCATGAAACAGTCAAAGAATAAGGTTAAATTAACTCTTTGAAAATAGATCCCCATAATATGGTATACTCTTAATTTTAGGTATTAAACCATCTAGTTTGAAGCAAGTATAAAATCGGCAGGGAAAGTGACCATTAAAATCCATCTGAACTGAACTAAACATGTACTGAATTATGAATGTTTACAGATGCTGAATTTTTGTCTAGCTATTAGTGACAAAATTTAAAGAGCTTAAGAATAGTAACTCTGAACTACTTTTTTTATCTTCTTTCTCTCTTTTCTAATTGTTCCTCTGTAGGTTTTTCTGCCAAAATTTCTTTACCCTTAGCAAAATATCGTATATTCATGATTCTTTGTCGCAAACTGAAAGTGAGATATTAAATGTCAAAGATTTATGTATGGACAAAAGACAGATATATAATGACCTTTATACCAAATGGTGTAATCAATAATAGGAATACGCAGGAAATGTTAATCTCATTCTGTATTAACAAAAGAAGAATCACACCATTGTATTGTACTGTATTACTTGCAATTGCAAGATAAAGACACTTGTGTTTTATTTATATCAGCCCAAGAGAACTAAGAGTACATAGGTTGTTGACGTTAGTATATGTATTTGAATATAAAGCGGTATATCATGGTTTTTGATAATTATTTGGCAATAGAATTTTGTGGCAAACGTTTACTAGTTCTGTTGAATTGTTTTAATATCAAGAGACCAAATAGTAAAATATTTTTATAATCTCTTTCACAGCATCATGATGGTAAAGTCCTGATGAAGACATAGTCTTTATGTCGAAACGCGTCGACAGGAAACCATCTAATTTTTTAAGATATATTTCTTCTTTTACTGTGAAAACATATGTATTAATACAATGTTATTTTATCAATTTGATCAATGTATCGATGATTTTTATCATTTCTCTTTATCGTATTAAAAATGTATTTTCGTAAATTGAACTAGTTGTTTATTATTAATTATAGTTTGTTTGCCAATTCTAGTGTGCCAATATCTTATTTGTGTGCCTGGGAGCGTTACTTTGCATACATTGCTAAATATTGCAACACCATACTGCGATTGCTACAATAGTTAATTGTGGATATGTTAACAATTGATGTGTGCACTGATGGCTGGTGGTGTATGTGCCTGTAGAAATTATGCACTGATGGCTGGTGGTGTGTGTGCCTGGTCGAAGTGTGCACTGATGGCTGGTGGTGTGTGTGCCTGGTGAAAGCACGCACTGACGGCGTGTGTGTGCCTGGTGGAAGCGAACAGGGTTAGAGTCTCGGCAATGGGGCTCAACATCCTGTGAATCTGGGCAAACCACGGAATCTACCCATCCCTAACAAAAATACATGTGACCTTGTGTAAAGCAACAGGTGCTCAAGTGAAGCGCTTCAAAATCTTCAGGTCGAGTTTGCACTATATAAATCCCAGAGAAGAAAAAAACAGCAGTGAAAACCAGCCTAGCTTTACCGTGCTATCATACTACGTGATTTGTGAGAAGTCCCCAAAACCATGAACATGTTACCCAGCTCTCACTTGTATTTGGACTTCATATACACGTACGTACACGGTCTATATGCCATGCATCAATGAAGAAAGCCAGCAATAATAAAAGCAAAGCGTTCCATAAATACCGGAAAAAGACAGTTTCAGTTGTTTTTTATGGCGCGAAAATTAGTAATCACTGAAAAGCACAGTTTTTTTCAGGTATTGAAATCACTCGAAAACACTGACAAAACACCACCAGAATTTACCAAAAATAGACACTGAAAACAGGAAAGCTTACCTATTGGCTAAATAAAAATAGGCCCTTACCTACTCACATAAAGAGTAAAATCTTAATGGTTCGAAGGGTCCTTTGGATAGGCCCCTCAAGAAAATCAACCACTGGTGATTGTGTGGTAGTTAACTTTGAAGACCCTCGAACTGTGCATCATATATGTTCATGGAACTTTCAAAGAGGGAACTCCGCAATCGAAACCAGACCTCTTTCGTTTTTTTATGCACCCAGGACGCGTCCTGAAGGTGGTGGAAGTTGGACTAGGGTCAATTATCATGCTCGGAGTGGGATCCGTGATAGGGGCATGGGCAATCCAAACCAATGGGTAGGGGCACCAACTTTTAACAGATTTAGCTGCTTAGAAGCAGTAGATTGACTGAAGCCAATTGTGGGTTGTACATCTAGCACCAAAGGCAGACCATGTATGCTGCGTCCTATGCTCAATCATGACTATGGGAAAGGACATACAGAAGTCCCTAGTATTACTAGCAGCGAAGCGAAGGAGTAGCTGTGGCAACTTGTGCCCAGGGGGACGGACCACAGGACCCATCTACACATAAACCAGGGTATATAGATAGTGTCACTATACAGGGAGAGCGAACTGAACCCCTGGAAGGACACAACTCCATGGGAGAGTTATCTATGGGAGCTATCGCTTTAAATATCAGGTCTCCAAACTTGGAGCTACCACCCACGAGTAGCAGTAATGATAAGATCCTGAAATTAATATCATGGAATATAGCTGGTGTAACAAAGAACCTGAGGGATCCCGATTGGGCAAAGTACATTGATTCTGGTGATTTTTGCCTTCTTCAAGAATCATGGGCACTCAATATGCCTCATAGGGTAGGCTATAAGTCCTTTGGAATTGGTGCCATCCCCTCTGTAAGGGGAAGGCCATCAGGCGGTTTAATCACCTGGGTCAAAGTAACTTTGAGGATCAAGGAAGAAGTTATAGACACAAGCTCGTTGGACATACTGGCACTAAAAATTACAACTAGCGAAGGGAAAATACTCTATTTAATTAATGTCTATAATAGACCCGCTTCAGTATCCAAGGAATCATTAACTTTGGTAAAGCTGGACTCCTTTTTAAGTAGAATAATTGACAAAGAAGCTGTTATTATAGCTGGTGACCTAAATTGCAACTATGAACCAATCCTAGGGCTGAGTGATGTTTTTGATGAAGAAGACCAGACAAACAACATTCCCTGTTTTCGACAATAATGATCCTGTACATTGTTCAGTTCTGGCAGTTCAACTAGTGAAGTTGTCCGCGGAACATGGTCTTAGGGCTTGTAATGGACGTCTCCCGTCGGATACGTCCAAAAAGCCAACATTCCTTAGGAACAATTGTAAAAGCAATTTAGATTTTGTAATCATTTCCTTGACTATCTGGCAGCATAGGATTGACTTAGAGGTGAAGGACAGGATAGAGAGTGATCATCGTCCCTTGGACGTACAGCTAGACGCATGCTTGGTAAAGGGGGCTGGGAGTGCAAAGATAACTGATCCACATAGCGGTTCACGTGACGAGATTTTCGTTAATAACAACAGACGAGCCCTAAAGTTGTCTCATATAATGGAGCATGGCGACATCCTTGCAGAAATTTATCTACAATTCGCAAGTTCACTGTCGGCCTTCATAGGTTCCCCACTTGAGGCCGATAATTCTGGACGCTTCATTGCACTTCGCAATGAGCTTTTCAAAACCCTGAAACTCCTTGTCACAAAAATGCCAAAAAAGAACCATCAGAAATTGCAAAATCTGTCCCATAGTAAGCCATGGTATGGCAAGACATGCAGGCAGTACAAGGAAAGCCTCTTGTTGGCGATCAAAACGAAATCTCCGGATGATGTTAGGTTGGCAAGAAAAGTTTATAAACAGGTGCAGGCTGATTCAAGGAAAGCTTGGGAGGAAAATAATTGGGCAGATATGCTGGTAGCTGCAAAGGCTAAGGACAATATAGGCTTCTGGAGGTTAGTTGCCAATGGGAACCACGAAGGGAGAGTTGTTCAAGATGTTTACCTTGACGAACTCACGTGGGTTAATCACTTTACTACCTTATATAAAAAATATGATTAAGCCACTAACGTTACTAGTGAGGAGGCTCCATGGTCCACACCTTCCAATGCGAACCTGGAATTTACAATAGAGGAAACTGAAGCAGCCATTAATGCAGTGAAAAATGGTAAAGCACCTGGCTTAGATAAAATTCCTGGGGACCTCTACAAGCATGATCTAAAGGTATGGGCACCTTATATAAATCATTTGTGCAATATGCTGTCTCGTAGTGTTGATTTTCCAGAAACTTAGCGGGGAGCTGAGATTGGTTTTAATTTTTTAAAAGGGTGATCGGTCGGAACCCTCTAATAACCGACCAATTAGCCTAATGGATATTCTCCAGAAAATTTATTCTAGGCATATTTTATTTTGTGTAAACTTGTGGTTGGAAGATAACTCGGTCCTCACAAAGTTTCAAGCTGGGATTAGGAACAAAGTGAGCACCATCGACCAAGTTTTTAGATTTTGTTGCCTTCACTGGAAATATGTTCGGATTAAAAAGGGACATTTATACGTTGCTTTCGTAGATCTCAGAGCAGCTTTCTATCTAGTGCCACAAGATCTTTTATGGAGATCCCTCCATATGGCAGGGGTACCTAACTGCCTGTTGGTTCAGATAATTGGGCTGCATGCCAAGAATTTTGCTAAAGTGAGATGAGGCCCCAATGGGGAATTAACCCAGAATATACCTATTGAGCGTGGCGTTCGCCAAGGCTGCATCTTGGCCCCCATTTTATTTTCCCTTTTTGTGAACGATATTCCTGCACACTTAGAGGGTTGCAAAAATGACTCCCCAAAATTAGATGGGGAAAGGGTACCCCTGTTACTATTCGCGGATGATACCATCTTTTTTTCTCAAACTAAGAAAAGCCTACAGGCACTACTTCATTCATTTAGTGACTATTGTAATAGGAAAGGTTTGGAAATTAATGCCAAAAAAACTAAATGTATGGCCCTAAACCCTATCAAACCACAAAAAGGTTACCTAACATTAAATGGCCAAAAATTGGAATCGGTCCAAAACTTTTCCTACTTGGGGGTCACCATTGACTCTAATTTCACGCGGAGGCCCCAAATTGAGAAAAGTAAGCTAATATTTACTCAGAACACTATACCCATTCTAACGAAGCAGGGTGCAAGCATTAGCAAAGCTGTGTCACCAGCATTAGAGCTATTTAAATTCAAAGTTCAATCAGCAGCTCTTTATGGTGCTGAGATTTGGGGGCCAATGTCAAAGGATGTTTTTACAATTTTGGAGAACAAATTCATAAGAAGCCTTTTAAGGGCCCCAAAAGGCACTCCTTTAGTAACACTTCAGTTGGACCTAAATGTCAAAAGAACCGACCATCACACTATTGTTCGGCCTCTAATGTTCTGGGTGAGACTTTGGCAAACACCAGAATTGCTTGACTATAGAAATGGGTTAACAGAGGTAATGGGTATGGATGTATTGAATTCCAATGTTTGGCTAAAACATGTTAGATTGTGGTTAACCAAGATAGGTTTATATCAATTTTCGGCGAATCCGGAAAGGTTACCGTATAATTAAAAAAAAATGGTGAACATGGCCTTTTGGGGTTTTATTAATAACCAAATGATTAATGGAAATAGTGGTGGGACTTTAGTAAACAACTTTCTAAGCTTCAAGGATGAGCCTCTTTTTGAGAGTTTCCTAGATGAAGTTGAGCCCCCGCTAGCTAAAACCCTTTTTATGAAACTAAGATATGGTAACCTTTTGACCAACTCAACCCTGGCACGCTGGTCTAGAAGGGGCAATGTTGTTGATGACCCAACGACCAGCGAAACATGTACTATGTGCGAGGGTAATCTCAAGGAGGATGACCAGCATATCCTTTTCTTCTGCCCAGCCTATGTGTCGGCCAGAAGAAAGTGGATCAAACCTTTATGAAATCTTTTGGGAATAAGGTCATGTAAGATGGCACTAAGAATGATCAAATCTGATACAACCCGAACAATAGTATTTAGTGTCAGCAGATTTTTGCTTTCTATCCACTTTGTGCGCAGGAAAAAAGGCCTAAAGCTATAAGGACAAAATTGTATACCACTTGTTAACTTGGTTTTATTTGTTTAGTGGTTTGATTGTATGTATTTTTATGGTAACTTTTTCAGCTCCATGTCCAAATGTTCACTAGCCAGGTATGCGATTATGTTTCATACTTGTCTTTTTTAAAACTGTATTGATTTTATTAGCCTAATCGTCAGTTGTTTTAAAAATGGGGTTTGACATGTATTTCATTAATGAAATGTGTTTGCTGTGCAAATCTTTTATGGCCATGTAGTGCCGAAATAAAGATTAAAAAAAAAAAAAGAATCAGATCCAAGTACTTCTGGAGTAAATTCCAGATATTCTGCAGTGAATTATAAGAAGCAGATACATGCCTACCCAGGGTTTATCTTTCTGTCCAATGGGACTTATTCAAATGTCTCCAACAGAATAGATATGCAATGTTTTTTTTGTTGGCCAAGAACAGTGGTGTTTGCACAATAATTGGCGACCAGTGTGTTAAGGGTATAAAAAACTTGGACAAGAACATAACACAACACATTAAGAATATCATTGCTCAGACAGAAAAAAATGTGTTTTCTCTTTATAAACAATCTTTAGCTTGGAAGGATTCAGTAGAAACGCTAAGAGATTGCTGCTAGGGGTTTCCTAGACACAATGTAGTTTAATGATTTTGCTTGACTAATATATAACTAATGTTCAATTATGTTCTATTCAATGTTTTCAATTTTCCTTTTTTGCTTCGGGAGGTGGGGATGTTTGGTGAGGGGCAACTAGCCTTTCTCTCCATCACCAATGGGGACTGTTCAGTCCCTTTGTCTCATATGGGTGGGTTTCAGGGTGGGTTTCAGGGGAGGAAGGGTGGGTTGGGAGGGGTGGTGTGTGGGGCAAGGAATAACAGAGAAGGAGTACTAAGCACAAACTATAGCCAAGATTTATTTGATAAAGATTCTTTAAGTGTATATTGTTTTTTTGCCTTTTTAGATAATGTCATGACTGAATTTCTGATTAACTGAGGTCTAACGCACTTTAAAAATGGGTAAATTCATGATATGTTCTTGGAATATCTGCGGGCTAAATGATAGGAGGAAAAGGGGAATAATGGCTTAAATGCTCAAATCTATGAAAATTGATGTATTGTGTATACAAGAGACTCGTATAGCATGGAATAACAGGAACTGGTTTAAAGATCTAGGCCTTGAACTAGTAGGTTGTACGCTGCAGGGTACAACTACAAGAGGTGTGTCTGTATTGAAAAGATATGGGTTGGGGTCATGCAAGCGTGTTAGAGAAGATTCCTTGGGTCGTTGGGTAATTAGTAAGCTATGTTTGGAAGGTTTATCATTAACTATCTGCACTATCTACGGTCCTAATTTGGATGATCCTGACATGCTGAATCAGCTTAGTGTAGAACTAGCAATGTGGCCTTCCCCTTTAGTTTTATGTGGGGATTTTAACCTTCATCTGGATGGAAAGGATGATATAACTAGTAATTATGTTTATGGGGAAAGAAAAAAAAAGTCTTTAGGGCTACCAAAGGGATTATTAAAGAATTCGGGTTAGTAGATGTAGGTTATTTAAAGGGAATGGGTGCCCCAGGGAGTACTTTTTATTGTGCAACGCGTCAAAAACACTTTCGCTTAGATTATTTTTTTGTAACTGTTGTCTGTATATAATAACGCTAATATTATCAGGTTCGATATCCTCCCCAAAATAATCTCTGACCACAACCCTATCATCTTAGAGTTAGATACCAATTTTAGACCTCCCCCAAGAGCCTGGACTTTCAAACGTAAAGTATTATTTGATCCTTTATATGTCGAGCAGATGGGGAAATGGATAGCTGAGTTCTTTAAGATTAACCATGGATCTGCACCGGTCCAGATGGTGTGGGACGACTTTAAATCGGGGGTTCGGGGAGAAACATTAAGCTATTCAATTAAAAAACAGCGTGAAATGCGGAAGGTATATGACACTGATATGGGAAAATTACGAGATATTGAAATTCAGTTGACGGTGGCATGCGGTAGAGGGGTGAGCACTGATCAAATTTTAAAGGATTAGCCATACAGAAAGCAATACTATATCAGAATTTCGCTACAAAATTAGCCTCACAGGTTGCAGCGTATAGACCAGAGATGTATGAGGTGGGAGAAAATTCAGGGGGAATATTAGCGAAAAGACTACGACAGAAGGAGGTGGCTGCAAGGATAGATAGTATCTTGGATGATTCGGGGCAAATGCATGACAAACCTGCTGAAATATTGGAGACTTTTCGTGAATTTTGAAGCAAACTATACACAGAGGATATTATTTATGGTATTGAGGAAAATGTAATAGATTTTAGTATCAACATTGAAAATTCCATCCCAACACCAGAGCAGACTGAGGAATTAGATACACCAATTACATGGGAAGAGATTGAGACATCCCTAACATCATTAGCGTTGGGTAAAGCGGTTGGCCCCAATGCCATCCCTCTGGAATTTTTCAGGGATTTCCGAAAAGTGTTAAAAAAAGAACAGCAGTCATTTTGGAAGCTCAAAAAGGGAATGCACCTCTCTCTTGGCGGAACTTAATATTCACCATCTTCCTTAAAAAAGATAAGCCACCGTTAATGCCCTCTTCATATAGGCCCATATCGCTTATTAATGCTGATAGTAAGCTATATTCCAAGATCCTAGCGTCACATCTTTCTGGCATAATTACACCTCTTGTGTCAAAATTCCAGCATGGTTTTATTCCTGGACGTGATACAGCTGATCATGTTTGTCGGCTAATCGCATTTTTGGATTGGGCACAAGCAACTAGCTCCACAATTGGTGTAACCCTGTTGGATGCTGAAAAAGCATTCAACAGGGTTTCTTGGTCGTATATGTGGGAATCTCTAGCCAGAAAAGGACTTGGCCCGGTTATCTTAACTGCTTTAAAGGCTCTCTATCATTCCCCTACTGCTTCTATACGCTTGGGTGGTCAAACATCTTCCTCGTTTCTAATCTCCAGCGGAACATGGCAAGGGTGTCCGTGCTCACCACTTCTGTTTACCTTTTACATTGATCGCTTTTTGAATAAACTAAATGTAGCTGAAAATATCAAACCTATCCGCTTAGGTCATATAGATTATCGAGCCCTCGCCTACGAGGATGATATATTTGTAGTCACAACAGATATCGGTACTAAACTCCCTGCTATTAATGAATTAGCGGCCCAGTTTGGACTATTCTCAGTTTACAAGCTGAATATATCTAAAACCCAGATTCTTTATGTTGGATGAGATCCCCCTTCTAATATAGTCACTGTTCCGGAACACCTATTTGGGAATTAAGATCTCACTCCCAGTGTCTAACATTCCAGAATTAAAAACCAACCCCGTTTTGATTAAAATAAACTTAATATTAGAGAGGTTGGATCACCTCCACTTGTCTTTGTATGGTAGATCCAACATGCTAAAAATGTTGATTTTGCCTAAACTTTTATATATGTTCCGTACAATTCTGATTGAATTCCCCGCTGCTTGTTTCAAAAGATTACAGAGGGTTTCCTCCAGATTTGTGTGGGGTTATAAGCGACAACGAAGAGCTTATAAAAAGATGGTACTGCACAAAGAACGGGGGGATGGGGAATGTGAGAAGTTGACCTGAAATATGATGTTTCCAATTCTGGAACCACCTTGTATCAGTCCAAACAATCCCTTATGGTGTCTGGTTGTAAGTCAACCTTATAGACAAGCTATCCTAGGGGTAGCATGGACTAAGCAGCCTGAAAGGCTAAACTCAAGAGGTCGTGTTAAGCGAGCTGTTTTACCAATCACAATCCTGTAATATCAAATGAAAGGACACCACATAAGTATATATTATAAAAATATATGTATTTATTACTAGAATAATCCCCAGTACTCTTTATGAGTAAAGAGGCACAAGCGTTTAAACAAAAGCACAGTTAAACATATAAAAGTTGCACAATTATGGATGAGGGCGGGTGGTTAGGCCTAGGGCCTAGGGAATCGCTGGGAGCAGTCGGGACTAGCAATGCTGAAGTCGGGAAAAGCCTGCGGGATTCGGGTGCAGCGCTTAAAGCACAAGCATGCACCAATGCAAAGTCAATGGTGAGTAAAAGTTATAAAGTTACTGTTTAAGGAGACTTTCGCTTAACCTAGAAGGATGAAACTTAAGACACATACACTAGAGGTGCGTACCAGTGTGGGAACACCGGCGTTGCTGAGTTACCTCACCCACAGGAAGCGGGTGCATAGGGTCGAAGCTGTGTCGGGTTTCGTCACGCAGGTTGTTGGTGCTTGAAGCTGAAGATGCTGCAGGCGTTGTGAAGGAGAAGTGTCCGTTGTGATCCAAGGGTGGATCGGAGTTGTAGAGTACCTGAAAGCAGAGGGGACAGAGTCTGGGTCACTCATCAGTGACCAGGGTGGAACTAGGACGGAACCAAGCAATGTCGGGCGCAATCAGGTGGTTGTGGAGGAGCTTCTCTCCGCTGCCGCGTGGGCTCTAGGGCATCTGCGACGTCCAGGAGCGGGTCACGAGCTGTCCCACGAAGGCTCTCGCCGTCGGCGCTGTCGGCTTCAGGATTGGAGCAAACAACACTTGGCAAGAGCAATCCACGCAGGACTGGAAGATTGCTTCTCACTCAGACCAGGAGGGTCAGAGCGGGTGCTCCTTTTCAGAGGAGCGGGTACAAGTCTGGAGCAACCATAATCACAAGTTAGATTTCGTAGTTCGCCGGCACAGGGGCCACAAGCCAACGGGCAAGTGACCGGGCCAACGCGTTTAGCCAAAAGAAGCAGAAGGGCCCCACGCAGCACTCGGTGAGTGTAGAGGGGTGAGCTTCGGTGCAAAAGTGGCTCAGGGCTGGGGCTTTTCAAATCCCGATGTACTGCTTCGGGGGTCATGCGTGGGCTGCACGGTCAGCGTCTCGTGGTCTTGCCAAGATGGCGGGCCCCACGCTTCCGGTCGCCTCCACGGGTCTCAGCTCTGCAGGGACTGTGGATCGGGCTGTTAGAAGGCAGGCAAGCTTGATCTTGTCGATCTCTGTCGCTCGAGTTCCGGCGGGAACTGCAACAAAGCAAACGTCGAGGTGCTGGATGGTGCCTGTTTGCACAGGGTGGTCACTCCTTGACCACAAGGGAGATTCTTCAGTCTTCTACGTCGAGTAGGATGTCGAAGAGTCCAGAGTTTCGTTTCATATGTTTCATCAGGATAATCCGAGTGCGTTGGCACTGCTCCCATTCTTATACCAATCTAGGGGGCTGGATTACCTGCTAGGTCCTCTCCTATGGGTGGGACCCAGAAAGGGGGTGGTTACACCCCTTTCCCTTTGTCCAGGGTCGCGCTGGGACTGGGGCTGGTGAGCCCCAGAACCGGTTTGACCGGATTATGCAAGGGGAAGCCTTGTGCTCCCCAGGCAGTGTCTGGTTTCTTTCAAACCTCCCTGCTACAATCCACTATCTCCTGTCTGGGGTGGTGTGACACCTCCCTGTGACAGGAAACCCTTTGTCCAGGCCTCCTGGGCTGAGTTTCGGTCAGCTGCAGGAGGTCAGACTCGTGTCTGTGGCAGAAGCATCCATTTTGTGGTGCTGAGGCTCCTTTTAAAATCAACCGCGTTTTAGCAAAGTAGCATGTCGTCTCCCTCTAGAGGGGTGGAATGCTATCTCCGTCGACAGGAATGTCGAGGGGATAGTATTCCAAATCGTATGACACCTTACACGACATGTTTTGATAAAGCCAAACCAAGTAAACATATAACCGCGAGGATTATAATGCACTTAATAGTATATGGTATGGCAATATCCCGGGACAGCTAAGGGAATTGGTCCCGACAGCTGCAGACAGGCTCAGCTCATGCTAGAGCACCATCTCACATAAAACCACGCACTCTGACTCCAGGATTGTTAAGGCCTGCCATAGGAGTGGCTTATAGGTTTATATGTGTCCAGATAGGTTTAGATATAGGCATACTATATCTAAGCAAGGGGTGATTACACCACCTTGCCCCAGCTGAGTGATCAGCCAGTTGTGTCAATTTTGGATAGCCAGCCAGCGGTGGCAAAAGATATGCTGCAGCCCCTTGTAGGCCTTGAATGCACCTATGCCCTAGGCACCTATAGTGCTCTTGTACAGGGGTTGATAAGGTGACCCAAGCCAATTTAGTTATGCACCTAGGGTACATGGAATCCATTTTACAGAGAGAGCAGATAGCCTGGGACCCTAATTAGCAGGGAAGGAGGAGTTTCTGTCCTGTAACTCCAGTTCTGTAGTAGGGGTATCTCTGTTATAGTCATAATCTGGTGAATAGTCCCGCCCATGTGCGTGGACCCCGGCAATCAAAAATAATCTCTTGAGTTGTCAAATCATGCAGAAACTGCAAAGACACTTAAGAGAGAATTTAAAGACAAATAATGCAGCCTATATCCACAGGCTACACTGTCCAGTACTTCAACTAGAAATTCCACCAAACATCACCACACACAACACATCCTGCCCAGTTTCTACCATAGAGAAACTTGCCTCCACCAGTAAAAGACTCTGGAATGATAGAGAGGAAGGCATGGACAGACAAGCCCCATAGGCTGCCATTATGTGGCTTAAATAGGATACTGTGCCTTTAAGAGAACTTTCCAGAACTTTCTACCAGTATCCCAGAATGCATAGCAGGTCCCTCTTACTTTCAGTTCTTTTTTCCGGCTCCTGCCAACAGGACCCTGGCATTGAGCTCTCCCTTGTTTCAGGATTTATTGGATTTGTGTCACTTTTTTGGATAAAAGTGTTTGAGTATTCTTGCTTGGTGCTTTTCTTCTCTCCTGTGTGTTGGTTCAGGCTTTTTAGGGCTCTAAAATGCCTGGTCTTTTCGACAAATGCCCAGCATGTGGAAGGAAGAAGGCCAAGAGTGATCCACACGACGTCTGCATCGTCTGTCTCCCTGACACACATGTCCCTGAGGACTGTGACATCTGCCAGCAGTTTTCAGCAAGGACCCTGAGGGACAGGCTGAAGATTAGGCTTCAAGGCCTTGAAGAAAGACGACTGCAGGCTGCAGGTGGGGCTGGGAAGGTTCCCTCTGCCTCTGCTGAGGCCAGCAAACGGTCCCGGTCTCCGTCGGCGTGGATTGCATCGACGACGACGTCGAGAGGGATGACGACGGTGTGTTCCCCATCTCCCCGGGGCTCCGGGTCGAGACGGCCTGAAGATTCGACGTCGAAGGACCTGGACAGGCCGCCATCGAAACCACCGTCGACTGCGTCTTCATCGTCGGAGTCGACCTATCGACGTCGAAGACGGAGAGACAAGCATCGGCGCTCGCCGTCGAGGCGACACCGCCGATCGCCGTTGAGACAACAGTCGGCGTCGAGGGGCTCCTCAACGTCGAGGACCTCGAGAGGGAGGAATCGACGCTCGTCGTCGAGGATGGAACGGTCGACGTCGCGGAGGCGGCGTTCGGCGTCAAGAAAGAAGAGGTCGACGTCGCTGAGGCGGCGGTCAACGTCGTGGAGGAAGAGATCGACGTCGCGGAGGCGGCGTTCGACGCCGGAGTCGCGGAGGCGACGTTCAACGCCGGAAAAGCGACACTCCGCGTCGAGAAGGAAGAGATCGGCGTCTAGGAGTCTCTCCACCTCTCCTAAGCGACGCAAGAGGAGTTCTGGGGCCAGAAGTCAAGCTGGATCTAGTGGAGGACGCAAGAGGAAGAGATCGCCTGCTGAAGGGGCTGGGCCACAGTCCCCTTCGCCGAAGGAGTCACCGGGCTCGGTGTACTAGGTGGTGTACACACCAACTCAGCCTAGGTCGCCCCCTCCTCCTGTACCTAAGGAGGACCCTCCCACCAACCCTCCACTTCCACCAGGCCGACCACTACCACCACTTCCACCGCATGGGCCAGCCCCTCGGTCGGTGATACCTCCGGTCCCTCCGCCGAGGTCGACGTCATTACCTCCCCTGCCGACACCTCCTAAGGGGACCCCGAAATCTAGACCCCAGGAGGAACCTGGCCTGTGGATATAGGCTGCATTATTTGTCCTTAAATTCTCTCTTAAGTGTCTTTGCAGTTTCTGCATGATTTGACAACTTAAGAGATTATTTTTGATTGCCGGGGTCCACGCACATGGGCGGGACTATTCACTAGATTATGACTTTACACAGAGATCGCCTACTACAGAACCAGGCCAACTAAGTCGAAAACCAGCTAAACACAAGGCAAAACATCTGGGGTAACCAGTCAGGTAGCCACCTTCCTACATAACACCCTCCCCCCCCAAACGAAAGGAGATAAGGCTATCCTTGTCCAGGTAAGCCTATATTGCCTGAGTGGCCATATAAGGAAGTACCTGCAGGAAGGGAGTTAGCTAAAGATGGGGCGGAGGAGAGTTGCTCAGCCCTACCAACCTTTTCAGGAAGGACATCTTGGGTTGGGGCTGTAGCCATTACAGCCGCACTAACCTTTCCATTGGCATTTACCATTCTAGAATGGATTTTCTGTTCAACCTCAGCCCAGGCTGAGATTTCCAAAACATTTCCTAGTAGACAGTCTACAGGCAAGTTTGGTGACACTGCCACTCTCTTTGGGCCAGTGACACCTCCCCAGCTGAGACTTACTACTGCCATGGGATGATTGGTTTGTATTCCATCAATGTTTGTTACCTGGTATGTGGCACCAGGTAAAAGTTGCTTAGAGGGGACTATGCAGTCAGCCACCATGGTGATGCTAGCCCCTGTGTCTCTAAAGGCCTCAACTTTCAAACCATTGATGATGGGTTCCTGTCTATATTTGCTCAAGGTATTTGGCCAATCAGAGAAATTGGCAAACCCCATGCCAGTCTCATAGACAAGATCATTTGCTGATGGTGACCTGGATAGGCCAGGGTCCACCTGTGCTCCAAAAGTAAACCCACCCAGATTCCTGGGTGTGCCCCCACTTCCTGGGGGATTACTGCTGACAGTAACAGGAGGTGTTGGAGCTGGCTTTAGAGGTATATTTTCTTTATTGTCATTCTTTGGACAACAGCTGTCTGATTTCCAATGGCCAGTTTGTTTACAGACATGGCAGTATGGCTTCTTTTGAACAGATGAAGTGTCTTGGGACCCACCCCCATCCTTGGAGTTTTGGGGCCCTGGGGAAGTCTTTTCTTTATTTTTATCCCCACCCTTATCTTGAGGCTTGGTAGACTCCTTCTTCTGGTCATTGCCCTGATTCTTAGGCCTAATCCTGGTTCTGACCGATTTATCTGCCCTCTTTCCCAATTCTTGGGGAGAGGTCCAATCTGAGTCCACCAGGTGCTGGTGTAAGAGCTGGTTCTGACAATTACTTAGAATCTGCTCCCTCATAATCAAATTATACAATCCTGTGAAGTCATGTACTTTGCTGCCATGTAGCCAACCCTCCAGAGCCTTAGTAGCACAATCTACAAAATCAGTCCAGTCCTGTGTCTGTGTCTTCTGGGTGTCTCTGAACTTCAACCTGTACTGTTCAGTGGTTAAGCCAAACCAATCTATTAGAGCACTCTTCAGGACTTTGTAGTTTTTAGCATCCTCATGTCTGATAGTGAGGAGCTTCTCTCTCCCTTTCTCAGAAAAGGAGTACCGTAAGATTGCTGCCCACTGTTCTTCAGGAACCTGCTGTACCATGCAGGCTCTCTCAAGAGCAGTTATCCACTTGTGGATGTCATCCCCTTCTGTGTAGGGGGGCACAATCTTTTGTCAGGTTTCTAGTATTATAGGACCTGTCTTTCTCTCTAGGAATATTGTTGCTGCCACCAGTGGCATCTAAGCCACACATTTTCTGTTCCCTTGCTAAAGCAAGTTTAGCTTGGGCCAGGGCTAACTCTTCCCTCTCTATCTGGAGTTCTACAGCTCTCATCCTGGCCTTATGTTCTCTTCTCTGGGGGGAAGTCATTCCCCTTTGAGAGTTTCTTGAGACACTAGAAATGTGAGAATCCACTGAGGGAGATCTCACCCTTCTATTGCCTGAGGGAACTAGGTTATAGGGTCTGCGGAGGGTCTGCCCCTCTCCATCCCTATATAGGTCCAAGTTGGCTCGGCTAAGCCTCCCCACTGGGAGCTGGGTATCCCCTTGATCATGATCTGACACATTACCATCTGATTCTTGGTCCACCTCATTCTCTGGGATGTTCTCATATTCTGGGGGATCTACTCCATCTCCTGCATCTAAGGGAACTGCACTTGCCTTAGCTAGGTCATCCTTGTCCAGGATGGCTATCAGGGAAGGAATGGTGGGGTTGTGACCCCTTTTTAGCCCTCTTGCAATGCATAAGGCACTCAAGTCTCTATGGCTAAGTTTGTCATAGCTGGAAGTTGCCTTGGCAAGGTCAATTGTCACAGGTGAAGAGCCTGAAGCTCCCTCTGTGCCAGACATGACTGCTAGTGAGGTGCAAGTGGTGCACTTACCTACACAAAGTATTTTCCTACTGTACCTTGTAGTGAGTTGTAGTCAGGGTGTGCTAATCCCTTTAATCTACAACTACTAAATTCAGTAGAACTTAAATATGCTAAGCTTTTGTTTATATGTACCTAAGGTACTTGATGTGATCTTTCAATTTGATAAAAAAAGATTGCAATGGTAAAACAACAGCAAGCTCAAATCCGCACCGCTGCACACCAATGTGAGAAGTTGGCCTGATATATGATGTTTCCACTTCTGGAACCACCTTGTATCAGTCCAAACAATCCCTTATGGTGTCTGGTTGTAAGCCAACCTTATAGACAAGCTATCCTAGGGGTAGCATGGACTAAGCAGCCTGAAAGGCTAAACTCAAGAGGTCGTGTTAAGCGAGCTGTTTTACCAATCACAATCCGGTAATATCAAATGAAAGGACACCACGCAAGTATATATTATAGTGGTATAAGAGATACCAATCGAACAGTGGTTAGGCCTAGGGCCTAGGGAATCGCTGGGAGCTGTCGGGACTAGCAATGCTGCGTAAAAGTTATAAAGTTACTGTTTATGGAGATTTCCGCTTAACCTAGAAGGATGAAACTTAAGACACATATACTAGAGGTGTGTACCAGTGTGGGAACACTGGCGTTGCTGAGTTACCTCACCCACAGGAAGCGGGGGCATAGGGTCGAAGTTGTGTCGCAGGTTGTTGGTGCTTGAAGCTGAAGAGGTTGCAGGCGTTGTGGAGGAGAAGTGTCCTGTGTGATCCAAGGGTGGATCGGAGTTGTAGAGTACCTGAAAGCAGAGGGGACAGAGTCTGGGTCACTCAGCAGTGACCAGGGTGGAACCAGGACGGAACCAGGCAATGTCGGGCGCAATCAGGTGGTTGTCGAGGAGCTTCTCTCCGTTGCCACGTGGGCTCTAGGGCATCTGCGACGTCCAGGAGCGGGTCACGAGCTGTCCCAAGGCGGCTCTCGCCGTTGGTGCTGTCGGCTTCAGGATTGGAGCAAACAACACTTGGCAAGAGCAATCCACGCAGGACTGGAAGATTGCTTCTCACTCGGACCAGGAGGGTCAGAGCGGGTGCTGCTTTTCAGAGGAGCGGGTGCAAGTGACCGGGCCAAAGCGTTGAGCCAAAAGAAGCAGAAGGGCCCCACGCAGCACTCGGTGAGTGTAGAGGGGTGAGCTTCGGTGCAAAAGTGGCTCAGGGCTGGGGCTTCTCAAACCCCGATGTACAGCTTCGAGGGTCACTCGTGGGCTGCACGGTCAGCGTCTCGTGGTCTTTCCAAGATGGCGGGCCCCACGCTTCCGGTCGCTTCCACGGGTCTCAGCTCTGCAGGGACTGTGGATCGGGCTGTTAGAAGGCAGGCAAGCTTGATCTTGTCGATCTCTGTCGCTCGAGTTCCGGCGGGAACTGCAACAAAGCAAACGTCGAGGTGTTGGATGGTGCCTGTTTGCACAGGGTGGTCACTCCTTGACCACAAGGAAGATTCTTCAGTCTTCTACGTCGCGTAGGATGTCGAAGGGTCCAGAGTTTCGTTTCATGTGTTTCATCAGGATAATCCGAGTGCGTTGGCACTGCTCCCATTCTTATACCAATCTAGGGGGCTGGATTACCTGCTAGGTCCCCTCCTATGGGTGGGACCCAGGAAGGGGGTGGTTACACCCCTTTCCCTTTGTCCAGGGTCGCGCTGGGACTGGGGCTGGTGAGCCCCAGAACCGGTTTGACCAGATTATGCAAGGGGAAGCCTTGTGCTCCCCAGGCAGTGTCTGGTTTCTTTCAAAACCTCCCTGCTACAATCCACTGTCTCCTGTCTGGGGTGGTGTGACACCTCCCTGTGACAGGAAACCGTTTGTCCAGGCCTCCTGGGCTGAGTTTCGGTCAGCTGCAGGAGGTCAGACTCGAGTCTGTGGCAGAAGCATCCATTTTGTGGTGCTGAGGTTCCTTTTAAAATCAACTGCGTTTTAGCAAAGTAGCATGTTGTCTCCCTCTAGAGGGGTGGAATGCTATCCCGTCGACAGGACTGTCGAGGGGATAGTATTCCAAATCGTATGACACCTTACACGACATGTTTTGATAAAGCCAAACCAAAGTTAACATATAACCGCGAGGATTATAATGCACTTAATAGTATATGGTATGGCAATATCCCGGGACAGCTAAGGGAATTGGTCCCGACAGCTGCAGCCAGCCAGGGGTGGCAAAAGATATGCTGCAGCCCCTGGTAGGCCTTGGGTGCACCTATGCCCTGGGCACCTATAGTGCTCTTGTACAGGGGCTGATAAGGTGACCCAAGCGAATTTAGTTATGCACCTAGGGTACATGGAATCCATTTTACAGAGAGAGCAGATAGCCTGGGGCCCTGATTAGCAGGGAACCAGGCCAACTAAGTTGAAAACCAGCTAAACACAAGGTAGTGGGGGATAGAGCACAAATTCTTCTGTAAACACCCCTTCTATTTATGAGCTTGGGATGGGTGAAGAGATAAATGGCTGTTTGGTCAAAGTAGATGAACACAGCTATTTTAAGAAGACAAAATTTAAAATCTTAAATGCTGCATACAAGGTTTGGAAATTGGTTAAGCGCCAGATGGGAATTCCAAACAATAAATGTATACACACCGTTTACAGCATCCAATCTATTACCCTTTATTCTTCGTGATCAAATTGCCAATAGGTGGGGTACTAGAGGAATACAATGTTTAGGGGACCTGCTTCAAGAGGGACATTTAGCCTCCTTTACTGAGCTGCAAAATAATTTAAATTCCTTAAATCCGCAGCTTTTTGCAGACTCTAGGTCCTATGATAGAGAATCAATTGATGAAATTTCCTCTAATTGGGAGCATGGGGAAAAAAATGTCAATAGGGCAAATGTATTCTTATCTTGTCAATGAATTCCCAGATGATTTGAAAAGTTGTCAAATGAAATGGGTAACTAAGCTTGGGATAGCTGAAATTAATATTACTTAATCATTTATGCTGGCTAACTGGGTTCTTATAACTGGAATGATGCGATCACAGTATTTCATAGTTATACATGATTTATACTATACTCCCAGGAAGATTTCCAAATGCAGTACGGCCACAGGGACCAAATGTAACATGTGTGGACAATTTTAATTTTGGGCCGGTCGATCAGTATAACTGGCGAACTGGTGTTGACTGGTCGCAGTCCGGTAACATCTGGCCAAATAAGGTCTAAGGTTACAATATGTTTCATTTTATCTGTATGGCTATAGTATATGAATGCATTACAAAAGACAGGATGTTATGTTATGTTAGCCGGATTTGTAGAGCGCACAGATGCCCCAGCAAAGGGGCGTCCTGGCACTAACAGAACAGAAAAAACGGGCAAAAGCGATAACAGGAACTCAAACACAACAACACTAGGGGTCTAGGGGAAAAAGGAAAGTTTTTTACAGCCTTCCTGAATGACAGAAGTCCGTCAATAGCACGAATATGAACAGTAAGGGCTTTGGGAGTGAAGATATGGGCACCTATAACGGATTGGATTTAGGAAATGTTACAGATGCTATGTATATTTCTGCTACTGTTTTCAGTTTTGATTTTGTTTGTGTAATGCTCTTATAATGTGTAGTGAAAATTTGCCTAGCCACCAGTGCTAGTAAATTTCAATTCTATTAAGGACTCAGAGGCGAGGATTATGCCTTCTTCCTTCGCTCTTTATTTTTTACAGCAGCAAGAAAAACAATCACAAAACTACATTTCCCATGAACAGTTGGGAAAGAAAAACGACATTCTGATCACAGTCCTTTGTCAGTCTCTGCACTCTTGCTGGCTCGTGTAGGAGAGTAGGGTCTGCTTTCCTATGGTCACCCCAGATTTTTGCTTTTGCTTCACTGGTTTTTGACAATGTGGCCGTGGGCCTGCTAATCAGACCCACAACCTGCTGTTCTCTCTCTAAATTCATATCCATGTACTTTAGGTACATACCCAATTGGACATGGGTTCACCTTATCAGCCCCTGTACAGAGCACTATAGGTGCCCAGGGCATAGGTGCATCCAAGGCCTACCAGGGTCTGCAGCATATCTTTTGCCACCCCTGGCTGGCTATCCAAACTGACACAACTGGCTGATCACTCAGCTGGGGCAAGGTCGTGTAATCACCCCTTGCTTAGATATATAGTCACTCCTATTGCAGGCCTTAACAATCCTGGAGGCAGAGTGAGTGGTTTTATGTGAGATGGTGCTCTAGCATGAGCTGAGCCTGTCTGCAGCTGTCGGGACCAATTCCCTAAGCTGTTCCGGGATAGTGCCATACCATATACTCTTAAGTGCATTATAATCCTCGCGGTTACTTGCGAACTTTGATTTGGCATTATCAAAACATGTTGTCTAAGGTGTCATACGCTTTGGAATACTACCCCCTCGCCAGTCCTGGCGACGGGGGTAGCATTCCATCCTTCTAGAGGGAGAAGACATGTTACTTTGCTTAAACGCAGTTAAATCTAACCAAAGAACCCAGCATCACAAAATGGACGCTGCTGCCACAGACACGAGTCTGACCTCCTACTGCTGACCGAAACTCCGGCAGCGGAGGCCTGGACAATAGATATCCTGTCACAGGGAGGTGTCACACCCCCCCAGACAGGAGATAGTGGATTGTAGAAGGGAGGGTTGAATGAAACTAGACACTGCCTGGGGAGCACAAGGCTTCCCATGCATAGTCCAATTCAAACCGGTGCTGGGACCCTCCAGTCCCAGCTCTGGCACGAAACTGGACAAAGGGAAAGGGGTGTAACCACCCCCTTCCTGGGTCCCACCCATAGGAGCGACCTAGCAGGTAATCCAGCCCCTTGATTTGGAATAAAGATAGGAGCTGTGCCAACGCACATCAGATTATCCTGACTGAAACTTATGAAACGAAACTCTGGGCCCTTCGACATCCCACTCGACGTGGAAGACTGAAGAATCTCCCTTGTGGTCAAGGAGTGACCTCCCTGTGCAAACAGGCACCATCCAGCGCCTCACTGTTTGCTTTGTTGCAGTTCCCGCCGGAACTCGAGCGACAGAGATCGACAAGACCCAGCGTTCCTGCCTTCCAACAGCCCGATCCACAGTCCCAGCAAGTCTGAGACCCCTGGAGGCGACCTGAAGCGTGGGGCCGGCCATCTTGGAAAAACTACAAAGTGCTGACCGTGCAGCTCCAGAGGCTCCCTCGACGCTGTGCATTGGGGTTTGAGAAGCCCCAGCCCCGAGCAGCTTTTGCACCAAAGCTCACCCCTCCACACTCTCCGAGTGCTGCGTGGGGCCCTTCTGCATTTTTCTGCTCGACGCGTTGGTCCGGTCGCTTGCCCGTTGGCTAGTGGCCCCAGTACCGACGAACCTTTGGATTTGCTCTGCCAGTCTGGTTGCTCTGGACTGGCCCTCGCTCCCCTGAAAAGGAGCACCCGCTCTGACCTTCCTGGTCCGAGTAAGAAGCGATCTTCGAATCCTGCGTGGGTTGCGCTTGCCAAGGTTTGTTTGCTCCAATCCGGAAGCCAACACCGCCGACAGCGAGAGCCTTCGTGGGACAGCTCGTGACCACTCCTGGACATCCTCGGTGCCCCAGAGTCCACGTGGCAGCGGAGAGAAGCTTCTCGACATCTACCTGATTGCGCCCGACATTGCCTGGTTCCTCCCTGGTCACTACTGAGTGACCCAGACTCTGTCCCCTCTGCTTTCAGGTTCTCTACATCTTCGATCCTCCCTCGGATCGCACCGGACACTTCTCTTCTGGCCGCCTGCAGCATCTTCATCTCCAGGCTCCATAGATCTACTCGATGAAAGCCGACACGACTTTGCACCTGTGCACCCGCTTCCTGTGGGTGAGGTCACTCTTGAACGCCAGTGCTCCTGTAGTGGTATACACCTCTAGTGTCTAAGTCTAAAGTTTGGTATTTCTAGCCCAGTCGGAAGACTCCTAAAACTGTAACTTTATAACTTTTACGCACCATTGACTTTGCATTGGTGCATGTGTGTGCTTTCAGCGCTGCACCCAATTCCCGCGGGCTTTTCCCGACTTCAGCATTGCTAGTCCCGATTAGTCCCAGCGATTCCCCAGGCCCTAGGCCTGACCACTGTTCGATTAGTGATACTTATACCACTTATTTAGTATATGGTTTGAGTGGCCCCTGGCCTCATCCAAATTGTGCAAATTTCATATGTTTTATTGTGCTTTTGTTTAAACGCTTGTGCTTCTATACTCATAAAGAGTCTAGAGGATTATTCTGAGAATAAATACATATATTTTTATAATATATAACTTGTGTGGTGTTCTTTCATTTGATATTACAGGATTGTGATTGGTAAAACAGCTGGCTTCACATGCCCTCTTGAGTTAAGCCTTTAAGGCTGCTTAGTCCATGCTACCCTTAGGATAGCTTGTCTATAAGGTTGGCTTACAACCATCACCATAAGGGATTGTTTGGACTGATACAAGGTGCCCCCAGAATTGGAGACATCATATATCAGGCCAACTTCTCACAGCTCCCATCATGCCTCACAGCAGCTTCCGCTCCCTCTTTCTTCGCGCAAAGCATCTAATCCAGTATATTCAAGCATCCAGTTTGGCACTGTCATTCCCTGCAAAAAGTCCCAGTGTCAGAACAGAGCTAACGCCAGCACTAGACAATTGCTTATAGGCAACCGAGCAATACATCGACCATCCAAACAAGCAGAAGCAATTGCATGAAAGATTTACTTACATCCAGTACGGGGAGGGTCCACTTCTTGGAAGTCATTGGGAGGCATAATCCTCGCCTCCGAGTCCTTAATAGAATTGAAACTTACTAGCACCGGTGGCTAGGCAAATTTTCATTCTATGGCAGGACCGGAGGCTTCGGATTATGTCAGTTCAAAGCTTGTCGACATCTAAACGTGCCACATCCAGCACGGCTTGAAATAAAACCGCTGAAAAGTGGAATCTGAGGACCAATCGGCCGCCCGCATCAGATCCTCCAATCTAGCCGCAAGGGCAAACGCTTTAGAGGCCATAGCACCTCTCGCCGAATGAGCACTAAACTGCTTAGTATCAATCCCTGCCTCCTGCATCACCCAACGCACCCATCGAGCAATAGTTGGGGATGAAACAGCCTTGTACGGTTTACGTAGGGCAATGAGAAGTTGTCATTCACCCGGAGGGCGGGTATCATCAGTCATATCTTCATAGGCACGGATGCACTGTACCACACACAGTTTAGGGGAATCCGGAAAAGCCGGGTAAGAGATAACTCTGGTGTTGGACTTAGTCCGCCTACTCAGTGTGAAAGACACCTCTTCTGGGGAAAAAACTCTGGCCGAGATGTCTAATGCTCGTACGTCCGAGACTCGCCTACAAGAAACATTGCATAACAGCATGGCCAATTTAGCCGTTAGTTCCTTCCGAGATAGAAATATATTTGGCGGCCACAACAGAAACCAGTTCAGAACCCTGTTCACGTCCCAAAGGACCAAGTAGCGCGGCTCCGGAGGCAAGAAGAGACAAATTCTCCTTAGAAGCCTACACACCAAAGGGTGCTCCCCAACCGGGGAACCCTGCACCAGTGCATGACCAGCTGATATCGCAGATCGATAGGTATTTATTAAACGATAGGCTAGTCCATCCTCCGCCAAGCCCGCTAGAAAATTGAGCACATGGACTACATCTGTCCCGACGGGATCAACACCCGCACACATCGCACACACCAACGGCGCCATCTATGCCAGGCTGACCGATACCTCTTAGTTGTGCTCAGCCCATGCTCTGGCGAGCAAGTCCTCAGCTTTTCCCGAAAGTCCTGGGAGCGTCCTGCGACGCCAGAGATCCTCCATGCCATCAAGCGCAGGGATCCCTCTTGCACTAACCGGTGGGGAACCTTGTCCGATTGAGCAGAATGTGAGGATAATGGGTGAGTAGGATTGGAAAATCCCAAGAAATTTCCAGAAGAACCGGAAACCAAACTTGAGAACTCCGCCATGGTGTGATCATCACCACCATAGTCAACTGGCGTCGCAACAGCTCTTACACCCGCGTTATCATTGAGAACGGAGGAAACGCATACCCCTGTTCCCCCGACCAGCCCTGCAGGAACGCATCCGTCGCCTCCTCGAGCGGATCCGGGCGCCAACTGAAGAACCGTGGAAGCTGGTGGTCTAGGCGCGACGCAAACAGGTCCACCGTGAAAGGGCCTCACTTCTCCGACAGCAAGGAGAACACCTGAGGGTCCAGCGTCCACACGCTGGCATCCAAGAGGTGCCGGGAGTGCCAATCGGCCACCTCGTTCTGCCGACCTGGCAAATACTCCGCCGTGACCGACACCTGATGATCCAGGCAAAAGTTGCAGTAGTCCTGCGCGAGATCGGCTAGCATCTTGGATCTGGTACCTCCCAGATGATTGACACAGGACTGCATTCTGTCCTTCGTCCAGCACTGGACCGCAAAGCACCCCGCTAGCAACTCCAAGCAGTTGATGTGTAACGACTGCTCGAGCGTGGACCAGGCTCCACCTGTGGAAAATTCCCCGCACCTGGCCCCCCAGCCGGCCCGGCTGGCGTCAGACTCGATAACTATGTCCGGTGCTGAACCAAAAATTGCACGGCCATTCCAAGCCTCCATGTGCGTCAGCCACCACTGCATCTCGTCCCTCACCTCTTCCGACAACGGAATCAGCTGAGAATATGTCAGACCCTTCCTGAGGTGGCAAGTCTTCAAATGTTGCATGGCCCGATAATGCAAGGGACCGGGGGAAATGGCCTGGATGGACGAAGACAGAAGACCCACCAACCGGGCCAATTGGCGAAGGGATATCTGCTGCCTCGCCAAAGTTTGGCGCAGTTCGTGCCTGATCTTCGCCATTTTTCTGGCCGGAAGATTCAGAGTCGAAGCCACGAGTCTATTTTGAACCCCAAAAAGGTGGCACACTGGACGGGGACTAAAAGGGACATTTTCTCGTTGATGACTAAGCCTAACCCCTGAAGGAGGTTGACCGCAACCTGTAACTGGGAGGAAAGCCGCCCCGGACACTGGTTCATGAACAACATGTCGTCCAGATAAACTATCATCTGCATACCCTGGGCCCGCAAAGCCTCCACCTCCGGGCGAAGCATGTTTGTGAAGCACCACAACTCCGAGGAGAGCCCGAAAGGAAGCGTGGTGAACTCTTAGACATGACCGTCCCACCTGAACTGGAGGAAACGTCGATGAGGGGGAAAAACCGGTACCGTGTGATAGGCGTCTTCGAAGTCGCCTGACCATCCAATCGGATGGGCGTAACACATCCCGCAGGGGGTGGATCCCCTCCATCTTGAAATGTCGGTACACCAGCCTCTCGTTGAATTCCTTCAAGTTGATGACCGGTCGCCAGCCTCCGTCGACCTTGTCGACCAAAAAGAGATTGCGGAGGAAACCCTCTGGGTGCTCGCAAGCGCAACAAATCACCCTTTTTAACAGGAGGGCAAAACCTCTTCTTGCACCAACTCCGCATCACGCTGCGAGAACACAATAGGACGGGGACGATGCAGCTGTCGCGGACAGCCGTGGAACTCCAGCTGGAAGCCCTGAACCGTCTGCAGCACCGAAGTATCACTTGTAAGGGAAGCCCACGACTGATAAAACAGCGCCAAGCGCCCCCCTACCAACAAACGCGCTTAAGGCAGCACACTCACCTCTCCCAGCACCTTGCTGCTGGCCTCCACGACCCCGGAACCGTTGGCCCCTGGTGGGATAGAAGTTGTTGTAGCGGCCATTGTCCTGGAACTGACCGCGGCAGGAGCCTTGCCCCCTTTCGGAGCTTCCGCCACGACCGAACGTCCGGTCTTCTCAAACACCCGGGGGGCAAAAACCTTTTCGATATTCGACTGTGCCCTATCTAGGGAAGTGAAAGTGGCCACAAATTTTCCTAATTCTTTAATAAACGGGTCTCCAAACAGACCTCCTTGCGCCACAGCGCCAGCCCCGGAGGAGGCGAGGTCACACAGTTTAGGGTCGATCTTGATGAGTAGTGACCTCCTCCTCTCCGTTGATAGGGCGCGGTTAGCATTTCCAAGAAAAACTATGACCCGCTGGGCCCAGTTGGAGAGGACCTCCGGGGAAATAAGATCTCTTGAAACCTTGGCCTCCTCTGCCATGTCCAGGATCTTAGTCATGGACCCACAGCGTCCAACAGCTTGTCCTGGCACGTACTCCAGGACCTATCTATACCCTTTCGAGGGTCCTTCACAAATTTCGCCAGAAACGTGCCCATCTTGGGATCGATGTCTGAGGTCATGGCCACCTTGCCCTCCAAGGAGGGGCGAGGACACTCCGCTCGGAGCCGACTACGGGCGTCCTTGTCCACTGGCTTGAGCAGGTGGTTCGCCACGTACTGGGCAATCTTTTTCCCGGGAACCCATTCCGAAGAACCGGGGTGGACGATATCGTCCGGGTCCAGCATGTCCGAAGGACCTGCAGAGGAGGGAGCCTGGAACGGAAGTCACGAGCGGGAGGATCAAGCCTCCTCGTCCGTGTCAGGGGAATCCTCATCTTGGGGATCTGGGGTCCCTGTCGGAGGGGTCGTGGGGTGGGACCTCCACCGGGGTGACTGGGGCGGGCAGGAGTCCCTCATGCGCCATAAACACGCTCCTAACCCTCTCAAAAGCCTCGGGATCTACCCCCTCTGCGCAGGGCTTCTTTGGGGGAGGGGGGGGGGGGGGGGGGGGGAAGGGGAAGGCGCAGGGCCCGGGGCCGGCACAGGAATAAGGGACGCCAATTTGGCGTACGCCTCGTCCAACCTAGCTTTAAGGCGCTGTTCCAATAGGACCATCGCCTGATCCACTGCCCTATAGATCGAGTCATCGACCGCCTGATAGAAGTCCTCATCCCAGGCGGCGTAACTCAGAGGATCCTCCTCTGCATACTGGTCCTGTCCGCCCTGCATTGCGAGTTAAATTAGGCTCTGCAGGAGGAGAACGACAGCACCAGCACCACTCCTAGACCCTCACGGGTACAAATTTAAAGCTGGGAGGGAGCCCGGGCAGATATGGGGGCGCAAGGCGCACAATTCAAGGGCTAGCCCTGGGGAGGCTGCAGCCCACTCAATCACTGGGCACCACCCGGTACACAAGTGTCCCACAGCACCCAACCAGTGCTAATTACGACCCTGCAGGGTGTTCAGTAAGCTCACTGCAGACCCACCAGGGCGTTCATACACCAGAGAAAACGGGAAAATTGCGACCTCACAGGGTCTTATTCCGGGTGGCAGGGGGCACGACGTGCTTTCTGTGCAAAACGCGCAAAAACGCTTTCAAAAAGCGATCCCCTCGCGCCAAACACAGAAGTATTGTGCGCCCCCTAGTGGTGGGAGGACGCCATGGCACCTCACAGGGTCCGAAAATCGCGTGAGGAGCGCAAAAAGCTTCCCGCGATTTGTAGGGGGAATCTGAAATTGAAAACAACAACAGCGCTGCAACAAATGCCCCCAAACGCTGTTACCACAAGCCCAAACTCAGGAGAAACGAGATAAGACACTTAACTTGCTGCTGAGCAGCGACGAAAGAGGAAGAGGAAGCTGCTATGGGGCATGATGGGAGCCAGCAAGAGTGCGGAGACTGACAAAGGACTATGATCAGACTGACGTTTTTCTTTCCCAACTGTTCATGGGAAATGTAGTTTTGTGATTGTTTTTCTTGCTGCTGTAAAAAATAAAGAGTGAAGGAAAAAGGCATAATCTGAAGCCTCCGGTCCTGCAATAGAATCTATACTCTGTATTCCTTGCATAAAATGGGTTCATAAAACAATAAAATAAATGTAAAAAAAAAAAGATATTGCTAATATCAAAGGAATGGAAAGCGGAAATTGGAGTTGGTCTGTCTTAGGTAATTGGGGTTGGATCCTAAAGGAAATAGTTTATTTCCAAGCAGTATTAATATTCCGTTGTAGTCACATCCAATGTCTCCCGCTCGGTTGTTCCTATTGAGTCACTGTTTAACAACCAAACAGAAAATATCTGCCTCTGTTACGAATGCTGCTATGATGTTTCAGAATGATATCAATGATCTTATAAATATAGATGAGGGGATCTTTGAAGACCCATCCCTCCATGCTGTCCCACTATAGGAGGTCAACTGTAAATAGTGCCCATAGTTCCACCTTGATCACATGTCTACGTATGATGCTGTATCAAATAATGATGATGTCACGGTTACCACCTGCATATGTGCCAGTCTTACCTGCTTTCTAAATAGAAAATATCTTTAGCTCATGCTAAAAGGAGGATTTGTTAGATTATGCTTGCTGATGTTCTTTAATGCCATGTATAAGTTACATTCGCTACGCCATTTTGTCTTTTACGATTCAGAAAAGGGGGTGGTGAAGAACCGAGTGTCTGAATTAAGCAGACCACTCTTACCCAGTCCATAGATCAGGGCTTGATCCATCACCGTTATTTATCTCACTGCACCATCCCAGCTCAGAACCTGGCTATATGCAAATCAGTCTGTCCCTGGCCCAGTGCATCATGGGAACAGGGCAGACTAAACTACCAAGCCAATTCTTCACCAGAAAGGAGACAAGCTACCGGGGACCGGTTTCTGGCATTTCAGCCGTCTTCGGCCCGGCTTGCTTGAATCCTGATGGTGCAGTGAGAAAGGGACTCATGTCTGAGTATACCCTGCCACACCTATAGTGGCCAAAAACGATTCAGAAAAGGGGGTGGTGATGAACAGAGTGTCTGAATTAAGCAGACCACTCTTACCCAGTCCAAAGATTCGGGCTTGATCCATCACCGTTATTTATCTCACTGCACCATCCCAGCTCAGAACCTGGCTATATGCAAATCAGTCTGTCCCTGGCCCAGTGCATCATGGGAACAGGGCAGACTAAACAACCAAGCCAATTCTTCACCAGAAAGGAGACAAGCTACCGGGGACCGGTTTCTGGCATTTCAGCCGTCTTCGGCCCGGCTTGCTTGAATCCTGATGGTGCAGTGAGAAAGGGACTCATGTCTGAGTATACCCTGCCACACCTATAGTGGCCAAAAACGATTCAGAAAAGGGGGTGGTGATGAACAGAGTGTCTGAATTAAGCAGACCACTCTTACCCAGTCCAAAGATCAGGGCTTGATCCATCACCGTTATTTATCTCACTGCACCATCCCAGCTCAGAACCTGGCTATATGCAAATCAGTCTGTCCCTGGCCCAGTGCATCATGGGAACAGGGCAGACTAAATTACCAAGCCAATTCTTCACCAGAAAGGAGACAAGCTACCGGGGACCGGTTTCTGGCATTTCAGCCGTCTTCGGCCCGGCTTGCTTGAATCCTGATGGTGCAGTGAGAAAGGGACTCATGTCTGAGTATACCCTGCCACACCTATAGTGGCCAAAAACGATTCAGAAAAGGGGGTGGTGATGAACAGAGTGTCTGAATTAAGCAGACCACTCTTACCCAGTCCAAAGGTAGTTTGGTTTGCCCTGTTCCCATCATGCACTGGGACAGAAACAGACTAATTTGCATATAGCCAGGTTCTGAGCTGGGATGGTGCAGTGAGCTAAAAAACGGTGTTGGATCTAGCCCTGATCTCTTGACTGGGAGAGAGTATTCTTCTTAATTCAGAAACTCTGTCCATCACCACCTCCTTGTTGTTAAATATTTTGTCCACCCTAAGCGTGGAAGGGTATACTCAGATGTGAGTCCCTTGCTCATTGCACCATCAGGATTCAAGCAAGCCGGGCCGACGACGGCTGAAATGCCAGAAACCGGTCCCCGGAAGCTTGTTTCCTTCCCAGTGTAAGAATTGGCTTGGTAGTTTGGTTTGCCCTGTTCCCATCATGCACTGGGACAGGAACCGACTAATTTGCTTAATTCAGAAACTCTGTCCATCGCCACCTCCTTGTTGTTAAATATTTTGTCTTTTAGACACCATTTTCTTTACTGTTCGAAACTAAACCTGTTTGATTCTGAGAAATGCTCCTTGCTAAGTTTTGTTTCTGCAACAAAGAACTGTTAGGCCCTCTCCCACCTGTCTGACAGTTTGATCGCAGATCAGGGTGGAAAGGCCTTGAAAGTGTTCTGAGCTGTACAAGATACGAGAGTAGAAGTTTTTTTTTTGTCTTTACGCTGTTCGTCCGCATCTGTTGGGAAAATTCGACTGTGGGCATGTTATTAGTTGACCATGTAAACGATATAATGTATATTTATGCTTACAGTTCCTCAGTTCCCTCTGTAAAGCTCTCTCGAGACTGTGCAGACGGGGCCTTGCTCTGTGCGTGTACAGTAAATGATTACTGGTGTATAGTCTCCAGTGTTTCTCTACTCTTCACTTGGCATGGGAGGCTGAGAGGTGGAAAGTGGTGACCCGGGTGGCCCTAATCGGGTTACTTCCTTCACATCGGATCAAAAAACCTCACTACCCCCCCCTACAGGCGCAGCAGTCTTACTCCTCGGTCTTATTAGACGAGGCTCGCCAGGCGTGGTTGGCCACCGGTAGCCGGGTGTACCAGTGGGGCGACAAGTCTTGCACTATGCTCCATAGGCTTTGCCAACAGAATCTGCAGCCTCTTACACTGCCGGGACTTGTTGATGACGCGGGAGTGGCTATCACGGACCCGGCAACTCTAGCGACAAGCTTTGCGCACTATTATGGGCGTCAATATGCCTCCCGGGAGACTCTCTCTCCTGCTGAAATCGCGGATTATCTCACACCAGTTCTCCCATCTGCTGTGTCCGATGAGGTGCGTGATGCCCTGGATCTTCCCCTGACGGCTGAGGAGCTGGGTGACGCGCTAGGTCAACTGAATGTGGGCAAGGCGCCGGGGCCGAGCGGATTCTCCAGCGAATTCTATAAGAAATTCCATCTGCAGCTCGGGCAGCATTACCTGCGGGCCCTGGAGCAGGCGCGACAACATGGCCGCCTCCCACCGGATTGGCGCCATGCAGAAATCGTGGTGTTCCAGAAGCCGGGTAGGCCCCCGGATTGCCATGAATCCTATCGCCCTATTTCCCTTATTAACTTTGAAGCCAAGCTTCTGGCCAAGGCGCTCGCGAACCGCTTGCTTCCACACATTTCAGCCCTGGTTCACCCGGATCAGGCAGGTTTTATGCCGCGCCGGGCAACGAGGCACAATATCCGGCGGGCACAGGCTGCGATAGAAGCGATCGGATCTTCGGAGGAGCAGGCGGCGCTGCTGTTGGCCGACATCGATAGTGCCTTTGATTCGGTCAGCTGGACCTTTCTTTTTACCCTCCCACCGCTGCTGAACCTCGGCCCGGTCTTCATCTCCTACGTCAGACTGCTCTATACTGAGGTCACTGCCTCGGTGCGTATCTCGGGGGCGGTTTCGGCTCGGTTCCCGGTGACCAGGGGCACGCGTCAAGGGTGTCCGCTCTCCCCCTACCTCTTCGCGCTGGCCATGGAGCCACTGGCCGCCAGGGTACGCCGTGATGTGCTTTATCGTGGCTTCGTGTGGGGTGGGGACCATTCGGACCGCATAGCTCTATATGCGGACGACGTGCTGTTCTTCATGACCGACCTGCAGCATACGGGCCCTCGTGTCTTGGAACTGATGCAGGAGTTTGGTCGGGCTTCGGGGCTCTTCCTTAACCCGCGCAAGTCGACCCTATGGGTGCTAGGGGGTGGCGCGATGGACTGTCCTTGGGCTGCATCCCTTCAGGTGGCTGTGGAGGGTGTGAAGTATCTGGGTGTTTTCTTCTCTGCTTCGCCCACAGTTGCGTGGGACCGGAACGTCCAGCCCGTGTGGGATCGGGTCCAGATGGACATCAAGACATGGACCTGTATGCCTCTTAACATCTACGGCCGATCGGCCATCTTTAAGATGGTGGCCTTGCCCCGTCTCCTCTACCAGCTACAGAATCATCCCTTTATGATTGATCTGCGGTGGTTCCGTAGTGTTGACTCTGTGCTGAGCCGGTTTCTGTGGGCTGGGGGTGCCTCCAGGGTAGCGCTACGCACATGCTTCCTCTCTACATATTGCGGCGGGTTGGCGACTGCGGACATCTTGTCCTACTATCAGGCCTCCCACCTCCTTGTGCTTAACGAGTGGTGGAATGGGGACCGCGGTGATCCGGCCTATGCCCTGGAGCATTCTCTAATGGGTGACGCCTCCCTCCACACCTTGCTGTACTCGGCCAGGCGGAGGCGACTGCTTCCCCGAGTCACCCAGGTGGTTTTCGCGGTCTGGCGGCGGGCCTTGCACCGTATGGGTTGGTGGGGTAGGCTAACGGCCGAGACTCCGTTGTGGCGTAATGGCCTGCTACCGGCGTTGGCGTCTTTGTCTGGGTTCGACGGCTGGGACGCGATCGGGGTCTCATCCCTCGGGCATGTTCTCTCTGGCACTACCCTTAAGTCCTTTCAGGACCTCAGCTCTGAATTTAACATGCCCAGGTCCCAGTTCTTCCGTTACCTCCAATTTCGCCACGCTCTTACTCCTAGCTTGGTGGGCTTGGAACAACTCCCTGACTTTAGTCCCATCGAGGCAAAACTTTTCATGGGAGACCTGGGTGACAAGAAGGTCTCTCAGATATACCGTTCTCTAGTCACACACTGCTCCCCTTCGCTCTCGACATTGAAGGCCTCATGGGAGAATGATATTGGTCCTCTGGATGAGGACGACTGGCGCAAGGCCCTTGAATCTCCCCGTGGTGCTGCTATAGCTGTTCGCCTCCGCTTCATCCAGTTCAAGTACCTCCACCGAGCATATTACACTAGAGACCGTCTATGGCGGGCGGGCCTTATTGCAACTCCGGAGTGCCTGAGGTGTGGTTCTGAAAGGGGCACCCTTTTTCATACTGTGTGGTCCTGTGGGAGACTGACTCGATTCTGGGCCGGGGTTTGGGGCTGGGACCTGCCTCGCACCCCTAGGTTGGGCCTTCTTCATGTTCTAGAAAATGTTGGGGGCAACATTTATAAACGCCATTTGTTGTTGCTGGGGCTAGTGGTGGCGAAAAGAGATCTGGCGCCGGCCTGGAAGAGCGAGCGCGCCCCCCCCACTCAGTGCCTGGAAGGCGGGCCTGGACTTCCTCATGGGTCTGGAGCAGCCTGTTTTCGAAGCCCGGGGGTGTCCCCGCAAACATTACAAAATTTGGAAGCGGTGGGCGGACTACCGGGGCCTAACCCTCGACCCCCCCATGGACGTTGATGATGTATTGCCACCGGATGTGGATCCCACGCCCTAGGCTGCTGGCCGGCTCCACCTTTGTATGCCATCTCATGTTGCTGAACTGTGATCACGTGCACCGGGTTAGGGTGGGATAAGGGGTGGGTAGCTGCGGGAAGGATTGGTGGGTGTTCTTGGGGTTGGGTAGGCAGGGGTAGTTAGAAATATCTCATTCTATAACACTGGGTTCAATGCTGTGACAATGCTGTATCTTTTCATGTTTGTCGTTGACAGTTCCTCCTGACTGTGGAGGGCTGTACTGAAACTTGCTTGAACTCATAATAAAAATGGTTTTGAAAAAAAAAACCTCACTACCCGTAGCAAAAATTGGGGTGCCCATGACAAAAAGAGGAACTTTCCTACAAAGACCACTCTACAGAACAGGTAATAGCGAGGGTATATCAAGAGTATCCACCTTTACAAGCATTACCAAAGGTAAGTGACTTATTCTTCTCATGGGCATTTCTAATCGCAGATTCCTCACATTTAGAATAGATACCAAAGCAGTATCTCCCAAAGGGAGAAAGCCTGTGGACAGGGTTCGGACCAAAAAGTCCTGCACGACTGAATTGCCCTTCCTGTCGCCCCTGGGTGTCAAGGCAGTTGTGCTTGGTGAATCTGTGCACCAACACCCATGTCGTCGCCTAGCAGATGTCAAGGACTGGCTGCTCACATACCAATGCAATGGCCTTGGTCCTGTGGAATGAGTTCTCACTCCTTCTGGTGGCTGCTTCTGTGCCAATGAGCAGCAGATCTTAATTCAAAGGACTATCTATCTGAGTCTGATTCTTGTCTCCACTGTATTTCCCTTTCCTTGCCCCTTAGAACCTCACAATAAGCTGATCATCCACCCGATGGTCTTTGGTGTGATCGCAGTAAAAGTGTAATGCTTTTTTTGGGGTTCACTTGTTGGAATCTGTCCTCCCCCTACAAATGGTGAGACAGAACAATTGAGGTTGTGTGGGGGATAGATTGTCCAGAGTAAAAATGTTTAACCATGTTTGGCTAGAAGGTCACCCTGGTCCGTAACCCTAGTTCATCTGGGAAAAAGGTGGTGTAAGGCAGCTGCACACCACCTGTTCCTGGACCATACTAGTGCGACAAGCTTAAGTCAATGTGACGAGGAAGATAGTCTTTAGGGTCAGAAGATGCAATGAGCAGTAGTGCATCAGCTTGAAGGGAGTACACTTGAGAAATGTCAGGACCAAATTAAGATTCCACTGCAGCATCACCAATGGTTTGTGAGGGAACATGTGTCAAACCTTTAAGAAAACACCTCAAACAGGTAATTTAAACATGGCTGTTCCAGTAAACACAGAAAGGCCAGAAGGGCTGATAAATACATTTTATTAGTGCATAGTGCAAGGCCTTGCTGGGCTGAAGACAAAACAAATAACAGCTTACTTTGGAAAGGGTCTGTCCTGCTGTCTCCACAGCTGACTACAACCCTGTCCCAGTGCCTGGTGTAAACAGACTTTACTGATAGGCGCCAGGCAGCCATCCACAACTTCAGCGGGCAAATAAAAGCCAACAACTGCCAAAGCTCCATCTCCAGGCATACAGGTACAGAATATTCAGGCTCTTGAGGAGAACCCGGTCCTGCTGCAGTGACACAAGATTCTATCTGAGTGGTAGTCTTATTGGAGGGGAGAATCATTGGGTACCATACTCTCCTGTATCAGTCCTAGCCCACTGAGATATCTTGGCCAAGGTTGCTCTTGATTTTCTTCAGAATTCTAGGCAGGAGAAGCAAAGGCAGGAAAGCATTCAAGAGAGTCCTGTGTTCCACTCCAATCAAAATGCATCACCTAGGTAGAATCTTCACAGGAACTCCAAAGTTCAGACATAGTGCATTCGCGACTGTGGCGAAGAGATCAAGCCAGGGTTCTTTGTCATCCAGTGCCTCCTAGGGATGCAACTGCCATTTACAATCAGACAGGTGCTGCCATCCTGGTGATGAAGGATGCAGTCAGGTGGTTCACTATCAGGGAGATGCCCTGATGTTCCAACGAACTTCAAAGGTGCAAAGCCTCCTGGCACAGGACTAAGGACCCAACTCTACTCTGCTTGTTGTGGGACCACATGACTGTGGTGTTGTCAGTGAAAACCTGTGCCACCCTGTTCTTGGTGGATGGTAGGATTGTCTTCAATGCCGAACAAATGGTCTGCAAATCCAACAGATTGATATGTAGAGTATTCTGATCCCCACCTCTCCCTGGTGACGTCAGCAGCCCAGCAGTGACACATCTGTCACCACCATCATCTCTGAATGGAGAAGGGTGAGGGGTCTGCAGCTGAGTACGGCTGAACAGCCACCACTGCAGATCTTATGCAGTCATCTCCAAAACGTTGATGACATGCAAAAGGTTTTCTAGGTGCTGGGCCCCCTGTCACTTCATATTGCACTTCAAAGCTTACATCACCTAATGAAGTGGACCAAGAGGATGCATGACGCAAAAAGGCCAAAAAGCCTCAGAGCTGCTATCACCAGATCTATGCTGAAACATCTGGATCATAGCCCAAAATCTTCAACTTGTTGCAATGAGAAAGTTCCTGAACTGCACTGTGTCCCAAACAGCTCCTATAAAAATGAAGTCACTGTGAAGGAGTTAGGTAGGACCAGCTTGTTTATTGAGACCTCAAACAATGTCCAGAGATTCTCCAATGTCTGGAGGAGGTTTATAACCGATTGTGGCTTTCAACATCTAGGTATCATAGTAGGGGAAACCTGGGATTCCCCATTGCTGAAGATGGGTGGTGACCACCGCCATCACTTTCGTGAACACCCAAGTGGCACAGATTAGGCTGAAGGGGAGCAAAGCTAACTGAAAAAGCACGTTTTGGATCCAGACAGGAGAGCCTCTCTTCTTCTTTGGAAGGATGCAGAGGGGGAAAGAAGGCGGGAAAAGTAATTGTTTGTCCAATGTGGAAAGAAGTACCCACTTTGGGAAGGAAGGAAGGACGAGGTTGAAGGATAACCTTGTCCGGATGAACAGCCAGAAAAGGAGGTTTAGAAGAAAGAGCTTGGAGCTCAATCACCCTGCACCCAGAAGTGATGGCCACCAGAAAGGCAGTTTTCAAAGACAGAAGCCGGAGAAGACCGGTATGTAATGCCTCAAAGTGAGCGCACATAAGATACGTAAGAACAAACTTCAAGTCTCACGGAGGCACTACGAAGGAAACATGAGGAAAAGATGAGTAATGCCTTTGGAAGAGATTTACAATAGGGGACTTGAAAAGAGAATGCTGATCAGGAAGCCTAAGTAATCAATCTATCAATCAATCACATAATTTGTAAAGGGCACTACATACCCGGTAGGGTTTCAAGGCGCTGGGGGGAGGGGATGGGGGGGGGGGTGCTGTTACTGGTCGAAGAGCCAGGTCTTCAGTTGTCTCCTGAAGGTCAGCAGGTCTTCGGTTTGTCGCAGGTCGAGGGGGAGGGTGTTCCAGGTCTTGGCGGTGCGATGGGAGAAGGACCTGCCTCCGGAAGTGATTCTCCGGATGCGTGGGACCGCGGCCAGGGCGTGGTCAGCGGAGCGGAGATTCCTGTTGGGTACGTAGAAGGAGAGTCGACTGTTGAGATAGGCTGGGCCGGTTTTGTGGAGTGCTTTGTGTGCGTGGATCAGGAGTTTGAAGGAGATTCTTTTGTCGACGGGGAGCCAGTGCAGGTTCCTCAGGTGGTGGGTGATATGGTCGCGGCACGGGACGTCGAGGATCAGGCGTGCGGAGGCATTCTGGATTCTCTGTAGTCTGCTGATGAGCTTGGACGGGGCTCCGGCGTAGAGGGCGTTTCCATAGTCGAGTCTGCTGCTCACTAGGGCTGGGTAACTGTTTTCCTTGTGTTGGTCGGAATCCATCTGTAGATTTTGCGGAGCATGCGGAGGGTGTTGAAACAGGTGAAGACTGTGTTGACTTGTTTGGTCATGGAGAGTTTTGAGTCGAGGATGATTCCCAGTTGTGTGTGTGGTCGGTGGGGGCCGGGGGGACCCCAGTGACGTGGGCCACCAGGAATCGTCCCATGCGGAGGGGTTGGATCCGAGGATGAGGATTTCCGTCTTGTCTGTGTTCAGTTTGAGGCAGCTGTCCTCCATCCAGTCGGCGATGGCCTTCATTCCCTGGTGGAGGTTGGATTTGGCGGTGAGGTGGTCCTTTGTGAGGGAAAGGATCAGTTGAGTGTCGTCGGCGTAGGTTATTATGTTGAGGTCGTGCTGTCGGGCGATGCGTGCTAGTGGCACCATGTAGACATTGAACAGTGTCTGGCTGAGGGAGGATCCTTGAGGGACACCACAGAAGACCTCGGAGGCCTCGGATCAGAACGGGGGGAGGCTGACTGAGTTGTGCCGGAGAGGAAGGAAGTGGTCCAGTCCAGGGCCTTGTTACAGATCCCTGCGTCGTGGAGGCGTGTGCGTAGTGGCAAACGGTGTCGAAGGTAGTGGAGAGGTCCAGGAGGATGAGGGCCGCTGTTTCGCCATTGTCTAGTAGGATCCTGATGTCGTCTGTGGCGGCGATTAGGGCGGTCTCGGTGCTGTGGTTGCTGCGGAATCCTGATTGGGACGGGTCTAGGATGTTGTTGTCTTCGAGTTGCTGGGTGAGTTGGGTGTTTACTATCTCCTCGATGACCTTAGCTGGGATTGGAAGCAAGGAGGTGAGTCTGAAGTTCTTGAGGTCGCTCGGGTCCGCCTTTGGTTTCTTCAGTAGGGCATTGATCTCTGCGTGCTTCCAGATCTCAGGGAAGGTGGCGGTCTCGAAGGAGAGGTTGAGGATTTTGTGCAGGTGGGGAGCGATGGACTTGCTGGCTTTGTTGAAGATGTGGTGCGGGAGAGGGTCCGATGGGGATCCGGAGTGGACTGTTCCCATGGTCTTGATTGTGTCCTCCATGCTCACGTTGGCCCAGGTTGTCAGGGTGTCGTGGGCGGTGGGGTGCGGTGTGGTCAGTAGGGGTCGTCCGGGGTCTGAAGCTGTCGTAGATGTCAGTGATTTTCCGGTGAAAGAAGGTGGCGAGGGAGTCGCACAGGGCTTGCGATGGTGGGATGTCGTTGGCGTTGGAGCTTGGGGTAGAGAGTTCCTTCACGATGGTGAAGAGATCCTTGCTGTTGTGTGCGTTGTTGTCAAGCCGGTCCGTGAAGGAGGTTCTTTTGGCGGTCCTGATGAGGGGGTGGTGGTTGCGGATGGCGTTTTTATGGGCAGTCTGGCGTCTTTTCATTGTGTCATATGTTTTCCAGTTTTCGGCAGGTGCGTTTGGAGTTGAGGAGTTCCGGGGTGAACCAGCTGACTCTTCTGCTGGTGTCTGTGTTGGTGGGGTTTTTCAGTGGAGCGACGGTGTTGGCGCAGTCTTTCATCCAGCGTTCAAGGGCGAGTGCCCCTTCATTCGGGTTGGTTGGGGTCATCGGGGATTGAGTGCGGGGTTTGTCTGTAGTTGTTCTTCAGTGATTTAGCCCCAGCGGCGGCTGAGGGTCGGTAGGGTGCGGTGGTGTGTGAGTGGTTTTCGGAAGGAGAAGTGGATGCAGTGGTGGTCTGTCCAGGTGTGTTCGGAGGCGTGGCTGAAGGTGACGTGGGGGCTTGAGGAGAAGATGACATCTAGCGTGTGGCCGCCGTCAAGACGAGCTGTTTCAGTCCGAGGTTGGCAAGATTGTCTATCAGGGTGGAGGAGTTGATGTCGTTGTAGTTCTCCAGGTGAAAATTCAGGTCTCCGAGGAGGATGTAGTCGGTGGAGGTTAGTGCGTGTGTGCTGATAAGGTCGGCGATGGAGTCGCAGAATTGAGGCCCCAGGTCCTGGAGGTTTGTAGACTAGGGTGCCTCTTAAGGTGGTCTTTGGGTTTGTGTGGATCTGGAAGTGCAGGTGTTCGGCGGTGCTGAGGGTGTCATTGGTGTTTGTTGAGATCTTGATGGTGTTTTTGTGGACGATGGCGATTCCTCCTCTGGCCTTGTTGGTGCGGTCTCTGAGGGTGATCTTGTACCCGTCTGGGATGGCTATGGCGATGTCAGGCGAGGAGGCTTCGTTCATCCAGGTCTCGGTCCAGAAGGCGAAGTCCGATGATGTGGTGTCGAGTAGGTCCCAGAGTTTGATGGCGTGTTTGTGTGCGGAGCGGGTGCATCTAAGCTGGTTGGCTTCCGTTGTGGTGGGTGTCTTGGCGCTTTCGTAGCAGGAGAAGCTACGGTTCCGGCAGGTGAAGGGGCCGTGGATGCGCCTTGGCGCGGCCTTGCAGCAGGTGTAGGTCCTTCCTGGGTTGAAAGCGATGAGGGTGTTGGCGTCGTAGCGGAGGCAGTCATCGTGACTGCTGCGGGGGTTCTGGCGCTGGGCACGGTCCAGGCGGGGACGGGCGCAGACGGGCTTGCCTTAGGAGCGGCGCGCCCGCCATATATGGGAAGGTGGGGAGGGAGGAGCAGCTGGATGGCGAGGGACGGGTTGACGAATGGGCGCCGAGGGGGCGGGCCACAGGGGAGGAAGTGGGGGGGACGGGGGATCGGAGACCGGGGCACAGAAGAGAAAGTGTACAGTTCGGGTCACAGAGGCGCAAGAGTCAGCGCGAAGGACGGCGAGGGGTACAGAATATAAAGGGGCACATAGCACAAAGCACAAAGCACAGAACAGATACAGGCACAAAGTTCTCGGGGGCAAAAAATCAGGGCAAGGGTAAGGAGGACGGCGAGGGTTACAGAATTAAAGGGGCACAGAACAAAACGGCGAGCGGGGGGCAGGGGGCACAGACAGAAACAGGCAAGACAACAGGCCGAAGCGAGAACGTACCTAAGGCCACCACTGGCAACCATGGATGAGGCGCAGGTGGAGCCTGCGGGTGGTGGAGGGCCTCGACTACTCAGGCGGCAGCAGCGACAATGGGGGTGCAGGCGGAGCTGCAGAGGGGTGGGGGGGAGCGACCTACCAGAAGGTCAAGGGTCGCTCTCCTCACCGCGCAGCGGCCGCCATATATGGGTAGGTGGGGAGGGAGGAGCAGCTGGGAGGCGAGGGACTGGTTGACGAATAGGCGCGGAGGGGGCGGGCCACAGGGGAGGCAGTGGCGGGGAAGGGGGATCGGAGACCGGGGCACAGAAGAGAAAGTGTACAATTTGGGTCACAGAGGCACAAAAGTCAGCGTGAAGGACGGCGAGGGGTACAGAATATAAAGGGGCACAAAGCACAGAACAGATACAGGTACAAAGTTCACGGGGGTACAGAATCAGCGCAAGGGTAAGGAGGACAGCGAGGGGTACAGAATAAAAGGGGCACAGAGCAAAGGGGCACAGAGCAAAGCGGCGAGCGGGGGGCATGGGGCACTGACAGAAACAGGCAAGAGTACAGGCGGCAGCGAGAACGTACCTAAGACCCCCACTGGCCACCAGGGATGAGGCGCAGGTGGAGCCTGCGGGTGGTGGAGGGCCTCGACTACTCCGGCGGCAGCAGCGACAGCGGGGGTGCAGGCGGAGCTGCAGCGGGGGGAGCGACCTACCAGAAGGTCAAGGGTCAGTAACACTGAAATGGTCGAGAGGTAGCCCTTTAGAGTGCCCAGAGCAGAGCCCTGCTGTGCCAAAGAAAGGAGGCACAAGAGAACCTCAGATAGAGGGTGGAAAGGGTATCCACAGCCTTTGCTGTGCACCATGCAACAAATTTGTTCCATCTGCAGGGTATAGCATCTTAGTGGAGGGACGCCAGGCTGCCATGATAATATCACAAACTTCGGGAAGAAGGTCAAAAGCTGTCAACTGTCGCCGCTCAATCTCCAAGCAAGGAGGTGGAGGTTGGACAGGTTCAGGTGGAGGACCGTCCCCTGCTGCTGCGACAGAAGATCCTCCTGAATCAATCAATCAATCAATCAATCAATCAATGACACTTATAAAGCGCGCTACATACCCGTAGGGTCTCAAGGCGCTGGGGGGGGGGGGGGGGGGGGGGGGGGGGGTGCCGCTACTGCTCGAACAGCCAGGTCTTCAGCTTCTTCCTGAAGGAGAGGTGGTCTTGGGTCAGGCGCAGGTCGGGAGGGAGGGAGTTCCAGGTCTTGGCGGCCAGGTAGGAGAAGGACCTTCCTCCTGTAGTCGCTCTTCGGATGCGGGGGACGGCGGCGAGGGCGTGGTTGGCTGATCGGAGGTGGCGTTTGGGAGCGTAGAAGTTGACTCGGCTGTTGAGGTAGCTCGGGCCTTGGTCGTGTAGGGCTTTGTGTGCGTGGGTGAGGAGGCGGAAGGTGATTCTTTTGTTGACGGGGAGCCAGTGAAGGTCTCTCAGATGTCCGGAGATGTGGCTGGTTCGTGGGATGTCGAGGATGAGTCTGGCTGAGGCGTTCTGGATCCGCTGGAGTCTCTTCTGGAGCTTGGCGGTGGTACCGGCGTAGAGGGCGTTGCCGTAGTCCAGTCGGCTGGTGACGAGGGCCTGGGTGACGGTCTTCCTGGTCTCGGTGGGGAAGAGGCAGTCAGATCGGAGGATCGATAGCCATGGATAAAGCTCGGGATACCAGACACTTCGTGCCCAATCTAGAGCCACAAGAATGATTTGGACCCGGTCGCACCTGATCATCTTTAGCACTCTAGGCAGAAGTGGTATAGGCGGAAAGGCATATAGAAGATCGACACTCCTCTCGCAACGAATAGCGTCGCCGAGCGAGTGCCGCCTTGGAAATTCCAACGCACAGAATTGCTGACGTTGCACATTCTCTTTGGTGGCTAATAGATACAACCAAGACTCCCCCCACTGTTGAAAGAGACCTTGCACGACCTCAGAGTGAAGACGCCAATCGTGATCCATCATGCACCTGCGGCTGAGTTTTTTCGGTCTGGTGTTCAGCGAACCTGCCAGGTCCAGAGGCAAAGGGCCTCTTGATATAGGGTCCATGACCCCACCCACCTTGTTTGTTGCAGTACCACATGGCGGTGGTGTTGTCCATGAACACCTGCACTACTCTTCCCCGGACAGAGGGAAGGAATGCTTTGAGTGCAAGACGAATCACCTGAAGCTCCAGGCGGTTGATGTGGAGCCCGGACTCCACCGGAGACCAGAGGCCTTTGTTCTCCGCCTCCCAATATGGCCGCCCCATCCCAGTAGTGATGCACCGGACACCACTGTGAACTCTGGTTGGGGAAGGGAGAGGGATCTGCCGTCGACCCAATCTTGGTTTGTTACCCACCCCTGCAATTGGTGTGCAGTGCCCTCCGAGATCTGGACTCAATCGGACAGGTTCCCCCGATGTTGTGCCCACTGGAACATCAGGTCCCACTGCAGAGCCTGCATATGCGATCTGGCATGGTCCGTCAGCAGGATGCAGGTAAGCAGGAGGGATGTGTAAGCAAAATGTTAACGCTGTAGATACAGTAAATAGCAGATGATGTTTTGAACAGAAGCATCAAGCAGGGTGATTTGATTACAATAAATCACAAACCGCTTCCACTTTGCTGCATAGCAAGCCCTTGTAGTAGGACGTGTAGCCTCTTTGATAATGTTCATGCAGTCTGGTGGAAGACTGAGGTAGCCAAACTCTATGGTTTCAGGTGCCGGATCGCAAGTTTGAGATGACCGGAATCTGAAGGTCTGATCTCTCCACGACTTTGCATGAGAACATTGGGTGTAAGATGTATTTTTGGGTGACGACTACCAAGAGCTCCAACAGGGTGGTGAACCACGATTGACGGGCCCATGCGGGATCAACTAGGATTAGTGTCAGGGACGCCTGCCTGAGCTTCCGAATCACTAGTAGAATGAGTGGGAGAGGCGGAAAAGCATAGGCAAATATCTCTGACCAATTCATCCATAGTGCATTGCCTCTGGACAATGAATGTGGATACCTGGATGCGAAGCTTGGGCATTTTGCCTTTTGGTGTGTGGCGAACAGATTTATGTCTGGAAAGCCCCTCATCTGAAAGAACAGGAGGAGAACTCGAGGGTGGAGTTCCTGCTCGTGGCTCTGTTGTCTCTGTCTGCTGAGCAAATGCGCAATTTGATTGTCTACTCCTGGAAGGTGTTCTCCAAGGAGATACATTTTGTGACGTATGGCCCACCTCCAGATGGTCTGTGCTAATTGTGACAGTTGGAGAGAATGTGTCCCTACCTGTTTCTGTATGTAATACATTGCTATCATGTTGTCTGTGCATCTCTGGACAGCTTTATGTACCAGGTGAATATGAAAGGCTTTGAGCGCTAGAAATATCGCTAGAGGCTCTAGATGATTTATGTGAGTCTGGAGATGAGCTCTTCAACCAGGGAGCGATGCGTCTGCTGTTAGCACGGTCTGTGGAACCTGGTTGATGGTGGGCCGCCCATTGGAAAGGTTTTGTGCATTCCACAACTGCAAAGAGTGATGAGTGCGGCTGTCCACCAACACTAGATCTGTTAACTGACTTTGAGACTGATTCCACTGACGTGCTTAGCATTCATGAAGGGGACACATTTGAAGTCTTGCATAATGAACTATTAGGATGCAAGTCGCTATCATTCCTAGTAACTGCATGAACACTCGAGCTGGGAAGGAGTGTTGAGGCTGGAACTGGGAATGTAGAGTTTGAATGTTGCAGATTCTGGCCGGATTGGGATAGGCCAGAGCTTTTTGTGTATAGTGGCTCCCAAGTACGCTTGCGTGTTGGAGGATTGGAGATTAGACTTGGATAGATTCACTTAAAAATCCAAGATCGTGGAGCAGCTGCACTGTTTTGTGAGTGTGTCATAGACAGTTTGCTTGTGTGCTTGCTTTTATGAGCCAATCCTCTAAGTATGGGAAGACGTGAATGTGTTGTCTTTGAGATGTAAATGTAAATGTAAATGTATAGGCATTTATATAGCGCACTACTTACCCGGAGGGTCCCAAGGCGCTTCGACGGCTGCAAAACCCTTCCTGGCTTCCCTGAGAGATGGTCCCTTAATGGGTATCTCCAGGGTGAGACCAGGCATCCCCGGCGGTCTGGTGGGGCCGTTAGTGAAGATGAGGCAAGCTAATGCCCAGAGTTTCCGAGTGTGATCGCTGATCAGAGTGGGCTCCGAGGCGAGAGAATTATCGAGTCCGCTGACCCTGGTCCAGAAACCTGCCGCGCCGGGAATCGAACCCTGGTCCCGGGCCGTCCTCTGCTCTCGGGTCTGCCGCCTCTAACCAGTGAGCCACACTGGTTAGAGCTGCGACTATTGCCAGGCATTTGGTGAAAACCCTGGGAGCAGTAGTGACTCCGAATGGGTGTATTTGGGAAGTGGAAGTAGGCGTCCTTTAATTCTAAAGATGACAGAAAGTTGCCTTGCTGAAGAAGCAGGAGTACTTGTTGGAGTGTCACCATATGAAAGTGATCCGATTGGATGCATAGATTCAGGTCTCGGAGGTCCATTATAGGTCTAAGAGAGCCGTCTTTTTGGGGAATTAAGAAGTATAGGGAGTATCTGCCTGCCTCTTGGTATTGTAATGGGACTGGTTCTATTGCTCTTTTTTGTAACAGATAGAGAAGGTTGAGATGTTCGTGACATTGCGTGTGTTTGGGAAAGTGTCTGTAAGTTCCAGGCAATAACCATATTGGATAATTTGTAAAACCCATCTGCCTGAGGTGATTGTATTCTACAGGGGTAGAAATTGGGAGAGATGTTCCCAGACAGGAGTGGAAATAATTGTGGTGGGGGGGGGACGGGGGGGGGGGGGCGTAGAGAAAGGAAGTCACGGTTTGGTGTTTACAGGACAGTGTGTGTTGAGTTTCCTCTGCCTCTTCCCTTGCTGTTGTTCCCTCTAAATCCTCCTATAAAGTAACCTCTTAACAAGGGCAATTGATTATTGTCCTTATAAGAGGAGGAGGGATTCTCTGATGAAGTGTTTTTGGAGTCACTCATGTAAAAGGAGCGACTTAAGGTTCCCCGATTGGAAGGGAGTTGCAAAGCCCTCATGGATTTCGCCACCTCTGTATCTTTTTTCATCATCTCTAAAGAAGTGTCCACTGTAGGGCTGCATAAGTGCTCTTTATCAAAAGGTTGGTTCAGAATAGAGGCTTGGACCTCAGGTTTGAACCCGGAAATTCTGAGCCGAGCATGTCTGCGTAGCAACACACTGGTTTTGATGACGCGGGCTGCTGTGACTGCTGCATCTTAAGGCGCACCTATTAGAAGTATTGGTAATTAATTTCCCCTTCTGAATTAGGTAATTGGCTTTGGTTTTGTGCTCGTCGGGTAATAACATTAATTTTTTTAGCTCATCATAATGAGCTCTGTGGTAGTGAGCTAAGAGAGCTTTTGGAGTTGCAATTCGCCATTGATTGGCTGCTTTCGGTGCTATTCTATAGCTCAAGGCATCAATTATTTTTGACTCCTTATCAGGAGGAAGGGCATCTCCTGTAGTTTGTGAGTTTGCTCTTTTGCGAACGTTTGTGACCAGATCATTAGTCTAAACAAACAAGCATTAAGCCGCGACAGCGCGACCGAAATCCTAAATAGCGTTAAACTTGAAGATCAACAACCTGGCTTCAACAGATCTCGAGAAGAAAAAACAACTGAATTACAGACATCACGACACAAGATCAATATAATCAGTAATAACACACATGAAAAACCAGTGACGGAATCTACCACTGCCAAGAAAACAATACAAAATTTAACGAAAAGACAAAAGAAAAAAGAAAGGAAAGCAAGAAACAAAAAAATGGAAGATGACATGCTCCGACGCCACAGCATCTATCCTATTTTTTTAAACCACCATACACAAAACACACCAGAGACAGGTACAACGGACACCATCAAGGATGCTGAAGCAGGAGCCAACGGACAACGTATATACACAACCTCGTTAAACACGAAACCCAAACCTCTAAGTTCACTGGAATCTCAGCAAAACCCCCAGTTGACGCAACCATTCGATCAAAATCCCTCCGCAAAACAGACTAGTCTGACCACAAAAGGGCCGGAACACAAAATATCCTCGGCAACTGAAAACAACAAAACTATTGTTCAAGTACACAACGAGCACTCAAAAAATTTACTAAATAGAAGGTCATCCAATGATCCGACGCCACTTATGCAATCAATAAAATCGGCTTGGCAGAAGCACTCGTCCAACACAACACCATCATTAAACCCTCAAAATGCTCAAACTCGAGCCCTTCACGATGGAAATAAAATTGTCCAAGAATGCACTAGCAACCAACTACAGCAGGAGAGAGAGTGAAGCTGAAAAATACTGCCTCAACGCTAACGACATAGATACAGCGCACCGAGACGAATTGCATAGCACCATCCAACACCCCGGGCTAAGCCCCCACACTTCAACATCAGACTGGCAGCGCAATTTGACTCAGACAAAGCTGAGCTTCGTTGTTACCAACAACGAAATGCCACGACCAAGAGATGAGGCAGCAACAAATCTGAAATTAGATACCATCAATTTATCACCGGATACCCAGCACAATCAGCCCCAAACGTCATGGCTAAGCGAAGAGGCAGCAATAAAACCAATATTAGACACGACCAACGCGGATAACGTCGGATGCCAAAATATCTTTACCCCCGAGTATGTGACCCAAGGCAGACACGATATCCTAAACAGGAATAATATCTTAAAATTGACGAAAGAAATTAAGGAACTAAGCGCCATCAAATCGTCCGACTTAGACCGGGTCGAATTTCTAAGTAGCACTAATGCAACAACGCATGAACAAACAAGGACAACATGGACCTCCGCTGCTATAGCCCAAGCTATTCTAGGGCAAACGGAGATTTTCCAAGCATGGGGCATTCAATTATCACAGCCAACTGCCCCAAGATATCCGCTTCCTCTACAGACAAAAGTGGCACGCAACTTACAAGAAGATTGGCAGACCTTGCCCCGAAAAAAGCAGTCTATTCTATATTACATAACGCCAAAGGCAGAAGCGAGGCAGAACATATAGGCAATGAGGCGAACTCAGTTAGTGCGGGAGAACAGATACCCATAACTGATTCCTGGAATTGGCTTCCCAACATACTAAACAATAAACGACCTAACTAACCGATCGACCAAGAAAGAAATAAAGCAGTACAAAATAACGTACATATTATTTCATGGAACATAGCGGGCGCAAAAAGACTGTTGGACGACGGTCTCGCCTTGGACGAATGGGACAACGCCGACATAATTGCCCAGCAAGAGACATGGCTGCAGGAAGCAATTTCAATGGCGGGCTACATCTACTACACGGTGCCAGCTAAAAAATTTAAAACCTACGGAAGAGCAATTGGAGGCCTAATGGCATACGTGTCTACTGCTCTTAAAATTAAGACAGAACAACTCCAATCGCCAGATCCAAGTTTACAGCTAATCAAACTGTCAGGCCACAAAAAGTACGGTCATAAAACGACAATATTGATCAATTATTACACCCAACCGAATCTTCAGGTAAAAAAGACAAAATACAACTCATTATGCAAGGAAATACTAAAACTTCGGAGCTCTGAACCAACTTGGAACATCATTCTAACGGGAGATTTTAACTCCAATCTCATTTATACACCAGAGGAAGACGAGATACTAACCTCAGATAACATTCACTGGAACGTCCCCCAGCAGGCAACAGGTGAAACTAGGAGCCGAAAAGTCAGCCTAGCCGCTCACTTAGTAACTGACCTAGAGTTCCTAGGTATGCGAGTACTGAATGGCAGAACAGAGAAAGACAACCCACCAAAGAAAACGTTTTACGGTCCTTATAGTCAATCCACATTGGACTTTACGATAATAAGTCTTCCATTGATTCCTTCAGTACTTACTTTTTATATCGAATATACAACAATGAGCGATCACAGCATGCAACATCTGAAACTCAATTTTCTTTCAGACACATTGCAACCGGTGTATTCCCTGGAGGGCCAATTAGGAACAATCAACCAGAAACGAATATTCTGGAACAGTTCGACCAAACTGAATTGGACCTTAATAATAAAGGACGCTCTTCAAGAGGCAAACAGAGCTACAACAGATTAGACACAAGCCTGGTCTCTCTTTCTTGCAAAATTAAAGTTAATAATGAAACCAACAAAAACATCGGCAAAAACTAAGCACGCGACTAAAAAACTGCCCTGGGCCCTAAATGAACAAAGGGCCTTACGGAGAAGACAAAAAAATCTGCAATTAAAAGCGAACGACCCGAGCTGCTTGAATACGTTTCTTGTCCACAGAAAATTATATAAAAAAGGGATCTGGGAGCTGAAAAAGAAGGCGAACGACGACTTTTGGATTAACTTACTGGCCAGCTCCAAGTTACAGGACTCGAACACATTTTGGACCATAATAAACCAGCTGACAAGGCCACGAAATGTTCTGTCCTCAAACATTCAAGAAATGTTTGGTCAACTTTCCTGTCGACAAATTTTGAAGAAAACCGACGGAAAGCTCCAGAACTGATATTGGGACCTGCGGAACCACATTTAAACAGTTGTGAAGAACATCACCACACTAACCGCACGACAACGGCACAAAGCACATATACGAGTACTGAAGCCACAGATGGCTGGTACACGGTTGACGAGATTATCTCCATCATCAGAAAGGGAAAAAGAAATGGTGCGCCGGGCCCGAATGGCATCCCACAAATTGCCTTTAAGGACGCACCAGACGTTTGGGCACAACATCTCGAAGAGCTTTTTACAGACGTTCAAAGATATAATCGCATCCCAGAAAGCTGGAAAGGCTCTATCATCACCCCAATACACAAAGGAGGAGACCGAGCAAACCCTCTAAACTACCGCCTAATAACACTCCAGGATATTGAAGCTAAATACTTTGCCTCTCTCCTTTTAAAAGACCTGGTAAATTGGGCAGACGATAAAGCAATAATTCCAATAAATCAAACCGGCTTTAGAGCCGGCATCGGAACTACGTCTAATATACTAACAATAACAATGATAGCCGAAAAATGCCAGCGCTCTAAGCAGGACCTGAACCTCTGTTTTATCGACCTGAAGGCCGCCTTCGATAGCGTTGACCGCAAGCTATTGTGGGCTAAGCTGAAAGCCTGGGCCATTCCCGAGAAAATACTGAGGGGGCTACTCCTATTCTACACAGATACTTGGACACAAATCAAGTTAGGGGATGGATCACATCTATCAAGAAAAGTATATACATCGATCGGTTTAAAACAGGGCTGCGTTTTAGCACCACAGCTTTTTAATCTATTCATATCAGACCTCTCGGGAAATTTAAACATCTGTAATGCGCACGCACCGAAACTTGGTAATTTTCATCTTACCCATTTGGCTTACGCTGATGACATTGTTCTTATGAGCCTAACCAAAGTGGGCCTATCCAGACTACTGGCAGAAACATCACAATTTTTGACGGCTAATAACCTTACTCCGAATTTATCTAAGACAAAAACTATGTTGATAACAAACCGACGTACAGTGCAACTTAACATATCATTTGAGGGAAAATCACTTGAAAGAGTAACAAACTACAAATACTTAGGATACTACCTCGATGACAAGCTCACTCTGAACGCCCCAAAAAAATATATGAAGCAGAGAGCCGGAGCACTAACATTCGCACTTAGCGCACCGGCAAAAAAGTTACAAGGCCCCTCGCTGAAACCTCTACTAACAGTGATGGCAACCAAAGTTCTTCCAACACTATCCTATGCAAGCATAGCCATGCAGGGCAAGGATGACATTACCTTAAACAGCCTAACTGTAAAAATTTACAAGAAGGTCTTGCAACTTCCTCGCTCAGCTTCTCCTGCTCAGACGCGTTTAGAATTTGGCCTGATGAACGAGACACTGGGAAGACTCAAGCATTAGAGTATGGTATAGAATCAAATCGAACTCTACGAATAACACCTTGGACAGCTTGTTATGGCAGGAATTAGAAAATCAACATAATTCTGCTGCAAACAAATATCTGACAGGCGCTCTGGAGCAAACATGCACGGTAACCTTGTGGGAAAAAAACCTACCATTCACGTCCTTTAAACAGGTTTTAAAAAAAGCGGCCAAATTTCATTCATTAATTACGGATAAAGCCATCTTTTCCGCCCGCTCCCACTCATGGACCGTGATTAACAGCTATAACAAACTCATCCCGGCTACCTACCTTGCATCAACATACTCCGTGTTTTAAAAAAAAAGGCTGATGGCAGTGAGATTGGGCAAATTACCAACTCTGGCTGACGAACCTGTCTGGAAACGCTCAGAAGCAAACAACTGCCGACTATGTGGCATTACAAAAGAAGATATAATCCATATTATATGCCACTGCAAAACACTGACCCAGGAGCGAACACTCTTTCTAAAGAACATTTTTAAGGCCAAAGGTCTACGCACCTGCAGATCTGCCATCATTGGTGCCTTAGACTCAACAGACCCAATAATTAATTGCAAATTTATAAAATTCTTGATATTGTGAAAACAATAAGGAGGACCCCACTCTACATAGTAGAGGACGGTGGGGAAAATGTCATTAAAGAAAGAACAGACGTCCGGGTTCGTGGGACAAGATGTTGTCTCTTGGTATGGAACCAATGGGTATCACTTTTTATGAACGAGGGTATTTTTTACCCTGGGGAAGGCAAATTGAGTACACACTTATTTCAACATTTTCAATCAGTATTGAGAAAAATTCTGCTATATAGAAATATTTATGTTTAAAATAATTTTAGGAAAATTGCACGTACGTGGGTTTCGAAAGACAGGTCTAGGACATTGACAATGTTATGGGCTATTAGTTCAAATATATGAACGAACCCGGACGTCTGTTCTTTCTTTAATAAAATTCTTGATAGCCTTTGAAAAGCGGCTGAAAGCTCTTGATATTTTAAAATAAGATGCGCAGTATTGGTCACTATTTTAACCACGACCAATTGGATAAAGCTCCTACCAGTATCATCTTAAATTTTGCACTTTTAACTGTTCTATGTAGAAATTTTACTGATTTTATTGTAATGCTAAATTCTCTTCCATCTTTGTTTTGTTATGGTTTTAATTAACTAAACAATAAAGTTTATTATTATTAGACGTTGGAGACTACAAGGGAGTCTAAAGTTGACCACTGATGTAAGTGTGGTCATTAGGTGCTGGGTTGTACTTTATCTCATTTCTGGGCGTGATAATTTTGCCCGCACAGGGTCTTTAAAAATCTCGTCAGTATGTTTAAGCAGTCCCTTAAGCATAGGTAGTGTCTGTGTTAATCTATGAGAGGAACTTAGGATCTCAAATAGAAAATTCTCTTCAAGAGCCTCTTTATGTAATTCCACCCCATGGTATTGAGCAGCCCTATTAAGTAGCTCTATATACCCTATATGTTGTCATCAGGGGTGAGGGTTTGGAAGGGTATAGAGCCAGATAGTTGTCTGTGATCGGATCTGTATTATAGTCCTCCCAGGGGTCATTAGCGTCCTGTGGCCTATCTTCATCCCCATCCCCTTTACCTAATGTACCAGGTGATTGAGGTTGTCGGAAATGTATAGGTGTGATGAGCAAATTTGGGTCCATGGGTGAAGGAGGTGCAATGGGAGGAGGAGAAGGATTAGTACCAAAATTCTTGAGTCTTAAAGGAATGTGGTAGTCCTCTTGTAAGCCCATTTTCCTTTTCTCTGGCAGTTTCACATGAATATGTCAAGTATCTAGATGGATAATCAGTTCTTTTTCTTTTGGATCTGTGTTTGCAGGCGGAACTTCTAAATGAGGCTCTTTAGATGGAACAGTCGTTTTCTCTTTGGCCGCCGTACTTTTCGGCATCAAAAGTTTCAGTTCCGAAGCTTGCTGCTCAGAAGATTTACTCTTCGTTAGCGAGGGAATGGCCACAACGACGTGCTTCGATTTCGATGCCGAAGGTTTCGGATTGGCATCGACATGTGGTCGACTCAATACCGAGCCGGAAGGCTTTGATTTGTGTTTCGATGCTGGGCTGGAGAGCGGGGCGTACAAAACTTTTTCTCTGTGCCGACCTTGGCCCGAGGACAGAGGAAGAACCAGAGCCTTTTTTTTCAACAAATGTTGGGGCAGGGAGGTGTCTGTGCTCACAGTACGCTGACCCAGTGTCACTTGCTCTTGTTCTTCCATGTCAGAATTGGATTCGGACACAGAGATGTGTTCCCCCTCTTCTTCAGCTCCTTGTGCATGGAATTCTTCCCTGTCGAGATCTTCACCGAAGATAGCCGGTGGGGAGCCGCATTGTTGGTGCATTTCGTGATGTCGAGCCCAACGGTTACGGAGCATCTTCATTCATCAAACTATCGGCATGAGTCACAGCCTTGTTGGTCGTGTTCAAGGAATAGACCGAGATTGCACACTTCATGCAAGATGTGTGGAAAATTAATACGGTTTGGTAAACATTATCTGCGCCATCTTGCCTCTTTCCCCCGATGCCACACTTTTTGTCGTACACACCCGCCATTTTAGGTGCCTTGGTCAGAACCACACTCTGCACGCCGCTGACCCCTAGCACGGCTCTTCACCCTCACAAGCACATCCCCCGCACGCTGACAGCCTCCGCTCTCACATGCCTTGGGTCATAATCCCCTCTTCCACGCAGCTCTGCCTCGGAACCCCATCCTGTTCCCAGCGCGACACTTCCCTCCATCCCTTTCATGGTCCCGGATCCCTTGATAACACCCCTCTTCCCTTTGTGCCCGTTTGTCTCACCCGTTCCCAAGCCGCCACCTGGCCCTGCGGATACTGTCATTGCCCCTTCCTCCTGTACAGTAGGAAACACCCCCCCCCCCATCAAAGGATCCTTGAGCTGTTCAAAGCCCCCGCCCCATGAGATCCGATCAACCCCACACATTCCGTGAATTGGCGGAATGCCCAGCTGCGCGATAATCATCATCTGTTGTGACCGGGGTGGGGACTACAACTGTAAATGTGTGTGGGAACGGGCCTGAAGCGGGGATTCCGAGGATGTCTTCCGGTACTTCAAAGGGTTGACAGAGATGTGTTTTATGCAATAAAGTAATAAACCGGAGTATAAGAGGCCAGGCCTCAGAGATGCAGTTAGAGCACCTCGTGACGATACTTGCTGTCCGAACTGATGTGTTTCTCCTCCGGAGAGAATAAAACTTCTGTTTCCTGCCTTCCAGTCTCCAGCGCCTGCCTCTTTGTTTGGTAAACTTAAGTGGGTATAGAGGCGGCTAACGCCGGGCAACTTCGGAAAAGGTCTTCTGCCTGTACCTTTTTCAACAATTGGCATCCCAAACGTGGGGCCCATCAGCGACACGTGGATCCAGTGGGAGAGGTCCTGACGACAGAGTGAACGACTGCAACGATCGGGAGAGCTCCTGCCCAATAGACCCTCGTCTGGCAGCCGATCATCCGAACTTCACTGGTTCCGAACAGACCTCTCTCGAGTGATCTACGGTCCTGACTGGGAACCATCAGGAGTGCCGCGAGGAATACGGAGAAAAGAGGACGATCGGGCGCTGGATTTGGAAGACAAGAAACTGACCATGCGGTCCGGGTAAGGTCGTGTAAACACGACAAATTGCGAAATGATTGTTTGATCGTTTGGAAAATACTAGTATTACTCTTTGTTGATTTGTTTGGAGATTCGCTGTCGGCAAACGGAGAAACAACCGGCTCTCTCTTTGCAAGCAGTGAAAGATAGGTAACGCAGCCGTCGTGCCTATCTTTCTCCCCCACTGATTGATTGTTTGAACTCGAACTACGGTTCGTGGATTGTTTTCGGGAGATTTCCCTCTCCCACACTGATTAATTGATTGAACCCGAACTACTGTTCGCGGATTGTTTTCTGGAGATTCTCTGTCTGCAAACAGGAAAGAACAGATTCCCTCTTTGCAGATAGTGAAAGGGTTGGTGACGCAGACCTTTGCGGGCCTACTTATTCTCCCCACTGATTGTTTGATTGACCGAACATTGACTGTTTGATATTGGTTCATGAGGTATTCACTGCCTGCAAACAACGTAGAATAGAAATATTCTGTCTAGTCTTTGCATGCAGTGATAAGATAGGTAGTGCTGACTTTTGTCCCCATTGTGATCCGTCATGTCTATCTTCTCCTCACTGATTGGTAGCTGGTTCAACCCGGACCGTTTATTAGAGGTGGACCATCTAGCTCCGCTGGAAGGCACCCCTAATAAAGACATGTTCACAAAATATGGATTAGTTACCATAGTGTAATCGGCTGGACAGGGATAGGTAGGAGTTGAGTCTTGGTAGGTTTCAAACTAGGTTTTATTGAGCGATATAGACGGTCAGTACAAGTAGGGCGGGTGGTAGGTCGCCGCGGAGATCGACTTCTTTCTCTCCGGCTCTTCCCGATCACTCCTTCTTCCCGCCTTAGATTGATCCCTCTTCGTCCACTTCTGTCGGTCTCCATCGTCCCAGCCTCCACCGAAGGAGAGAAGCAAGACAGAGGAAAGTATCAGGACAGGGTTGTGCTGTAGTATAATACAGGGTAGGGGGGGTGAGGAATAACACGGTGCAACTTTTACCAAACGTGACAGTGAGTGAAGTGCCCAGGGGATTTACTCAAAGGTACCGGGGCTCCCACGGCGTCTGTTCCACACCCACCCCGCAACTCTGTTACGCACCTCTGTGAGCCACGCCCCTCCGGGGGAGTGGCTGGGCGATGCGTGGGGTCGGTGGCCTCCTGGCTCTGCTGATCCCGCCTGTCGCCTTAGGAACCACCGGCGTCCCGTTCCGTCCGTCGCCTGCTCTCTCGCTATAGGAATCCCTGTCGATGAGACCTCGGGTCCGGACTCGGCTCCCGGCTCTTGAGCTCCTCCCACGTAGTCTCCGTCTTCGTCCTCGGGTGCTGCTTGACCTTGTCCTGGACCCGTCGCCGCAGCCGTCCTCGGTTCTTCTTCTCCGTGCTCTCCTTCGTCCTCACGATACCTCGCCTCCTCTGCTCTCTCGCTCCTCGACTCTCCACTGCTCCACGCCTCACCGCCTCTCCAATCCACTCTGACCGCTCCTCCGGTGTATAGACACACCTGGTCCTGGGGCAGGGAGTCTTTTATGTCCGGTATAGGCTCCTCCTTCTCCTTCAGCATACCTGGCCAGTTAAAGGGACCATGTTCCCATTCCTCCTCGTCGCAGCTGTAGGTTTCCTCCACTCGGTGCCACGTAGGTTCGTCCGCTGCCTGGGGAGATAAGAGGGGGGGGTCACACGTTATGAGTTCACTCCCGCAGACCGGGGTCAAGGGCCCCGCGTCCTTGCTACACATAGCTTATAGTAAGCTATGGCACAAGTATACCAAAGAAAATCACGAGAAACAGTGGCCACTGATAGGATCCTTCGACCTCGATAAAATAGAAACGTTAGAAATAGCCCTTTGTAGTAGTAAGACAACGCCTATTATGCTCGACAGTCTCGGTATGTGGCGCAAAGAAGCAATGCTACGAAAAGAGAGAGACGAAGTCAGAGTAGGTAAAGAAACGCGACAGACAACCTTCCAAGCATCTAAAAGGCCAAAGGAAAGGATAGCGGCGACACGGTTCCAAGGAGTAAACACAGGAAGGGAACGGTGTAAAGGGATGTACCGACAGGACAACCCCGAGACACGACGACCCGAACGTAATCCTCCGACATTACGCGCGGGACGAACAGACTTAGGACAAAATCAATGTGCTTTTTGTAAATATTCCGGGCACTGGAAAGCCCAATGCCCGACTCTACTGAACACGGGTAAGAGCAGAGAGCCGACAGAGATAACAGGCCGGCAGAAAGGGAAAAAGCGTGAGACAAAGATGAATCAGACTGACACAGACAGGCCGGATAGAACCACCGCGTTTGATTACGCCCGATGGCACAGATTTCGCCAGACCGATTTCAGCGACATGTTTGAGTTCTCATAGATCGAGCAGCGCTAAGACGGGAAACCCAGTCAAGCTCTAGGTTACCCGGTGACGAACCCCGTACTACCGCTACTGTTCCCGAACACAAAAGCCACCCTTTTCGGATAACATACAGAAACAACACACAGAGTAGTTTCGGACAGATTAGTACACATTCCATTAATGAACTCAAACTTTGAGCGCAATGGGACTGATTACTCTCTGCTGCCCCCACTCTGTGGACAAAAGCAATTACAGGCCTGCATAGACAACCCCCGTTCAGGAAAACTGTTCTTGTGGACACCCCACCCCCCATTACCCAGGCATAAATACCTACCCCCACTGCAGTGAGGTTCTCGTAGTAAAAAGATTCAAGGAAGCCAAGTCTCTGTCATATAAGTTAAGATTTAATTCCAGTAAAATGACACCATACTAATAGGAGCAATACAATACATATTACACCCACTCCGGAAGTTCCCAAAATGCAACAGGTCACCGGTCACGCCCATCCGGAAGGTGAAACACTCAGCACGTGTGGGGCAGGGTCCTGCCGACAGCCAGCAATCACGGAGGTCGCCGGTGGGATGCCCAGGAGACACCATGGGCCCGGCATGTCCCATCCTCTTCTCCCATATGGTCTAGCGGTTAGGATTCCTGGTTTTCACCGCCGCGGTCCGGGCCACGAGTGGGGAGGGGGCGGATGCAGATGACCCCCTCCCTCGTATCTTCTGGTCCGGCCATCACGAATACCTCCGCTGAAAAATTGGTGCAGGGTGGGCTGGGAGAGGGAGGCGACGCGAACGAGCCTCCCTCGCCTCCCCAGGTGGAGGTTTCCCAGCCCCGGCCCGGCGCAGAAATCCTCCAGCCGGGCGACCACCCTACTTGCGCAGCACAGAACATGGAATGGCCGGCCACCCTACTTGCGCAGCACCGGACACGGAATGGCCAGCAACCATACTTGCGCAGCACGAGACATATGATGGCCCTCAAGTGTACTGGTGGAGGCACCACAGCTGCACCTTAGCGCCCCAAGCCGAATGTCCTGCTCCTACGGCACAGTCCCGTTTTTTTTTCACCCTAAGAAGTCTATGTAACTAGGACGCTTGCCCACCTGGGCACAAGTCCCCACCTCCGACAGCCTCTCCACGACCTTGAAGATTCTACAAGAGTCCCAGGAGCCCTCGGCCCCTACAGGCTTCCGGTGGGGAACAACTGCTTTGATCACTAACGACGTAGCCACAAGATGGTGGTGCTCTCGTGTCAGCGCCAGCGTCAGTCTGAACCATCCAGAAAGATTGTGGGCTAACAAATTCGAGCAAGTTCCGGCTGAACCTCAACGCGACCCGGTAGGAGAAATTTTGCTCCCCCTCCCCCTTTTTGATTGATGGTCCACATTGCCTGCCCCTTCTGTTAGCACAAACCCTTTTTGAACTGCCGAAAGGGACTCTGGTCCAACCGCCGGTTGTTGGAGACATTTTGTCCCTGATGCTGCTTCCGGACTAACCCGGCCTCGCCCAAAATGGCGCCGGTATCAACAGGAACTCACGAACACCTTGTGGTGTTTCTCGCTAATAAGACTTGATGTTCTGAAATATGTATATGATCTTTTGTACACTTGACGAAAAAGAGGGAGGGTTCACTTGGCGAACATGTAAAAAGATCCCGTTAAAATGTTGGTTTCAATGTACGATTTATTATGATGTTATTGTAACTGGTACATAACGTCGCTTATGACACACGTCCACGGTATGCATCTAGGAAATTTGATTGCAACTAGTCTAACTATGCTTCCAATTATGAAACGAATGCCCCCTGATCCCTCAACTGTTGGTAGACGTCTTTATTCTCCTGCAAAATGACAAAACAAACCCTTTTTACATGTTTTATTAATGCTGCAAAATAGCCCCCTACTGTACGTGCTTCAACCAACGCTGTGTCCGGCCAAATACTATTGCACCCTCATATTTTACATGCTGATCAAATCGTGTTAATAAAGGTTTTTCAAACTATGAACAGGTATCGCATACTTTTGTAAATGTGGGATCAGCGGGAGGGTTTTTCTGTGCAATCTGTTTTGTTCTCTTTTTAAGGCTATTAGAAAATGGTTGCTCAGCCCTGGATTAATGATCGGATCTAAGGCACGTTACGTTGCCTCCAAATGTGCGACTGACCCAGGAACAAACGCATGAAGAAGGACCTCGACTTCTGAGAACGGGTAAGAGTGACGCGGTGTAAATGATAAAATGTTATAAAGGCATGGTACTCAAAGGTACTAGGGTACAGGGTTGGCCGGAGAGCCGATATGCCTTAGGACATCACCGCATGGGGAATGATTTAAGGATCCCGATAGCTGGATACATCTACAAACTAGATACCTCGCACTAAGCGCCTCCGATTTTTTAAACGTTTCCCTACACATGACCTATAAATGCCACACTCGGACCGTCTCCCTCATGAACAACCTATCGCTTGCCACCCTTACCCCACTGCCCGCACCCCTGGCTTCAGAAACCAAGACCCTAGGGATTATATCCCGGGGGGGGGGGGGGGGGGGGGGGGGATAAGACGAGTATGTGGTAAGTAAAGGATTTTCGTGCCCGTACATTTGATATGCTCGAATGTTGTCCCCCCTCCCTTCCCCTCTTTTTCCTCCCACTACAGGTTACATTGGAATCACGACTGGGGTATATTGAAGATCCGAAGCCACGCCATGTCTGATACATGAAGCAGACGAACGCAGCAAGGTGGCACCTAAAGACACCCACACACTGCTCTTGTAACGAAAGAGCCAATCGTTGTATGATATGATGAGACGCGATCACCCCTAACCCGTGTTGCGTGAATGAGCACATGTCACGTATGTCTGAAACTGAGAAAATGTTTTCTATGCGACTGAAGCATTGACTTAACTAGGCAAAGGACTGAGAGTGCGAGGAGTGCGACAAAATGGTGCCCTTTTACTCAATGCATGTCCCTTTGTCAGACTGCATGCTTTCTAAATCCTAACCCAGACCCGTAATGTCTCATGTTGTGTAATGCACCGAATAGCCTATCTTAGTACACGGCCACCCTCCATGTCTCACATGTACTGTTTAGCCTATTGTTGCATATATATATATATATATATATATATATATATATATATATATCTCTCTCTCTCTCTCTCTCTCTCTCTCCTCCACACTCTCACTCTTCCTAACGACTGGCACCTAATTGGCGAACCACCATCCCCGGTGCACCACCCAATTGGCTCCAAATACCGCAAGTATTTGCACAAATTTGTCTTAATAAAATCACATTGATGCCATGTTACTACCTCTCCTTTCTGCTAAATATTGATAAAAACTAGATTGGCCAGAAGAGAAAGGACAGGTAAAGACGACTGAGGTTCCCTAATCTGACTCGTAATCAAGGAACCACATGTCAGTGGCTTTTTATGATAAAAACAGGTAAACGCGACCCTCCCCGTCCCGAATTGTCTCAATGCCCAAACAGTAAAAGTGATCGAAGCATCCCCGACTTCCCAGAACGCCCCCAGTTTTTTAATGAAGTAGCTAGGTTGTGAGAGACTATGTAGAAAGTGGAATGATGTTCGCGAAGTTAAGATTAGATCGAAATGAAGAAATTGTTGCAGTAAACCCTGTTGAAAGTGAAATGTTTAGCTAAAAGATAGGATACATCGATATAATGGAAAATTGTTTTAGCCCATGTTCATTCCTCAGAAAGATATCTATCAGGCCATGGTGATAGCACGTTGCATTTTTTTTCCCGTAAAATACACAGCCCTGAAGAACGGTATAGCTTTGTAAGACTCGTACTAGAAAAGTGGGTCTCTGCCAGAAGAACTGACGTGACTGTAATAAACGAATTCAATGAATAGGTATCAGACCTCGTACCACGACAATGAATGTAATACTAACAAATGCCAAAGAAATAGTTACGATAGAAAGTTGTAGGGAATCCAGCAAACCTATCATCAATTATTTATACGTTGGTTGTAAACCCCAATGTAATGGATGTTTCCCCAGTTGCTTGGAGTTGGGAGAGAAATAGACTTATGTGATTACCTTCCTCTGCCAGTTCTCTAAAGACTGTCTTTTCAAAACTCATTTAAGGGTACCCCTGTCGGAGGAGAGAGAGACCGGATGTGGGAGCACGCGGCCTGACTGCAGATCGCGGAACACCTGTGACATCGACCAAGGCGGGACTGCAACAGTAAGGAGTCGCAGGACGAGGCACTGTTTCTGACAAAATGAAAGGAAAGGGCTGACCTGATGCCCCTGCTCGATGATCAACATGTGCCGAAAAGTCCCCGCCCTCTGAGCCCGGTCATGGGCCCACCTACCTGAAATTTTCCGTCCCCTTGGTCTGTTCCCGATCTGGCCCTGCTCCATCCCCTCTTCCCCCGACCTACCACAAGGACTACCCGCACACACCCCCTTCTTCCACCTGAACTCTTTGACAATCGACTCGAAAAAGAGCAAAAACTGCAGTCCGATTGAATAGGGTTTTGTTGCAAACTAAAATGAAACTTGGGTGCCCTGTCTAAGGTACCCATGAAAGAACAGTGAGGACACAGGGGAAAAGGACCTTTTTGACCAGAAAAACGAGGAAAAGGTCATGCCCTGCAACGCAGGACCCGGAATAGAGCTGAACGCATAGCTCCACCGCCGGTGCTCAACAGCGCCAACTGAAGACGACAAAGAATGCTGAGAACTCACTAATAATGGTCCACAACAATAAGACACTGGAAAAAGCAGCACCCCTCCTCTTCGAACAGTGACACCCCTGATTATCGTTTTTACTACGTCTCATTTCTCTCCCAGCCACCATTGTATTGATTATGCTCCAACCAAGTATGAAATGAACTTACATATGTAATAACCTATCAGTTCATACTCCGAATGACTATAAGCATCTATGAAATGTACCCAATGCTATCACTACAGAATCATTTTTTTGTCCGACATTGCATTACTATGACTTTCCTGCAACGAGCTTAACGACGGGCCCGCCTCCTAAGATGAAAGATTTTAAATGTAATGTTTATGCACAGTTCCTTCGTCTAGGTTCCTACTTATTTACTTATGACTGCCACAGTAGACATGGATAGGAAATAGGCCAGCAAGATGTCTTGTGAATGTTAAAGGGAGGACTGTGGAAAATTAATACGGTTTGGTAAACATTATCTGCGCCATCTTGCCTCTTTCCCCCGATGCCACACTTTTTGTCGTACACACCCGCCATTTTAGGTGCCTTGGTCAGAACCACACTCTGCACGCCGCTGACCCCTAGCACGGCTCTTCACCCTCACAAGCACATCCCCCGCACGCTGACAGCGCCCGCTCTCACATGCCTTGGGTCATAATCCCCTCTTCCACGCAGCTCTGCCTCGGAACTCCATCCTGTTCCCAGCGCGACACTTCCCTCCATCCCTTTCATGGTCCCGGATCCCTTGATAACACCCCTCTTCCCTTTGTGCCCGTTTGTCTCACCCGTTCCCAAGCCGCCACCTGGCCCTGCGGATACTGTCATTGCCCCTTCCTCCTGTACAGTAGGAAACACCCCCCCCCCATCAAAGGATCCTTGAGCTGTTCAAAGCCCCCGCCCCATGAGATCCGATCAACCCCACACATTCCGTGAATCGGCGGAATGTCCAGCTGCACGATAATCATCATCTGTTGTGACCGGGGTGGGGACTACAACTGTAAATGTGTGTGGGAACGGGCCTGAAGCGGGGATTCCGAGGATGTCTTCCCGTACTTCAAAGGGTTGACAGAGATGTGTTTTATGCAATAAAGTAATAAACCTGAGTATAAGAGGCCAGGCCTCAGAGATGCAGTTAGAGCACCTCGTGACGATACTTGCTGTCCAAACTGATGTGTTTCTCCTCCGGAGAGAATAAAACTTCTGTTTCCTGCCTTCCAGTCTCCAGCGCCTGCCTCTTTGTTTGGTAAACTTAAGTGGGTATAGAGGCGGCTAACGCCGGGCAACTTCGGAAAAGGTCTTCTGCCTGTACCTTTTTCAACAGATGGTGCACTAAAACTTAGTGCGACACCCGGGAAGAATTTGAGTCCGTTCCATCGACTGCTAGCGAGCCTGACGCGGGTGAGCCCAAAGGCCCTCCACGAATCTTCCGATCGAAGGCTTTGAGTGGAAACGATACACGGAGAATGGGTAACGCGATCGAGAACAATACAGTTGAGGGTAGTGGATTGCGTGTCAAGGGAAACCCAAGAAATGGTGTTGAACCGGAACAACTCAATTCACTTCCAAACCTGATGGCAGAAAAAAACAAACTAACAATGGAGTCGATGCCCATGTGCACTATCGCCGAAAGGAGGAGTCACCTACCTCGTGACTGGAAAAGACTACTTGGGATAAAAACAAACTGCACACATCCGGATCAAACATTAGATGGCAGGCTATGCAAATCATGTGATCTACAGCTCACATGCCTCCAACTGTTATTTTCTAGGACAATGTAAGAAATAGGCTGCTTCCCTACATGGGCCTAACTCTGAAATATAATAGGGGCCAGGCGATCTTGAGGGGAAGGGGAAAAAAGGGAAGGCAGGGGTGGGGAAGGCACCAGAGCAGGCCGCCGCAAGGGGTCCGGCCTCTGAGATAGCAGCTGCTTTACTAGATTGAAGCAAGGACGAAGCCAGTGATGAAAATTCAGAAGAGGAGCTTGCTGGTTGGGGGAGAGGCAACGATGTAGGAGCGGAGGTTGTCAAACCCATGAGGGTCTATTCAAGAACACGGCAGGGCAAGATTGTGAGGGCCGGGTCAGCCCGCACCGGCGCAGGTACCAGGGAAGTGCGGGCAGTTAGCACAAGAGAGGCACAGGTTTTAGGGTGGGGTCTCAAGTGGCACAGACTGAGGAGCGCGGCAGATGGATTTTGGTTGAGGGAGGTGGAGGAAACCCAGGCTTTGCGAGCTATAGCAACCAGCAAACAGCTTATTTGCTTCCTTCTCACAGGTGACACCAGGTGGCAGTGGGGCGGACATAGGAGAGCACAGTGCAGCTTCAGTTCCCAGCGGAGAAGTGGAAGCAGGCCACGGTGTGGCCAGCTGGACAGCATCATTGGACCTTACAAACACTAACCAAAGAAGGTCTAGGATGGCCTCGTCCGTGCCAGCGGCAGGAGGGTTCAGAGCACCACCATGCGTGGTGAGGCATGGGATATGTCATTCTGCATAAGCAAAACAATTGGGGGGCAAGGTATGGCCCCTCATCACACCATGGAACAACAAGCATTTGTAGGGCAAGACATACATCTACATTTGTGGGCAACACATGATGAAAAACGTGTTGCAGGTAAGGAGGGAATGAAGGAGACATAGCTGGGAAACAGAGGAGAATAGGTGGTGGCAGAAGGGGGTAGGTCAGGCGGGGTGAATCTAACCAATATGCGCATAGTGTCTTACAGGATTCAGGTGCCGGTCGCCAACGGTATGGAGGACAGTGTTCTGGAGAAAAGGAGACAGCTGGCGAGGCAACAGGCTCCAGAGCGGGCACCAAACTCAGTGCCAGGTAAGGAATTGGAGGATTGGGCGAAAGCTTCCAGGATTGTTTCAATTGGTGTGGATGTGAGAGAGAAGCTGGAGAGCAGAGAAACCAGGTTGAGGAGGGCCCTCTATGTGAAATATACCGGGTTGGGCATAGAGAAACACAGTGAGAAGGCTAAAGGAGAGTCAGGTGTTGGACGGGAGACAGTAAACAGGGCATAAGTACACCTGAAGCAAGCACAAAAGAGGCTACAGAAGGGCAGCAGGCAGCGAGTAATGACACGGAACAGAGAGCCAGCAGGGATGCAAGAGCTGGGAAAGAGGAAGGTAAGGCCAAAGGGTCAGAGAGCAATGAGTTAAGGATCAAAAAGCAGCGTTACACAGGAGTGTCCAAGCCTTAGGGCGTGCACCTAATGCTTCCCACCAAAGAAAAGACCTGGAATGGAGAATACACACAGATGCTCAAACTCTTGCACAGGGATTGGAGGGCCAAAGAGGGGGTCAAAGGAAGAAGAGTATGAGTCATCCAAGAGGCTTGAAGTGCCTCGGGAAATAGAAACCTGGACAGTGGCTTTCTTAATATTCACCAGCGTATACTGCAAGAAGCACCCAGAGAGATATGTGGTGCTTTTTAAGTAGTTGGATGTAATAAGGAAGGCGCAGATCAATTATGGGGGATCTGCGTAGGCCCAATATTGATGATGAGTTCAGGGCATGCATGGCTCTGGATCTCGATCTCGATACTCAAGGGGGCGGGGGGTGTTAGGGAGATAAATTCTGATTTAGGGCATCATACGATGGGGCCATCCAAGTTCAGGAAGACTATCATCACCGCAAGTGGGCTGCTGATAGTGTACCAGCCCTTTCAGATGTGACCCACCCGAGGAAGGGTGAGGACAAAAAGTAAGGGACAGGGTAGTCAGCTGGGAGCCTGCTTGGACTTCAATAAAGGCTTGTGTGTGAGGGAATACTGCAAATTCGGTCACAAATTTTCCAAATGCACAGGAAGACATGCCCACCTATGGGGCGGGAGGGATATCACAAATTTTCCAAATGCACAGGAAGACATGCCCACCTATGGGGCGGGGGGATACAAACCGGTACATATGCATGGCAGTGGCAGCAGGGCAGCATGGACAAACTTTAGGCTTAAGGGGAGGTAGAGAGGCACAGGATATAGGGATAAAAGCTTGTACACCAATTACATTGGGAAGGCTTGATGTCTGCCTGCAGCAATACAACCAAAAAGGAGGATACTGATTTACTGAGGGAGGGATTTCGCAGGGGATTTCGGCTGGGGTACAAGGGCCCAAGGGTGCGTAGATGGTCAAACAATCGTAAAAGCATGAGCGCACAAAAGCAGGTGGTGAGGGACAAGTTACTTAAAGAAATACAAGAGGGCTGGATGGCTGGACCACTTTGTGAGTGATCCCTGCCTAATTTGATTGTATCCCCAACTGAGGTTGTTCCAAAAAAAGAAAAAGGGCAGTTCAGGCTCACACAGCATCTATTGTGGTCAGAAGGATCCTCAGTGAATAACTTTATTCAGGAATATCAAGTCTCAGTGACATACTCCCCGACTGAAGTGGCACTCTCCGTGGTATAAAAGTGGCACACATGGCAAAAAAAAGACATCAAAACAGAATTCCGATTGCGGACCGTATACCCAGAGGATTTTCAGCTGTTGGGCATTCAGTTTGAAGGCAAATTGTATGTGGGCAAGTCCCTACTAATGGGGTGTTACATCTTGTGTGCCCTCTGAGTGTTTTAGTACGTTCTTACAATTATTATTCTCATGGTGCACAGGACATGAACGTGTCACACACTACCTGGGTGATTTGTCTTTCGTGAGTAAACCTGGTTCCAACGACTGCCAACAGCTCAGGTAAGTTTTCAGGATCCCATGGGGGGTCTGGGGAGTGGCCATTGGCATCTGAGAAGAAAGTAGGACCCAATGTGGTGCGGATTTTCTTGGGTATTGAGATTGATTCAGTGGCTACGGAAGCACGCCTCCTAGCAAATAGGAAAATCAAACAGCACTTGCTTCTGGATTCCATGTTGGCTACGGCAACAATCAAAGAGGTACAGGTTTTACTAGGGCATTTGATCTTTGGCTGTAGAGTAGTCCGAGCAGGGAGAACTTTCTATAAGCCTCAGGACTGTCCATGTCTCGTTGACCGTTGCCACATCACCATGTGTGGCTGACGGCAGGGGTGCAGATGGAATTACTCATGTAGCATTTTTTCCTGGGATCGTTCAATGGCGTGTCATTGAGGGCACTTAAGAAAGTGGAGTGAGATGCACAGATAAACTTAGATGCCGCTGGGGTGATGGTTTGTACTAGCAGGGGAAATGAGGCACAGAAGAATGGCCACAGGTGTGGAAGCAGAGGTAGAGGAGCATTGCCTTTCTGGAGTTCTTTCCCCTGGTGGTGGCAGTAACTCTGTGGGGGGCTGTAGGTACATATGAGTGTAATATTCAAATTGATACCATGGCAATGGTGCAGGTGGTGAACTGGCAGTCCACAAGAGATATGCAGGTGTTAAAGCTGCTGAGGGTCTTTGAGAATTGAGGTGCCTAAAGTACAATATTTAGTTTTGGGCGAAACATGTGCCCGTGATAGACAATCACATTGCAGATGCCTTATCTTGTTCACAGTGGAAGAGATTCCATGGGCTGACCAAGGAGGCGGACAGGGAAAGTACTTGAATGCTGCAGGAGCTTTGGACTGTAGACGACAGGGGATGCTCCAGCTGGTGGTAGGGTCACTGCAGTGTCTACGAGGAAGTTGTATGCGCAGACCTTGACGGAATTTTCAGACAGTGGGGCAAGAAGAAGGCAGGAGGACTGGGAAAGGACAGAGGACGTGGTGCAGTTCATTTTGTCACTAATTGAGAAAGGGCTGTGGGGGGTCACAATATCAGAAAAGTGGCAGGCACAGCGTTCATAGGAAAGCTGTTGTGGGGTTACGCTGCATCAGCAGGAGAGCTGGGGAGAAGGATTTTAGAAGGTTGGGCCAGGGAAGCAGGATGAGAGGGGCCATTGAGTAGGCCACTGACTTGATCATGTTTATGATGTAATTCTCTGCCTGCCTACGATCTGTGGGGGGATGACGAAATGGTGTTCTTTTCAACCTTGATGGCATGGATGTTCTTTGGTGCTTTTCAAGTGTCAGAGCTGTTAGGCGGTAGGGGGAGTAGGGGTTTGCTCTGGGAGGAAGAGAGGCGGTCAGGTGCAGGCCTTGAAGTCCTTGGGCGCAAGGTCAAGACTGATTTGCATATGGCTGGGTCCAAACTGGAATGGCATGGTGAGCAAAAAAACGATGGACTTAGGCCCAGATCTCTGTTCTGGAGTGAATGTATGACATTGTTCTGCATTCCGTCCATCAGTTGTTCTTTTTGCACTTTGAGTCTGATCATACAGGTCAAAAACAGATCATAAGGGGAAGGGTAGGATGGTGTTGCCCCAGGAGTATACAGTTGCGTCTCCCTAGGATTAGGACCAAGGTTGCTGTAGGGATAGTCGCCAAACAGGAGGTAGGAAAGTCAGTGACGACATTCCAGCTGCTAGCTGTTATACGCGAGGAGCTTTCACATTTGGGGTTGAGGCAGGATGTTATGGAACACATTCCTTCCAGATAGGGGTGGGTAGGAGGGGTTGGAGTCAGGAGAATATCATGGGGTTGAACAGGTGTCTTCTGAATGAATCCAGTGGTACGGGTGTGGGAGGGGTTGGATGGTATTGTTGATCCATTACCATATTCTCACTTGCTGTGTTTCAGGTTTTGTTCCGGCCAGGAGGCCGCAGGTTTAGCCATATGGAAAAAGCCCAGTTAGGGTCTTTATCTAGAAGGCGGTTGGACGAACCCATGGGTTTTTGTGAATTTTATTGTTGTTGACGGCGGCAATCCACGCTGAAAAGGAACATCTAGACAAGGCATGAAATTAAAGGTTCATTAGGAGGTTAAGTTTGCTAGAGGTAAATGCAGTAAAGCTGTATGGGAAGTGAAAAGTCTCAATTGCTGAAGATCAGCCCAGGAGGAGGCAGAGACTTGCAGGTTTAAGTTTTGTGTGGGGGGAGGGACATTTAGGAGTGGGAGGTACTTTAACATAGGTGAACATCTTTGCATAGTGAGGTTTTAGTTTATTAAGGCGGAAGGCCCAGGGATTATATGTGATGTGCAATAAAGTGGCCTTTTTCACAAAAAGCCAGGGTCAGTGGTCTGTGCTGCACCCCTCTCCCCCAAATTGAAAAAAATAACCAATATCAAGGGAATGCATGAAGATACTAGCAGCTATTAGGATTATCACAGAGAATAGTTTCATGCTAGCAATTGACCCAGTGACTCAAACACTTAAAAAAATATATCAGGGGGCGTGGCCAAGATGGCGACGGAGTAAGACGTGCCTGCGAGCTCCTCCGGCACCCCGAGCCTTTCATAGCTTTGTTTAGCTGCACTTGGGCGATTTCAACCCCGGCTTTGACTCTCCTGGGGTTGCTAAGGTGCCCTGAATTAGTTTGATCCTTCTCCCGTCGAGCTACGACCTAGGACGGCGGACTTAGCCGAGGTGTTGGAATGGTGACGCACGAGTACCGGAGCGGCCTACGGAGCTTCGCCTGGGTTGCATCGGCTCTTAGCACGAGGGGACCCTGAACTCTAGCAAGTTGACGACTGAAGCGCTTGCTCTGCGGGTCCCCCCCACTGGGATTGTAGCGAGCCTGCCTGAGATCCCGGCGATCTATCTGGTTGTTGACGCCGGAGCGGAGGTGACGAAGAGGCGCCGACTTGTCTGGCGGCTGCTGGACAGCGCAGAAGGCTGAAGGAAGGAGAGGTGGTGCCATCTTGCCTCTAACCCTCTATGCCCTGGGGGCGACCCAACGGACGACCCAACGGACTTTGAGCGACGCGGTGAGTGCTGCCTTCTGATCGCATCGGTCCCCCGGTGTCTACGGAGCGGAAATAGCTGAAGGTGTGGAGGAGCGTAACTTGCTATCCGGGACGCTCTGGGGGGTCGCGAGGAGCCTGGACCTAAGCTGAGGCGTCGCACCATGGCGACTAGGAATCGCTTGAATAAGCCGGGGAAGGATGGTCCTGGTAAGGGGGCGTCCGGATCGCCCCCCGGCCCTAGCAAGTCGCCGGCCAAGGACGACACTGAGGGCCCGGTCACGAAGGCCTTCCTGATAGAGCTTTTTTCCTCCATCAAAGACGATATCACGGAACTGAAATCGCAACTAGCTTCCGATCTCCGTGAGGTCCGCCGAGACGTGGACGGCATCGGCGAGCGGGTGGTGACCCTAGAGGACCACGATTTGGGCCTCAGTGGGGATGTCCATCAGCTACAGCAGGACTTGCTCCAGCTACGCGAGCAAAATTTGGATCTTCAGACCCATTGCGAGGATTTGGAAAACTGGTCCCGCCGTAATAACATTCGGATCCGAGCGGTGCCCTGTGACGGAGACGGTGGGAACCTGCGGGAGTACGTGGAAGCTCTATTTCTGCAAATTCTGGCAGAGGACGATCGCACAGAGGTCTGGATGGACAGAGTACATCGGGTAGGCCTGCCACGTGGCGCGCGCTCGCCGCCTCCCGACATTTTGGTTTGTGTCCACGATTTTCAACTGAAGGAGACAATCCTGCGGAAGGCGAGGGACACCAATAACTTGCTTTTTCGTGGGCACAGCCCTCTGCTTTTTCAGGATCTGGCGGCTTCCACCTTGCAAAAACAACGGGACTTCCGCCCGATCACGGCCTTCCTGAGGGAGCACGGGGTGTCCTACTCCTGGGGTCACCCCTTTCGGCTCATTTTCAGGTGGCAAAACAGACTGGTGCACGTGAGATCCCTAGCAGCCGCCAGGGAGCTGCTGGGCATGGAGGAAGCAGCCGCGTCGGCGGGCGCCAGCGCCTCCCCAAGAAGACGTCGCCGTTCCCGCTCCCCAGCATGGCAGAGAATGGGCCGACACGGTGTGGCAGAGGGTCAGACTCCATCGGCGAGCCAGAGTGAAAGGGGAGAAGTTTTGGCCTTGCTAGCCCTGGTGACTGAGTCGAGCCGAGTGGACAGCTCCTCAGCGGCCTAGGCTCCCTCGACGGCGGCCCGTGGGAGCCGGGGGGGTTCTACCATCTCAGGTACTCTGTGGGACAGTACTCCACTGGAGGGTTACCCCGACCCTGAACTCGAGGGGGGCATTACCAGGGTCTTCTACCCCCGACCCTTAAGGTCATGTCCGACTTTCATTGTTCTCTTTCTAGTTCTGACTCTTTCTTTTTTGTGTTTTATTTTTGAGGCTCCTTTTGATTGTGGGAGGGTTGTTTGGGAAGGGACCCGGTGGTGGTGGCTGGGATTTGGTATGACTGTAGTGTGTTGGGTTTGGTTCTGGCGTTATGGGGTGCACTGATTGGAGCGGTGGGGGGAGGTGTTTGACTCAATGTTACCTGTTACAATAGGCTCCTGGAATGTTAAAGGCCTTAATTCTCCCCAAAAGCGCCAGAAAGTGTGGAAGTATATTCTTGATCATCAGTTAGATGTGGTGGGCCTGCAGGAGACTCATTTGGCCCGTAAAGATGAATCTAGACTTAAGCACAGGCAATATCCTTTGATTTACAAATCCTCTGCCACTACTAAGCACCGGGGAGTGGTGCTTTTGCTCCGCTCTACACTTCAATTTCAACCTGTGGGGGTGCGGGGAGACAAGGAGGGGCGATGGCTGATGGTGAAGGGGATGCTCATGGGTAAGCTTTGCACGAGGGTGGTTGTATATGCGCCGAATGTGGGCCAAAATGGGTTCCTGGAGGCCTTTCTGAGGGTGGTGGGGGACTTTGGGGAGGGAGCGTTGATATTGATGGGGGATTTTAATTTGGTTTGGGACAAATGTCTTGATTGTTCACATCAGCAGAGGACGGAGGCGGGTCTCTTCTCCCCTGAACTGCGTGATACTTTGATCAGTCTGGGCCTTATTGATAGCTGGCGTTCCCTGTAGGAGAGTAGGGTCTGCAATCCTATGATCACCCAGATTTTTTGCTTTTGTTTCACTGGTTTACGACTTTCTCTAGCTGTGGGCCTGCCAATCAGACCCACAGCCTGGCTGTTCTCTCTCCAAATTACAACATGTACCCTAGGTGCATTTACCAATTGGTACTGGGCCACCTTATCAGGCCCTGTAACTCAGGGCATAGGTGTATCCAGGGCCTACCAGGGGCTGAAGCATGTATTATGCCACCCCTGGCTGGCCTCCTAAATTTGACACAACTGGCTGCATGACAGCTGGGGCAAAGTCGTGTAATCACCCTTTGCTGTAGATATAGTATACCTATATCTAACCCTAAAAATGGACACACAGATTCCTATCAGTCACTCCTATGGCAGGCCTTGACAATCCTGAAGGCAGAGTGCTTGGAATCGTGTGAGATGGTGCTCTGGCATGAGCTGAGCCTGTCTGCAGCTTGCGGAACCAAGTCCTAATAGCTGTTCCATGATAACGCATACCATATACTCTTAAGTGCATTATAATCCTCGCGGTTAAATGCTATCTTTGGTATTGCTTTATCAAAACATGTCGAGTAAGGTGTCATACGAATACCCCTCGCCAATTCTGGCGACGGGGTTAGCATTCCACCCTTCTAGAGGGACACGACATGTATGTAACTGTGAACCCCGGTTAAAGTTAAACGAAGCCTCAGCTCCACAAAATGGATGCTGCCACCACAGACACGAGTCTGACCCCCTGCAGCTGGGAGTCCTTCCAGCGAGGGGAGCCTGGACAAAGGGTTTCCTGTCAAGGGCGGTGCTAGCACCGTCCCAGACAGGGTTTTGTGTATCCTGGGTAGGCAGGGCTTTACAGGAAGGTGACTGCTGAGTGGCACCCCGGTGCTCACTACGCATAGGCCGGTCAGAACCAGTTCCAGGGGCACACCAGCCCCTGGCCTGGGGGAAGTCCGGCATGGGAGAAGGGTGTAACCACCCCCCTCCTAGTCCCACCCACAGGCAGGACCTAGTCACCGGGTCAGCCCCTTTTCTTAGTATAAAGATAGGAGCGGGCCCCCTGTTCAAATGAGATCATCTTTGGAATCAAGACACGACTTTCTGCGAAAGGACATCAAGATTTCTTCTTCAAGATTCTCCCTTGTGACTAAGGAGTAGTCACCCTGCATCCGCAGGCACCATCAAAGAACACTGCAGTCTGCTGCAAGTCCTTCCTCAGGAATCCGACGACACAGCTCGACGAGACCCGGCTTCCCTGGCACCTCTGACCTCTACTCACCTCTACAGCCAAGCTGAGACCCGTGAGTGCGACGAGACCTCGAGGGACCGACGATCGCCAAGACTGCACGACTTCTTCACAACAAGCCCGCCGAGTGTCCCTCTGGTGAGTGCTTTGGGGTCCGAGAAGCCCCGACCCTGAGCAGCTCCAGCACCGAAGATCAGCCTCCCAGCATCTCCACGATCTGCGTGGGGCCCTTCTGCTTTTTGCTGCTCACAGCGTTGTTTGGCTACTAGCCCGCTGGCTTGTGGCCTTCTTAACGACGCCTGACGACATCACTGCTGCTGGTCTGGTTGCTCCAGACTGGCCCTTGCTCCCTTCCAAGAGAGGAGCACCCCGGACCCTCCTGGTCCACTCCAGACGCCATTTTGAGTCCACCGCGTGGGCTTGAATTTGCCAAGGCTTTGTTGCCCAATCCTGGGTCCAGCGACGCCGACAGCTTCCTCCATCGTGGGACAGCTCGCTCCTCCATCCTGGTCGCCGACAACGCCTCCTGGTCCGTGAGATCTGCGAGCCCAGCGTCACCCACCCACCTAGTCGAGGTGACTACCATCAGGTGCCCTCCTGGTGCCACCTGACTACTGGCTAGTAGTCACGAACTTGGTCCCCTCTGCTTTCAGGTATCGTCCATCTTCAAGATCCAGGCTTGGATCACTTCGAACTCTCTTCACTGGTCGCCTGCCAGCATATTTCTTCCAGGCTCCTGGTCCGTCTACCAGGATTCCCGACGTCTTTTGAGACCTATGCAGCTGCAGCCCCTGGGCTAGGTAACTTCGGCATTTCGGTGCCCCAGCATAGCCTCACTATCCAAGGGTCAGAATCCACTTTCGTTTTCCTCCTACCAGGTCGGGTTCGCCCGAGAACACTAACTTTGCATTTACTAGCTACCATAGACTTTGTCCCGCATCACGCGTGAGAGTGCACACTCTGCACCCGAGTCCCCTGGGTCTCCTAGAAGTAATCTAACGATTCTATAGTCAAGTCCTAGCGATTCCAAAGCCTATTAGTACTGTACTTACCTGCTAGTAATTTCGCATTCCACTTTCAGAGTATATGGTTTTCCGTGCCCCTCGGGCATTTGTATATACTGTGCTAACTTAAGTATTTTCGTAAGAGTTTTGTGTTGTGCTTAGTACCCTGTCCTCATAAAGAGTACAGGGCTGTTGTGATTTTAATAAATACACTGTTTATTTTCATAACACTTGTGTGGTGTCCTTTCACTTGGTGTTCAAGGGGTATATGTGTGGTATAACAGCTGGCTTAACACGCCCTCTCGAGTCTTTAGCCTTAGACTGCTCGTATCCATGCTACTAGGATAGCTGGTCTATAAGGTTGACTTACAACCAATCATCAATAAGGGTTGCTGGACTGATACATAGTGTTCACTAGAATAGTGAGCACTGCATATCAGGCCACCTTCTCACATTCCCTCCACCCCCGCACTAGGGATTACACATTCTACTCCCATGTCCACCACTTATTCCCGCCTTGATCACATTTTTTTGCATCAATCTTTGCAGGGCGACTTGCAGGACAGCAAAATATTTCCACTCTCGGTCTCCGATCATAGCCTTTTGGCGACATGCTTGATCTGGGCCCCGGAGTCGTCCCCTCACCGCAAATGGTATTTCCCTGCATCACTTACGCGAGATGAGGAATCCTGCAAAAAGCTTAGGGTAGCCATTGGTGAGTTTTTTGAGCTTAACAAGGCTGGTGACACCTCGGTCTTCACCCAATGGGACGCCTTTAAGGCGACGACGCGGGGCACTTGCATTGCGTTGAACTCCGCCCTGAACAAGCTTAGGCAGGAGAGGGAGGCGCTGGAGGCGGAACTGGCTACACTGGAAACTGCGCATAAGCAGAATCCTTCTCGAAAGACCCTTCGCCCTCTTGCTGCGGTGCGGGGGAAGCTCAGGGCGCACTATAATAATCGGGCTGAATATACCCTCTTGCGCTTACGGCGCCTCTCTTATGCTCAGGGCAACAAAGTGGGGAAACATCTGGCACGGCAGCTCCGTGATAAACGTGAGAGGGAATATGTGGGTGGCATCCGGACGCCTTCCGGCGTCGTGGAACATAGGGATGCGGTTAAAGCTGAGCTTTTCGGCGACTTTTATGCCGCCTTGTACTCGGCAGACCACCTGGCGCGGGCCGCTCAGCAGGAATACTTGGAAGCTCTGTTGCTTCCACAGGTTTCCAAGGAATGGAACAAACTTTTGGAGGCCCCCTTTACTAGGGAGGAGGTGTTGACCGCCATTCGGTCCCTTAAACCACAGAAGGCTCCGGGCCCGGACGGCTTCACGGCTTCCTTTTATCAGACGTTTGCTTCTGAGTTGGGGGACCACTTGGTGACTCTTTTCAACAACATGAGGGAGGCGGGCCACACTACGGGCACTATGGCGGAAGCTATGATCTCGATCATTCCCAAAGCGGGGAAGGACCTCTCTAAATGCGAATCGTACCGGCCCATAGCCCTGTTAAACGTAGATGCTAAACTGTACTCCTCTATCTTAGCTGCCCGGCTCCAGGACCTCATGCCTGCCCTCATCCACCCCGATCAATCGGGCTTCATAAAGGGTCGCCAGACCCATGACAACACTAGACGGCTAATCCATCTGATCGAGAAAGCTAATCGCTTTAAGATCCCAGCGGTTCTGGTAGGCCTCGATGCTGAAAAGGCGTTCGATCGGGTGGATTGGGACTTCCTCTTTAGTACCTTGCAGGCCTTCGGTTTTTCTCCCAAGTTTATGGATATGCTTCGGGCCAATTACCATGGTCCGCGCTCAAGGGTTATGGTGAATGGTCATGTCTCACCTTTTTTTGCACACTCCCGGGGTACGAGGCAGGGCTGCCCCCTATCTCCTCTACTTTTTGCGCTCAGCATCGAGCCTCTTGCCCTTCGGGTGCGGGAGGACCCGGATATTGTTGGTCTCCCCTTTTCGGGGGAACAGCACAAAATATCTCTTTTTGCTGACGACGTCCTATTGTCACTAGCTGACCCGGGGACTTCCCTCCCACGTGTGCAGGACGTGCTTTCCCAGTTCGAAACGGTGGCGGGTTTTCGGGTCAATCCTGGCAAATCCTACATTCTCAATCTCACGCTGCCACCCACTGAGGTAGCTCGCATCCGACAGCTCACGCCCCTGTCATGGTCTAGCTCCTCCATACAATATCTCGGGGTCCGGCTGACCTCGTCCGTCGCTACCCTATATGCGGCCAACTTCCCTCCTCTGCTGACCCAGATACAGGCCGAGCTTAATCGCTGGAAGCCCATGTTTATCTCCTGGTTGGGACGCGTGCATGCCGTCAAGATGACGATGCTCCCCAAGCTCCTTTACCTGTTCCAAGCCCTCCCTATTACCTTGGAGGGGTTTTTTTTTCGGCGTCTTAAATCTATGATTCTGCGCTACATCTGGCAGGGAGGCTGTGCTAGACTCTCCTTTCTTACGCTACGCCAGCCATTGAGGAAGGGCGGGGCTGGCCTTCCAGACATGCTTCTTTACTATAAAGCGGCGCAGCTCCGGGTGCTGGCCGAATGGACCCAAATGGAGTCGGAGAAGCACTGGTTACATATGGACAGGAGTGTGGCGGGTCGTTCCATATGGGACCTGGTTTGAAAGGCGAAGGGGGATCGGCCACGCAACGCCTACATTAGCACTCCTACGAGTACTACTCTGAAGGTCTGGGATTCGGTCTCTAGTGATGAAAGGTGGACCTCCTTTCCCTCCCCCTTCACACCTATTCACTTTAACCCAGCGTTTCCGCCGGCTCTTGTTGAGGAGCCCTTTGATGGGTGGAGGGCGGGGGGTTGCCACGCACTCACACATTTGTTCCATGGTTATGAGCCGCTCACCTTCCATAATTGCATGCGTGACTATGGGGTGCCACCTACTGAGCGCTACCGGCACGCCCAGCTGCTGCATTGGGCAATGTCACCTGAGGTACGGGATGCCGCGACGAGGCCTCCCACGGATTTCGAATCTTATATCACTCGCACATCATCTATGAAAGGGGTGATTTCATTCCTCTATGATTTGCTACTGACCACTGCTATCTTACCTCGCCCTAGATACATGGGTTTGTGGGAGGAACACCTGGGGCGGGATATCTCCGACGAGGAGTGGTCTCACCTCTGGCGTGATCTACACAGATTTAACCATTCTATTGATCTTCGGGAGGCCCATATGAAGACTATGCTAGATTGGTATCTATACCCGACCCGGTTGAAAAAGATTTTTCCTTCTGCATCAGACAGGTGTTGGCGGGGCTGTGGTTTCCTTGGGGACTTTCGCCATATCTGGTGGGACTGCCCCATCATACGCCCCTATTGGGAGGAGATACTGTCTCATATCAGGGAGATCCTGGGCTACCCGATTCCAGATTCCACAGGCTTCGTGCTCCTGGGCCTTCGGGACCCACTTTTGGAGCACCAGACCAGGGCGGACAAACACACCCTTTGGCTCTGCGTAGGTGCGGCCAAGTTGACCTTGGCTGCAGCATGGAGAAGAAGAAGGAGGCCCCTGCTCTTTCCCTTTGGTTCGCTAGGTTGTGGAAGTTGCCGAGTGTGGAGCGTATGGTGGACATTTTCAGAAATGACTTTAAGAACTTTACTTTCAGATGGGGCCCATTGGTCCGCTTTCTCTCTCGAGGGTTGCCGGCGGCGGTCTGCCCACCCACCATACGCGCCCTACATCTGTTTCAGGTGTGAAGTCTGCCTGCGCGAACGCCTGTTGCTAGGCTGCCACCACTGGGGGGAGGGAAGTAGCTGGGAGGTTGGAGCCTCTGGGGGGGGTTTGGTTCGTTTTTCTTTTCTAGAGGGGGATGGGGATTTTTGTTTTTCCATGTTCGGCCTTGCCGCACTGTCTTCCTCATGGACAGGACGCTTGGAGGCGTAAATAGACTTGGTCTAATAAGCCTCTGACTTGGACAGCTTTGCCCGGTGCCAGTAAGGGCTTTTGCCCCTCCGGGACTTCTCGGGGCATTTGATGCTGTTCCGGGCGGACTTTTGAGCCTTTTCTTGCCCTGAGCGATGACGCTGTATGACCCTTCATCACTATTATTGCTGCTTGGCCTTATTGAGTTGGCCCCTGCGAGGGCACTTTTTGGCATTTCATGTGATTCCATCCCTTCTCTCTTCTGTTGTTTCTGTCTTCCTGTCTTCTCAATAAAAATATCTTTAACAAAAAAAATATATCAGAAAGTATGAACTCATCCATACTCCATTAAAACTTTCTTTCTCTGGAAGATGCAGAAATTAAACTGCCTGAGTTATGCAAGCAATCCCTGATGTGGACAACAGATCAATTAAAAAATATATGGTAAGTGAAATGCTGCAAAGATTAACCATGCCACACGCACTGCTTTTATTGGGTTGGACATCACTTCACGCTCAGAGGTGGGTACTGGAAACCAAAAAGAAAAGAAAGCTATTAAAACATGAGGACTATTAAACTTGACGAAAGAGTGAAACAACCCACAGCCCAGGAAGGACTGGCAAAAATTAGAACAGTAAACGCTACTCAATGTGGTTTAAATTGCGAGTCCAGCTCACAACCAAGGTGAGCAAGAGAGAAAACGCAAGAAAGGACAAGTGAAAAGAAACTCCACAAATGTGGAGGTAATGGCAATCTGGACGATGACAATATGAAACCATAATCCTGTGTAAATGTACCCCCACCTTAGTGCTTAACGGAACAATCTACTATATCATACACCCTTAGGCATAGTCAGGACCAGCGTGCTACTCCTATTTGGGTACAAAAAAAGAGAAACCTAGCAATAACATAAGTAGAGAGGAATCCCTCCAAATAATAATCCTAGACGAGGGAGCGTGGAACAAGAAACAAAAAAGAGTAGCTACAAAACTGTGTTTCCTCTCTTATAGCGTCTCAAGCCACAAGAGCACCCAGCCCATGCCAATAAACAACTGATCCGTAGGCAGAAGCATAGACTCTTCACAACAGAAAACTCCCAGCTCCGAACAACTAATAACAGAACCATAGGCAGTATAACTGACAACACTGGTGTTAAGAAGAGCTGCCCACGACCGAACAGAGTTCCTTACCTGAGAGGTACACCACACTCCAGCAAAGTGAAAGAAATAATCTGACCTTCATCACCTACTATAGGCAAGGTAGAAGTGTTCACAGTACTTACAATGACACCCAACTCTATACCTTCAAGGATAAGGCAATGTAATTGCTGTTCAAACCTGTATTTAAGGGTTCAATAATTGAAAGCCTTTATTATTAGGGTGATCTCTCTAAGTAATTGTTATAAGCTCTGACTACACCGCCGCTCCCCGCGCCATTCGCCCCACCACCCCGCGCCCCCCCCCCCTCCACCTCTCCCCCCCCCCAGACACCTGAGGCCTCACACGACAGAGATGTCCCCTACCGCTCTCCCCCCGCCTTTCGCCCCCCCCTCCCCTCGCCCTGCAGCCGCAGCGACACCGCCTCCTCAACTGTCCCCGCCCCTGCGCGACCCACACAGGATACACCACACACAGCTAGGGTTCTAGATGCACTACTACACACGCAAATGCAAGTCCAACAGATATTGAAATGTTTCTCCCTCCCCCTTGTATTATACTACCCAGTTATACCTTTTGGTTGACACAGAGGCTGTTCATGCTGTACTCATGATAATGCTCGATCCCCCTTCCCTGTTTACGTTTCGCATAAGGCAGACTGGATGCGCCCATGACCAGGAAGCGGGCGCCCAACGACCCATACGACAACAGAGGGTATGATACCGCCTCTACCCGCTGCTGTACTGATCAGGGAACTCAACTTCAAACAATGACTGTTGGCTTTCGTGACCACGCTGGTCCTTTTGCAGTGCTACGACCTGCGAGCACTGCAACATGAGACATTTCCTGGCACCGTCACTTATGGACTAATGCACTTCCATCAGCTACTGTTTATTTTCACTCATGTATAACTGACATGTCAACATGTGCTATTTGCTGAGTACCGTTTGTGACAATACTTCATTGTTATGACATTGTATGAATAACCACTGGCTTATCTGTGAAACTAAATAAAGTTTGGGACCGTTGGTCTTAAAAAAAAAAATAAATAAGCTCTGACTACACTACTGACAGTGGTTCCAGTATAAAAATGTGTACACACATTTTCAAAGTTTAGCAATATGAGGCTATGTTTAATGCTCCCAGAATGCTTTGTAGTGTAGTTCCTATTTTCCCTATAGGCCCTGCGCATTGGAATAACATTAACAGCAGTGTAGACGTAGGACTGAGGTCTTCTAGGTCTCTACTGACTATGTTGGACTTAATTTAGGTTTGCGCCAGCTAGCTCAGAGGTCACTGGAAACTTTCTTGACTGAATAGGAAGTGATCAGCTTCCCTGGCTCAGACAAGAAGGGATTCAGCTTCCGACAACCGCATAAACATGACAACTTTGCTCCCCAGAATAAGAGTCAATCTCTAGAGTCGTGTGAAAACAATAGACAATTATTTCACTCAGTCAGACGTGCGTTCTTAGTTTCACCAGAGTGCAGAGAAGAGAGAGACAGGCGTTTTCAATAAAGGGTATGATTTATTGAACAGTTTTTTCTTCTCATGCAAGAGAAATGGATTGCCACAATTGCAATACTTAATATAAAGTAAAGTACGTACAGCAAAAAGAGTATTATGAAATAATACTGTAAAAGCATTGATATGGTTTCTTAGCCATAAGATGGTTAAAATGAATAAAATATATACAATATATACATTCATATATACATTGGCTAACGACCTCAACTGGTGCTTCTAACTACGCCTTCCCCGGTGTACCTGACCTAAGCCTAATACGTGGGAGGGAGTAAGTAGCAGTTTAAGTTAAGTTGGTTTTGCCAAGAGTTTGATTCAAGAATTCTCTCTAAGGGTTTAGTCAGCACCCTACCTTTGGAATAGAATGTAGGAGGTCTGGTATCTCCCTCTCAGGACCCGATATCCCAGTCACCCGCAAGGGTAGGCTGGAAACGCCGGAGCTGGATTTTCTCGGCAAGAGAAAAGACAGCGTCTTTCTCATCGCGTCAAAGAGGAAGGGCAGCGTCCGTGGGCTTCTCGCATCTGCTGGGCTCTCTGCAAGGGGACAGCTGTTCTGCTCCAGTATTCACCACCGTGTGTTTGCTTAAGGCAATGTTGGTATATTTATACCTGAAAGGTGCAGAGTTTGACGTAAGTTTTGGACATAAGACGTCAATAAAGATGTCACTAAGAATTGGTCGTTCTTACAGTGCTCGCAGGAGTTCTATTACTAATCAAAACAAGGCAAGCGGGTCTTTCCCAGGTTGCTGGGGGTTTGGTGTGTCGAAAGAACTCAGTGTGCTCTCTAGGAATCTAAGGAAGTAGCTTCTGCTGTGTCATGGACTGCAGAGGCGAGTTACTAAAATATGTCTCTGATTATTATGCCATTATAGGGATATTTATTGATTATAGCCGTATAGGGGCATAAGGTCACAATATTGATCGGGTTCCTAGATAAAACACATCAGTTCTCTGATTTGATGCGAACATTTGCAGAAGCTTGAAAGCAAGATTGATGATTCTTTGCTTTCAAAATAAAATGTTCATCAAAAAATGAAAGCAGGGGAGAACATGGCGGCAGCTAGCTGAGCTGCTGCTGCACCCGGAGGACTCGCCGGCTTTCATGCCTCCCTGCCGCTGTTGAGGCCGGTTTCTTCTTAACTCCCTATCCTGAAGTGGGTGTGAGCTGCCCACTTCTGCCGGATTGTGGAGGGGGTGGGGGTGGGGGAGGGGGGGGGGGGGGGGGTTTGCCTGGTATGATCTTTCGGCGGCGTTTGCTTCCTCTCTCTCTTGCCGTTGCAGCTTCGCTCTGCGGATGTGCCTGGAACATGGGTTGGAGGTGGCTTCTCTCCCGTTGCGGTGGGAGGCGGCAGCGCTGGAGCTCAGGAGGGGCCCCAGAGCTCGTGGCTTCCTCTGGGTTTCGCCAGGCAGAGGCAGCACTGGCTGGGTGCTTCCCACGCTGGAAGATGCTTCAGCAGGCATCGTGATTAACAGGACGGGCGTGGAAGGAGCCCCCGGTGTACAGCCTTTGAGGGGGCCTGTGTCCCAAGAACTGGCACAAAAGGGACATGTGATTTGAGCAGACCCTCAGCCTCAGTCCCAGGTAGGGCATATCACTATTACAGCTGCTACCTCAGTCCCAGCTAAAGCCCCTAGGAGGGGGGAGGAAACGAGGTGTGGGGGCCCAGGGCACTGTAAAGGTGAAGACGGCTGAGGAGAGCCCTATAAAGCACATCGAGCGCAAAGGTGAATCAAGCTTGGGGGGCACGAAACAGAAACAGAAAAGTAGAAGCACAACCTCATTTGGAAATAATAGCTATACCATCCTTTGTGGTGAAGTTAAGAGAAAGGAGACAAAGTCTGGTAAAACCAAGAGAACCCCCTCAGAGGCTAAGTTTAAAATGACACCCTCATTAAGAACTTATATTAAAGTGTAGCCTAAGGCTTTGAACCTGTCATAGCAAGGTGAGGCTTATGGGAAGGAGGCAGAGAGGCTGATAGAACCGGTTGTGAAAATTGCAGATTTGGAGGTATTAGGTGCACTTTTTTCAGCCTTGGGTTGTTTAGGGCTGGATAGGTCCTTTTCTTAATATCTTCTGTATTTCCGGCACCTCACCTTTTTCTCTTTTGGAGGCATGAGGCGCGTGGGTATCTCCGGGGGCGACTATCTGTCCAGGTGACTGGGGTCAGGGTTCTCCATGGGTGGGGTGAGGGTTGGGGGGGGGGGATCGGGGGGAGGAGGGCACAGGGTATCGGGGTGGGTGCAGTGGGAAATAAAAATAAAATATCCTAATTTTCCCCCTTCTTTTGAAATCACAAATTTTAACCTAATCTGTAAGGTTACAGGAATGATCCCGAATTGGATGTTGGGGCTGGTACTTATGCTGGTGTCTCCGAATTTTTCTCCTGAGGACAGGCGCAGGTTTGATCCGCCATGAACAGTATACAGATTCTTTCCTGGAATGTCAATGGCCTGCGCACTAGACCAAGAAGATATAAAATGATTCAGTATCTCTGGGATTCTTCTGCGTAGGTCATTGTCCTTCAGGAAACTCATTTGCTCGAGGAGGAGATGACCTCTCTTTTTAAAAGTCTGAGTTGGGGAGGCTCGTATGTATGTACCAGCCAGACAGCAAATATTAGAGGGGACCTAATTTTATTTAAGAAAGCGGCTAAGGCTAAGGTTCTATCTGTTAGTAGATACATGTGGTAGGTGGGTCATTGTTAAAGTTTTTATAATGGTGACCTTGCTAACTCTAGTAGGATATTATGGACCTAACCATGACAACCCCTCTAGTCTTAAGACTATTTTCTCTCATCTTCTGGACTTTCCAGAACCGATGGTTCTGGCAGGAGATTTCAACACCGTTTTGAACCCTATACTTGATAAGACTCCCAATAATAGACCCTTGGCCTCCTCCAAATCACAATATTTTTTTAATCGGAGCAATGAAGCAGTTCACTCTCTCGGATATCTGGAGACAGAGATCGGGCTAGCAGCCAGATGTTTCATACCGTCATTACAAGTATCAGCATCAATCCAGAATTAATTTCATGCTGATCAGTTATTCACTAAGAGGCAGAGTAAAAAATATATCATATCTGGCCCCTCACCCCTCAGATCATTCAGGGTTTCTACTGGGATTCAAATGCCCAGTACCTAGTTCGATTAGAACATGGTCTTTTGACCGTGGCTCTACTCTTGGAGGAAGAGGAGATCTCCTTTCTCACACAAGAAGTCGAATGGTTTTTGGAGGTTAGAGCTAAACAAATTTATTGTGTATGGTTAATCAAAACCTTTACAATATTACAAGAATTAAAAATTAGTTCAAACTGTTTTTGACTAAGATTGAAATAGAAAGTGCGGTTACATTCTATAGTGTCCTTAAACGTTTTTGGAGGTGAACTCTGGCTCAGCCTCAATTACAACAGTTTGGGACTCATTAAAAGGATTTTTGCGGGGTCAAATCACCAGTAGGTCCAGCTACAGAAATAAAAAATACAAAAAATAGATCTCTGATATCGAAAGCAGGATGAAGGAAGCGGAAGCCGATATATCCGGCCACGTTTCACCTGAAATCCTGCAAGAACATCAAACAGATTGTTAGTTTAAAGGCTCAGCTAGAAAATGTTTTAACTAGGCTAACTCGGAGATGGGAGGCTAGTAAAATCTCCCACTTCGAGTAAGGGGAAGGGGCAGGCAAGCTCCTCCCATGGAAGAGTAAAGCAGACCGTGCAAGAAGTTACATCAAGGAAATTGTTAACACTAATGGTGTCCACTCTACAGACAATAACATTTGTGATGGCTTTCAGATCTTTTTTCAAGCTATATATCATGAAGATATTATGGTGACAACCTTAGTGCACTGAGGTGGCTTGTTGATATCACCCTACCCACCCCCCCCCTCAATATAGCCCAGCAGCAACATCTAGTTCAGGCCTTTTCGCAAGCTGAGGTTAGAGACGCTATTTCCCGCTCCAAAAATGGAAAGGCCGGGGGCCCGGATGGGATCCCAGCCGAAATATATAGACTGATTAGCGACAAGCTTGTTCCCACCCTGACACTCCTCTTTAACCAGATATTACATACCTCTTTCGTGGAATGAGGCCACCATAGTCCTAATATTGAAACTAGGGAAGGTTCCATCTAATTGCGGGTCTTATAGGCCTATATCACCCCTGAATGCCGATTATAAAATCTTTACCTCAATATTGGCAGCAAGACTGGGACTGGTGGCAGGGGATATCCTTCATTTAGTTCAGAAGGATTTTGACAGGGGTCGACAACTTTAACATCTTACTTATGATGTTATATGTGCAATAGATCTTGCCTCCGCATATTCCATCCCACTGGCGGCTATGACTCTCGATGCAACCAAGGCCTTCGACAGGGTAAATTGTATATACCTGTCGGAGGTCTTGAAGAAATTTAATCTGGGAGAGAAATGTAGTCGCACAATACAGTCTATTTACCAGTATCCAACGGCCAGACTTCTAGTAAATGGCAATTTCTCTGATTCATTTAAAATCTCCAGGGGGACCAGACAAGGTTGCCCACTCTCCCCTCTCCTCTTTGATCTTTTTATAGAGCCATTTGCTCATCGGCTTAGGGAAGATCCTAGTATTCAGCCCTTCAAATATGAAGAGGGGGGTAGCTCTTTATGCAGATGATATTCTTGTTCTCTCTGCAAATTTACAGGCAACATTTCCAGCTGTCATTAGTCTGGCTCAGGAGTGTGGGCGGGTCTCAGGCTATGAAATCAATGCCTCAAAAACGGAGATTATGGTTTGGAACTTAGGAGCAACCCATCATCAGTACCAGATCAGTCCTAAAATGAAGTACTTGGGGATAAACATTCAGCAGGACATTACCAGCATTGCTGAGACTAACTTGACCAGGGTAGCAAAGGAGTGCCAGAGGCTAATGAAATCTTGGGCCTCACATCCAGTGTCCATTATTGGCAAAGTTAATCTGGTAAAGATGTCAATACTCCCCAAAATTACTTTTATTTTTAATTGTATTCCCCTTCATTTTGAGAAATCTCTAATTGACAAATTGCAGGGGGACATAAACTTGTTTGTCTGGGCATATAAATCACCCAGGATTCCAGGATTACCTGTAAAAAACTGAGGCGCAGGAGAGAAAAGGGAGGTCTCGCTCCCCCAGATATTCAGCTTTATGCGTGGGCCTTCCAACTCTCTCACCTGCGCATACTCGTGAAAATGCCTGTCAACTCTGGAGTGGACTTGATGTTTCTAGCTATGCTCAGGGCTGCTAATCTGTTGATGGAAGAGTTCTTGTTTAAATTTGGCGACCCCAAGTTTAAAAAAAAAGATCAGGCTAAAGGTTATTCAGGGCTTAGCCAAAACATGGTTTAAACTAAGGAGCTCATCCGCACTTGGCTACTTTTCCAGTCTGGCTCCCCTTTGGGATTCCCCTGCGGCACCAGTGTGTATGAGGGACAGGCTAGCAACTCCCTTGAGGGAAGCCAGACTGGTGGTCTGGGGGGATTTGATTATAGATGGCTCTCTTGTTTCTTGGGAACAACTCAGGGATAGAGTGGATTTGGTCTATCTAGATTCAAATACCTTCAGCTAGAAAGCTGGGCTCATTCATACTCACAAACAGCTGGAGGAAGTCTTCTCGGAGGTGGCAATTCCCTGGAACATCAGCTCGTAACTAAGCCCCCAGGGAGGAGGGAAGTCTCTTTCTGGTACCAAGCAATCTCTGAGGTGGTTGACTGCGAACTCAAACTGGCCGAGGACTTGTGGGGAGGGCCCTTACCGGCACAAGACTGTGATACATTATGGCAGAGCTCATGTAAGATCTTATATGAAGTGGTAAAACCTGCTTGGCTTAAAAGGAACTACCTGTTCACTATACACAGGGCATACTTTTCTCCATTAAAACTTTCTAAAATGACTAAAGGCGTACCTGTCTGCTGCAGGAAATGCGGGCTGGTCTCGGAGTCTGACATCCATATGTTTAAGGAGTGTCCTGCCCTCATCTCCTTTTGGGACAGTATTAAAACAAAAATGGAAAGCATCTTGGGAAGCCCTGTTACAATCGATTTATCTTTAATTATATTTGGCTTGGCAGACAATGTCAAGGGCCCTGCCAGATCACTTCTTTTTTATGCCACTTTATTAGCCAGGAGACAAATTTGTATAAGAAGGATGGTTTCTACTCCCCCCCCCCTCTTTCTTCGACTGGCAAACCTCGGTTTTGGCGGTCGCTAAGCTAGATCTTATGAGATCAGGCAGCTGGAAGAAGAAAGCATTTTGGAACATCTTGCAACCTAGATAGGGCTCAGAGAGGGATTTTTTTTTCTACCCGAGTCCTATGATTAGGTTGGCTTTATACTCTCTGGGCTTTGTTGGAATCTTCCAGTCCGGTACTGGTAGCCCCACAATAAGGGCCACCTAGCTCTTGGAGCTTAGCAGAAGAGTTGCCTCAGCTGGTTCTTTGTCTCCACCCAAGGAAGTCTAGGTACCTGTAGGTGGGTTCTTTCCATCTTAGACCCCTACGCCTCTCAGCTTGCTGAGTGAGGGTATGGATAACTTGGGTGTGTATCGAAGTGAGAGGAGCGGCGAATGAGGATTCAAAATAAATAAATAAATAAATAAATAAATAAATAAAATAAAAAAAATGAAAGCAGGAATAAAAAACATGTAAAATATAAGGTAGCATTTCTTTGTAGCATTATTTAGTTACGTGTTTATACATGCTAGTATTTCCCAAAAATATTCACCATGGAAAATCAGCATAACCAGCTTAAATAGTATTATGGGAAACAAAAATAAACATTGCCAGTGGGTCTGAAATTGGTGGTCTGCTTTTTAGTTTGTCAAAGTGTGACTTGTTTTGGCATTTTTTTAAAAAACCTTTTTAGTGTGGGAGCTGCTGGGCAATCACCATTACAACAAACATTGGCTAAAGTAAAAATTGGTTTTAGTCTCAAAAAGCACACACTGCCACAGTAGTTAATGGCACTGAACAAAACTACTTTGTGTGCCGATATGCTCCTTGTGGAAAGCAGAATGCGGTCACTCACAGTGAAGCTAGCCGAGAGAGAGACAGAATGTTAATAAACACAAAAGGTCATGGTCAACGCCAGACCAAATTATGGGCCCAATTAATAAAGAAAGTCTCAACAGTGCACCCATGGTATATGTCCTAGTTATACGGCTTTTGTGAATTCCCAAAAATTTACATAAGTAGGACATGAAATTGTACTCCTAGAAAATATTTGTTAACAGCATTTTAGCATGAGCAAATGTGCATGTGTTTGAAAGTTCGCTTTCCCTCCAATCACTTTTTTCCCCCAACTCTGGAAGAAGGTTTACGTCTGCCATTGTCAGGAGTAAATTTCCAACATTTCTCAGTATGGGAAAAGATTAGAGAAGAGTTGTTAAACCGCCTTAAAACATGCAAGTTAGTAGTTTGCACAGAATCAAATGGGCATTCTAACCCTGGAACTATTGCTTACCACTACCTTCAGCCCCCATACGTAGATCTGCGGAAACATGGCAACTTAAGGGGATTGCAAGTATTCAAACACTACTATGGTATGAGCCCTGGCATAAACGGAGAGGCAACATCAGCGCTCTTATATAATGAGATTGCTGACATAATTTGCCCCACACTACATGGCACCAAAGGGACAAGTGGATTTTGTTACAGGACAAGTAGATTAATGAAGCAACCTGCCTCATGGACAAGTAGATATTTTATAAAATTCCACACCCCTGGGGGGATTGGAGGTGCTGGACCTGGAGTTATACCATATAGCAGCCCATCTACAATATGTGGTACACAGGCTAGACGAGGAAAACAAGACTACTGAGCGGTACCTGTGAGGGGGAGACGCTGCCGAGGGCAGTGCTGAGGGGTCAGGAGATGTTTCAAACACTGCCGTACGAGATGCGGCAAGTCGGAGATGTGTGGTATAAAGCCATCACAATGGTACTGAAACAACACATTTAAGGCCCTGCCTTTGTGGGACATGGCAATATCGGCGAAAGGGGCCAAGACCATGGCAGTGGAAAATCGGAAAAGAGGGGGATGCACAACCGTTGCCAACTTATACCTGGACAATAGATTCTTCACATTTGAGGACGTACAGGTAAAGTTTGGGCACCAGCCGGGACAGGTTCTTCAGTATGCAAAATTAGCACTTCTGGCCAGAGGGATTTGGACTCCCTTCCCGAAGCCCTGCCGGACTCTCACAGCATAACAATACTGCTGGCTCTCCTGGGATGATACAGACAAAAATGGTCCCAATGAAAGTTATGCGATATGGCAATATTTTTGACCAAGCTAAACTCCCAAAAAGCAGCAGAACCAACCCAATCAGAAATCTGGGGGATAACGCATTTATCAGCATGAGAATGAGTGAACCCAAACAAACCACAACACAAAAAACAGTCCAAATGAAAATCAATTCAACATTGTAATGACATTTACACATATACATATAATATACTTTTTATGTGCATTATGTACATTTGTTGCTCCAGAGAAAGTTTACACAAAAATGCTTGTGTAACGGTGAGGGAAGAGGACGTAATGCAATACAATTATTTACAACCAGATCGTATTCCTGCCTGTCTGTTTTTTAGATAAGTTTACATCCAGAATACATGTACAGTGTACAATTCAATGCTCTCCATCTATGGATAACAATATCAGTACAGGCCACATGGATGAGAGATGTAGATGTTTCAACCCCAGATTGATGAAAGGCCAATTAAACCTTATTTTAGTGTCTTCATCAGGACAATAGGTAGCAACTTGAATTCGACAGTTTTCCAGTCACTTAGGTTTTCTATCCACAAAGAAGGCAAATCAGCTCCTCATCTATAGCAATTACCAGCGACCCTTCATATTGGTCTTGTGTGATCCAATATATAATTGTGTCAAGTGGGGAGGGGTTCCGTAAATAGGAAATTTATCACCAAATCAACTAAGTAAAGAGTTGTCCAGATCAGCCAAAGTACAGACTCTTTTTGATACAATTTATCCACAGAATGTGTCACAGTCCTCATGGGATGCAGACGCTTGATCACACATTTATACCGGGTGATGCAGGCAAATCAACAGGCTGAGCCATAGGCAATTCGAGAGGCTTGGAATGCAGTAATGGCCAAAGCATTAACAAAGGGTGGCAGGAGGTGCGTTAAAGTGTACGGACAGTTATTAGTAACTCATGATTTAAACGTATACAACTATATCCACATGACACACCTTAAACCATTGAATATACACAGGATATACTCATCTGCCTCGCCCACATGTGTCCGATGTGGGCAACCAGACAAGGGATTCCTGCACATGATATGACAGTGCCAGGGGCTCCACACATTTTGGCAGGATGTGGCGCTTGCAATCGGTAATCATACAAAAGAGGGGACGACACTTACAATGAACATTAAAATTCTCACTATCCTTTAGAAGAACACAACCACAAAAACGAGTCAAGGCCAGATACTTTAAACTGGGTGTGCTCTTAGCCAAGAGGCGCATAGCCATACAATGGGCTAGACCTAGGGCGCCCACAAACTAGGGCGAACATGATAGAATGGGTGATGGTGGAAGATGCGCACATGCAAATAGTGCATAGTGGCGACCAACTAAGGGGCTCATAATGATGGCCGAGGACATCAGTCCGCCTGCCATCATAATGGTGATGGGACTGCCGACAGATGTGCAGCGGTCCCACCAGCCCAATTCGGATACACCCGCCAGTATGGCGGGCGCATCCTGGGCCTTTAACAACGCGGACAGTGCTGCTGGCTGCAGCACCTTCCACAATGTTAAACGGCCATGATTTGCATTTCCATGCACAGCGTGGCAGGCACCACACAGTGCCTGCCACCCTGGGCATGGATCTGTAGGGGGGTACCACGGTTACCCCACCAGTGCATCCCCCCAGCAGGGGGCCCGCAATAGGCCCTCAAAGCCATTCTCCGCCTGTCTTTTTGCGGCGAGATATCCGCCGCATAAAGACAGACGAAAGGGCTTATGCTAATCACTACGGCGGTGCCTGCACAGCAACGCTGCAATGATGCCCTTGTTCTGGGTTCCGCAAGGCAGGCGGAAAAGGACTGCCTTGTGAGACCATGGCGAACGGACTTTCCGTCCGCCGCGGAACCAATGTGATTCCCACCGCCATCCTAATTAGGCAGTGGGTGAATCACATTGTGATGGCGGGAGGATCGCCATAATGAGCCCCTAAGCGACAACCTGAAAACATGGGGCGAGATTATAAAGGCAATTTTAGATCCGACAAGGACAAGACCCCCGTGAACTGTAAGAGATTTTGAACAGTAGCATGAACCCTACACAGATATACACTTACCTACAGAGAGGGACCAAGAGTGGGTCTGGCAGAGAAAGGCTAAGGTACGGTCAGGGTGCCAGAGCATAGTGGGAACACATTAGCAAGCCATCTGGAAGGGAGATGTTCAGGAGGGCAACGGGACTCAAATTGGAAAGTTGTGTGAACATATTAAGAAAAAGTTTGATCGAGTTTTTGCAGTTTTCTAGTTAGGTAATGTTGATTGACAACAGGAGGACACAATAAATGTTGGTAATGACACTAAGTAGGATGGGGTGGAAATGTGAGTAATTTCTATATAGTTGTGTCTGGGATGGATACATGGATCCTGTGATTTACTATAGGCCAATGTAATTCCCCTTTTCTGGTTGTATTCTTGAAAAAGCAATAACATTTAAAAATACCTAAATTCTATGGTTCACAAACTATAAAGTCCGATGAAACAGCAATATTATTTCGGCGTTGGGGAACCCATTTTTGATTAGGTCAAGAATCCAATTTGCTTTCACCAGCTCTGTGATACTCAATGATGACAGGGCTTGCACAACGTGTGCAAAGAGCATGCCTGACAATTATCACGCTTCAGGTGTGACAATCACACAATTCAGTGTGGTGTTCCGCATCACCGCACTGAAATGCATTGTCACGCATAATAGGCTGATAGCGCCTGGGCTGTGAAGCCGGTAGGGCTGCTTACTGACTGCACTAAACTGGAGTGGCTGGTAGCGCGCCTCCATGGTGTACTCGCTCACAGCAGCACTGGGCTTCTTGGGGGATGGCTGAGCTAGAAGTTGCTACAATGTATCAATGGAGACGACGTTATGATTCCCCCGGGCGTGGCATTACATTTTGACCAACGTCATAGGCGTCGGCCCGCACGACGTTACGTCCTGCTGCTGATTGGGGCTGCAGTTAAGTCCGTAGGAGGCAGGCTGGCCTAGGCTACGGAAAATTATAGCCGCGTATGGTGGCAAATTAAAATCAATGAACCCGACGGAACCGCCGGACCAATCCACAGGACCGCAGCGCATGTAGACTGTGCAGCAGTGGCGCCTGACGCCGTGCAAGTTTACCAACAGGAGAGACCGTCGCCAGTGTTGCAGCAGCCAGGCCAGGCTGCTATGATAAGCTTGCGGCGCTGCGGTAAAATCCCACGGCCGGCCCTGTCCCGAAATGCAGCTCTCGCTGGCTAGCGTAGCCCTGGACCGTGGAACTGCTGACAGGCGGACCGGACGTAAAGGAGGTCACTGAAAGTAAGTGTCAAGACATTATAGCATTACTTAGTAATGCAGTTTTGCAATGAGCTTGAGACTGTGAAAGCCCATGGAAGCATTTTCCTTTTTAGCAGGGTGAATATCATGAAAAAGAGGGTGACACTCGCCAAAAATGAGGATGAATTGACGGGTATGAATGGATAGTCAGATCGAATGAAATCAAGGTATTAAAGGTATTTTTATTATTAGTGTTTTTCTGTGTATGATTAGCAAACAACTAGGCCAGGCATACAGAATTTTAGCTTTCCAGTGATGCACTGCCTGAGGGCCCAGCCATCCTCAGTGCATGGCCAGGGGCGATGTGACTGCCCCCAGTCAAAGCGCTGATGTCTCCGGCCATGACAGGAGTGTGTGTGTGTGTGAGCACACGCAAGTCAGGGTGTAAAGATTACTCAAATCTGCTTTGCGAGTCTGATGGTGATTTTAATTCAACCGTCCAACCAGCAGCCTGCCATACTCTGTACAACCTACTTTGGAATGTAAATGAGGTTAAAATGCCATCCCCCAACGTCAATCATGAAAATCAACTGTCATTCACAGATAACATCTTTCACACACGTTTTATTCACCTTCTTAATTTCCGGTTATCGCACTTCGCGATTCCATATTAGCACAACCTCGGCATTTATAGGTTGCATGGAGTTTCACATACTAAAACACGATCGCATCTTAGCCTCGTAATTTTCACCTCATATAACGCATTTACCCATTTTAAATCACAGTAGTATTTTCAAGACCACAGTAGTATTGAATTATGTATCCTTTCACTTTTGTTCCACTTCTGGTTATTTATTTTGATGTTTGCTGACTTATAAACCTGGTGATGGATATGATTCGGTAATGGAATCGGATTAGTACAACCAATCCTTTGATTTTTTAAACAGATTACCCCTGATGAAGGCTAATGCCGAAATGCATTGGGAATGCGTAATTGATGTTATTTACGTTGGATGAACATTAATCATTGGAGTTATTTTACTTGAGAGCCAAGAAGCATTGTTACTCTTAAAGGATTGAAGTAACCAGCATTAAAATGTATCAATACTTTTGAAATTTAGGTTTAAGCATTTTTTGGAAACTTTGGTGTTGTACAACAGCCAACAATTATCAGTGCCCCAGGAGACACCCACACACCAGTGTCGGTGCTACTGTTGTTGTATTTGTTTTACTCCAGAGCGGGGAGCAATCCTGTGGAGCACGATCTACAGACTAAAAAAGATATTGAATTCTGCTGTGCACAGTCACTTCCTTGATCAGACACAGCAAGGAACATCAAGTCAAGTCCAGAGTCAAAGTGCAGAGTAGGTACATGAGAGGCTGCACAGGGAATGGGCAAACACAGCAAGGCCAGTGGGCAGTACAAAGTGCAGAGAAGGCACACGTGTGCATTAGATCCTCCACAGGGAATGGGTGAGACTGTAAGCTGCCATGGACAGCAACAGTTAGGGGGATAACAATGGGCAGTCCAGGCACTGCTGTTGGAGAGACAGGTATGTGAGGGGGACTTTGCCTCAGACTTGGCTGTCAGTCGGACTGGGAGGTGGCCGAGTGTCGGGGCAGGTGGAGGACTGGACCTGGGAGAGAGAGGACCGGTTGAGGCATCGGTGTCTTTGGGAGCTGGAGGGCTGCTTGGACCGGGTGGCGTTGTGGCCCGTGGAGGCGGAGACATGCTGCCGTGGGACACAGTATGGGTAGGAGATTGTGGAGGGGTGCCTTTCCACTTCTTGGGGATTCAATAGGTAATGATTGTCTTGGTAGGAGTGGTAGGTGTTGCGGCTACAACAGGCACACTCTCCACCAAAGCTGCACCAGGTGCAGCCGGTGGCCCTCCCTCTGGGGACTTGCTGGATCCGGAGGTACGCTTGGCCTGGCCTTGCCTTTTCTCACCCATCACTAGTTGAACAGGTGAACCCCCTACACTGACCTCCTTCCCCTGCTTCACAGGGCTCTGGATGGGAGTTGAGGTTGTGGTTGAATTTGCCTTAGGGGGCTTTTTCTGTGGGCCCTTAGCTCGCACCAGCTTCACAGCAGGAACGGGAACCGACTGGTTTTCTTTGCACGAGGCTTTTGGGACAGGAGAGTCCTTGGATGGGGATGCCTCTGAGGCATGTGAGCCTGAGGATTGCTTCCTGGCTTTATGCCCCTGAGTGTCGCCTGAAGGGCTTTTGCCTTTGTGCTCTGGGATGGCTTTGGTTTTTTGGGGGGATGGTGTCTGCGCTTGCTGCTGTTGTGTGCTTCGTGTGCTGTATCTTGAGCCAGAGGTCTGTGGTGTGTGTGGTCACTATCTCATATATAGCCACTGGCAGGGTGGTGGCCAAAGGGACTGAACCTGGACTCTGAGACTGTGCCAGCTGAATGGCTAGCGTCACTGCGGATGACAAAGACTGGACAGTCCGGTGCAGCCCACCCACGTCTGAATGAATGCCCTCCAAGAAAGCAACTACTCGTGCCAACTTTTTGTCGTGGACTAGGAAGGCGTTGATGAGAGTTGTCTGGCCCACTCACAGCTGGCGCAAAAGGTCCACAGACTCAACACTGAGAGCAGCAGGGGAGACAGGGGCAGGGGCAGCTGTGCCTGGGGTGAAGGACACTCTTCCCTTCTTACTGGGGCAGACATGGGCAGCACTAGTGAAAGTGGCTGGGAGGGTCGGTACTGGACGCTGTGTGGTGGAAGAGAAGGCAGAGTTCCCGCTCCCTGTGCCCGCTAACATAGATGTGTCACCGCTGGTGTCAGATACGTTGAGGTTGGTGTCTCTGGCTGTGATTCCTCAAGTAGACTCCTGTCCCCCTTCGAGGCGCTCGTCACCTCAGTGTCACTGTGCTCATGTGTAGCAGTCATGCTTGATGCCTCACCACTGGTGTCCGTTCCCTATCCTTCTGTTCCCACGGTAGATGCTGCAAGAAACTGAGATGTAGGGTCAGTTCAGTGACACAAACATAATATACAAGCAAAGCACTAAACAAGATGATGACATCCTCATGTTACACCCCACCCTGTGCATTAACATTGTGCGACCTCAATTCCAAACTCGAATTTAGCGTGTGATCGTGCAAACTTGGCATAAGAGACCCATGTGATGACCACACAGCCAAATAGCCTGCCGGTGGCTGCGTGTAACCAGGCACACAGATCCCTCTGAGCATACCTAGAGCCCTGAGGGGGGAAAAGATACACCTCCCAACATGTTGCCACTGTCGCATCTGGAGGCAGCAGAAGTGGACAACACAGATACAGACTCCAGCATATCAGTCCACAATGGCCCTGAGCTCATGTCAGCCACCATGTCGTACTTTGGAACACAACTACAGTTGCACATTGGTGTCAGATGTGTAGTCCTCACAATTCTGACATCAGGCAAGGCACACATTGATGAAAGCACACTCAGATGATGCACACTGCCATTCCCTTCCATGGGATGTCCCTGACTACCACAATTTAGACAATGCGAGCAGGCCACAACTCGAATGCAAGGCCCATTACTCCAATGACATAAGAAAGTACAGGTAGGCAAAATGTATGATAGCTGCACCCAACAGAGAGGCCACTTACAAGCCATTGCATCACACTAGCAACATTGCAGAGCCCAGCACTGGCCCAGGCTTGGAACACATGCAGCCACTCACAACCAAAGTCAACCTTCCCAGAATCCTCACCCCCAGCTTGCTGCTGATGCTCCTTCAAACGTGCATCCAGCTAAGGCTGTGTCACAGCTAAGATGCGGGCCATTAGTGGTGTCATTCTCCTGAGCGCCAACCTGCCAGTCCAAGGGAGCAGCCCAGCGTCATCGTCACATTTTTGCTCAGCTGGCAGATGTCATCCCAACTCTTCTGACAGTGTGTGCGCCGTCAGTTGGAGACACCCAGAGCCCGCACCTTGCATGCAATGATCCACCACACGGCCTTACGCTGGTGGACTTTGAGCTGCAGGCATGGGAGACAAGATGGGCAAAAATCAGTGACACAGTGTTATGTACCACTATCTCTCAGTACAGGAGCATGATACGAACTCAGCACAACTTCACAGATATGTCTAGCAGAGACAATACGGCATCTCGAATAATACATTAACATGGGAGAATCATACGAAAATGCATGCAGGTATGAGGCTGGACACAGTACCTGCCCAGCTCATATAGATGCAGGATGCCAGCACAGAAAGCTATGTGTAGGCTGCCGCCCACATCTACCTTCCAGTTCGTGGGTGAGCAAGACATACATTACATAGGAGAGTATGTTTCGGGGCAGACTCACTGTGTCCAACACTACCCGGCCCTCACTGTCCTTGCCCTGTGAATGGCTCACTGTGTCATGGAGGTCTCATTTAGGGACATGATCTCACAATCTCACACCCTTCTCACAAGGCCGGTCGTGTGCAATATACAGGGCAGAGATGGCTCTTTGATGGATAGTCTAGGAGACAAACCAGATGTTTCACTCTGTACATCCAGTGATGGGTCCTTGTCAGATTGGGCAATGACTTTGCAGGACAGGTGGGCTCACATTGAGGCCCAACATGGGACATCAGAAATGTCACATGAAGGGACAAATTGAGAGCGTAAACAGTGCCTACACAGTGGAGGAGTGTGGCTCAATGGTTAGAGCGGCAGACCCTGATGCAGAGTTCTGGCCAGGGACCAGGGTTCGATTCCCGTCTCGGGCTCATTTTCCTCGGACCTGTTAATTCTCACCTCGGTGCCTATTCTAATCACGGGCCCCACGCTGCAACTCTGGGCAATAGCTTGCTTAGCCTCCACACCGGCCCCAACAGCGCGAAGGATGCCTGGCTTCACCCTGGGGGTGCCCAGGAGTGGACACTTACAGGGAAAGCCAGGAGGGGTTCCACAGCGGTATGAGTATCAGCGCCAGGAAGCCGTATAGGCGACACAGCAAGGTGACGTCTGGTGACAGTGCGCTCTATAAGTACCATGACATTTACATTTACATACACATGTGAGTCAGAACACATGCTATTGGAAATGGAAGGGGCTCTGTACAAAAGTACAAAAATCTGCTGTGTCATAGGTTTATTACCACGAAGAGTGTCACCCTCTGGCATGATAGTGCTGAGCTATACATGATGTCAATTTTGAGTCAGACACACTTCCATCAGTACCCTCTGGACGTAAACCCTTAGTAAGGCCACAGATGAGCATCTGAAGAAAATCAGGGACCCACACATCCATTCACAAAGGCAATTTCTGTCCTGACTCCTGCATAACCGACTTGCTGCGTCACAGTATGGCTGACAAAACATTACATGTCCCTCCAATGTTGATGTGCATGCAGGAAAACATGTAAAATAGGCTTAACACCCCTTTCCCCTGTAGACAGCATGCTAGGCAGTGTATGCCACCAACCCACACTCTCAAGCACACACTGCAGCAGATCAACTTCATGTGTGCACTCCCTGCACTCTCACTTCCACTCTGAAATACTTACCATGACATATGGATCATCATATAACCTCGCATACTCTGTGAGCACCTAATCCACAAGGACCTCCAGCTCCTCTGTGGGGAGGGGACGAGCCCTGATCTTCTCAGTCCTCGCCATCACTGGGTCCAAGAGACAGGAGCCGTAGCAGTTGGTGGTGAGGGGTGTCGGGCAGCAGGCTCTGGAGACAGGAGCACCTGCAGTTGGTGGCGAGGGGTGTCAGGCAGCAGGCTCTGAAGTCAGGAGCAGCAGCAGTTGGTGGTGAGAGCTGTCAGGCAGCAGGCTCTGGAAGCAGTGGAAATGTGAGGCTCTCTCCCACACATATATAGCTCCCTGGGGTAGTTTCAATGGTTCTGGGCTGCTGCAATTGGTGTTCCATGTCAGCTTTTTTCAAATGCATCCAATGACCGGCCCCGCGGTGGCGGAGCACGCCTACCGCTATTTAAAAAAATGCATTAGGCTACTGTGATTGCGGTTCCCATTGTCTATAAGGGCTTGGGCATTGGCGGTGACACAGCAGGGGCCAGGTGGTCGCTACCGTGGTTGTGCATCTTTCAATTACATCTAATGACCGGCCCGCGGTGGCAGAGCACGCCTACCGCTATTTTCAAAAATGCATTAGGCTACCGCGATTGCAGTTCCCATTGGCTGTAAGGGCTTGGGCATTGGCGGTGACACACCGCAGGAGCCAGGCGGTCGCTACTGCAGTCGTGCATCTTTCAATTGCATCCAATGACCGGCCCCGCGGTGGGGGAGCATGCCTACCGGAATTTTCAAAATGTCATTAGGCTACCGCAATTGTGGTTCCCATTGGCTGTAAGGGCTTGGGCATTGGTGGTGGCACACCACAGGGGCCAGGTGGTCGCTACTGCGATATGGCTGCCATACATTGGTGCCAGTGACCGTGATTTGGGTGGCGGAGCATGCCAACCGCCATTGCACAATATGTATCACTACCGCGAGTGTGGCTTTGCCATTGGCAGTGACGCACCGCTGGGGCCTGCCATACATTTGAGCCAGTGATCGTGATTTGGGTGGCAGCCCATGCCAACCGCCATCTGGCAATACACATATATCTATCACTACCGCAAGTGTGGTTTGGGCATTGGCAGTGACACACCGCTGGGGCCAGGCAGTCGCTACCGCGATAAAGCTGCCATACATTTGAGCCAGTGACGGTGAGTTGTGTTGCAGACCACTTTGACAGCACCTATGGACACGTCATGCTGTGTGAATGGCCAATGGCCAGTTCTCAACAGTGAACAGTAGACACATGATTCATGGCACAAGATTGTGCACTCAATGCCAATGTAACATTTACCCCACTGCTGACTACACATGCCATGTTGCTGAATATGATCGAAAACATCGGCATGTACTCCCTCACAAGTCACTTGTGATTTTGCTGGGCATGTACACAGAACAGTGTTGTGATGGACTCTCCAATGGGTACACATTGGAATGTTTGAAAGGGTTGAGCAACTCACAGTGATGAATGTCTTACTACACAATGTGTAGATTTGACTGTCTACTTTTCTTGGCTCATGCACATACTTGTTAATAAACGCACAGACTGGGCTCATTGTGTGGTTGATGGGTGCCCTGTTTGACTTAGGTAACAAGGTGTGGCAGGTACAGCAGCTAGGTAGGAGACAGTAGTGTTGCTGTTTTACACATATGCTGTTGGAACTAATCTCAGGGCTGCCATGCAATATGTGGCCATATCCCTATGGGCATTCACATAGTCCGATATTGTTTGGGAGTTGTTAGCTGTGTGAAAAGTGGACAGGTGTACCGATGGTGTAGCTGAAGGTGTTCCTACATGTAAGTTGTGCTTTAAGCTGAACTGTGATGCTAGTCATTGTTGGGGTTGTGTCAGTCAAAACGTAAGATGTCGGACACATCTCCTGGTGGATTGCATTGCCATGTGTCAACTTTCATCTCACCCAGGAGGAGACCAAATTATGCATCGTCCCTTCATAGTGCTGGCAGACATGGATGATGAGGAGGTCATACAGAAATTCCGTCTGGATCAAGTCACCCTACAAGGCCCATGTGCTATGTTGGAGCCACACGTGCAGCCTCGCAGGACATACCCGAGTGCTTTCACACCAACGTCTAAGGGGATGGCGGGCCTGCATTTTTTTGCTTCTGGATCATTTCAGTACACGGTGTCCAGCGCAGGTGGGATGTCGCAACCTATGTTCAGCATGGTGCTAAGTGATGTTCTGTCCGCTATGATGATCTACAAGGACAGTTATATCCATTTCCCCAGGAGGCATGAATTGGCGGCTGTGAAGGGAGATTTGTATGCACTTAGGCACATCCCCAATGCTGTTAGTGCCATTGACTGCACAGGTTGGCCTGGTTCCACCACAGGCACGTGAGCACATCTACAGGAACAGAAAGCATTTCCATTCCATCAATGTGCAAGTAGTGTGCCAGGCGGATATGTTCATCTCACACGTCTGTGCCAAATTGTCTGGCTCGGCCCATGATTCGCACATCAGGCGTAAAGCATTGTGCCACGACTGATGGATAATCTGCCTCCGGAGCATGAATGGATTGTGGGTGAGTACAAAGAGTCAGGTAGCGTGCTGTGTGTGTGAAATGCTGTCCTCTACCACAGTTACATAACAAAGTTTCTCGGTGTATCTCACACCTAAGTGATTCAGCATATCCCAACCGTCCTTGGTTGCTGAGCCCACTGCGGCATCCCAGGACCCCAGCTGAAGTCCGCTACAATGATGCCAATGGGAGAACACGTTGTGTGGTGGAGCGTACTTTCGATCTCCTGCAGGCACGTTTTCGCTGCCTGGACAAGACCGGAGGTGCACTGATGTACTCACCCAAAAAAGGTGTGTCAGACTGTAGTTGCATGCTGCATGCTCCACAACCTAGCCTTGCGCTAGGAGATCCCCCTAGTCCTGGATGCTGATGAGCAGCAAAGGCCCCCGCCTGCAAATCAACCCATGTCCAGTGAAGAGGACAATGGAGAGAAGGAAGGTGTCGACCAGCGTCAACAGCTCAACAACAACCGCTACATAACTTGAAGGTGAGTGAAAATGTACAATGAAGCTATTGTCTGCAGGTGTTGTTGTTGGAAAGGTGTATGTGAGCTTTGTGATTGCATCCTGTTGTTGATTCAGTGCTGGCTGCCAATGTTTCTGGGACAGGGTAGTTTGGCACAGATACAGGATGTTCAGTACTGTTGCTCATTGTAATGTGTGCAGTTTGGAGTACCCTGTTGACAAGTGTTGAGTGATGGCTGCGATGCCACCACCTGACTAGTGAATATTGTTCTATTGTGTTTTCCTAGGTCCTAGACACAACAACATGTGAGTGTAAGGAGTGTTTATTTACAATGGGTACATGTGACAGGGGAGTGAATATTTACAAAAAGGTGAATAGTGAAGCATTGCGTTGTCAGTGATGGTAGATGAGACAATCGAGTAGTCACCACATTGATGTAGTGACTCAGTCCAACAGACGGATGCCATTAACAAGGCAGTGTGGGGAAAGACAGTCAACAAAGTCAATGCAATAGTGAAGAGGGTTGCCATCATGACTGGCTCCTTGACTGGCGTTTGGCGGGTGCTTTGCCACGTGTTCCTCCCTTGGATTTCTTCAGACGGCCCCTTGGTCATTTGGTAGTGGGGGCCTCTGCTGTAGGGCCAGGGGGGTTTGAGGAGTCCCCCCTCTCCATGCCCGCAGGCGAGGATGTGGAACTGTCATCCTGCAGGACACCGGATGGAGGTGGAGGTGTTGGTTGTGCCGCAGGCCTTTCCCTCAGAACCGCCACTAGCTGGCCCAAGAGGTCCACAATTATGCCCATGCCTATGTCTATGTCTATGGACCTTAGCAGCAGGCGGAGCTCACATGAATCTTCCTCAGCCGGCTATTTCGTCCCTGGGCCCGTTCATAGGCCCAGCACTCTGGTGATGTTGTCCAGGGCTTCAGTCCAAGTGTCCGGTTGGCTTCGACTGACTGACTTGCGTCAATTCAACTTGATGTGATGCATCTTTGCTGATTACTCTGCCTGTCAGGTATTACATCTGTTCATGTACTAGGCATTGTCATCTCATGCATACCTTTGTCATGTCCTGGGCTTAGATTTTTAGGTTTGACAGACCATGCTTGGTTTGTTTTCATATGGTCCTTCAAGCTCTGCCCCCATGTAACTTACAGATAGCATTCAGTGCTGTGCATGTTTGTGCCCTCATTTGCTTTGAGATGGCATTTGGTGACTCACACTTCTGTTTCTGTGACAGTTACATACGCTTAGCTGTCTGCACACTGTAAGTAGCAATTGTATCTGTGTCAATTTTGGTGGGATGTGAGGGCTGGTGTTGTCATTTGGCTCCATGCTTTTTGAGAGGAACGGCGGGGTACATTCACTGTCTACTTACCTGTTCTGTTGTCACATTTGGGTGGAATTTGTGACATCTCTCTGGGTGTGTGATGGAGTGCTCCATCCTGATCAGGAGTGGGACAGGAGAGCATAAGCTGGCTACCTACCTGTTAGGTGAAGGTGAACAATACAATGGCTGCCACATGCATCTGGGTGGGAGGGAGGCTACATCCTGCTTAGGAGTGGGACAAGGTGGACTGTTGGGAGTTGTTATGCTGGCCTTACATACACACACCCCTCTCTGTTAAGATGGCTACCTACCTGTTAGGTGAAGGTAAACAATACAATGGTTGCTACATGCTTCTGGGTGGGAGATAGTGCTCCATCTTGCTAAGCTGAGGAAAAAGGGGACTTGGTGGGAGTTGTAGTGCAGGCCTCCCACCCCCACACAGCACAACCTGGGAAGATGGCTACCTACCTGATAGGTAAAGGTGAACAATACAATGGCTGACACATGCTTCTGGGTGGGAGGGAGTGCTCCATCCTGCTCAAGGGTGGGACAAGAGAGACTGTTGGGAGTTGTTGTGCTGGCCTCTCACACACACACACATGCGCAGACCCACACACACACCCCTCCCTGTTAAGATGGCTACCTACCTGTTAGGTGAAGGAAAACAATGCAATGGCTGCTACATGCATCTGGGTGGGTGGGGAGTGCTACATCTTGCGAAGCTGGGGAACGAGGGGGCATGGTGGGAGTAGTAGTGAACGCTTCCCACCCCCAAATAGGACAACCTGGGAAGATGGCTATCTACCTGTAAATTTGGTGGGCGTACTATAATGGCTGCCACATGCTTCATGGTGAGGGGGGGAGAAGGCCACATCCTACTCAGAGGTGGGACAGGGGTGCCTTGTGGGAGTTGTACTGCAGGCCTCACACAACCAAACACCCATCCTTGTGAAGATGGCTACCTACCTGTATGTTGGTTTGTTGTGATACAATGGCAGACATATGCTTCTGTGTGGGAGGGAGTGCTCCATCCTGCTCAGGGGTGGGACAGGGCTGCCTGGTGGGAGTTGAAGTGCTGGTTTCCTGTACACATGCAACCCTGGGAATGTTGCTGGCTACCTACCTTTGGGGTGATTTGGATGGAGTGGGTGTTACATCTGTGGCACCTGTTTTGAGTATTGTGGTGCACATGAATGTACTTGGGCCTAGGAGGTGTATCTTTGTAGTTGTGCAAGACAGTACATGGCAGTGTAAAGGTTTACATTTGTTTGTCCTTACCAGCCTGCACTCCCCTGGCTATTCCTGTGCGACTCTCTGGATGCAGTATGGCAAGCACCTTCTCCTCCCATGCAGTGAATGTTTTTGGTGGAATGGGAAGGCCACCCCCAGTCCTCTGAGCCAGCTCACGGTTCTTGTTCTTCTGTTTTACAACCCTCTTCAGGTCATGCCACTGCTTCATGATTTCATTTTTGGAGTGCGGAGTGGTCCCTACTGCATTGACCTGGTCGACTATCCTTGCCCACATTTGTGCTCTTGTGGCGAATGGTGACGGTTGGACCAGGCTACCAAACACTTCTGCTTCTACTCATATTTTCTCATATGCCATGACGGACCACTCACTCTCTGTGTATATGGGCATTTTCTGTGGTGCCATGGTGTGTGATTCGCTAATGTTTTGAGGTGCAGTTGTGAGGGTGGTGGGGGTGGTGTAGGTGGCGTGTGTGGTTGTGCTGGTTTGATGTGTGCAGGTTTGCCTCTCCTTTATGCTCTGGTGTTGGGCCCTTCAGTTGTGGAGTATTGCAAAGGATTCTGGTCAGGTAGGGGACTGGTTGTATGCTCAGCTATGTGGGTGTGTCAAAATAAAGTATTGCTGTCAGGTGTGTTGTGTGGGTTGTGCTGGGATTTGTATTTTTGAAGTTGCCATGGGGCTGTGTCATTGGGATGTGTTCGGTATTTGTGGGGGCAGGGTTAGTTTAGTGTGTGCACTTGGTGGCCTTGTTGTGATTTTTACTTGTTGACCGCCATATTTTTCATGGAGCGTCCGCAGCGATGGCTATGCCACAGCCCGTCCGCCGGCTCTCCCATTCATCACTGTTTGCGACCGCAGCAGTCGTAAACAGCGGAACGTCCCGCTGTCTCATCAGGAAATCCCAATTTTCTGTGCGGTCTCTCCGCTGGCCTGGCGGCGGTTTAGTGCAAATCCGACCACCGCGGACAGATTTCTGCCTGCTCCGCCCGCCACGGGCGGTCTTTGGTGGCCTCTTTCTGCCATGGTCAGGTTTTTGGGGCGGGTGATCCTAATCGAACCGCCGGTTTTGCTGCGGTACCGGCGAACGGTTGATTTCCACTACCATGGCGGTCGGGGTGATTTTCCGAAAGCCATCATAATAGACCCCTTAGGTTGTAAATGTATCCATGATATAAGTCTATAAGGGGAGCAGCCTGTTACACCTTGCCTGCACCTTGGTACACCCCCACTACTTTTTTCGCAGGATTCTTGGGTGAGTGAACATAAAATAAGCAGGGGTTTCAAAACGTTGTTTGTTAATTCCCATTTTATCCTCTACATGTAGGTTAGGCAACTAATAGGAAGCCAAAAAGGGACAAACATTGCAGAAGAGTTAACATAAGGAAATTTCTATAGGCTTTTTTATTTTGGGGGAGGTTTTATATAGCGCATAACTGGAACTGAAGGTATCAGAGCGCTTTACATGAGCACCAGTTGCAGGACAGACAGACAGATTCATTTTTGTTAGGCACAAGGAGATTAGGTGATCTGCCCAGAATTGTTGAGCACCCCTGCCGAGACTACTTCATTGTGTTTGACGCACAAAAATACTTTGCTACTTCTTAAAGAAGGTTTCCTTACTGAGGGAATATAAAGTAAGCGGATCACTGACAATTTTTATTTTAATTTTTTTTAATTGTTTTACGTCCTATTCAAATACATTGCCCAGTAACGGGCTAAACAGTCAAAGTACCGTGGCACATTCCCCGTTGACATTAACAACTGTGCAGGATTGCCTGTGGAAGTAAGTCCAGCCCTCTGTTCTGCACATTTCCCAACCTTCGGTCCTGACGCAGTTCATGTGTGGGCATTATTCCACTGAGTATTCTCAACTAACCCTGCCCCCAACTTCAACTAATCCCCCCCCCCCCCAACCCTCACCACTCTCCCAGGCCTGTAGTGCAAGGACTAACCCCTGCAACTCTGGAGAGCTAATATCTAAAGCATATAGTGCATCGGGACGGTTATAGTCGCCACAGGGCCGGCCATCTCGCTCAAGGGTCTGTAGCAAGTACGTCCTGACATGGTGAGTAGTATTCAAGCCCAAATATTTATCAATCTACGGCTATCTCGGGGTCACCTACCGGGGCATCATCATCATCATCCTCAGGGGTCTTTAGTGCCATAACCAACCTCTCCCATGCCCTCGCCCTTTCCAGCGCCCTCTCGTTGCCTGTTCGATGTGCAATTTGTAATCGAATAGTACCCTCACATTCAGCCCACTTTTGAAATTCTGCCTTCCATCTAGATATGCTGGGGCCATTTTTTGCCTTCCAATGGGTGGTGATGGTTCTTTTGGCCAAGAGGAAACCCAAATCGATAAATTTGCTAGTGATGTTGTTCTTTTCTGTGTGGGGAACCAATGCAGGATATAGTGTGCCATGGAGAGAGTCAAGTCCCTATCAGTAAGGTCCATCAATACGGGTGTCACCTCCTCCCAAAAGTTGTCCAGGACGGGCAGTCCCATAGCATGTGTTTAAAATCCGCCTCATCTGCTGCACATCTTGGGCAGGACACTGGGTGGGTGGGAAAATACCTATGCAACCGAGCTGGTGTGAGGTATGCCCGTGGAGGATGTGAAAGTGTACTAACTGTAACCTCGCGTTTCTTGTGCTTTTCCAGGTCCTCTCTACAATTTCGCTCCATGCCCTATCTGGGATGTCGCTCCCCAAGTCTGTTTCCTATTGGAGCTTCAGGGCCGTCAGCGGGGATAAGGATTCTATGGCCATGCGCCTATAAAGACACGTCACCGCCTTTATGATGCCCACCGCCATCACCACATACTGGCACCCCATAGAAGTTGGCGGCTCCGTGAGGCCCATTTTCCAATGCTTCCTGATGGCTGCCATGAGGGCAGTATATTGCAGGAAATCACCTCCTGGCAGGTCGTATCGGTCCCGCAAAGCGTCAAACAGGATCAAGGCTCCCTCCTCATAAAGGTCTCCCATTATCGCCAGCCCCTGCTGCACCCAGATCTCCAGTCTCTGTCAATTACCCCCATGCGGTAGAGCCCTGCACATCTTCAGTGGAATTTCAGGCGCATAAGGACACTTAATAGCCGCCCTCCGCAGGTACCTATTCCAGCATTTGCGCGCAGTATCAAACTCCAAGGTGAGGGTTTCTGCCCCGAGCGGGAGCCGCAACACTATGCGGGACAGCACCATAAGGGGGCCCTATACCTCCCAGCCTTTTCCTCAGTCCTGGTGGCTCTGGCCACCCATTGTGTGAGCCACTGAAATTGGGCTGCTAGAGAATATGTTTCGTAGTCCGGAACCACTAGCCCTCCTTCTGCACGGGGCCTCATGAGCGAACTGAGTGCCACCCTACATCTGCCCTTCCCCCATAGAAACAATGTGATCAATGTTCTGAGCTGCTTAAAATGAGTTGCCAGTATCCAGATCGGTAAGGCCCTGAAAAGTTATAACAGGCGCTGTAAAGTCACCATTTTAATTAGCACCACCCGGCCCGCCACTGACAGTGGCAGGGATCCCCAGAACTCAAAGTTGGCCTTGGTCCCCCGGATTGCCTTTCCAATGTTTCCTTCCAGAACATCACCTTGTTCATGGTATACAAGCGTCCCCAAGTAGGACAAGCAACTGTCCTCCCATTGTACCTCCTCCGTATTTTGCGGACCACGCCTGCCCCCGCATGCCGGGAATAGACATGACTTCGCCCAGTTTACTTTCAAACCAGCCACTTTGCTGAGCTCTTTCAGCAGGTATTAGGCCCCCCATAAGGCTTCACATGTATTTGCCTGGAACAGTAAGAGATCATCCGCATATAGGGCAATGTGATGGATCTGACTATAGACATCGAGACCCTGGTAAGCCCGACCCGATCTAGCATGTGCTGCCAAGGGCTCCATTGCCATAGCAAAGAGCAATAGAGAGAGGGGACATCCCTGGTGCATGCCCCTCCCTAGCCTGCATGCCTTTGAGATCATCTCCTCGTCTTGACCCTGGACGTGGAGTCCGCATATAACAGGGCTGTCCAACTCACAAAATCCGGTCCTGGACCCATTTTTCGTATAACATGGTACAGGTACGCCCACTCCAAGCTGTGAAAGGCTTTTTCTATGTCTAATGCAAAGACCGCAGCAGAGTACGCTTTTTAGGAGTCCGCCTCTAATATATGGAAGAGCCGCCTGATGTTTAACGCTGTGTTTCGGGCTGGGATGAACTCAGGATTGGTCGGCATGTATGAGGGTGGGCATGAGAGGGAGCAGTCGGGTGGCCAGGATCCTGCTCAATATTTTATAGACAAGGTTGAGCATGGATAGAGGCCTGTATGTCGCTCTATCCCAGGGTTGTTTACCCGGTTTCGACAAAAGAACGATGATCGCCTCCCTAGTGGAGTCAGGTAACCTGCCGATTCTCTTAGCCTCATTATGTAGGCGCGTGAGCTGTGGGGCAAGCAAATCAGTGTAGGCAAGATAAAATTCTACTGTCAAGCCATCCATGCCTGGGGTTTTATTACGGGTCATAGTTTTGATGGCCACCCGTACCTCCCGTATTTCGATCTCCCGCCCCAATACCTTTGCCGCCTCCAGGGCTGGCAGATAAACCCCCCTGAGTAAACTCCTGTAGCTCTTCCTCTGGGGGGACTACTTGACTACGATAGAGCTCAGTATAATAGTCATAGAATAACTAGTTGGTCCCCTGTTGATCGAATCTAGCTACCCCCATCTGGTCTTGCAGCTCCAGTATCACTGAGCCGCGGCGGGCCAGATTCGCCAACCAAGCAAGGAGGGCACCCGATTTATCCCTTTTAGAGTGTGCTCGCGTGATGTATGTTTTATAGTCGATGCAGCACAGTCATTCCACAGTGGCGGCCACTGCTTCTCTAGCTTCTATTAGTTCGGCGTGTTTGGCCGGGTTCTCAGGCCTCTCTTTCTCTAGTGTTCGCAAGAGCTCATCGTTTCTTTGGATGTCCTGGAGGAGGTCCTTCCTAACCCCTGTTAGAGTGGATATGCACCTCCCCCTAAGGACTGCTTTACCTGCTTCCCACTCCACGTTCACAGATGTGGCTGTTTGCTCATTAACCTGAAAGTATTCCGTGATAGCTGTCGCAATAGTGGTACGGAAAACCTGATCATCTAAAGCCTCCGGTCTCAGTCTCTAGGTGGGAATCTTGTGGCGTGAGCGTGACCATTGTAAGTGGACTAGAACTGGGTTGTGATCGAATATTGTCCTGGTGAGGTATTCGCTGCTACTAATCTCCCCATGGACGTCAGGCGAGCACAGGATGGCGTCGAGGCGGACATGTAGCTCATGGAGAGCAGAGAAGAAGGAGTAATCTCGGCCCAAAGGGTGCTGGGATCACCAGGTATCAATTAACTCCCATTTATGCTGCCAACTATGCCGCGCTTCTGCCAGCCTGTGCGCCGGCGCATTAGGGAGGGGGGGTGAGAGTGATCCAAGGTGACATCCGCAGTGCAATTAAAGTCTCCCCGCAGCATCAGTGTTCCCGTGACTGCAGTCGCTAATTTGCGTGACAGTAAGGAGAAGAATGCCGGTTGATGTGAATTAGGGGCGTATATGCAACACAGGGTGAGGTCCCTGCCATCCAGTTTCCCCTGTACCACCAGGTACCTGCCTTCTGGGTTAATCACTTGTGTTGTGCATTGGAATGGGACTCCAACTCTTACCCAAATCAGTACCCCCCTTGCAAATGCAGAGTACGCAGTGTGGAAGACCTGTCCCCTCCAGCGGCGCTGCAACGCTCTCCCCTCTTGCGCCAGGAGATGAGTTTCCTGGAGGAATGGAATCTGGATGCCCCTACAAATCAAACAGGAGTGTATCTTGTGGTGCCTGAACATAGAATGCATGCCACGCAGATTCCACGAGAGACATGCTAAACCTAGTGGGGGTCCCATTGCAGATATTTATTTGGTACACCTTGAAACATATGTCAAAACAATTGGTGGCTGTCCTTGCTCAGATACACAAAACACTTTTAAGTTTTTAATGTTAGGAGCATTTATTTCTTTTTAAACCTAACCTGCAATTATTACCATAACTATATGGTTATTTCACTATAGTGTATCTCAATTCAACTTAAAAACTACCATAGACCATCCAGCCATTAACTAAAAAGTGTGGAAAGGAAAAAAGGCACCTCATGGTTGCAACCCCAGGGGGGGGGGGGGGGGGGGGGGGGACAGCTGACTGGTACTCGCCAGCGAACCCCACTTCTCATCATAGGTTGCCTTTTTCCAAAAGGAAAAGACAAAGTGTGTGTGATAGAGAGAAGACCTCTGCCCAATGAAACAAAACAAGGGAAAGTAAGAGAACAAAGATGTGATTCTACTTTCTACAAAAATGCCATAATAGTGCCAATGTAACAGGACCCCGTGAGAATATAAGAAAATAATTCTCACCAATTAAAAATTGGTAAAGCTTACTTGCTTTTAATACCCTTTATTCCTTGCTGTAAGCTCTCCCACATAAAAAAATGGCTCATATGGAACCATAATAGTATTTATTAGCCAACATGTTTCGTTGCTGTAACAATTTGAAGCAACTTCTTCAGGGCTAGGGATCCAGAATAAGTTTTCATGGGAGGTTCACATCAAACCTGCGATGGTAGTGAGACACAAACAAGAGAGAAAGGAAGCACCACACGTAAATCGCGATACATTTAAAAGTGCCATCAAGTTTCACAAAGGTAATTGAAAGTTGAAAAAATAAATAAAAATGCTTATAATTCAAACTTAACAATGCTCATACCTAAAGGTTGCGTAAAGATTGCGTACCTGCAACCTTAACGAGGGGGGAAACTGCGTCAGCTGATCGCGAACACACACGGTGACTGCCACCTGATCTTGTCACCTATAGATTTTCATTAAAAGGCCATACTATAACTAACAGGATTAGCCCAGATGACCCCCATGGGAGCATAGTACTTGTTCACCCACATCACGCCAAAGTTTAAAATATGTACATCATGAAGTCTATGTTACAAATTCAAATTATTCACCTGGAGTATCAATATTAGGCATGCATAGGTGCAAATGCGTAATGCTAATTCTGGTCATTTGGTAACACGATTAATAAATCATTTAGTGTGTCTGTTTGCAAAACAGCAAGCTTCCGATTGCTATCCCTGCAAAGCGCCAAACAAAAGTCTCGCGTACCGGGTACTCGAAGTGCCCGCATTACTTTCAAAACGTTATCTACTCGCACGGGGCTCTCATCACAAAATGCCTGTGACAGTCTCTGTCTCCCCAAGCCACTCAGTCAATCACACTGTTACCCCGATCACGAAAGCGAAGTGATTTCACTTGTCCCGCCATTGTGCCTGTACCACCACCTCAGTTTAAACGGCAGGCACGCCGGTGGTGGCGCCGGTCATGTGATGCGACGTGCACCGCGTCTAGAAAGCCACACCATTTTGGTTTGGGAGACTTGAGTATCCGCGGCAATGCTGACCGAATGTAATTGAAAAATGATGCGCATTGCAGCGAAAAATGCCTCGGATACGGAATTACTTAAAATTCCATGTACTTCCCCTATTCAGGTGTTTCCCCTGAAGCTCCTATTGTAATAGTGACACCTTGAAACATAGCCTTTCCTACTACACGCCTGGATCCCCTTAAAAAAAGGCCCCCCCAACAAGTAAAACATCCCCAACTCCCCCTCCCCAGCATAGACACCGAATGAGGCATTCCAATCCAAACTATGGTAGTATCCACTAACATCTAGAAACTAAAGAAGGGTCTGACTTCTGCTATTTATCTAGGCAAGGCTTCCTAGGGTGCCTCCTCCCCAACCATTTCTCCATGTTAGAAGCCCCCGTTTTGGTTGTCTGTTACATAATAGTCCAAGTGAGGTTCCCACCAGTTCGAGAAGGTCACACCCTCGACGCAGGAATGCCAGGCCCCCAGCAGGACTGTTCAGAACACACGAAACGGCTCCTCTCAGCCAAATCATCTGCTGACCAGGGCGTGATCTTCGGCATGTCTGCTCCCACGCCCTCACTGTCGCTACGATCCATGGAGATCTCCGAACCGCTGCTCAGATGTGTGCTCCCACCTGGCGATGAGCCCGGGCTGCTCCGACTGTGCGACACCACCGCCTGCAGAGCTCTACGCCGCTCCAGGCTGAGTTCCCTGGGTGAAGGAGCTTTAGCGCCTGCTCCCCGCCCCGCGGGCTTTGTTGCGAGGGTCTTGTAGCTGAGGTTGATTGCTCCGGTGGGCCACGGGTTTCCAGCCAGTCCCACACCTCCTGTGATGAACTGAAGAATTGCGCTTCAGCTGGATCCGTACCCTGAGCCGAGCAGGGTACAACATTGCGTACAGCAGATTCATTTGCCGTAACCTGGTCTTGACAGCAATGTACGAGGCCTTGCTGCGCTGAACCTCTCGTGTAAAGTCTGGGAAAATCATAACGTTGCTGTTATCAATGCGGAGGGTTCGTTGTCGCCGGGCACATTGTAGAATATTTCTTCAAATTTGAGACGGTGCACTCAAAAATCAGTCCAGAGAACTCTAATATTCAAGAATAGTCCTTTTTATTATATTTCAAAAATTCTTAAAAGGCCTCAGCCGACGCGTTTCGTTCCCAATAGGAACTTCTTCAGGGCTCAGAAGATGATGAGTAAGCAAGTAGTTGGAGATGTAGAGGGAATCTCAATTGGTATATGGATCCACCCCTTATGTCATACAACGCGACTTTTTCTCTCCATTGAGCTGTCTTTAAGAAAATAAGCTCCTGGCTTCGGCAGCCTGGCCGGTACTCCAGGGCATAGAAGGGGGACAGACCTTCTGGGGCCACCTCACTCCGGAGCCAATTTTCTAGGTAGCTGACCATGTCTGCCCCTTCTGATTTTTCGGGTATCCCGATGACCCGGATGTTGTTGCACCGCGATCTCCCTTCACTATCGTCAGCGCGCATTTCAAGGGTTTTCACTTTGGCTTCCAGTGTTGTCAGGGATCGACACACCTTTTGCACCTCTGCCGGTAGGCCATCTAGTTCCTTTTCGGTGGATGTGACTCTGTCCTTGAGCTTCCGGTGATCAGCCGTCAGCAAGCTCAGGTCTGTGCTAATAGCGTCTATCTTCCCCTGCAGTGCCTCTCTGGAGGCCGTTATGGCCTGCATTATATCAGTTAACGTAGGCTTCCTGGTAGCTTGCATTCCCTGTGTGTCAGGGATTCTTCTTCCTCATCCGAGTGCTGTTCAGGAACTTCCAAGTTGAGGACTGTGAATCCCTACTTCTTCTGTGGCCTCCCCATCCCAGGCCCCCTGTCAGCAGGCCGGCCGTCCATCTTACCGCGCAAATGCCTGGGCAGAATGCGACCCAAGAGCTGCAGCGCGGTGGGCGATGTCGCAGGAAACTCGTCCTCACAACGTCAAGTATGATCTTCGTCCCCACTACAATGATTCTCTCTCCCCGGTAAACTCGTGGGCTGATGGGTCTCATCGAGGCGATGTCACTCTGGGCTGCTCAACTCCCACACAAGCGGACCCCTACTTGCATTCACTCCAACAAGGTACGGTTCCCTGGTCGCCAGAGGCTAGGGCCAACAGCACTCCCCCGAGGTTCTCCCGCCGTGGGGCTGATCAGGCTTCTCCCTAGGCCTGACAACTGCAGCTACCGCCCCCCTCGTGGCCCAGCTGGCCCTCGTGGGGAGCCCAGGACAGGGAGCACTTCGGTCACTCTAGTCTCCTCAGTCCTCGCGGTTTTCTAGCGCTCAGGCACAAACCAACAGTCATGGTGCAGTCTCTTTCTGGCGCCAATCAGTGCAACCTCTCAGATTCCAGCGCCGTTTTGTGTAGCCCAGGCCCTCTCACCACCATTGACATCCGCCTCCACACTCGCACAGGGAACTCCAGGTCCGCAGGAGAGCTCCGGCTCCTAAGCACTGCTGGTGTGCCAAGGACGGCGCTCCAGCCGCCCAGTGATACGTGCCTCCTTCTGTGCTGACACGCTTCTCCCTTTCTTTCTGTTTTTATTTTGTGTACCACAGCATTCCTCTGTGGGGAAGCGACTGCCTTCCAACATGCGTGAGCGGCCGCCCTCCACTTCACAGCGCCCTTCGTCCGGTCGCCATTTTACGTCCCGTCTCAAAGCAACGCTGGGGAAAACGCGTGCAACCCTTGGCAGGCAACCCGATGTTCCCACTCCTCCACTGTCTTCCCAGGCACAAAGGGGCACTTCTACAGCACAGGTCTCGCTCCCCGTGGCAAGTTCCCCTCTATCCGGGCTTCTCAATGGTGTTTTATCGTCCAGCCGCCATTTTGCTGTGTAGACCAGGGCACTCAGGGCTGCTCACCTCATGGGCTGGTTAATCCCCTCTCCAGTTTCGCCTCGGTCCAGCAGTCCTCCAGGTGCCCGTCACCCCCCGGCTTGTCACCTGAGTCCTCTCCCCCGCTCTGCCAGCACAACCGCTCCATAGCTGCGGAGCCGCGGCCGGCATAAGCGCCATCTTGAAGTCAGGCTCGCCTCGGAACCGTCCCGCTGGTGTCTGTCGGGCACAGCTAATTCCTTTATTGCTGCTCTCAGAGCCGGTCCCCACTGCTCGGCGGGCTCACAGCTTCAATTTAGGCCCCCTACGACGCCTCGGGAGATCAGGATATCTTGGGTTAGGGAGACGGTGATCGGAGCTCCTCAGCTCACGTCAGTCTCCATCGGCTGCTAGCCACGCCCCCTTGCGGATCACTGACATAACATCGACAACAATATCGACCTACCAGAATATCGTGTCAAGAATATCGTTGTACAAAATATTGACATCCTATCTCTCTATAAAGGTAAGTACAAAAATATCGAAACCAAAAAATCTTTGCTCAAAATATCGTTTTTTCTAAATGTCTTAAAAATAAAAAATAAATGAAATAATAAATGTAATATAAAAAAATAAACACCCATATAAAAGAATTATATATATTTACTTAATAATATTAATAAATAATTATTTTATTGAATTATAAAACGTTAAAAATAATAAAAATGTATATATATATATATATATATATATATATATATATATATATATATATATATATATATATATATATATATATATATATATACACACACACACACACACACCTGTAAGATAAATATAAAAATACATCATTAATAGAATAAAAAAATATTAAAATATATATTTATCTTTAAAACAACATTAACATTAACATTAACAGTAGGGAAAATATTAGATAGCGTAGGGCATAAAATTACTATTCCCACTCCAAGGAGTGCAACAGTAGGGAAAATGTTGGATAGCGGAGAGGAATAATTTACTATTCCCACTAGAGCAAGTGCAACAGTAGGGAAAGTGTTGGATAGCTGAGGGGAATAATATACTATTCCCACTCCACAGAGTGCAACAGTAGGGAAAGTGTTGGAGAGCGGAGGAGATAAAATTACTATTCCCACTCCAGCAAGTGCAACAGTAGGGAAAGTGTTGGATAGCAGAAGGGAATAATTTACTATTCCCACTCCAGCAAGTGCAACAGTAGGGAAAGTGTTGGATAGCGAATGGGAATAATTTACTATTCCTACTTCAGGGAGTGCAACAGTAGGGAAAGTGTTTGATAGCGGAGAGGAATCATTTACTATTCCCACTCGAGCAACTGCTACAGTAGGGAAAGTGTTGGATAGCGGATGACAATAATTCCCACTCCAGGGAATGCAACAGGAGGGAAAGTGTTGGATAGCGAATGGGAATAATTTACTATTCCTACTTCAGGGAGTGCAACAGTAGGGAAAGTGTTTGATAGCGGAGAGGAATCATTTACTATTCCCACTCGAGCAACTGCTACAGTAGGGAAAGTGTTGGATAGCGGATGACAATAATTCCCACTCCAGGGAATGCAACAGGAGGGAAAGTGTTGGATAGTGGAGGGGATAATATTACTATTCCCACTCCAGCAAGTGCAACAGTAGGGAAAGAGTTGGATAGCGGAGGGGAATAATGTACTATTTCAACTCCAGAGAGTGCAACAGTAGGGAAAGTATTGGATACCAGAGGGGATAACATTTATATTCCCACTCCAACAACTGCAAAAGTAGGAAAAGTGTTGGATAGAAGAGGGCAATAATTTTCTATTCCAACTCCAGCAAGTGAAACAGTAGTGAAAGAGGTGGATAGGGTAGGGAAATAATTCACTATTCAATTCCACAGAGTGCAATAGTAAGGAAAGTGTTGGATAGCGTAGGGGATACATTTACTATTCCCACTCCAACAAGTGCAACAGTAGGGAAGGTATTGGATAGCAGAGGTGATAGAATTACTATTCCCACTCCAACAATTGAAACAATAGGAAAAGTGTTTGATAGCGGAAGGGAATCATTTACTATTTCCACTGCAGCAAGTGCAACAGTAGGGAAATATTGGATAGCAAAGGGGAATAATTTACTATTCCCACCCCACCCGAGTGCAACAGTAGGGAAAGTGTTGGCTAGCGTAGGGGATAAAATTGCTATTCCCACTCCAGCAAGTGCAACAGTAGGGAAAGTGTCAGATAGTGGAGGAGATAAAATTACTATTCCCACTCCAACAATTGCAAAAATAGGTAAAGTGTTGAATAGTGAAGGTGAATAATTTACTATTCCCACTCCAGCAAAATAATAAACATTAACAAATACTTAAATAATAAAAAATAATTTACCTCTTACCAAATACCCCTATAAATAACACCACCACTAATGTAAAACATGACACAATTAACATAATTGCTTTAACGATTAATTATATAACTAATAAACAAAAAAATTAAAAACAATGAGTAATAAATTAATTCATAATATTAAGACTTTAAAATAATAAATATTATCTGAAAAAATGTAGTTATAATAATTTTTAATTACTTGCCACACTACTCCCCTCTAAATACACAACTCGCTCATAGAAAATTTACACAATTTACACATTTACTAATTATTCATTAATACCCAATTAATAATTATTTAACAAATGATTTAACACAATTAAACATATTAAATATTAAATACACAAGCAGTAATTATTACACATGATTAATTAATTAATTATAATTATATTACTTCCCACACTACTCCCCTATAAACCTACAGCCCGCTCTTAAAAAAATGACAATTAAGATATTTACCAATTAAATATTAATGAATATCCAATTAATAACTAAAACAATATTTAACACAATTAACATAACATATTAAATACAAAATTAATTAATACAATGATTAATTAATAAATAAATTACTTCCCACCCTACTCCCCTATAAACCCACAAACCGCTCCTAAGTAATACACTTAAGATATTTACCAATTATTAATATTTAATAACCCATTAATAACTAATAAATGAACACAATTAACAATATAAAGTATTAAATACAAACATATTAATTAACATTATTATTTAATGAATTGTAATTAAATTACTTCCCATCCTATTCTCCTATAAACCCACAACCCTCTACGGACCTAAAACGCAATAGTAATCTCTTAAAATACATAATTTCTAATAATGTATCAATAAATATATTATAATTAAATTACTTCCCACCCTATTCCCCTATAAACCCACAACCCCCTACGGAAGTAAAATAGGCAAAAATGAGCTAACATAAAATAAATTACTTCTAAAAATGTCAAACATACGTTAGAAAAATAAACTATACTTTTAACAACTGTACTAAAATACAGAACACTAAAATAAATTTCGACATTTTTAACAACGATATTTTGACTAACGATATTAATCACTTTGATATTAACAAGAACGATATTTCTTACCTGCATGTCGATATTCTTGCTGGTCGATATTGTGTCACGTTGATATTTAAACATCAATATTATGGAATATCGATACTTAAACATCGATATTATGACTCTATACCAAAGTAAGCAAAAATTTTAAAAGTTTTTTTGAGATTCCCATGTTATCCTCTCCATGCAACTTAAGCAAATAATGGGAAGCAGATAAGGGGCAAACGTTGGAACAGGGTTAACCCAAGGTAGCTGCAATAGGCTACAGGATGGCTCAGTGAGTTAATTGGGTTTGCAGCAAGAACATAAATTGTTTATGGGTTACAATCTCAAGCTCTGGTAGGACCTACTTAAAATTCCATCCTCAAACATTAGAACCATTAAAACTGGTGCAAAGTGATACCTTTTATTTAACGTGCTTTGATTCAACAAATGCGGCACTAAGCACGCTCGAGCCCCATCTGCATGTAAAAGTAACATACGTGTTTCTCCCAGTGTCTAACGCTGGGGCACTAACAACAAGTTATCCAATATCCGTTGTGGGTTTGACTCATTATTTCAGACTCAAAATGAACCACCACAGATGCAACAATTCTGGCTGTAATGTTTCACTCCAATAACTACAACAGTATTCTCCGAGGTCTCCCTGTTTAAAAGTGCACAGAGGGGTGTGTAGATACTGTGCAAAAACAGCATAACTTGTACACTGATGGCATTGTCTGTTCGCTACAGTTTTTTGTGGTAAACAGTCAAAATATTGAGTACAAAATATCGAATGGACATAATATGGAGTTTAAAATATAGAATGGACAAAATATCGAATGGACAGAATATAGACATCAAAAAAACCGTTTTTAAGGTAAGTAATGTAATATCGAATGTTAAAAATATAGAAAGTTAAAATATCGAAGTATATAATATAGGTTATTAAATTTATTGATTTTTTAATAATATCACATTTTTTATAGTGTTTTTATGTTATTATATGTGTGAAAAGTGTGTATATATGTTATAATTAATTTTAATTAATGAATTTTGTTTTTTTAATTTTTGCGTAATTTAATTCTGTAGCGGGTTGTGGGTTTATAGGGGAATAGGGTGGGAAGTAATTTAATTATAATTAAATATGTAAATGTATTTATTGGTATTAATTTTTATTTAATTGTTAATTAATTTATATTTGGTAATTAATTACATTTTAATTGGCAATTAATTTTAATTAATTGATTAAATGCTAATTATGTTAATTTTACTAATTTTTTTCTTTAGCGGGTTGTGGATTTATAGGGGAATTGGGTGAGAAGTAATTTAATTATAATTAATTAAATATGTAAAATTATTTATTGGTATTTATTTAGAATTAATTGTTAATTAATTTTTTATGGGTAATTAATGAAATTTTAATTGCCAATTTAATTTAATTGATTAATTGCTAATTATGTTAATTTTACTAATTTATTTTCTGTAGCGGGTTGTGGGTTTATAGGGGAATAGGGTGGGAAGTAATTTATCTATAATTATTTAAATAATTAAATGTATTTAATTGTATTTAATTTGAATTAATTGTTAATTAATTTTTAATTGTTAAATAATTAATTGCTAATTTGTAATTAATTTGTATTAATAGGTAACTAATTGTAATATTTAATGTTAATTTGTAATCTTAATAGATTAATTATATTATATTAAATTGGTAATTACTTTTAATTAATTTTTTATAGATATTAATTTATATATTTTTTTAAAATATATGAAGTATTTACTTTCCCTAATGTTGCACTCTCTGGAGTGGGAATAGTAATTTTAACCCTTACGCTATCCAATGCTTTCCCTACTGTTGCACCCACTGGAGTGGGAATAGTAATTTTTACCCCTACGCTATCCTACGCTTTCCCTACTGTTGTACTCACTGGAGTGGGAATAGTAATTTTTATCCCTACTCTATCCAACGCTTTCCCTACTGTTGCACTCTTTGGAGTGGGAATAGTAATTTTTACCCCTACGCTATCCAACGCTTTCCCTACTGTTGCACTCACTGGAGTGGGAACAGTAATTTTTACCCCTAGCTATCCAATGCTTTCCCTACTGTTGCACCCACTGGAGTGGGAATAGTAATTTTTACCTCTACGCTATCCAACGCTTTCCCTACTGTTGCACTCACTGGAGCTGGAATAGTAATTTTTACCCCTACGCTATCCAACGCTTTCCCTACTGTTGCACCCACTGGAGTGGGAATAGTAATTTTTACCCCTATGCTATCCAACGCTTTCCCTACTGTTGCACTCTTTGGAGTAGGAATAGTAATTTTAACTCCTACGCTATCCAACGCTTTCCCTACTGTTGCACTATTTGGAGTGGGAATAGTAATTTTAACCCCTACGCTATCCAACGCTTTCCCTACTGTTGCACTCTTTGGAGTGGGAATAGTAATTTTTACCCCTACGCTATCCAACACTTTCCCTACTGTTGCACCCACTGGAGTGGGAATAGTAATTTTTACCCCTACGCTATCCTACGCTTTCCCTACTGTTGTACTCACTGGAGTGGGAATAGTAATTTTTATCCCTACGCTATCCAACGCTTTCCCTGCTGTTGCACTCTCTGGAGTGGGAATAGTAATTTGTACACTTCCGCTATTGTACGGTAATAATATTGGATATTATTTAATTCTATTATGTATATATATATATATATATATATATATATATATATATATATATATATATATATATATATATATATATATATATATATATATATATATATGTTTTAACAAATATGATTTAAACAATTTTTTTATAACTTTCATTCATTATTTAATTATTATAAGTTAATTTAAGTATTTTTAAGTATATTTTAGTAATTAATCTTTAATATTAATTTAATTTAACATTGTTTTTAATAAAGTCGATATTTTTATAAACTATATTTTTGTAAACAATATTTTTTACTCAATATTTTTGTACTTATCTGTTTGTAGATACAAACTCGATATTCTGTCTGTCGATATTTTGTCAACGATATTTTTGATAGTCGATATTATGTCCCTCGATATTATGTCAGTGATCCGTTTTATTTATAAGGGCAGCAGCATCTGTTTAAATATGGCAGCTTCGAAGTTTATTGCACATGGTAATTGCAAAAAACTTGCATTACTTTTAGTAAGGGCCACTGGAATTATATAATTTTGGAGCAGTTGTGACTTCAGCATTTTTATGAACTTGCCAAATAATCCATTAACTGCTGCATAAACTGCAGATTTCATAAAAAAATATGTTTGAAGCAGAGACATATTAAATGTTAGTATAAACAAAATAAAATCTACTGCTGCACAGCCCTTTGAAACGTCCACTGATAACTGATCTATTGCCTTTGGCTGTTTATGTGTTAAAGTGGTAGTAATTACATAAAACCCTAGTTCAAACACTGCGAACATGTAAAAATGGAAAATCAATACAGCAATACTATCACAAAATACCCGACATAACACCGCATAATTGGTTCCATTGGCACCTGGCAGTTGTAAAACATAAATAATTACAAACATGTTAGCTCAGATCAGGTGCAAATTGAAAAGGTAAAAAAAAAAATATGTCAACAGACCTTTCTCCTGCCTAGCTATAAGAAAGGGTAGGTTCAAAAAGATGAGTTACAATTAGGTTAACTTATAATAAAAGTGCCAAATGCAAGCATGGTTAATACACGATATACAGAAAGCGCTACATGTAACATAGAATATTTCCCCCCCGTAAAAACACTGGAAAATTGTATTTAAAAAATCATTTAACAGCACATAGAGTTTGCACTCCATTTGAATGGAAAAAAAGTATTTAAAATGCTAGATATATAATAGTACTTAAGGTAAAAGAAAAGGTACCAAAACAAAATGTAAAAAAATACAACAGAAATAACCTCAATTTGCTTTATACACTGCAAAAACGTAACGCTTAATATGTGAAAAAGTTTGGTTACAATCATATTTTGAGCACTACTTACCATTTAAAAATGTACCAAAGTAAATCTTAACTCATTCCTCACTTGTTTACCATTTCTATACATATGCTACCTTTAGGTGATTGGTGTGTTTACGCAAAATGTTCCAGATACTCTAACAAGGCTTTCGTCGCCATCTTTAGAGAGCTTTTCTTAGGAGAAACAGTCAGTTAGCAAAGTAAGAAGAGTAAATTAAAAGCAGATGGTACAAACGGGTGTAAAACGCTCAAGCTGTATAGATGGTTATCATCCTTGTTTGAAGCATTTGTGCATATTATTACACCGTAACCATGTGTCTATGAAAGTAACAAACAATTAAACACATGAATGGAGAGGTGTTGGATTTTGGAGGGTGGAGAAAGGGTGACAGAGAGTAATACCGTGGTTAAGGAAGAAAGTGCACCAAGCACTATATATGTTTGACTGACGGTGTTCTAGGGCCAATGTGCCAAGGTTACAAACCTTTAAATGGCAACGATAGTAAAATAGAAACACGAAAGCTGTGCAGCAGCTTTATTTAAGTGTTTTCACAGTTTCCGGAGTGCTACACTCCCATTGGTCCTCCATACACTTTTGCAGAGGTCTAAGAGACAAGCCTATGTGGCACTATAAGAATGACATACGCTCTTGATCTGAAATGCAACATGTGAAGCCGCAGAGGCTAATACGGGTAATTATAATGATACAATTCTGCATATTTTGTTGATCACTGCTCCCTAGTACCTCATCTTTTATGAATGGAAAGCAGTTCATTTGTAAAAAGTTATGTGTAAACCCAGATGTAGCAGCTCTCTGCTGCCATCTGGAAACAATAAATATTGCTTGTTTTAGTGAAAGGCTCTAGCAACAGGCAGCTAAAACTACAGACGGCCCCTGGAGAATGCTCTTAGGAAAGATTTAAAAGGTCAAAAGATATACTTTGTTAACTATAAAGCCCGTTTAAGCTATAAAATAATGTTGATAACAACAATTGGTTCTCAATATTAAAACACAGTCCGTTCAACACAAAAAAGCCCATTCAGCCAAGAAACTGCAAACACATTATAGCCTTATAGCCCGCCGTAGCAGGCTATACCGGCTATTAAAGGTCCGCTCCAGCTTTATATTATACATGAGGTCGTACTCTTACGCTCGACCTAAAAAGGATTATGGAAACAGGCGGCAGTTCAGAATGTTAGAGAAAAATGGAGAGAAAGACAGTTGGATGTTATTGGGGTATTCCTGCGAAGTGCACAGCGGGAGGATGAAGGGGAAGAAGAAGACCCAGTGCTAAACAACATAATAATTGGTTGGATGAGGAGCCCCCCCCCACGGCTACCCTTCCAAACTAAGCATATGTGCATGGAACATTCTCCTCAGGCACTAAACTCATGCTGCTAACTATAGTAGAAGCAACCAAGAGCCGCGCCTTGCCATGGCAACTCATAAATGAGGAACTGTTAGATGTGGCACCATTGACGTGGGTCTCCCTTCCATTTTTTGCTGTTGTCTCCTGTTTGCTATTTGTTTTGCTGGTCTAGATGCTTTGGGCACTGTGCCACTGCTATTCAGTTCCACAGTGCAAGTGCTCCCTATTGTAAAATGTTGTATTGGATTAGTAACTCCATGATTGGCTTTTTTTATTTACTTGTCCGACCCTAGAACAGTGCACCATGTGTGCCCAGGGTCTGTAAATCAAATGCTGCTGGTGGGCTTGCAGCACTGGTTGTGCCACCCACAGAAGCAGCTTGTAAGATGTGACTCAGACCTGCCATTGCAGTGCCTGTGTGCAGTCTGGGGCTGCCATGTCGACTTGGAAAGTGCACCCAATTGCCAGTCCCTAAACCTTCAGGTTTCTGCATATTAGCTACCCCTAAGGTAGGCCCAAGGGCAGGGTGCATTGTATGTGAAAGGTAGGACATGCCCTGATGTGTGTAGCATGTCCTGATAGGGAATTACAGCCATTTTCGTTTTTCTCTATTGCAAGGCTACCTGTCCCCTTAGGCCAGAATGGGCAGTATGATTATAACATCTTATAATACTAACTGTCTCAGGGAACATGGTAGGAAAACGAATTTAGTATGCCTGAACTCAAAATGATAAAATGCATCTTTTAGTGACGTTGGTTTTAACATTCTGTGTTTGAAAATACCACTTTTAGAAAGTAGGTATTTTCTTGCCTAACTATCCACACCTACCTCTGCTAGGTTGTGTATTTCATGTCTGGTTTGTGTGTGACAGGGGCTGGGGTGGCTCCAGGAGACAGGATGAGCCAGCAAAAGGCTGAATAGACCTATATGCATGAGAAGTGGTGGGAGGAGTAGCACTTGGGCTTGAATAGGGCGGTGCCTGCCTTCCAAAATGCTGACTCCACCTCCTGTGGTGTGTCTGATGACCCTGGCCCACACTGACAAAGAAAGAAGTTGTGCACTGGCAGAATGCACCCGGAACTGGTTTGGACTAGGTACAGACACTCTCTGCCTTCAGAGACAAAGGATTTTGATGTATAAAAGGGGGACTCGGAACCCAGAACTTTAGATCACTTCTGGGAATCAAGACAACCATTTGTCAAGGAGAAGAACCAAGGAAGCTGAAGGAGGAGACTGCCCCTGTGCTGTGCTGTTGGTACTTTATTGCCAAGGAAAGGAGAAAAGGAACTTTGTGTGTACTTTTGCAATCTTGAAGAAGAATCTCCAAGGGCTTGAACTGTGTTTGCCTCCTACCTGAAGTCTCAGGGATACAAGACTTTAACACCAGCTCCCCTGAATTGCCTTGCTGTGGAATTCTGCCTGCAGAGAGGTACCTACTGTTGTTTGGGCCCTCTGAGAAGACTGCGAGTCCCTGGAAGTGCGACGCAACGAGGAGAAGCATGTCGCCGCCACAGCAGTTGTCGTCGTGCCACTGCTGCAGCTGTTCACCATCGCTAATCGCAGTTTCCATCCAAAATGCCAGCGAGAAAGTATCCCTTTCTCGCAGTTCCTGAGAGTCCGCAGGAATTGCACTAATTTAGGAGACTTTGACAGACAATCTGCAATCATGCGTAAGAAATTCTTGGATCGGGGTTATCCCCACAGACTAATAAGAGATTCCTATAAGCGTGCAAGGTACTTTGACCGTGACGCTTTATTAGCTTCTAACAACAAACAATCAAAGGACCGCATCGTCTGTGTAACTACTCACTCGACGATGGATGAACGCATTAGACAGATAGTCAACAGTAATTGGCATATTCTCAACTGCAATCCATCTTCTACATCGGTTTTGGCGAAACCCCTGTTCGCCCATAGAAGAAACCGTAATCTGAAAGACAAAGTTGTCCATTCAAAATTCAATCACAAAACACCCCGTGCCTCTAATACCCAGAGAGCATTATTGACTAATCTGCCCGTTAGAGGCACTGTGCCCTGTTCCACCTGCAAATCCTGTAAATCGGTCTTTTCAGGGGAATCGTTCACACACAATGGTTCCACCTTTAAAGCGAACGATTTATGGAATTGTAAGACCGCGAATGTGGTCTATTTCATTAAGTGTCCCTGCGGAATGGGCTATGTAGGAGAAACATGCAGATCCATTCACACACGCCTTACAGAGCACAGATCTGCTATCCACACCAAAAAACTCAATGCTCCACTTGTTAAACATTTTATAGAAGCGCAGCACAAACCGGATGACATCCAATGGAGAGTGCTAGAAAAAATTAAGCTTGCTGACAATAAGGGTGGATGTGCTATCCGTAAGAAACGTGAAGTTTTTTGGATTTTTGTTTTGAACACCTTTAAAAAGGGTTTAAATAATGAAATCCCGTGGGAGAATGCCATTTTTTAATGTTTCATTTTCTCCCGTTCTGCAGATTGCGAGTTACACTAAGGTGCTCTCCTCTGCTACTTAGTTTCCCCACACTGAATCCTAACGTTCCACTCGAAATAGATAGTGATAATATTGAATCCATTTAACACCATCCATTAAAATATATCATCTTTCCACTGTTTCTAGAACTAGTCGATATAGGCATACTTATTGGTCATGACCTATACTTGCATTCTACTGGGCATGACTATACGTACTTGCCCTTTAAGAATCTTAGATCGGCAATAGCTGCTTGCCCTTTAAGGTACACACCCATGTATATATAGGGGGACCGCCTATTATTCAGGTTAAACATCCTATTCCAACGGCTGCAGGACGCCGATCGACACCTCGTGCGCGGCTCCTACAGGTTGAAGACACGGACTATATTCGAGCGTTTTTCGGTAAGCATTGCAGCAGTTTGTCAGGAACTTCAGTACAGCAATAGCTATTTGCTTTTAACACCCAATTTCCGTGCATTTACAGGGAGACCGCACATCAAGCTGGTCACCCATCGATTTCCAACGGCTGCAGGACGCCGTCTTTGCCCTTCTGCACGGCGCACAGAGTTCAATCACACGGACTTGATTTTATCATTCCCGGTAAGCGCTCCACTGAGACAGGCCCCTCAGCGTGTCACCTCGTTAACTCCAGTAGCACGGCGCATGATCTTGACTAATTAAGGCTTGTATGTATATTCTTGACAGGGAGACCGCATATCAAGCTGGTCACCCGTCGATTTCCAACGGCTGCAGGACGCCGTTTTTACCCTTTTGCACGGCGCACAGAGTTGAATCACTCGGACTTACTTTTATCACTCCCGGTAAGCGCTCTACTGATTCAGGCCCCACAGCATGTCACTGTGTTAGCTCTAGGCGCACGGTGCTTTATTTTGATTAACTGAGGCATGTATATATATCCTTTAGGAAAACAAACGTGTATCTCAGCAGCAGTGAGACGCCGCATTATCCTCAAAGAAACAAACGTTTCCCTGGCGATATTCAGAATACACGGACCGAATTGTTTTCGGTAAGCTACCTTCCTGGTCCTATCATACCACTCTGCGATTGCGCTAACATGATGTGCTAGTATCGCCCCTCTTGATTAATTTTTCTGGACATTCATCTCAAGGGTAAAAAATACTCGTGCACAGTAGTAATTACAGCATGTTGATAGAAAAGGAACTATGCTTTCATAGCATATTAAAGGCCGAATGTGCAAGTTGTATTCCTAGGACTAGGTTAGCGAGTTAATATGCAATAGAAAACGTAGCAGTTTGGCATGGTTTAGAAGTGATTTATAGAACTACTAATGTTGACCTTGTTCTAAATTTACCCTCCTAGGTATAGAGACTTACGCTTGCAGGATGCCATTACAATTGTAAATTGTGTGAACATATGCAGCTCCCGCTATTTTGAAACCGCGCCTGACAATCTCTCTGACACCAATACCGGTGTACATATACATATATTTTTTGATATCCCCATCTCTAGATGAACACAAGATGAAGCTGTTTAACTTAGCTAAAGCAGAACGAAGTATTGAATCTAATTTCACCTGATAAAATCAGCGCCTTGAGACCAAGCTTTGAGATTATACCAGTAAAACCTCTACTTAGGAGTATAACAAATTGATTCATATCCCGCCCTCCTAAAATAATGTCCTTATCAGAAGAGTTGATTTGTTCTATCCACATGTTTTTCAGACTTTAAACACCCTCAAACTAAGTGACTTGTATTTCCACTAAGAAATCAGACGTTGAAATACATCCAGTACTAACAGAGAACACTCATCCTGTGTCCTCCAGGTAGGAATACAAAATAGAAAGTAGATCTAATCTAGTAACTTCCCATGTATGTAGCTATCCTCATCATGGTAGATTGCTTGCATTGAATACTCTTTAGGGGATGACAAAATCAGATATGTCTAACACCATCCAGACTGTGACTACCCAAGTCCTTTTTTCCCCCTTCCTCCCCCTCCCCCTATTTTATTACAAATTGTGGGGCCCCTTTACTGCTCAAATATACATCGATTAGTCTGTATCTGTTGCAGCTACACACTGTAACTGCTTGATTAGGGTTTTTCCTATGTATGTAAGCACAATGAGATGTTTTTAATAATTTGTATTTAGCTATGAATTTTCTTAACCAGAGTTGTGTTTAACTCTCTTTTAAAATATGTTTTGCAGATTGAATGTGGCTCCTGATGAAGGCGTTTTGATAACGCCGAAACGCGCGTCGATAAAGTTCATTTTTTGCCACTGAAGTGTTTATGTACTCTGTATGTTTAATTGTATGTAGAATTGTTGATCCAATAGTTTTGCAGTACCTTTTGTGCATTTTTTAACATTACTGTATTGACCATGTCTTTTTTAGATAACATTTGAATGTATAACTTTTTTAATAAATTGAATTTGTTCAATTCTCAATTGATTTGTGTGCTTTACATACTGGTTCGCTCCCTAGTTTTATTATTGAATGTGGTTATTTTTTCGCATATTGTTTATTTCCCTGTATTAGAAATTTAGTTTTTGAACAGGGGGTCCTTGTTGTTCACATTGCTGTTCACCATCGCATCATTGACGAAGCGTGTAACATCACCGGAGAGGAATGTGTTGCAGCCGCAGAGGTCGTAGTCGCATCACCGGAGAAGTGTGTAGCTGCTCAGAACTTACAGAGTTCGCCGCACGGCCGTGCACACATCAAATCCAACGTTGTCGCGTCGCATTGAGATGCCATTTTCTCGCATCGCACCAGATTGTCGCATCGAGGCACCATCTTGTCACATCGCACCGGATCACATTAAGAAACCAAAGCATCACCTCCTCTCCGGGAAGGAACTGATGCATCACCTCCCCAAGGCTGCAGTAAGGAACCAACGCATCACCTCCCCCCAAGCAAGGAACCGACGCATCACCTTCCCTGTGACCCGTTTGTTTGTATTGCGTGACACATTCAAGGTACTTTGAGAGTAAAGTGTTGCATTTACCATCTACATTGAACTAAGCTAATTTCTACCATTTTAAAGTCTATTTGTGATTACAGTATTGTGGATTTTTGTTCTTTTTGTCTTGTCTTAAGTCTAGTAAAGATGACCTATTCTTCTAAACTGGCGTGGTGTCCATTTGTATTGTTTTCACTGTATTACTGTATGTGTTCACAAATGCTTTACACACTCCAGCTGAGATAAGCCTGTCTGCTCGTGCCCAGCTACCAATGGGGTGAGCAGGGTTAATTTTAGAAGTGTACCCCCTTACCCCGACTAGAAGCAAAGGTCCCTATTTGGTCAAAGGTATCTACCTCTGCCAACTAGAGACCCCCAGTTCTAACAGGAACTAACAAAAATAGATCTTGATAACATTTCAAACCTCCTGCCTTGCAATAAGAAGAGAGGAAGTGTCATACGCTGCCAACAAATGGAGCAAAAAGCAGTCTGGTGAAAACATGTGAAGGGAAAGGCATAATACTGCCAAGATCAATTAACCCCGTGTGGCGACAAGCATTTAATGATGGGTCTTCAGACCATACACTGGACCACGCACGATGATTTCAGACATTTGTACATATGCAAAACATACTGTCCACAATACAGCAACTTTAGAAGAGGCATATAAAAAACACACAAAACAACTAAAGGCCCGGAGGGGTAGTACAACACAGACCGGCTTCCGGTCCACAACCCTGATGCAGTCCCCATCGACACAGTAAAGGACGGTTTTAAAAAGCAACCGGATAAAAAAGCACTGCGCTACTAAATTACCAAGTAGAGGGTAAGTTACAAGTAAATGCACTGGCTGTAAAGTATGACAGGCTACACCAAGACGCAGTGTTGGGTTTGGCACAAGATAGTTTAACGGCCACAAGCCCCCGGGTACGCTGCCCCTATCCGCACCAGACTAACATCTTGACCACAGATGGATCCACCCCCTCCCTCATTGCCCCAGCGCATGAATGGGATCTATCTTAATTTAGCTTCCAGGGTCAGATTTATCATATTGGGCAGATGCCTGAATAACGGGCACATTACAGTATGCTGTAGACAAGCGGTTCCGGTGAAGAGAACTATTGGGCTCCGTGATAACTATAGGGGTAGCACCAGAAATAGTAGCCCAATCAAGCGTTAGCAAATTCTATCTAAATTGTGCCCTTATGTGAAGTACCACCAGCATCACCGATGTCCTGGGAACAGCTAACTGGCCCTACAAACATACATGTCTCACCATCCTACATTTGTCCCTACCACACATGCAGAAAGGGGTGGCAGACTACTGCAAGCACTGGATACTAAATCCTTCTTTGATTTCCAGACCCCTGCATGCTTTGACACACATGGACGCTCCAGGCGCTGTGCCGTGGTCCAGCGACTCGGACATAGCACCCTAAAGCACGAGTTGGGTATGGCACCAGGGATTTCCACTTGTTCTACAAAGAAAGAGGGAGTTGCTAACTAGGGGTACTGACATGGTTGGCACCACACATTGCCTTCAAAAAATGCTCCACCATGAGCCCTGGCTGCATTTTACCAAATGATGACTGTGTGCTCTCCACTGACAGACACATTAAGGTACAACCACATTTAGGTAACACAGCACTGCCAGATGCCAATGGAGATCTCTTTGCCGATCGATCTTGTCCAAAGGATGAGATTTGGACATTGCACACTTCTTATGCTGGGGGTACAGCTCGCGGCAGGCGATGAGGGAGATTCTTTCACTATCTAATATTTCTTCACTATTCATCTGCTACCTGTTGATGGTTGCATACCTAATTAAGACAGGATACCATGGAGTATAGAATTATTGGTTCAAGTAGGAGAAATACTTGTTTAAATATGGAATTTTGAGAAGGGAATACAGGGGTTTAGAAGGAAACAGAGGAAAGTGATGTTGGGAGGATGGTGGAAAAGGGATACAAGGGAGAAGTAATCGTGAACATGTTTTTGAAGTGAGAGGTAAGAATTAGGGGTCTTTTACGAAAGTCCGCCCGCCATGGTAACAGTACACGGGACCGACTGCCAGAGGTGTGGCAGTCCCTCTAGGCCCATTAGGATGCAACAGCCACCCTGGAAGTCGTATCCCGCATATTTAACATTGCGGCGGGCGGTGCTGTAAGCAGCACCCGCCACAATGCAAAATATACATGCTGTGCATTAGCATGCACAACGTGACCCGTACCGCGCGGTGCCTGCCACCTTGTGTATGCCAATGAAGGAGGGTACCATAGGTACCCCCCAAGTGCAGCACGACACCCCCCCACCACCCAGGAGACCCGTAATGGGCCCCCATAGCAATTTCCACCGGCCTTTCCATGCTGGCATCGTTGCCATGGAAAGGCCTTTAAAATTACACATCCTAATATGGATGGCGGTGCCTGCAAGGCACCGCCACCATATTGAGGGCCTTTTCTGCCCGGATGGGAATCCGACTGGCGGAAAAACAGCGGACTGTCTTTCCGTCTGCCGAGGTGCCCCTCGCCATACTAATATGGTGGGGGTGAAAGGGGAGCATCTGGTAGGCAGATCGCCACTGCCGGGCCGGCGGTGGTGATCCGTCCGATATGCTAATAGGCCCCCAAGTTTTTTTGAAGGTTGCATTTGTTGTATGTTTTAATACATCTAAGTGTGTGACCATACTAATATTTCCTTTTTTTAGGGACAACAGGATTACGGACAATATTCTTCTATATACTTAGACTGTAAGGGGGGTGCTAAAAATGCGTTTTGATGCAGTGCATTCACCAGGGACTGGCAAGAATTAACCATGTGTGATAGTGTTATGTCTATAAATGGGATGAGTTGTGGTTTTAGTTCAATAAAGTGTATTAACATAAGAATACAGTATATCATGAATAATTATCATTACCACTGATATATTTACAGGATTATGTGTGTTACAAAATTAAAATGCCTTTAAGGTACAAAATTGCTAAGTGAGCATGACTGTGGGCACTAAGCTTATAGTTGAGACATTTAACATTGAGCGTGAAAGTTGTTTTCAACATGATGCTAACACCTTTCCTGTGTCCCTGATTCAATAGATTTTTCCCCGTTCTTAGTCTAGTGTAGGGTTTGGTAGAGTTTGCAAATATTTTCCAGATATGGGGAGAATTCAACAGTGTAAGAGGACATGAAGCCTCCATATTAAAGTATGCAGCTAAACCTCAAATACAACTTAGAACTCAGAGTAGAACATAAATCGTCCTTGAACTGTAGAAAACAGGAAAATCAAGATGTTATGTATCAAAAAACCTACTCTCCACAAAGAGGCATTCAAAATGATTTGACAGAAGAAGCTGGGGATAATGAAGATACAAATTGTTGCTTTCAGTTCTTGGTCTCCATCAAATGGTCCACATCTTGTGTAGTCATGGGTAGATGAAAACAGCCGATGATCAGAGCACAAGTGTTGGCAATGCTTGCAAGGCTGAAGCCGGGTAAAGCTTCACAGCCTTATATGATAACTATGAGACATTCTTGTGGCAGATGTCAACCACCATGATCAGGCATTGTTGAGACCCCCAGTATTGTCATTTAGGCCCAGGGAATTCTGTTCAACAAGGAAGTGAGAACCATCAAGGCCGCATCCAGCACATTTGCCTGAACATCTCCATGGAAGTTAAAGGAGCCCAACCAGGCACTGGGCATTGAATACACAATGTCAAGACCAGATCTAAGAAGTTGCCTCAAACCCACTCTAAATCACTAGAGCAAACTGATCCCTCATATTTTACAGCAAAAGAGGAGTCATCATTTGTAAACATAAAGCGTGGGAGTAACATGCCAACAGGTATGTGGGTTTACAGCGGCAGAGCCAGGTACCATGAGGAAAGTATTTTCTCTCCCATCATCTGACCACAGAAAAGGTCTGCCAGGAAGGAGAAAGAAAGCTCATCCCTACCACTCATACATACATGAGCCTGTGGCTCCAGGCACTCTGATGGGTGAGAGCACAAAAATGTTAAGTTGGCTTGTCTGGGAATGGTCTATGGCACCATCACCTCTCAAAGAACGATCCTATAAAGAAGCTAATCAACTCCAAACAGCATAACACATTCTAAACTGCCTCATTAGGAAGCAATAGTGGTTATGACATTGGGAATTTTAGTTACAATATTAACCTGAATCTCTGGAAAGGGTAAAGTCAATTCCAGGAGCTGTGCTGTCATGCTCAACACCACCTTAAAAGAGGCGAAGTGCTCCTAAGAAACAGCAGAGGAGGCAAATAAAAAATAACTATCAGAGGTGGTGAAGTCTTACGTTCTGGAAACCCAAAAGAGAAACCTCCTCGGAGTCCAAATGAAATTGAACTTTTGAACACAAAAGCCCTAGACGGAGGTCCGAGCACGACTCATAGGCGCTTAAAAGAAAAGACCACCCAACATACCCAGAAAAATGAGCAGTAGCCGGTGTAGATGACTGTGCTGGTATAGGCGTTCATTTTAAAACAGACGGCAGAGCCTTCGGCAGCAAACTTTCAGCCACCAAAACAGCATCACAATTATTGATGTGGTAAAGTCACTGGGGAAAAGGCACTAGAGGAGGCACGGTCAACAGACTTGGAGGTACATTGGGGTCCAAAGGCACATCAGAGGTAGCTTGAGGAGGACAATGCCTGGTGGAAAGCAACCACAGCAGTAGGGTCAGCAACCAGGGTTGGAAAGTCATGAAGTGTCAGTGGTGCAGAACATAAGTGGTATACTACCAAGTTAAGGCTCAGGTGGATCTACGTAGGGCACCTTTCTGAAGATGACATTTAGGTAAAAGTCATGGAATGGATCTGCCCAACATACAAGCCATCTTATCAAATTATTTTTTTTTTTTTCAAATCAAATTGACTTTATTTCGGATATATTGCAATCCATAAAAGTACAAAACATTATACATTTCATTATAAAAGAAAAACATCACAGAATTATAAAGTCAATATTGAATACATAGTACATATACATTTCTTAACAAAGTGAGTAGACAGAACAGTACAGGGAAAGTGCGACTAGTGCCCATGTGCGAAAAAAAGGTGCAGAAGTGCTTCAAGCTGTAATAAAGTGCAGAAGTGCTTCGGGCTGTAATTCGCAATTACTCATCAAGGCATTTTCTTATTCTCACCGTTAGTTTTAAAAATTCTAACACCTGAAGAACACAATCAGAATGCAACATCTGTAAGTATACAAGGGCGGGTCTAATTTGTTTAAAATTTAATTTCTTTAAAAGAGTGACAAGATACCGCCTACGGGGGTACTCATAAAATGTACATAAAAATATAAAATGCAGCATATCCTGTGGAGACTTCCCGTCGCAGCCACAGGGTGCTGCAGGTTTCTTAAAAATGTCCGACATTGGTCTAATTAAAACATGATGAAAGATATTGAACCTGAACCGGGTCAGCAAAAATTTATCATGAGAGGAGAAGGAGCATGTTAGATACATTTCCATATTATCACAAGTTCTTAACATGATATACTTTCTAACATTGGGTTTCAGGAGCTCAACCTCATCTCTTAGGGCACTGCGATCCATAAAAAAGGCCGTCTTAATTGCTGCAACGTCCCCCTTGACTATATCCCTAGGGTTTTCAAACACGTTCAGGCGACCAAGCTTCAGAAATTGGGACTTCAAGTATTTTAGCCACGGTACACACATCGCATAATCAAGTGAAACAAGATCTTCCACTATCTGGTGTGTTAGGGGGATTTCCTGATTTAGCCATAATTTTAGCCAACATAACAATGGTTTCAGTCCAACAATGTCAGTTATATACTGACAACCAAGCTCTTCATGTACAGCTAAATTCGGTGTACTTCCTGGGACACACAACAAACGCTTTAGAAAATTGTTTTCAACTATTTGTAGTTGTTCGCCATTTGTATGGCCCCATATCTCACTGCCGTAGACTGCAGTAGCTATGGATTTGGCATTATATAGTTTCATCATGGCCACAGTAGGCTTTTTCCCCAGTTTACTGGCAAAATTAAAGATGGAAGCATTTACTCTAGTCATTTCACCCTTCTTCCTGGCCATATGTGGAGCCCAACTAAGCTTCGTATCAAATAGGACACCCAAATATGAAAATGTTTGGGTAACAGGGATCAAAACATCATTTAATTTAAAAACGAACTTCTTTTTTGGTTGACGGCCAACATGCATTATGTAAGATTTAGAATTGTTGACCATCAGGTCCCTATCAGACATGAAGTTATTAAAAGCATTCAGAAGTGCTTGGAGACCCTTTTCTGTTCGTGAAATTAAAACCGCATCGTCTGCGTATAAAAGTAAAGGAATACCCCTCGCACCCGCTCTAGGGCAATCTGATTTAACCTCTTGCAATTCAGCCTCTAAGTCATTTATATAAAAATTAAAAAGAAATGGAGCCAGGATACACCCCTGACGTACTCCTTTATTAATACTGAAACTGCCTGTGGTTTCCCCATTCGCTGAAAACCTTACATTGGCTCTAGTGTCATTATGTAGGTCCGCAAGGAAATCCACAATCCCCCTATCAACACCTTTGTCCCTCATGGTCCGCCACAGCCTCCCCCTGTTCACACAGTCGAAGGCTGAGGACAGATCCATGAAGGCAAGGTGAATTACTCCTTTCTGTACGACAGTATATTTGTTCAGAATAAGAAACAGGTTAAGACACTGGGTTATGGTGGAGCGGCCTTCACAAAAGCCATATTGGGAGGTCGACATGATATTATTTTCAGTCGACCAGCTTACTAAGCGTTGAAGTATAACCCTCCCCATAATCTTAACCATTGAGTCTATTAGGGATATTGGACGGTAACAAAGAGCACTTCCCCTGTCTCCCTTCTTGAAAACAGGGACTATGGTTGATAATCCCCACGTTCCCGGACAACCAACTCTAGCCGCAGCATTAAATACAGCAACCAGGATAGGAGCCCAGAAATTTGGGTCAGATTTATAGAGATCCGGTGGTATTCCATCAGGGCCAGGTGCTTTATTTGCAGTAAGACCCATAATGGCAACCTGGACCTCACTTTTATCAAAGATTATGGTATTGCTCCTAACATGGGGAGCAGAAGCCCTAGTTCCAACATCCTCCGAGTAGTACAGGTTCTTAAAATGACTTTCCCAGTCCTCTTTCGTTATGCAGCAAACAAGACCGTCTCCTGGGTCCTCGGTCAAAAAAGGTTTTTTAACCAGTGCCCAGAACTTGGTGCTGCTATTCAGGGTGGATGAATCAATTAATTCCTCCCAGGCCTCCTTCCTTAAAAGCTCCTTACGAGCGACAGTAATTGCCTTATATTCTTTTCTGCATACTTTTACGTCCTCCCGATTCCTTGGTGAAGCTGACAATGCCAACCTTAGTTTGCGAGCAGCTTTAGTGCAATCATGACTAAACCATCTCGGGCCAATTTTTGCTTGCTTTTTGCTGGGAACAGAAAGAAGCGCTGACACCTTCTCCGACATATTTTGATAGGCCTCTAACACTTTCCTTGAGTCACCCCCCTCATTCGTACAGACTTTAATATCCTCTGCACACCTTTCAACAATGTTTTTATAAAGGGTATCCGCAGACACCGTTGACCATTTTAACCTCCTCCTCCCATCTGTTGTTCCCAAACTGCCTTGACTAGTGATCTTATTTCCCTTTTCAGCCCAGGGACATTTTAAACAGATTGTTAGAGGATTGTGGTCACTGAATTCACTCGAGACAATGCAAAAAGAGTCTAAAAAAGTTTGCATAGTCCGAGAAACCAGTATGTGGTCTATGAAGGTACCCCTTCCGTGTCCCTTAAAGGTGGGGGTATCAAAGCAATATAAAGGGTCCTTAAGGGACATAGCCAGTGAAAGGTCAAAGTCATCCAATAAGTTATTGCACATTTCCCCCTCCTTAGTATGCTCCATGTGAAGAAAACCTACTCGTTCACAAGACATTTCTGGTAAACGCTTGTGTAATGGGTCTATACAAGGATGTATATTGAAATCCCCCATAATCATCAGATTATGGCCCAAATCTTTCATATGGCTAGAGACAAAGGAATTTAGTATAAAAATGTCATTTCTGCCTGCACTATCATAAGTAGCATTATAGAAGTTCACCAGGCCCACACAGACATTTCCTCCAGATAGAACTAAGCCCATTACACCTGTATGCTGTGCTTCAATTCTACGTACTGCACATAAAATTAGTATGGAGACAAAAATTACAAGACCCCCCTTTGGCCTACCCCTTAATGACGGCAAAGCTGGCACATAAAAGGCCTTGTAGCCTTCCAAAAAAAGGTTACAACCCACCTCCCAAGTTTCTTGTAAACAAATGATCGTGAATTGCTTAATGTAGGTCACCCAATTTACATCAGACATTTTAGCCGCAAGACCAGCAATGTTCCAAGAGACAACATGACATCCTGGCTTAATAGCCACCGGGTTATCTAAATTTGTATTTGTAAATTCACCTGTAGCCACAGTGTCCTGAGCCGCAGGTGCCACCCGTCAGTCACAGCTCAAGCCCGGATAACACTTCATACCTGTTCTGTGTGGTTAAATTGGAGCCATGCCGATAATGCCCCACACTGGTACTTCTATTATAAGCATCAGTGTGTCCAATTGACCCACAAGGATTGGTGATGTTATAGAAAAATTGGGTGTCTTGAACAGGAGTATATGGTTCAGACACCTGCCTGGTTAAGCTCAGTTGTGGTGGAGGTTTACACAGATGCGCATAAAAATATCCCAGAGGGCGAACACAAATACTATTTTCATTATATACCAGTGAGGAAGCTCTCAAAAGAACAGTTGCCACGTGCTGAGGGTGTTTGAAATTAATGACTATACAGTCTCCAGAGCCGGCCTTTTTAGAAGGTCCCACCCAGTTCACACGTCTTACTGCCATTATCTGGTCAGAGTATGAGATGGGAAAACCACAATTTTTATTAAGCCATGCCACTGTCTTATTTTTCAGGGAAGTGTGAGATTCGTCATAAGGAGATGCAGGATGGGTGCCACAAGGAGGAACATTAGTCAGTACTGCCACATATGGAGCACAATCAGGTGGTAAATTTAGGTAACAATTATACCTTGGGGGTCTGGGGGCTCCACTGCTTTGGGGGATTATAGATGAATGTGACTGCGGGACAGTTACCGCAGGAGCATCCACTGTATTAGATCTTACAGACCCTATAGGTACTGCTGCAACAGTATTCCCCCTCCCCTTATTCTGTATATCATTAACTTCAACAGTTTCTCTCCCTTTCCCCCCAGAATGAACAATCCCTCCAGGTGTTACTAACTTCTGTGATGATAACAGACCACTCAGCCTTGAGACTTCCTTTGCTAAATTATCGATTTTATTAGTTAAAGGTTTAATAAGTTCTTCTATTTTTGCTGTTAAAGAGACTTCAAGACTTTTTATAAGTGAAGTAAGCAAGTCAGAAGATAAATTAGCCCCTTTACCATTGGTACCTGTAAATACAAAGGGAGTTATTACAGCAGGGCTATTAGTTGTTTTACCATCCTTTTTTTTAGCCTTAGAGTTGTGATTTTTTCCATTATCTTTTTGAGATACTGTTCTACAGGTTCTCAAGGGCCTGGTCTCAGGTTGGGTCTCATTCATTATGTCAGTATCATCGTTTAGCCGCACTGGTGGGTCAGAGTAAACCTCAGCACTCACTGTAATGGGCACTGGAGGATCAATAGAGATAGCATCACTCGTATTAGCTTCAATGATTTGGGGCTGAGAAATAGGCGAATTTTCTAATAAATCCCCTGTCACAAGACCCTTCCCCAAGGATGCACGTCTGTCATTAATAATCTGGTTTACTTTCCTGACAATGAAATTATCCAGAGAAGCAGGGCCTACCATCACCTTGTCAGATTTAGATTTAGACATCATGGGCAATAGTACTAAAACTTATAGACTTTCACACAAGTACCCTCAAGTCTACACACTCACAAGAATACAAATCATAAGATTAAAATAAGTCTTACGTGCACTCAGCACGATAGTAGTCCGAATGGGGCGATGCAATGTCCCTGGCCCAGACCAGTCTCCTCAGGCCTCTGAGGGCCACAGAGGGCCCGCCCTTTGCCCGGGCTTAGCCTAGCTTAGCTCCCGCGCGCGACTCGCGGGGCGAGAGGGGGTGTCAGGCTTTTACTGGCGCCTCCGGGCGCTCTGCATGCGTCACGGGCGCGCCGCCGGCCAAGTGGTTGCTGGGGAGTGTGGTCCGCTGTAGTCGACCGCCTCCTGTAGCCTCCTGGCGTGTTGGACCTCGGCCGTTTCCCTCACGGCACTGCCCGATGGCAGTTTTCACAGGTATGCGTCTTTGGTGTTCCCCCTCTGGGCTCCCGGGGGGTCAGGCTTTTACTGGCGCCTCCGGGCGCTCTGCACGCGTCACGGGCGCGCCGCCGGCCAAGTGGTTGCTGGGGAGTGTGGTCCGCTGTAGTCGACCGCCTCCTGTAGCCTCCCGGCATGTTGGACCTCGGCCGTTTCCCTCACGGCACTGCCCGATGGCAGTTTTCACAGGTATGCGTCTTTGGTGTTCCCCCTCTGGGGTCCCGGGGGGTCAGGCTTTTACTGGCGCCTCCGGGCGCTCTGCACGCGTCACGGGCGCGCCGCCGGCCAAGTGGTTGCTGGGGAGTGTGGTCCGCTGTAGTCGACCGCCTCCTGTAGCCTCCCGGCGTGTTGGACCTCGGCCGTTTCCCTCACGGCACTGCCCGATGGCAGTTTTCACAGGTATGCGTCTTTGGTGTTCCCCCCATCTTATCATTGGGACCAACATTCGGATAAACAAGACTCCCTGAAGGTAAGTTCTGAAGTTAGAATAAGAAGTTATATGGTAGATAGACAGGTTATGAAGAGGGGGCTGAAACTTGTTTTGACCTCCAGATACAAGGGCCAGCTCAGTACTCAACAGACGCTGAAGGCAAGCAGTTACAGCTGGCCACGGGCCAGAAAGCACCTATAAAGTTCAAACCTAATGGAAAAGACGTTGTGTACAATTGAAGAAGAGCCACTAGAACAGTAGCATCTATGGAAATCTGGCCTCTTCTTCTGTGTCAGTGATCCTAAAGCACTTCAAAACTATAAGAGAAATTCAGCAACAGAGAGCAACTCCAGAGCCATGCCAAAGGACATAGAAAAAGCAGCACTGATGTAAAAGCTCTAACATGGCGCCATATTTAGCTTTGTGATGTCACATCCAGGGAGGTACCAGCAACGAGTTGGAGCTGTGGTGCCACCTACTGGTGCCAGAATACCTCTACTAATCATACTACAGTCAAAAGGCTGGTAAAGAAAACAACAAGGTATCTTTCATGGATTGAAGATAAGACGACAGTTGTCAAGAGGTCACACGGATGGTTTGTCTTAAACTCCTACTCGCAACAAGGCCAACAGAGTTATCTCGACTTGGGATACTCAAGGACTACAAAATTGAAGTTTTTAAAATTCAGATTAGGCCTGTTACCCTGTAGAACCCATCTCCCTCATTGGTTGAGGGACAAAGGGGGCTGCCTCTGCCGTTTATGTAGCAAGGCAAAGGAGGATATGCCACATTTGCTGTGCTCCTGCGACAAATTGACAGAGGAAAGGAAACGCATGCTGAAATTTCTGTTCAACCAACGAGGAATACGTACTCGAAGGCATGCAGTTCTTGCTTGCTTCACTCCTGATGATCCGCAGTTAAACTGCAGTTTTGTGAAGTTTATGAAGGAGGTGGTGAAAAAGATGAAGAAACTTGAATCTTAACTTAACTTGCTGCTTTTCGACAAGGCTGAACCACATTTTAAAATGTTTACCTAATATTATCAAACCTATGAAGGCGGAGGAAAGAGGACATTGGAACCCGACCTTTTTTCCTTTTAAGTCTATAAAGAGAAATGAAGTCAAGATGAACATCATTGTAAATTTGTATTTAACTTATAAGATTTTAAATTATATCGTTTTATATGCAATATTAAGTATATGATGAAATGTACAGTACGTATATGTATTTTTTTTTTTAAATATGGAGATATTGCAATGGTTTTTAGTAACTATGCAAATAAAATTTCATTCATTCATTCATACTGATGCCAGAAAGCTTTTTCAACTTTTTTTGCATCGTCGGATGCCTGGGAAAGATTCATGAGGTGAGGAATCTTCAGGCAAAAGCATTCATCATTGAAGAATGCTAGCTACCAAGGCGGCCATCTACAAAGGACATCCTTCTGAAACTGCTTTATGCACATGACTACATGGCAGAACAATCTAGAAAGATTTTGTGTAATGTTTATGTGAGTGGGCATCTGTTGTTCTGTATTTAGCAGTATTTGTGTCCTTGGACCTAAGGGACACCGAAGATAGTAGAGCAATACAAAGAATGCACATCACCACTTAAAGTGGGGGTGTGGTAATTGTTTAGGGGATAGGAACGGAAGTTGAAACAAATATTTTGCTGTCAGCTTGTCTACAACGGAGTGATATCCATGAAAGTCAGAGAATATGTCATCAAGTCACTTTTCAGAGGCCTAGCCAGGTCTAGATAAGGGTTAACACAACTAGGAGATCCAGTTTAAAGTAGAGAGTCAAAAGAACAGCAACATGTTTGTGGAAACTAAGCAAGATACTCAAAGAGCATTACAATCTTGTAGGTTGCACATGTCACAAGGCCCATGTTGCCTAGCTTTTATTATTCTTTTTTATTAATATTTACTATTCAAATCCCGGTAGGCAAATTTTCTCTTTAAAGAGACAACAACTGACAAATTCTGCATTCAAGCTTATAGGGAACTGCTTTCAACATAATAAACAATGACTGACTGGAGCATGTAGGAAAGAATTTCTGAATTACTACACTAAAACAGTGACGAATGTGAAGAGACTAACTTATTCTCAAGGACAACATTATAAAGCTCGGATCTCGCTTTTTAATGGGTTTTACCAGGCTGCTGCCTTGAGAAAAAGCTCAAAATTATTCTATTAATCTTCCCTTCTGAGGACCAATTTAATGTTTTCTGAATAGTTCTTGCACACTAATGAATACATTTCTTGTATATTTTGTTCTTAATGGGGCTTTTCAAAGAGCACCCCTAAAGCCAGGTTAGGTTAGTGTGCTATACATTTCTTAAATATATAATAAATTATATTAATTCAGTTCAACAGTGACATTTGACTTACCTGGCTTACTGTGCCGATGATGCTCCTTAACGAGAGAGGATTTACTTGGCGCACATCCTGCCCATCAACGCTGATAGTACCTTGATCACAAAAAAAGAAGCAGTTAGCTAACATGAAACTTATTGGGCAGTTAACAATTGATTTGCGCAATGTCTTGGTAAAACAAGAAGGAATAGCAGCCAAGAATGAATAAACCAAGACATTTCATAATGAATTTTGTTTCTTTATAACAACTACCACTATAGATCCTACCAGATTAGTATTCAATAACCACTTACAACATTAACTACACCATATTAAGAAACCCCTTTGTTCTATTCCCTTTGATCAGTCTCATGGTTAGACTTACTATTAACTGGTAGTTAAAACATTTTCAGGAGAGCTGCACTGTACAAAATGATGATTGTGCCCAGGCTACTGTATGTTCTCCAAAATGTCACCTATGGTTTAAATGGCCAATGACTTAGGTATTCTGGAGTAGTGTGAATAAAACTCTATGAGAGGTGCCAATGATTTCGGCTGCAAGAAACTGTATAATCAAGGTACTGTAGATGTGGGGTAAAGACAACTCCCCTGTCCCAACCAAAATAGTAGTCAAGAGGTACTGATATGTATGCGGACGACACACAACTTTATTTGAAAATCTCATCCCCGGATAACATCATCTCACTCAACGCTATCCTAACATTTACTCAAAATTGGTTAACTGAGAACAATCTCATGCTCAACACCTCCAAAACTGATTTCCTTCTCATCTCTCCTCCGAACCACATCCACAAGCTAGACCTTTGGCTGAATCACCTCACTGCTTTTAACGGCACCCCTCTCATCATAGACTCAGCCAAATCTCTCAGAATCACCCTGGACAAGCACCTGAATATGAAAAATCACATCAGCAATGTGTGTAAGAGAGCTAATCACTTGATGAGAACACTTACAAACATCAAACCATTCCTTCCACAAAAGGATTTCAAGCAGGTAGTCCAAGCACTTGTCTTGCCGAGGCTAGACTACGGCTGCGCTACCCTCTGTGGCCTTCCCAAATACACCCTTGCTCCAACAAGGACGTCATTGAACGCTGCAGCTAGACTGGTCAGAGGTTCCAAACGAAATGAGCACACATCCCCAGTCCTAAAATCTCTTAAATGGTTGTCCTATCAAGCTCGAATCCAGTTAAAGATTGCCGTTCTGATGCACAAAGCCCTGCACTTCAAAACTCCCAGGTACCTAGTGCAAAAGCTTGAATTATCCTGTAGCGGTAGAGCCTCAGAAGTGGTAACACTTTCCTCCTGAAACCACTCATTCTTAGGAAAAAGAGAACTAGTCACCAAGCTTTCACGGGCCCTGCCCCTAAGATAGGGAACTCTCTTCCACCGGAAGTACACAGAATCTCCTCAACAACTGCTTTCAAACTGGAAGCCAAAAGATTCCTAATGAACAAATTCTTACCCCAACTGGGCTAGGCTCACCTGCTCAAAGTCATTGATCCTACAACCATTGTACCATCATTTGATTCTGATCTTCTGTACCTCATTGTGTGCTCTCCTTCGTAGCCCGCTATATACCGGTTTATTGCATTACTCTCCTTAAATCCTTTGTCTTGTAATTATGGTATTATTCTGGTCTTGTATTCTTACTTGATGTCGATATTGCATTTATATCCTTCCATCCTTTTGTAAAGTGCTCTGCTATCCTTTGGGATTTTGTTTGCGCTGTATAAAATTTTATAAATAAATAAATAAAATAAAATAAATAAATACTGACATTTAATAAACGGTTTCAAAACATGGACTGGTAAATAGAGGCGGAGAAGGTTACCTGCAAAGCCACAGGATGCCAAAGAAGTCTAAGAATATATGTGGCATATGGAGCTAACACTTTGATCTGGCAAAAAATATGGAAGGTGCATGTACCATTATATGTGATGCACCGTGACGTACACAGGAAGAAAATAGTGTTCAAAGTAAAGAGGCCAGTAGCCATGGAAGGATACAAATGATGACATGGCAGTCATGAGGAGGGACTAACAAGCCTAAAACCAATCGGAAAGCAGCATTTAGGAACTAAGCCAATGAAAAAGATGGGCGGAGAGTGGGCAGAGCTTCCACGGAGCTTCCACTCCATACTGAATACTGCATGCCTCGCAAAGCGAGCAGCGCATGAGCGCTGCCACTATAGGCTCGACCTAAAAAGTACTCAAGAGAACGGTTTCTTTGGAAGAGAGACAATTAGATGTGAAGTAGGCGTGGCCATAAAGTGGATGAGAGTTCAAGTGCTTAGGAGGCAGAGGAGAAAGAGAGCATTAGAGACACTGACTAAAAAGAAATCGAGTGGAAAACAGCAGGATTTGAGAAACAGATTGCACTTTCTGGATGGAGAATAGACAGATAAGAGTAGATCTGCAGGTGCAATAAAACCATGTATACAATTAAAGGAAACTGAAAGGAAGGGGGAAAGAAGTAGAAAATGAATCTTAAGAAGGAGTAGTTTCTTACCTGTAACTCCAGTTCTGTAGTAGGGGTATCTCTGTTATAGACATAATCTAGTGAATAGTACCGCCCATGTGCGTGGACCCCGGAGCAATCAAAAATAATCTCTTAAGTTGTCTTCATTGCAGTCCTGCATAGACACTTAAGAGAAAATGAAAGACAATAATGCAGCCTGTACCTACAAGGCTACACTGTCCAGTGCTTCAACTAGAAATGCCATGGAAATAACTCCAATAACACATTCAACACAATCTGTCAAGTTTCACCCATAGAGAAACTTTCCTCCCCCTACCAAATCCTTGGAATGATAGAGGAAGGTAAGGACAGACAAGCCTCCATATTCTGCCATTATGTGTCCGGAAAAGGGATACCGTGCCTTTAAGGAACTCTCTGAAGACCCTCGGTATCCCAGCATACTCAGCCCCTTCCTTTTACTTTCAGTTCTTTTTGGAGGTGCATAAAGCAAGGCATGTAGCATACATTACAATATCATTTTCTACACCGGGGAGGAGGGCGGGCGCTCATGACTATACCAGAGATACCCCTACTACAGAACTGGAGTTACAGGTAAGAAACAAATCCTTCTCTAGTAAGGGATCTCTGTGTATAGTCATAATCTTCATAATCTAGTGAATAGAATGGCAAGCCCATCCCAAAACAACCCGGTGGTGGAGAAATATAGACAACACCACTATTGTGCGAACAAATTCCGCAGCGAAGCATGCCCAACCTGAGCATCTGCCCTGGCATCCGAGTCCAGACAGTAGTGCTTAGCAAAGGTGTGGACCGACTTCGAAGTGGCCACCCTGCAGATCTCTGCAATGGGAAAATTTCGAAGCAACGCTGTTGTAGCTGCTTTGCCCCTGGTAGAATGAGCCTTAGGCTTACCCCCTAATGTCTTATTCGCTTTCTGATAACAGAGCTGGATACATGACACAATCTACCTAGAGATGGACGGTTTCGAAGTAGCCAGACAAGTCCTAACCGACCCATAGTTGACAAACAGCTGGTCGGATCTACGGATATCCTTGGTCTTATCCAGATAGAATTTCAACACCCTCCTGACATCCAGGGAATGAAGAGACCGTTCCGCTGGAGTGGAAGGATTCTGGAAAAATGTTGGTAAAGTTATAGTCTGATTAACATGAAAATCAGAAATCACCTTGGGAAGGAACTTAGGGTGAGTACGCATAACAACCTTAGCAGGATGAAATACAGTATAAGGTTCCTGGCAACACAATGCCTGAATTTCACTCACCCTGCGGGCCGATGTAATGGCCACCAGGAACGCCGCCTTCCAAGACAGGTGCTGCAATGAAGCCTTATGAATAGGCTCAAAGGGTTCCTTCCTCAGCCTGGACAGTACCACATTCAGTTCCCATGAAGGCGAAGGAAGCCGAACAGAAGGGAACACCTTCTTCAACCCTTCCAAAAAATCCTTAATCACAGGAATCTGGAAGAAGGATGTCTGTGAAGGGCCTTTTCTGTAAGCAGTCAATGAAGCTAGATGAACCTTAATGGAATGAAAATTAAGGCCAGACTGAGCTAGATACAGAAGGTATGGAAGGATAACATCTTCCTTGCAGGTCGTCAGATCATAGTTCTTAGACATGCACCAGATGCAGAATCTCTTCCATTTGTAAGCAGAAGAGGTCCTAGTAGATGGCCTCTTAACCTCCTTCAATATGTCCATGCAATCCTCAGGAAGATCTATCTCACGAGCCATGCCACCAAACTCAACGATGAGAGGTTGGGGTGCACCATCTGCCCCCGAACTTCGTAAGAAGGTCCGGCCGACACAGAAGCCGCCGATGAGGTAGGATCGACCGGTGAAGCAGGTCCGTGAACCACCACTGTCTGGGCCATTCCGGCGCAATGAGGATCATCCGCACCCGGGATCGGGCCAGCTTGATGAGCACCGCTGGAATCAGGGGAATGTGTGGAAAAGCGTACAGAAAGCTTTTCGACCTGCTGATCCATAACGCATTCCCCAGAGTCCCTGGCTGGTAATACCTCGAGGCGAAGTCGCGGCATTTGCGGTTTTCTGCGGTGGCGAATAGATCCACGTCTGGAGTGCCCCACATGGCGAAGATGTCGTCGAGCACCTCGTCGTTTATGACCCACTCGTGGTTTTCGTGAGGCAACCTGCTGAGGGCGTCCGTCTGAACATTCTGCACACCTGGCAGATGAGTTGCCGTTATCGTCAGTCCTCTGGCTAGCAGCCAGTGCCAGATCGCCTGCGCTTCCTGTGACAGTGTGCGCGATCTCGAGCCCCCCTGCTTGTTGAGGTAATACATCGTGTCGTATTGTCTGTCTGCACAAGCAAGGAGTTGGTCTGGAAGGACGGATGAAAGGCCTTCAGTGCCAAGTGAACAGCTCTGAGTGCCAGGAAATTGATGTGATACGTGGACTCTGTCGGAGACCACGTTCCCTGGATCTGTAGATGGTCTAAATGTGCTCCCCATCCCAGGAGAGACACATCCGTAACGATAGTCTGAGTCGGGATGTCCTTGTGGAAAGGAACCCCTCTGTTGGGCGTGAAGAGACAACTGAATCCGGTCGTCCCAACACCCTTTCCTCTGGTCCCACTGGTCCTCCAAACATTCCTGTAGCGGCCTCATGTGTAGGCCGCGTGAGGAGTGAGGAAGATACAAGAGGCCATCGATCCCAGTAGAGAAGACACCGTCCTCACTGTTGTAGATGGAGCAGCTATGAGAGCCTGCGCCTTCCGAAGGATGGATAAGCGTCTCTCCTCCGCAGGAGACACGCTTGCCGACAGCGTATTGATGGAGGCTCCCAAGTACTGCAGGCACTGTACAGGAATCGGGACAGACTTGGACAGATTTATGTGCAACCCCAGACGGTTTAACAGGACGTCCGTCCTGTTGAAGTGCAATTGTGCTTCCTGGAAGGTGGAGGCCTTGATCAACCAATCGTCCAGGTACGGGTAGACAAACACCTTGTTCTTTCTCAGGTGCGCTGCTACCACAGCCATGCATTTGGAAAAAGTCCTGGGTGCAGACTTCAGTCCAAACAGTAGTAAAGTGTACTGATAGTGATTGGTGCCGACAAGGAAGCGCAGAACTTCCGATGTTTCCGTGCAATGGGCACATGGAAGTACATATCTTGCAGATCTATCGCACACAGCCAGTCTCCTCTCTGCAGCTGAGGATAAATCTGGTGCAAAGACAGCATGCAAAACTTTTCTCTGCGAATCCACTTGTTTGCTTGTCGCAAATCCAGAATGGGTCTGAACTCGTTCTTGTCCTTCTTCTGTACTAGGAAGAAGCGTGAGTAAAGACCCTTTCCCCTTTGAGACAGAGGGACGTCTTCTATTGCCCTTTTTCCTAACAGGGTATTGGCCTCCGCCTGGAGCTCGCGCAGTTGGAACTGCGAGCCGACCGGTGGAATTGCTGGAGGCGGGCTGGTGAAACAAAGACTGTATCCATTGCAAACAATATTCAGCACCCACTTGTCCTGAGTAATGTTTCTCCACTCTGCCAGGTAATGTTGAATGCTTCCCCCCACCGGAGCGGGTAACGGATGAAGGGGAAGAAGCACTTCAGGGCCTAGACCCAGCCGGGCCTTTGGTCGCGGAGGAAGACTTTTGACCACCTCGGCCCCTCTGGCCCTTTTGGAACTGTTTCCGCTGGAACTGCTGCTGCTGTCCAGCCTGTCTACCTTGCCCTCTGCCTTGCGCCCCGTACCGCCTCTGGAACTGGCGGAAGGTCTTTTTCTGTTCCTTAGGCTTTTCCAACCCGACGGCTGTCAGGGTTTCCACCTCCGCCTTCATGCGGGCCATCTCGTCGTCTGCATGTTTCCCGAAGAGTGTCTTGCCCGAAAAGGGTACGTTAGCAACCCTCTGCTGTGCCTCGGGCTTCAAGGATGTAAGACGCAGCCAGGCGTGGCGCCTCAGGTTAACCCCATGGCAGTACCCGTGGGCTGCCAAGAGGGAAGAATCTGCAGCCGTACTTATTACCTGGTTGGGAACCAGCAGCCCTTCAGCGAGGATCTCTTGGAAATCTTCCCTCATCTCCCGGGGAAGGAGTTCCGCAAACTGTTGGAGGGACTCCCACAGAGCCCGATCGTAACGTCCCAACAGGGCTGAGGCACTCGCGGCCTTCATCGATGTGGAGGCCGTCCCGCAAACCTTCCTGCCTGCCGAATCCATCCAGCGGCTCGCCTTGTCAGGAGGCACTGTTGATGATGGGGTGGTGGCGTGTTGTTTTCTTGCCGCCGTCGCGATCACCAAGTCAGGCGTGGTATCCACCCGAAGAAATGCTGGGTCCGAGTCAGGAGCCTTATATTTCTTCTGCAGCCTTGAAGGTGCAGATCTCATAGACGCAGGCGTGAGGAACAGTTCCATGGACGGTTCTACCAGCCTAGGCACCAAGGGCAGCAAAGGACGAGACAACTGCTTCTTGTGCAGCGTTTCGAAGATGACGGATGTCAGTGGCGCGGGCACAGTGAGCGTGATGCCCAGCTTAGCCGCCCCTCATAGCAACACATCCTGGAAGGACACTGTCGTCTACTGGAGACACCCTCGTCCGAGGGGAATCCTTCAGGGTAGGTGAATAGTCCCAGGCACTAGAGCTATCCGTGTAGCGGGACCTCGACCTGTCCCTCCTGTGGCGCCGTCTGGTTTTGTAGAAGAGCGACGGCGACTCCTGGATCTATCCCTCCGTCTGGAGCGAGATCTCTACCTCCGCGGCCTCGGACGTTCCACGGGCCGCAGCGGAGGGCTCTGGGGAGACCTAAACTGGAGCCTAGGTTGCGGTGGTCCCGTAGGCGGTGTTGGAAGATGTGGTAACGAGGCGGACCTCGCGGAGGTGGTGGTGTATGAGGTGGAAAATGATGAGGAGGAACAGGAGGCAGAGGCGGCGTCGGCTTACGTGGAGGAGGGTCCTTCGGTAACGGAGGCGGTGTAGGTGACCTTGGCTTGGTGGGAGAATAAACTTGTGAGTGCCCCGAGCCCGGAGCCTCTTCCCCTCTTTTCCTTTTCTTCGCCTGACCTGAAGGGGGGGACCTAGAGGCCGAACCCCTGGTAGCCGAGCGACGGCACCGTCGCAACCGTGGACTTGTGGTGACCGAAGACACAGTCCTGGCCTTGGAACACCTCCTGGAGGGCAATGCTCTCCTCCTCGACGCTAAGCGCCTTTTCGACAGCGACGAACGCCGTCTTGATGTCGACGAACGCCGTTTCGACGTCGACGAACACCGTCTCGACTTCGATGAACGCCTCCTCGACGTCGATGAATGCCTCCTCGACGTCGATGATGATCTCCTTCTCGATGATTTCCTTCTCGACGTCGATGATCTCCTTCTCGACGTCGATGATCTCCTTCTCGACGTCGAACGTCGAGTCGACCGCCTGCGCTCTCGACGTCGATGACTCGACAACGAAGCTGTTCTCGACGTCGACCTCATCAGAGGTCTCGACGTCAATCCCCTCGACCTCGACTCGACCCAGAGGCCTGGGGAGACAGGGAGCAGACCGTGGTCATTCCTCTCGACGCCGACGTCGAGGCTATCAACGTCGACGGAGATCGCTGGTGTTTTCTGGCCTTCTTCTTACTGGGGAGCCCCCCAGAGGGCTCAGCACGGGCAGAGGAAGAAGCCCCTTCCTGCCCAAACCCACCTTGACCTTGCTGTCTTCTTTGCTCCAGTCCTTGGAGCCTGATCTTCTCTCTGTCCTTCAGGGTCCTACTTGAAAACTGCAGGCAGATCTTGCCTTCTTCCTGGCACACTCTGGACATTTCTCAAATAAGGCAGGCATATTTGATAAAAGAGTGGCCAAATCACCAAAAAAGTGAAGAAGAGGCAAAACTACGTCGAGTGAACACACTCTAACACTTTAAAAGTGCCAAAAAGTTAACAAATTACCCAAAAAGGGAGAGCTCAATGCTCCAGGGTCCTGCTAGCAGGAGCCGGAAAAAAGAACTGAAAGTAAAAGGAAGGGGCTTAGCATGCTGGGATACAAAGGGTCTCCAGAGAGTTCCTTAAAGGCATGGTATCCCTTTTCCAGACACATAATGGCAGCCTATGGAGGCTTGTCTGTCCTTACCTTTCTCGCTATCATTCCAAGGATTTGGTGAGGGGAGGAAAGTTTCTCTATGGATGAAACTTGACAGATTGTGTTGAATGTGTTATTGGAGTTATTTCCAGGGAAATAGAGGCCCTCCAGAGACAGCTTCTCTGGGATGGAAAGCCCCGCATAGCCCCGCATACCATTCTCTAAACTTACCATTCCCTGGTATGACGGGGGATAGGATTGCTGGACCTACAAAAATACTACTGGGCTTCCCAGTTGGCAGCGGTAAATCACGCAATATATATGGACCCCCCGGGGACCCTGGATACGCTATGGACCAATGACAGCTACCGGGAGGCGACTACGCTAGAGAACTTTAGACTCGCAGGACCAACGGCTCATGCCGTCCAGGTGTGGCATGAGGCCAACAGACACCTTAAGTGGGAGGGGAGGCTCACACTTGCCACCCCTTTGTGGAGCTTGGAGAAGTTTGGAAATTTATGGAAGCCTAAAGGCTTTGATAAATGGGACCTTATAGGGATCACGCATATTACAGATGCCTGGGGGGGGGGGAGGCACAGTTCATACATTTAACTCCCTTAGGCAACAATACCAACTTCAGGACTGAGTATTTCCGTTATCTTCAGATCCTACTCACACACATTCCCAGGGGTACGACTATCCGCGACGCATTCCCTCTCGAAGACCAGGTGCTGGACGGGCATCTTCCCGAGAAAAGCATCTCTCTTATTTATAAGAAACTTATAAATAACATGGGCGATCCGCTGGTGCTTATAAGACTGCACTGGAATGAGGATGGGTTGGAACTGGATGATGAGGACTGGCAGGAGACGGTTTCCTCCCCGCGGGTGGTGGCGATTCAGATGAGGATCAGGTTGGTTCAACTAAAGATTTTACACAGGTCATATGTCATGGGCCATGTCTGGTCCGCTCTCAGGGTGGGGAATGCAGGAGGGGCTGTGGGGAACTGGGGACGTTCTCACATATATTGTGGCACTGCACTGGTGTGCAGGCGTATTGGGGGGAAGATCCACGATACGCTGCGAGACGTCCTGGGGGTAGAGATTCGGCCTTAGCCAGCAATTGTATTTTGAACGTCTGGGAACGCACGGATCTGAATGCATATAAAAAGCAATGGGCAACATTGGTGTTCATGATGGCTAAGCGTAATATTGCCCAGCTGTGGGGAGCCAGCCAGTTTCCCCGGATCGAGAAGTGGGTGGAGGATTTAGACTGGTGCATGTTTAGGGAAAGGTAAGTTTATGTTGCAAGGGGGTGTCCTGAGAAGTGGGGCAAGGTCTGGGAGGCTTGGAATCATTACCGGGGAGATGCTTGCGCACCTCCGATACGTCTAGAGGAAGTGGGTGTGCATGTGTCCCCTTGATCCATCACTTGTCTCACGTATATATTATTTTGAACGTATGGAATGTCATCAAGTAATCTGTAAGAACTGCTAATGTCGCCTGGTGTGTTTTGCTTTTGTTGGATTTTTGTTTAATAAAAAGGATTTAAAAAAGAAAAAGAAAGGACTTAGGGGTAGGGGTACAGGGCTCATGCACCTGTACCCTCGTCACTGGTATAGTGCACCCAGCTAGAGAGGTGACTGATCTATGCCAGGGCAGTGGTTTGTAGGCATGGCACAGAAGGATGTGTGCCATGTTGACTCTTCACTTTCTTCTGCACCAAGACACGTAGCCTGCAAAAGCAGTGTGTGAGTGTCATGGTACAGAACCTCTAAGGGTGGCACAATAAGTGCTGCAGCCCTTAGAGGCCTTGTCTGGTCACAGTGCCCTGGGAAGCTGAGTTAACATTTACCAGGGGCTGACTTGTGGCCAGAGATGCTAATTGGGTTTAGGCTTCAATGCAGTTTTAGGGAAAGAACATAGGCCCTGGGTACCTGATTAGCAGGAGCCCAGGGCACACTCAGTCAAGTACATCAGCTATTCCAGTAAAAAGTGGGGGCAACCATGCAGAAAGAGGGCACTTTCTCACAGCCTCTGGGCGCAAAGATGACCATCTACCACGGTCGGCAAGCCAAATGTGTTCAATTTCTGCCACTCAATCTCCATGCATGGAGATGTAGGTTCTAGACACTTGGATGACAGACCCTTCCTTGTTGCTGAGACAGGTGATCCTTTAAAAGTGGTAGCCTGATCAGAGGACAAATGCTCGGGTGCTCTGGGTACCAAACCCTTCTGGCTCGGTCTGAACAAATTAAGATAATCTGCTCCAGGTTTGTATTAATCCTCCCAAGAACTAAGTGCCACAAGAACAGGGAATTCACAAATACAAAAAATAAGGTACACTACAATCCATGTCTGCCAACTATCAAAAAGGTACTGAAAATCCTCTTGTTCCAAAACCACTTTGATTGACAATAGGAAACGGTCTACTCTGCTATTTAGATGTTAATTGTTTTAATGTATCCAATCCAATCCAATCCAAAAACACTTTATTGCGGTTACTTATAACAATAAAAGCACATTCGATTCCAACAATTACAGAGACAGGGTGGGGTTAGAAATAGAAATTGGTTGCGTACATTATCAAATTCGGGCTAATACATCAATACAATTACATAAAAGTCATTAAGACATAAAAATATCAAATATGTAAAAGAACACATTAAAAAAATGTAGGTTTCTATATACAGTTCTAAAATTTCTAAAACTAGCACACTAGACTCCCGATCCCAAACTAAATCGAACTGATTCTCCCTCCAACTAAAGATAAGATTTAAAACTCAGCGATTCCATTACAAAATAGGCGGTGCCATACAACGCAAACAATCGAATCGAATTTTAGCAGGTTTCTGCAAATTAGCAACATGGAATGCAGGAACTTTGCTATTGAAACCACATAAAGTGGATTAGTATCTGTTCTTAGGATCCTGAAGAATTCAGGATAATTCCTGATACCCAGGTTCCTACACAATTGGATTATCCATTTCTGCCTAGGTTTTTTGTATGCCAAACAGAAGAGTACTGCATGAGTTACTGTTTCCTCCTCTACTCTGCATCCAGGGCAGAGGCGATTTGGGATTCCCACCCACTTACTAGTAGTTGCGAATAAAGGTAGAGTACCATATCTAAACTGAAGGAATAGCTTTTTTGCTAATGTCGGCTGAATAGAATCTAGCACCTGCTCAAATTCATAATGGCACTTACAATCAAAGAACCCAGATATGTAAGAATTGTTAGTTTTACTGACTGAAAAATTTCCATAAGTTTGAACTCTTTAAGTGCAGTTTTCAATGATTTTGTAGGTATCTCGAGACAAGAAGCTTTTGCATATGTCCAGAGATTTTCCATACCAATTGCACAAAGAAAGTGTCCAGATTAGCCTTATCCATCTGCGGACCCCACCCCATTTTGTCGTTCAGCGTGAGGCCGAAATAATCAGACGGATACCCTTTCCAGGGGTCTATCCTCCATCATTGGATGGGGACAATTGTTGGAGTTTGCATTAAATACCATATATATTTGGTTTTATTGATGTTGACCACAATATTTCTTTTTTGACAAAACTGGCAAAAAGCGTTTAGCACATGCTGCATGCCCATTGATGACTTTGAGAGCAGCAGCGTGTCATCCGCAAACATAAGTGCGGGAAACCTGCGTGATGCCAGTTTCGGGCAGTCTATATCCTTGATGGCAAGAAGATCTTCTATCACCCATTTAAAAAAAGAGAAAAGAGGGTCAGCGCGAGTACACATCCCTGCCTGACCCTCTTGTCTACAGGGAATGGGGCAGTCACTTGTCCAGTCTTCCCATACCTTACTCTCGCAAAGGCACCATCGTGAATACGTTTGAACTGATAGCATAGATATGGTGGAACCCCCAGAGCCAGCAAAATACTCCAAAGCTGGCTACAGTCCACAAATGCCGATTTCAGATCTACGAAGGTCAGATATAGACTACCCCCGCCAAACACAATATGCTTCCAATACATTAACTAGACCTAAATAACTGATCTATTGTGGAGGTTTTGGCCCTAAAGCCTGCTTGTAGCGGTGCAAGGATGTCTTAGTCACTCATCCAATCCTGCAAACGTTGTAGTAAAACCCTAGCGTAGATTTTTTGGGATACATCAATGAGGCTAATTGGCCTGTAGTTTGCTGGTTCCATGGGTAATCCCTTTTTATAAATAGGGGTTGATCTCCGCCCCCACCCAGGTACGGGGGGCTGGAAGGCCCCCTAAAATTGCATTAAATATTAATTGTAGGTAAGGGGCCCATACTGCCTGTTCCTCTCTGTACAAATCTCCTGGAATCCTGTCCAAGCCGGGCGCTTTATTCCTTTGGAGCTTGACTAAGGCCAGTTGTACCTCGGCCACTGTACAGGGTGGTATACACCAAGTGGGATCGGGATTTAAAAGACAGACTGGTAGCTCACTTGCTTTAACTGAGGGTTTGAATATAGTTCTTTAAAATGTAAGCGTCATGCTTCTTCGCAGACATTTAGGTTGATGGTAGATTTGCCCTCTGGCTTTCCAGTATGGACCAGATTCCAGAAGGCCTTTACATCTTTTGCCTCTAAGGCGGACTTAATGGTCTGCCATCTTTCTGCTTCCCATTCTATTTTTGCGTTTAAAATAAAAAAAAATTAAACTGCCCTAGCTTCCTTAATACGTAACCGATTACCCTCCTTAAGGGAGGATAGGAGAGTTTGCTTTGCTTCCCTACATCCCCTATTGAACCAATGATTCTTATCACCATGGTATTTACTCTTGTTGGGCCGGGTATTGAAAAAGAAATCCACCAGGATTGCGACCATTTCCTTCCTGGTGGATTACACCCAGGTCCTCACAGCATACGCTGTTAGGGGGATTTTCTGACACAATGCTTGCCTTTTCTAGCGATGGAATTATAGTTTTGTACATTCTTGTCATTGTTTCTGTAGATTGAATAATTTTGGCCCAGCGGATACGCCTCCCTCCAGCCCCGAGTCTATAATCACCACTAAGTGGAATTGCAGCACAATGGTCTGCCTCATTAGGACAAATATCTACAAGAGTGACCGGGGGTTATGGTCACTTTCAATGCGCTGCAACAATACTAAAATCTAGAACTTTTTGCCATAATTTGGTCCTAATTAAGAAAGAATCAATTGCCGATGTTTGGCCCGCTCTTTCAAACGTTGGTTGGCCTGGGTTGTCTTTCGGAAAAAAACGCCCATTACAGGCCCTTATGGAAAAAGTTAAAGTTAGGGAGGTAATTTGGAGAACAACTGGTGTCCACCCCTTGGCGGTGGGATTGACCATATTGCATCCTCATCAGCAGAAATAGGTTGCGAAATACCATTAAGGGGTTCATAATGGCAGTTAAAGTCCCCGCCAATTAGGAGGTACACATCACCCGGAAGAGATTTCAAAAAGTTATTCAAAGATTCCAGAGTCGGGGAGGTCCCTCCGTACTGGACTGGACGAGAATAGATGTTTATAAGTGCCAATTTTTCAGAGTTCTTAGTTGTCAGGAGAATACAAGTTATATCAGGGCTGTGGGTATCAAGTCTCCTTGCCTCAAGACCAAGATGGATTCCCACCCAAATACACAATCCCCCCGACGGTCTGCCTTTAGGCCCCTTAACTGCTGGCTCGTAATATGTAACAAACCCCATTCTATGGACAGGGGTTAGGGTCCAAGTCTCTTGCAGGAGGCATATCCAATGTGAGTCGATGAACTCCCTCCAATCTGGTATATCAAGTTTGGACACAAGGCCCGCAATGTTCCAAGACAACACTTTTATACCACCTTTAGTGTCCTCTAAAGCACTCCCTGCTTTAGCATCAGGCCCGTTATTATAATTAGCGCCTAAATTATCAGCGCAATTAGTTGTACCCCTTATGGTTTCTTGGGTGAGGCCCTCAGCACTATTATCGTCAATGGGTTGTCCTTCAGTATTGCTACTCCCTACTTCGTTATATCTTAAGGGTTCAGGCGCCATCCTCCCTGGGGACCCTTCATTAATCAGCACCGTCTGCCCAGCCATAATGGCAACCTGATCAGTGGCAACTGAATTCAGTCAATCCACTGAGTCCAGTCGCGCAAATCTATTATACAGAGGTACTGAGAATTGTTGGCCCCCATTTGAACAAGTTGTCGTCCTGGAGAGATGGCCCCTCCTGCCTCTCACTGGTTCAAAGTTCCCTGAATCAGACAGAGTCTGGCGGAATGTAAAAGTAACTCAAATACCTAGCCTGTATGTTAGTATATGGATTTACCAATACACCCCAACAGATATGTTCGGCAACCCTAGGGTCATTAAAATATAGACTACCTCCGCCAAACACAATATGCTTCCAATAAATGAACTGGAGAATAAATAACTGATCTATTGTGGAGGTTTTGGCCCTAAAGCCTGCTTGTAGCGGTGTAAGGATGTCTTAGTCACTCATCCAATCCTGCAAACGTTTTAGTAAAACCCTAGTGTAGATTTTTTGGGATACATCAATGAGGCTAATTGGCCTGTAGTTTGCCGGTTCCATTGGTAATCCCTTTTTATAAATGGGGATGATCTCCGCCCCCACCCAGTTGCCAATACACCCCAACAGATATGTTCAGCAACCCTAAGGTCATTAAAATTAACGACGATGCAGTCCCCTATGATGTTTTTCTTCTTGGATCCTACCCAATCCACCCTTCCTACAAATAAGATTTTGGACTGTATATCGCGGGGAAGTGTTCTGTTGACAGTTAACCAGTGCATTGTCTTGTTCTTCAATTGCGCGTAGATTTCTACTTGCCCTTGCTTGAGTGCTGGGACTCCAGTCATAACGGTGACATAGGGCGCGCACTCAGGGGGAAGTATAGATGTTGATAAACACTTTCTGTCTCATTTCCAATCTGGTTTCCCCTATGGGCAGAACCCGTTAACCTGGGCTGGGGCTGTCCCTGAGGTTCTCTATTACCAATACAAGAGTAAACCTGAAGATCTATGGTCACAGGTACTGGTGGAGTGGTAATTCCAGGCCTCATAGTTTTTATCGATTGGTCGAGGTCCCGCAACCACAGATGGAATTAAATTGGAACCTGCCAAAAACTAAAGTCGCTACAGACCCACCTCCAATCCCCTCCCTCGACGAGTCTCTAGATTGCCCACCACCAGGTGAACTACTCTTCGTAGCACTTACAACAAGGGTCAATGAGGACTCAAGTTCCACAAGCCTATTCTCGATTGACAAGACTCTCAATAATATCAGTTCCAGGGACGATTTCATCATGTTACCCATCTTGGACAGATATTCGTCAATCGACGTAGGCAGTCCAATACCACTTCCATCTGGGTTCCCTTTATTTACAACATCAAGGGTTTGCGATGGGTCCTCGCTGATTGTCGAACCAACAGATTTAATTTCGGCCGTTTTGGTTAGTTTGGGTATTTTAGGGTTCTTCCCCTTCTGCTCGGCTCCCCCACGCTTCCTTTTGGTAATTGTCCCTTGTGTATGGTCCTTCGATGTAATTGGCTGATTATGGACCAAGGCTTTACATAATACAATGTTATTTGGGGTAGATTGCAATGCCTCACCTCCGGTCGCCACCTTATCTTTTACTAAACAGTAATTTTGTTGTAGATCCGGACTCAGCGTCTGAGGCATAGGGGAGAGGGGGGGCCGAGAAACTCTGTGGTGAATGAACGTTCATGATCCTCCCCAAAGACGACCTTTTTGAAAATACTGAATCCATAGAGAGTCTACGCTCCGTGATTTCTATCTCTTGGGCCAAACCAGATGAAGCCCTCGTAATGAATTGGTCTAATGTTCCTACGACATACAAAATAACCTGCTCCAGCCACTTTCCTGTTGCCATATCTTAACTTGGTTTTATAAAGTTGGCAGTTTAACCAAAGACAGGACAAAGCAAAAATCCACTAACTGGGCTAGCGAGATGTCAAGTGATTTCGGGTAGCTGGAACTAAGAGATGGCCCAGCCCAGCCCAGCCTCTCGCGGACTCAAACAGGCCCGCCCTTGGCCCGGGCTTCGCCCGGCACGGCCCGCTCCGCGATGCGGCAGTGGCGAATACCTAAATAGGCGTATGGGCGTCCTCCTCCAAGCAGCACAGGAGTGGGTGGTGCGCTTGCCCCCTGGGACTTGCAGTCCCTCTTCAAAATCTAGCTCCAACAACAGACAGAGCACAGCGGCTCCTGCGAAGCGGGAGCAGCAAGATGTAGCGCTGGTTCGTAGGCGTGGGCGTCCTCCTCCAAGCAGCACAGGTGTGGGTGGTGCGCTTGCCCCCTGGGACTTGCAGTCCCTCTTCAAAATTCAGCTCCAACAACAGACAGAGCACAGTATCTGTACCTTGTGTCTGCTCTTTTCTAACACACTCGATACCAGAGTCATGTTTGCACTATGAAAAACTGCATAAATAAACAGTTTTAAAAATTGCTCTAATAAAACAAGCATTGGAAATGCAATAGGTCTCGCACCATTAGAGTTAGTGCTTTTAGAATTGTTTATGGGTTTTTTTGTAAATGTTTAGCATTTTTGTTTCCTGTAGCCAATGCTAAAGTATTACAAATAAAAAAAGCCATAAACATTTCTAAAAGCTCTAACTGAAATGGTCTGAGAACTATTGCACTGTGTGAGGGTGAGGGTGAGTGAGGGTGAGTGAGGGTGAGTGAGGGTGAGGGGTTGAGGGTGAGTGAGAGTGAGGGTGAGTGAGGGTGAGGGTGAGTGAGGGTGAGTGAGGGTGAGGGGTTGAGGGTGAGTGAGAGTGAGGGTGAGTGAGGGTGAGTGAGGGTGGGTTGAGGTTGAGGTGTTGAGGGTGGGTGAGGGTGAGTGAGGGTGAGGATGAGTGAGGGTGAGTGAGGTGTTGAGGGTGAGTGAGGGTGAGGGTGAGTGAGGGTGAGGGGTTTTGGGTGAGTGAGGGTGAGGGGGAGTAGTTGAGGCTGAGTGAGGGTGAGTGAGAGTGAGGGTGAGTGAGGGGTTGAGGGTGAGGGGTTGAGGGTGAGTGAGTGAGGGTGAGTGAGGGTGAGTGAGGGTGAGGGTGGGTGAGGGGTTGAGGGTGAGTGAGGATGAGTGAGAGTGAGGGTGAGTGAGGGGTTGAGGGTGAGGGGTTGAGGGTGAGTGAGGGGTTGAGGGTGAGTGAGGGTTTGAGGGTGAGGGGTTGAGGGTGAGTGAGGGTGAGGGGTTGAGGGTGAGTGAGGGTGAGTGAGGGTGAGTGAGGGTGAGTGAGGGGTTGAGGGTGAGTGAGGGTGAGGGTGAGTGAGGGGTTGAGGGTGAGTGATGGTCAGGGTGAGTGAGGGTGAGGGTGGGTGAGGGGTTGAGGGTGAGTGAGGGTGAGTTTGAGTGGGTGAGGGTGAGTGAGGGTGAGGGGTTGAGGGTGAGTGAGGGTGAGGGTGAATGAGGGTGAGGGGTTGAGGGTGAGGGGTTGAGGGTGAGGGATTGAGGGTGAGGGGTTGAGGGTGAGTGAGGGTGAGGGGTTGAGGGTGAGGGGTTGAGGGTGAGTGAGGGTGAGGGGTTGAGGGTGGGTGAGTGAGGGTGAGGGGTTGAGGGTGAGTGAGTGAGGGTGAGGGGTTGAGGGTGAGTGAGGGTGAGGGGTTGAGGGTGAGTGAGGTTGAGGGTGGTTGAGTGAGGATGAGTGAGAGTGAGGGTGAGTGAGGGGTTGAGGGTGAGGGGTTGAGGGTGAGTGAGTGAGGGTGAGGGGTTGAGGGTGAGTGAGGGTGAGTGAGGGTGAGGGGTTGAAGGTGAGTGAGGATGAGTGAGAGTGAGGGTGAGTGAGGGGTTGAGGGTGAGTGAGGGGTTGAGGGTGAGGGGTTGACTGACTGACGGTGGCTAAAAATGAGCCTGGGCTAGCGAGAACAAATTCGAAAACATACCCAGCTGTAAGCCATTAGAGTCTACAACAATTTAACAATTGCTTTCTCTCAGACAACGATCATCATTTCTCATTAGCGTACCGCACCTAAAGCAACAAAGAGACATGATTTGGGAACATGCTAGAAGAAACGCGTCATGGTTAGGTGCAAGCTACGTTACACAATGAAAACGAACGTTAAATTAAGAGACTGGAATACCACAATATCCTGTCATATTTTCCCGTCAATTCAATCACAAATGTGCAACTGTATCTTGGTATTAATGTTAATGACAACAGCAGATGGTAATTGGTCCCAGCCCCGGGCATTGCCGCATTTGGACAACAAACCTTAAGAACCGAGTGGTGAGGCGAGGGGGGTAGGCGCTCTCACGGTGAACTCAACCGTGCGCGACATGCTGCGTGCCTGACAGAGGCTCCCGCGCGCTGTCTCTTTTCTGAGCCTCCAGGCAAGGAGGCGGGTCAAAGTTCAGGACAAAGAGAAAACACAACGGAAATAAATAAGGCACTGGAAAGCATTCGCCAGGACATCGCTTTTTTCAACATCACGGTGCATGCTTTTACACTAGTCTACAGATTGGGCTGCATTCGATGGCTTTAGTAACACTGCAACCAAGTAAGGCAAAATAACGAGTCATGTTTGAAGTAGCCCATAGGAAGAGCGAGTCCAAGGGCTTTAGCAGGGGATGTGAACACATCAGAGCGTTTAATTGTAAGAATGCTCAGACTCGTTAATGGTTTACATTTTATAGGTAAAATAAAACAAATGCAGATTATGGTGCGACCACGATGCATGATTGGTTTGGGGTTAGGCTCCTTTAACTGGAGGAGGGAGGAGAAATGCGTCTCGGCCGGAGCAGGGGGCGGAGCAGGGAGAGCGGGCTTCACACGGCCGGCCGGTCGTGAAACTGAAAGCATGGCCGGCCGGCCGTGAAAGCCTTTGATGCCGCAGGGGGTGGAGCGGCACCAGCTGGGAGAGTAGGCAAGGCAGGCGGCTGGGGGCATGTGCACGCGCATTTAAGCTCAATGCGCATGCGCATTGAGCTTAAATTTCTCGTGCACTGCAAGGAATCGCCACGATTCCTTGCAAGTTGGGGATAAAGAGTGGATAAGCCACCATAGACTCGCAAGCTCGATGCGCATGCGCATTGACAGGCGAGACCTAAAAAATAATTAGGACATAGTGTGCAGGTTCACCGAGACAATAGAACCAGGCAATTTACAAGCGAGTGAAAAAAACAAATGCAGCTCAAGGCTCAATAGAGTAATGAAGAAATGTAATACAATAGATAAAGGCCTAAAATCTGTCAAGATATTATGCGTTAGTGTACCCTGATGCTGATTAGCTAGGTTACTCACAGTAGCCATCTAACAGTCCATATAAAACTGTATCTGTTACCTGAGAAACTAAAAGAGCCAGACATGTTATTTTGCATCCGTAAATTCGAATCTCAAAACATCTAAATAAATCGGAAGCAAACTACAGGAACTGCCTTTTCTTCTTACAGCTCCAGGCATCAAATGGTAGGTGCATTGTTCACTTCAGTGAGGTATTTGAAGTGAATCATGGATGGTTCCCAGAACAGATTTAAAATGCCATGTAATAAAGATGCATGCCTAAACATATAAACATATGCAAAGAAATGGGTAATGTTCTGCGTTATCTAAATACACGTTAAATAAGAACCTACCTGAAATTGGGTCATACAATCTTAGCAACAGTGATATCAGCGTTGACTTGCCCGAGCCACTTGGGCCAACCACAGCCATGACTGAGCCTGCTGGAATGGAAAGATCCAACCCTTGGAAAATAGGGGTTTCTGGACGGATTGGGTATGCAAAGTGGACATTTTGGAAGTCGAGAGCACCTCTGAAAGATTCTGGACGCAGAACAACCCCTTCTGTAAGAGATAATAAATTAATGAAATACCAAAAATGCCTACTTACGGGTACTGATAATACTTTAGTATAGTGTTTCAGTGATAGAAATCAGACGTAAACGAACTGGGAGAGCTCCAGTAAATATATTTTGCAAAAGCATGGTCTACGAAAAAAACAAATACGCTTACGAAATTGTGGAAATTGGATAAAGGCTGGCTATTTCAGATGATGAGGGTACCTTTGTAAGGCACAGTTGGAAAACACTTAATCATTCGGAAATATTAGGTCAACTGGAGGAGCAATAACATGCTATAATTAGCACAAATATAACATTGTTATCATACTGTAACCGGATTAAACTCAAATTCCAGCTAGACAATACTATTTGGTAAGAATTCAAAAAAAGCTAAATCGGTTGGAATTAACCTCTATTATGGTCTACTGGTTTAGAGGAAGTGGCCATGTAAGACGTGGCACACTGCAGATAAAGAGAGAGGCAAGTGATCCAACATCTCTGCCTGTAGAGCTGTAGGATCTTACGAAATATTCAAATAAAAAGAATAGAAGCAAAGAAATGAAAGGGAAACTATAAAAGGAGAACATTGTAACTAAATGACTGGCCAACCAGCCCTGACTGCAGCACTCATTTTCAGGAGGGTATACGCCTGTGATCAGAAAGTGCCATCATTCACAGTGCAAGAGAGCTGATGACTGATGTGTGCTGAACTATTATCCCATGCAGAACACAAGTCACAGATGGAGGCAGATTGTAAATGACAGACAGGCCAATAGCAGAGCAGAGCTCACCCAAAGTCCCTCAATGTACCTGTATAGATATGATTTTATATACAAGGATGAATGGATGATTTAATGATTTTCTCTGTTACAAAATCCTGGCAGACATCTGGGAACCAATTCTAGCAAAAATTATTACAGGGCAAATCTTCTCTTCCCCCTACAGTTTGTCGTAGGCTGTGCCCACCGCCAACATCCTTCCCTACAAAGGTAATCTGTGACATTTCATTTAACAAAATACTTATCTGTAGACATTTAATACAGAGAAATAACAATCCACCCGTAACTAAATACCTATTGATTTTAAAATGTTTCACAATCAATATGTCATGCCTACAGCTTTTATCATAACTTTTCATAACTAACAGATCAGATCTATGTCATCAGAAATATTTCTTCCTATGGAACCATTCAGACCTCTCCCTATCTATTATCATTGGCATGTCACCATAGCCAACTCAGACCTGCATTGGACCTGCATACGATTTCAAAAACAAATAAGGTCTATAACCATGATCATTGGCTTGCCATCATAACTATCTCAGTTCTGTATCAAGTATAAGCTTTAGCACAAGCCCAAAACTGCAAAACAAGCATTATTTTAGTGAAAGCACACAAATAAGACCCAATCAAATCCTGCACTCAAGGGAACTAACATAGGGATGAAACCTAAGCCTTACCTCATTAGTACTCAGAAAGGCACCACAACCCAGCCGTGCTGGATCGGACTTCCAGGGACCCAGAGGGGGAAGCGGGTGGGCTGCGGCGACTACGTGGCCACTCAAGGTGACTGCAACACGATCCGAGACTCGGCATCATGGTGGGTGCCACGGTAATGGATCCAGCCGCGCAGCCTGCTGCAGTGGTTGGGGGGGACCCCGTCCACTGTGGCCCAGAGTGTACATTTTGGGCCCCTTGTTGCTGTGCTGTCAGGTAGGCCATGTGAACGCTGAGCGGGGGCCCGAGGCTTTGGGCGGTGGCAGGGCAATGAGGCACACCTGAAAAACCTTAGCCATCCTGCAGGGGGGCATCAGACTGGTGGAACTGGGGACGGCAGGCAGGACTGTGGTCTAGTGGGAGTCCTGGAGGAAGTTCTTCTACCATGCTGCATTTAAAACTTGCTGGTGGCTCCATCACAAACATAGAACACTTCTTTTGGTCCAGGATGCCGCAGCCACACTGAAGCCTGCGGCAGTGGCAAGGCGATACCGGCATCACCACACACTGCCCTGATATCTGACATCAAAACTTGCCACATGTAGTCAGACTATAACAGGACAGGTGGGCCGGGACCCAAACTGATCATAATGCATCTGAATTCTCTGGCCACCAAAGTAGCCAGAGAGTCCCAATGACCACTATTGGGTGCAACAAACCTCTTGTGACCACGGTCCAAGCTAAAATCAACAAATTTAAGGCACAATCAGCAAGACCGAAACAGACTAGTGGTGGGGAATTTCGAATTGATAGTGCTCAGGAAGCAGGAGAGACAACAGTGATCCTACAGGCAATCCATGATTAGACAACCATTGGCAAAGCCAATAGGTTTTGCCTTTGGGACCTTTTAAGTGTTTAACCAGAGCTGTAGGTTATGCCTATGTTTTTTAGGTCGAGCTGACGTTAGCATTCATGCGAAGCATGAATGCTGTCAGCTCGACAACTAATGCTATCCGTATTTGGGAAAGTGGACACCAAAGTGTCACGAGCTTTCCCAGTGTCGGATTTCACCGCGGGAGCGAGCGCGCTTGCGCAGACCGCAGGGCTTGCATGCAAACACGGCGCACACACAGGCAGGCCCCATCCCCTGCACGCACAGGCACACGCGCGCGCTCGCGCACACACACACACGCAGACAGGCACAACACACGCAGGCACATACAAGCGCGCGCACCCCCCTCCCCCCTCTTACAAACCCGCACACACACACTCCCAACCCCGCTCACTGGGCACAAGCAGGGCTTCCATCACGGGGGGGGGGGGGGGGCGGGAATGTGCCCCGCGCCCCCCCTCACCGGCTCCTCTCGTCCTGCCCTCCGTGTCAGACCAGACTCCGCAGCCCGCTCCGTTGTTTCTCCGCCCCTTCAGTGCGTGTCACGCCTCTCTTTTCTCCCGGCCGGAAATTCCTTTTGCGTGTCAGGCCTCGTTTTCGAAACTGAACTGTCCCGCAGCAGTGTATATAATATCGGCAGTCGTTCTGCGCACTTGGTATTGCGGTCCTCGGCATTTGCAACCTTACACCCTATTATGTGTCTGTTATGGTCGTTCATTATATGTGTATGTGTTACACATATTGTAAAAAGGTTCCTATATACATGTATGCGGCATTTGGGCAGGCCGTATTTCTGGGTTGCACGCTTAAGACAAAAACATTTTGATGTACAGAGAGATGGTGAACTTATTAGTGAAAACGGGTGTGCACTTGGACAACCCCTTGTTGAACTCACTGTATGTATTTTCTGCCCTCCTTCCAAGTTGCACCCATTGAGAAGTGTTAAAAAGAGATTACTATGGAGGAAGTCACATGTGCGATGGCAAACTCAACAACTCGTCCCAGGAGAAGAAAACATCATGACAGATAGTTTTTCGGATCGGACTTTGTAGGAATATTCACGCATCAACACATGCTTTTTATTGACACATAGTCATACGTGTTGAATTCTATGTCTTAGGAAGTCAGCATCATAAGTTGGTTTTAATCGACGTGTTTGTTAACATCAGCGGGTGGGCGGGGTATTTGTATATTTGAGAGGTACCTGGGCAGGGCGATGTAACGGGAAGTGGGTCAATGTAAATGTCAGTTACTGGTTATTATTAGATCTGGGTCAATTAGGCATCTATAGTAGTGCCTTATGGGACTTGGAGTAGTGATGGTTGGGAGATTATGAGACTACGCAATAGGATTGGCCATTGTTGAAGGGGTGGAGTCACGTTATAAAAATTGAAAGGAAAACAGCAGGAAGGAGTTGATATTCTGTACTGAAAGGAATACTTGGAGAAGGAGATTATGATCCAACATGAAGAAGGTATGGGGATGCTTTTGCAGTTCTGTAGATGGGTACGGGTGAATGTTAAGTAGCTTTTCTATCTAGGAGATGGGGAAACCTAATTGTGGGGTTTAAATATGGGTAGGGACATCGAATACGTGAGAGGAATGGGGTTTGGGATAGGCTGCTTTGGGTACATTTTTATGCGCGTTGTGGCGCATTTAGAGGGAAAACGTTTATTATTGCCACAAAAACCGAGACAGGAATTGTTTAATGCATGGTAGTTTTTGATGCATAGAGGTCTGAACACGTAAACTAATGTCAAATATCTTAAATTTGTAGGGAACCCCTAAAGAAGGGCAATAAAGAGGCCGAAATGCATTGGGTAAAGAAATGAACTACTGAGGATGTTTTTTGCATTCGTCATGCGTTAGAAAAAGTCCCGGATCGGCGTATCTGCACACTAGAAACAGTTGAATGCACACTAGAAACAGTTGAATGCACAAGGGCCCCACATGTGACAGGATGAAAAATGATGAGCCATATAAACTTTTGGATTACATGGAATACATTTGTGGAAAAGCGGAGAAAGTTGTAGTTGTGGTAACTAATGATGGAACAAGCTGTGCATCTGGTGGTGGAGTGCAATTTCTCCCCAGCTCATGTTGTCAAAGCATGTGAATGGCATATTGTCAGAGATTGGTCGTGATGGTCTATGGAGTGCCCCAGACCAGACCAGGCTGGCGTTACTCACAAAGCACTCATCAAGACCACATATTGACAACATAGAGACAATTTTTTTCCCACACATCCAAGCCATGATCCGTTAACAGATGCCTTTCTTACAGTTAAAGACTCCTTTAAGCCGAAGGCCTTTCTGGACTAAATAGAGCCTCCCCTTGCCCTGCGACTGTTCTTGTAATTCTAGTATGGAACCAAGTCTCTCCAGACATTTACTGCTAAGTGGGAGTACACATCATGGGTTAATGAGTTAAAGTGCCCATCATGTGGGGACCAAAAAGAAACTATTGAGCACATTATGTAATTCTGTCCAACCTATTTGAATTCCAGGAGGTGTTGGATATTCCCGCTCTGTTGAAATGCGGGAGTAAGGGAACATAAGATAGCAATCAGGATTCTGAGACACATTATAAGCAGATTGATAATTTTTGCTCTCTCTCGTTATCTGATGTGTATGTGGAAAGCAAGGCACAAGATCAGTACTTTCCAGGAAAACCTGAAAAGCGGTAATCTGTTTGCATGTATACTAACAGATGGAGAATAAGATGCGCAATACTTATTTGTAGTATATAGGAACCTTTTTACAGTATTTATATATCTTAACCTTTATTGCCTGATCATTCTTTTTATTGTGTATAACATATTTATAGTTCCATGCCCAGTTTTAGGAATAGCTGGCCACACTTTTATTTATTTTTTCATTTATTTTTTGATGTTTTGCTCAAAGCATCCATTTTGCTGGTGCCCACCTAAAAGCAAAGAGTTATGGGCTCTTCTAAGATTCACATTATTGTACTTTTAAATGATATGCCTTAAAATGGTTTTATTTTTGTCTTTTATCTTCTGTGCTTTTATGGCTTATAGCCAAAATAAAGTTACTGATTGATTGATTGAAAACAAGGAGTTACAGTGTCTAACTCGGATTATTTAAAATCTTCACGCTTCAGATTCCTCAAACATTTTTTACAAAAATAATAATTCCAAAATGTAGTTAACCTAAATCTTGGCCTTACAAAAACACAGTGTACAGAAATATTTAATTCATTAATCCAGCCAGGCTTACTTTCCAACCGTTTTTCGGAATTACTGTTCTAACTTGAGCCCTGGCAGGGCTGGGTGTTGCTAGGGACCAAAGGTAGATCTGTTTTTGCAGGGAGATATTATTTAAGGACAATGCTTTTGTAGTTTGGCTACGTCTGTACCAAATATACTTCTACAGTCTATGATTTTACAAACATGTTACTACTCAATTTCTGTCTCTTCAGTGGGGGCAGAAAAATGACCGTACATACCACCCCTCGTGGGAGATTTAGTGCCTCATAACACCCCGTGTTTGAGGGTCCATCACCTGCAGATTTGTTGGGCCAGGGAAGGAGACCCTTCTCCCTATTCTCTGCCATCAACTGGGGGTTCATGCAAATGGGAAAGTATATGCAAAGCAGCAGGGCTCATGTCATTTAAATCAGTGCATTAATGAACTACTGTTTTTAGGTCTTGACTTACTGTCTGGTCGACTATTGTTTTTCCAAAACATTTGTGTGAGATATTGATAATTGAAGGTTTTTTCATCATCAAGCTTCATTCATTGGTCTTTTAAATTGCCTTTAATATTTTGCTTCCACCAACCACAGCATACATCATGTGACAGTGGGTCAGCCTACTTAACCCATTGGCTCCTCCCACTTTGAGTGACTGCACATTTTTCACCTCCCTCGCAGCCCCCCCTCCACGCCACTGTTTATATTTAACTATGGCGGGCCGTGCACTGCCCTTCCCCTGCTATCATCTCCCACAGCATGCCCCTGTTTATTGTTTACGGCGGCTAGTAGTGCTGTTAATGGGACAGTCCCACCAGTTTATGGCACTGCGTGAAAGCTTGCACGGTGCTTTGATAAATCACGTAAATACAAAACATGTTGCATTACAAATGCTATAGGGGTCACATTTGCAAAAGGTAAAAGTATTGGCATTGTAACTGACAAAGCTATTAATTTGGCTATTTTCAAAACCAACACATAAATAAAAAAAATGTCATTTACAATACCAATAGCTCAAACTTTCCTAATGCGAGACCTATTGCATTGCAAATGCTTGTTAAGTTATGTTGTAGAGTAGTGTAGCTGCTGTGCAGCAGGTTGAAATTTATAATAAAGTGTTCAGCATTTTTGTTACCTTAAATATACCAAAAAAGACATTATGTACAGAGGAACAACCCTATTAAACAAAGAATTATTATAAAAATGTCTTCTAGTATTTGTGTCCTTGCAATGCTGGCAACTTCTTCCTGCCTTTTCTACTGCTTGTTTATTATAGCTTTATTTTTGTTATTTGGGGGAAAAGTTTGGAAATAGTATCCAAATTACAACTAACCCTGGGCGTAGTTCGCGTAGGAGCGCTACGCGAAGTGCACTCTGCACTACGCAAGCTAAGCGTAGCTACGCAAACTGCGTAGTGCACTGTGCAAAATGCTGTTCGCACGGATTGCACAGTGCCGGATGCTTGTCTGCACTGTGCAATCAGTGCAAACTGCATCTTGCACAGTGCAAGCAGTCGTTTTCTGCCGCTCGAGTAGATTTCTACTCAAGCGGCAGCTTTCTCAACGCGGACTGGTAGTTTCTCATTGCGAGCGGTCGCAAGCATAAGCGAGCACTCACAATGAGAAACCTGACCTCCCCGCGATGAGAATCTCTCCAGGAGGTTTATTTTCCACGCTTGCGATCGGCAACTTGATGTTGCTGATCGAGAACGAGGAAAAAGTCTCGCCGGGATGTCATTTTGCTCGCTCGCAGTCGCCAACTTGACGTTGAGGACCATGAGCAAGGAAAAAATGACAGTTAAGCGTGTTTGCACTGTGCTACGTGCAATTCGCATAGTGCGAAGTAGCGCAAACTTCACAAACTACGCGAGCATAGCGTAGTACTTCGCCCAGGGTTAATTACAACACGAGCAGCGGACGGACACTAGGGGAGTATCAACAGATGCCAGATCCCAAGGGCAGACTGAGGTGATGGTGTGGAGGTGAAGTAAAGATGATGCAGTGGGGCAGTGCCTCACAGAATAGAGTGGAGTAAAGTGGCATAGAGGGAGCTGAGTGGAGTAGTATCGTAGAGTGGATTAGAGTTGAGTAGAGTGTTGTACAGTGGAGTGGTATCAGGTAGAGTGGAGTAGAGTTTAATGGAGTAGAGCATCATAAAGTGGAATATTGTGGCGTGTCATAGAATAGAGTAGACTAGAGTGAAGTGGCGTAAAGTACAGTGGTGCATAATAGATTGGCGTAGAGTGCACTGGTTTTGAGTGAAGTGGTGTAGAGTCATTGGCATAGAGTGCAGTGCATTAAATAGAGAGTGCAGAGTAGATTGCAGTGCCACAGAGGGCGATGACAGAGTGGCGTGTCACAAAGTGGTATAGAGTGCAGTGGCATAGAGTAGATTACTTCAGAGTAGAGTGAAGTTTAGTGGAGCGGTGCAAGGTAAAGTGCTAAGGTGTAGAGTTGGATACAGCGCAGTGATGAGGGGTGCAGTTGTACAGAATAGATTAGAGTGGCACAAAGTGGAGTGATGCAGAGTAGAGTGGCATAGAGTACATTGTCAGAGTCGAATGCTGTTGAGGAAGGCAGCGTGTGTGAGTACCCAGTACAGAGAGGAGATGGAGTGTGAGGGAGGAATGAGAGAGGGCAGTGGGAGTACAAGATGAGGAGGCAGTGGGAGGGAGAGATGAGAGGGGTAGTGGGGGTAGAGATAAGAGGGTTGGAAATGCAAGATCGACTTTCCTGGCTGAACCAAGAAAGCATCACAAAACAAGCATTTACAATGTAACTGTCTCGCCTTTGCAAAAGTTAGAGCTATTGGCATTGCAAATGGCAAATTTGTATTTTTTTTATTATTATTTTTAAGACCTTTATTGTGCACATAAACAAAGAATACACAGTTGTACATGTCGCGTAGCCTGCTGCCCGCAGGTGCCGGCATCAAAGATGAACATTTAGATGTAATACTGGTAGTGTAACACAGCCAATTAGCCGGCAACCCGGGGGTCCGGCGGCGTAGTTCAGGATGAGTACGGAAACATAATTCACTGTACAATGCTGTAACTGTGAGGTCTACAGGTTTTATAATTTTTGTTGTTGGGTTGAACATATCACTGTCCATCTAGCATCTGCACTGTAGGAGCTGCAATTCAAGTCCATAACATAATCTAACAGCAGCAGCAATTATCAAGTAACGTGCGGACTGAGGATAAAGGTATCAAAGTTCTTGTGCCTGTGATGCCACCATGTCGCGGATAATCGTATAGCGGTATAGCTCACTAACGCAAGTGTTAGTCATGTATAGTCGACGACGCCAGGCGATGGCCACCACAGCGGAGTCTCAGATGGTTGTTGTCTCAGTGTGAGTTGAACCCTCCTGTGTCAACGATATATGAATGATTGCCAGAGGCGGAGGCCTGCGTGCGGGTTCGTCCGGCCAGTGTCACAGTGCAATTATCCCAGGTATGTCTAACGTCCCGTGCATGTGTTGTGTTGTGGCATGTCATGGCAACAGAGATGTAACGTAACTATAGGCGCATGTCGTTTCGCGACATAGTCACAGCGTGTTGGATCTTCGTTTGTAACCATAAAGGGCTTGATCAGGGAACGTGACCATTGAACAAACCATTACTGAATCTAACGCAATAGTGAAGGAACTAGGGAAGGGAGGGTAAGGGATCAGTTGCGTCCATAGGCGCGGTATGTGGGGGAGAGGGGGGGTAGTTGCAGCCTTGGTGAGGGGTCTGTGGTTCCAGGGCGGGGTGTGAGTGGATAGCGCATGGGGGGGGGGGGGGCACGAGTGAGGGCATGTGGTCAATTATTCCAGAGGGCAGCTGTAGGAGGGGTCCTTCTCCAAAGGATATGATCAGGATCTGTCAAGCAGGGGACGCCAACTGATGTGCCAGACGTATCAGACCACTATCTGCGGCGGGGCACGCACAGTAAGTGGGCAGGAGTGAGCAGATGAGCGCGGGCTCGCTATGTAAGTGTAGGGGGGGTGGAGGCGCCAGTGATCATTGGGGCAACGCTTCGAGTTGCCCGCAGTGTTCCTCGTCTCCGTGGCGGCGCAGGGTCATACTAGTTCAAGTTATCCCCTGTCCGTGACAGGCTCGTTGGAAGGACGTTAGAAGATCGCCCCAGAGCTGTGCAATGGGGAATTTCCGGAGTCCTGCGGATTCCTCTCGGAGGAGCACGGCAAAATTTGTATTTATGCGTTGGTTTTGAAAACAGATAAATAAATGGCATTGTCATTTACAATGGCAATAGCTTATTCTCTCGCAAATGCCACACACAAACACACAGACCCACACACACAGAGCCCCACACTGAGCCCCACACAGACAGAGCCCCACACACACACACATAGAGCCACACACACACAGAGCCACACACACAGAGCCACACACACAGAGCCACACACACAGAGCCACACACACACACAGAAAGCCCCGCACACACAGAGAGCCCCCCACACACACAGAGAGCCCCCCCACACACAGAGCCCCACACAGACAGAGAGCCACACACAGACACACACACAGAGCCACACACACACACACTCACACAGAGCCAAACACACACACAGCCACGCACACACAGCCACCCACACACACTCAGAGCCTTTTAAGTGTTTAACTTTTAAGTGTTTAACCAGAGCTATAGGTTATGCCTATGTTTTTAAGTTATGTTGTAGAGTAGTGTAGCTGCTGTGCAGCAAGTTGAAATTTATAATAAAGTGTTCAGCATTTTTGTTACCTTAAATATAACAAAAAATACATTATGTACAGAGGAACAACCCTATTAAACAAAGACTTATTATTAAAATGTCTTCTAGTATTTGTGTCCTTGCAATGCTGGCAACTTCTTCCTGCCTTTTCTACTGCTTGTTTAATATAGCTTTATTTTTGTTATTTGGGGGAAAAGTTTGGAAATAGTATCCAAATTACAACTAACCCTGGGCGTAGTTCGCGTAGGAGCGCTACGCGAAGTGCACTTTGCACTACGCAAGCTAAGCGTAGCTACGCGAACTGCGTAGTGCACTGTACAAAATGCTGTTTGTACTGATTGCACAGTGCAGACAAGCATCCGGCACTGTGAAATCAGTGCAAACTGCATCTTGCACAGTGCAAGCAGTCGTTTTCTGCCGCTCGAGTAGATTTCTACTCAAGCGGCAGCTTTCTCAACGCGGACTGGTAGTTTCTCATGGCGAGCGGTCGCAAGCATAAGCAAGCACTCACAATGAGAAACCTGACCTCCCCGCGTTGAGAATCTCGCCAGGAGGTTTATTTTCCACGCTTGCGACCACTCACACACAGAGAGAGCCACACACACACACACACAGACCACACACACACAGAGCCACACACACATACATAGAGCCACACACACAGAGCCCCACACAGAGCGCCCCACACACACAGAGCCCCACACACACACACAGAGCCCCACACACACACACAGAGCCCCACACACACACATACACAGAGCCCCCCACACACACACAGAGCCCCCCATACACACACAGAGCCCCCCACACACACACAGAGCCCCCCACACACACACAGAGCCCCCCACACACAGAGCCCCCACACACAGAGCCCCCCACACACACAGAGAGCTCCCCCACACACACAGAGAGCTCCCCCACACACAGAGAGCCCCCCCACACACACGGAGCACACCACACACACACACAGAGAGCCCCCCCACACACACAGAGCACACCACACACACAGAGAGCCCCCCACACACACAGAGAGCCCCCCCACACACAGAAAGCCCCCCCCCACACACAGAAAGCCCCCCCCACACACACGGAGCCCCCCACACACACAGGCCCACACACAGAGCCACCGACACACAGAGCCACCGACACACAGAGCCACCGACACACAGAGCCCCACACACAGAGCCCCACACACAGAGCCCCACACACTGAGTCCCCCACACACACACAGAGCCCCCACACAGAGCTCCCCCACACACAGAAAGCCCCCCCCCACACACACGGAGCCCCCCACACACACAGGCCCACACACAGAGCCACCGACACACAGAGCCACCAACACACAGAGCCCCACACACAGAGCCCCACAGACAGAGCCCCACACACAGAGCACCACACACAGAGCCCCACACACACACACAGAGCCCCCACACAGAGCTCCCCCACACACACACGGAGCCCCCCACACACACAGAGCCCCCCCACACACACAGAGCCCCCCCACACACACAGAGCCCCCCCACACACACAGAGCCCCCCCACACACACAGAGCCCCCCCACACACACAGAGCCCCCCACACACACAGAGCCCCCCACACACACAGAGCCCCACACACACACAGAGCCCCACACACACACACAGAGCCCCACACACACACAGAGCCCCACACACACACAGAGCCCCACACACACAGAGCCCCACACACACAGAGCCCCACACACACAGAGCCCCCCACACACAGAGCCCCACACACACACAGAGCCCCCCACACACACAGAGCCCCCCCACACACAGAGCCCCCCACACACACAGAGCCCCCCCACACACAGAGCCCCCCACACACAGAGCCCCCCACACACACAGAGCCCCCCACACACACAGAGCCCCCCACACACACAGAGCCCCCCACACACACAGAGCCCCCCACACACACAGAGCCCCCCACACACACAGAGCCCCCCACACACACAGATCCCCCCACACACACAGAGCCCCACACACACAGAGCCCCACACACACAGAGCCCCACACACACAGAGCCCCACACACACAGAGCCCCCCACACACACAGAGCCCCCCCCCACACACAGAGCCCCCCCCACACACAGAGCCCCCCCCCACACACAGAGCCCCCCACACACAGAGCCCCCCCCACACACAGAGCCCCCCACACACAGAGCCCCCCCACACAGAGCCCCCCCACACAGAGCCCCACACACACACAGAGCCCCACACACACACAGAGCCCCACACACACACAGAGCCCCCCCACACACACAGAGCCCCCCCACACACACAGAGCCCCCCACACACACAGAGCCCCACACACACACAGAGCCCCACACACACACACACAGAGCCCCACACACAGAGCCCCACACACACACAGAGCCCCACACACACACAGAGCCCCACACACACACAGAGCCCCACACACACAGAGCCCCCCCCACACACAGAGCCCCACACACACAGAGCCCCCCACACACAGAGCCCCCCACACACACAGAGGCCCCACACACACAGGGCCACCCCCACACACACAGAGCCACCCCCCACACACACAGAGCCACCCCCCACACACAGGGCCACCCCCCACACACACAGAGCCCCCCCACACACACAGAGCCCCCCCCACACACAGAGCCCCCCCACACACAGAGCCCCCCCTGAAGGACTGGGTTCTTTAAGACCCAGCGGTGCCAGGGCACAACACCTGAAACCTTCGTGGGTAACCTGCTCCGGCGTACAAGTCACAGAGACACGGGACACTTCCTTAGGCGTCAAAGATTCAAGGTTTATTTGCTGCAGGGAACACAGAGATCACGACAAGTACACAGCGTGCAACTTGGGGAGACTGCTTCAAATTGGTTCTGTGAATCGCTCCTTTTATACAGTTTTTACCCATAGGATAACATTGAGCACAAAAGTTTACAACCCGGTTCCCACAGTTATCCCCCAGAGGGGTCGCTTTGGTCACTTTGAAACACACAAGGTCCGGAACATAAGTGCGGAAACATTTGGCGGTTCCCAACTGTAAAAACCATCTTCCCACCATTAGCAAATTCCAATCAGCAGTAAAATAGATCGAAATAGGAACGAGGACAGGTGTAGAGGAAGACGGAGACAGTGGGGAGATCGGAAAGGGTGTAAAAGGGGAGGTATCGGGAAACACGAGATACAGGCATCAAAGGGACGTGCCTAATGAGATGCACGGCTGAGACAATAAGCCCGTGCGGCAAGATGAGCCTCGAGCGGCGCCATCTGCCTTACAGTAACATCCCCCTCATCATAAAGACACTCACAAAGAACATGTGTCTTCCGCAAATATCTTGGGAGTCCCAGGGTCGCGAAGCGGACAACGTCCGTTCGCTGGCTACTTGAGGGCAAGAGACAAAATGGATGCCGTATCTAAGATGGAACCCGTGGGTACAGATGAAAAACCCACGTAACAAACGAACGGTTTAAGTTAGCACAGCGAAACTGCGCACACTTACTAAACTCGTCATTTGCGGTTCATAGATACCAGACTCGACCATATTCGTGCGAGTCGAAAACACCACTTACAATCGTCACGGAACCTCAGACGCTCCTTTTGCCCTCATGTAGGCAAGCACTAGTCGGAATCATACTCGATATTCATCAGACCATCGAGATGTTGCTGTAGCATAGCTCTGTCCAACCGAGTCCCCTTGGTAACAGATGGTTGTCTCATACACGTTGTAGCACAGAGGCCACATAAGGCAGGACCACACTGCACACAAAGGCAACACGTGAACAGGAACACTACCACAACCCCAATGATCATCAGAATTTTCCAACCCCAAGTCGACATCAGGCCCCAAAACCATCCAAGTAGCGTCCAATCCCCTACATCCACGTGTATGGATTCGGAGATCTTATGCAACCTCGAGATGGCTTGATAGACAGTAGGAGCATTATCTGGAATGAAAATGCAGCAGCTCGAATGGATCACCTTACATACCCCACCGCGATCTGCTAAAATGACATCTAAAACCATACGGTTTTGTAACGTCATAAGTCTCTCCGCCTGAAGTTCCGTGGTGATATTACCAAGGGCACTGGCAGTAATATTAGCTGTCGATTCTACCACTCGAGTCAACTGTCTCAGGTTCCTACTGTTAACCATAGGTCCCCAAAACGGGAGGAAACCCTTGAAAAAGTCTCCTGCCTCTTGACCGGCAGTGTCTTCTTCGCTAATTACGCCTCGTACAACTCTAGTCTTATGATAATCGGCATCTACAGTGAACGTCGGAGGCAACAGATTTGCAATAAAACATGAGCCCATGAAGTCTGCGGGCAACCATGTGTATGCACGATCATAACAGATAAAGTATGTACCCTTGGCAGCCAGAAACACAGGGGACGAGAACATCGGCAGAATGTAATTTTCAGTGCAAGCACTTGCTCCAAGTCGGGCTTGCGATCTTCGGCCACGACCCATAAGACAGAAATTACCAGTGTGGGGTACGACCCATATGGGAGGCGAGCTTTTAAGCTGCTTTTCACTAGTGAACACACTATATTCACCTCTACTTAGGACCTTATAGGCCTGTACCTCTTCTTCGGGAATAAGCGAGGGATCATAGATCTCACTGTCTAGATCCTCTATGGCTATCGACAAAGGCTTCTGATACGAGGTAGGGCCAGAGTAGGGGGAACGTGGTTCTCGAATGGGGTGGAAACCCAGTGCGCTTCGAAACATTGTTTGAAATGCTCGAGCTGACCCTTGGGAACTATACGGTAATACCAGATATGGAATTCCCTTATCCGTAGTATGTGGCATCAACCCACACACCCAACAATTAGTAGTGTTAACCACTAACTGATGCTGATGGAGGAGCTGAATAAAGGAATTGTTGCGGAATTCTACACGTCTAGCCTGCTCGTGTTCCGGTAACATGTGAAAGGAATGGGGAGAAACAGTAGAGGTAAGATTAGGGTAAGGAGTAGGAGTAGGTGTAGCAGGTAAGAAATAAGACATCGTGTAATACACCCCACCCGCCAATAATGCAGAAGCAGTCAAAAACAGTACAAACAGTTGGAATATGAAACATTTGGTACGACTGAGTTGCTGCAGCTTAAGTCTGTGCGCCTTAGCCCCATCCAAATCATTCAGCTTCGAGAATGCCATTCCCTACGACCGTCCGCAACGTTTCTTGACGCACTTCGTTCTGTGCAGCAATAGTCAATCCCTAGGAGTTCCTAGGAACCGACGGCCTTTAACCTAGCGTCAAGACCTACTATCCAGAAGGAAGTACGCGCGCGGCCCTACGGCCTTCAATACACAATATGTATATACAAGCACAAAGTCTCTCGGCTGTGGAAGTAAAAAGATACAAGGGAGGAAGCTCAATATATATATGTATACAAATAATTACAGTGATACGAAAGTTCAAAACTGATCACGGGAAACGGGGATAATGCAGTTGTCAATTTCAACAAAGCAAGAAAAATTTTATTTGTCCTTAGTGCGAGATCGCAAAGAATATCGGTGTTTCCCGGGACGTGTCTGCTCGTCGAACAAAGGATCCGTTGAAGAGACAGCGTCCTGCTGATCAGTTGATGGTTCTGGTCTTGAGTCTTTTGCTGACAATTGTTCAACACTGGCTTTCTGCTGCGCTGAGGATTCTCCAACAGCCTGTGCGTCGCTGAAAGGCACAAACGCCGGCAATGTTTCTGTTTCTGTTGACGCAATGCCTTTCCTTACCCACGGGTCTGCCGGCAAAGGGATGGGGACTCGCTTGGTGTGCGTAGCATGCACCCAATTTTTACGCCCCTCAAGACGAACGGCAGTCCTCGTGGCCAGGAGCACCTGGTAAGGTCCAGTGAACCTTGGGTCCAGATTATTCTTGCGTGAAAAGTTTCGTGTTACCACCCAGTCTCCGGGCTGGAGCTGGTGGCCTGGACCCTCCGTCTGCGTCGGCAATGCGTCGTAAACCTGTTGGTGAATTAACCTCAGTTTAGCAGTCAAGTCATGTAAATAGTCAATCAACATTGGATACTCAAGATCAGAGAACATTCCTGGCCTAGGAACCCCCCACACATTCGCAGGACGGCCGAACACTATCTCATAGGGACTAAGCCCTACTCGGGAGTGTACAGTCGCCCTAGTTGACAGTAATGCTAAAGGTAAAGCGTCAGGCCACGAAAGACCAGTCGTAGCCTGAATCTTTGCTAGCTTTAGCTTAAGGGTGCCATTGTACCCCTCAACTAATCCAGCTGACTGGGGATGATTGGCGCTGTGGAATTTTTGATTTATTCCAAGGCCCTTACACACACTCTTCATCACACTTCCAACAAACTCACTTCCGTTATCTGACCACACGACTCTAGGCATTCCATACCGAGGAAAGTATTCCTTCAGTAGGATTTTCGCAGTAGACAAAGCAGTATTGTCTTTGAGGGGATAGGCCTCGATCCATCGGGAGAATGCGCAAACCACAACTAAAACGTACTTCAGGTTATTGCATCGCTCCATATGGATGAAGTCCAATTGAATCACCTCAAAGGGATACGAAGGAGGAGCAAAACTGCCAGGGGGAGTTGGGGTTCCTTTGCCAGGATTGTACATTATACACACCATACAATTCTTCACCAGACGTTCAGCACATTTCGTAATGCCATCATTCTTCCACACAACAGCCAGCAACTTGCAAATACCTTTCGCGCTAATATGTGCTAACCCATGTGCCATTGTCACAACGGCCAGCACATACGCATCAGGCAACATCCATCTTTTCTGATCCGACAAATCAATCCAACAACCATTCGCATCCAACTTTCCCGTACTTTCTTTCCACTTCGTCTTTTCAGTCTCAGTGGCCTCATTCTGAATTGCTTTCACGCTCTCGATAGTATCTTCACACATACTCGATTCTGTAGGCCACCTAACCGAACTCGTCACATACATTCGAGTGCTAAGGTTCCGGGCAGTCTCCTTAGCAATCTCATCCGCAAACGCATTACCACGACCAACATCATCCGTCACTTTACGATGCGCACTACACTTAACAATCGCAACTTGCGTAGGCAAAGTCAATGCATCCAAAATATCGTTCACAAGCTGGCCATGCTGTATCTTCGTACCGTGCGACGTCAAGAAACCTCTCTCACGCCACAATCGTCCAAAACTATGCGCTACACCAAACGCGTATTGACTGTCGGTGTACACATTCACACGTTTCCCTTTTGCTAACACACATGCTCTAGTAAGAGCAATCAATTCCGCAGCTTGGGCAGAATTCTGATTCAATCTTGCAGTTTCAACAACAGTATTCAACGTCACAATAGCATAAGCGGTAGTCACATCGCCATTCGGCAACTTAAAACATGACCCATCCACATACAGAGTGCCATCCGGATCTTCCAATGGGGTGTTTTTAAGGTCCACTCGACCTTTCGTTTCTTCTTCAGTCCTCAAGTAGCAGTCATGTTCTGCTACTTCATCTGACTCTGTGCTAATTGGTAACAAAGTTGCCGGGTTTAGGACATTACAACGTTTTATTTGAATGTGGCTTGCCAAGAGCGTCAATTCGTACCCAGACAACCTCGCACTCGTCAAGTGCTGAGTTTTCGTTCGATTCAAAAGAGTATCGACTGCATGCGGGACCATCACCGTAAGCATATTATCCATGACCAATCCTGCTGATTGTCGGATGGAGACCGCAGCTGCCGCTGTTGCTCGTAAACAACTCGGCAATGCTCTAGCTACTGGGTCTAAGGTCGAGGAAAAATATGCACATGGACGCTGTTTACCACCAAAAGGTTGCGTTAAAACACTCAAAGCACAACCTTCCCTCTCGTGAACATATAGCGTAAACGGCTTGCTGTAGTCAGGGGTACCTAACACAGGAGCCGAACACAATGAATCACGCAGTTCAGAAAAACTTTTCTGACATTCTTCCGTCCATGGTAAAGGAGTTGAAACATCCTTGCACGTAAGAGCCACCAATGGTTTCGCTAGCAATGAAAAATTAGGAATCCATTGCCTGCAGTACGACGTGATACCTAGGAAGGCACGCACATCTCTTTGGGTGTTTGGCACAGCCATTCGCGCAATCGCTGCAATTCTCTCTGGGGTCAATCTCCTTCCCTCCTTTGACAATAAGTGACCTAGATAGGTTACTTCTTGACAACAATATTGGAGTTTAGAAGGTGACACCTTGTGATTTAACTCACAGAGATGTTGCAGCAACGACACTGTAGCAATTTTACAAATGTCCTGAGTATCGGCAGCCACCAATAAGTCGTCGACGTATTGGATTAAAGCCGCACCAACCGGCAACCTAAATGCATCCAGTTGACCCTTCAAGGCTTGACTGTAAATAGATGGACTTTCACAGTAGCCCTGAGGAGCGCGTTTGAACCGGAAGCTACGTCCACCGAGAGAGAAACCAAAAAGGTCCCTACTCTCTTCGGCAATCGGGATGCTGAAAAACGCATTTTTCAAGTCAATCACCGAAAACCATGATGCAGTAGCTGGAATCAGAGTCAGTAGCGCCGTGATGTCAGGCACAACAGGGAATTGAGGAACCACAATTTTATTTACCTCCCGTAAATCGATAACAAAGCGATAAACAGGCGGTTTTGTAGGATCAGTACGTTTAAGAATGGGCAGTACAGGGCTATTGCACACGTTTCCCCGAGTCTCTTCAATAACATCTTTCTCGATCAGATCATAAATGATCGCTAACAAAGCTCGTTCACCATCAAGGGAGATACGATACTGGGGAATACGTGGCAATCGCACATTAGCTTTCAACTGAACAACATAGGGAGAGATATCAAGTAGGCCCACGTCATTTGGACCCGTCGCCCACAAAGACGCAGGAAGAGAACTCAATTCCGGTGGAAGCTTATCGAGAGACAAATACATAGGAGAGACAACCCTCTCTCCTAACGTAAGCTTTACACCCGCAGGAGAACAATACAAAGTTGCGTACAAACGTTTAAGCAAATCCAGACCCAAAAGATTTTCACCACAACCAGTAGTCAAAATCAACGGAGCTTGGAGCTCACGTGGCCCTATTGTAAGGGGCAAAGGGCGCGAAACTGGATTGCTAACGGGGGCGCCAGAGAATCCAACGGAAACATTTGTTAAGCCAGACAAAGGTGCGCCAGGGAGTTTCGAATGCATGATAGAACTTTTCGCTGCACCAGTGTCCAACAGAAAAGGCTCAACGACGCCCGATGTAGCAACTGCGACGTAAGGCCCTCTCTGATCAACCGGAACTGATACCACTCCCTCTCCTTGTCTAAGGCTGTCCTAGTAATTACTGTCGTCAGTTCCCTGATCGACGTAATAGTCGTCTACATTGTACTGCGCAGATCGTCCTTGCGATGATCCACGTTGATCGAAACAGTTATTAGAATTAGATGAGTCGTCTGAGCGATCGTTTTGAGCACCACGACCTCTACCACGCGGTGCCTGCTGTGAACCACCACGGCCTCCTTTAGACGAATTACCACTATTACGTTCGTTTAGAACGGGACAGTTGAATTTGATGTGTCCTTCCTGTCTACAATAAGCACATTGATTGTACCCTAATGATGATCTTTGGGAGGAGGAATCATTACGCGGCTGTGATCGATTCGATTGCGACTGCGATCTATTCTGTTGGGGCGCATTTTGATTAGAACGCGGCGGATACGCTTGTTGTAACAACACTTTAGTTTTCAGTTCTTTCGTCTTTTTGTCAGCACGGTCATTCTCCTCTTTCTCCCTATTCTCATAATATTGCGCCATAGCCAATATCTGAGCTGAGGTAGAAACTGCCCATGCACTCTCCGAATTCTTTAATTTATTGCTCAAATCGGGCAATAAGTTCGACACAAATTTATCCACAAACAACCTTTGTCCACCCTCAGTACCCATATCCTGTCCACTATGGTCAATGAATGCTTCCTCAAACCTCGTAAAGAAGTCGGAAACACTCTCGTCTTTCTTTTGTTTGCAAGCTGACAATTTGTCCCAATTTACCCTCATAGCTGGCATAAGAGTCTTCATTAATGTTATTATTCGCTGAGGAAGAGCAGTAATCAATTGGTCGGGTTTAGTAGCAGCCACTTGTCCAGCATCTGCCGCTGTAATGGCAGCCCAATCACCACCTAGTTCATTTGTGTGATCTTGCTGGCGAATCTTAGCCCATACCGGCTGCGGTACGACGTTGCCAAACAACATGTCGATATCGGCAAGATTCATTACCGTAGCATCCACGAGCTGCGATAATTCTTTATAATACCCTGTAGGATTTTTGCGTGGATCAGGCAAAGATTGCTTTACCTGTAACACTTCCGAACGTTTCCACGGGAGATGTATCCACACTTTCTGGAAATGCGCTGCTACCGGAGGATTAGCATTAGCATCAGCTGGTATCCAAACCGGCGGAACTTCACGCATAGGATATTGGCCAGATTCGTCTGGTTGGTTTTCAATATCCTCGACAAACAATGCGTGAGGTATTGGAGCGGGACGGAAAGATAGTAACCGCTCAATAGCACGTCGGACGTTAGTATCTACTATCAGTCCAGTTGCGAACTGAAGCCGAAGTTCAGACAGGGCGGTCAGCACCTCATCAGGCGCATTGGCCGCTATCTGATCATGTAGGAACTTGCACATTTCATCAAACACATATCTCTGGGTTGGTATGTTGAATTGACAAAACGTTTCGAGGACAACACGGGGTGGATTTCTAAGAGGGTTTACCATCCAACCCATCGCCATATTATACAGCGCAACACGTTCTCTGTTTCCAGGAAGCTGACTACGTCTCTGAGGACCATCGGAACCAGCAGACCCATGAACAGGTCCGAGCGACTGAAAGAAACTAGCCGCAAGAGGAGAATTGCGACTACGAGTAGAGGGAGAAGAATAAGACACAGGGCTAACAAGAGAAGGAGTAGAAACAGTAGCAACAACAGGGGTTAACAAAACAGGAGCAGTAGCGGGAGCAGGAGTATGTGGAAGCGGAGGAGCAGTAGGGATAGCAACAGACAAAGGAGCAGGAACAGACGGAAGAGCGGGTGCAGGTTGAGGAACAGGCGGAGGAACAATAGGTGGAAGAACAGGTACGGCAGGGACCACAGGAGCTGCGGTACCCTGTACGTACGGAGGTGGCGACTTCATAAGATAGGACATTAAAGGATCCTCAACTGACTCTTCCTTCTTATCCGACTCCGTAGGCAAAGCAGGATAACATTTATCTATGGTCATACGCTGTAGTCGTTCAAACACTTCCTTATCCTTATCCTCCTTATCACGCTGGAACTGCTCAGCTTTCTTCACTATGGTAGCAACATTATCTCGCTGACTACGTTTATTCTGTCTGATCTCTTTCTGTCGGGCTTCTTTGCGCCACAACCGAAAGGCATCAAACATGGCCGGCCTTGATTTACGTTCGAACAGCTTCATTTCTAGATTATCTAAGATCGACGCCTCGAAGCTACCGTGAGGTGGCCAACGAAGGTCGCCGTCTTTCTTTGTATATTTAATCCAATAATCGTTAAAGGTAATCGGGCCTAGCCCATGTTTGCTATACAGGTCATAAGTAGGAGTCCCAACCGGAGGTATCGGACACGAGTCCTCCAGTCGGGGATCCGCACCACAAGGTCTAAAACAACTAAACAAAGTACTGCGACCAGGCATCTTGCACACTAGCCGAGTTTCACAAACTTCAAGGGTTACGGGATTTACCAAGTCCCAGTAAAGAACAAAACCCTCGGTTTTTGGCGGCTGCAGTCGTCAAACAACACAACAAAGTACCAAGAACCACAAATGCAATGGAACCATGCAACCACTAAGTAACCACAACCAAGAACTCTGGGAGCGACCCACAAATACTTAACTCAAAGATCGATGGCGTCACCAGGAAGGCCCGTCAATCGTCTCGCTATACCAAGGTCTACGCCAGGCGCCAAAACAGGTCTACAGTCAGGGCAGCAGTCCGTCGCAGCCGTCAGGAGGCGGGAATCTTCGCGGGAAAAGTCTTCGGGCCACTTATTTCGACAACAGGATCGATGAAGCGGAGTGCACCTTCCCTCGGAGATTTCACACGAAGTTCCTCACGATCGTCGGGCTTGGACCGGTACCACTGATGCAGCCCCACGTTGGGCGCCAACTGAAGGACTGGGATCTTTAAGACCCAGCGGTGCCAGGGCACAACACCTGAAACCTTCGTGGGTAACCTGCTCCGGCGTACAAGTCACAGAGACACGGGACACTTCCTTAGGCGTCAAAGATTCAAGGTTTATTTGCTGCAGGGAACACAGAGATCACGACAAGTACACAGCGTGCAACTTGGGGAGACTGCTTCAAATTGGTTCTGTGAATCGCTCCTTTTATACAGTTTTTACCCATAGGATAACATTGAGCACAAAAGTTTACAACCCGGTTCCCACAGTTATCCCCCAGAGGGGTCGCTTTGGTCACTTTGAAACACACAAGGTCCGGAACATAAGTGCGGAAACATTTGGCGGTTCCCAACTGTAAAAACCATCTTCCCACCATTAGCAAATTCCAATCAGCAGTAAAATAGATCGAAATAGGAACGAGGACAGGTGTAGAGGAAGACGGAGACAGTGGGGAGATCGGAAAGGGTGTAAAAGGGGAGGTATCGGGAAACACGAGATACAGGCATCAAAGGGACGTGCCTAATGAGATGCACGGCTGAGACAATAAGCCCGTGCGGCAAGATGAGCCTCGAGCGGCGCCATCTGCCTTACAGTAACATCCCCCTCATCATAAAGACACTCACAAAGAACATGTGTCTTCCGCAAATATCTTGGGAGTCCCAGGGTCGCGAAGCGGACAACGTCCGTTCGCTGGCTACTTGAGGGCAAGAGACAAAATGGATGCCGTATCTAAGATGGAACCCGTGGGTACAGATGAAAAACCCACATAACAAACGAACGGTTTAAGTTAGCACAGCGAAACTGCGCACACTTACTAAACTCGTCATTTGCGGTTCATAGATACCAGACTCGACCATATTCGTGCGAGTCGAAAACACCACTTACAATCGTCACGGAACCTCACCCCCACACACAGAGCCCCCCACACACAGAGCCCCCCAACACACAGAGCCCCACACACAGAGCCCCACACACAGAGCCCCACACACACAGAGCCCCACATACACACAGAGCCCCCCACACACACAGAGCCCCCCACACACAGAGAGCCCCCCACACACAGTGAGCAACACATAGAGCCCCACACACACAGAGCCCCCCCACACACAGAGCCCCCAACACACAGAGCCCCACACACACACACACAGAGCCCCACACACACACACACAGAGCCCCACACACACAGAACCCCCCCCCACACACACAGAGCCACCCCCCACACACAGAGCCCCACACACACACAGAGCCCCACACACACAGAGCCCCACACACACAGAGCCCCACACACACAGAGCCCCCCCACACAGAGCCCCCCCACACGCACAGAGCCCCCCCACACACACAGAGCCCCCCACACACACACAGAGCCCCACACACACACAGAGCCCCCCACACAGTGAGCAACACATAGAGCCCCCCACACACAGTGAGCAACACATAGAGCCCCACACACACAGAGCCCCCCCACACACAGAGCCCCCCAACACACAGAGCCCCACACACAGAGCCCCACACACACAGAGCCCCACATACACAGAGCCCCCCACACACACAGAGCCCCCACACACACAGAGCCCCTCACACACAGAGCCCCCCACACACAGAGAGCCCCCCACACAGAGAGCCCCCCACACACAGTGAGCAACACATAGAGCCCCACACACACAGAGCCCCCCCACACAGAGCCCCCAACACACAGAGCCCCCCCACACACACAGAGCCCCCCACACACACAGAGCCCCCCCCCACACACAGAGACCCACACACACACAAAGCCCCACACACACACAGAGCCCCCACACACACAGAGCCCCCCCCCACAGACACAGAGCCCCCCCCACACACAGAGCCCCCCAACACAGAGCCCCCCCCAACACAGAGCCCCCTCACACACAGAGCCCCCAACACACACACAGAGCCCCACCACACACACAAAGCCCCCCCCACACACACAGAGCCCCCCCCACACACACAGAGCCCCACACACACACAGAGCCACACACACACACACAGAGCCACACACACACACACACACAGAGCCCCTCCACACACACACACAGAGCCCCCCCACCCACACAGCCCCCCACACACACAGAGCCCCCCCACACACACAGCCCCACACACACACACAGAGCCCCCCCCACACACACACACACAGAGCCCCCCCCCACACACACAGAGCCACCACCCCACACACACAGAGCCCCCCACACACACAGAGACCCCCACACACACAGAGACCCCCACAAACCCAGAGCCCGCCCCACACACAGAGCCCCCCACACACACAGAGCCCCCCACACACACACAGAGCCCCCCACACACAGAGAGCCCCCCACACACACAGTGAGCCACACATAGAGCCCCACACACACAGAGCCCCCCACACACAGAGCCCCACACACACACAGAGCCCCACACACACAGAGAGCCCCACACACACACAGAGCCCCCCCACACACACACAGAGCCCCCCCCTACACACACAGAGCCCCCCCCACACACAGAGCCCCCCCACACACAGAGCCCCCCCACACACAGAGCCCCCCCACACACACACAGAGCCACCCACACACAGAGCCCCCCACACACAGGGCCCCCTACACACAGGGCCCCACACACAGAGCCCCACACACACAGGGCCCCACACACACAGGGCCCCACACACACACACTGAGCCCCACACACACACACACAGTGCCCCCCCCACACGGAGCCCCCCCCACACACACAGAGCCCCATACACACACACAGAGCCCCACAAACACAGAGCCCCACACACACACACAGAGCCCCACATACACACACACAGCCCCCCACACACAGAGCCCCCCACACACAGAGCCCCCCACACACAGAGCCCCCCACACACAGAGCCCCCCACACACAGAGCCCCACACACACAGGGCCCCCTACACACAGGGCCCCACACACAGAGCCCCACACACACAGGGCCCCACACACACAGGGCCCCACACACACAGGGCCCCACACACACAGGGCCCCACACACACAGGGCCCCACACACACAGGGCCCCACACACACACACTGAGCCCCCCCCACACACACAGTGCCCCCCCACACGGAGCCCCCCACACACACACAGAGCCCCCCCCACACACACACAGCCCCCCCCACACACACACAGAGCCCCACACACACACACACACACACAGAGCCCCACACACACACACACACAGCCCCCCCCACACACACAGAGCCCCCCCCCACACACAGAGCCCCACACACACATACAGAGCCCCACACACACATACAGAGCCCCACACACACACACAGAGACACACACACACACAGAGCCCCCCCCCACACACACACAGAGCCCCCCACACACACACACAGAGCCCCCCACACACACACAGAGCCACCCCCCCCACACACACAGAGCCCCCCCACACACACAGAGCCCCCCACAAACACAGAGCCCCCCACAAACACAGAGCCCCCCACACACACAGAGCCCCACACACACAGAGCCTCCCCCCACACACAGTGAGCCACACATAGAGCCCCACACACACACAGAGCCCCCCACAAACACAGAGCCCCCCACACACACAGAGCCCCACACACACAGAGCCTCCCCCCACACACAGTGAGCCACACATAGAGCCCCACACACACATAGAGCCCCACACACACACAGAGCCACACACACACACACACAGAGCCCCACACACACACACAGAGCCACACACACACACAGAGCCCCTCCACACACACACAGAGCCCCCCCACCCACACAGCCCCCCACACACACAGAGCCCCCCCACACAAACAGCCCCACACACACACACAGAGCCCCCCACACACACACACAGAGCCCCCCCACACACACAGAGCCACCACCCCACACACACAGAGACCCCCACACACACAGAGACCCCCACACAGAGACCCCCACAAACCCAGAGCCCCCCCCCCACACACAGAGCCCCCCACACACACAGAGCCCCCCACACACACACAGAGCCCCCCACACACAGAGAGCCCCCCACACACACAGTGAGCCACACATAGAGCCCCACACACACAGAGCCCCCCACACACAGAGCCCCACACACACACAGAGCCCCACACACACACAGAGCCCCACACACACACAGAGCCCCACACACACAGAGCCCCCCCCACACACACAGAGCCCCCCCACACACACAGAGCCCCCCCACACACAGAGCCCCCCCACACACAGAGCCCCCCCACACACAGAGCCCCCCCACACACAGAGCCCCCCCCCACACACACAGAGCCACCCACACACAGAGCCCCCCACACACAGGGCCCCCTACACACAGGGCCCCACACACAGAGCCCCACACACACAGGGCCCCACACACACAGGGCCCCACACACACAGGGCCCCACATACACACACTGAGCCCCACACACACACACACACAGTGCCCCCCCCCCAACACGGAGCCCCCCCCACACACACAGAGCCCCATACACACACACAGAGCCCCACAAACACAGAGCCCCACACACACACACAGAGCCCCACATACACACACACAGCCCCCCACACACAGAGCCCCCCACACACAGAGCCCCCCACACACAGGGCCCCCTACACACAGGGCCCCACACACACACATTGAGCCCCCCCCACACACACACATGGCCCCCCCACACGGAGCCCCCCACACACACACAGAGCCCCCCCCCACACACACAGCCCCCCCCACACACACACAGAGCCCCACACACGCACACACACACAGAGCCCCACACACACACAGAGCCCCCCCCCAACACACACAGAGCCCCACACACACACACACACAGCCCCCCCCACACACACAGAGCCCCCCCCCCCACACACAAAGAGCCCCACACACACATACAGAGCCCCACACACACATACAGAGCCCCACACACACACAGAGACACACACACACAGAGCCCCCCACACACACACACAGAGCCCCCCCCACACACACACAGAGCCCCACACACACACACAGAGCCACCCCCCCCCCACACACACAGAGCCCCCCCACACACACAGAGCCCCCCACAAACACAGAGCCCCCCACAAACACAGAGCCCCCCACACACACAGAGCCCCACACACACAGAGCCTCCCCCCACACACAGTGAGCCACACATAGAGCCCCACACACACATAGAGCCCATCACACACACAGAGCCCCACACACAGAGCCCCACACACACACAGCCCCACACACACACACAGAGCCCCCCACACACACACAGAGCCCCACACACACACACACAGAGCCCCACACACACACACAGAGCCCCCCCCACACACACAGAGCCCCCCCCACACACACAGAGCCCCCCACACACACAGATCCCCCCCACACACACAGCCCCCCACACACACAGAGCCCCTCACACACACAGAGCCCCCCCACACATAGAGCCCCCCCACACACACACACAGAGCCCCCCCGACACACACACAGAGCCCCCCCACACACAGAGCCACCCACACACACAGAGCTCCCCCACACACACACAGAGCCCCCCACACACACACAGAGCCCCCCACACACACACAGAGCCCCCCACACACAGAGCCCCCCACACACAGAGCCCCCCACACACAGAACCCCCTACACACAGGGCCCGACACACACAGGGCCCCACACACACAGAGCCCCACACACACAGAGCCCCACACACACAGGGCCCCACACACACACACTGAGCCCCACACACACACACACACAGTGCCCCCCAACACGGAGCCCCCCCCACACATACAGAGCCCCACACACACACACACACACAGTGCCCCCCACACGGAGCCCCCCACACACACACACAGAGCCCCACACACACACACAGAGCCCCCCCCACACACACACAGAGCCCCACACACACACACAGAGCCCCACACACACACAGAGCCCCCCCTCACACACACACACAGAGCCCCACACACACACAGAGCCCCCCCACACACACACAGAGCCCCCCCACACACACAGAGCCCCACACACACATACAGAGCCCCACACACACACACACAGAGCCCCCCCCCCACACACACAGAGCCCCCCCACACACACAGAGCCCCACACACACACACAGAGCCACCCCCCCACACACAGAGCCCCCCACACACACAGAGCCCCCCACACACACAGAGCCCCCCACACACACAGAGCCCCCCACACACAGAGCCTCCCCACACACAGAGCCCCCCACACACAGAGCCCCCCACACACAGTGAGCCACACATAGAGCCCCACACACACACACAGAGCCCCACACACAGAGCCCCACACACAGAGCCCCCCACACACACAGAGCCCCACACACACACACAGAGCCCCACACACACACACACAGAGCCCCACACACACACACACACACACAGAGCCCCCCACACACACACACACAGAGCCCCCCACACACACACACACAGAGCCCCACACACACACACAGAGCCCACCCCCCACACACACAGAGCCCCCCACACACACACAGAGCCCCCCACACACACAGAGCCCCCCACACACACAGAGCCCCCCACACACACACAGAGCCCCCCCCACACACACAGAGCCCCACACACACAGAGCCCCACACACACAGAGCCCCACAAACACACACAGCCCCACACACACACAGAGCCCCCCACACACACACACAGAGCCCCCCACACACACACAGAGCCCCACACACACATACACACAGAGAGCCCCACACACACACAGAGAGCCCCACACACACACACAGAGAGCCCCACACACACAGAGAGCCCCACACACACAGAGAGCCCCACACACACACAGCCCCACACACACACAGAGCCCCACACACACACACACAGAGCCCCACACACACACACACAGAGCCCCACACACACACACACACACACAGAGCCCCCCACACACACACACAGAGTCCCCCCCACACACACACACAGAGCCCCACACACACACACAGAGCCCCACACACACACACAGAGCCCACCCCCCACACACACAGAGCCCCCCACACACACACAGAGCCCCCCCACACACACAGAGCCCCCCACACACACACAGAGCCCCCCACACACACACAGAGCCCCCCACACACACACAGAGCCCCACACACACAGAGCCCCACACACACAGAGCCCCACACACACAGAGCCCCACACACACAGAGCCCCACAAACACACACAGCCCCACACACACACAGAGCCCCCCACACACACACAGCGCCCCCCACACACACAGAGCCCCACACACACATACACACAGAGAGCCCCACACACACACACAGAGAGCCCCACACACACAGAGAGCCCCACACACACAGAGAGCCCCACACACACAGAGCCCCACACACACACAGCCCCACACACACACAGAGCCCCACACACACACAGAGCCCCCCCCACACACAGAGCCCCCCACACACACACACAGAGCCCCCCACACACACACAGAGCCCCACACACACATACACACAGAGAGCCCCACACACACACAGAGAGCCCCACACACACACACAGAGAGCCCCACACACACAGAGAGCCCCACACACACAGAGAGCCCCACACACACACAGCCCCACACACACACAGAGCCCCACACACACACACACAGAGCCCCACACACACACACACAGAGCCCCACACACACACACACAGAGCCCCACACACACACACACAGAGCCCCACACACACACACACACACACAGAGCCCCCCACACACACACACAGAGTCCCCCCCACACACACACACAGAGCCCCACACACACACACAGAGCCCCACACACACACACAGAGCCCACCCCCCACACACACAGAGCCCCCCACACACACACAGAGCCCCCCCACACACACAGAGCCCCCCACACACACACAGAGCCCCACACACACACACAGAGCCCACCCCCCACACACACAGAGCCCCCCACACACACACAGAGCCCCCCCACACACACAGAGCCCCCCCCACACACACAGAGCCCCCCACACACACAGAGCCCCCCCCCACACACAGAGCCCCCCCCACACACAGAGCCCCCCCCCACACACAGAGCCCCCCACACACAGAGCCCCCCCCACACACAGAGCCCCCCACACACAGAGCCCCCCCACACAGAGCCCCCCCACACAGAGCCCCACACACACACAGAGCCCCACACACACACAGAGCCCCACACACACACAGAGCCCCCCCACACACACAGAGCCCCCCCACACACACAGAGCCCCCCACACACACAGAGCCCCACACACACACAGAGCCCCACACACACACACACAGAGCCCCACACACAGAGCCCCACACACACACAGAGCCCCACACACACACAGAGCCCCACACACACACAGAGCCCCACACACACAGAGCCCCCCCCACACACAGAGCCCCACACACACAGAGCCCCCCACACACAGAGCCCCCCACACACACAGAGGCCCCACACACACAGGGCCACCCCCACACACACAGAGCCACCCCCCACACACACAGAGCCACCCCCCACACACAGGGCCACCCCCCACACACACAGAGCCCCCCCACACACACAGAGCCCCCCCCACACACAGAGCCCCCCCACACACAGAGCCCCCCCTGAAGGACTGGGTTCTTTAAGACCCAGCGGTGCCAGGGCACAACACCTGAAACCTTCGTGGGTAACCTGCTCCGGCGTACAAGTCACAGAGACACGGGACACTTCCTTAGGCGTCAAAGATTCAAGGTTTATTTGCTGCAGGGAACACAGAGATCACGACAAGTACACAGCGTGCAACTTGGGGAGACTGCTTCAAATTGGTTCTGTGAATCGCTCCTTTTATACAGTTTTTACCCATAGGATAACATTGAGCACAAAAGTTTACAACCCGGTTCCCACAGTTATCCCCCAGAGGGGTCGCTTTGGTCACTTTGAAACACACAAGGTCCGGAACATAAGTGCGGAAACATTTGGCGGTTCCCAACTGTAAAAACCATCTTCCCACCATTAGCAAATTCCAATCAGCAGTAAAATAGATCGAAATAGGAACGAGGACAGGTGTAGAGGAAGACGGAGACAGTGGGGAGATCGGAAAGGGTGTAAAAGGGGAGGTATCGGGAAACACGAGATACAGGCATCAAAGGGACGTGCCTAATGAGATGCACGGCTGAGACAATAAGCCCGTGCGGCAAGATGAGCCTCGAGCGGCGCCATCTGCCTTACAGTAACATCCCCCTCATCATAAAGACACTCACAAAGAACATGTGTCTTCCGCAAATATCTTGGGAGTCCCAGGGTCGCGAAGCGGACAACGTCCGTTCGCTGGCTACTTGAGGGCAAGAGACAAAATGGATGCCGTATCTAAGATGGAACCCGTGGGTACAGATGAAAAACCCACGTAACAAACGAACGGTTTAAGTTAGCACAGCGAAACTGCGCACACTTACTAAACTCGTCATTTGCGGTTCATAGATACCAGACTCGACCATATTCGTGCGAGTCGAAAACACCACTTACAATCGTCACGGAACCTCAGACGCTCCTTTTGCCCTCATGTAGGCAAGCACTAGTCGGAATCATACTCGATATTCATCAGACCATCGAGATGTTGCTGTAGCATAGCTCTGTCCAACCGAGTCCCCTTGGTAACAGATGGTTGTCTCATACACGTTGTAGCACAGAGGCCACATAAGGCAGGACCACACTGCACACAAAGGCAACACGTGAACAGGAACACTACCACAACCCCAATGATCATCAGAATTTTCCAACCCCAAGTCGACATCAGGCCCCAAAACCATCCAAGTAGCGTCCAATCCCCTACATCCACGTGTATGGATTCGGAGATCTTATGCAACCTCGAGATGGCTTGATAGACAGTAGGAGCATTATCTGGAATGAAAATGCAGCAGCTCGAATGGATCACCTTACATACCCCACCGCGATCTGCTAAAATGACATCTAAAACCATACGGTTTTGTAACGTCATAAGTCTCTCCGCCTGAAGTTCCGTGGTGATATTACCAAGGGCACTGGCAGTAATATTAGCTGTCGATTCTACCACTCGAGTCAACTGTCTCAGGTTCCTACTGTTAACCATAGGTCCCCAAAACGGGAGGAAACCCTTGAAAAAGTCTCCTGCCTCTTGACCGGCAGTGTCTTCTTCGCTAATTACGCCTCGTACAACTCTAGTCTTATGATAATCGGCATCTACAGTGAACGTCGGAGGCAACAGATTTGCAATAAAACATGAGCCCATGAAGTCTGCGGGCAACCATGTGTATGCACGATCATAACAGATAAAGTATGTACCCTTGGCAGCCAGAAACACAGGGGACGAGAACATCGGCAGAATGTAATTTTCAGTGCAAGCACTTGCTCCAAGTCGGGCTTGCGATCTTCGGCCACGACCCATAAGACAGAAATTACCAGTGTGGGGTACGACCCATATGGGAGGCGAGCTTTTAAGCTGCTTTTCACTAGTGAACACACTATATTCACCTCTACTTAGGACCTTATAGGCCTGTACCTCTTCTTCGGGAATAAGCGAGGGATCATAGATCTCACTGTCTAGATCCTCTATGGCTATCGACAAAGGCTTCTGATACGAGGTAGGGCCAGAGTAGGGGGAACGTGGTTCTCGAATGGGGTGGAAACCCAGTGCGCTTCGAAACATTGTTTGAAATGCTCGAGCTGACCCTTGGGAACTATACGGTAATACCAGATATGGAATTCCCTTATCCGTAGTATGTGGCATCAACCCACACACCCAACAATTAGTAGTGTTAACCACTAACTGATGCTGATGGAGGAGCTGAATAAAGGAATTGTTGCGGAATTCTACACGTCTAGCCTGCTCGTGTTCCGGTAACATGTGAAAGGAATGGGGAGAAACAGTAGAGGTAAGATTAGGGTAAGGAGTAGGAGTAGGTGTAGCAGGTAAGAAATAAGACATCGTGTAATACACCCCACCCGCCAATAATGCAGAAGCAGTCAAAAACAGTACAAACAGTTGGAATATGAAACATTTGGTACGACTGAGTTGCTGCAGCTTAAGTCTGTGCGCCTTAGCCCCATCCAAATCATTCAGCTTCGAGAATGCCATTCCCTACGACCGTCCGCAACGTTTCTTGACGCACTTCGTTCTGTGCAGCAATAGTCAATCCCTAGGAGTTCCTAGGAACCGACGGCCTTTAACCTAGCGTCAAGACCTACTATCCAGAAGGAAGTACGCGCGCGGCCCTACGGCCTTCAATACACAATATGTATATACAAGCACAAAGTCTCTCGGCTGTGGAAGTAAAAAGATACAAGGGAGGAAGCTCAATATATATATGTATACAAATAATTACAGTGATACGAAAGTTCAAAACTGATCACGGGAAACGGGGATAATGCAGTTGTCAATTTCAACAAAGCAAGAAAAATTTTATTTGTCCTTAGTGCGAGATCGCAAAGAATATCGGTGTTTCCCGGGACGTGTCTGCTCGTCGAACAAAGGATCCGTTGAAGAGACAGCGTCCTGCTGATCAGTTGATGGTTCTGGTCTTGAGTCTTTTGCTGACAATTGTTCAACACTGGCTTTCTGCTGCGCTGAGGATTCTCCAACAGCCTGTGCGTCGCTGAAAGGCACAAACGCCGGCAATGTTTCTGTTTCTGTTGACGCAATGCCTTTCCTTACCCACGGGTCTGCCGGCAAAGGGATGGGGACTCGCTTGGTGTGCGTAGCATGCACCCAATTTTTACGCCCCTCAAGACGAACGGCAGTCCTCGTGGCCAGGAGCACCTGGTAAGGTCCAGTGAACCTTGGGTCCAGATTATTCTTGCGTGAAAAGTTTCGTGTTACCACCCAGTCTCCGGGCTGGAGCTGGTGGCCTGGACCCTCCGTCTGCGTCGGCAATGCGTCGTAAACCTGTTGGTGAATTAACCTCAGTTTAGCAGTCAAGTCATGTAAATAGTCAATCAACATTGGATACTCAAGATCAGAGAACATTCCTGGCCTAGGAACCCCCCACACATTCGCAGGACGGCCGAACACTATCTCATAGGGACTAAGCCCTACTCGGGAGTGTACAGTCGCCCTAGTTGACAGTAATGCTAAAGGTAAAGCGTCAGGCCACGAAAGACCAGTCGTAGCCTGAATCTTTGCTAGCTTTAGCTTAAGGGTGCCATTGTACCCCTCAACTAATCCAGCTGACTGGGGATGATTGGCGCTGTGGAATTTTTGATTTATTCCAAGGCCCTTACACACACTCTTCATCACACTTCCAACAAACTCACTTCCGTTATCTGACCACACGACTCTAGGCATTCCATACCGAGGAAAGTATTCCTTCAGTAGGATTTTCGCAGTAGACAAAGCAGTATTGTCTTTGAGGGGATAGGCCTCGATCCATCGGGAGAATGCGCAAACCACAACTAAAACGTACTTCAGGTTATTGCATCGCTCCATATGGATGAAGTCCAATTGAATCACCTCAAAGGGATACGAAGGAGGAGCAAAACTGCCAGGGGGAGTTGGGGTTCCTTTGCCAGGATTGTACATTATACACACCATACAATTCTTCACCAGACGTTCAGCACATTTCGTAATGCCATCATTCTTCCACACAACAGCCAGCAACTTGCAAATACCTTTCGCGCTAATATGTGCTAACCCATGTGCCATTGTCACAACGGCCAGCACATACGCATCAGGCAACATCCATCTTTTCTGATCCGACAAATCAATCCAACAACCATTCGCATCCAACTTTCCCGTACTTTCTTTCCACTTCGTCTTTTCAGTCTCAGTGGCCTCATTCTGAATTGCTTTCACGCTCTCGATAGTATCTTCACACATACTCGATTCTGTAGGCCACCTAACCGAACTCGTCACATACATTCGAGTGCTAAGGTTCCGGGCAGTCTCCTTAGCAATCTCATCCGCAAACGCATTACCACGACCAACATCATCCGTCACTTTACGATGCGCACTACACTTAACAATCGCAACTTGCGTAGGCAAAGTCAATGCATCCAAAATATCGTTCACAAGCTGGCCATGCTGTATCTTCGTACCGTGCGACGTCAAGAAACCTCTCTCACGCCACAATCGTCCAAAACTATGCGCTACACCAAACGCGTATTGACTGTCGGTGTACACATTCACACGTTTCCCTTTTGCTAACACACATGCTCTAGTAAGAGCAATCAATTCCGCAGCTTGGGCAGAATTCTGATTCAATCTTGCAGTTTCAACAACAGTATTCAACGTCACAATAGCATAAGCGGTAGTCACATCGCCATTCGGCAACTTAAAACATGACCCATCCACATACAGAGTGCCATCCGGATCTTCCAATGGGGTGTTTTTAAGGTCCACTCGACCTTTCGTTTCTTCTTCAGTCCTCAAGTAGCAGTCATGTTCTGCTACTTCATCTGACTCTGTGCTAATTGGTAACAAAGTTGCCGGGTTTAGGACATTACAACGTTTTATTTGAATGTGGCTTGCCAAGAGCGTCAATTCGTACCCAGACAACCTCGCACTCGTCAAGTGCTGAGTTTTCGTTCGATTCAAAAGAGTATCGACTGCATGCGGGACCATCACCGTAAGCATATTATCCATGACCAATCCTGCTGATTGTCGGATGGAGACCGCAGCTGCCGCTGTTGCTCGTAAACAACTCGGCAATGCTCTAGCTACTGGGTCTAAGGTCGAGGAAAAATATGCACATGGACGCTGTTTACCACCAAAAGGTTGCGTTAAAACACTCAAAGCACAACCTTCCCTCTCGTGAACATATAGCGTAAACGGCTTGCTGTAGTCAGGGGTACCTAACACAGGAGCCGAACACAATGAATCACGCAGTTCAGAAAAACTTTTCTGACATTCTTCCGTCCATGGTAAAGGAGTTGAAACATCCTTGCACGTAAGAGCCACCAATGGTTTCGCTAGCAATGAAAAATTAGGAATCCATTGCCTGCAGTACGACGTGATACCTAGGAAGGCACGCACATCTCTTTGGGTGTTTGGCACAGCCATTCGCGCAATCGCTGCAATTCTCTCTGGGGTCAATCTCCTTCCCTCCTTTGACAATAAGTGACCTAGATAGGTTACTTCTTGACAACAATATTGGAGTTTAGAAGGTGACACCTTGTGATTTAACTCACAGAGATGTTGCAGCAACGACACTGTAGCAATTTTACAAATGTCCTGAGTATCGGCAGCCACCAATAAGTCGTCGACGTATTGGATTAAAGCCGCACCAACCGGCAACCTAAATGCATCCAGTTGACCCTTCAAGGCTTGACTGTAAATAGATGGACTTTCACAGTAGCCCTGAGGAGCGCGTTTGAACCGGAAGCTACGTCCACCGAGAGAGAAACCAAAAAGGTCCCTACTCTCTTCGGCAATCGGGATGCTGAAAAACGCATTTTTCAAGTCAATCACCGAAAACCATGATGCAGTAGCTGGAATCAGAGTCAGTAGCGCCGTGATGTCAGGCACAACAGGGAATTGAGGAACCACAATTTTATTTACCTCCCGTAAATCGATAACAAAGCGATAAACAGGCGGTTTTGTAGGATCAGTACGTTTAAGAATGGGCAGTACAGGGCTATTGCACACGTTTCCCCGAGTCTCTTCAATAACATCTTTCTCGATCAGATCATAAATGATCGCTAACAAAGCTCGTTCACCATCAAGGGAGATACGATACTGGGGAATACGTGGCAATCGCACATTAGCTTTCAACTGAACAACATAGGGAGAGATATCAAGTAGGCCCACGTCATTTGGACCCGTCGCCCACAAAGACGCAGGAAGAGAACTCAATTCCGGTGGAAGCTTATCGAGAGACAAATACATAGGAGAGACAACCCTCTCTCCTAACGTAAGCTTTACACCCGCAGGAGAACAATACAAAGTTGCGTACAAACGTTTAAGCAAATCCAGACCCAAAAGATTTTCACCACAACCAGTAGTCAAAATCAACGGAGCTTGGAGCTCACGTGGCCCTATTGTAAGGGGCAAAGGGCGCGAAACTGGATTGCTAACGGGGGCGCCAGAGAATCCAACGGAAACATTTGTTAAGCCAGACAAAGGTGCGCCAGGGAGTTTCGAATGCATGATAGAACTTTTCGCTGCACCAGTGTCCAACAGAAAAGGCTCAACGACGCCCGATGTAGCAACTGCGACGTAAGGCCCTCTCTGATCAACCGGAACTGATACCACTCCCTCTCCTTGTCTAAGGCTGTCCTAGTAATTACTGTCGTCAGTTCCCTGATCGACGTAATAGTCGTCTACATTGTACTGCGCAGATCGTCCTTGCGATGATCCACGTTGATCGAAACAGTTATTAGAATTAGATGAGTCGTCTGAGCGATCGTTTTGAGCACCACGACCTCTACCACGCGGTGCCTGCTGTGAACCACCACGGCCTCCTTTAGACGAATTACCACTATTACGTTCGTTTAGAACGGGACAGTTGAATTTGATGTGTCCTTCCTGTCTACAATAAGCACATTGATTGTACCCTAATGATGATCTTTGGGAGGAGGAATCATTACGCGGCTGTGATCGATTCGATTGCGACTGCGATCTATTCTGTTGGGGCGCATTTTGATTAGAACGCGGCGGATACGCTTGTTGTAACAACACTTTAGTTTTCAGTTCTTTCGTCTTTTTGTCAGCACGGTCATTCTCCTCTTTCTCCCTATTCTCATAATATTGCGCCATAGCCAATATCTGAGCTGAGGTAGAAACTGCCCATGCACTCTCCGAATTCTTTAATTTATTGCTCAAATCGGGCAATAAGTTCGACACAAATTTATCCACAAACAACCTTTGTCCACCCTCAGTACCCATATCCTGTCCACTATGGTCAATGAATGCTTCCTCAAACCTCGTAAAGAAGTCGGAAACACTCTCGTCTTTCTTTTGTTTGCAAGCTGACAATTTGTCCCAATTTACCCTCATAGCTGGCATAAGAGTCTTCATTAATGTTATTATTCGCTGAGGAAGAGCAGTAATCAATTGGTCGGGTTTAGTAGCAGCCACTTGTCCAGCATCTGCCGCTGTAATGGCAGCCCAATCACCACCTAGTTCATTTGTGTGATCTTGCTGGCGAATCTTAGCCCATACCGGCTGCGGTACGACGTTGCCAAACAACATGTCGATATCGGCAAGATTCATTACCGTAGCATCCACGAGCTGCGATAATTCTTTATAATACCCTGTAGGATTTTTGCGTGGATCAGGCAAAGATTGCTTTACCTGTAACACTTCCGAACGTTTCCACGGGAGATGTATCCACACTTTCTGGAAATGCGCTGCTACCGGAGGATTAGCATTAGCATCAGCTGGTATCCAAACCGGCGGAACTTCACGCATAGGATATTGGCCAGATTCGTCTGGTTGGTTTTCAATATCCTCGACAAACAATGCGTGAGGTATTGGAGCGGGACGGAAAGATAGTAACCGCTCAATAGCACGTCGGACGTTAGTATCTACTATCAGTCCAGTTGCGAACTGAAGCCGAAGTTCAGACAGGGCGGTCAGCACCTCATCAGGCGCATTGGCCGCTATCTGATCATGTAGGAACTTGCACATTTCATCAAACACATATCTCTGGGTTGGTATGTTGAATTGACAAAACGTTTCGAGGACAACACGGGGTGGATTTCTAAGAGGGTTTACCATCCAACCCATCGCCATATTATACAGCGCAACACGTTCTCTGTTTCCAGGAAGCTGACTACGTCTCTGAGGACCATCGGAACCAGCAGACCCATGAACAGGTCCGAGCGACTGAAAGAAACTAGCCGCAAGAGGAGAATTGCGACTACGAGTAGAGGGAGAAGAATAAGACACAGGGCTAACAAGAGAAGGAGTAGAAACAGTAGCAACAACAGGGGTTAACAAAACAGGAGCAGTAGCGGGAGCAGGAGTATGTGGAAGCGGAGGAGCAGTAGGGATAGCAACAGACAAAGGAGCAGGAACAGACGGAAGAGCGGGTGCAGGTTGAGGAACAGGCGGAGGAACAATAGGTGGAAGAACAGGTACGGCAGGGACCACAGGAGCTGCGGTACCCTGTACGTACGGAGGTGGCGACTTCATAAGATAGGACATTAAAGGATCCTCAACTGACTCTTCCTTCTTATCCGACTCCGTAGGCAAAGCAGGATAACATTTATCTATGGTCATACGCTGTAGTCGTTCAAACACTTCCTTATCCTTATCCTCCTTATCACGCTGGAACTGCTCAGCTTTCTTCACTATGGTAGCAACATTATCTCGCTGACTACGTTTATTCTGTCTGATCTCTTTCTGTCGGGCTTCTTTGCGCCACAACCGAAAGGCATCAAACATGGCCGGCCTTGATTTACGTTCGAACAGCTTCATTTCTAGATTATCTAAGATCGACGCCTCGAAGCTACCGTGAGGTGGCCAACGAAGGTCGCCGTCTTTCTTTGTATATTTAATCCAATAATCGTTAAAGGTAATCGGGCCTAGCCCATGTTTGCTATACAGGTCATAAGTAGGAGTCCCAACCGGAGGTATCGGACACGAGTCCTCCAGTCGGGGATCCGCACCACAAGGTCTAAAACAACTAAACAAAGTACTGCGACCAGGCATCTTGCACACTAGCCGAGTTTCACAAACTTCAAGGGTTACGGGATTTACCAAGTCCCAGTAAAGAACAAAACCCTCGGTTTTTGGCGGCTGCAGTCGTCAAACAACACAACAAAGTACCAAGAACCACAAATGCAATGGAACCATGCAACCACTAAGTAACCACAACCAAGAACTCTGGGAGCGACCCACAAATACTTAACTCAAAGATCGATGGCGTCACCAGGAAGGCCCGTCAATCGTCTCGCTATACCAAGGTCTACGCCAGGCGCCAAAACAGGTCTACAGTCAGGGCAGCAGTCCGTCGCAGCCGTCAGGAGGCGGGAATCTTCGCGGGAAAAGTCTTCGGGCCACTTATTTCGACAACAGGATCGATGAAGCGGAGTGCACCTTCCCTCGGAGATTTCACACGAAGTTCCTCACGATCGTCGGGCTTGGACCGGTACCACTGATGCAGCCCCACGTTGGGCGCCAACTGAAGGACTGGGATCTTTAAGACCCAGCGGTGCCAGGGCACAACACCTGAAACCTTCGTGGGTAACCTGCTCCGGCGTACAAGTCACAGAGACACGGGACACTTCCTTAGGCGTCAAAGATTCAAGGTTTATTTGCTGCAGGGAACACAGAGATCACGACAAGTACACAGCGTGCAACTTGGGGAGACTGCTTCAAATTGGTTCTGTGAATCGCTCCTTTTATACAGTTTTTACCCATAGGATAACATTGAGCACAAAAGTTTACAACCCGGTTCCCACAGTTATCCCCCAGAGGGGTCGCTTTGGTCACTTTGAAACACACAAGGTCCGGAACATAAGTGCGGAAACATTTGGCGGTTCCCAACTGTAAAAACCATCTTCCCACCATTAGCAAATTCCAATCAGCAGTAAAATAGATCGAAATAGGAACGAGGACAGGTGTAGAGGAAGACGGAGACAGTGGGGAGATCGGAAAGGGTGTAAAAGGGGAGGTATCGGGAAACACGAGATACAGGCATCAAAGGGACGTGCCTAATGAGATGCACGGCTGAGACAATAAGCCCGTGCGGCAAGATGAGCCTCGAGCGGCGCCATCTGCCTTACAGTAACATCCCCCTCATCATAAAGACACTCACAAAGAACATGTGTCTTCCGCAAATATCTTGGGAGTCCCAGGGTCGCGAAGCGGACAACGTCCGTTCGCTGGCTACTTGAGGGCAAGAGACAAAATGGATGCCGTATCTAAGATGGAACCCGTGGGTACAGATGAAAAACCCACATAACAAACGAACGGTTTAAGTTAGCACAGCGAAACTGCGCACACTTACTAAACTCGTCATTTGCGGTTCATAGATACCAGACTCGACCATATTCGTGCGAGTCGAAAACACCACTTACAATCGTCACGGAACCTCACCCCCACACACAGAGCCCCCCACACACAGAGCCCCCCAACACACAGAGCCCCACACACAGAGCCCCACACACAGAGCCCCACACACACAGAGCCCCACATACACACAGAGCCCCCCACACACACAGAGCCCCCCACACACAGAGAGCCCCCCACACACAGTGAGCAACACATAGAGCCCCACACACACAGAGCCCCCCCACACACAGAGCCCCCAACACACAGAGCCCCACACACACACACACAGAGCCCCACACACACACACACAGAGCCCCACACACACAGAACCCCCCCCCACACACACAGAGCCACCCCCCACACACAGAGCCCCACACACACACAGAGCCCCACACACACAGAGCCCCACACACACAGAGCCCCACACACACAGAGCCCCCCCACACAGAGCCCCCCCACACGCACAGAGCCCCCCCACACACACAGAGCCCCCCACACACACACAGAGCCCCACACACACACAGAGCCCCCCACACAGTGAGCAACACATAGAGCCCCCCACACACAGTGAGCAACACATAGAGCCCCACACACACAGAGCCCCCCCACACACAGAGCCCCCCAACACACAGAGCCCCACACACAGAGCCCCACACACACAGAGCCCCACATACACAGAGCCCCCCACACACACAGAGCCCCCACACACACAGAGCCCCTCACACACAGAGCCCCCCACACACAGAGAGCCCCCCACACAGAGAGCCCCCCACACACAGTGAGCAACACATAGAGCCCCACACACACAGAGCCCCCCCACACAGAGCCCCCAACACACAGAGCCCCCCCACACACACAGAGCCCCCCACACACACAGAGCCCCCCCCCACACACAGAGACCCACACACACACAAAGCCCCACACACACACAGAGCCCCCACACACACAGAGCCCCCCCCCACAGACACAGAGCCCCCCCCACACACAGAGCCCCCCAACACAGAGCCCCCCCCAACACAGAGCCCCCTCACACACAGAGCCCCCAACACACACACAGAGCCCCCCCACACACACAAAGCCCCCCCCACACACACAGAGCCCCCCCCACACACACAGAGCCCCACACACACACAGAGCCACACACACACACACAGAGCCACACACACACACACACACAGAGCCCCTCCACACACACACACAGAGCCCCCCCACCCACACAGCCCCCCACACACACAGAGCCCCCCCACACACACAGCCCCACACACACACACAGAGCCCCCCCCACACACACACACACAGAGCCCCCCCCCACACACACAGAGCCACCACCCCACACACACAGAGCCCCCCACACACACAGAGACCCCCACACACACAGAGACCCCCACAAACCCAGAGCCCGCCCCACACACAGAGCCCCCCACACACACAGAGCCCCCCACACACACACAGAGCCCCCCACACACAGAGAGCCCCCCACACACACAGTGAGCCACACATAGAGCCCCACACACACAGAGCCCCCCACACACAGAGCCCCACACACACACAGAGCCCCACACACACAGAGAGCCCCACACACACACAGAGCCCCCCCACACACACACAGAGCCCCCCCCTACACACACAGAGCCCCCCCCACACACAGAGCCCCCCCACACACAGAGCCCCCCCACACACAGAGCCCCCCCACACACACACAGAGCCACCCACACACAGAGCCCCCCACACACAGGGCCCCCTACACACAGGGCCCCACACACAGAGCCCCACACACACAGGGCCCCACACACACAGGGCCCCACACACACACACTGAGCCCCACACACACACACACAGTGCCCCCCCCACACGGAGCCCCCCCCACACACACAGAGCCCCATACACACACACAGAGCCCCACAAACACAGAGCCCCACACACACACACAGAGCCCCACATACACACACACAGCCCCCCACACACAGAGCCCCCCACACACAGAGCCCCCCACACACAGAGCCCCCCACACACAGAGCCCCCCACACACAGAGCCCCACACACACAGGGCCCCCTACACACAGGGCCCCACACACAGAGCCCCACACACACAGGGCCCCACACACACAGGGCCCCACACACACAGGGCCCCACACACACAGGGCCCCACACACACAGGGCCCCACACACACAGGGCCCCACACACACACACTGAGCCCCCCCCACACACACAGTGCCCCCCCACACGGAGCCCCCCACACACACACAGAGCCCCCCCCACACACACACAGCCCCCCCCACACACACACAGAGCCCCACACACACACACACACACACAGAGCCCCACACACACACACACACAGCCCCCCCCACACACACAGAGCCCCCCCCCACACACAGAGCCCCACACACACATACAGAGCCCCACACACACATACAGAGCCCCACACACACACACAGAGACACACACACACACAGAGCCCCCCCCCACACACACACAGAGCCCCCCACACACACACACAGAGCCCCCCACACACACACAGAGCCACCCCCCCCACACACACAGAGCCCCCCCACACACACAGAGCCCCCCACAAACACAGAGCCCCCCACAAACACAGAGCCCCCCACACACACAGAGCCCCACACACACAGAGCCTCCCCCCACACACAGTGAGCCACACATAGAGCCCCACACACACACAGAGCCCCCCACAAACACAGAGCCCCCCACACACACAGAGCCCCACACACACAGAGCCTCCCCCCACACACAGTGAGCCACACATAGAGCCCCACACACACATAGAGCCCCACACACACACAGAGCCACACACACACACACACAGAGCCCCACACACACACACAGAGCCACACACACACACAGAGCCCCTCCACACACACACAGAGCCCCCCCACCCACACAGCCCCCCACACACACAGAGCCCCCCCACACAAACAGCCCCACACACACACACAGAGCCCCCCACACACACACACAGAGCCCCCCCACACACACAGAGCCACCACCCCACACACACAGAGACCCCCACACACACAGAGACCCCCACACAGAGACCCCCACAAACCCAGAGCCCCCCCCCCACACACAGAGCCCCCCACACACACAGAGCCCCCCACACACACACAGAGCCCCCCACACACAGAGAGCCCCCCACACACACAGTGAGCCACACATAGAGCCCCACACACACAGAGCCCCCCACACACAGAGCCCCACACACACACAGAGCCCCACACACACACAGAGCCCCACACACACACAGAGCCCCACACACACAGAGCCCCCCCCACACACACAGAGCCCCCCCACACACACAGAGCCCCCCCACACACAGAGCCCCCCCACACACAGAGCCCCCCCACACACAGAGCCCCCCCACACACAGAGCCCCCCCCCACACACACAGAGCCACCCACACACAGAGCCCCCCACACACAGGGCCCCCTACACACAGGGCCCCACACACAGAGCCCCACACACACAGGGCCCCACACACACAGGGCCCCACACACACAGGGCCCCACATACACACACTGAGCCCCACACACACACACACACAGTGCCCCCCCCCCAACACGGAGCCCCCCCCACACACACAGAGCCCCATACACACACACAGAGCCCCACAAACACAGAGCCCCACACACACACACAGAGCCCCACATACACACACACAGCCCCCCACACACAGAGCCCCCCACACACAGAGCCCCCCACACACAGGGCCCCCTACACACAGGGCCCCACACACACACATTGAGCCCCCCCCACACACACACATGGCCCCCCCACACGGAGCCCCCCACACACACACAGAGCCCCCCCCCACACACACAGCCCCCCCCACACACACACAGAGCCCCACACACGCACACACACACAGAGCCCCACACACACACAGAGCCCCCCCCCAACACACACAGAGCCCCACACACACACACACACAGCCCCCCCCACACACACAGAGCCCCCCCCCCCACACACAAAGAGCCCCACACACACATACAGAGCCCCACACACACATACAGAGCCCCACACACACACAGAGACACACACACACAGAGCCCCCCACACACACACACAGAGCCCCCCCCACACACACACAGAGCCCCACACACACACACAGAGCCACCCCCCCCCCACACACACAGAGCCCCCCCACACACACAGAGCCCCCCACAAACACAGAGCCCCCCACAAACACAGAGCCCCCCACACACACAGAGCCCCACACACACAGAGCCTCCCCCCACACACAGTGAGCCACACATAGAGCCCCACACACACATAGAGCCCATCACACACACAGAGCCCCACACACAGAGCCCCACACACACACAGCCCCACACACACACACAGAGCCCCCCACACACACACAGAGCCCCACACACACACACACAGAGCCCCACACACACACACAGAGCCCCCCCCACACACACAGAGCCCCCCCCACACACACAGAGCCCCCCACACACACAGATCCCCCCCACACACACAGCCCCCCACACACACAGAGCCCCTCACACACACAGAGCCCCCCCACACATAGAGCCCCCCCACACACACACACAGAGCCCCCCCGACACACACACAGAGCCCCCCCACACACAGAGCCACCCACACACACAGAGCTCCCCCACACACACACAGAGCCCCCCACACACACACAGAGCCCCCCACACACACACAGAGCCCCCCACACACAGAGCCCCCCACACACAGAGCCCCCCACACACAGAACCCCCTACACACAGGGCCCGACACACACAGGGCCCCACACACACAGAGCCCCACACACACAGAGCCCCACACACACAGGGCCCCACACACACACACTGAGCCCCACACACACACACACACAGTGCCCCCCAACACGGAGCCCCCCCCACACATACAGAGCCCCACACACACACACACACACAGTGCCCCCCACACGGAGCCCCCCACACACACACACAGAGCCCCACACACACACACAGAGCCCCCCCCACACACACACAGAGCCCCACACACACACACAGAGCCCCACACACACACAGAGCCCCCCCTCACACACACACACAGAGCCCCACACACACACAGAGCCCCCCCACACACACACAGAGCCCCCCCACACACACAGAGCCCCACACACACATACAGAGCCCCACACACACACACACAGAGCCCCCCCCCCACACACACAGAGCCCCCCCACACACACAGAGCCCCACACACACACACAGAGCCACCCCCCCACACACAGAGCCCCCCACACACACAGAGCCCCCCACACACACAGAGCCCCCCACACACACAGAGCCCCCCACACACAGAGCCTCCCCACACACAGAGCCCCCCACACACAGAGCCCCCCACACACAGTGAGCCACACATAGAGCCCCACACACACACACAGAGCCCCACACACAGAGCCCCACACACAGAGCCCCCCACACACACAGAGCCCCACACACACACACAGAGCCCCACACACACACACACAGAGCCCCACACACACACACACACACACAGAGCCCCCCACACACACACACACAGAGCCCCCCACACACACACACACAGAGCCCCACACACACACACAGAGCCCACCCCCCACACACACAGAGCCCCCCACACACACACAGAGCCCCCCACACACACAGAGCCCCCCACACACACAGAGCCCCCCACACACACACAGAGCCCCCCCCACACACACAGAGCCCCACACACACAGAGCCCCACACACACAGAGCCCCACAAACACACACAGCCCCACACACACACAGAGCCCCCCACACACACACACAGAGCCCCCCACACACACACAGAGCCCCACACACACATACACACAGAGAGCCCCACACACACACAGAGAGCCCCACACACACACACAGAGAGCCCCACACACACAGAGAGCCCCACACACACAGAGAGCCCCACACACACACAGCCCCACACACACACAGAGCCCCACACACACACACACAGAGCCCCACACACACACACACAGAGCCCCACACACACACACACACACACAGAGCCCCCCACACACACACACAGAGTCCCCCCCACACACACACACAGAGCCCCACACACACACACAGAGCCCCACACACACACACAGAGCCCACCCCCCACACACACAGAGCCCCCCACACACACACAGAGCCCCCCCACACACACAGAGCCCCCCACACACACACAGAGCCCCCCACACACACACAGAGCCCCCCACACACACACAGAGCCCCACACACACAGAGCCCCACACACACAGAGCCCCACACACACAGAGCCCCACACACACAGAGCCCCACAAACACACACAGCCCCACACACACACAGAGCCCCCCACACACACACAGCGCCCCCCACACACACAGAGCCCCACACACACATACACACAGAGAGCCCCACACACACACACAGAGAGCCCCACACACACAGAGAGCCCCACACACACAGAGAGCCCCACACACACAGAGCCCCACACACACACAGCCCCACACACACACAGAGCCCCACACACACACAGAGCCCCCCCCACACACAGAGCCCCCCACACACACAGAGCCCCCCACACACACAGAGCCCCCCCCACACACAGAGCCCACACACACACACACAGAGCCCCCCCACACACACACAGAGCCCCCCACACACACACAGAGCCCCCCCCCCACACACACACAGAGCCCCCCCCACACACACACACACACACACAGAGGCCCCCACAAACACACAGCCCCACACACACACACAGAGCCACACACACTGAGCCCCACACACACACACAGAGCCACACACACAGAGCCCCACACACACACACTGAGCCCCACACACACACACTGAGCCCCACACACACACACACAGTGCCCCCCCACACGGAGCCCCCCACACACAGAGCCCCACACACACACACACAGTGTCCCCCACACGGAGCCCCCCACACACACACAGAGCCCCACACACACAGAGCCCCCAACACACACACACAGAGCCCCCCCACACACACAGAGCCCCCCACACACACACACAGAGCCCCACACACACAGAGCCCCACACACACACACACAGAGCCCCCCCACACACACAGAGCCCCCCCCCCCCCCACACACACACACAGAGCCCCCCACACACACAGAGCCCCCCCACACACACACAGAGCCCCCCACACACAGAACCCCCTACACACAGGGCCCCACACACACAGAGCCCCACACACACAGAGCCCCACACACACAGAGCCCCACACACACAGAGCCCCCCACACACAGGGCCCCACACACACACACTGAGCCCCACACACACATACAGAGCCCCCCACACACATACAGAGCCCCCCCCACACACACACAGAGCCCCCCCCCCACACACACAGAGCCCCCCCCCACACACACAGAGCCCCACACACAGAGCCCCACACACAGAGCCCCACACACACACAGAGCCACCCCCCACACACAGAGCCCCCCACACACACAGAGCCCCTCACACACACAGAGCCCCCCACACACACAGAGACCCCCACACACACAGAGCCTCCCCACACACAGAGCCCCCCACACAGTGAGCCACACATAGAGCCCCACACACACACAGAGCCCCACACACAGAGCCCCACACACACACACACAGAGCCCCACACACACACACAGAGCCCCCCACACACACAGAGCCCCCCCACACACACACACACAGAGCCCCACACACAGAGCCCAACACACACACACAGAGCCCCACACACACACAGAGCCCCACACACACACACACAGCCCCACACACACACACAGAGCCCCACACACACACACACAGCCCCCCCACACACACACAGAGCCCCACACACACACACAGAGCCCCACACACACACACACAGAGCCCCACACACACACAGAGCCCCACACACACACACAGAGCCCCACACACACACACAGAGCCCCACACACACACACAGAGCCCCACACACACAGAGCCCCCCCACACACACAGAGCCCCCCCCCACACACACAGAGCCCCACACACACAGAGCCCCACACACACACACAGAGCCCCACACACACAGAGAGCCCCGCACACACAGAGAGCCCCACACACACACAGCCCCACACACACACAGGGCCCCCCCACACACACAGAGCCCCCCCACACACACAGAGCCCCCCCCCACACACACAGAGCCCCCCCCCCACACACACAGAGCCCCCCCACACACACACAGAGCCCCCCCCCACACACACACAGAGCCCCCCCCCCACACACACAGAGCCACCCACACACACAGAGCCCCCCCACACACAGAGCCCCCCCCCCACACACAGAGCCCCCCCACACACACAGAGCCCCCCACACACAGAGCCCCCCACACACACAGAGCCCCCCCACACACAGAGCCCCCCCACACACAGAGCCCCCCCACACACACACAGCGACCCCCCCCCCACACACACACACACACACAGAGCCACACACACAGAGCCCCACACACAGAGCCCCCCCCCACACACACACACAGAACCCCCCCCTCACACACACAGAGCCCCCCCCCACACACACACACAGGCCCCCACACACACAGAGCCCCACACACACACAGAGCCCCACACACACACAGAGCCCCACACACACAGAGCCCCACACACACAGAGCCCCACACACACACAGAGCCCCCCCCCCACACACAGAGCCCCCCCACACACACACGAAGAGCCCCCCACACACACACGAAGAGCCCCCCACACCCCCCACAGAACCCCCCCACACACAGAGCCCCCCACACACACACACAGAGCCACACACACAGAGCCCCCCACATACACACAGAGCCCCCCACACACACACAGAGCCCCCCCCCCACACACACACACAGAGCCCCACACACACAGAGCCCCACACACACAGAGCCCCCCACACACACACACACAGAGCCCCCCCCCACACACACAGAGCCCCCCACACACACACAGATCCCCACACACACACAGAGCCCCCCCACACACACAGAGCCCCACACGCACACACACACAGAGCCCCCCACACACACAGAGCCCCACACACACACACACAGCCCCCCACACACACACAGAGCCCCCCCACACACACAGAGCCCCCCCCACACACACAGAGCCCCCCACACACACACAGAGCCCCACACACACACACAGCCCCCCCCCACACACACAGAGCCCCACACACACAGAGCCCCACACACACAAAGAGCCCCCCCCCACACACACACAGAGCCCCCCCACACACACACACAGAGTCCCCCCCACACACACAGAGCCCCCCACACCCCCCACAGAACCCCACACACACACAGAGCCCCACCACACACAGAGCCCCCCACACGCAGAGCACCCCCCACACACGCACAGAGCACCCCCCACACACACACAGAGCCCCCCCCCACACACACAGAGCCCCCCCCACACACACAGAGCCCCCCACACACACACACAGAGCCCCCCCCCACACACACAGAGACCCACACACACACAAAGCCCCACACACACACAGAGCCCCCACCCCCACACACACACAGAGCCCCCACCCCCACACACACAGAGCCCCCCCACCCACAGAGCCCCCCCCCACACACACAGAGCCCCCCCACACACACACAGAGCCCCCCCACACACAGAGCCCCCCCCCACACAGAGCCCCTCCCCACACAGAGCCCCCCCACACAGAGCCCCCAACACACACACAGAGCCCCCCCCACACACAGAGCCCCCCCCCACACACAGAGCCCCCCCCCACACACACAGAGCCACACACACACACACACAGAGCCCCCCACACACACAGAGCCACACACACACACAGAGCCCCTCCACACACACACAGAGCCCCCCCACCCACACAGCCCCCCACACACACACAGACACACAGAGCCCCCCACACACACAGAGACCCCCACAAACCCAGAGCCCCCCACACACACAGAGCCCCCCACACACACAGAGCCCCCCACACACAGAGAGCCCCCCACACACAGTGAGCCACACATAGAGCCCCACACACACAGAGCCCCCCCACACACAGAGCCCCCCACACACAGAGCCCCACACACACACAGAGCCCCACACATACACAGAGCCCCCCCCACACACAGAGCCCCCCCCCACACACACAGATCCCCCCACACACACAGAGCCCCCCACACACACAGAGCCCCCCCCCACACACACACACACAGAGCCCCCCACACACACACAGAGCCCCCCCCACACACACAGAGCCACCCACACACACAGAGCCCCCCCACACACACAGAGCCCCCCACACACAGAGCCCCCCACACACAGAGCCCCCCACACACAGAGCCCCACACACACAGGGCCCCACACACACAGGGCCCCACACACACAGGGCCCCACACACACAGGGCCCCACACACACAGGGCCCCACACACACACGGCCCCACACACACACGGCCCCACACACACACACTGAGCCCCACACACACACACTGAGCCCCACACACACAGTGCCCCCCCACACGGAGCCCCCCACACACACACACACACACACACACACAGAGTCCCCCACACACACACAGAGCCCCCCCCACACACACACAGAGCCCCACACACACACACACAGAGCCCCCCCCACACACACACAGAGCCCCACACACACACACACAGAGCCCCACACACACACACACAGAGCCCCCCACACACACACACACGCATACACGTGTTACCATCCTTGTGGGGACTATGTGTTTTCACCAGCCTTGTGGGGACTAACCTTCCCAATGTTTTAAAAATATACCAATAACAGAAAAATGTTAAGAAAAAATTCATAATACAGGATCCTGCTTCAATTTTACAAATATGTTGTTATTTAGTCACGCGCACAGAACCATCATTGTGGGGACTTGGACATGTGTTACCATCCTTGTGGGGACCTACTCAATAATTCTCATTTCTGATTGAATACACTATTTATCTAATAGATAAATGCTATTTTTCAGTGCCATGCATACATAACATGAAACTTTAGTCAAATTTGAATAGGTCACTATGTCCTAGGTGCACCTTGAACAGAGATTTGTCTAATAATGCATTTTACAGTACAAAATGATCATACATATAAAGTGCATGGACAGGGATTCACGGATGTTTAGCCTATTACTGAGTGAACACAAACATTAAGGAATATGAAAACAACACATAGTTAAATTAATTTAGAGGCTTAAGATCCTGCAATGGGGTCAGATGGCAAAACCAAGTTGCCATCTGACCACCTAGTTGTTTTTCATCAACCTCACCAATTGGCACCATCTACGTATGGCTGTGCATTAATAGTCCCCAAAGAGATGGCATGATATTATAATAATATTCTAGAGCTGACAGAGTAAGTGTATGATGATGATAATTTTCAAGCCCCCACAGAGATATTGCATGATTAGATTGATGCCCAAATCCCTACAGATATTGTGGTTTTGGTGTACGATGATAGTCATGCTGCAGTTCATGCAGAAATAACACTATTACAGTAATGCACAGGTCCCACAGAGATAGTTTGTGATTATAGGAATGCCCAGGTCTCCACACAGATAGTGTGGTATTATAGCCATGTTCAAGTCCACACAGAGATAGTGGGTGATCATATTCACGTTCAAGTCCCCACAGAGGTAGTGTGTGATCATAGTAATGTTCAAGTCCCCACAGAGATAGTGTGTGATCATAGTAATGTTCAAGTCCCCACAGAGATAGTGTGTGATCATATTCACGTTCAAGTCCCCACAGAGGTAGTGTGTGATCATAGTAATGTTCAAGTCCCCACAGAGATAGTGTGTGATCATAGTAATGTTCAAGTCCCCACAGAGATAGTGTGTGGTCATAGTAATGTTCAAGTCCCCACAGAGATAGAGTGTGGTCATAGTAATGTTCAAGTCCCCACAGAGATAGTGTGTGATCATAGTAATGTTCAAGTCCCCACAGAGATAGTGTGTGGTCATAGTAATGTTCAAGTCCCCACAGAGATAGTGTGTGATAATAGTCATGTTCCAGTCCCCACTGAGATAGTGTGTTACTATAGGAATGCCCGGACCCCCACAGAGATAGTGTGTGATTATAACCATAATAAAGTTCCACATAGAGAGTATTATGATGGTGTTGTTCAAGTGTTGTAGAGAAAGTGTACGATGAGTCATTCTGACATTCATTCAGAATTCGTATAGCGCTTAATTATAGTCACTCTCAAGACCCCGTTGACAAAGTGTGTGATTATATTCATGTTCAAGTCCCCTCAGAGGTAGTGTGTGATTATTGTTATGTTACATCTCCGCAGAGATAGTATGTGATTACAGTCATGTTCAGGGCCCCACATACAGAGAGTTATAACAATGATGCTGAGGTGCTTGCTGTTATAACAGTCATGCCGAGGCTCCTGCAGAGGTAGTATGTGATTATAATGATGCCTAGGTGCCTGCTCAGGTAGTGTGTAGTTACAGTCATGTTCAAGTGATGTTGAGATATGTTGTGATTATACTGAAGCATAGGTCCCCAAAGCGATAGTGCATGATTAGGGAGGCCCACTAAGATGGTGATTATTGACCTATAGAGAAAGTGTGTGATACATGTAAAGTTCCAGTCCCTCTAAAGACAGTCTGTTATGATATACATGTTGATGTCCCTGATGAGATAGTATGTGATGACAGTCATATTCAAGCCCCACAAAGTTAAAGTATATTGAACCCACGTCCCCACAGAGATAGAGTGTAATTATAGACATGCCAGGTCCCCATAGAGATATGTGTGATGAAATTCATGTTCAATTACTAAAAGATAGCGCTTGATTGATTATATTGATGCCCAGGTCCCCACAGATATAGTGTGTAATTATAGTGATGTCCAGGTCCACACAGAGATAGTGTGTGATTATAAGGATGCCCAGGTCCTCACAGAGATAGTGTGCGACTACAGGGAAACCGGGTCCCCACAGAGATAGTGTGTGACTACAGGGAAACCGGGTCCCCACAGAGATAGTTTGTGTTTATATGGATGGCAGGTCCCCACAGAGATAGTGTCTGTTTATGGGGATGGCAGGTCCCCATAGAAATACTGTGTGTTTATAGGGATGGCAGATCCCCATAAAGATATGTGTGATGATAGTTATGTTCAATTACTCAAAGATAGCGTTTGATTGGTTATATTGATGCCCAGGTCCCCACAGAGACAGTGTGTGTTTATGGAGATGGCAGGTCCCCACAGAGATAGTGTGTGATTATAGGGGTGCTAGGTCCCAACAGAGATAGTCTATAATTATAGAGATGTCAAGCTCACCACAGTGATAGTGTGTAATTATAGAAATATCCAGGTCCTCACAGAGTTGGTGTGTGATTATAGCGTTACCACAGTCCCCGCACAAATAGTGTGTGATGACAGTCTTGTTCAATTCCCCACAAAGGTAGTGTTTGATTGATTATTTCGATATCCATGACCCCACTGAGATAATGTGTGTTTATAGACTTGTTCAAGTCCCCACAGAGATAGTATGTCTCCACAGTGATGTCTTTGATTATAGGTTTTATGAAGACTTTAACAGATAGTCTTAGTCTGGTGGCTTAGCAAACTAATGTAGCCACTTCAACAGTGGCAGCTGCTCGGCTAAGGTGGAGGAGCGTCACCCCACTGCTTTAAAGCAGGGCAATGGAAAAAAGGAAATGATAATAATGGACCGTATTATCATTTTATTTTTAGTATTCTAGTTGTTTGACATGGTGTTGCTGTTTGGCTAGGGTATGCAGGTATGGTAGGGCAGAACTCATCAGTCTAGTAAGGGTAAGATAGTAACACATCAAAGGCAACCCCTGGCAGAGCAGTCAGGCTTATCCCAGAGGCAATGTCTAAAGCGTTTGCACAATGCACTCACACAACAGTGACACTTTAGGCACACCATAAAAAGCGACTCCACACAAGGTTACATAAAAATATCTTTTGTATTATTTTTTTAAAAAAAGTTAGACAGCAATCACATAAGTCACTGTGCCACTAGGCACTTTGTCATGACATCACATAAAGTCATACCCCACTTTTGCCAATTGGATAATTGTCATAATTAACAATGTTAGTGAACTTTAGTAAATACTTATGAGTGAACACCACACTGAAAACATAAGACCTAACATTACAGTTAGTGCAATCAAGACAATAACGATTAGTTGAACATGTTTCCGCTTGAGCCGGTGTCACCAGTCTGACAGGGCAATCTTTTAAGATAGTTGCTTCCAGCTTTGTTAACACCCAACTACATCCCCTCTACATCCCCCTGCCTCCTTCTACATGAAAATGCTCCACTGGTTCCCGTAGAAACAGAGAAAATGCCAGGAATTACCGAGACGCCCTACGGGGCAAGAAAACGCCAAAAGATCTCCTGCCTGCACGACGGGGAGAGAGCACAGTCTATGGGTGCTTGTGCTCACCAGCGTGATCGGGCCACTGGCCTGCACTCTCTGCAAGGAAACACTACCGGTTTCCATGGAAGCAGGGGAATGATGGAAGTACAGGGATGATCTGCAGGGTAAGGAAATACCAAAGGATCTTACTCCTGGAGATCAGCCCAGTGGGAGGTCTGTTTATTGCTGCGAGCACGCTATCCCTGGGTGCTCGCACTATCTAGCGTGATGGGTCCACCTGCCCCCACTTTTCACAACAATGGGGCCAGAAGCCAAGGGGAGCCAAATGCCTCCGGTACAGCTCCGTAGTGTGGCATGGGTACGAATCTCTTCATGTTTCGCTGCAAGCGGCCTGGTGCAGCTGGGAGGCTCTTGCCTTCCTTAGCAATGCCCGCACCCAGGGGCTCACGTCGGCCACCTAGGGTCTCACATCGACTGCGTGTGGTAGCATCTGAATGGACACGTGAGGCTCTGGTCACTTCCGGGTGCGGCTGGGCCACATCTTCTGACATCCAAGGGAACTCCCGGGCCGATATTCCTTGCTGCTTGGGCATGGCCTCGCAGCCATGTAGCAAAGCCCCGGCTGCTGGCCCACATTAACAAAGGCAAGCAATACCAGAGGGAGAGCCTTTTGTTCCGTTCACCTCCTCCTTCTCAATGTTCAGGCCCTAGATGAGGGAGCTGTGCAGCCCATGCTGCAGGGTAAAAGCGCTCCTGTATGGGGTTAGCACAAATTGAGCCAACTCCTTGGGCAACAGAATTGAAAACGCTTACCATGCACTATTAGCAAACAGGGAGGCAAGCACTACCTCATCCCTGGAGACACTGGGGCAGAGAACAGGGCACAGGCTGGCTAGCACGGAAGGTCCCTTAGCAGAGAGGCAGTCACTTCAGCCACCCAGCAGGCAGCAGGTTAGTTTCACAAGAAGGTATTCACAAAAGGCGGTACCTCCTGGCACACAGTAGTCATTGGGTACGTGCCCCACATAGTGTCTTTTTATTTTCATGGGGTCATAGCCCCTGTATTTATAGTGCCAAAGTCTTTGTTCTGAGGGAACTTCAACCACATATTAAAAGTGCACAACACTGTCCTTCATATTGAAAGGCTTGGCCCCAGACACACCACAGGGGGTGGAGCCATTATTGTGGAAGGTAGGCACAGACCTATTCAGGTGCATGTGCAACTCCTCCCACCACACCAAATGAAGACCAGGCCTATTCAGTTGCAAGGAAAACTCCCCCTGCCACTCTAAATTCAGGAAAGGTTTATTCAGCCTAGCACTGAGTCACCCACGCAGGGCAGGACACACCTCAACTACCCCAGGGACTAGAGTGAATGCACATCCCTTCTCTGCCAGTCAAAACCAAACGGTCAATACACATCAGGCAGGCGCAAAGACTCATAAGCACACAGAAATACCCACTTCTAAAAGTGGTTTTTCTAACTCTGTTTTCACCAATAAGCAGGATTTATCACTAGCATGCCTGCCCGCTACGGGCCCCAAATGTTAAAAACTGCCTGCCTTTCCGTGGTGGCGTTGCCGCCACGGAAAGGCACATCCCAGCCTGCATACAAATATGGATGACGGTGACTACCAGACACCGCCACCATATAAACTGCTTTTCCACCCTGTAGGCAATCAGGCGGATTGCCTACCTGTGGAAAACCGGCGGACAGTATACCCGTTCGCTGGGGTCCCCCCGCCATGGTAATGTGGCGGGGGAAGTTAGAGGCGGGCGGTGGTTTTTGGCGGGTGGATCGCCACCGCCATACGGGCAGTGGCGATCCGCCCGTTATCATAATGAGCCCCTTAATATTCCCTTGCCACGCAAAAAACCCATACCCACCCTAAGCCCTAAGAAATCCCTTACGATCCAAAAACACATACCCACCCTAAACCTGAAAAATCCTTTGTCACGCAAAAACCTATATTCACTATGAACCATAAAAGATACCTTGCTACCCAAAAACCTATACTCACCCTAAACCATAAAAAAATACCTTGCCACCTAAAATCCCATACCCATCCTAAACCCCCAATATTCCCTTGGCACCAAAAAACCCCAAACCCATCATCAACCCTAAGGCACAACTTAGAATCCAAAAACCCATAACCGCCCTAAACACAAAAAATCCATTATCACCCAAAAACTCATACCCACCCTAAACCATAAAATTTCCCTTGTCCCCAAAATCCCACACCCACAATAAACCTTAAAAAATTCCCTTGTGACACAAAAACCCATACTTAACTTAAACCCTACAAAATCCCTTGCCACAAATCTTAAACCCACCCTAAACGCTAAAAATCCCCATCAAACCCACAAAACCCATCCCTTACCACTCAAAAACTACACCCACCCTAGCCACCAATAATTCACTTGCCACCCAAAAACCCATACCCACCATAAAAAAATCCCTTGCGTCCCAAAAACCCATCAAAACACTAAAACCTAAATTATTCATTACCACCCAAAAAACCCATTTCAGCCCTAAACCATAGATGTTCCCTTGCCACCCAAAACCCAAGCCCAGCGTAAACCCTAAAAAAGCCTTACCACTCAAAAATCCATACCCACCCTAAACGCTAAAAACTCCCCTATCACCCAAACACCCATACCCACCAGAAACCATAACATTTCCCTTGCCCCCCAAAAGGCCAGCCCACCCTAAACCTTAAAACAGCTCTTATCACCCAAAAACCCATATCTACCCTAAGGCAAACCTTACAACCAAAAAACCCATAATCACCCTAAAAATTCCTTATCACCCAAAAACTCATGCCCACCCTAACCTTAAAAATTCCCTTGCCACCCAAAAACCCACACCCATCCTAAATGCTAAAAATTCCATTGCCACCCAAAAACCCATACCCACCTTAAACCCTAAATAAATCCCTTACCAACCGAAAACCTACACTGACTGTAATCCCTAAAAATTCCCTTGCCACCCAACAGCCCCATACTCACCCTAAACACAAAATGTTCCCTTGCCACCTAAAAACCCATAACTACCCTAAAAAAACCTTACCACACAAATTTACCCACACTCACCCTAAACCCTAAAAATTCCCTTGCCACCGAAAAACTCATACCCACCAAAAAACCCATACAAACTATAAACCCTAAAAAAAATCATTACAACCCAAAAAAAACACACACTAAAGCCTAAAGGTTCCCTTGCCACCAAAAACCCTACCCACCCTAAAAACTAAAAAATCCCCTACCAACCAAAAACCCAAAAGGACACACCCACCCTGAGCCCTAGAAAATCCCTTGCCACCAAAAATCCCACACCCACCCTAAACACTAGCAAATCCCTTGCCACCCAAAAACCCATGCAAACACTAAACCCTAGATGATTCATTACCAACCAAAAACCCATACCCACTCTAAACCTTAAAAAATCCCCAACCACCCAAAAATCCATACCCATCCAAAACCCCAAAACTGAATTTGCCACCCAAAAATCTACACCCACCCTAAACTCTGCAAAATTCCCTTGCCACCTAAAAACCCTTTCCTGCCCAAAACCCTAAAAATGCCCTTGCCACCCAAAAAACCCATTCCCACCCTAAACCCTAAGAAATCCCTTACAACCCAAAAACCCATACCCACCCTAACCCTAAAAATGCCTTTGCCACCCAAAAGCCCATACCCATCCTAAACCCTAAAAATTCCCTTGCAGCCCAAAAACCCATACCCAGCCTAAACACTAAAAAAGCCCTTACCTCCTAAAAACATATACTCACCATGAACCATAAAAAATACCTTGCCAGTCAAAATCCCACGCCCACCCTAAACCCTCAAAATTCTCTTGGCACCAAAAACCCAAAACCACCCTCAACCCTAAATATTCATTATCGCCCAAAAACTCATACCCACCCTAAACCCTAAAGATTCATTATCACCCAAAAACTCATACTCATCCTAAACCATAACTTTTCCCTTGCCCCCATAAACCCACAGCCAACCTAAACCTTAAAAATTCCCTTCAAAAGCATAAAACCCATACCTACCCGAAACTCTAAAAATCCCTTTCCTCTCAAAAACCTACCCCTACCTTAAACACAAAAATGCAACTTGCCACCCCATACCCACCATCAAAAATCCCTTACCCCCAAAACCCATGCAAACACTAAACCCTAAATTATTTTTTAGTCAAGTCAAGTCAAGTCAGAGAATTTATATAGCGCACTACCTACCCAGAGGGTCTCAAGGCGCTTAGAAATGGGAGGAGGTTTACTTGTCAAATATCCACGTTTTAAGTTGCTTTCTGAATGCTAGGTGGTTTTGGGTGAGGCAAAGGTAAGCGGGGAGTGAGTTCCATGTTTTAGCAGCCAGGTAAGAGAATGATCTGCCTCCCATGGTGGTCTTGTTGATGCGAGGTACAGTGGCGAGGGCTTGGCTGGAAGAGCGAAGTTGGCGGGAGGGGGTGTAGAAGGATAGTCTTGAGTTGAGGCATTCCGGTCCGATGTCGTAGAGTGATTTGTGTGCGTGGGTTAGCAGTCGGAAGGTGATTCTCTTATTGACGGGTAGCCAGTGGAGGTCTTTCAGGTGACCAGAGATGTGTTCGTTGCGCGGGATGTCTAATATGATCCTGGCTGAGGCGTTTTGGATTCGTTGGAGTTTCTTCTGGAGTTTAGCGGACGTACCTGCGTAGAGGGTGTTTCCGTAGTCTAGACGGCTCGTGACTAGAGCATGGGTGACTGTTTTCCTTGTTTCGGTGGGGATCCAGCGAAATGTTTTTCTGAGCATGCGAAGAATGTTGAAGCAGGATGAGGTAACGGCGCTGACTTGTCTGTTCATTGAGAGTGAAGAATCCAGGATGACGCCTAGGTTCCGTGCGTGGTCTGTCGGGATGGGTGCTTTTCCGAGGGCTTCCGGCCACCAAGAGTCGTCCCATGCAGAGGGGGATGTACCTAAGATGAGGACTTCTGTTTTGTCTGAGTTCAGTTTCAGACGGCTTTGTTTCATCCATTCGGCTACTTCTTTCATTCCTTCGTGTGGGTTAGTTTTGGCGGTGCTGGGGTCATTGGTGAGAGAAAGGATTAGTTGAGTGTCATCCGCGTAAGAGATGATGTTGAGGTTGTGTTGGCGGGCGATGGCCGCGAGGGGGCTCATGTAAACGTTGAAGAGGGTGGGGCTGAGTGAGGATCCTTGAGGTACGCCACAGATGACTTCAGTGGCCTCGGACTTGAATGGTGGGAGGCGGACTCTCTGGGTTCTTCCGGTGAGGAACGAGGTGATCCATTCAAGTGCTTTTCCTTGTATTCCGATGTTATTGAGGCGTTGTAACAGGGTGCTGTGACAAACTGTGTCGAATGCTGCCGAGAGGTCGAGGAGGATGAGGGCGACTGTGTCTCCATTGTCCAATAGAGTTCGAATGTCGTCTGTTGCTGCGATGAGGGCGGTCTCAGTGCTGTGTTTTGCTCGGAAGCCAGATTGTGAGGAGTCGAGGGATTTGTTGGCTTCGAGGAAAGCGGCGAGCTGGTTGTTGACGGCTTTCTCGATGACTTTGGCCGGGAATGGAAGGAGCGAAATGGGGCGGTAATTTTTGAGTTCGGTGGGGTCCGCTGTGGGTTTTTTCAGCAGGGCGGTGAGTTCAGCGTGTTTCCAGCTTTCCGGGAAGGTGGCGGAGTTGAAGGAGCAGTTGATGACGTCTCGTAGGTGCGGTGCTATGACGGAGTCTGCTTTGTTGAAGATGTGATGAGGACATGGGTCTGTGGGGGAGCCTGAGTGGATGGAATTCATCAGGCGGATTGTGTCCTCAGTAGAGATTGAGTTCCAGTCGTTGAGGGTGTTCACGGGGGGGGGGGGGGGAGTGTTCAGCAAATGGTTGGGTGGGTTGGTCTCCGGGTTGGTTGTCGAAGCTGTTGTGGATGTCTGCAATTTTGTTGTGGAAGAATGAGGCTAGGGAGTCGCAGAGGGCTTGAGAGGGGGTGATGTCGTTGGAGTTGGCTGAGGGGTTGGAGAATTCCTTGACGATGTTGAAGAGTTCCTTGCTGTTGTGGGCGTTGTTGTCAAGTCGATCCTTGAATGCTGCTTTCTTGGCCTTTCGGATTAGTTGGTGGTGAGTGCGGGCGGCGTTTTTGAAGGCGTCCTTGGTGCTAGTGGTTGGGTCTTTTTTCCAGGCCTTTTCAAGGGAGCGGCAGAGTTTCTTGGACTTCTTAAGATCATCGTTGAACCATGAGGCCTTCTTGTTGCCAGGTTTGCTTTGACGTTTTTTCAGTGGTGCTAAGGTGTCGGCGGTGTTGGATAACCATAGGGAGAAGTTGGCGGCGGCTTGGTCTGGGTTAGAAGAGTGGGCTGGGGTGTTTCGAAGGAGCGATGCGGAGATCTGGTCGGTGGTGATCTTGTTCCAGTTTCTTTGCAGAGTTGGTTGGAGGTGGTTAGTGGGTTTTGGCTTGTTGTAGGTGAAGTGAACGCAGCTGTGGTCAGTCCAGAGGAGATCCGTAGTGTGGCTGAAGGAGACATGATTGCTGGAGGTGAAGATGGGGTCGAGTGTGTGACCTGCGATGTGGGTGGGGGAAGTGACTAGTTGTTTAAGTCCGAGGTTGGCGAGGTTGTCCAAGAGGGTGGTGGTGTTGCGGTCGTTGATCTTTTCGAGGTGAAAGTTGAGGTCTCCCAGAAGGATGTATTCTTTGGAGGGGAGCGCGTGTGGAGTGATGAAGTCCGTGATGTCTTCACTGAATTTAGCGCGGGGTCCTGGTGGTCTGTAGAGGAGGGTGCCTCTGAGTGTGGTCTTGGGGTCGATGTGTATTTGGAAGTGGAGGTGTTCGGAGTTGGCGAGGTTGGTGTCAGAGCTGGTTGAGATGCGGATTGATTTCTTATGGACGATAGCGATGCCTCCTCCTGTGTGGCTGGTACGGTCTTTGCGTGTGATCTTATAGTCTTCCGGGATGGCAATGGTGATGTCTGGGGCGGAGGAAGCGTTCATCCATGTTTCCGTTAGGAAGGCGACGTCTGGAGAGATGGTGTCTAGTAGGTTCCATAGGTCAATGGCGTGCCTGTGCACCGAGCGGGTGTTGAGAAGGATGCATTGTAGGTGGTTGGGGTCGGGTATCTGTGGTGTGGTCGTAGCGGAGATGTTGTCGGTGCCGCTGAATTTGCAGGAGTAGCAAGAGAATGGACCATGGGTGTGTCCAGGAGCGGCTTGGACGCAGGTGGGGGCGCGACCGGGGTTAAGGGCTAGGAGGGTGGCGGCATCGTAGGTAATGCGGGAGGGCTGGGCAGCGCGAGGGGCAGGCGGTCTGGCGCTGGGCGCGGTCCAGGCGCGGACGGGCTTACCTTTGGCGCACCTTCGGCGCGGATTGGGCGCGGTCGCTGCGCGTGAACGCTGCGCGCGGGAGATACTGTCATAAATGGATGGTGGAGGGGGAGGGGCGAGGGCGGCTCAGCTGGGAGGCGGGTCGGGCACACGAGGACGACAACAAACAAGCAAAATGGAGGCGGGGGGAGGAGCAGAGCGGAGCGCTATTGACAAATGCGCAATCAATGTTAGGAAACAAGCAGATTGAATAGCTACAGCGCTAATTAGGCAAAGCGCTATACAAGGCACAAAGCAGGCGAAAATAAATGCAAGTTTTTAAGAGCTTCTGAAACGGAGCAGCGCTACGATACCAGGTGTCTGCCAGGGAGCGACCACTCAGACCGTGAGGAGGAGCGAGTCACAGCGTCTGCAGGGTGAGGAGCGCTATAATAAGTTAGTGGGAGGGCGGCTCAGCTGGGAGGCGGGTCCGGCACACGAGGACGACAACAAACAAGCAAAATGGAGGCGGGGGGAGGAGCAGAGCGGAGCGCTATTGACAAATGCGCAATCAATGTTAGGAAACAAGCAGATTGAATAGCTACAGCGCTAATTAGGCAAAGCGCTATACAAGGCACAAAGCAGGCGAAAATAAGTGCAAGTTTTTAAGAGCTTCTGAAACGGAGCAGCGCTACGATACCAGGTGTCTGCCAGGGAGCGACCACTCAGACCGTGAGGAGGAGCGAGTCACAGCGTCTGCAGGGTGAGGAGCGCTATAATAAGTTAGTGGGAGGGCGGCTCAGCTGGGAGGCGGGTCGGGCACACGAGGACGACAACAAACAAGCAAAATGGAGGCGGGGGGAGGAGCAGAGCGGAGCGCTATTGACAAATGCGCAATCAATGTTAGGAAACAAGCAGATTGAATAGCTACAGCGCTAATTAGGCAAAGCGCTATACAAGGCACAAAGCAGGCGAAAATAAATGCAAGTTTTTAAGAGCTTCTGAAACGGAGCAGCGCTACGATACCAGGTGTCTGCCAGGGAGCGACCACTCAGACCGTGAGGAGGATACCCAAAAAACCCATATCAGCCCTAAACTCTATATGTTCCCTTGCCACCCAAAACCCATGCCCACCCTAAACCCTAAAAAATCCCTTTGCACCCAAAAACTGACACCAAACCTACACCTTAAAAATTCCCTTGCGACCCAAAAACCCATACACCCAGTAAAATCTACAAAATCCTTTGCACCAAAAATCTTACACCCACCCTAAACAATAAAAAATTCCCTTGCCACCCAAAAACCCATACCCAGCCTAAACCCTAAAACATCCCTTACCACCTAAAAATCGATACCCACCCTAAATGCTAAAAATTCCCTGATCACCCGAACACCCATACCTACCTGAAACCATAACATTTCCCTTGCCCCCAAAAATCCACACCCACAGTAAGCCTTAAAAAAGCACTTTTTGCCTAAAAAGCTATACTCACGCTAAAACCTAAAAAATACCTTGCCAGACAAAAACCCATACCTACTCTAAACCCTAAAACTCGCAGTGAGGGACCCATTCAAAAATATTCGGGCAGAGGCACCCTGATAACAATTCTGCAAGGTCTGTATAAAAATAGGTCCAAAACCCATAACCTTCAGGACCTCCCATAGATATACCCAGCAAACTCTGTCAAACGCCTTGGCCGCGTCCACAGCGACAACGGCCAAGGGTTCTGTCCTCTGGTTAGCCAGGTCGATGTTACCTATAAGAAGCTGTATTTGTTCCTCCTGGATATGTCTACCTGCGACAAACCCTTTCTGATCTGGATGTATTAACTTAGGTATCAGCTTGGCCAATCTCTCTGCTAAAATGCCCATAAAGATCTTATAATCGGCATTCAGCAGGGAGATTGGGCGGTAAGAGTCTGCCTTTTTTGGATCCTTGCCTGGTTTCAGTATCAGAACTATTGTTGCCTCTTTCCAAGTGTTAGGGACCTTTCCAGCCAAACCATAGATTGAATTAAAGGTATCTTCCATTGGTTATAGGAGCTCCTCTTTAAGATGTTTGTATATTTCACTCGGGAGTGCATCTGATCCTGCAGCTTTTTAGGTCGAGCGACCTATCTCAATGCGCATGGGCATTGAGCGGGAGCTCGATATATAGCGTCTTAAACAGACTTTACCTAACTGGGCGATTTGGTGCTGTGCCCGTGGCTTTTAGGTCAATGCGCAAGCGCATTGACCTAAAATGCGCGTGCACATCACCAAATCGCCATCTGTTCCCTCAGCCGCACTCCTCCCACACCTTTGAAGTGAAGCTTAGCTTCACTTCAAAGGCCCCTGCTGCTTTCACACCCTCTCCCCGCTCCGCCCCCTCCCCTGCCCGCCGTGTCGCCTTTCTCCTCCCCCCTCCCCACAGCAATGCCCTCAAGTGTCCGGGAGCCCCGCGTCTGTCATAGTCTTCTTTTAAAGCAAAGGGGCTATTGTTGGGAGACGTCTGCAGACTGTGAGTTTTGCACTATCGTTTGTGTAAAAGACCTCTTCCTACCTAAAAATCGACACAATAATGCATGTCATACTAAACTATAGCACTAAATGCCAGTTTTGCATATCACATCATTACATATAATTTTGTTCTATTTTTCATAAATGTATGCGAACTAAAAGAAAAGAAAATTACACACATTTCACACACCTTTATAAATACTACCTGCTTAGTGACCTCTACCTTTTCCTCAAACTTTCTCCTGCTTGCTTTGTCTTTGTTCCATACATCACCGACGAGGCAGTAAGTGGGCTAATCAGCAAGCTCATGCTACCCTTCGACTGGTTTTGCCAACACTAACCTACTATAGCAAGTGCTTCGATGTCTTCTTTCTCCCTTCCCCATCATCCTCTTCCTTATCTTGCAAAGTTTGAAGTGCTCAACACCTTCCCAGTGAATCGGGTACAGGCAGAACTCTCAGCAAATAAATTCCTTCAGCCGCAGCTTGACACAAATGCATAAAACACTCACTGGATCTTAGCATTTGTGAAGGCCGTAAAGTGTGTGTTACTTTATGCTGGGGGGAAATTAGTAGTTGCTCTGCCATATAACGTAAAATAATAAAATGACCATGCCTAAGGCTATAGGCCTTGTTTGTTTATGTTAAAGCCAATAGGAGCGGCTTATTTTAGTGAAATGTCCATGTCATTTTGATAAAGGCAATAGGATTCTGAGTATTGTCACACCACACGTACCACAGGCTGGAATCCTGTCCCTTGATTTGTGATATCCTTAACGAAACCAGTAGGCACACCTTCTTGATAGTGAATAACTGTTCAGATTTTTGCTATAGGGATATAAAGGGGTTTTAATATTTTGAAGGGTATGGCTTGCTGGTGCAAACATTGTGCTTGAAGCCTCAGAGATAATCAGTACAGGCTCTCTTTAGAAGGTTTATTGCCCATTGTGACCTTTCCTTATAATATATATGACTTAAACACGTGTTATTCTGTGACACCCATTTATGAAGTGTTCCAAATTGTAATTCCACCTGCAATCCTGAACGTATATACAATTTTGCACATTGTATTTAGTTATGTGTGTAAAGTACGTTTCCATATTAAAGAAAGCTGTCATAGTCTTCTTTTAAAGCAAAGGGGCTATTGTTGGGAGACGTCTGCAGACTGTGTCCAGGAAACGGCCTTTTCCCAAAATGCACCCGAATAGCGGGCTTCATTTGGACAAACGGGACGGATATTTGCGAAGAGTGTACACATATTTATTTTACACTCCAGGGGAACACTTGTTCTAGTGTGTACCGTGTGCACAGCAAGCCGTTACCTGCGCACACACACGCCCACGGACACGCACACAATGGTGCAAACGCGCGGGCACAGACACATACAGAGAAACACACTCGCACGCATATAGACACACACACTACACACAATAGCACGCACATTCACATTAACGCAGGCACGTGCGAGCACACATACACACGAACATACATGTCATTTTGCAAAGTGACTCCCACAGATGATGATAAACACCCGCAGGCACGCATTCACATGGAAACAGTCGCAAACACACAAACACTTCTACAGCAGATGTCCCTTCAACCATTTTCTAACAAAGACTGACAGAGACACACAGACCTTCCCAGAATAAATGCACGTGAAAACGGACAGACACGCACCAGGACACACCACACAGACGCACACTGTAGGGGTGTAACAATGTCCTACCACTCACGCCTCCAGGGTCACCAGGTCACGTGCATGTTACCCACCTGTGTGCCACTGCTGTTATGTCAATAATGCCCAGCTCTGCTGATACAAGGCTTCTAGACAATATACACAACCACCCCATCCACCACCGCATCCACCATCACCACATCCACCGCATCCACCACCACCGCATCCACCACCACATCCACCATCACCACCACAGCCACCATCACATCCACCACCACCACATCCACCATCACCTCCACATCCACCATGACATCCACCACCACCAAATCCACCACCGCATCCACCACCACCACCACATCCACCACCACTTCCACCACCACCGCATCCACCACCACCACTTCCACCACCACCGCATCCACCACCACCGCATCCACCACCACCACCACATCCACCACCACCACATCCACCACCACCACCACACCCACCACCACTACATCCACTACCACCACCCCATCCACCACTACCACCACCACCGCATCCACCACATCCACCGCATCCACCACCACATCCACCGCATACACCACCACATCCACCATCACCACCACATCCACCATCACATCCACCATCACATCCACCACCACCACATCCACCATCACCTCCACATCCACCATGACATCCACCGCCACATCCACCACCGCATCCACCACCACCACCACATCCACCACCACTTCCACCACCACCGCATCCACCACCACCACTTCCACCACCACCGCATCCACCACCACCACCACATCCACCACCACCACATCCACCACCACCACTACATCCACCACCACATCCACCACCCCATCCACCACCACCACCCCATCCACCACCACCACTGCATCCACCACCACCACCGCATCCACCATCACTACATCCACCGCATCCACCACCACATCCACCATCACCACCACATCCACCACCACATCCACCATCACCTCCACATCCCCCATGACATCCACCGCCACATCCACCACCACCACATCCAACACCACCGCATCCATCACCACCACCACCGCATCCACCACCACACCCACCACATCCACCACCCCATCCACCACCACCGCCACATCCACCACCATCACATCCACCACCTCCACATCCACCACCACCACCACATCCACCACCACTTCCACCACCACTTCCACCACCACCGCATCCACCACCCCCACCACCACTATCCCCACCACCACTACATCCACCACCACATCCACCACAACCACCCCATCCACCACTACATCCACCACCACATCCACCACCCCATCCACCACTACATCGACCACCACATCCACCACCCCATATACCACCCCATCCACCACCACCACCGCATCCACCACCGCATCCACCACCACATCCACCGCATCCACCACCACATCAACCATCACCACCACATCCACCATCATATCCACCACCACCACCACATCCACCATCACCTCCACAACCACCACCACCACCACATCCACCATCACCTCCACATCCACCATGACATCCACCACCACCACATCCACCACATCTGCATCCACCACCACTGCATCCACCACCACCACACCCACCACCACTACATCCACCACCCCATCCACCACAACCACCACCCCATCCTCCACCACCACCACCGCATCCACCATCACCACATCCACCGCATCCACCACCACATCCACCATCACCACCACATCCACCATCACATCCACCACCATCACATCCACCACCACCACATCCACCACCACCACATCCACCATCACCTCCACATCCACCATGACATCCACCACATCCACCACCACCGCATCCACCACCACCACCAAACCCACCACCACTACATCCACCACCACATCCACTACAACCACCACCCCATCCACCACTACCACCACCACCGCATCCACCACATCCACCGCATCCACCACCACATCCACCGCATCCACCACCACATCCACCATCGCCACCACATCCACCATCGCCACCACATCCACCATCACCACCACATCCACCACCACCACCAAATCCACCACCACATCCACCATCACCTCCACATCCACTATGACATCCACCGCCACATCCACCACCATCACATCCACCACCGCCACATCCACCACCACCGCATCCACCACCACCACTTCCACCACCACCACTTCCACCACCACCGCATCCACCACCACCACATTCACCACCACCACCACTACATCCCCCACCCCATCCACCACCACCCCATCCACCACCACTACCACCACCACATACACCACCACCACCGCATCCACCATCACCACATCCACCACCACTACATCCACCACCACATCCACCACAACCACCACCACTACATCCACCACCACATCCACCACCTTATCTACCACCCCATCCACCACCACCACCGCATCCACCACCACATCCACCGCATCCACCACCACATCCACCATCACCACCACATCCACCATCATATCCACCACCACCACCACATCCACCATCACCTCCACAACCACCACCACCACCACATCCACCATCACCTCCACATCCACCATGACATCCACCACCACCACATCTGCATCCACCACCACTGCATCCACCACCACCACCACCACCACACCCACCACCACTACATCCACCACCCCATCCACCACCCCATCCACCACCACCACCACCGCATCCACCATCACCACATCCACCACCACGCATCCACCACCACATCCACCATCACCACCACATCCACCATCACATCCACCACCACCACATCCACCATCACCTCCACATCCACCATCACCTCCACATCCACCATGACATCCACCACATCCACCACCACCACATCCACCACCACCACCACACCCACCACCACTACCATCCACCACCACATCCACTACAACCACCACCCCATCCACCACTACCACCACCACCACCGCATCCACCACCGCATCCACCACAGCCACCGCATCCACCACATCCACCGCATCCACCACATCCACCGCATCCACCACCACATCCACCACCACATCCACCATCGCCACCACATCCACCATCACATCCATCACCCACCACCACCACCACATCCACCATCACCTCCACATCCCCCATGACATCCACCGCCACATCCACCACCACCACATCCACCACCGCCACATCCACCACCACCGCATCCACCACCACCACTTCCACCACTTCCACCACCACCGCATCCACCACCACCACATTCACCACCACTACATCCACCACCCCATCCACCACCACCCCATCCACCACCACTACCACCACCGCATCCACCACCACCACCGCATCCACCATCACCACATCCACCACCAACGCATTCACCACCACATCCACCATCACCACCACATCCACCACCAGCATCGCCACCACATCCACCACCACCACCACCACCACATCCACCATCACCTCCACATCCACCATGACATCCACCGATACATCCACCACCACCACATCCAACACCACTGCATCCATCACCACCACCGCATCCACCACCACCACCACTACATCCACCACCACATCCACCACAACCACCACCCCATCCACCACCACCACCACATCCACCATCACCTCCACATCCACCATGACATCCACCGCCACATCCACCACCACCACATCCAACACCACTGCATCCATCACCACCACCGCATCCACCACCACCACCACTACATCCACCACCACATCCACCACAACCACCACCACATCCACCACAACCACCACCCCATCCACCACCACCACCGCATCCACCACTACATCCACCACCACCACCGCATCCACCACCACCACCGCATCCACCACCACATCCACCGCATCCACCACCACATCCACCGCATCCACCACCACATCCACCATCACCATCACATCCACCATCACCTCCAGCACCACCACCACATCCACCATCACCTCCACCACCACCACCACATCCACCATCACCACCACCATCACCACATCCACCATCACCTCCACATCCACCATGACATCCACCACCACCACATCCACCACATCCACCACCACCGCATCCACCACCACCGCATCCACCACCACACCCACCACCACTACATCCACCACCACATCCAATACCACCACCACCCCATCCACCACTACCACCACCACCGCATCCACCACCACCTCCGCATCCACCACATCCACCGCATCCACCACCACCACATCCACCGCATCCACCACCACATCCACCATCACCACCACATCCATCATCACATCCACCATCACCACCACGTCCACCATCACATTCACCACCACCATGACATCCACCGCCACATCCACCACCACATCCAACACCACCACATCCACCAACGCCACATCCACCACCACCACCACATCCACCACCACATCCACCACCACTTCCACCACCACTGCATCCACCACCACCACCACTTCCATCACCACCGCATCCACCACCACCACGTCCACCGCATCCACCACCACATCCACCACCGCATCCACATCCACCACTTCCACCGCATCCACCACTTCCACCACATCCACCACCACCACATCCACCACTTCCACCGCATCCACCACCACCACATCCACCACCACATCCACCACCTCATCCACCACCGCATCCACCACCACCACATCCACCATACCCACCACCATCACTTACACCACCACTTTCACCACATCCACAACCACCACCACCACATCCACCACCACTTTCACCACATCCACAACCACCACCACATCCACCACCACCGCATCACCACCACATCCACCACATCCACCACCACCGCATCCACCACCACATCCACCCCCACATCCACCACCACCACCACATCCACCACCACCATATCCCCCAGATCCACCACCATCACATCTATATGTGTGTGACTATGTGTGTGTTTAGGTGCAAATGCAATGTTCTTGGATTTTTCGTCACAATAAAATACACTGAACATAATCTTCACAAAAGGTATTTACAAACGTTTAAGCTATTGCCATTATAAATTACAATAACTTTTATTTAAGTATTAATTATTTACAAAATTAAAAGCCATTGTTATTTGTAATATCAATACATCTAAGTCACGTAAATACAACACACATTGCATTACAAATGCTATAGGTGTCACATTTGCAAAAGTTAAAACTATTGACATTGTAACTGACAAAGCTATTAATTTTGCTACTTTCAAAACCAACACATAAATAAAAAAAGTGTCATTTACAATACCAATAGCTCAAACTTTCCTAATGCGAGACCTATTGCATTTCCAATGCTTGTTTGTTCTTGGATTTATTTATCTGAGCTACGATCTCCTCTGACGTAATGGGGGCATCTAAGTTGTTTTTGCTTTCTTCCGAGAGTACTGGGAGTTGTTTTTTGCTAAGAAATGACTGAATCAAACTTGGAGGGGGGAGCCAAGTCTTCCCTGTACAGTTCTGAGAACATAGAGAGAAGACAGGTCTGTATATCTTCGGTCTTATTTGAAATTTCCCCGCTGGCGTTTATTTTAAGTTCTTTTATGTCATTCCTAGCTCGGTCTGTTCTGGCTTTCCATGCTAATAAAGCACCAACCTTTTCTCCATATTCATAATTCTGCATCTTACTAGTATCCCACAGTGCCCTGCATTTGGCTTCTAGTCTCCCTCTATATTCTGATCTAGCCTCTTCCAACTTCCCCAAGATTTGAGTGAGTTGCTCCCGGTCCCCATTTGCTAGCTCTGTCTCTTTCTCTCTCCAAGCCATTAATCCTCTCTTCGATACCCTTTAGTTCCCCCGCTTCAATCTTGTTCTTATAACAGATGACTCCGTGGAGTTTCCCCATGAGCCAGGCTTTATAGGCGTCCCAGACTACATCGGGTGTTGTTGAGTCGGAGTTCAACATGAAGAACTCCAAGGTCAAGGCTTGTACCGCGGCAATCACATCGGGGTCCTGAAGCTTAGTCCTGTTAAGGGTCCACCTTAGCGACCGCCGCTGCACCTCCTTGATCTGATATACAATATGTAAAGGTGCATGGTCAGACAAATGACTCGGGAGCACTGAAATCTCCCCTATGTTAGCTAATGAACCTCTATCTAAAAGAATATAGTAAATCCTGGAGGAATGACAGTACTTTTTGCTATAAAAGGTAAAACCCTTCTCGTTTCCTTTTATTTCCCTCCATAGATCAACTTGGTCCATATCGTGGATCATGTTAACTAATGCCCGACGTACCTTCACTGCACCTTTATAATGACTTAAATTAGACCTATCCTTAAGGGAGTCGATCAGGACATTAAAATCTCCCCTATCACATATGGTGGCGGCTCCAGCATCAATACCGATTGTAATTTATCGATATAATCTGGATCGTCCGAATTTGGACCATAAAATGAGGCACAGACCATATCACGATTTTCAAATGCTAGTGTAACAATCAACCATCTACCAGAGGAGTCTGACTGTGCTTTTTTTATATCACAGGGCGTCCCTTTTCTAATTAATATGGCGACCCCTCTATTTTGGGCTGTTTGTTTTGAAGCACCAAAGCTCTTTACTCAAGTAACCTTTGAGAAGATTGCGATGCTTTCTTCATAGCTCAGATGTGTCTCCTGTAACAGACATATTTGTGCAGTTGACAATTCTAAATGTTTAAGAATAAGCCTCTGCCTCCGAGGGCATCTTAAGCCATTGACGTTCCACGAGATAAATATTGCCCCACTATTCCTTGGAGTCACAGCTGCCATCGTCCTCTTTTCCTACCCGTGAGCATCGACCCTTTTTTGAGGCAAGATTTAACACAGTTATACAAATGGTTTAGATGAGGTTGAATTTATTTTCCTTTTTTCCCACTGCTCCCCCACCACGTGCCCCCCCTCCTACCCAGCCCCCCCCCCCCACCCCGTGCCCCCTCTGCCCATGAGGAACCCTCCCTACTAATAGGCGAAAGCCTATTTAGCCATCTATCCCCTCCATGGAGCAACTGTATAATCACAGTTATTATTTATAAAAATTCCTGCTAGTTGCACATCATTTTAGTTAAAGACCCGCTTAATCTATCTTAGTCTATTTCGCTCCCTGCCCCTCTTTTCTGTCTCTAATCTTGGCTATAAGAGCGTCAGCTTCCTCCCCTGACCTGATCTGGTGCATGTGGTTGTTCCACATTACTCTCAGCTGTGCCGGAAACTTCAACTGTGCCTTAGCTCCTAAGCTATTTAACTCCTCCAGTCTTTTCCCCAACTGCCACTGCCTTGCTGCAGTGATATGTGAAATGTCAGATCTTATATGAAAAGTAAAGGGGTTGGAACTGTTGAAGTGTATGGAGCCTACTTTTAATGCAGTAGAGAGAATCTGTTCTTTTATGGAGTATGTCAAAAAATTAACCAGAATTTTTCTGGGTTTCTGCTTTGTAAGATTTCTCTAGAAAGGGTCACGATGCACTCTCTGTATGTAATGCAACAGGTCCACCTCTGGCATATCTTTTAAAACTGTCCCCTTCAATAGAGCTATGACAAACCCCTTGATACCCCCCCCCCTCCAAAGACTCTGGCACATTCTGGATTCTCAAATTGTCCTGACGCGAATAATTTTCCAAGCGCTCAATGTCTTCCTTAAGCTCTTTGTTCTGTGCAGATAGCTTAGTGACCTCTGCCTCGGTAGTCCTCATCGACTCCTTAATCTTAGGAAGCTCCAACTCCATTACCTCAGTCCTGAGAGTAACTTCATCTACACTCTTGGTCAGTTCTTCACACAAAGCCTTTATTGCTGCTTGGTTGGCCTCAGAGACTGTAAATCGGTTGGCCATCTCGGCTTGATTGGTTTCAGATACTTTAAACCTACTAGTGATTTTTTCCTTCATGGCCAATAGGATATCGGCCAGCGAACCTGCATTTGCATATGGTTTATCTGTATGGTACACAACACCCGTACCTGAACTATCAGAAGGGTCAGACCGATTTTCAGAAACATCTTGTGCTATATTCGACATATCTGTGCTTCTGGCCGATATTATGGCGCTCTGCGTGTCCTTTGGGCCTTCCTCCTCTAGAGCTGAATATCGATTGTTTAAACCGATGTCCGCATGTACTATTACTTCTACGTCTACTGGGGCAGAACAGTTATCAATGCTGTTCCCATTGATACCTCCCTGTATCGGGCCCTTTAAGGAGTTTATCTCTGGGTTTATCTCTGAGATAGCTGAGGTGGACTGAGAGTACTGAGAGGCCTGGGTGCCCTTACTGTTCTGTACAGACTGAATGTTAGATGCTTGCTGGACTGATCGGGCTTCCAAGGGGGGGCAGCTGGAGGCAGAGGTTGTAGTAATGGTACTAGACATTACTTTATAATAAGATTTAAGTAAGGGGCTAACTTTTATATTTACTTCTGCCACTTTTGCCCCTTTATTTTTCCCCCTGCTTTTGATGGTTTTGGGGCTTAAATACTCTTCAGAGGTGTTTAGCTTGGTTTTCCCCCTTCTTGCCCGTTCCTTCACTACCAAAATAGGGGGTGAAATGCGTGGTGGATAAACAGGTTTTCCCTTGGATGTATTAAACGCTGTCCTGGCTCTTAGTGTGTATCTGTTCTTTCTCTCTGGAGTCTGGCTTTCCTCGATGTTACTGGCCCCAGTTACGCTCTCTTTGGCGTCTTTGCCCTTGTCACAGCCTCCCTCTACATCCATACACCTTACCAAATCACTTGTGACGTTATTACCACTGAATTGGTAAAGGTTTAATCCTTGGAGAGCGCTGGCACATATATCACTCTCCCCCCCCTCTCTCCCTCGGCTGCTCTCTGCCTCACGTATTGCACAGCCTGCACTGCTTTGCCCCCGTGTCAACCCGCTACTTGTGTTTTTTAATTCTGCTTTCCTCGCCGCCTCAGCTCCGCAGACACTCCCGCTGGCTCTGCCGCCGCTGACCCGGAACACCAGCAGTGCGGAATCACGCCTCCTCCTCAGCCTGGCCGCCTCCTCCCACCGCCAGTGTCGGTTCCCAGAGACGTCGTTACCGCTCTCAAGCAGTTCGCGGTCACTGCCCCAACTGCGCTTGTCTCCGCTGATCTCCCACCTCTCACCCTTGCCTGACCGGCGAAAACCAAGATTCGGGGGCATTCTCGGCCAGCCAGCCGCAGCTACGGTAAAATTCAGTGGAGTTCAATTTAATTACGGTACAGGGATATATTACGAAGTTATACAGAGTGCAGGATATAATTATATGGATCTTTATAAAAAATACATTTTCTACGCAGGAAAACTAGCTACTCCATAGGTAGGGGAAGGTGACCACGGCCGTTCAGCTAGCGGCCGCCATGTTCCTCGTAACCCTGCCCCCCATGAAAGATAGTCACCAATCAAAAAAAAAAAAACAATTTCTTTTTTTAAACATCCATTAAGACACTTATTTAAACATGTAAACTTCCATCGACCTTTACATATACATATATAAAACATTTATTTTTCAGAAAGACACACATTCACTGGATGGTGTCATCAGTGATGTCATGAGTGATGTCACTGACCATGTCATGAGTGAGGTAATATGTGACGTCATCAGCAGTGCATTGCAGGCGCGCAAGTTATAGTGAGTCCAACTAACTATAACGTGGGAATTTCAATGGTTTTATGTCAGTAAAATTTCCAGCTAACTATAACTGGTGTCAAACCTATGGTTTTTTCAGTGAATTTAATAGGTTTTTTAAATGCTAATTCCTAACTATAACTGGTGTGAAACCTATGGTTTTTTCAGTGAATATATATATATATATATATATATATTAAATAAACAAATGCACTTGTGCTTCCGAAGGGCACACTCGACAATCCAGCCATCCAGCTTGTTGGCCTCTTGCAGCTCTGCTACCCATCGTGCCAGCATTCAACCATGTCCCGACGGGTTTTGAGGCCCTTCCGCCTCTTCTTCATGGTGTCTGTAATGAGGAAGCATACATATCTCACCCCTTCACACAACAAATGTATTCACTCACCCCCATCCCACAGCATCTGTGACAATTTGCCAAACTTTCCAAAGTGGAATGGAGAAATTATGGGGGACGTGAAACAATTGAGAAATTTCTGAGATATAATAGGCGTATCAATTTAGGAAATATATTCCTGCGAAGATTTTCACGTCTCACAACTGATAATTAAAGCCTAAATATGCCTTCCTCCCACTAAAGAGAGACTGGACGAAAATTCAAAATGAACCAGTCTAGAGAGAAGAGTACTGAGAGAAGCGATAGGAAAGTGCCATCTCCCAAGACTATAAAACACACTCAAACCTTCGGAATCACCCTGCAGACAGGGCAAAGTCCAAAACTAGTCATCTGTTTCTCACACATGAGACACTGCCCTAGACTCACACTTTAATTAACGTATTAGACTGGAATGGGAAGCAGTGACACAGTCCACTCAGAAACAAGGGTGCCCTATAAAACTGGCATGCTACACTTTGTTAGAATCTATGTGTAATTCCTGGCCGTCTGTACCAAATGAGGCAAAAACAAGGAGAAGATGCACTACACAAAGCTCGACTGTCAACTACACCAAGTCATGTGACTCAGAGACAGGCTGCAGCCACTAAATGGCTAAGTCAGGACAATGCCAACTTTCTAAAAGTAAAAACAAGATGATGATGGAAGGAGTGTTGAAACTATTCAGACATCCATTCCCAGTCACAGATCTGGGTTGAATCCATCATTGTTCTTCAGGTCACTTCAGCACCCCAGTTCAGACCCAGCTATATGCAAATCAGTCTTGACCTTGTGCCTCATGGGAACAGTCCAGACCGAACTGCCAAGACACATCTTCCTTGGACCGGAAACAAGCATCCTGGGACCAGTTGCTGGGTAACATAACTCATCAACCAGGCTAGCTTGAATCCAATGGCAAAGTGAGCAAGTGACCCACGTCTGGGCATAGGGTGAACAAAGCAAACACAAGGAGATGATGTACGAAGTGCTGAAACTTTTCAGACACTCACCTCAAGTCACAGAAAGCTGATTAGTGGCATTACTCTGAAATCAGTCCCAGGATGCTTGTTTCCATTCAGGTTAGACTGTTCCCATGAGGAACAGGGTCACGACTGATTTGTACATGCCTGAGTCTGAACTGGGGTGGCAAAGTGAGCTAAAGAACGATGATGGATTCAACCCAGATCTGTAACTGGGGGGTGAGTGTCTGAAAAGTTTCAGCGCTCCGTCCATCATCTCCTTGTGTTTGCTTTGTTCGCCCTAAGTTGGCAGGGTATGCCCAGGCGTGTATCTCTTGCTCACTTTGCCACTGGATTCAAGCTAGCCTGGCTGATTTGGGGTGTTACCCCGAAACCAGTGCTAGGATGCTTGTTTCTGGTCCGGGGAACACCTGACTTGACGGGACTGTTCCAATGAGGAACAGGCTCAATGCTGATTTCCATATGCCTGTGTCTAAATTGGGGTGATGAAGTGAGCTAATGAATGATGATGGCTTCAACCCAGATCTGTGACTGGGGGGAGTATCTGTAAATGTCAGTGCTTTGTCCATCAGCTTCTTGTGTTTGCTTTGTTCACCCTAAGTTGACACTGGATTCAAGCTAGCTTTTCTGATGAGGGGGTGTTACCTCAAAACCGATCCCAGTATGCTTGTTTCCGGTTTAGGGAAGACCTGGTTCGGCACTTCGGGCTGGACTGTTCTCATGAGGAACAGGGTCAAGATTGATTCGCATATGGCTGGGTCTGAACTGGGGTGGTGGCTGGAGAATGATGATGGATTTAACTCAGGTCTGTGATTGGTGGTGAGTGTCTGAAAAGTTTCAGCACTCCGTCTATCATCTCCTTGTGTTTGCTTTCTTTGCCCTAAATTGGAAGGGAATGCCCAGTCATGGGTCCCTTGCTCACTTTGCCTCTGGATTCAAACTAACCTGGCTGTTGAGGGGTGTTACCAGGATGCTTGTTTACAGTCAAGGGAAGACCTGGCCTGGCAGTTAGGGATAAATTATTCCCATGAGGCACAGGGCCAAGACTGATTTGCATAAAGCTGGATCTGATCTGGGATGGTGAAGTGAGCTAAAGAACAATTATGGATTCAACCCAGATCTGTGACTTAGGGTGTGAATCTGAAAAGTTTCAGCGCTCCGGCATCATGTCATTGTTTTTGCTTTGTAGGAGAACCAGACAGCCAGCTATTTTCCTTCATACATCAAAAGTCAGACTGCAGAAATGTGGCCTTCTCCTGTCTGTGCACACCGAAAACAAAATTCAGTTAAACACTTTTTGAAAATGTGTGATGGTTTCTTAGATCAGCAGGAATGCAAAGACTAGTCACTTATACATTATAGTCAGGGTCACTAGAATTATGCAAATCAAATTTGCAGTCATGGTGTTTTCTGCATAAGTATAGTTTTGCCCCCTTACCTACATAATCTATCATCTGCATTATTCATAATCTGCAGATTTTAACACAAAAATTATTGCTATCGCAAATGAATAAAAAGTTTGTAAAACACAGCAACACGTGTTGTTGCGCAGTGAAAGGCCCTCCGCAAAGGTTGAGTGATCACCTTTTTGTTGCATATTGCTGTATTTGGGTGTTAAACAGATACTAACGATGTTAAACTTTTGCCCAAAAAAATGAGGTAATACAATCACAAAATGTGCTGTATTATGCTGCATAACTTGCCTTTTCTTGACACATAATTTAGTCAAACCTGTCACATAATTTGGGGTCCCCCTGGTGCATAATTCCAGCGCCCCTGAATGGAGTGTACTGGACTGGATATGCCAACCTAACCAGAGAGAACTTCAGGAATTATTTTGAGCACATTCCCAGTCACAAAAAGCTCATTTTACCAAACGGAGCTTTACTTTTGCCATGCTTTCTAAACTTCTAAACTGAGAGTCAATTAATTAGCCAAACGACAATGCTTTTTTCGCAGATAATGTTATCCCATATTGATTATGTTACTAGGGAGCATGGATTTGCTGAGTCTGTCCTCTTCTTTTTTCACCATCTGTACCCTGAAAACTTCAACAGATTTAGCATGTGTCCGGTTTTAAGTAATGGGCTGCTGGAGACAGAGGAAAGCAGGTTCATGTGTTCTAGTGCAGTGTTAGCTAGCTCCCCCAAACCAAAAGAAATTTCGTTAACACAGATTATACTGTGTAAAGGTTGCATTGAATTTCTCTTACTGTATCGTGGACAGTATTGGAGAATGCTTGCATTTAAGATATGTAAGGTATGCAGTGGCCCTGAGTCCATGCATAATTTTCTACGTCTATGTTCAGGGAACACTAGGGTTTTTGATTTTCAAAATTTGGTTGCCATGAATATTGGACATTTTAATATTTTTTATGCATCCTGTGATTTTTTTGTTCCCATGTATATTGATACAAAAAGTTCTAGAATGAAAAGGATAAAAGTGGAATTTTATGAATTATTCTTTAAGAGTGCAGTGTTTATGTGCTAACATCAAGGAGTGGCTTATGAGACCATAGTGCCAAGAAGCCACGCAGTTTACAATTGAAAATTTGCAAAGTCAGACATTTTCCCTACTCACCTACTGAATTGAAATAAGGGAAAACGCACAAGCGAATACAAAGCATTTCACTGTCTGTGCTTTTCAAAGTACTCCCTCTCTAAAGCACCAGCACCTAAAACTAATTATACATTTCAAATTAGAAATATTGGGTTGCTCCAGTCATGGACACTTAACAGTTTACTTAAATTGGCATATAGTTGACGATGGGTTATTTCAGAATGAATTTCCAGCCAGCGCTTAAAGGTGCAAAAATGACAATGTTTAAAGGTCCGAGAATGTGAGTTTCGTTCACCTTTTCACTCCTAACAGGATAGTATGTGTCATTGGCGTTAGCAATGTGTTCTTTGCCTTTGCAGATTTTTTCCTTTCCTCCTTCGTGAAGAGCCCCTTCACTGCCCGTTCTCCTTGGCAGCCCTTCCCCCCTGAAGGTGTGCTGGGTGTGGACCCTGCAGTGCAAGAGAGCCTCTATTGTCATGCTCTTGGCTGGGAAAGAGGTGTGAAGGGGAGCTTCCTTCAGCGCTGCATGACAAAGACATTGACTTTGCCGGCTCCGTCAGGCCTCTTTCAACCCACACCCCCAGGGTTTGCAGAGCTGAGAGCCTTCCCCAGCAGTCTGATTTCTCAAGCTGTCCGCGAGGATACTTGTTTTGTGCCTTTATTTTTAGTGTGCACGCATTCTTTGAGCCTCCGGGGCTTCCTCTCATTAATTAGCCCCTTTCTTCTTGCATTCTCACTCCTAAAAGTCCAGTTTGCTCACTGCGTTTGTACGAGAAAGTAGATCTCTGTCCTAGATGTAAAGTTTACACTTAGGAAGGCATGTGTTCATAAAATATTCTGTATTCAGGACTCATGAGTAAACTTTTGAAACCATTGTTAATAATGCTTTCATTTCTGAAATATCAACTGACGCAGGCCACACAAAGGCTTTTCCAAATACTTAAAGCAGATTTTTACGATGGGATCCACGTTTATTTTCCCAGGGTATCCACTAGTTTTTAAGTATAGTTCCTGGTGAGTGCACGAAAGGTGCATAGATATGAAAGCAGCTTGTAAATGAAAGTTGCGCTTGTTCCAAAACTCACTGAGACTAGGAAAAACATTTGTTATTATGAAGTGCTTGTGCATGAACAGTGTGAGCACAAAACATGTGCTCTCATGAAACAATTGTGCGCCTGAATAAAGTGTACATAAATTACATTTGTGGGAGAAAACAGTGGCCTATAAAAAAAGTGCGCTTACGGCAGAGCGCACCCATGAAAGAAAGCAGTGTGTGCATTGGCGAACATGTGCATAAAGGCATTATGTGCATGAATCCAATGCATGCATTAAATTAGTTTAGACACAATAATGTGCAGGAGACAACAGTGTGCATGAACTGCACTTTTCCATTCAAGCACTTTATATCACATTTTCACCCTTCCATTCACCCACTGATATCCACCATTTCAACTTTGCATTCTGTCATCCATTCATTCTTTCGTCTATCATTTAATCTACATCCATCCATCCACTCTGCCATCCATCCATTATAATCCATCCATTCACTCTGCCATTAATACAGTCTGCCATCCACCCCTCCATTCTGCCATCCATCATCCATTCACACATCCAGCTAATCCGCCATCTATTCTTTCATCTTTTAACACACCCTACCATCACTTTACTTTCCCATTGTTTACCTGTCCATCAAACTATCCATCCAACCCATTAACTCTGATATCCTTTCACCTATCCATCCACCTATTCATTTACTCACCCATCCATCCATTCATCCACCCAACCTTTTATTCTGCCATCCTGCCCATCCACCTATCCCTTTTCTCATCCTTTCACCCACTCATCTAGCTACCCACCCACTCATCTACTCACCCACTCATTCATCCATCCATCCTTCCACCCTTCCTTTCATTCAATATTTCTTCCATCTTTCTCTTTTCTATTTGTGCACTTTTCGTTCTTCAGTCCTCCTGCTTGCTCTTTTATTAACCTTATATTCCATTTTCGAGTTAATTATGAACTTTTGTCTGCAGAGTTGCATACATAGGAGGCCAAAAAAGAACCCCAAACCTGCTTTAGTTGCTAAAGTGGTGGTTCACGACATCACTAATTGTCTCCCCCTATGTATCTCATCCAAAGTGCTTTGAGGCTACTGCAAGGTGGGCATAACATTGCTTCAGTTAGCTGCCTGAAAGAATGTAGCCTTTACCACAAAACAACACTATTCTCTCCCTCATCTAGCCATCATCTCAAAGAACTTATTCCTTGTTGCATAGTAATATTTAAACAAGGGCAAAGCAATATAAAGGGCCTGCATTTTTGGTATAAGCATTAAACTAACAATTGCCTTTGATGCCCCTAGGTTACTTGCCAAAAGCAAGAAAATCAGTTTATATTGTATTGCATTGTATTACACCTTCATGCTTGAATTGTTCCTCTCTAAGACACTTTACACCTCTCTACGATTCTTTATTCCACTCTGCACCACTTTAGTCCTCATTACTTTACATTGCTTCACTCTTCTCCACTCTGACACTTTATTCCTCTCTGCAACACTTTGCTCCACTCTGCTCCACTTAACAACACTATACCCCATTCTACTCCTCGATACAACACTTTACTCCACTCTGCTCCGTCTGCTCCACTCTACTAAACTTTATGACATTTTACTCCACTCTACAACACTTTACTCCACTCTACAACACTTTGCTCCACTCTACAACACTTTGCTCCACGCTATGACACTTTACTCCACGCTATGACACTTTACTCCACGCTATGACACTTTACTCCACGCTATGACACTTTACTCCACGCTATGACATTTCGCTCCACTCTACGCCACTGCACAATACTTTACTTCACATTTCTCTACTCTGTCCACTCTGACACTTTACACCTCTACATGACACTTTGCTCCACTTTACAACACTATACTCCATTCTACTCCTCTATACAACACTTTACTCCACTCTGCTCCATCTGCTCCACTCTACTCCACTTTATGACATTCTACTCTACTCTACAACAATTTACTCCACTCTAAAACACTTTACTCCACTCTAACATTCTACTATACTTTACTCCGTTGTGCTATACTTTAGAACACTATACTCCATTCTACTCCTCTCTACAACACTTCACTCCACTCTGCGCCTCTCCGCTCCACTCCACTCCAAAACACTCCACTCTACGACACTTCACAATACTCCTCTCTCCTCTATGCCACTCCAGAACTCTCCAGTCTATACTCCTCCATTCTACACCGCTCTATTCCACGACACTTTACAACACTCCACAAAACCCCACAACACTCATCTCCCTCTCTGTTACTTCCCAATCCTCCACTCCACTCTCCTCCCCTCCGCACCACTCCACTCTACTGCACTCTACTCTACAACACTCCGTGACATTCCACCACACTCCACTCCATTCAACTCCATGACACACCACTCTATCTAACTCCTCTCTATACCATTCCAAAACCCTCCGCACCACTCTACTCTACACCACTCCACGTCACTCTAAGCTACTTCATGCCACGTCACTCTATGCCTCTTCATTCTTCCACACTTTACTCTACTTTGGAGTATGCTGGTGTAGAAAATGACTAAACACACATTGGCAGAGCCAATAACTCTTGCATAGGTGAGACCTTATGCCTTTGTCAATTCTTGCTACGATTGCTCTTCATCCACACTTGGGAATGTCAACAAACTGTGTTAACTTGGGAAACCTTTGGAACTGTTTTTACATTAAGCCGTTCAAATGTTTTTAAAATGATAATTACATATAATGGCGATATACGAATATATCTTCTAAGCAGTTTACTATTAATATAAGAACTTTCCTTTTCGTTTAAAAATATATTTCCCCATACTGTGGGCATAACGTTACTTCAGTTCGCTACCTGTGAGAATGTAGCCATTACCGCAAAATACCGCTAGTCTCTCACTCATTTAGCCATCATAAAACATGTATTCCACATTGCTTATTAATATTTAAACAAAGGCAAAGCAATAGAAAGACTTTGTTTTGCTGGTAGGTACTAGCATTAAAATGTAACAATAGGCATTGAAGCCTCTAATTTTTCTTGCCAAAAACAATCAAATCAGTTTATTTGTATAGCATTCTATTGCACCATCATTTTTTATTTGCAAATGAGGATACAATGTCAACAGTGAAGTATTCTGGGTTTCAAAACTGACCACAATTGCTTTTAGCAATGTTATCAAACCACCAACAACATATAGACCCAAAATGTCAAAATTCAAAAGCTTCATGTCAATAAAGGTTTATTTTTATAAATAGAGAAAAGGTTCATTTGAATGAAAAATACTTTGATACACATAGTGCTATGCAGCTTTTACTTTGAAAAGTCTGTTTTTATGCTGCTAATATGTGTTTCTGTTGAGCAAAGTGTATTTAAGTGTAAAGTGTGGCTATGACTATGGCTTGGTGTTTTTGTATGAATATGTCATCATGACAAAGCAGTGCATTTTTAAGTCTGGCTGAACATACATGTGGCATACTCTGCCAATCAACATCATGTAATCAAATCAGTTCCTACAAAAGAATTCCATAATTGTCACAATTCTAACATAATACTTGCAAAGGCAGAAATTCAAAAATTCTGCTTAACTCTGTAGTCCTAAAAAAGGTGGTCGGGTGCTCTGATCTACTGCAAAGGTATCAAACAACTTGGCACAATGGTAATTTGCGCATCCCACACTTTCCCTTGTCACAAATTTCTGGTGCTTGCTCTATTCTCTGCATATTGTTCTGCTCTTTAAATCACTTAAAATAAATATTATTGTGATATTCGAATATATCTTTTAATAAGTCACTAATTTTATAAGACATCCCTTGTCTGTTAATATATATTCTTCCCCATGCTGCGGGCATGACATTGCTTCCGTTCACTGTATGCAAGAACGTAGCCCATAGCGCAATATAACTATTCACTCACACACCTCTAGCCATTATCTAAAAGAACATATTCCATAGTGCATATTAGTATGTGAACAAAGGCAAAGCAACATAAAAACTCTGAATTCCTGATACAAGCATTGAAATGCAACAATAGGCATTGATGACGCAAGGTTATGGGCAAAAAACGATGACATCAGTTTATATCCTATTGCAGTGCAATGCACCATCATTATTTAATTGCAGCTTCAGATCAAAAGGCAATTGTGAAGTATTTTGGGCTTAGAAATTTAACCTAATTGCTTTTAGCTTTAAGTCTAAATTAAAATAGCTTCATGCAAATAAAAAAATAATTTTAATAAATAGAAAGGTTAATTTTCATGAAAATATTTGAATAATTACAGGACTGTGCAGCTTTCCCTTTGAAACGTCTGTCCCTTGTGCTGCTAGCATGAGATTCTGGTGAGCAAGCGTGTTTAAAATGCAAAGTGTGTTTAAGACTGCAATACCATCACCGGTCTACGGGGGCAGAGCTGAGCACAAATATAAACACACTTGATGTAACACAGGTCCCCACAAGGCAGTTTTTTTAAAAGTTGTAAAAATTGACACAGATGTTACTTAAGCCATTTTTTATCATTTAGAAGACATTGCCTTGTGGGGACTTGGGTTCAAGTCCCCACAGTGCACTCAAGTCCCCACAGCGTGAGTGTGTTATCACACCCAAGTCCCCACAAGGATAGTAACACAAACCCAGAGCCCCCCACCACACACACACACACAGAGCCCCACACACACATACAGAGCCCCCCACACACACACACAGAGCCCCCCCCACACACACACACACACACAGAGCCCCCCACACACACACAGAGCCCCCCACACACACACAGAGCCCCACACACACATACAGAGCCCCCCACACACACACACACAGAGCCCCCCCCACACACACACACAGAGCCCCCCCCACACACACAGAGCCCCACACACACACACACAGAGCCATCCCCCCCACACACACAGAGCCCCCCACACACACAGAGCCCCCGACACACACAGAGCCCCCCACACACACAGAGCCCCCCACACACACAGATCCCCCACACACACAGAGCCTCCCCCCACACACAGTGAGACACACATAGAGCCCCACACACACATAGAGCCCCACACACACACAGAGCCCCACACACAGAGCCCCACACACAGAGCCCCACACACAGAGCCCCACACACAGAGCCCCACACACAGAGCCCCACACACAGAGCACCACACACAGAGCACCACACACAGAGCACCACACACAGAGCCCCACACACACACACAGAGCCCCACACACACACACACAGAGTCCCCCCACACACACCGAGCCCCCCACACACACACAGAGCCACACACACACAGAGCCCCCCCACACACACAGAGCCCCACACACACTCACAGAGCCCCACACACACTCACAGAGCCCCACACACACACACACAGCCCCACACACACACACACACAGAGCCCCCCACACACACACAGAGCCCCCCCACACACACAGATCCCCCCACACACACAGATCCCCCCCACACACACAGCCCCCCACACACACAGCCCCCCACACACACAGCCCCCCCCACACACAGAGCCCCTCACACACACAGAGCCCCCCCACACACAGAGCCCCCCTACACACACAGAGCCCCCCGACACACACACAGAGCCCCCCCCCCACACACAGAGCCACCCACACACACAGAGCCCCCCCACACACAGAGCCCCCCACACACAGAGCCCCCCACACACAGAGCCCCCCACACACAGAGCCCCCCACACACAGAGCCCCCTACACACAGAGCCCCACACACAGAGCCCCCCACACACACACAGATCCCCCCACACACACACAGAGCCCCCCACACATACAGATCCCCCCCCCCCCCACACACAGCCCCCCACACACACAGAGCCCCTCACACACACAGAGCCCCCCCACACAGAGCCCCCCTACACACACACACAGAGAGCCCCCCCGACACACACAGAGCCCCCCCCACACACACAGAGCCACCCACACACACAGAGCCCCCCCACACACACAGAGCCCCCCCCCACACACAGAGCCCCCCCACACACAGAGCCCCCCACACACAGAGCCCCCCACACACAGAACCCCCTACACACAGGGCCCCACACACACAGGGCCCCACACACACAGAGCCCCACACACACAGAGCCCCCCACACACAGGGCCCCACACACACACACTGAGCCCCACACATACACACTGAGCCCCACACACACACACTGAGACCCACACACACACACACAGTGCCCCCCCACACGGAGCCCCCCCACACACAGAGCCCCACACACACACACACAGTGCCCCCCCACACGGAGCCCCCCCCACACACACAGAGCCCCCCCCACACACACAGAGCCCCCCCCACACACACAGAGCCCCCCCCACACACACAGAGCCCCCCCCCCACACACACACAGAGCCACACACACACACAGAGCCCCACACACACACACACACAGAGCCCCCCACACACACACACAGAGCCCCACACACACACAGAGCCCCCCACACACACAGAGCCCCCCACACACACACAGAGCCCCCCACACACACAGAGCCCCCCTACACACACACAGAGCCCCCCCACACACACACAGAGCCCCCCCCACACACACAGAGCCCCACACACACATACAGAGCCCCACACACACACACACACACACAGAGCCCCCCCCCACACACACAGAGCCCCCCACACACACACAGAGCCACCCCCCCACACACAGAGCCCCCCACACACACACAGAGCCCCCCACAAACAGAGCCCCCCACACACACAGAGCCCCCACACACACAGAGCCTCCCCACACACAGAGCCCCCCACACACAGTGAGCCACACATAGAGCCCCCCACACACACACACAGAGCCCCACACACAGAGCCCCACACACAGAGCCCCACACACACACACAGAGCCCCACACACACACACAGAGCCCCCCACACACACACAGAGCCCCCCACACACACAGAGCCCCCCACACACACACACAGAGCCCCCCACACACACACAGCCCCACACACACACACAGAGCCCCCCCCACACACACAGAGCCCCACACACACAGAGCCCCACACACACACACAGAGCCCCACAAACACACACAGAGCCCCCCACACACACACAGCCCCACACACACACACAGCCCCCACACACACACAGCCCCCACACACACACAGCCCCACACACACAGAGCCCCCCCCCCACACACAGAGAGCCCCCCACACACACAGCCCCACACACACACACAGAGAGCCCCCCACACACACAGCCCCACACACACACACACACACAGGGAGCCCCACACACACACAGAGCCCCACACACACACAGAGCCCCACACACACAGAGCCCCCCCCCCACACACACACAGCCCCCCACACACAGAGCCCCACACACACAGAGCCCCCCACACACAGAGCCCCCCCACACACAGAGCCCCCCACACACACAGAGCCCCCCCCACACACAGAGCCCCCCCCACACACACAGAGCCCCACACACACACACAGAGCCCCCCCCCACACACACACACAGAGGCCCCCACAAACACACAGCCCCACACACACACACAGAGCCACACACACAGAGCCCCACACACACACACACAGAGCCACACACACAGAGCCCCACACACACACACTGAGCCCCACACACACACACTGAGCCCCACACACACACAGTGCCCCCCCACACGGAGCCCCCCCCCACACACAGAGCCCCACACACACACACACACACACACACACAGTGTCCCCTCACACGGAGCCCCCCACACACACACAGAGCCCCCCACACACACACAGAGCCCCCCACACACACACACAGAGCCCCCCACACACACACAGAGCCCCCCACACACACAGAGCCCCACACACACACACACACAGAGCCCCACACACACACAGAGCCCCCCCACACACACACAGAGCCCCACACACACACAGAGCCCCCCCCCCCACACACACAGAGCCCCCCCACACACACAGAGCCCCCCCCCCACACACACACAGAGCCACACACACACACAGAGCCCCACACACACACACACACAGAGCCCCCCACACACACACACAGAGCCCCACACACACACAGAGCCCCCCACACACACAGAGCCCCCCACACACACACAGAGCCCCCCACACACACAGAGCCCCCCTACACACACACAGAGCCCCCCCACACACACACAGAGCCCCCCCCACACACACAGAGCCCCACACACACATACAGAGCCCCACACACACACACACACACACAGAGCCCCCCCCCACACACACAGAGCCCCCCACACACACACAGAGCCACCCCCCCACACACAGAGCCCCCCACACACACACAGAGCCCCCCACAAACAGAGCCCCCCACACACACAGAGCCCCCACACACACAGAGCCTCCCCACACACAGAGCCCCCCACACACAGTGAGCCACACATAGAGCCCCCCACACACACACACAGAGCCCCACACACAGAGCCCCACACACAGAGCCCCACACACACACACAGAGCCCCACACACACACACAGAGCCCCCCACACACACACAGAGCCCCCCACACACACAGAGCCCCCCACACACACACACAGAGCCCCCCACACACACACAGCCCCACACACACACACAGAGCCCCCCCCACACACACAGAGCCCCACACACACAGAGCCCCACACACACACACAGAGCCCCACAAACACACACAGAGCCCCCCACACACACACAGCCCCACACACACACACAGCCCCCACACACACACAGCCCCCACACACACACAGCCCCACACACACAGAGCCCCCCCCCCACACACAGAGAGCCCCCCACACACACAGCCCCACACACACACACAGAGAGCCCCCCACACACACAGCCCCACACACACACACACACACAGGGAGCCCCACACACACACAGAGCCCCACACACACACAGAGCCCCACACACACAGAGCCCCCCCCCCCACACACACACAGCCCCCCACACACAGAGCCCCACACACACAGAGCCCCCCACACACAGAGCCCCCCCACACACAGAGCCCCCCACACACACAGAGCCCCCCCCACACACAGAGCCCCCCCCACACACACAGAGCCCCACACACACACACAGAGCCCCCCCCCACACACACACACAGAGGCCCCCACAAACACACAGCCCCACACACACACACAGAGCCACACACACAGAGCCCCACACACACACACACAGAGCCACACACACAGAGCCCCACACACACACACTGAGCCCCACACACACACACTGAGCCCCACACACACACAGTGCCCCCCCACACGGAGCCCCCCCCCACACACAGAGCCCCACACACACACACACACACACACACACAGTGTCCCCTCACACGGAGCCCCCCACACACACACAGAGCCCCCCACACACACACAGAGCCCCCCACACACACACACAGAGCCCCCCACACACACACAGAGCCCCCCACACACACAGAGCCCCACACACACACACACACAGAGCCCCACACACACACAGAGCCCCCCCACACACACACAGAGCCCCACACACACACAGAGCCCCCCCCCCACACACACAGAGCCCCCCCACACACACAGAGCCCCACACACACATACAGAGCCCCACACACACACACACACACACAGAGCCCCCCCACACACACACAGAGCCCCACACACACACACAGAGCCCCACACACACGCACACAGAGCCACCCCCCCACACACAGAGCCCCCCACACACACAGAGCCCCCCACACAACCAGAGCCCCCACACACACAGAGCCTCCCCACACACAGAGCCCCCCACACAGTGAGCCACACATAGAGCCCCACACACACACACAGAGTCCCACACACAGAGCCCCACACACAGAGCCCCACACACAGAGCCCCCCACACACACACAGAGCCCCACACACACACACAGAGCCCCCCCCACACACACACACACAGAGCCCCCACACACACACAGAGCCTCCCACACACACACACAGAGCCCCACACACACACACAGAGCCCCACACACACACACAGAGCCCCACACACACACACAGAGCCCCACACACACACAGAGCCCCCCACACACACAGAGCCCCACACACACACACAGAGCCCCCCACACACACACAGAGCCCCACACACACACACAGAGCCACACACACACACAGAGCCCCACACACACACACAGATCCCCACAAACACACACAGAGCCCCACACACACACACAGCCCCACACACACACACAGCCCCATCACACACACAGAGAGCCCCACACACACAGAGAGCCCCACACACACAGAGAGCCCCACACACACAGAGAGCCCCACACACACAGAGAGCCCCGCACACAGAGAGCCCCACACACACACAGCCCCACACACACACAGAGCCCCACACACACACAGAGCCCCCCCACACACACACAGAGCCCCCCCACACACACACACAGAGCCCCCCCACACACACACAGAGCCCCCCACACACACGCAGAGCCCCCCCCCCACACACAGAGCCCCCCCCCACACACACAGAGCCACCCACACACACAGAGCCCCCCCCACACACAGAGCCCCCCCCCACACACACAGAGCCCCCCACACACACACACAGAGCCCCCCACACACACACACACAGAGCCCCACACACACACACAGAGCCACACACACAGAGCCCCACACACACACACACAGAGCCCCCCCACACACAGAGCCCCCCCCCACACACACACACAGGCCCCCACACACACACAGCCCCCCACACACAGAGCCCCCCCCACACACAGAGCCCCCACACACACAGAGCCTCCCCACACACAGAGCCCCCCACACACAGAGCCCCCCACACACAGTGAGCCACACAGAGCCCCACACACACACGGAGCCCCACACACAGAGCCCCACACACAGAGCCCCACACACACACACAGAGCCCCCCACACACACACAGAGCCCCCCCCACACACACAGAGCCCCCCACACACACACAGAGCCCCCCACACACACACACAGAGCCCCACACACACACACAGAGCCCCACACACACACACAGAGCCCCACACACACAGAGCCCACCCCCCACACACACAGAGCTCCCCACACACACACAGAGCCGCCCCACACACACACACAGAGCCCCACACACACACACAGAGCCCCACACACACACACAGAGCCCCACACACACAGAGCCCCACACACACAGAGCCCCCCACACACACACACAGAGCCCCACAAACACACACAGAGCCCCACACACACACACAGCCCCCCCACACACAGAGCCCCCCACACACACACAGAGCCCCCCACACACACAGAGCCCCACACACACAGAGCCCCACACACACAGAGACCCACACACACACAGAGAGACCCACACACACACAGCCCCACACACACAGAGCCCCACACACACAGAGCCCCCCCCACACACACAGAGCCCCCACACACAGAGCCCCCACACACACAGAGCCCCCCCACACACAGAGCCCCCCCCCACACACACAGAGCCCCCACACACAGAGCCCCCACACACACAGAGCCCCCCCACACACAGAGCCCCCCCACACACAGAGCCCCCCCACACACACACACAGAGCCCCCCCCCACACACACAGAGCCCCACACACACATACAGAGCCCCCCCACACACACAGAGCCCCCCCCCACACACACAGAGAGGCCCCCACAAACACACAGCCCCACACACACACACAGAGCCACACACACAGAGCCCCACACACACACACAGAGCCCCACACACACACACTGAGCCCCACACACACACACTGAGCCCCTAACACACACACTGAGCCCCACACACACACACACAGTGCCCCCCCACACGGAGCCCCCCCCCACACACAGAGCCCCACACACACACACACACAGTGTCCCCTCACACGGAGCCCCCCCCCACACACAGAGCCCCCCACACACACACAGAGCCCCCCCACACACACACAGAGCCCCCCACACACACACTGAGCCCCACACACACACAGAGCCCCCCCCACACACACAGAGCCCCCCCACACACACAGCCCCCCACACACACAGCCCCCCACACACACAGAGCCCCTCACACACACAGAGCCCCCCCACACACACACACAGAACCCCCCCCCCACACACAGAGCCCCCCCACACACACATACAGAGCCCCCCACACACATACAGAGCCCCACACACACACACACAGAGCCCCCCCCCTCACACACACACACACACAGAGCCCCACACACACACACAGAGACCCACACACACACACAGAGCCCCACACACACACACAGCCCCACACACACACACAGAGCCAGCCCCCCCACACACAGAGCCCCCCACACACACAGAGCCCCCCACAAACACAGAGCCCCCCACACACAGAGCCCCCACACACACAGAGCCTCCCCACACACAGAGCCCCCCACACAGTGAGCCCCCCACACACACGCAGAGCCCCCCCCCCACACACAGAGCCCCCCCCCCACACACACAGAGCCACCCACACACACAGAGCCCCCCCCACACACAGAGCCCCCCCCCCACACACACAGAGCCCCCCACACACACACACAGAGCCCCCCACACACACACACACAGAGCCCCACACACACACACAGAGCCACACACACAGAGCCCCACACACACACACACAGAGCCCCCCCACACACAGAGCCCCCCCCCACACACACACACAGGCCCCCACACACACACAGCCCCCCACACACAGAGCCCCCCCCACACACAGAGCCCCCACACACACAGAGCCTCCCCACACACAGAGCCCCCCACACACAGAGCCCCCCACACACAGTGAGCCACACAGAGCCCCACACACACACGGAGCCCCACACACAGAGCCCCACACACAGAGCCCCACACACACACACAGAGCCCCCCACACACACACAGAGCCCCCCCCACACACACAGAGCCCCCCACACACACACAGAGCCCCCCACACACACACACAGAGCCCCACACACACACACAGAGCCCCACACACACACACAGAGCCCCACACACACAGAGCCCACCCCCCACACACACAGAGCTCCCCACACACACACAGAGCCGCCCCACACACACACACAGAGCCCCACACACACACACAGAGCCCCACACACACACACAGAGCCCCACACACACAGAGCCCCACACACACAGAGCCCCCCACACACACACACAGAGCCCCACAAACACACACAGAGCCCCACACACACACACAGCCCCCCCACACACAGAGCCCCCCACACACACACAGAGCCCCCCACACACACAGAGCCCCACACACACAGAGCCCCACACACACAGAGACCCACACACACACAGAGAGACCCACACACACACAGCCCCACACACACAGAGCCCCACACACACAGAGCCCCCCCCCACACACACAGAGCCCCCACACACAGAGCCCCCACACACACAGAGCCCCCCCACACACAGAGCCCCCCCCCACACACACAGAGCCCCCACACACAGAGCCCCCACACACACAGAGCCCCCCCACACACAGAGCCCCCCCACACACAGAGCCCCCCCACACACACACACAGAGCCCCCCCACACACACACAGAGCCCCACACACACATACAGAGCCCCCCCACACACACAGAGCCCCCCCCCACACACACAGAGAGGCCCCCACAAACACACAGCCCCACACACACACACAGAGCCACACACACAGAGCCCCACACACACACACAGAGCCCCACACACACACACTGAGCCCCACACACACACACTGAGCCCCTAACACACACACTGAGCCCCACACACACACACACAGTGCCCCCCCACACGGAGCCCCCCCCCACACACAGAGCCCCACACACACACACACACAGTGTCCCCTCACACGGAGCCCCCCCCCACACACAGAGCCCCCCACACACACACAGAGCCCCCCCACACACACACAGAGCCCCCCACACACACACTGAGCCCCACACACACACAGAGCCCCCCCCACACACACAGAGCCCCCCCACACACACAGCCCCCCACACACACAGCCCCCCACACACACAGAGCCCCTCACACACACAGAGCCCCCCCACACACACACACAGAACCCCCCCCCACACACAGAGCCCCCCCACACACACATACAGAGCCCCCCACACACATACAGAGCCCCACACACACACACACAGAGCCCCCCCCTCACACACACACACACACAGAGCCCCACACACACACACAGAGACCCACACACACACACAGAGCCCCACACACACACACAGCCCCACACACACACACAGAGCCAGCCCCCCCACACACAGAGCCCCCCACACACACAGAGCCCCCCACAAACACAGAGCCCCCCACACACAGAGCCCCCACACACACAGAGCCTCCCCACACACAGAGCCCCCCACACAGTGAGCCACACATAGAGCCCCACACACACACAGAGCCCCACACACAGAGCCCCACACACAGAGCCCCACACACACACACACAGAGCCCCACACACAGAGCCTCCCACACACACACAGAGCCTCCCACACACACACAGAGCCACACACACACACACAGAGCCCCCCACACACACAGAGCCCCACACACACACACAGAGCCCCCCACACACACACACACAGAGCCCCCCACACACACACAGAGCCCCACACACACACACAGAGCCCCACAAACACACACAGAGCCCCACACACACACAGCCCCATACACACAGAGCCCCCCCCACACACACAGAGCCCCCCCCCACACACACAGAGCCCCACACACACACACACACACAGAGAGCCCCACACACAGAGAGCCCCGCACACACAGAGAGCCCCACACACACACAGCCCCACACACACAGAGCCCCACACACACACAGAGCCCCCCCACACACAGAGCCCCCCCACACACAGAGCCCCCCCCCACACACACACAGAGCCCCCCACACACACAGAGCCCCCCCCCCACACACACAGAGCCCCCCCACACACACAGAGCCACCCACACACACAGAGCCCCCCCCACACACAGAGCCCCCCCCACACACAGAGCCCCCCCCACACACAGACACAGAGCCCCCCCCCACACACACACAGAGCCCCACACACACAGAGCCACACACACAGAGCTCCACACACACACACACACAGAGCCCCCCCCACACACACAGAGCCCCCCCCACACACACACACACACAGGCCCCCACACACACACACAGCCCCACACACACACAGAGCCCCACACACACACAGAGCCCCACACACACACAGAGCCCCACACACACAGAGCCCCACACACACAGAGCCCCACACACACACACAGAGCCCCACAAACACACACAGAGCCCCACACACACACACAGCCCCACACACACACACACAGCCCCATCACACACACAGAGAGCCCCACACACACAGAGAGCCCCACACACACAGAGAGCCCCACACACACACACAGAGAGCCCCACACACACAGAGAGCCCCACACACACAGAGAGCCCCGCACACAGAGAGCCCCACACACACACAGCCCCACACACACACAGAGCCCCACACACACACAGAGCCCCCCCACACACACACAGAGCCCCCCCACACACACACACAGAGCCCCCCCACACACACACAGAGCCCCCCACACACACACAGAGCCCCCCCCCCACACACAGAGCCCCCCCCCACACACACAGAGCCACCCACACACACAGAGCCCCCCCCACACACAGAGCCCCCCCCCACACACACACAGAGCCCCCCACACACACACACACAGAGCCCCCCACACACACACACACAGAGCCCCACACACACACACAGAGCCACACACACAGAGCCCCACACACACACACACAGAGCCCCCCCACACACAGAGCCCCCACACACACAGAGCCTCCCCACACACAGAGCCCCCCACACACAGAGCCCCCCACACACAGTGAGCCACACAGAGCCCCACACACACACGGAGCCCCACACACAGAGCCCCACACACAGAGCCCCACACACACACACAGAGCCCCCCACACACACACAGAGCCCCCCCCACACACACAGAGCCCCCCACACACACACAGAGCCCCCCACACACACACACAGAGCCCCACACACACACACAGAGCCCCACACACACACACAGCCCCCCACACACACACACAGAGCCCCACACACACACACAGAGCCCCACACACACACACAGAGCCCCACACACACACACAGAGCCCACCCCCCACACACACAGAGCTCCCCACACACACACAGAGCCGCCCCACACACACACACAGAGCCCCACACACACACACAGAGCCCCACACACACACACAGAGCCCCACACACACAGAGCCCCACACACACAGAGCCCCCCACACACACACACAGAGCCCCACAAACACACACAGAGCCCCACACACACACACAGCCCCCCCACACACAGAGCCCCCGCACACACCCACAGAGCCCCCCACACACACAGAGCCCCCACACACACAGAGCCCCACACACACACAGAGAGACCCACACACACACAGAGAGACCCACACACACACAGCCCCACACACACAGAGCCCCACACACACAGAGCCCCCCCCCCACACACACAGAGCCCCCACACACAGAGCCCCCACACACACAGAGCCCCCCCACACACAGAGCCCCCCCCCACACACACAGAGCCCCCACACACAGAGCCCCCACACACACAGAGCCCCCCCACACACAGAGCCCCCCACACACACACACAGAGCCCCCCCCCCACACACACAGAGCCCCACACACACATACAGAGCCCCCCCACACACACAGAGCCCCCCCACACACACACAGAGAGGCCCCCACAAACACACAGCCCCACACACACACACAGAGCCACACACACACACAGAGCCCCACACACACACACTGAGCCCCACACACACACACTGAGCCCCACACACACACACTGAGCCCCACACACACACACACAGTGCCCCCCCACACGGAGCCCCCCCCCACACACAGAGCCCCACACACACACACACACAGTGTCCCCTCACACGGAGCCCCCCCCCCACACACAGAGCCCCCCACACACACACAGAGCCCCCCCATACACACACAGAGCCCCCCACACACACACTGAGCCCCACACACACACAGAGCCCCCCCACACACACAGAGCCCCCCCACACACACAGAGCCCCCCCACACACACAGAGCCCCCCCACACACACAGCCCCCCACACACACAGCCCCCCACACACACAGAGCCCCTCACACACACAGAGCCCCCCCACACACACACACAGAACGCCCCCCCACACACAGAGCCCCCCCACACACACATACAGAGCCCCCCACACACATACAGAGCCCCACACACACACACACAGAGCCCCCCCCCCTCACACACACACACACACAGAGCCCCACACACACACACAGAGACCCACACACACACACAGAGCCCCACACACACACACAGCCCCACACACACACACAGAGCCAGCCCCCCCCACACACAGAGCCCCCCACACACACAGAGCCCCCCACAAACACAGAGCCCCCCACACACAGAGCCCCCACACACACAGAGCCTCCCCACACACAGAGCCCCCCACACAGTGAGCCACACATAGAGCCCCACACACACACAGAGCCCCACACACAGAGCCCCACACACACACACAGAGCCCACCCCCCACACACACAGAGCTCCCCACACACACACAGAGCCGCCCCACACACAGAGCCCCCCCCCACACACACACACACAGAGCCCCCCCCACACACACACAGAGCCCCACACACAGAGCCTCCCACACACACACAGAGCCTCCCACACACACACAGAGCCACACACACACACACAGAGCCCCACACACACACACAGAGCCCCCCACACACACACACACAGAGCCCCCCACACACACACAGAGCCCCACACACACACAGAGAGCCCCACAAACACACACAGAGCCCCACAAACACACACAGAGCCCCACACACACACAGCCCCATACACACAGAGCCCCCCCCACACACACAGAGCCCCCCCACACACACAGAGCCCCACACACACACACACACACAGAGAGCCCCACACACAGAGAGCCCCGCACACACAGAGAGCCCCACACACACACAGCCCCACACACACACAGAGCCCCACACACACACAGAGCCCCCCCACACACAGAGCCCCCCCACACACAGAGCCCCCCCCCCCACACACACACAGAGCCCCCCACACACACAGAGCCCCCCCCACACACACACAGAGCCCCCCCCACACACACAGAGCCCCCCCCACACACAGAGCCCCCCCCACACACAGAGCCCCCCCCACACACAGACACAGAGCCCCCCCCCCACACACACACAGAGCCCCACACACACAGAGCCACACACACAGAGCTCCACACACACACACAGAGCCCCCCCCACACACACAGAGCCCCCCCCACACACACACACACACAGGCCCCCACACACACACACAGCCCCACACACACACAGAGCCCCACACACACACAGAGCCCCACACACACACAGAGCCCCACACACACAGAGCCCCACACACACACAGAGCCCCCCCCACACACACAGAGCCCCCCCACACACACACGAAGAGCCCCCCACACCCAGAGCCCCCCCACACACAGAGCCACACACACAGAGCCCCCCACACACACACAGAGCCCCCCCCACACACACACAGAGCCACACATACACACACACAGAGCCCCACACACACAGAGCCCCACACACACAGAGCCCCCCCCCCACACACACACACACAGAGCCCCACACACACACACACACAGAGCCCCACACACACACACAGAGCCCACACACACACAGAGCCCCCCACACACACACACACAGAGCCCCCCCCCCCCCCCACACACACACACAGAGCCCCCCCCCCCACACACACACAGCCCCCCCCACACACACAGAGCCCCCCACACACACACAGAGCCCCACACACACAGAGCCCCCCCCCCACACACACACAGAGCCCCACACACACAGAGCCCCACACACACAAAGAGCCCCCCCACACACACACACAGAGCCCCCCCACACACACACAGAGCCCCCCCCCACACACAGAGTCCCCCCCACACACACAGAGCCCCCCACACCCCCCACAAAACCCCCCACACACACAGAGCCCCACCACACACAGAGCCCCCCACACGCACAGAGCACCCCCCACACACACACAGAGCCCCCCCCCACACACACACAGAGCCCCCACACACACAAAGAGAGCCCCCCACACACACACAGAGCCACCCACACACACACACACAGAGCCACCCACACACACACAGAGCCCCCCCACACACACAGAGCCCCCCCACACACACACAGAGCCCCCCCCCACACACACACAGAGCCCCCCACACACAGAGCCCCACACACACAGAGCCCAACACACACAGAGCCCCACACACAGTGAGCCCCACACACACAGAGCCCCACACACACAGAGCCCCCACACACACACACACACAGAGCCCCCCCCACACACACACAGAGCCCCCCCACACACACACAGAGCCCTCCACACACAGAGCCCCCCCCCCACACACACACACAGTCTGGAATAGAAATGTTTGAAAGGGACACGACGAGAATGGCATAACATTAGAGAAGATTGAAGTCTAAGGATGTAGGTGAACAAAGGAGAGAATAGGCATTAGCAGGGGTGGATGTATTCAAGACAGGCATACAGTGAGGCAAGTCATAGGATTGTACTATAAACAATGCAGGCATAGTGTATGAATAGGGGAGGTGACACAAGCAGAAAGAAAAGAAATGAAAAGGAGAACTTTTAAACAGATACTCTAAGGATGAAATGCGGCACACGTGGAATTTGGCAACATCAAGCAAACAGAGTAAGGAAGAGCATGCAGCACGTGCCTACTTCAAACACAACCCAATTCAACACCTTGAATTTGGAAGCCAGGAAAAATCAATTACTAGGGTGCTCAACACTTTCAGGCTAAGTACACACAACCCAATTCAAAGCAATAAATCAGACCCTCAGTTTAAATGAAATAAAAAGTGTCATGAATCAATCCAGACTTATTACTGATATCGCATCCCATGCAAAGTAGCAGCAAGAAACTAGGAGCTGGTGGCACAATTAATAGAGTATTAAAGTGCCAACCCACATTAGGCTTTTTAATAAGTCAGCAAGGTATTGACAAGAGTGCAAGCAAATGTAAATCAGGAACAGGGCAGCCATGATGAAATAAAATTTATGTGAGCAAACATCCAGTATCAATGATATTGGAACGTGAAAATATCAAGAACTTAATTAACCAAAGCATCTTCAGAACATTGTTTGTATGTATCTAATACTCATTTCATATCCTTCGACACTCACATGCACTAGAGCACAAACAATCCTTGGCATTATATATACAAATTGGGAACATTGCAAAAAGCACTGCAATAATGAATGAAACATTTTCCTTTGGAAGTCTGTGAATTAGAATGAACATGCCACGGTGTCTATTCCATGGCTGCAATGATTTGGCCGAGCAGTGGGCAGAAATGAAAACACATTATGTCGGATCAAAGGGAGGTTTTATTGAAATACCGATTCCCGTTAAAAAGCTGCGGTTTAAAATGAGCCAAGGACACGCGTCCACACTAAACGCAAAAAAAGTTTAAACAAAATAGGGCAGAAGAACAACAACTGAAGCTAACCTAATATTCAGCTCCAGTGTGCCCCCATCAAAGGGGTAATCCCGGGCAGGGTCTCAAGCATGAAATTCTCAGATGCACATCCTCAAACACTCCCTACACTCGCTTCTCCATCAGGCTCTGCAACTTACAATCGTAGATTCGCTTGCAGATGAGCCGCCTCATTCCTCCAGCGCTCTCGTCCTCCCTGGCTCTGGGACGCTCCCAGGAGCTCACATGGCCGCTCACACAGCAGACAGACCACTCGCAGACACCGGCCTAGTCAGCCTCAGCCGACCACAGATCCAGCACTGAGCTTGGAGCCGGCCTCTTCCTTTCTCTTCCCTGCACTAGGTGTCGGAGCAGCCAATCAGCTGCAAGGTGACATCATCCCCGGGCAGCCAGTACCAGTTGAAAGGTGAAGATTCTCCCATGAATATAAATCTGGTGCCAGCCCCAGTCTGTACCCACAATTCTTTGCTCTTTAGGTACGTTGTACTGACCGTCATTACCATCTAAGCATTCGAACGAGAAATGTTACCACACGGTGAGCTGTACTCCACTTCTCGCATAAGAACAATCTAAAAGAAGTTAGTACATTTTCTCAAGAAAAAAACATTCCGCTATCTGGAGGCACTCGGGGCACTGAGTCTGAACCATCCCGCGGTTTGCAGCGCAAACATTAGGGGCGAGGTTCGGGGGCCAGAAGAATTGAGAAGGAAAAAAACAAGTGCTCGCCATCTCTAAGCCCCATCCTTTTAGACTGGGGGGCGTGTTTTTGACTGAGAACGTCACTAGGTAGAAAGAAAGTCAAAACACGCCCCCCAATCCGAAAAGGACGGGGCTTAGATCCAAAGAATGAGGTCACTGGGACCATTTCTCCACCGGCTGGCCACCGTTTAGGAGGCCAGCCAATAGAGAAGAGAGGGCGGGGCTTAACCTCGCTACTCAGAGTCATTAAATCTCGCCAGCGAGACTGCGCATGTGCGCAGCCTACGCTAGCCGAGACCTAAAACCTACTAAGCACGGTTTTAACTAGGAAAAGTGCTCAACGAGGTAAATGTCCACTGCTAGCATCTGCTATGGTCAGCTATGTCATTGCAAGAGCAAAATGAACCCAATGTTTCATCTTTCGCAGGTAAGTGAAAGTACTGTTAAACTGGGTAACAGAGCCTGCAGTTGTTTAAAGATTTTTGACATAACAAATGTCCGGTATAGGTGCTTTAGAAAATAAATTGCTGTAGTTAAGCACTTATACAGGTCCGATAGCGTTGGGTAACTTTTAGAATCATTCATAGATCCCCTGGATTATCCTAGTGTGGTAATAAAGCCTTGGTAATGAAGATACACCACCATCAGTTGCAAGACTGCTGCCACACTGGTGTTCTATATGGCCCCATAAATGCAACAGCAATAAAAGTAAACAAATTTGTGCACATTCTTACAGAATAAAATGGGCGCATAACCCATGAATCTTCACTATGAGGTTTTAACGTTTTACTGCCCGGCAATCCTAAATCGCTTTTGCTAATGAGGCTGTGTTGACAAGTATCCAATTACAGAATACTTCTTCACTTTGCACTTTTTATTTCTTGAGTAACATTAAGGGGTAAGACAGGAAGGAAGAAAGAATGTACGGATACTGAGATCGAAGAGATAAGAGGCTGGTTGACTTTTAATGGGAAGTACAAAATAACTTTCATTACAGATTATTTGGTTAATCAAATTAGGGTCTTGGGGCAGTCCATTAAAACCAGTTTGTGTTTTACGATAGTCCCAGTTAATATATTTTTTTAGTCTAATGCAATTAATTCGAGGGGAGGGGGGGTAGCTGCACTATACAGGAAGTTAGCAGCATGAAGACTGCTACTGTTCAAGCAGCAGACAGCGTGAAGGTTAATCAGGCCTCTGCTTCAGTGACTAAACTTTGCTTTTTTTAAAGGAAATAAGCATTGGCATAGGCAATAGGTCTCGCCTTTAGGACCTTATAAGTGTTTAGCCAGGCAGCACATTATCCAGTGTGCTTCGCCATTAGGGATTGAAGAGCTATACAATTGTTGAACACTGTACCGTTTCTAAACAGTAACCATTTATAAATGGTCTGGTGTCCTCTTCCCGGAAGCAGTAAATGAACCCCAAATCCAATACTGAAGATACAGATTTAAAAGGCAATTAAGGGGAGGAGCTACGTCAGCAAGCAAGATGGCTGCTTAGGCTCCTGGCTCCGTTGACCTCCGTAACCCGCCACGATATCCTGTACATTATCCTGACTTTACGCCTAGTCTCTGTGTGCATGAACTGTTCCGCACTCCGATGGTGAAATCCGGAAACTTTTATCGGCTTGCTTGACGAAGTTCCATCGAGTTGAAGTTTGCGGCCTACTCCAGCGGTGAAGCCGGGGCCTGGAGTACTTTCACAGCCGGGCTGAAGTGCAACAACATCAGCCAGGAGAATCAGGCTGGGCCCGGACGACCGGAGTGGAGGCTTTAATTCAGCCCGAAATTGGCAGCGATCGTTTTCATTGCTCAGCATCAACCGAGGGGTGCGGCAGCTTGCTGCCGGCTACGGTTGGGGGCCCCCGTCCCGCGGACCCGGTTTGCGCCCGCCGGGGTTCGGTGGTTCGGGGTCTCTGGCCTGCGGCCTTAACTGGGTTGACCGTGACTGCGGACAAAGACTGGTTACCCCTCACATTTGCACGTTCGTGGTCCTGTCTGTCCCCCCCCGAGGATGCCAGATTCACCCGGGGAGGTGATTGTGACTGATATCGGGCATGAGAATATGGACCGAACGATGCGTGAGCCATCAATAAGTCAATACTGGCAGAACTTGGGGCATTTCGCTCACATGTGGATACTTTGTTGAGCAAATTGGACACGCGCCTATCCGAGATGCTCCTGGTGGAACCGGGCCCAGCCTTATTGTTGGAACAGGAATCTACAGCCATTCATACCACGGCCATTTTGACTCCGTGTGAGAACCCCGTGAGGAAACAAGTATTGGAACCATCGGATGGTGCCCTGGGAGACGGTGTTCCCGAGGATGTCATGGTATTGCTGAACCTTCCACCACCACCGGCTTTGGAGATAACGTCAGGCGTTCCCTTCCCGGAGACTTTTGTTTGTGACTTTCCATTCATTTTGTGGTCATCTTCTCCTTTCCTGGTGACGCTACGACTCATGTGCAAGACACATTGGGACTGTTCAACTAGGAGGGAGAGTTCGTCTGCGTCTACAGTTCCTGTGGACTCACTGCCTGCCGGTAGCCATGGGCTGCTTTTTGATGACTCTCTTCTTCTTTATTGCTTCTTTGTGTGCCTTTGGGTCTCGCTGGGAGGGGTTCGTGTTCTTGTTCGGAAGGGACAAGGTTAAGATCGACTGGGTCGGGAAGGGTTGGCGTGGCTTTCATAAGTGTTTGACCTGCAACTGTTTGCTCTAAGAGGCTGGGCGGTGTCTCACGGTACCCTCTAATTTTTTCAATATTGTTGTCTTAAACTGATAGGTGGTGGCTGTTTCAGGCGGAGGGTCTAAAGGGGCTGGGAGCCCACATGGATATGCCCTCCGTTCTTTCTACTACCTTTGGGGTTTTAGTTATTAGGGGCGACAGGCACGCTGCTTGTGGGGTCAGGCTGTAGCCATTTGCAGGGGTGCAGGGTGGGGGGCTGGAGGGGTTTTTTTTATTTTGCCTTTTTTATTTTCTATGGCATCTCTTTCTTTCTCTCTCTTTCTTAAAGGATCAGTATAGCTACGAATCATTCGGATTCTAATTGTGTGCTTGTATTTTGTGCTGATGCTCTGATGATATCTGATTCCTGGGTGGGCAGGCTCCGAGTACTGGCGCAACATGGAATGTATATTGTGTGTTCTTTTGCACCGATCTATATGCTCTGGCGCCAATTCTCCATTATAGTGGTTATTACATGCATATCCTGTTTTTTACCCTGTCCCTCGCATTCTGTTTGATTGTATGGCACCTGATCCTCTCCTGTAAAATATAAAATGAAACCTCGGTCTCATCCTGAAACCCAGTTGTGCATTCTAATACAAGTTTTATCCTGAATCGCTGCCGGACCTCTGGGTTGTCAGCTGATGAGCTGTGTCATTCTGTGATATCGGAGATGTTAATTTGTCTAGCGGCCGGCCCCCGCGGTTGTAGGCCCGTACTTGTATTTTTACTGAATGATACAATAAAGGTTTTTAAAAAATAAATAAATAAATAAATAAAAGGCAATTAAGATGGCAGTCTGCCGTGAAATCTTCAAACAAAGGGTTGTAAGTTACCCAGACTGTTTTCAACGCAAGGGCCATTTTAATAGTACTCTACACTAAATAAATACACACAACTAAGTCATAAAATACCTAGAGGTGTTGCTGAGTAAGTACGTGTGGATCCTACATTTTCAAAAACCTCCTTTGATTGACCCTGAAGCCTATTTCTTTTAAAAACTTTATTGAATAAAGCAAGGATACAATCTGTTGTCTTGAACTGCCGACCTTGAACCTCGGGAGCCAGTTTCAAGTTGTAGAGTGCTTTTACCGTGCCACACCAGGCCAGGTGGGTCTTGTTGCAGTTTTGGAAAGACAACTTTGTTATTACACGATCCAGGTTAGAGTATAGGCCTGTGTTAAAACCCTGTGGCTAACAATGAATAAATGTGTTCTGTAATGGAACTAGTTCTTGTGTAAAGTGGAGCGCTTGGAATACCTTCTAGTCGAGTATACGCTATGTAAAACTCGAACACCAAAAAAAGCAGCCCGATGTTATGTGTAAAGGCGCAGGGTGGCTGCTGGTGCTGTTGGCACCTAAGCTCTCCACTGCTACAGGTTGGCATAGAACGTGCTAGCACATTAATACTGACTAAAACTGACACCGTGATCTTATTTGAACTTTTGAACTGTAGCTGGCACCGCCCGCACTTTGGGAGTTGTAGTATTTGGTTCTTCTTCAGGGGGAGGCCGAATTATTTTGGGGAGGGTTTCTCTCAGTCCTAACAATTGAATCCTTGGAAGCTTGCCAATTATACATTATTTTCAATTTCACTATTACTGCAGGAAGATCGCTCCTTGCATGAGTTTCTGTTTCCCGATCTCTGTGGTACTTAAAATTCTGGACCCTGCTTCTTGTTTGGTACCGATACTCTACACTCGTGTCAGAAACATCATCGTATCATGACGATTTTGGTATTGGCAGACCGGTAATGATTGGGATACTATACCGGAGCATTTGCGTCATGATCGAGTAACGTAATCAGCCAGAGACCGTAGTTTTTGTCTTGAACCCTCGGGTTCCATTTTGTGAGCAGCATCCATTTTGTGATTGCCCTTACATAGCCAAATATCTAAGGCCAAATTCGATCTGAAAGGACACGTACCCCTCTGCTGACTCCTCTGTGACCTGTGCAAGCTGACTCCACTGCCTTAAGCCAAACCTGTTCGGGCAGTTCCTTTCCCAGTGGCCGAGTGAGATTAGTATCAAGGCTCAACATGTCATAAACCGTTCATCGCATACAAGCTATGTTTAATCTCACACACACCTGTCCCTGTTTCTTCTTTATGGCCTGTTTTACAAGGAGGAGGTGCCCGATTTTATTAGGGGTCCGTCGATATCTGATGAAAGTTCTGGGCCTTGCCGGGTAATCTATCACGAACTGGACAAACTGAAATGTGGGCTTGTCATCATGACTCTGCTTTTTCTTTGTAGTAGAAATATTTGTATGACCAACTGTAAAACGAGGAATTCTTGCACAAAGCTTATTATTTAGTATAAAAAGAGAAGGCTGGTTCTGTAAAAACGAGCAGTCTCCTGAGAACATACATGCGCTTCATGCTGTTGTACTTCTAGGATACCTGTTACTGGTTGCAGCCAATAAATACGATCCTTGGCATCACCTGGAAGACTCTGTGTTTCTGTGGTCCAAAACAGGAAGGACTCTAGGTCTTTGGGTGTTCTCCCTGGCACCACCGGGTCCATAAAAACCCGGTACCTCAGTTGGCGCCCAACTCGGGGCGGTATCAGCGGTACCGGTCCAAGCCAGAGGTTCGTGAGGAGCTTCGTGTGAAAATTCCGGAGGACGGCCAGCCACTTCAGCGACCCCTGCATGTTGACGTGGTACCGAAGGTCTTTGCTGCGAGGTTCCCCACGTCCCGACGGCTACGAAGGACTGCTGCCCTGACTATCGCCCTGTTTTGGACCCGTGATCCTTGGTAGAGCGAAACGATAGACGAGGCTTCTGGTGACGTCATCGATACCTCAGTTAAGTATAAGTGGAGCGTCTCCCAGTCCTTAGTTTGGTTCTTAGTTTGGTATCCCTTTGGGATTGGTTTGATTTGGAACTTGCAAGTGCCAAAGCCGAAGGACTCGTGTATTCACAAGACTATCGTATTCGATAATCCTTTGAAGTTTGGAGCTAGACTAGAGAGCGAAGATGCCTGGTCTTAGCAGACTTGGGAATTTGTTTTGTCTTGGTTGTAATAGGGACTCCCGGTTGGAGGACTCGTGTCCGGTTCCTCCGATTGGAACTCCAACATATGAGCTTTATGTGAAGCATGGCGTAGGCCCTATCACATATAACGAAGTATGGATCCGATACACCAGAAAGGATGGTGTTCTAAAATGGCCACAATATGGTAGCTTTGACACAGAAATCTTGGATAATCTAGAGGTTAAACTTTTTAAGAAGAAAGCCCGGCCGGCGATGTTTGACTCCTTTCGCCTACGGCGCAAAGAAGCCAAACAGAAAGAAATGAAACTAGCAAAGAAACATAAACGAGGTATATCAATGGTGCAAGCTGCCGTTGCATTCAGGGATAACGAGGAAGAGCAAGAGAATGAACAAACGCTTAGAAGTAGGAAGTTAGCAGTAGATAAATGCTACCCAGTTTTGCCGCGTAAAGGACCAGGATCAAAAGAAGAACTTGATAAAGATCCTTTAATGTCTCATTTACTGAGTTCACCACCTCCTTATGAGCAAAGTGATACTGCACCACAGCAACCTTTGGTTGTGCAACCTCCTATTGTTGGATCACAGGTTCTACCACAATCACCAGCTCCTCTTCAGCTGGTTCCTACTCCTCCGGCGCAGCCCTCTCAAGGGCCGCCGCCTTTGCTACCTACTCCATCTGTTTTTCCTACGACTTCACCTACTGCTCCAACTGCTTATCTTAATACTCCCTCTGCTACTGCTTCCACCTCTGCTTTACATCAGCCTGTCTTTTCTGGCGTATCTGCCTTTCCGTCAGTTTCTCCTTCTGTTCGACAGAGAGTGAAGAACACTGTCACTGGTCTTTACTCACCTTTCTTTGGGTCGCCTAATATGACCCCTAGCACAGAACGAAGGCAGTTGCGGAGTCAACTGCCCGACTACCAAGAGAGAAAATCGTTGAATAGGTTAGCGCGTAAATGGGTTGTCGATACTGCAAGATATGATGACAAGTCGATCATAGAAGTCTTCCGTCAATGGGAAGTATCGAAGCAGAGATATGTCTTTGAGCAAATGTGTGTACTTCTCCGTGAAGATCTGAGAGGGAATGATCCGGAACACGATCTGTCTGAGTTGTGCCGTGTGCGGTTTAAGTTCTCTGAGGGTATGATTGTAGGCGCCGATGTTGAAAGAGCGGTTGCGACGTTGTTGTCGTATCGGAGTAAAGGAGGTACTTCTCGATCACTATCCGAATGTGATACGCCAGGTAGGAAAAAGGCGCGACAGTATCCCATGAGAGAGGTTCCCCCAGTTTGGAGCGAAGGTGACTCGAATGCTAATCTAGCCATTCCGCCGCATTTTCAGCGTGTGTGGGTACATGTTCCTTGGCAGAGATCTGAAGTTTTGGCTCTCAAACAGACATTGCCTGACCCCCGTAAAAATCCTGCAGGGTATTATAAGGAATTATCACAGACTGCAAGCTCCTGCATCATGAATTTAGCCGATATAGACATGTTGTTTGGAAATGTTGTTCCACAGCCTTTATGGGGAAAGATTCGTCATGCAGATCATGATCAAGAATTAGGCGACACTTGGGTTAATATTGCCGCTGCTGATGCTAGACAAGTTGGTGGTGCGAAGCACGAGCCCTTGGTAGCAGAACTCCCTGGTAGGATTATTACGTACATGAAGACTTTAATGCCCGAATTGCGTGTGAATTGGGACAAGTTGTCTGCGTGCAAACAGAAGAAAGACTGTGTCTGACTTCTTCACGAGGTTCGAGGAGACTTTCGTCGATCATAGTGGTCAGGATATGGCTACTGAGGGTGGCCAGAGGTTGTTTGTTGACAAATTTGTACATAATTTACTTCCTGAATTGTGCAATAAGTTGAAGGATTCGGAGAGTGCTTGGGCTGTTTCCATGTCAGCACAGATTTTAGCCACAGCCCAGTACTATGAGAATAGGCGTAAAGATGAGTTAGAGAAAGCGGACAAAAAGACTAAGGAATTGAAAACTAAAGTCCTCCTGCAACAAGCTTATCCATCTAGTAATGATAGCCAGCGTGATTATCAGCAACCCCAGTAATATTCGAGGAACTCGCAAAGAAACGAGTCTTCTCAACCACGTTTACCGTATGGACCGAATCAGTGTGCGTATTGCAAGGAAGAGGGTCATTTCAAGAGTAGTTGTCCGGTTTTGTTACGGCGTATGAATGGTGCTTCTGGCGCAAGAGGTCGAGGTGTTCAACAGACTCCTAGAGGTAGGGGCCGTGGAAATTTCCCCCAGAATGCTCCTTCTTTCCCGCCTCAGAATTCTATGAATAGTTTTGACCAGCAGAATAACGCGTTTTCTAGGACTGCTCAGTACTATGCTGATGACTACTATGCAGAAAACGAGAATACGGAGGGTAATGATTGCTAGGACAGCCATGGACAAAAAGAGGGAGTTGTTTCAGTTCCAGTAGATCAGAGTGGCCCTTATGTTGAGGTGATTACATCAGGTGTGTCAGAACCGTTTCTGTTGGATACTGGTGCTACAAAGAGTTCTATTATGCACTCAAAACTCCCTGGCGCACCTTTGTCTGGGGAAATGAATATTTCAGTAGGTTTTTCTGGCGCCCCGGTTAAGAACCCGATCTCTAGTCCTATGTCCCTTTCTGTTGGGCCATGTGAATTAGAAGCACCCCTTATTCTTACAACAGGTTGTGGTGAAAACTTGTGGGGATTGGATCTGTTAAAGAGATTATATGCGACTTTGTACTGTTCTCCTTCGGGAGTACAACTTACACTGGGTAAGGAAGTGGTTTCTCCAATGTACCTGTCAAGGGAAAAGCTTCCAACAGAATTGTCCTCTCTTCCAGATATACTTTGGGCTACTGGCTCTAATGATGTGGGTCTCTTGGAAATAGCGCCCTATGTTATAACATTGAAAGCCAATGTTAGAATGCCACGCATTCCCCAATACAAGATCTCTAGTGAAGGTGAAAAGGCGTTGTTAGCGATTATTTATGATCTGATTGAGAAAGATGTCATTGAAGAGACAACAGGCAACATTTGTAATAGCCCTGTTCTGCCGGTTTTAAAGCGTACTGATCCTTTCCAACCACCAGTTTATAGGTTCGTGATTGATCTTAGAGTAGTGAATAAGATGGTTGTGCTGCAATATCCAGTTGTTCCTGATATCACTGCCTTGTTGACTATGGTTCCAGCTTCAGCCACTTGGTTCTCAGTAATTGACTTGAAGAATGCTTTCTTCAGCATCCCGATTGCCGAGGAGAGCAGAGATATTTTTGGCTTCAATTTAGGAGGCCGAAGTTTCCGCTTCAAACGCGCTCCTCAGGGCTACTGTGAAAGTCCATCAATATTCAGTCAGGCTCTGAAAACACAGCTTGACACGATTGTTCTACCTGATGGCGCTACCCTTATTCAGTACGTCGATGATTTGCTGATAGCGGCTGATACTGAGGACATTGTAAAGAAGCCACATTGTCGTTGTTGCGTCATCTGTGTGATTTGCGCCACAAAGTCTCTCTTTCAAAGTTGCAATATTGTCGACAAGAAGTGACCTACTTAGGTCACCTCTTATCGAAGGAGGGAAGGAAACTGACCCCAGAAAGAATTCAGGCAATTGCAAAATTGAGTGTCCCAAGGACACAGAGAGAAGTGCGTGCTTTCTTGGGCATTACATCATATTGCAGACAATGGATACCGAATTTTTCCTTATTTGCCAAACCTTTGGTGGCATTAACTTGTAAAAATACACCGAAACCCATTCCGTGGTCTGAAGAGTGTCAGAAAAGTTTTTCCGAATTACGTGATGCATTGTGTTCGGCTCCTGTGTTGGGTACCCCCGACTACAGTAAGCCTTTTACATTGTATGTCCATGAGAAAGAAGGTTGTGCTTTATCAGTTCTGACAGAGTCTTTTGGGGACAAACAGCGTCCATGCTCGTACTTTTCGGCGACTTTAGATCCAGTTGCTAAGGCGTTGCCAAGTTGTTTAAGAGCCACTGCGGCAGCAGCCTTCTCTATTCGACAGTCTGCTGGGTTAGTAATGAATCACAAGTTAATTGTCATGGTCCCACATGCAGTAGACATTTTGCTAAACAGAACAAGGACTCCGCACTTAACTAGTGCTCGATTGTCAAGTTATGTGCTGACACTGTTAGCGAGTCATGTACACATAAAAAGGTGCGATACGCTAAACCCAGCCACGTTATTGCTCATCTCAGTAGAGACAGATGAGGTCGAAGAACATGACTGCTGTTTTAGGACAGAAGAAGAGACAAAAGGGAGAATAGATCTTAGGGACACTCCTCTTCCAGAGTGTGATGGTACTTTGTGGGTTGATGGTTTGTGTTTCACGTTGCCGAATGGTGATACGACTGCGGCATATGCTGTGACGACTTCGCATACTATTGTTGAAGCTGCACGTATCCCCCACAATCCAGCCGAAAGCAGCAGAGTTGATTGCACTTACAAGAGCGTGTGTGTTGGCAAAAGGAAAACGAGTGAACGTGTACACGGATAGTCAATACGCATTTGGTGTGGCTCACAGTTTTGGACGGTTGTGGAAAGAACGTGGGTTCCTGACTTCGCATGGTGCTAAGATTCAACATGGTCAGTTGGTGAATGAGCTTCTCGAGTCACTGACCTTGCCACTCTGGTTGCAATTGTGAAATGCAGTGCACACAAAAAGGTTACGGATGATGTTGGTCGTGGAAATGCGTTTGCGGATGAAGTTGCGAAAGAAACGGTGAGGAATGTAATGAGTCGAATGTATGTTGCAGGCCCTGCGAGATGGATTGATGATGTTGGTATGTGTGAAGATACGATTGAGAGTGTGAAATCCATTCAAGCGGAAGCCACAGAAAAGGAGTTAAATGAATGGAGAGAAAGTAAGGGTAAATTGGATGCGAATGGTTGTTGGATTGAATTGTCAGAGCATCAGAGATGGTTGTTACCCAATGCGTATGTGCTTGCCGTGGTGACAATGGCTCATGGAATGGCTCACATCAGCGTGAAAAGGATTTGTAAGTTGTTGGCTCCAGTATGGCAAAACGCTGGAATCCCTAAGTGGGCAGAGAATGTGGTCAAGAATTGTATGGTGTGCCTGAAATACAACCCTGGTAGGGGAACTCCAACTCCAGCTGGTCATTATGCGCCTCCAACGTATCCGTTTGAGGTTTTGCAGCTAGATTTCATCCACATGGAAAGGTGCAACAATTTGAAATACGTACTCGTTGTTGTTTGTGCCTTTTCAAGATAGGCAGAGGCATACCCCTTAAAGGACAACACTGCCTTGTCCACAGCTAAAGCCCTTGTCAAAGAGTTCTTCCCTAGGTTTGGAATGCTGAGAATGGTCTGGAGTAATAACGGAAGTGAATTTGTGGGTCGAGAGATGAAGAGAGTATGTGAAGGGCTAGGCATTCATCAAAAATTCCACTCTGCAAATCACCCCCAATCAGCTGTATTAGTAGAGTGCTATAATGGCACGCTAAAACTGAAACTGGCCAAGATTCAAGCAAGCACGGGTCTTAAATGGCCTGAAGCCCTGCCTTTAGCACTCCTATCAACAAGAATGACTGTGCATTCGCGACTGGGACTCAGTCCATACGAGATAGTGTTCGGCCGTCCGGCCAACATTTGGGGAGTGCCAAGGCCCACCAGGTTTAGCGAGGTAGAACACCCTGTACTGCTTGACTATTTGTACGAATTGACGACTAAATTGCGTGTCTTACACCAACAGGTCCACAGCTCTTTACCGCCAGCGTCTGATGATCCAGGCCACGCAATTGAACCTGGCACCTGGGTCCTGGTGCGCAACTTCCAGCGAACCAAGAACGAGCAGCCTCGCTGGTCCGGACCTTTCCAAGTGTTGCTGGCTACCCGCTCTGCAGTACGTGTCCACGGCAAAAAGAATTGGGTGCACGGCGCCCATTGTAAGCGGGTCCCGTTGCCTTTTCCGTGCGACCGGTGGGTCCAGGAGGGAATTGCTGACTCTGAAGCTGAGACTGTGCCTCGTTTCCTACCTTTTAGCGATGCACGTATAAAAGGAACAACTTCTGAAAAGGAGAGCGATAACATTTTACAAGAAGCTGTGCCTCCGTCAATTCGGTTGAACACTACAGAGCCTGATTTCTTATTTCAAGACCAGACAGCTCCTGGTAGAAATCGTTATAATTTGAGGCCGAGACCTAAGACTATGGACAAATAAATTCCTTTTTACTTTTTATTGTGCAGCTCTCTCATCCAGGAAACTTGCTCATTTTTGCTTTTTCGAACCCCCATCCGGTTCTGCTGCTAGGGTCGCGGTTGCCACAGTCTTTGGAGTGCAGCTGGAGACGGTTAGGTCGACAGTTCTGGTTGGTTCAAGGGAATTACCCTGGACTGACAGAAGCACTCTTCATCCGAAACAACCTACCACCGCGGGCAGCAAATTAGAGAGGAGGGAGTTTTCTGAGATGGAGAGACCTGCCAAACGAATGAACTTTAAAGATAAAATGTGTACCTTAATGTCAAAGAAGAGATCGTTGATATGTTGTATTTTTATGCTGCTTGGTGTCATGATATTTTTAATAGGATATGTTTTATACACTTTTCAAGTTTCATTTGCACCCACTACTCAGCCCATACCTCCTCCTACTGTTTCCTCGCACTCTTTCCACCCTCTGCCTGAACACGAGTCTGCTAGGAGATCCGAATTTATTAATAATTCCTTTGTTCAGCTCCTGCACCAACACCAGTTAGTAGTCAACACAACTAATTGTTGGGTGTGTGGTCTCATGCCACACACAACAGATAAGGGTATCCCGTACTTGGTCTTACCGTTTAGCTACAATGGTTCTTTGTGGGCATTTCAAACCATGTTCATATACGCCACTGAACCATATCCCGCACGTTCCACGAGAAGTGACCTGAGAAACCAAGCATTGGTAGCGGGAATAAAGAACATGAGCAGAAACATTGATTCGTATACAATGGTTCCGAGAGATGAGTTGCAGGCTTATGATAGATGGAACATAACAAGGTATAGAGTCACTTTGAGTGAGAACCAGCGAGCAAAGAGATCTTCCCCAATTTGGATAGTACCCCATCAGGGTCACCTGTGTCTGCAAGGTAATGGTAAAAATCCCAGAGCTCAGTTAGGGAGAAGCGTCTGCACTAAGACATATGTTTTCGCATCTCAGACTTTCCCTTCGTTCCTGGCAGCTAGGGACACCTATTTCATCTGCCATGATAGAGCATATACATAGCTGCCCCCTGACTTTTCGGGCACATGTTTTATCTCGTTCCTGTTGCCACCCACCTACACGGCCGCGGCAGATTACCATAGGACAAGGACAGTTAGGGGTGTTGTGAGTAAAGACGACACTGCGGAACAGGAATTTGGGGATTTCGCAAAAGGTTTTCTGCCGTTTTGGGGGCCTATGGTGAACAGCAGGAACATTCGCCAATTGACGAGGGTAGTTGAATCCACCGTGATTGAAACTGCTGGTGCCCTCAGTAACTTGACTGCGGAGCTCCAGTCGGACACCCCTATGACTCTTCAGAACAGGGTTGCCCTAGAAGTCATACTTGCAGACCGGGGTTGGGTATGTAAAGTGATCCAATCCAGTTGCTGCATCTTCATCCCAGATAACGCTCCGACAGTATACCAGGCCATCTCCAAACTGCATAAGATCTCTGAATCCATTCACGTGGATAAAGGGGACTGATCCTTAATGGGGTGGTTTTGGGAGCTGATATCTGCCTGGGGATGGAAGATTCTGATAGTCATTGGAATGATCCTAGCCATCCTTTTTCTGTTCTGTCTGTGTGTGCAGTGTGCTCCTGCAATGTGTGGCCTCTGTGCTACATCATGTGTAAGGAAACCTGTATCAAGAGATGAACTAAGTAATAGGATGATGTTACAGCAACATCTCAATGACTTTATGAATACAGACCTGGACTCAGATTAGCATGAGTGTAGGTTATTGCCTATATAAGGGCAAAAGGAGGGTCTGTGGTACTTAAAATTCTGGACTCTGCTTATTGTGTGGTACCGATACTCTACACTCGTGTCAGAAACATCATCGTACCATGACGATTTTGGTATTGGCAGACCGGTAATGATTGGGATACTATACCGGAGCATTTGCGTCATGATCGAGTGACGCAATAACCCTGAAACCGTAGTTTTTGTCTTGAACCCTCGGGTTCCATTTTGTGAGCGGCATCCATTTTGTGATTGCCCTTACATAGCCAAATAACTAAGGCCAAATTCGATCTGAAAGGACACGTACCCCTCTGCTGACTCCTCTGTGACCTGGGCAAGCTGACTCCACTGCCTTAAGCCAAACCTGTTCGGGCAGTTCCTTTCCCAGTGGCCGAGCGAGATTAGTATCAAGGCTCAACATGTCAGAAATCGTTCATCGCATACAAGCTATGTTTAATCTCACACACACCTGTCCCTGTTTCTTCTTTATGACCTGTTTTACAAGGAGGAGGTGCCTGATTTTATTAGGGGTCCGTCGATATCTGATGAAAGTTCTGGGCCTTGCCGGGTAATCTATCACGAACTGGACAAACTGAAATGTGGGCTTGTCATCATGACTCTGCTTTTTCTTTGTAGTAGAAATACTTGTATGACCAACTGTAAAACGAGGAATTCTTGCCCGAAGCTTATTATTTAGTATAAAAAGAGAAGGCTGGTTCTGTAAAAACGAGCAGTCTCCTGAGAACATACATGCGCTTCATGCTGTTGTACTTCTAGGATACCTGTTACTGGTTGCAGCCAATAGATACGATCCTTGACATCACCTAGAAGACTCTGTGTTTCTGTGGTCCAAAACAGGAAGGACTCGAGGTCTTTGGGTGTTCTCCCTGGCACCACCGGGTCCATAAAAACCCGGTACCTCATCTCAAGGGCTGTCAGTGAAAAGTGAAGGTAAGAACATAAGGATTTTACAGGGCAGCCTTAATTTGTCACCTTCCGGCACTAGTGAGTGGGCAAACCGTTTACCTCCCGGTGTGGTCACGGTGGTTAGCAACGATGAGCAGCAGAAGTGACAAGATTGTTTACTCACTGATTGCTCAGGCAGTCACGGAATCACTTGATAGGTCATAGTACGTACTATACAAAGGCGATGCGATGCCGTAGGAGTGATTGATTGTGCGCTAAGCATTCAGATAAATATCTGAGATCTTAAAATTGTGCCCTTCGTCTTGGCATGTAATGTGAAGATCTCAGACATTTCTCTGAATACTTAGTTATACTTTGGCACTGATCTAGCCCATAATCAGTTACTCGTAGGGCATTGCAGGGCGTTTGGGTAGTCTGTGCAATGACATTTCAAGTGATTTATAGACACCAGAGTGCTGGCCAGCGTGATCACCAGAAACATGCGGCAGGGAGCAATCTTCTTGCAGTAATAATGAAAGAGAAAATAATGTATGCAGAAGAATGTCTAAGCTCTTAAAATTGTGCCATTCGTCTTTGCATGCAAGGGAGAATGTTTATGTATTTTGTGATCAGCCGGTTAGAAGGTGTGAGATGTAAAGCAAAAATAAATTTTAAAGGATAGAAAATAGTGGCGGATACGACAGCATTTTCTGTGTTTCTTAGCTCAGGTGGAAGTAGGGAATGGGGCGTTGCTTATATTCATTTATTATCTTAGCTTCCCTGTGAACTTAGTAATATTTATTTCTTCAACTCTTTGCTGCTCAGGATGTACTAGGAAATGAGATATAATCAGCCCCGAAGTGAAGTGTGCACGCAGCTTTTCATCAACAGGAGGCTCCATCTGGGTAAAAGTTGTTTTCAGCCTTTTCACAATATTTTGCAACATTGTTTCATTTGACATGCAAGACCACTCAAGGCGCGTATGCCAAGTCTGTTTCGTATTTCACAGGCTGACACTTCAAGTTTGTCCCGGTGTTCTAGAAAGTCGTGTTTGGGCTGGGAGTGGGGGAGGGCGTCACAGGGCAAAGGGAGGAGACATGCGGGGAAATTCTGAGCTTTCCAGTGGTCGGTTCTTTAACAAGCATTTGCAATACAATAGGTCTGGCATTTACAAAACTCTTGAAAATACAATACCTATTGCATTGCACATGTTTGTAGCAGCATGCAGCGCTTTCACTTTAATAACTCAATCGCTGAACACCGTCACAGGAGGTCTGCCTGTTACCATGGGAGTGGTGGAAGGGGAGGCTGCTAGTGGGAAGGGGGTAACAAGGAGGCACTGTAGCTGCCGTCCTGCGCACCGCTGCTCGTGGCCCAACGCTGTGAGAGTGAACCTTTCAGAAGAGGTGAGACATGCACCCACCTTAAGCCATTTGCAGGCTTTGATTGTAAAAAGACATACGCAAAAGCCAATCCAATGAGTGGGAGGAGTCAGACCCACAAATAGTAGATACAAAAAGCCTCACAGATCAGAGCATTCACGCTGCGCTAGGCTCGACCTAAAAAACCAAGAGGGGTAACGTTAAATAAGAACACAAAAAGAAAAGCTAGTTATTAAGTATTGAAAAAATATTCACGAGCACTACTTGATTTCCTGATGTCCCCCTTTGTTCCTGTAGTTTCTTTTAATCAGAGAACAGGAGGGGATTACCTAATTTAAATACATTCTCATAAGTCTATAAAAACACGCACACATGGTAGAAATGGAAAAGACCAGGGAAGCCCTGTGCCCGAGTAAATTAAACATAACTATTGCCGGTTGTGTTATCACCTTCACTTGACATGCAAGGATCCTCAAAAAGTCCTGACTCGGACGCTGGGCTATTATTGAGGTGCGACTGTTAAACAAACCAGGCCGAAGGGGTGTGCCAAAATTTGAGAAAAGCGTTCTCTCATTGAAATCAATTGTGCAGTAATGCAATACATGTGAAGTATGCTGAGCTGCCAAGGTGCTCTCCTGAGGCTCAATTGATTAGATTCTAAAGAAATGCTAAAACGGCTGGGGAAAAATTGAAGACCGCATACTATTAAACCACTTAGTTTCATAGCACCTCACTCTGCTTTATGTCGGCTGTCTGGTAATGCTATTACACCAGGAAACAAGCTTTGGGCAAATCAATCAATGCTGCAGCAGCATGCTCTTCACAGTCCAGCGAACGGTGCAGCAATAGAAAAATACATTAATAACACGTACATAGATACCTTAAGCTTCTAGATTATGCTGCTGAGAGTCATGCCTCCCTGTAGTATAGTTCCTATATTCCCAATAGGCTCTGCACATTGGTATAACATATCCTATAGATTTGAAGTAGGACTTAGTCTACTAGGTCTCTATCTAATATATTAAACTTAATTGTGAGTGCCAGCTAGCTCAGAGGTCACTAGAAACTTTCTCGAATAAACAAGAAGGGATTCGTTTCTGACAACCGCATAAACATGACAAATTTGTTTCCCAAGAATAAGAAGTATCTCTAGAGTCGCAGAAACAATAGATAGATATTTCACTCAGTCAATCGTGCATGTGGAGAAGTGTGGCTCACTGGTTAGAGGAGGCATACCTTGAAGCAGAGGTCAGACCCGGGACCAGGGTTCAATTCCCGACGCGGCAGCGTCTTGAGCCCAATTGTCCACGGACTCGATAATTCTCGCTTCGGTGCCCACTCTAATCATGGGTTCACACTCTGCAACTCTGGGCATTAAGCTTGCTTAATCTCCACAACGGCCCCCCGCGGCGGGATGCCTGGCCTTCACCTTGGGGATGCCCAGTACGGGTCATCTCACAGGGAAAGGCCAGGACGGGTTCCCAATGCAAGCGCCGAGATGCCCAAGGGTAAGTCGAGCGCTATATAAGACCTCACAAAAAAATGCTTTGTTTCAATAGAGTTGCCGAAAAATAGAGAGATGGGCGTTTTCAATAAAAAGGATTTATTGAACAGTCTTCTTTCTCATGCAAAAGAAATGAACTGCTACAATCGTAATACTGGTTGCAAAGTATAATGCGTACAGTAAGAAGAGTATTATAAAATAATACTGTAAAAGCATGGTATGGTTTCTATACCATAAAATACATACATAAATAACAAAGCTAAAAGTACTCAACTGGTACTTCTAAAATAAGCCTACTCCAATGTACCTAACCTGAGCCTAGTACGAGGGAAGGAGTAAGTATGGTGTAGCAGAGGTTTAATTTTTTTTTGGCCAAGAATCCATCCAAGATTTCTCTTAGGGTCTAATCAGCTCCGTACCTTAGTTTTAGAATGAAGGAGGTCTGGTATCTCTCTGTCTCGATTTCCCAACACCCCGCGAGGGGAGCTTGGAAACACTGGAGCTGGATTCTCAGCGAGAGAAAGGCAGCCACTCTGTCAGTGCGTCAGCTGGAGGGTCGGCTTCCTTCGGCACTTGCTGTAGAGTGCTGCATCGGGCAAGTAGATAGTCAAGCTGCTCCGAACCGCCGTGTGTTTGCTAGGGCAAGTGAAGGCATATTTATACCTTGAAGGTGCCTGGTTTGACGTAAAGTTGGACATAATACCATCACCAAAGAACCCCAAGGGAATGGTAGTTCTTTGAAAACTCCATGATTTCTAGGACTCAAGCAAGGGGATGTCCCTGACTCCTGAAGCCGAGTTTTCCAAGAAATCGTTGTGGCTTTTTGGAACGAGTGGAAGAAACCATGCCTGTATTTGGACTGCATGGGTTATGTCTAAATACGGTTATGATTTCTATGCCTATATAAGGGCAATGTGAATTGTACCTATATAAGGGCATGAATCGGTAATTTCGCTCGTATTCTAAAATGCTACACAACACCCACTCCACTTTATTATGTTCGATATTGCTAAATCCTTAGAATTTTCAAACATATCTAAAGCATGATGTGTGAAAATCCCTCCCAAAATACATAAAATGCAGTCGAAATGGTTGTACACGAAAATTAGCATTTGTGCTGTACGCATTTTTAAAGCAATGTTTTCATTCAAAGCATATAGTATGACATTGGAAATGGTATCAGAATGAGTCATGAACTTACATTTATGAAATGGCTCTTAAATACAGAAGAAAGGTCGAGACCATTCCATGACAGAATATTTATATTGTTTAGGTTGTGACAAGGTCAAAAATTGTCACTTGGAAGTGTTTCAAAGAGTTCTTGTTCTCTAAGAATAGTTCTACTATAAGCAGCTTACTTAGTGCCCCAAAAAAACGAAAACATATTAAATTTTGGGAAAAAGGAAAATCTCAAAAATTAGAGTCCTGAAGTTGGAAGTTTTGTTTTGAGAAGCAAAGGTCGAATAGAGAGTCCTGTAGAACGCTGTGTGCTTACTTCAAAAGTAGTTCTCGTTGTTAGGAGAAAACATCACATTTTCTAAGCTGGCAAAGAAATTGTATACCACAGGTGAAAGTTGGATTACTTCATTAAGTAAATCGATTGCATAAAAATGTGAAGCATCGCCGTTAGCGTCAGCCACGTTAGCAATGTTCAAAGGAGATGGAGATGGTACCGGTATGCCTGTCGAGCCACGTATCTCACGTCAGCAGATTGCGTCTGTGAGACCTTAATGAATGCTGTCATCAGGATTGGTAGCCTCTGGGGACAACACAATGCATGCGCTGTTACCGAACCAAGCAAAGTATCAACATCCATTGGCAGTGCTGATGGAAGTGTCAGACAGATGTCTAGCACGCATTCTTCTCCACATAGCAGGCATCGTAGAACAGGTAAGATGCAATTTTGCCAGATTGGTCTGAATGATAGGAACCACGTGGTATTCAGATCCTCAAACGAGCCAAGCCCAAGATCTGTATCATGCGCTCACGACACTTTTTGCCGGTAGAGTGTTCTCTAGGGTAATCTGGGTGTCGCTGGTGACTGGACTTGCCATATCAGAGCAGAAGGAACAAGAATTGTATTCCTGCTACGAGTCCCAAAATGAGAGGCAGGCCGCCGAACACAGAGTGCACGAAGTTTGGAAAAATGCCTAGGACTGCTTCAAAGGGTGCTAACAGTCCCGAAAAAATTGTCTTAAATACATGTACAATACCACTGGTATCAGACATGTTTAAGATACAACCTAACATTTCTGCGAAATGCACAGGGCAGGTTGTGGATAAAAGGGCAGGTATCTCTGCAGAGGACCTTGCAACTTGTAGTTCATACATCTCTTTGGACGAGGTCAGTGGCACAATTTTTCGTAAAAGAATGGCTTTCATTCTGCTTAAAGTATCAATTCGAATAGAAGGGATGTTCAGTGAAGGCCATAACGGTGACTCCCCGTCTGTCTTAGCTTTAGGAAACAATACTTGCATACAACAAGTGACCCTGGCTGACACAGTTACGAGATAGGCTATTCCTGGCATCATTCCACAACAGTTGTGATCATTCAACATTATGTAACTCCCATTGGAAATCTGCCTAAAAATTGGATCTATCACTGCTGCCGGAGAACCTTGCAGGTGGCAGGATAAGTTGGACGAAAAACCATCACAGGCTCCATGTAAATTAATACCCTGACATAGAAGTGTACCGCTTAGTGCGCTTTTGCAGTTTGTACCACTAACGAATACTTCTTTTCCCCCACTCCAACATCCGTGTGTGTATGGTAATTCCCAGGTTGACTTTATGTATTCTTTACCCAACCTTTCATACACGCCAGCTGGTATATGTTTCAAACAATATTGAAAGTGAAAAATCGTGACAGGCAGAGTGATTGTCCCATGTATTATCCATTCTTTTGCAGGTTTTTCCGAAACAGTTAATGCTAATCTTTCCAGTTTTTCAATGCTAAGTACCGTATAGTCTGCTCCTCTTTGTGCCAGAGTGATTTGTTTATCTGTAAGGTTAAATACAGAAAACAATGACGTGGTGTTGATTAGACGCCAAGGCACGTATCCAGAACGAAGATTTTGTAACGTCCGGCCTAAAAGCATTATAGAACGTAATTGTGACTGTCCATATTGTAGCATGAGCAAGTCCTGTTCCAATATATCTATGGCAGAGGATACAATACTGTCCAAAGAATATATTCTGGATGACAGAGTCGTTAACCCATTGTAAACTACAGAGAGAGCTTTCTCTAAATTAATACGATCCATTTCTCGTATTCGTTCTGCAGTCTCTGCTTGTGTCGCCTTCCAAGCTTCATTATAAATGGCATATATACCTGTGTATATGAAACGTTTATGACGTCACCTTGCAGGACCTTGTAGGAAGTCCCTTAAATCAACACCATCTTTAAGTAAAGATAAGTGTTGTTTAACATTTGTAAGTGTAGATTTTTGTAGCCACTCAAGGCACAGTTTTCCTACACTGTATGTTTTTACTATCCCTGGATGTTGTCATTGGATACATCTTGGATCTGGCCTAGCTTTAATAAACCCTTGTATTTTATTCAGGAATCGATCTTGACAGTTATTTGTGTCTGTGGGCCAGATTAACCAATTTTTCCAACCAGGATCAGTTCTGTTTTTAAGTAAAATAGATTTTACATCGACCACCCCCTCTGCAGTGTTTTTACTATCAGGTACAGGAGTAGGTATAGACGGTTTGCTCAGTTCTTTTATCTTGGTTAGGTCAAGACAGGATGTCTGTTGAACAGTGCCATTCAAAAACATTTTTTGCTCAGGGATCATGCAGGCTTTAAATAAAGCTTCTAGTCCCTGCACTTGCCACTCTTTTGTGTCCCAGACAGTTTTTGTCTCAATGTTGTCTTTCCAAAAGTCGAACCTAATGTAGACAGCTGAGCATAAATAGCTGCAGAATAAATTTGCTTGGTATTAGTCAACATACTTTTCATAAAGTAAAATGTTTCAGGATTTGAGACATTAAAACCTGAGAAGTATGGAAATTTCACAAAGAATGTTTTTGAGCTACCCTTCGGTGGCGTAGGACAAAGTTCCCATTGATTAAAAGTATAAACATTTCTAGGATTTGCAGATTTGTGCAAAAAATTATGACCATAGTGATTATAACAGTACATTTGTTCATAATCTGATGAACCTTCTAAGTATTCATATTTTGTAAATTTTGCAGACATTTCTAAGTCTGACATCATATTAATAGTTTCAAAGTCCCAATCATCAGAAAATGTGCTAGGCAAAACAAAGTCACTCAAGGAAAACTTGAATTGATGTAGAATCTTCAACAGCTCTGAAGGACCAAAGATGTCATAATCAGTTCTGTCCCAAGCTATACCACCAGGTATAGGAACGGCTGTGATGTTCACTGAAGTAAAGTCTTGTTGTTCACAATGAAATAATTTGTGTGGCTTCAGGAGCAAGTTGATGTTCTTACTTGATGTGTCCATTTTACTATATTTTCCATTTATCAGCATTCCCAAAGTTAATACAAGAATTACCCGAAGCAGGAGAAAAAGTACGCCTAGCACAATCCAAAGTTCAACCCATGGTGAAACCAGATAAGTCTTTTCAAGTTGCTGGAAAAGTTCGGTTATTTGATCTTTAAAAGTTTTATTTGCCGGCGTCGTTTCGGGCTCACTGGGCTCCTCAGAAAATGTATCAAAGTTAATGAAATAGACAGAGGCAGTTCTTTAATTGTTGGTATTGCATCAGGATTACTGGAAATCGCTGGAGCTACTTAATCCCTTGTCATATTAGTATAGTCAGATGCTATATCATTGTAGACAGGAGTGTCTTGACAAACTGTTATTTGGGTCTCAAGAGGCACAAGTTCCATTGCTTTGTTGATTAGTCCTTCTTTTCGCACTGCAGATTCTCAAAGGTGACGAGTCTCAGTTTGAACCTCTTGGATAGTAGCGAGATTTGGTCTTCTGCTACATCTTTGAAGTCCACTTGGCCTAGTACTTATTATTGGCCACATAATGTGGTTTTACCAGGTCGATGGATATGAACCTGTACTCCTTTCTTCCAGCAAGGGGCAGCAGTAACACTGTTCTTGATCCGTGGATTGCTAGCACAGGTACTGGTTTTCTGTAAGAAGGCCCAAATTCCTTCTTATTCGCTATTTTTTCTCTGACTAGATCCCTAATCTTTGGAATCCAGACAGGCCTTGTTGGGACGGGTGGTTCTCCTTCAGTGGTTTTTGGCTTCTGCTTCTTCTTGTTTCATTTAAGTCCTGCAAAACAGCCAAATGGTCTTTGATATCAAAGGGTTTTTGTTCTACCACTGAAGGGTGACGATCGAGATCCTGGACAAGCATTCTAGTACCAAAAAGGATTTCATATGGAGCGATTCCACACAGAGAAATTCTTTGCAGATTATTTAAACTACGTTGGACACTTATTAGATGTTTGACCCACTCGTCACCCGAGCCTAATACCCTAGCTGTTATAGATTGCTTTATGTCCCGGTTTTTTCTTTCCACTACAGAATTTCCCTCAGGATGGAATTGACTCGAATACCGCAATGCAACATCCAGATCGGCCATGGCCTCCTTGTAAGCTCGAGAGCTAAACGCAGGACCCTGGTCAAAATGTAGTGTGCCAACTGCGTATGTGCCGATAAAGACTCGCAAATCTTTTATAACAGTTTGGGCGTCAGCCGAGCGCTGAGGCAACATCCAAATGAATCTGTCGTAATAGTTGTGGGACTGCATTCATTTATATTGACGTTTGCGTGTAGATAGACTGATGCTGTCTAACAATGGTGTCTGTACTGAGCTGGCTACACTGTAGTCAGGAATCTGGTGGCATTCTCTGATGCAATCTCTGTTGAAGTCATGGCAATTAATTGCAAATTCGTGAATGTGGGCATTCATGCCTGGCCACCAGTAGGTCTCTTAATTCTAGTATAGATTTAGAGATCCCTTGATGTGTCAAACAATCTCCTATGTGTGCTTTGTGTATCAAAGCGGCTCTACGTCTCCTGTTTGGAATTACTCTATCCCCACTCCAGGGAGTCGAGCAACAGGAACAGAGTTGGCATCAATTATGTATTAATATTCGAGTGGATATTTTAGAGGTAACGCTGCACCGCAGCCTTTGCTTGTGGCATTGACAGCTAGCATTATTTCGCCGCCTATTTTTGTTTTTGAACAAATGATAGCAGCTACGGAAGCCATTTGCACAGCTGCCTTTGCGGCTTCATCAGCCAATGAATTCCCTGCAACGTGAAAGTTATCAAGTTGATGTCTCAGTGTATGGATCACGCGAGTCTTTTGCAGTTCTTTTTGCAACTGAACTACTTGTTCCCAAAGCAACTTATGCTTGATAGTGCCACCTTTTGTATCTTTGAAACCGTTTTGAATCCAGTTCTGCAAGTATTCATTGTAAGATTGGACGCAATAATACGAATCGCACACTATGAGTGTGGGGAATTCGCGATCAGTATTTTCAAACGCCATCTTGAGAGCCGGTAATTCAGCTTGTTGAGCTGTACAGTCTCCGAGAGATTGTGTTTTTGTGTCCATAGGTCAGAATTTACCAGTGCGCCAGCGACCTTTAACAATCGCGCACGCAGCACTATAGGCTTGTTTACCCCCAATTGCGGGCTGTGCTGATCCGTCTGTATAAATTATACATTCGTACTGTTCTAGAGGCAAAATCTCAGTGGGCAGAGGACATTTTTGTTCTTATTGGAGAAATTCTTGTGTTTTCAAATAGGGGTCAAAAACGTATTCAACGTCTTTTGCAGAAAGAGAGTTAACCCATTGTATCCAACTCGGATGTAAAGCTTTTGCATTTGGAATGCTCGCTTTTGTCACTGCCTCTAAGGCAGGTACAGGAGTAACAACCATTATGCGTCTACCCTGTGGGAGGGCTCTCTCTTTTGCTACTGCAGTTTGAACCGCTGTCAGAATTTTTTCTATTGAAGTGAATTTCATTTCAGCTTGCGTGTCCAAGTGTGATTTATAAGCTATTGGTACTTTTTCACATTCATTAAAGGTTAAGTACGTGAATCCGAATCTTCCTGGGATGATTCGGATCACTAAGTTGGGCATATTTATGCATGTTTGTAAATTTTTGTTGCTAACGTCTGTTTGCACTGAATGCAACATTTCTGTGTGTTTTTGAGTCCAATTAGTTGTTTTGAAATCAGGTTTGATTAATTCATAGAGAGTTTTAAACCTTTCTGCGTAGTTTAGAATGTAAGTCCTTCCGAAATTTAGGAAATCTAGAATTGACTGTAGGTTTTTTAGCGTTTTTGGTGGTTGTAGTAGCACACACTTTTCTAAAAAGTTGGCTGCCAGGTTTTTGCCTTCACTTGTTAACTCGTATCCCAGAAAAAGGACGTTGAGGTGGGTAATTCTTGATTTCTTAAAATTGAATTTATACCCTTCAGAGGCGAATCCAAGTATTATGGTATTAACTCTGTTCAAGTGCCAGATCGTCTGTTAGATAGATGTCATCAACATAAGATAATGCCTCGTTATCATACATTTGTAGTAACTCTGTTACTCTAGCTGAAAATAACTCTAGACTATTCTTGAATCCCTGGGGGAGACGACAGAAGTGACGCTGTTTCCCCATAATTGAGAAAGCGGTCAAGTACCTGCTTTCAAATGCAATATTTTGACAGAAGAAACCGTTAGAAATATCTAATGTAGTTTTATATTTTTTACGCACAATGGTATTCATTAGTGCTGCACTGTGTGCATTTTGTACTGCAAAGGTTTTGCAACAAGAATTCAAATGTCTGTAGTCCAAAGCTACACAATATGTATTGTCTGGTTTGGAGACAGGAAACAAAGGATTGTTCATTGATGAGGTGCATGTTTCAATCACCCCTTGGTATTCAAGTTGATCTAAGATCTCCCTGACCTGTTTTTTTAGCTTCTTGCTTAACTGGATACTGCCTTTGTGCAGTTGGTTGTGTTTTTATCTGGATTTTATGGTGAGGAGAATCCTCATCCCATCCTGGAAGAGGAGACTCTACGCTGCTGGAAGAGGAGGAGCCACGCATTGCCGCTGCTGTTGCCGCTCCCAGCGAATCGCGGACTGCGAGTTCCAAAAGTTACGAGGCGGTGAGCCTCAGGGCAGAATCCAGGCAGAAGTGGGCTTTCGAGACGTGCAGGAGAGTGGCGTTCAGCCGGTGCACAGCCGCTTATTCGAGTACCTCAGCACTCCAGTCCCAGCTCCAGCGAACACAGGCTTCAGCTCCAGCTATCCTGGCGGTCCCAGCAGCGCACCACAGGCCTCCCCGGCCGAGCCAGCTGCAGCCTACCCGAGTCGGAGTGAGTAATAAACCCTCACTAAGCCCTCGCCCTTTTGGTACTTAGAGCCCCGTAGCTGGGGGTCTGGGGGTCTTTGCCAACCTCGTAATCGATCTCCTCCACGATAATCCCCTTATCTTGCCTGCGAGCGGGGGGGTGCACTGCCCCCCCCTCCCCGATAGGCAGAGGAGGCAGTGGAGAGGTGGGTGAGGGGGGCAAGGGTCACAAACTGTTGATAAGTGGATTAGGACAGCCTGGTAAATCCAGGCAATCCAGCCACTCAAGACACATATAAGCCTCGGTGCCCGAGCTGCAGCAGAGGCTACAGAAAGGAAAAGCAAGGAAGAGGAAGGTTCAAGCTACATTATAACAGGATACTTTAACACGTTCCTTGCCGAGGGTACGGATCAAGACAGACCAGAAGATGACCAACACCAAGCATGGGGGATCCTTTCCCAGGATAAACACAAGTGGGGCAAACCAACTAAAACCTCAAAGGATTTGTTGAGAGAGCTGGAAAGTTTATCGTTGGTAGCCCTAAACGGTCGCATGCCAGGGGGACAGACCTCAAGCCCCAACCTTCCATAGAAACTCAGTTAACACTGCAATTGATTACACCTTCCTCAATCTACCCCTTTTTGGCTTAACACAGGACTTTAGAATTGGGGTGTCCGACCACAGCGATTCTTTCCTAAAAACCCTTGGTTCAAAAACTGCCAGCCTACCTGAGGGACACCTTGGACATCTTGAACTTGTTGAAAGATGTCTCTTTTGATCCAGACACTGAGTTTCTCATAGAGCTTGACAGAGGCCCTTTAACCACTTGGATGCTAAGATAAAACTCCACATATAATGAGATTTCCATTCAAATGAATGGGCAGTGCATGACGAGTTACCCTTGTCAATAGCATCCAAGTGGTTAAACCAATATTCCTCAGTTGGAAACTTTAAGGATGTTGGAGACTTTGCTGTTTGAGGGAGAATGGCCTTATGAAACACCACAAGCTTTTATTCTACACCTAGCCAAGATAGCCCTCACAAAATTATTTTTTGAATTTGAGGGTATGATGTACCTTCAAACCCATGTGACATCAATGGGTAGTGTATTTGCCCCCAGTTTGGCCGGATTATACGTGGGGGCCTTTGAAAACATGACGGTTCTGGATACTAATGGTCCATGGGTTTCCCAACTGAGGCTGTGGCGACGTTATATTGATGACGTCCTGGTGATTTGGAGAGGCGACAAAACATCAGTCGATCACTTTTTGGAGTGGTTAAATGACAAAAATCCATTCCTCCACTTCACCTCGACAGTCACAAAAACCAGCCATGTCAATACTTTGAATATCCAAAGCCCTGCATCGCAACCCACTGTGTTTTTTTTTTTACAAAATTGACATTCAAAGTATTGACATGGCAGCTCACTTGAGTAAAACAATGAACTACAGCGTCCAGAAGGCCTAGGGAGGCCACGCCCATTATGGCGGGATGTGTTGGTTGAAATAGCGGTACTGATGCCGTGTCATTTACTTTTCCAGTGCCTTTGAAGAAGTGAAACTTCGCACGAAACGCGTTGGTGAAACTGGACAATACCTGTTGATTCAAGGCTGTTTCCACGCTGTATATATATATATATTCACAGAAAAAACCATAGGTTTTACACACGTTATAGTTAGCTGGAAATTTTACTGACATAAAACCAATGAAATTCCACGTTATAGTTAGTTGGACTCACTATAACTTGCGCGTGCAATGCACTGCTGATGACGTCACATATTACATCACTCATGACATGGTCAGTGACATCACTCATGACATCACTGATGACACCATCCTTGTGACATAGTGACAGACCTTCTTTCACTGTAATGTAATCCTTGAAACACATATTCAAAAATAGAAACTGAAATTTAAAAAAAAAAATGCAGATACCCATATCAGTTACAAGTAATTCCACCATCTATATACACATCCACTCATACATATACTCACTCATCATATGAAATGATACACCTATACATCCTGTTACACACCGACAATCATCGAAAAGTTACTCACAGACATACTCACACGTGCAAATAAACTATTGAACATCCATTTATTTGAATATACACACACTTCCACCTTACTTCTATTGAAAATTACACATATTTATTCTCTTAAACAATCACTTATAGAAACACATACTTATTTAAACAGGAACTCTTTCAATCTCTTACTCTCACATATACTCACTTATATACATCAATATTCACATATACTAGATTAAAACATATGTCGTTACTGATAAAGACACTAGTGAGACAGTCATTCACTCACTAACAAACACATATACACACTCATCCACCCATACAGTCCTGCACATATGCTGTCTTCAAAACACATACAAACAGAGAGTCAGTCACTCATGCATCTATGTGCTAAGTAATACCTCCACCAAACCATATAGACACTCATACTGATACTAAGAGAAACATCTAATAACCCATATACATACGCATGTAGCTACTTACCAACACATGTAGCCACTTATACACAAAGTGAAACACTAATATATATATTTAAACATTACTCACTAATATTTATTTTTCAGAAAGACACATATTCACTGGATGGTGTCATCAGTGATGTCATGAGTGATGTCACTGACCATGTCATGAGTGATGTAATATGTGACGTCATCAGCAGTGCATTGCACGCGCAAGTTATAGTGAGTCCAACTAACTATAACGTGGAATTTCATTGGTTTTATGTCAGTAAAATTTCCAGCTAACTATAACATGTGTCAAACCTATGGTTTTTTCAGTGAATTTCATAGGTTTTTTAAATGCTACTTCCTAACTATAACGTGTGTAAAACCTATGGGTTTTTCTGTGAATTTCATTGGTTTTTAAAATGCTAATTCAGAAAAATGTCGTGTATGCAACCTATACTTTTGGCAATAAAGTTCTGGCAATATTTTTTTCGAAAACAAGCCATATTCTTCACTGTTCAAGTTCCATAGAGACTCCTTGTAAAGCAATACAGAATTCGAAAGTCTGTACCTTGCCTTTTTTTAAACACATTAAAATTTGTCTGTAAATAAAAATAGCCTTACTAAACTTTCGTGCGCGACCCGGTGTGCGCACTCTCGGCAACAGTTGTCAATAAAATGGATATCGCATTTCCAGGCTTTCGTGCGCGACCGAGTGCGCGCACAGGCCTATATATTTCGTGAAAACGTTGCGATTTGAACTTATTGAAATTCTTCATACACCCCTCAAAGAACTTATAGTACGTCAAAGAGACTGTACCTAGACTTCTTTTTTATTCTTATGAAACTTTTCAGTAAATGGAGCCGAATGTCTTTTTAAACTTTCGTGCGTTACCGGATGTACACACCTTGGTATTTTTTTTAGAAATATAAAACGTTTCATACTTTAACAATTGTGCTCTTAAATCCAGCTCAGAAGATATACAAAATCATGATGGTAGTTGGTTCAACCCGGACCGTTTATTAGAGGTAGATCGTCCGACTCCACCGGAAGACACCCCTAATAAAAAGGACATATATATAAAATGCGGACTAGCCGCTGTATCGTGCTAGCAAACTATAACATATAAATCGTTAGAAAAAACAAAAGGAATCGAGCAAAATCAGTAGGCCACTGATGAGATCTTTTTTTGACCTCGCTAAAATAGAAAAATTAGGAACAACCCCTCATGAGAAATATGAAACTAGTGAGAGAAACCGAGCTCGACGCCATGATGGCTGCAAGACAGCTCGGCTCCGCCGTCCACCCCACCCAAAATAACGACAAATATTATAAAGATACACAACACACCAGCAAAGTAACAGGGTAAAACGTTTTATTAAATAACTATTTACATGGCAGCCTACTGCAACATGAAAACAACACTTTCAATTGGTTCTTAATAGTTTCAATTCTGGAATTTACACGCAGCACTCCACCCACTTCCCTCACTATCTTTTCTACTCTCAGGAGACAACAACGTCCTACATCTTTTGGAAGACTTTGGTGAAATGGCTACCGTATCTCATTCATCTTCCGAATCTGACCAAAATGATCGACTACCTTTAATAAGAAAAAATAAATCTTTCATCTGGCAATTTTTCACTTATCCTGAAGATCAAAAGAAAGTGAATGCACCAAAAGTAACCTGCACGATATGTGACTTGGTTCTCTTAAGAAGAAATCCAGCAAAAAAATATTTATTTTCCATACATACCATGGTGCGGCATGTCAAACAAGTGCACCCTCTGCAATTTGCAGAGGCAACGACAAGAGCCCTGGCCACGCTATTACCATTAGAGGTGGCCAGCACATCTTCTGATCGACGACCTGTATCTCCATGCAGTGCAGAGATGGACTTCAGATATTTAACTATATATGGTCTATAACCTATGGTTTTTTCAGTGTTTTTCTTTGTTTTTTAATAGCAAATATCAAAAGCTTTTTTGTGGAAAATGACTACAATTAGGTATACATAAGCGGCGTTCATTTATGTTCACCACAGCCATTGTTAAAAGTAAAGTGAAAGTCGCGAAACAGTGGCCATGCCATCTAGTCCCTTTTAGGCCCCATCATGCACGTAAGTAACAGCCATTTTCTGTGTCATGGCCTCTCTGCCCACTGCCAATAGCCTATGATTGTTCAAAATTGGTTCTCTTTGGGTCATTCTCTGTTCACAAATAAGCATAAAGTCGCAATACTCTATTTAGTTTTTAAAAAGGACATATATATAAAATGCGGACTATCCGCTGTATCGTGCTAGCAAACTATAACATAAATCGTTAGAAAAAACATGAATATAGAGAGAGGAACCGAGCTCGACGCCATGATGGCTGCAAGACAGCTCGGCTCCGCCACCCACCCCGCCCAAAATAACGACAAACACTATGCAAATATTATAAATATATACAACACACCAGCAAAGTAACAGGATAAAACGTTGTATTAAATAACTATTTACATGGAACCTACTGCAACATGAAAACAACACTTCTAATTGCTTCTTAGTAGTTTCAATTCTGAAATTGAACACCCAGTACATCCAGAGGTCATGTCCGACAAGTTGTGTGGGGGGATACCTTCCTAATGCCGCCACCCCCACCTCCTTCTGTAGGAAGGACTCTGGATATCCCTGCCTTGCACAAATGTCATAAGTTCTGGATGTTGAGAGCCATACTTCAGGGTCCGACAAGTTGTGTGGGGGGATGCCTTGCTAATGCCGCCACCCCCACCACCTTCTGTAGGAAGGACTCTGGATATACTTGGTCCCTGAGAGGCTTCGATGTCCCTGCCTTGCACAAATGTCATAAGTTCTGAATGTTGAGTGCCATACTTCAGAGTCCAAGAAACGCGGACTCGGAGGGGGCGCTTGGCTCCTGCCCCCTCCCCAAGTCTTGTTCCCCTGGTATGGCCTGAGATCGCCCACGACATAGGCGGCCGGCTCCCGGGGTCAGGCGGAACTTCTTGCCTTTTAATGCCTCTTCCATTCTGGACCTTGTCCCACAATCCGTTTGACCTGAAGACACGTCCTGCGGTGCCCTGGTCCAACCATCACATTTACACCGTCTCACCCGCCATCCGGCTGAATTGCACCCACTCTTCCGATACAGCGACAGGCGGCTGCCACGGAGCTCAGGAAATGGCGGTCGGCTCCACAGACTTGGGCCTGGCCTGCAAGGATGGCTCTGGGCAACCCTGGAACTCGGACGCTTGACTGCTAGGGCATGAGCCCCATTCCCAAAAGCGTCCCGTCAGCCTTGAAGATTCTACAAGAGTCACCGAGGCCCCCGACTCCTGCAGACTTCCGGTGGGGAGCGACTGCCATGATTGCTCGTGGAATGGCCACGACGTAGCCACGAGGTGCTCTCATGCTGACGCCAGCTTCAGTCTGAAACATCCAGAAACACTGTAGACTACCAATTCGATCAGTTCCGGTGGAGCCCCAACGACGTATCGCGTTCTTGCGTAATCCGTCATATGACGCGCCGCGTTAGCGCACCCGGAAGTGCTCCGGTGCGCGAGGCGCGAAGCGCAGCTTCCCGGAAGCAATGCGGAGCGCGTAACGTAAGCAATTACATTTTAGTTGGTTCTCCCTCACAATATTTTCAATGTCACATAAAACTCACCCATCACCCACTGCCATCTCTGGCTGTTTCCATGGTAACACCTCATTCTGCACCTGGCTGAAGGCACAGGTCAAAAGTTCATATCTCAACGTTCTACAGCAAAGTAACAACACTGTTTTCCCTCCAGAAACACCTGCCAATCCACAGCTCTGTTACGTGTCTTTTTTTTTCACACCCAATAGTACTTTTCGTTTAACATAAACATTAACATGCAACGTACTGTTCAATCTCCACTTCTTACAATCAACCAATCATTTTTATTTTTTAAACCACACCCAGCCTCTTCCTTTTTCTTTATTTAGAATTTCAACTTCTAACTACCATTCCACTTCCAGAACCGATCGGAGGACGACTACAAATCCCTTGAAAATGAAGGTCTGGCTAATAGGACACAATTATATTCACTGGAGTGAAAAATATGCATTAAGCAGACGAATTTGCAACCTCAGCTTACCAAATGTACACATAACATGGATTTCCAAAAGAGGATTGAAATGTCACCAATTGATTTCATTGGTGAAAACTTTTATGCATCTCCCAGAACCAGACCTTATAATTGTGCACTGTGGTGGGAACGATCTAGGCACAATCACTGGGGTAGGTCTGGAAATGCTTCTAAAAGACACCTTTCGACAATTGATGACACTTTTTCCTCGATCTGCCTTGGTATGTATGGAATGATGTAATATGTGACATGATCAGCAGTGGATTGCGGGTGCGCGATATATAGTTAGTGCAACTAACTATATATGAAATTTCAATGGTTTTGTGTGAGTAAAATAAGGTTTTGTAAATGCTAATTCCTAACTATATATGGTCTATAACCTATGGTTTTTTCAGTGAATTTTCAAGGTTTTGTAAATGCTAATTCCTAACTATATATGGTCTATAACCTAGAAGTGAGGGTGCACACACTTGTTAAATTCTCTGCTCCGATTCCGTACCAAGGGACAGTGTCCAAACGGCAAAGAAGCACTCGCGGGAAACAGTTTGGGTTATTTTATTCAAACACCAAACAAACACTGCTTAACAGACGCGTTTTGGATGAAGGTTTACTACCGAAACGCCTTAAAGGGGGTAATGAGTGTGTTTAGCAAAGGTTCTTGATATCCTTAGGCTGAATCCTTACTCATGTAGTCAGAGTCAGAAGTCCATATTATGTAGAAAAATTGCTCTTTATTGATTTAGATAAAAACATGAACAGCCGACACGTGTTTCGCCCCCTATGGCGATTTGCGCCAGGGCTTTTTCAAGGCTATTTACAGTATAATGTGTTCATTACAGATCTTCATAATATGGGCTATTTTTCAACCAAAGTCCGTTTTTTTCCAAAATTTCAATTTGGAAGGGTGTAATCCCCAAGTTACGTCGTCGTCCGCCCGCTGGATGTTTGCCGCGTCTGTTAAGCAGTGTTTGTTTGTCATAACCCACCCTTACTCCTTAAAAATACTCCAGCACCCTTAAACACTAACCCATCTTAACCCAATAAATATACCCTGTACCGCAAAGCCAAAACCTACCGCATAACCCTAAAAATACCCCTGTACCCCAAAACCCAAACCTAGCCCTGAACCCTAAAAATACCCCTGTACCCCAAAACCCAAACCTAGCCCTCAACCCTAAAATACCCCTGTACCCCAAAACCCAAACCTAGCCCTGAACCCTTAAAATACCCCTGTACCCCAAAACCCAAACCTACCCCTGAACCCTAAAAATACCCCTACACCCCAAAACCCAAACCTTGCCCTGAACCATAAAAATACCCCTGTACCCCAAAACCCATACCTATCCCATAACCATAAAAATACCCCTGCACCCCAAAACCCATACTTATCCCTAAACCCTAAAACTACCCCTGTACCCCATAACCCAAAACTATATCTGAACCCTTAAAATACCCAAACACCCAAAACATATACCTCAGTACCCCAAAACATATACCCCTATACCCATACTTACCTTATCCAAACATTAAAAAAACATGCTTTTACCATTCATGCATTTACAACGAATTTCGTTGTAAATCTATGCGTGGTAAAAGCATATAAAATGTAATGCCATGCGTTATAATGGCATTGCGGAGTCATGGTACTTTCGTAATGAAAGTATGCAGAGTGATGGTATGCGGAAAGAAAGTTGAGGAATAATGGGTGTTTACCCTCCCCCGGTAAGTACATTGGTGGCACGGCGGCCCACATCTCCAGCAACATACTCATATTTTTTCACCACCCATTTGAAAAATGCACAGGTCTCTCTCATTGATGGCTAGCACCGACATACACTTTTTGACACACCTCCCGCCACAAGTTCTAGAATTGCGAACTTTAGAGCTGGGGAGCTACGTTCGAATCTCGGCATCAACTCAACATCCTGTGATTCCAGGCAAATCGCTTTGTCTCCCCGTGCCTACCACAAATGAATGTGTTCTTCTGTAATGTAAATTGTGCTCATGCCATGTTGTCGAGTTTGCGCTATATAATATTGCAAGGAAAAATAAAGTAGGGAAACTCGAATTCACACACTACTGAACGCGCACTCTTAAGTGCATCAGAAGTGCACTGTGAATCAGAGCATTTCACAGGCCTGTCAATACTACAAAACAATATACTACTGGCCGGAAGCAATTCATACCCGGACATCGTCGGGATGGGCTGCTAGTTGACTATAAAGCCGCGCTTTTGACAGCATAGACAGAGGAAAACTATGGTCAAAGCTAGCTCGATGGGAAATCCATTCCGCTCTCCTGAACCAACTCATTTTATTTCACACTGAGACATGGGTCCAAATAAAACTGGGGAGCGGCACAATCGTGTCCAGGTGGATTCAAACAACCAGAGGTTTAAAGCAGGGCTGCGTCATTGCCCCAACTCTATTTAACTTCTTTGTGGCTGACCTCTCAATCGAATTAGATAACTGTAATCATCATGCACCAAATCTGGGAGGCTTCCCCCTTTCAAACTTATTGTATGCTGATGATTTGATACTACTCAGCCAAACTCAAGTCGGCTTACAGCACTTACTTCATACTGCAAATAACTTTGCCACAAACAACGGGTTAGAAATAAACCTAGAAAAGTCGAAAATGATGGTGCTCAACCAGCGTAGCGCCAAACAAAATCGAAATGGCAGCTGGGCGACAGCGAACTCAAAGTGGTCAAAGAGTATAAATACCTAGGAATAATCTTTGACAATAAGGGGTCGTATGACCAACAAAAAGAGTCAATTCAAAGGCGAGGGACCCTCCTAACAATTACCTTAAAAAATCTTAAAAATAAAATAACCGGTCCAAACCTACTCCCGCTGCTCGAAAGTGCTTGGAGCGAAGCTATTACCAACGATAACCAACAGCAGTGAGGCCATGCGCGGGAAGGATGAAACAACCCTGGACAAAACGGTCTTTAAAGCACTAAGATTAATATTCAAGCTTCCAAAATACACTTCCCCAGCACAACTAAGGCTCGAATTCGGATTACCTAACCAGGCAATAAACCGGAAGGGCACGTATGTTAAAACCTGGTACAAAATAAAGAGCGCAGTAGCCGAATTACTGAACTCATTCCTATGGAAAGAAATATCTAGGAAAAACAACTCCCCCGCCATGGCTTATCTTCAATTAGGGATCAGCGTGTTGGCCCTGGAGAACATCTGGACGTCTGGTCTTCCTTTTAACAACGTCAAATCCCTGGTCAATAAGACAATACACCTCATCTCTATAGACAGAGATCAAGAAGACTCAAATAAGAGGGCTCACAGCTGGTTCGTGATCCTAAACAATTCAAAGTGTTCACCTCAACCGTACCTAGGCACCAGTTTCTCCAGAACGATGAAGGAAAGTTTCTTGGCACTGAGGATGGGGATTTTACCTGTCAAAACCCATATGCCCCCTGGAAACGCTCATTTCCATCCGCCCTTTGCAGACTATGCAGAGAAATCAAAGAGGACCTGTTGCACCTTCTGTGTATCTGCAAGTCTCTAGACCAGGAGAGGAGAGAGTTGATAAAGCCACATGTAAATGAAATGAAGATTCGGTCTTGTAGACAGGCTGTAAAGGCATGCTTTGATGGGGCTAATGTTAGATTAGTTTGCAGTTTTGTCCGCTTTATAAAAGAAGTACAAACAAAATTAAGAGCGGACATCAGAGTATAAACACCTACCTCCAAAGCCTCCTGCCAGGTGACTGCACATGGCTCACGCTACGCAAAGACACTAAGACTGGCGGGCCACGATCTAACAATTGACCGCCAGACCTATGACACAGGCACCGTCCTAAGCTCCGGACTCTTACACAGACTTTCCCTGAATTAGGAAGTTCCCTAAAATGTTATCATATGTATTTTATAACTAGTCAAACTGTTGTTTTGTAGAAAAAAGTAACTCTGGTTTTAAGGAAATATGAAACTGTGCTATATATGTATTTTTTAAAGTTGTGTGCACTGTTAATATTTTAAATAATCAAGCAATAAAGACTTACTTACTTACTCATTCCATCCTTCATGATTTTTATATAATGCTGGAGCCTGGGCTACATCCCGATTTCTGGTATAGGTGTATTTTAAGTGAAGTGGAATATGAGTGGAGAAGGCTGGCATAATGATGTCTTCGCCATCTGATGTACAAAAGGGGGTGGTGATGGACGGAGCATCTGAATCAATCAAACACTCACACCCAGTCAAAAGATCTGGGTTAAATCCATCACCGTTCTTTATCCCACTCTGCCACCCCAGTTCAGACATGGCTATATGCAAATCAGTCTGACCCTGTGCCTCATGGGAACATTCCAGCCCGAACTGCCAAGCCATGTCTTCCCTGGACCGGAAACGAGCTTCCGAGGACCGGTTTCTGGCATTCCAGCCGTCTTCAGCCCGGCTTGCTTGAATCCAGTGGCAAAGTGAGCAAGGGACTCACGTCTGAGCATACCCTGCCACACCGCTTTTGGCCGCCATAAGTGTGGCAGGGTATACTCAGACGTGGGTCCACTGTCTCCAGATGATCCTTCAAGATCTTGCAAGCTATGGTGACACATGCTGCGCGTCCAGCATTGTCTGGGCCCACTCCCCGTTCTGGAGTTGTGTCCTCAAGATCCTCTGCATGCCTGATTTTTAGTCCTGCTACCTTCTTTTTGGTGAATTGGGTTTTCTTATTTTTTGGAACGTGTTGATCGTCTTTGGACTTCACGCGTTCTTTCTTGTGTTCTGAGCGTCCTCTTCGTTCCGATTTTTGTGAGGAAGTCTGAAAGGTACGAGAGGAACAGTATCTTGATATCTAGCAGGTTTTCTCAAATTATCCCTGTTCCTGAGGTTATACCTCTTTTCAGAGGGATCCTTTTGATGAGTCCTACCTCTCGATTAAGAACACATCTCTTTAGGAAGGGACTGTTTAGTATTCTCCCACTTCTTTTTTGGAGTGGTTAGAGTGTTTTTGTGAGAAGTTGGCCTGATATATGATGTCTCCAATTCTGGGGGCACCTTGTATCAGTCCAAACAATCCCTTATGGTGGTGGTTGTAAGTCAACCTTATAGACAAGCTATCCTAGAGGTAGCATCGACTAAGCAGCCTTCAGGCTAAACTCAAGAGGGCATGTGAAGCCAGCTGTTTTACCAATCACAATCCTGTAATATCAAATGAAAGGACACCACACAAGTTATATATTATAAAAATATATGTATTTATTCTCAGAATAATCCTCTAGACTCTTTAAGAGTATAGAAGCACAAGCGTTCAAACAAAAGCACAGTGAAACATATGAAAGTTGCACAATTATGGATGAGGCCAGGGGCCACTCAAACCATATACTAAATAAGTGGTATAAGTATCACTAATCGAACAGTGGTCAGGCCTAGGGCCTGGGGAATCGCTGGGACTAATCGGGACTAGCAATGCTGAAGTCGGGAAAAGCCAGCGGGAATCGGGTGCAGCGCTGAAAGCACACACATGCACCAATGCAAAGTCAATGGTGCGTAAAAGTTATAAAGTTACAGTTTTAGGAGTCTTCCGACTGGACTAGAAGTACAAAACTTTAGACTTATAGACACTAGAGGTGTATACCACTACAGGAGCACCGGCGTTCAAGAGTTACCTCACCCACAGGAAGCGGGTGCACAGGTGCAAAGTCGTGTTGGCTTTCGTCGTGTAGATCTATGGAGCCTGTAGATGAAGATGCTGCAGGCGGCCAGAAGAGTAGTGTCCGGTGCGATCCAAGGGAGGATCGAAGATGTAGAGAACCTGAAAGCAGAGGGGACAGAGTCTGGGTCACTCAGCAGTGACCAGGGTGGAACCAGGAAGGAACCAGGCAATGTTGGGCGCAATCAGGTGGTTGACGTGAAGCTGGTCTCCGCTGCCACGTGGACTCTGGGGCACCGAGGATGTCCAGGAGTGGATCACGAGCTGTCCCACGAAGGCTCTCGCTGTCGGCGGTGTCGGCTTCCGGATTGGAGCAAACAAACCTTGGCAAGCGCAACCCACGCAGGATTCGAAGATCTCTTCTAACTCGGACCAGCAAGGTCAGAGCGGGTGCTCCTTTTCAGGGGAGCGAGGGCCAATCCAGAGCAACCGGACTGGCAGAGCAAATTCAAAGGTTCGTCGGTACTGGGGCCACTAGCCAACGGGCAAGCGACCGGACTAACGCGTCGAGCAGAAAGATGCAGAAGGGCCCCACGCAGCACTCAGAGAGTGTGGAGGGGTGAGCTTTGGTGCAAAAGCTGCTCGGGCTGGGGCTTCTCAAACCCCAATGCACAGCGTCGAGGGAGCCTCGGGAGCTGCACGGTCAGCACTTCGTAGTTTTTCCAAGATGGCCGGCCCCACGCTTCAGGTCGCCTCCACAGGTCTCAGACTTGCTGGGACTGTGGATCGGGCTGTTGGAAGGCAGGAACGCTGGGTCTTGTAGAACTCCGTCGCTCGAGTTCCGGCGGGAACTGCAACAAAGCAAACGGTGAGGCGCTGGATGGTGCCTGTTTGCACAGGGTGGTCACTCCTTGGCCACAAGGGAGATTCTTCAGTCTTCCACGTCGAGTGGGATGTCAAAGGGTCCAGAGTTTCGTTTCATAAGTTTCAGTCAGGATAATCTGCGTGCACTAGCACTGCTCCCACCTTTATTCCAAATCTGTGGGCTGGATCACCTGCTAGGTCCCTCCTATGGGTGGGACCCAGGAAGGGGGTGGTTACACCCCTTTCCCTTTGTCCAGTTTCGTGCCAGAGCTGGGACTGGAGGGTCCCAGCACCGGTTTGAACTGGACTATGCATGGGACACCTTGTGTGCCCCAGGCAGTGTCTAGTTTCATTCAGCTCACCCTGCCCCAATCCACTATCTCCTGTCTGGGGTGGTGTGGCACCTCCCTGCGACAGGAAACCTTTGGTCCAGGCCTCCCCTGCCAAGTTTCGGTCAGCAGTAGAGGGTCAGACTTGTGTCTGTGGCAGCAACATCCATTTTGTGATGCTGAGGCTCTGGTTTGGATTAACCGCGTTTTAGCAAAGTAACATGTCTTCTCCCTCTAGAAGGGTGGAATGCTACCCATGTCGCCAGGACTGGCGAGGGGGTAGTATTCCAAAGCGTATGACGCGTTACACAACATGTTTTGGTATTGCCAAACCAAAGTTAGCAAGTAACCGCGAAGATTATAATGCACTTAAGAGTATATGGTATGGCACTATCCCGGAACGGCTAAGGGAGTTGGTCCCGACAGCTGCAGACAGGCTCAGCTCATGCTAGAGCACCATCTCACATAAAACCAAGCACTCTGCCTCCAGGATTGTCAAGGCTTGCCATAGGAGTGACATAGGTATATATGTGTCCAGATATAGCATACCTATATCTAAACCTATATCTAAGCAAGGGGTGATCACACCACCTTGCCCCAGCTGAGTGATATGCTGCAGCCCCTGGTAGGCCTTGGATGCACCTATGCCCTGGGCACCTATAGTGCACTGTACAGGGGCTGATAAGGTGACCCAAGCCAATTTAGTTATGCACCTAGGGTACATGGAGTCCATTTTAAAGAGAGAGCAGATAGCCTGGGGCCCCGATTAGCAGGGAACCAGGCCAACTAAGTCGAAAACCAGCTAAACACAAGGCAAAAAATCTGGGGTAACCATAGTCAGGTATCCACCTTCCTACAGTTTTAATAAAGACCTTTTCAGGACTCTCTGTTAGTTGGGGTTTAACTGGTTTCCCACCCAAACTATCTCTACCTAGTTCTTCATAGGATTTTTCGATTATTCTGGCTAGTTCATATGGTTGCTCAGTTACATCAATTTCTCTTATTTTTTGGCACATCGCCACGGATGCTGCTTCACCTTTAATATTAGCTAATATTATAGCTGAGACCTGTTAGAAATCTTTTAGTAATTTCATACCTCGATTTAAAGCAGGCTCTGTCCCATATTCATTTTGAATCTGTTTCAGGACGTCTGGTATTACCGCCATAGACGGAACACCATGTGTTTTTGTGTAGATTGCAGCAAAGACTGTACCCAAAGTATCGCAGTCCTCCAGGTGTGGTGTGATCCCGATTGGTAAACAGATTGTTAGAATCCTGTATTTCTCATGAGTGGTAGTATCGGGAAATACTGCCTCGATTTGAGTAATTTTCTGAGCTATCCAGAATGGAATTTGTTCCCTTTTTGCGGGCAATTTACCAATGACTGATTGTATAGTCTGTGGTGTTATTTTGTTTGTGTTCCCCTGGTGAGGGGTTTGTTGTGGAATCCTCATAGGAGGTTGGACTGTTAGAGTCTGCATGACATATTGAACCAATTGTCTATGTATTTTGATTAATTGTTTTAGTTGAACTAATAATTCTGCACCTGACATTTTTTCAATGTCAGGATGTGGTGTATAGCTGGCTAAAACCGTCCATGTTGCTCCTGGTCTACCTAGTGGACCAAGCCTGGTAAGGTGATTTTGATGTTGTAGGGCGCCTTTAAACCAGAGCTGGTGCTCTTGGTAAGTTAGTGGAATTTCAACATCCTCGAAAGGAGTGTATTCCGCTGGAGGTTCCTCTACTTTGTAGAAGTGGAACACATGTGTTACTGGATTTGCTTCAGGGAAGACAATCCATGGAAAGAATACCTCTGTCTGCCGATATTCATGTGCCTCTATGACAAAAATAACCCTACCACCTCTTGATGATAGGCCATTTGTTATAAGCTTTATAGTGATGGTTTTCCTTTAGTTTTCCGGGATGATTATAGGATCCAGGTCGGTTTCTTGGAAACCTGTAATGTCAAAGACTGATGTATTTACTGCTGCCCCTCCGTTCTCGCTTTCAGTAATTTTGTTGACTGAAAGTTTGCAGAGCAAGTTTCAAGACAAGAAAGATAAGGTGCACAATATTTTGGAACACTGTATCCTTCAACGTTGAACAAACCAAAAACTAATACAAAGGATTTTCGTCCTACTCAGTTATGGTGGATATTTTATCCTTTTACACACTCCAGACGTCTATTGGAGTATTTTACAGGAAAAAGGGTCTCTGAGAAAAGCGCGACTGAGTTACTATAGTATCTAGCGTTAAATGAGATCCTTACCAAACGTTGGGCGCCGTGTAGTGTAGTTCCTATATTCCCAATAGGCTCTGCACATTGGAATAACATATCCTATAGATTTGACGTAGGACTTAGTCTACTAGGTCTCTATCGAATATATTAAACTTAATTGTGAGGGCCAGCTAGCCCAGAGGTCACTAGAAACTTTCTCGAATAAACAAGAAGGGATTCGTTTCTGACAACCGCATAAACATGACAACTTTGTTTCCCAAGAATAAGAAGTTTCTCTAGAGTCACGGAAACAATAGATAGATATTTCACTTAGTCAATCATGCATGCTTTGTTTCAACAGAGTTGCTGAGAAATAGAGACGGGCGTTTTCAAGAAAAAGGATTTATTGAACAGTCTTCTTTCTCATGCAAAAGAAATAAACTGTAAAAGCATGGTATGGTTTCTAAGCCATAAAATACATACATAAATAACAAAGCTAAAAGTACTCAACTGGTGCTTCTAAAATACGCCTACCCCAATGTACCTAACCTGAGTATAGTACGAGGGAAGGAGTAAGTATGGTGTAGCATAGGTTTAGTTTGTTTTTGCCAAGAATCTATCCAAGATTTCTCTTCGGGTCTAATCAGCTACGTACCTTGGTTTTAGAATTAAGGAGGTCTGGTATCTCTCTGTCTCACCGGACTCGATTTCCCAACACCCCGCGAGGGGAGCTTGGAAACACTGGAGCTGGATTCTCAGCGAGAGAAAGGCAGCCTCTCTGTCAGTGCGTCAGCTGGAGGGTCGTCTTCCTTCGACACTTGCTGTAGCGAGCTGCGTCGGGCAAGTAGATAGTCGAGCTGCTCCGAACCACCGTGTGTTTGCTAGGGCAAGTGAAGGCATATTTGTACCTTGAAGGTGCCTGGTTTGACGTAAAGTTTGACATAATAACGTCACCAAAGAACTCCAAGGGAATGGTAGTTCTTTGAAAACTCCATGATTTCTAGGACAAATCAATATTCAAGCAAGGGGATGTCTGTCTGCTGAAGTTGAGTTTTCCAAAAAAACGTTGTGGCTTTTTGGAACGAGTGGAAGTAACCATGCCTGTATTTGGACTGCATGGGTTATGTCTAAATATGGTTATGATTTCTATGCCTATATAAGGGCAATGTGAATTGTACCTATATAAGGGCATGAATCGGTACTTTCGCTTGTATTCTAAAATGCTACACAACATCCCCAGAGGCACTCTCTGCGCACACTTCCCCGCCCTTCCTGTGTGTAATTGGATCAGCGGGCAATCACTGTGTATGTAGTGCTGATGCTGATGTCACGCAATTAGCATAAGGCGTTCTAGAGGAAACTCAACACACACCAAATTGAATTAGGAGCAGGGGGAAGATCGAAGAGGCGGCAAAAAGAGACAGGAATCTAAGCCCAACGGCTGAAGGTATTTGTTTCACAAGGCCAGTCTCCTACAAAATACTGTTAATAAGAGTTCTGCATGGTTCAAAGCCCTTACACACATCAATGTGCCACTGCTTTATCACTGAACACACATACCAGTCCCTAGCCCAGAGGGCCCCATCTTGCCCAATGAACTTGAAGCTCCTAAACTTCTGTGAAAGGGAGGCTAGCCTGTGTGGTGCAAGAGCGAAGGGGCAACTCATATCAATCCAGACACATGATATTCCCAGACTACACTAGACATGTCCAAGCTGAAAGGAAATCATAAGACCATGTTAAACAATAGCTCAGAACCTTGGTACGTCAATACATGCCCCTTTTGTATTGACAAGTCATTGAGTAATCCACAAGGCCAAATGGTAGTTCTTTGACACTACAGACTTAGCCTGGCAGTGGCTGATGGAACAATGTCCCCCATGCTCGAACCACACCGGCGTGACTTGACCGCCCTGGATGTAGCAGCCTGGGGTTTGACCGTAACAGAATAAAGAGGCCTCTGGAGTCTAAAGAGGTTCCATAGGGGTCGCCAAGGCCACATGGAGACACCAGCCACCTCATACTCCGAGAAGAAAGGAACTGCAGCCCTAATCCTCTCGGAAACAGAGGGCCCGCCCCTCCTCCCCATGGACACTGACCAATAATTCCATACGGAGGGCTGGATGCACATGCTCCACTTGCTCTACTATATCTTTGCACGTTGGCACAAACTTACACTCAACACAGCTCTGGAAGGCAGGGAGCCTTGGGATGGAGATCCTAAGAACAGTTTTAATTACAGCCTATTTACGAGTTGGGGAACATGGTTGGGCGAGACAGATACTTCTATGGAGGTATAAGGAGGGGGTAAGATGGGGGGAGAAGAGCTTGGTAACATGTTATTTTGTTATCCATCTAGTTCTCTAGGAATGTATCACACAACACGCAGATTGCACCATTAGGAACGACACAGACCCACCCGACTGCGCATTAAGACAGATGGGAGAAGAGAAAACCCACACTATACCTCCTTACTATATACAGGTCCTCCTACATACACCACCATGACTAAATTTGTAGCCATTAAGTGGAACGTGAATGGTCTCTTAGACCACATTAACCCCTCCCATGCTCCTGACGAGGTCAGCTCGTCATGAGCCACAGTGGCCGTGTGCTTATGACGAGCTAAGCTTGTCATAACGGCCGCAACGCTCGCACGCAGGGCTAATTCCCCTACTGTGCTGAGCATTCTAAGGAAACGGGTTTGGCTGTGACGAGCTGAGCTCGTCATGAGCACAGCGCCACTGTGCTGCGTGACGAGCTGAGCTCGTCACGAGCACTGGGGCGCTGTACGCGCCTGTAGGAGAGTAGGGTCTGCTATCCTATGGTCACCCCAATTTTTGCTTTTTGCTTCACTGGTTTTCGGCTTAATGTGGCTGTGGGCCTGCTAATCAGACCCACAGCCTGCTGTTCTCTCTCTAAATTCACAGACATGTACTATAGGTACATAACCAATTTGGTACTGGACACCTTGTCAGCCCCTATACAGTGCACCATAGGTGCCAAGGGCATAGGTGCATCCAAGGCCTACCAGGGGCTGTAGCATATCTTTAGCCACCCCTGGCTGGTTCTTGTATTGACACAACTGGCTGATCAATCAGCTGGGGCAAGGTGGTGTAATCGCCCCTTGCTTAAATATAGTATACCTATATCTAAACCTATATCTGGACACATATAAACCTATAAGTCACTCCTATGGCAGGCCTTATCAATCCTGGGGGCAGAGTGCTTGGTTTTACGTGAGATGGTGCTCTAGCATGAGCTGAGCATGTCTGCAGCTGTCGGGAACAACTCCCTTAGTTGTTCCGGGATAATGCCATACCATATACTCTTAAGTGCATTATAATCCATCGCGGTTATGTGCTAACTTTGGTTTGGCTTTATCAAAACATGTTGTGTAAGGGGTCATACGATTTGGAATACTATCCCCTCGACAGTCCTGTCAGAGGAGGCCTGGACAAATGGTTTCCTGTCGCGGGGAGGTGCTACACCACCCCAGACAGGAGATAGTGTATTGGGGCAGGGAGGGCTGAAAGAAACTAGACAGTACCTGGGGTGCACAAGGCTTCCCCTTGCATAATCCGGTCAAACCGGTTCTGGGGCACACCAGCCCCAGTCCCAGCGCGACCCTGGACAAAGGGAAAGGGGTGTAACCACCCCCTTCCTGGGTCCCACCCATAGGAGGGACCTAGCAGGTAATCCACCCCCCTAGATTGGTATAAGAATGGGAGCAGTGCCAACGCACTCCGATTATCCTGACTGAAACTTATGAAATGAAACTCTGGACCCTTCGACATCCTACTCGACGTAGAAGACTGAAGAATCTCCCTTGTGGTCAAGGAGTGACCACCCGGTGCAAACAGGCACCATCCAGCACCTTTGTTGCAGTTCCCGCCGGAACTCGAGCGGCAGAGATCGACAAGACCCAGCGTGCCTGCCTTCTAACAGCCCGATCCACAGTCCCTGCAGAGCTGAGACCCATGGAGGCGACCTGAAGCGTGGGGCCGGCCATCTTGGAAAGACAACGAAGCGCTGACCGTGCAGCTTCCGAGGCTCCCTCGAAGCTGTGCATTGGGATTTGAGAAGCCCCAGCCCTGAGCCACTCTTGCACTGAAGCTCACCCCTCTACACTCACCGAGTGATGCGTGGGGCCCTTCTGCATCTTTTGGCTCAACGCGTTGGTCCGGTCGCTTGCCCGTTGGCTAGCGGCCCCAGTACCGACGAACCTTTGAATCTGACTTGTGAGTCTGGTTGCTCCAGACTTGCCCTCGCTCCCCTGAAAAGGAGCACCCGCTCTGACCATCCTGGTCCGAGTAAGAAGCGATCTTCAAATCCTGCGTGGGTTGCGCTTGCCAAGGGTTGTTTGCTCCAATCCGAAAGCCAACACCGCCGACAGCGAGAGCCTGCGTGGGACAGCTCGTGATCCACTCCTGGACATCCTCGGTGCCCCAGAGTCCACGTGGCAGCGGAGACAAGCTTCACGACATCGACCTGATTGCGCCCGACATTGCCTGGTTCCTTCCTGGTTCCACCCTGGTCACTGCTGAATGACCCAGACTCTGTCCCCTCTGCTTTCAGGTCATCTACATCTTCGATCCGCCCTTGGTTCGCACTGGACCCTTCTCTTCTCGACGCCTGCAGCCTCTTCATCTTCAGGAACCATCAACCTGCGTGACGAAACCCGACACTACTTTGCACCAGTGCACCCGCTTCCTGTGGGTGAGGTAACTCAGCAACGCCGGTGCTCCCGCACTGGTACACACCTCTAGTGACTAGGTCTAAAGTTTTGTCCTTCTAGGTTAGTCGGAAGACTCCTTTAACAGTAACTTTTACGCACCATTGACTTTGCAATGGTGCATGTGTGTGCTTTAAGCGCTGCACCCGAATTCCGCGGGCTTTTCCCGACTTCAGCATTGCTAGTCCCGACTGCTCCCAGCGATTCCATAGGCACTAGGCCTGACCACTGTTCGATTAGTGATACTTATACCACTTTTTTAATATATGGTTTGCATGGCCCCCCCGGCCTCATCCATAACTGTGCAACTTTTATATGTTTAACTGTGCTTTTGTTTAAACGCTTGTGCCTATGCACTCATAAAGAGTACAGAGGATTATTCTAGTAATAAATACATATATTTTTATAATATATAACTTGTGTGGTGTCCTTTCATTTGATATTACAGGATTGTGATTGGTAAAACAGCTTGCTTAACACGACCTCTTGAGTTAAGCCTTTAAGGCTGCTTAGTCCATGCTACCCTTAGGATAGCTTGTCTATAAGGTTGACTTACAACTAGACACCATAAGGGATTGTTTGGACTGATACAAGGTACCCCCATAATTGGAGACATCATATATCAGGCCAACTTCTCACAGCGCCCCCCCAGCACAGCGGGGGAATCAGCCCCGCAGGCAAGGGGTTAAACAAGATGCGGTCCTGCACTTCCTCTACAGACATGAACCCCCCCCTGTTTGTGATGCTCCAGGAACCTCATCTTGTGGGAACCAATTGCTGATGGTGGTCTTTCAGGTGTTCCATGATGCACTGTGGAGATACGGCTGGTAGAAGTGTTGAGAGATGCACCCCTCTATAACTTAATGAGTACATACATTCCCCAGTGCTAACCTATACACCGACAACACTCAGATCTTGCTCTTTCCCTTTTTCTCTGGTGGGATGCTTATTGGAGGAGACTTTAATGACATCCTGAACACCCGTGGACAACCTACGGACCCACCAGGGCTGTTCCCTGGAATGGGAAAGGACCCGATAACGAGGTCTTGGGCTTGAGGCTATATGACACCTAAAGGGTAGTGAACCCCACTGCAAAGGAATATACACTTGTCAACAGTACCTGGCTCATTATACTGTATAGATTTTTTTCTGTTGCAAGCCACCAACCTCTTACACACACAAGGATCCCATATCCTCATGAGGGGTACCTCTGACCAGAGGCGCAACAAGACCCACATTATGGGGGGGGGGAATTATTCCAGCGATAGAGTGGCGATGCAGGGGTGTGAAAAAACAACAAAGCCTCGTTAGCAAGTAAATGGTCTTTTTTTTTAGTTGAAAGTATTTTGTATTTTATTACATTTTTGCAGACAGAGGTAGACCGTGGTAAACAAAATAAATACACAGTAGGAAAGGATGGATGCGGACGATTGCTGAAGATAAGGGCACCCTTCTGGGGACTGCGAGATAAGTGGTGACATTTGTAGGCTGCCAGGGGGGTGCTGATAGCGACGGCCTGGTCTGTGGGCAGCCTCGTTGGGACTGTGAGGACTGAAGAGATGCCTGGTGTTGGGGATCATGCGGGATTAGGACTACTGTTGCATGGGCTGCCCATGGTTGGTTCTGGTTAAGAGCACTATAGTTGGCGGAGGTGCCTAGCGACAGTCAATTTGCACAGTGGTCCTTGTACATGGAGGGTGGCTGTACCTAGTGGGCCCACCTTGAGTGTTACGCTGGGCAGGCCTGAACAAGAGTAAACTCATGCCCTGTATCTGATGGGAGACCCTGCAGCTGCTGGCAATCAGTGATAGGGTGCGCTTGCCGACGCCCCTCGATACGTCCTAGCTGCAGCGCTGTAGTATATTGGAGAGTGACCATCTGCGGCTGCCTTGTTAATCAGCGCTGGGCGAGGCTGAGGTCGCGGGCATTTGGCTACAGCTACAACATAATATTGGTGCCCTGAGTAAGTGCCGGGATGGGGCGTCCGGATACGGGCCAGCCAAAGCTCACATTCGAGAATATAAAAAACCTCCAAACAGCAGCATACAGAGGAGAGTGCTCAGGCGGTAGCCCCTCAGCAGGACTCCATATTCACGGCAAATGAGGATCTTCGATCCATCCTCACGTTAGTCTGGCAGGGATTTGCCACTATGGCAGAAAAAATAGACACAGTGTCTACAAGGATGGATGCAATAGTGCGCACCATTGAGGGGCACGAGACTCGGATTAAGGAGGTGGAACATCGCGTCTCTGAAGTTGAGGAAACCACTAGCAAGCTCAAGAAAACATCGCCACAAATGGATCGGCTGCTCAAAATTATAGCGGACAAAAATGAGGATATTGAGCCCCGAAGTCGCAGGAACAATATTCGGGTCCTTGGGATTCCAGAGAGTACTAGCACAGGCCGATTGGAGGAATACATCGAAAAGCTGCTCCGAGCGATGGTGGGCACTGAACTGTTGCCCTCTCAATTTGTGGTGGAGAGAGCCCATAGGTCGTTGGGACAGCGCCCTCCTCCGGGCAGTCCCCCCAGGCCTATCATTGCGCGCCTTTTGAACTACCGGGACAGAGATGTGGCCCTAAGGATTGCTCTGGAGAAAAAGCAACTGACCTACGACGGCCTGACATTTACAATGTAGCCGGATTTCACGACCCATGTTCAGGAGGCGCACCGCAAACTTCTGGGGGTGAAACAAAAGCTCAGGAAAGCTCAGATATGCTCTACTTTATCCTGCTCGCCTCAGTGTTACCCATCAGGGGAAACAACACTTTTTCATCAATCCGCAACAAGTGGAGGATTATTTGAAACAGCTCAGAAAGCAGAACCGACTGCAGCGAGACCAGGAAGATTCACAAGGATCTCTATCCCCAGAGAAGGGGATTGAACATGTTGGATTATGTTGGAATGTTACATGCAGTACTGTTAAAGGTGACAATACGTTTGAAAATGAGAAAATGACCTTAATTCAATCTCGCTTTTTTGATTAAGTCTCCAATAATCGTTAGCATATGTAGAAGGTAGGATAGATATTTGAACTGCCAGTCACCCTCGGGCTAGACCCTGCAAGGCACATGTGGTCAGCGTGCAGCTGGGTCTGGTATGAGGGGTTCTTGTGCTACCTAGATATGCTTCCCATTAGGGAATATCCCATTATAATTACAATGTTTTCGTGTTCTTTGTGCTCCCTTTTCCCGTTCATGTGGAGAAGGTACGTGCTTGTTTGGCTCACTTAAGACAGAGTTGAGTACTGGCGGGATGCATTGTTATTATTTGTTGTTGGGAGGGAGGGGGGGGGGGGGACCACAAGATTCTGGCATGATTGGGATGCTTCAGTGGGTGGGGGGAGGTAGGGTACTGGGACATCGCAGCATCGATGACATTGTCTGGAATTTCATACATGTGACGAGAGACATACACTTTGAAGGGGCGTTGAATTATCTTCTAGTGATGCAGAGCTGTATTGGTTTTAGAAGGCGAGACGTCTGGGAAGGAAGATGAAGTAGATTTGCAGGTCCTATCCTGGAATTTGAGACGGCTGAATGATGCCAGGAAATGTAGACAGGTTTTGGCCTACCTGGATCGACAACAGGTACAGGTGGCGCTATTATAAGAGACACATATCCATCCTCACTCACGTAATGCCTTCGCTGTTAGGTGGGCCAGTTTTAGAGCCTTCTCGTATTCCTCGTATGCACGGGGATGGCTATCTTGATTAAAACTTGCGTCCCTTTTGTGCATGCAGGTTCACTGGTGGATCCACAGGGGCGTTATGTGATTGTCTGGGGCCGGTTAGGTAGAGATTCTGTAACAATTGCAAACTGCTACGCACCTAACGTGGATACACCTGAATTCTTCACAACATTATGGGGCAAGATCTTACACAAAGGATCGACACACATCTTATGAGGGGGGGAGATTTTAATGGTGCAATGGTCCCGGCTCAGGATAGAGCTGGAACAGCGATACATTACAATACTAGGGCTTGTGAGGTGATGACTGGCATAGTGGAAGGGGGGGGGGGACTGGTGGATGGCTGGCGACACTTGCACCCGACACGCAGAGAAGGGATGCATTTTACATCGCACACAGGGACTTGGGGGAGACTGGACTATTGCCTACTTTCTAAGGGACTGAGTATAGGGCTGCGAGATGTTAGACATCTCGCTAGGACATATTCCGATCACTGTCCTGTTAGGGTTACACTCGAGATTCCTGGTTTATGGTAGGCCCAGGCAGACGTGGCGCCTCCAACCGACTGCGCTACTGGATCTGGTGTTCCGGACCGAGCTGGAGGAGGAAATACGAGATTTCTTTCTACGTAATAAGGGATCCGTGGAAGTGTAGCAGTAATTTGGGAGGCTTTCAAAGTCACAAAGAGAGGGCACTGCATTTCCAAAATTCATGGGGTACTGAGGGATATTCAACATACACTGACCCAGATAGAGAAAGACCTGAAAAGACTAGAGGAACGGTTGCAGAGGGGGGACACTGGGAGAGTACAGGAGGAGTTTTGATCCAAAATATCTGCCTATGAAGAAGAAGCCACCAGGGAGGTCCACTTCAGGGGGCGTTATTGGGTGGCACGCCGCTACAGGGAGGGGGAACGTCCAGGCAAGGCACTAGCTGAGATTACACGCAATCCACATTCAATACTAACATACTGGAAATTGAGACTTCAGAGGAAGAGCATTGTCAAGACACAGCGGGCATTCTAGATGCTTTCACTTCCCATTATAAAGCGTTATATACCACTCGGCGATGTGGGGAAGTTGACCTTGAGGAGTTTTTAGGGGATGTGGCCATATGCTGGCTTAGCGATGTTCACAGAAAGTTCCTCAGTGCCCCCTTCGAGCTTGATGAAATTAGGGACGCTATTATGTCTTTAAAAAATGGTAAGGCGACAGGTCTAGATGGCCTGCCGGCTGAATTTTAGAAATGCTATATAGACATTATGGCACCAGTTCTACGGGAAGTGTTTGAGGAATCCTTGGCTGACGGTATCCTTCCCTCCACGATGCGTGAAGTGGTCATCACATCTTTGCTCAAGCCTGGAAAATCTCCCCAACACTGCGATTCCTATAGGCCGCTTTCACTTATTAACTGCGATACTAAGATTCTGGCGAAGGTTTTAGCGGTGAGTCCGACACTGCTTATGAATGTGATCATTCTCCCTGACCAGTCTTGATTTGTTCCCGGTAGGGCCACATCACACAATTTACGAACCCTCTTCTCACTGATACAGACAGTAGCACTGGATTTTGAATTGGCGGCTGTCTTCCTAGATGCCTCTAAGGCATTTGACTCCATGGAGTGGAGTTATTTATTCAAGGTCCTCCAGAGGATGGGATTCCCTAATCTATATATTTCCTGGGTGCCGTTGTTGTATAGTCAACCCTCGGCCTGGGTGCTAATTAATGGACATATGTCCACGACTATCTCCATATCGCGTGGCACCCGACAAGGGTGTCCGTTATCCCCGCTACTTTTTGCCTTAGTTGTTGAGCCCCTGGCGCCCAGACTTCGACAACTCCATCGTGAAAAGGCGTTTCAGTGCTTTCAGCGTCAGGTACCGATTTCTTTATACACTGACGATATTACCCTGTATATCCGGGACCCTCTGCAAAATCTTAATCCTTTGCTGAGAGAATTGCTGGTGTTTGGACAGCTGTCGGGCATTAATAAAAATTGGAATAAGTCGCAATTCTTTCCCCTGACGCTTGCTGTGACGCAATTCCCCCTGGATTTTCCCTGGGATGGTGCGCCTCTGACCTTAAGTATTTGGGTATTCAGGTGTCCCGGGATAGGGAAGAAACACTCCGCTTGAATTATGGTACGGTGATCATGAGATTGGCGGCTAATGTGTTGCGCTGGAACTCCCTACCTATATCCTTGGCTGGGCGTGCATCCCTGATAAAGATGGTGGTACTCCCCCAGTTCTTATATCTATTTCTCAACATCCCTTATTATCCTGGGGCTTTCTTCTTCAGATCTTTGCGCACAGAATTAATAAGTTTATTATGGGGAGGCAAACAACCACGTCTCTCCTGGGCGATCCTGACGCAACCATACTCTAAAGGGGGCTTCGACATCCCTGATTTTGAGGCCTACTATATCAGTGCGCAGGCGCACTATGCGTATCATTGGATGGTGCCCACACCCTTTATGCCTCAGCTAGCAGTGGAAGATTGGTTAGCACATCCTCTACCGTTCAGTGGCCTCATACATGGTCCTGTAAATGTTTTGGAGCCACCACTCACGACTGTGGTTTGTACGGTGGATGCCTGGAGACGCATGGCACACATGCTGCAATCTCAGCTATTATATTCACTGCGACTCCCACTCACATATCATCCTAAAATGGTACTTCTCCAAGAAAAGAGATTCTTGGCCTTATGCAAGCATTTACATGTCACCACATGGGGGAATTTATTCTGCGATGGAAAGTTTTGTACTATGGACCACTTGTTTCAAGGCATATGCCCTACACCTATGGAGGTTTTCCTATATATGCGACTGCGTCAGGGAATGAGGGTGGTACTTCCAGACTTTCCCCATGAACCAGAAATGTTTGCCCCCCTGCATTTCCTTCTCAGTTCCTCTGACGGGAAACACTTGGTATTGGGAGTGTATGGTAGTGTGAGAGCACAGCAAAGGGGGGTGGAAGGTTCTGCTCGCAGGCACTGGAGTGTAGACATGGGACAAGAACTCACTGATGACCAGTGGCAATATTGCTGTGATATTACGGGTTCTGTGTCGGCTAGCTGTAGATTTAAGATTATTCATTACCGGTTCTTACAGCGCCTCTACTATACCCCCGCCAAAAAATTCAAGTATTATGCATCTGGCGTGGGAATGCCCCAGGGTGTGCGAATATTGGACACAGGTGCATGAGGGCATTGCCAGTATGTTGGATACTGCTTTTGAGAGGGGCCACTGATCATGCTACTGGGTTACACGGCGCATATCCCTAGGCACAGCAGGAAACTTGGATATTTTATTGTAATTGGCAAAGCGTAGAGTGGCATGTCGTTGGGGCAGGGGAAGGGCCCTTAAATTCAAGGAGTGGATGCAAGATGTCCTATACTGTCAGGAACAAACTTCAATACATGCTGAATTGATGCCGCTGGCCTCTAGACCAAAGGACATACGGGGACCAGTGCAAACTTATCTCCTGAGTGGCAATGAGGAGGGATCTGACTCGTCCATGGTGCCTGGTGAGTGATGGCAAGATATAAGACTGTATATACCTGGTAATGCCCTATTAGGCTCCTGTCCTTTATATGTTAACAACACTACCGGTGCACTTGGGGGGGGGAAGTCCATATACTTCTGTGATTGTTGATAAATGATGCATAGAAGTGATAAGTTCAAGTACCTCTGTGCCTGATTGTGAGTTTCTACGGAATATCTCTGTAAATTGGTACAACGATTGCTAAAACTAGACGCAGACATGAATATGTTTTGATGCTTCCTGTAACTTGAGCATTATATGGTAGTTGAAGGGAAAAGTAAAGTCTCGATGTCATGATTCTATATCGCTATGTATGTCATGATGCACAATTTTGTAACATTGTTTTTCTTTCTTATACCTGAAAAACTATAAATAAAGTTTAAAAAAAGAAAAAACAGTAGGAAAGGATGGATACAACATAGGGAGGGGGTGTAGGCTGTGCATAAGATGATGCAGTGAACATTCTGCAATATTGATTGAACAGTGTAATGCATAGAGGATATAGCATAGACTTGTAAGCATAGATAACACATAGGATGCATAACATGAAATCATAATACATAAGGTACTGGCTGTAATACCATGCATACAATTTGCATACCAACATTGCATAACAGCAGCTTTATAATCTTGATATTTAGAGACGTGTAGAATAAAAGTAAGCAGAATTATACACCTTGGCATCTATGACCATACGGAATGCACAGGAGTGAATAGAAAGATTTTGTCACACAAGTATGCAGGGGGATGTTGATGATAGAGGTTATGTGGCTCAGTGTAGAGGAGCCCTGAGATGTATTGGAAGAATATACACATCATAAGGAGGTAGTGGGGAGAAGCAGTAGCCATATAGTGGTTCTTGGTGGTGTGTATGTATAGTCCTTTGTATCTAGTGCATTCCAGATTGAGTGTTGTAAAGCTCTCCATGAAGATATTTGGAGAGTAATGGTATCAGCACCCCTAAGGAAAGAGAGCCACTCCTGCTATTTAAAAAAGGAGACCGCTTTGAAGTTTTTCCAATTGTTTATGATTGGTTTGCATGCTAGAGTAAGCATTAAATTCAAGCAGAACCGATCATTGTCGTTTCTGATATGGGGCTCCAAAGGGCCTAGCAAAATGTATAAGAACTCTCTTGTGGGAGAATCTTTAGTGTAGGTACGATGTCATCAAAAACCTTAGCCCAGTAGTCTTGCAGAAGGAGGCAACCGAATGCACAAGTTACTTACCTTCAGTAACGATATATCTGTAAGAGACATTAGTTGGTGATTCCTTACCTTAGCATTACCCCCAGGTGTCAGACTGGACCCGGAAAGTTTTCGTCAGAAATACCCCTGCGCATCGGAAGGTGGCGTTGTGTGGCTTCGCATCTGTCGTAGGAGTTGTGATCGCCGGGATGATGTCGCAGCAGCTATTTAGAAGGCGCCCTTGTGCGCTGACATCAGTTCTGTACACGACTTTCCGAGCCAGGAACGTAGAGCCATGCAAGATAATGACCACTGGTGCATTGAAACTAGGGTCCTGAATGGGATGACCTTAACCCTAGAAATCAGTTCGCCGAACAGGGAGGATGTTGGGGGGGGCAGGGTAAGGAATCAATCTTTAACTAATGTCTCTTACAGATATAATGTACCGAAGGTAAGTAACTTGTGCATATGAGAGAGACACGTTAGTGATAGATTCCTTACCTTACAATAGATACCCCAGCAATACCAACCTCGTTGGTGGGTCTGTGGACCAAGATCACACCAGAAAGTCTCGGAGAAAAGAACAGCCAAAGAAGCGGTCTCTCCGGACTTGCCTGTTAATGAAATAATGCTTAGTAAAAGTGTGTATCGAGGCCCAAGTGGCTGTCTGGCAGATGTCTTGCAGGGGGCACCACGTTCTAATGCAGGAGCAGCTGCTCTCGCCCTGGTAGAATGGGTGCGCAGCCCCACCGGAGGATTCTTTTTAGCCAAAGAATAACAGGCTTTTTATACACAAGATGACCCAGCGGGAGATAGTCCTCTTGTGTACAGTGCGGGCTTTCTTGGCGCCTACGTAGCCAACAAAGAGCTGGTCATCGTCCCGGAATTGTTGTGTGCGATTCAGGTAAAATGAGAGCGCATGTTTTGGGTCCAGACGGTGGAGCTTCTCTTACTCTCTTGAAGGGTGCGGAGGTGGAAAGAAAGTGGGTAAGGTGATAGTTTGCCCGATATGGAAGCCAGTAACAACCTTTTGGCAAAAAGGAAGGACGAGTGCGGAGCACAACCTTGTCCGGATGAACAGTCAGAAAAGGAGGTTTACGGGGCGTGGTTGGACGCCAAGAGAAATGGCGGCTTAGAGTATTTCTCCTCCCGTGGTACGGATCCAAACACGAGATTGGAACCTTTTCTGCCGGACCGCAATCACCACAGATAGCAGATCTGTGAATCGGTATATGAGCGGCATGCAATGAGTGAGCTTGCAAGCGCGGATGTGATCGAGAAACGCTGCAATTGGTAAAGACCCGGAGCGCGGCGGCGCTCGGCATCGGGAGACAAGCACACGGCGGCTCCAGCCGGATCCTGCTGAGGGCCGAGTGATTTGCCTACACACACCGACCTCAAGTGACAAGGTCCACCGGAGAATGTGAGAGGCATCTGGGATTCCGTGGCCCACGAGTGAGTACCCTTCACCCTGGTATCCGCCACCAATAACACGGCCCGCGTGGGACATACGCTATACAGAGAACACTTCCAAAATGGCGGGCGCAAGTGATTATACCCGAGAAACGGGCTCCGTAAAGTACCAAATGTGCGACTGAGCTGACCCACTGTGTCCCTGCACCACAGCTAAGAGATAATTCACCCAGAGGCTATGAAAGACCAACCAGCCTAAAGCCTGACTGCCAAAAACACTTTTATTCCCGATCATCTCATTTATTAGTGGAGCATTACCTGTAACTAGCGGTTCCCGAGGAGGTTCGGGGGCTCCTGACGCACCCGCATTTCCACGCCATACCAGGGCTCGTCATTACTACTGCCGCACCACCACTGATGCGTGTCCTGAGGCTGCGCACCGTATTTGGGTCCCGGCAGGAATGTACACAAAATAGCGGGCGCTGGCCATTCCGAACAGAAAGGCGATAGAAACACAAAGTAATTGACCTATGTGACACCTCTAATAAAACGCACACCCACCATCTGCAACATTGCCTGAGCCAAGGATGCAGGGTTGACAAAAACATCATCAGAGCGGTCCTACACAGAAGAAAGCAGGTCTGTCCACTGAATGAGCGTGTACCTCCCGCGTAACATGCCAGAATGTGCGGTGGTCACCGAGATGGCAATAGTGAGCACAAATCTGTTCTAGCTGGAGCATCCTCAATTGGTTAAGTCAATGTGTACACCTCCAAAGTCACAGTAGCCGCGGCGACATATCAGCAGTTTCCTGACCTGCTCCCACCTCCTTCACAAGCGCCAGGATAGTTCCCTTCGAACTGGTGCCCGGTCCCTGGCTGCGAACCCTTCTCTAACTCATTGCTGGCCAGACATCCATACTAGGGCACATCTACGCACTAGCAAGGAGAGGGCCCACACGTCTGCTCACGTTGCATCACGATCCACTGCCACGGTTACCCACCTGTTCCGCTTTTAGACAATAAAGGCTAGGAAGCAGTAATCATGGAGCCCAAAGAACAAAAAAACCTGAAATTTGACCATTCCAACCCAGGGTCGCCCGTCAAGGGAAAGAAGGACAATAGTGAAGCCATGGACATGATCCTAAGCAGACTGGATGAAGTAAGGGACTTGGACAAATCTACCAAGGAAGAGGTGGTGGCAATCAGGCAGGACATACGCGTCACCAATGCAAGGCTGACAGAGACGGAATCAAGGATCAGCCGATTGGAAGATTCAGAAAGCAAAACCTGTGGAGCGTCGGATCAAATAACAAGGAGGCTGTCTGAATTGGAGGACAGAAATCGGAGGGGAAACCTCCGCATTTTTGGCATACCGGAGGGATCCGAAGACTCACAGGGCTCCTGTGTACCGTTTTTGGAGTCATGGTTCACACAAGCCACCAGCATGACCTTCCATCAACCTTTGGAGTTTGATAGGGCTCATAGAGTCCCGGGCAGGATCACCAAAAATCAGAAAGGCCCCAGAGCCATCGTCTGCAAACCATTGCGCTACCAGCACGTTGAGCAGATCCTAGCCTTCGTCCGGAAGTACCACCACATATTATGGAAAAACTAAAAAATATATATCTCACAGGACTACAACAAGGAAACGGTGGATGTAAGGAAGGCATTCCTAGCGCTTCGCCCACAACTTAAATCAATGGGGTACCAGTATGGTTTTATAGGGCCAGCGAAGTACAGAGTGATCATACAAGGATCCCCACATATATTCACGGACCCCATAAGGCTCAAAAGACTGTTGGATGGTCACGAAGAGCAAGATATGGACACCAACGGCCCAAACAACGCCGCTGCCTCAACGCCCGGCTGTGAATAAGTATCCTTTGCTTGAACTACTTGTTTAAAGACAGTTTTTTGGGATTTCAGGTACTCAGGTTGTTGTGATATGGGCCACTACTAGACTTTTTACGTAAAAGGAGTTCTGAAAGTGGTGCTATCCTTTCAATGACACTATTGGTACCTTGATCTCACCCTATATCTGGTCTACATGACAATGTGGTTCCACGTTACAGGTCACACGTTACAGTCATGCTGATGCCTATACAGGCTATGTGTTAGGATAGCTTTAGATTCCTATACTGACACGTCCTACTGATGTGTCTCACGTTACATAACGTTTGCTCTTGGTGATTGCCTATTCCAATGGGTGTGCTTAATACTACACCGGCCTTCATACGTATAATACGGTATAATACAGACTGAAATTAAAAGTGTTGTAAATGCTCTGAATCTGTTGGCGATGACAGGTAATGCTGCATTCTATGCACATACTTCCGGAGTGGAAGTTATACACCTCTAGTTGTGGTGCAGAGTACAAGCCTTTTAAGCTAAGCTAAGCAGGCACATTGCACAGAATTCGATACATGTTCTCTACACGAAATGGCTTCTGCCTCTACTTTCGTATGTTAGAAGTTCTGATGTTAGAATACATCTCTTGGTATTGTTGACATAATGTTCACTTGGCAATGCAGTTCCAATGCTTACTATGATTTTAGTGTAACCATGGGAAAATGCTGCAATTTTTCTCCAATCGCCATGCCTACAAAGTACTTTGGGGGAGGGTTAGGTGGGGGGGTTGAGGGGAGGGTCGGGGTTTGTGTGGTAGGTTTCTTTTTATTCTTTCATTTTTTTATCCTGATACTGTCTGACTGTTACATGTCGAATTTACAAGCTGCTGCTATTACTTGCTGTCTAGGAGGGTCTGTCATAGTACTGGGCGAGACTCCCAAGAACGTCACTGCAAAAACACGAAAGGGCCTATGTATAGGGTGGTTGATGCTAACATTGACAAGGAACCTAGAAGTCCATTATGGGTGTGAACACTGGTATGGATTATTGAAGCTTACTGAGCACGTCTACTTAACTATGGGGTATGCGGATTATGTGTCGAATATGTTATTTTTAGATGGTGCACCGCGCAATTAGTACACCACTTGGTGTGTCCACTATGGACAAACTGAAAATACTCTCCCTGAATGTAAAAGGCCTGAACCAGCCTATCAAGAGACAAAAAATACTAGACTATCTGCGCAGACAGAAGGGAGATATTGTCCTGCTGCAAGAGACTAAAATTGATGCCAAACAGTTTTACACACTAAGGAATAAATACTACTCTGAAGTTGTGGGGGCTAAAGCATCATCAATCCATCAATTATCCTGGCTCCCTCGGACAATTATTGAGTCCTGGAGGGGGCATCTCGGTGCGCGGCCTGGTCGGAGCTGGATAAGCGGGGGTGAAAAGTGTGGCGACCCTGGACATGCTGTATGCCGCGAGACCGCCTGTGTGAGCCCGCGGCGGAGGATTGGTGTCCCAAAAGCTTGGTGGCAGCGGAGGTCTACGGGGGGGACCGGGCTCTTGGTACCGGTGAGGAGCTGCGGGGAGGAGGAGGCGCCCCGGCCAGCAGGGTGGCCTGGCTGTGTCAGCGTCCCGCACCCGGGAGTGCGGCTGGATCTTAAGGCTCCGGGTGCGAGTGGGCCCTCCTTCAGGGTGTTTGGTGTGTTGGGGGCCTCACTCCCCTCTGGACTGGCGCTGGGGTCGGGGGACCGCCGGCTATATCGGGCAGCGTTAGGGGGGCTGAAGGGTTGCCAATGGTGGAGGCGGTGAGTGGGCCCGGAGGTGCTCCTGCAGTGAGGACTCTGGGGCCTGGAAGGAGGTCGGCCGGACCTGGTGTGTGCTCTCCTGGGGGTGCCTTGTGACTCTGCCGGGAGTGGAACCGGCGCGGCTACAGGAGAGGCCGGTGGATTGCGGAGGGGCCCCTCGCCTGCGTGGGCCCTGCGAACATGCTGTGGCGCGAATGTCGTGTGACGGGTTCGCCCCGGAGCCCGGTGGAACTCTGTTGGTGGGGGCTGAGCGGAGGGGGTGTCCCTGCCTGCTGAGGGCATCGGTGGCCCCTGTGCCTCGCGTCCTGGTGTGGGGCCTGCTTTGAGGGCCCCGGGCGTGAGCTTGCGCCCCTCATTCCGGCTGGTCCCACGCGTTTGGGCGGTCTATTGCCGGAGGGTGTTTGAGTGGGGCTCCCCCCCACTCTCTCGGGTGGCTCGTTGTGCAGAGGGTTCGGCGGCTGTGTCGGGTTGCGAGGGGGGGGGGCAGGGAGTGCCCTGTGGCTGCTACTGGGCCCAGTGTCTTGACCAGGGATTGCGGGGCTCGGGCTCTGGTGGCGGGTGACCACGAGTGTGGACTCCTTCCTTCTCCTTGGTCTACGGTTGCCCGGGGATTGGCAGCTATATCGGGCCACGTGTGAGTGTCGGGGGCACCTGGAGTGAGTGGTCGGCTCAGGGGTGGTCCTGGTGCTTGGGCCGGGCTTCGTCGTATCTAGACACACCGAGGTCTGCGGTAGGCCACTATGATGAGGGACAAGGGCAACGGTGGTGCCACGAAGCATGGTCCCATAGATAAGTTCACTGGCCCGGGAGTGGAGGGCGGTGCGGCTGAGGGAGCCCAGGAGGATGTGCCTGACAACGCGGCCCTGATGGTGGCGATCACCCAATCCAGAGACATGCTAGATGCCAAAATTGGGGCTGTGGGAGCGGATGTTATGCTTCTCCGTCAGGACCTTGTTATGCTGCTCCTTCAGGACCTCCGGAATACAGTATCCTGCATCACAGAAGCGGAGACCCGCATCTCAGTGGTGGAGGATGATGTGTTGGTCCTTAAGCAGAAGGTGGCGAGCATGGAAGGTGTCCAGAAGGGACTGGCCCTCCGGGTCGAGGATGCGGAGAGAAGGGCACGGCGGAACAACCTGCGCTTTGTGGGATTCCCGGAGGGTTGTGAGAATGGTAGTATGGAGCGCTTCCTCACTCAATGGCTGGAAAGCTGGCTTCCTCCGGATGCGCTGTCCCGGTGCTTTGTCGTGGAGTAGGCGCATAGGGCGCTCACTCGGAAACCGCCTGTGGGGGCTCGTCCGCGGCCGGTGATTGCGAGGCTGCTGAATTACCTTGACTGAGACACTGTGTTGAAACAGGCCCGCACCAAAGAACCCCTGCTGTATGACAACCATCGCATCCTGGTGTTTCCGGACTATACCAAACCGGTGCAGCAGCAGCGCCAATAGTTCATGGCGGCGAATGCCAGATTGAAGGAACTTCAACTCCCATACGACCTGTTCTTACCGGCTCGCCTGAGTGTCGTCTTCCAATTACGCACCCATTTCTTTGACTCCCCAGAAGAGGTCTTCAAGTGGACAGATGAGACTGTGCGGGTGCATACGCCGCCTGGGCTGCAACCCGATTCATTCCTGAGTGAGGGGCAGTTGATGAATCCTCGTGGTCAGCGGCAGAGGGGACACAGAAGATCGCGGTCCCAGAGACGCTCCATGTCCTGCGGGGCATCCTCTTGAGGAGATCCGGCTTACCAACGTCAGCCAGTTGATCCATGAGTCTCATGTGTTGCATGGTGCAGAGATGCTTCCCCAACAGGACTGTGTGACTGATGAAGTTTTCCTTAGTTGAGGGAGCCCCTAGGAGGGCTGGACCTCCACCCGATTGGTGTGAGAGGGGAGTGGGCCTAGGAGCCATGGGCTGGGAGTTGGGGATCCATTGGTGGGTACAGACTATGCCTTCCCGTTGGGGGTATGGTGTGGATGCCGCTGCGACAGCTACTTCAGAGTTTTCGAGGTATGGGGTGGGGGGTTTGTTGTGGGAACAGGGTTTGATTGGGGGGTTGGGTTGCGCTTTTACCTTGGGCACACCACTGCATGCACATTTATTTATTTACACAGGATTTGTAATGTGCATGGCTGCCTCAGCGACGAGGCGTCCCAGCGCAACCAGAGACCAGACAAGAAACAGGGAGACACAGCGAGCATCAAATATCAGATCAGATAGTGGGGAACAGGTCGGGTCCTCTGGTTCATGTTATACCGCGCTTGATGGCTAGTGAGGGAGTAGATGATCAGGTGTCTGCGGGCACCATCCTGAGCTGAAATGTGCGTGGGGTCTTGAACAAAATTAAGCGTGTGGTCCTGCGTCAAGCAAAAAGGGCCGGACCTGACATCCTTCTGTGCCAGGATCTAACCCAGCCGCACCTGCCTGGCCTCAAACTACAATTCCCATGAGGCCATGGCGAGAGGTACTCTATGAATAGAGGGCGGGACTAATGGGCGTTGTGCGTGATTCTGTTTGTGTTTGGTTTCCTTGAGGATCGAGTTCAGGCTGGTGGAGTTGTCCCGCTTCCTGGAGCTTCGGAGGACCCTGGCGCCTTGCTGTTTGGAGGTACTGTTTGTACACGCTCAATCTTGGTGAGCGTCCCGGGTTTGCAGACGGCTCAGGCCGCTTTATTGTTTACAGACCTTAGCAGGAAGAGGCTCAGGTACGCAACGAGCGGGCGCAGTAAGCGGAGAGGCTTCTCAGTCTCTAATTTTGTGCCCGAGTTGCAAAGGATAAGGTAACGGCTGTTACTTTAGTGCCATAGTAAAGAGAGAGCGGAATGCAATAGATTTCACCACACATTACAGTTACAAATGAAATGAAATGAAATGAAAATGTGACTTGTAGAGAGCTGCAGCTGCCCTGAGGCGTCCAGGCGCTAAAACAGAAGAAGCACTCTTGAGGTTACTTTTAGGCATTGAATAGCAGGCTTTTTAGCTGTTTCCGGAACGTAGTCAGGTTGGGGTTGTTCCTCAGCTGCAGAGGGAGGGACTTACAGAGTTTGGAAACATTATACGAGAAGGAGCGTCCTCCTGCTCTGGCTCTGCGTATTCTGGGGATTTCGGCCAAAAATGCTGTTGAAGAGCGAAGAGATTTGTTGGGCCTGTAGGGAGAAATCAGGGGGCGATTGATGTCTGGGCCCGTTTCCCAGAATGTCTGGTGGGCGATACAGAGTGATTTAAATTTTACTCTGTCCCTGACAGGTAACCAGTGCAGGGTCTTTAAACCGGTTCTTACTGAAGTCCTCCGGGGGATTCCAAGCAGCGCTCTGGCAGCACAATTCTGGGTGCGTTGGAGCTTCTGTAGGGTATAGTCTGGTGCTCCCAAATAAAGGGCGTTATTGAAGTCCAAACGAGATTGGATGAGGCCCTGTATAATTATCTGTTTGGCCTCAGAACAGAGGAGGGGAAGGACTTTCTTAATCACCCTAAGGAGGCCAAAGCAGGTAGCTGAGATCTTAGTGGCCTGTGTGTTAAGGCTCAGAGACTTGTCGAGCCAGACGCCCAAGCTTTTAATGTTGTCTCTGGGGGGCGGGGCCATTCCCATGCTTGATGGCCAGATCAGCTCTATGGAGGCGGGGGAGGCTGGGCCCAGGATCATCAGCTCAGTTTTATCGTCGTTTAGCTTTAGGCATGAGCTCATCATCCACTTCTTTACATCCTCCAAACAGGCCGCTAGGTCTGGTGGCGACTGGAGGCCGCTCTTCTCAGCAAGGGAGACCACCAGCTGGGTGTCGTCCGCATAGGAGATGATCTTGACACCATGCGGACGAACTACCTCAGCCAGTGGCTTCATGTATGCGTTGAAGAGCGTAGGACTTAAAGAGGAGCCCTGGGGAACTCCGCATCCCAGGGGGCAAGTTGATGAGCGGGATGTGCCGTCGAAGACCTGAAAGGTTCTGTCAGATAAAAAAGAGTTGAACCATGTCAGGGCATCTCCGGTCACTCCTAAGTCGGCAAGGCGGGTTAGCAAGATTTTGTGATGTACCGTGTCAAATGCGGCACTTAGATCGAGGAGGATCACTGCCACTGATCCTCCTCGATCCAGGAGCCGTCTTGCCTCCTCAGTCACTGCCAATAAAGCGGTCTCTGTCCCATGTTTGGTACGAAAACCTGTTTGGGAGGAGTCGAGGAGGTGGTTTTCCTCAAAAAATGTTGTCAGAGTGGTATTGACATGTTTCTCCAGAATTTTCGACGTCCAGGGGAGTAACGAGATCGGGCGATAATTACTGGGGTTGGCCGGGTCAAGGGAAGGTTTCTTCAATAGAGCCCGTACCATAGCGTGCTTCCATGTTGAAGGGACCGTCCTACTGGTTATAGAGGAGTTCATGAGATCCAGGAGCGTAGGGAAAATAGCAACGCTGGCAAGATTTAGTGAGCCTGGGGGGGCAGGGTCACACGGGGAGCCGGATTTTATTTGTTCTGCCAGTTTCTGTACGGTTTCCAATGTTATAAGGGGGAGAGACTCCAACCACTTGGTCGGATTTACTGTCAAGTGCGGGTTTTGACCAGGGGAATCAGTGGATGGATTAGGGAAGGAGAGATAAATTTTATTAATTTTTTGGAAGAAGAATTCCGCCAGATCATTGCACTTGGTCGGTGAGTTATTGTTGTCTGTGACCGGAGATGGGGGTTTGATCAGGGAGTTGACTATGCGAAAAATTTCTTTAGATTTGGATTTTGCCATGGTGATTTTAAAATTATAGAAGGCAGCTTGCGAGGATTTAATTGCAAGCTTATAGTTCCTGATCATTTCCCTATAGGTGGCTTTTTCTTCGGGATTGTATGAAGTGCGCCACTTTCTCTCCTGTCTTTTACAGAGGCGTTTATGGTTCCTGAGCTCTTCTGTGTACCAGGGAGCAGTTTTGCTATGTCTCTTGGACTTTGGTGCGTGTTCTGGGAGGACCCGGTCCAGTGAGGTGGTTATCCATTCCTCGTATTTTTTATTGTTAAGGGTTGGGTCTTGGGAGAGGGAAGGTCTCGTAGTACATAAAGCTTGAACCCAGTTGTCAGTGGGGAGTTTGGACCAGTTACGAGTTTTCCTCGTGGTAAATAAGGAAGAGGGTGGTTTACTCGTGGTCCAATTGAAAGCTATTAAAAAATGATCTGACCAAGGAAGTCTGGTTATGCTGCCCACTTTGAGCTGGTCGCAGTTGCTGAAGATCGGATCTAGCAAGTGCCCCTTTTCGTGTGTAGCAGATGGCACTCGTTGCTCGAGTTGACATGCGGCCAAGCTTGACTGGGTTTCTTGTGCCGAGGGGTCTAGTGGGTTGTCGAAATGAATGTTGAAATCTCCGAGTAGGGAGAAGTTGGAGGGAGAGATAACCGACTGGGAGGTCACCGAGAGTAAAGATGTATTAAATTGTCCTAGGGGACCGGGGGGGCGGTAAATGAGAATACCGGTAAAGCAGGCATTGGGAGAAAATTCGATAGAGAAGGAGAGATTCTCACAATCTTCAATATCTTCCGATAAGTGGCGACAAGTGTAGCTTTCTTTATATATGATCGCGAGGCCGCCACCTCTGCCCAGTGGTCGGTCGGCTCGCGCTATCTGATAGCCAGACCTAGCTCAAGCTATCATCCCAGGATGAGAGTCTTGGTTCAGCCATGTCTCGGTCAGGAACATTGCATCTGGGGAGTGTTCCTCTAATAATAGGGAGATCTCTAGGCAGTGTTTTACAAGAGACCTACAATTGAGGAGAAGCATGGAGTAGTTCTTTAGCTCGACTGTGGGTTTGTTGGTTATAGTGCATAGATCTAAGTTGCAGTACTTACAGTGTCGCGGGATCTCCAGGGGGTGTAAGAGGGATCCGCACTTGGGAGAAGTAGGTGGCCGCAGTTTCCATAGGAGGTCAGGGCTATATACCAGTCTGTCACCTCTGGGGGAACCAGGGGACGTGGCCCTTGGGCCCGGCCGGGCGCGGACGAGCGCAGACGAGCTTGCCTTAAGCGCGCCTTCGGCGCGCAAACGGCGTTCTCGCTGCGCTCGTCCGCTGCGCTTCCTGGGAACGCACATGATTTAAAGCTGGAAAGGGGAGGGCCAGGGGAAGTGGGCGTGGCCTAAAAAAGGGGCGTGGCCTGCGGGCGAGGCAAAGCGCTCGTAGAAGCATCCTGCGCCTTGAGCTATCAGCGATAAATCCGCTGTAAAGTGCAAGCTGGTACTGGTGAGTAGAGTAATTTTAAAAGCACAGAGTAACACAGAATAATCACAATTTTAAAAATGTCTCCCGGCTATTTTGCCTCAGGAGTGCTGCATCGTAATGGTGGCGCTTGTTCTCAGCGTCCCTTTAGGATGTCGGAGTGGGCGTGGCCTAAAAAAGGGGCGTGGCCTGCGGGCGAGGCAAAGCGCTCGTAGAAGCGTCCTGCGCCTTGAGCTATCAGCGATAAATCCGCTGTAAAGTGCAAGCTGGTACTGGTGAGTAGAGTAATTTTAAAAGCACAGAGTAACACAAAGAGATCATGAGTAATTGTTTGTTGTGGTATTACGGATTATAAGTGCCAAAGCGGAAAGTGGTAGTAGCTCTTGCTACGCTTAGCCGAGTTTGGAGGACTCACTGAAAGGACAGGCGAAGTGGTGTTATCTGTTGAAGCCAAGGGTGAGAGACACACAGAGGTGTTAACCTCATACTGAGGGGCATCTATGATGTTTAAAGTTATCTTAGGAATGCAGTGGCTGTGCCACCACAATCCTACTATCGATTGGAAAACCAAATCCCTTCAGTGTTTGTCAGAAACCTGCCAAGACCATTTCTTCCCATGTCTATCATCACAGGTAGCGGTATTGACCTTTCCGTTTCTGGCAGCTACTGCTGTTGAGAAAGAAGTTTTGTTACCTGAAGAGTATGGTTCATATGGTGATGTGTTTAGTGAAACCAAAGCGGAACTATTGCCCTCACATAGGGAGTATGATTGCCGCATAGACCTAGTGGAGGGGGCTACCATACCTACCTGTAGAGTATACGCATTGTCAGTACCCGAAACCACACATTTGAAGGAGTACATAGACCATTATTTGGATATTGGGTTCATTAGACCTTCCCGCTCTCCAGCGGCCTCTCCTTTGTTTTTCATTGCTAAAGCCAATGGGGATTTACGGACTTGTGTGGACTATCGAATGTTGAACAAAAACACCATCCGCAATAGGTATCCTCTCCCCCTCATTCCTGTTCTACTTGATCAAGTAAGGGAAGCCAAGATCTACACCCGGTTAGACCTGAGGGGGGCCTATCACTTGGTCAGGGTACGTGAGGGGGACGAGTGGAAGACGGCTTTCAAGATACGTTATGAGCTATACGAATACTTGGTTATGTCGTTCGGCCTTTGCAACGCCCCGGCGGCTTTCCAATTTTTCATTAACGATGTCTTGAAGGAGTATGTAGACCACTTCATTGCGGTCTACATTGACGATATCCTTGTGTATTCCATGGAGGAGTCATGTAACACTGAGCAAGTCTGCCAGGTGTTGGATAAGCTGCGTGAGCATAGGTTGTTTGTGAAACTGAGCAAGTGTGAGTTTGGTGTGACTGAGGTGGAGTTTCTGGGGGTGATGCTTAGTCCTGGGGGCCTGCACATGTCTGAGCGTAAGGTACAAGCTGTGCAGGATTGGCCCGCCCATAAAAATGTGAGGGAGGTCCAAAGCTTCTTGGATTTGCGAATTATTACAGCAGATGTATACTTAATTTTTCACAAGTGGCCGTCCCCATTACTAAGTTGTTGAAAAAAGGGGCACCTTTTGTTTGGTCCAGAGAGGCAAGGGAGGCTTTTGACTATTTAAAGAAGTCATTCATCACTGCTCCTGTGCTCTCCCATCCTAACTTGGGGCATCCATTTGTGGTGGAAGCTGATGCTTCTGATGAAGCCATTGGGGCTGTTTTGTCACAGAGGGACCAGAACACTGGGCAGCTTCATCCGGTAGCCTACTTGTCTAAAAAGTTAAGTCCTGCAGAATTTAACTACACAATAGCCGAGAAAGAACTCCTAGCTATTAAGAGAGCTTTCCAAGAGTGGAGACACTACTTGTGGGGGGCCTGTCATACCATCACCGTATAAACGGACCACCGTAATCTGCAATATATGAAATCAGCCAGGCATCTTACGCAGAGACCGATGCGTTGGATGCTCTTCTTTGCAGAATTCGATTTTGTGGTGACTTTTAGGCCAGGCAGTGAGAATCGCGAGGCGGACGCCTTGTCTAGGCAGGAGCTACCAGCCATGCCTAGGAATGAGGACATTCACGTCATTATACAACCATCTAAGGTGGTGTGTGTTGTACGAGCTGAACAGTTCTTAGAGGAAGTGAAGGGCCACCAAACCCCCGATGCATGGGACTCCTGGGCAGCACAGAAAACAGGGAGCGAGGTGAGGCAGTGATTGCCATTTCACGACAACAAACTGTATCTGCCCACTACAGAGTTGCGAAGAAAGGCTTTCACATGGTGCCACGTTGTGCCTATGGCTGGGCATCCAGGCATACGTAAAACTGTACGATTGGTTCAGAGACATTTTTGGTGGGATGCCGATGTGGGTATCGCGCTGTGAGAAATGTGCTAGAGCAAAGGGAGAAAACACTAGGAAAAAGGTAAACTAATGCCAATGCCTACTCCTCAACGTCCTTGGCAGAACATTAGTTTGGACTTTGTATCTGGGCTACCTAACGATCAGGGTTACTCGGCCATTCTGGTGGTTGTGGACAGCCTTACGAAGATGGGGCATTTAATCCCTTGTAAAAATCTCCCCACTGCTGAACAAACCGCTTAATTGTTGGCTAATAACGTCATCCGGCTGCATGGTATCCCCAAGGTAATTGTTTCGGACCGTGACCCACAATTCATAGTGCGTTTCTGGCGAATGTGGTCTCAGGCTTTACGTATAGACTCAACTCTCTCAACCAGTTTCCATCCTCAGACCGATGGTCAGACAGAGCGTTTGAATCAAACCTTGAAAAAATATCTCAAGGAGGCTCATGAGTCATGGGTTGAGCTGTTGTGGATGGCTGAATTGGCCTATACCAATGCCTGGCATTGCTCTACTGGGATGTCTCCTGTTAAAGCTAATTATGGGTTTGATGCCAATACCCTGCCGGTAACTCTGCCTGAGGGTCTCGGAAACCAGCCTTCTGTTATGGAACAAGTTCTGTTACTAAGGAAAGGGCATAAAGGTGTATGGACACACACTTGTTAAAGGCCAAACAAGTGTATAAACAGTGGGAGGATCGTCACCAACTACAAGGGCCTCAGTTTGAGGTGGGGACAGGGTTTGGTTGTCCACCAAGAACATCCGGTTCAAGCTCCGTAGCATATTTCACCCAAGATATATCGGCCCTTATCCAATTGCTAGAAAAATCAATCCGGTGGCCTACAAGCTGAAGTTGCCTGGGTCGTTACACATTAACCCTGTGTTCCACGTCCATCTGCTGAAACCTGCCCTTACATCCAGGAGGAAGGCGCCTCCACCTGTGGTGTGTGATGGTGGGCTTAAATATGAGGTGAGAAGCATTCGGGACTCCAAGTTAAGTAGGGGTGTGCTTTCGTATTTGGTGTCCTGCAAGGGGTATTCGCCGGAGGATGATTCTTGGGAACCTTGGAATAATGTAGATGCCCCCAGGGATGTTCGATCCTTCCATCTGAGATTCCCTGCCAAGCCTGGTCCTAGAAGGCACTTGGGAGGGGGGCATACTGCCAGGATCTAACCCAGCCGTGCCTGCCTGGTCTCTTTAAACTACAATTCCCATGAGGCCATAGCGAGAGGTAGTCTATGAATAGAGGGCGGGACTAATGGGCGTTGTGCGTGATTCTGTTTGTGTTTGGTTTCCCCGAGGATCGAGCTCAGGCTGGTGGAGTTGTCCCGTTTCCTGGAGCTTCGGAGGACCCTGGCGCCTTGCTGTTCGGAGGTACTGTTTGTACGCGCTCAATCTTGGTGAGCGTCCCAGGTTTGCAGACTGCTCGGGCCACTTTATTGTTTACGGACCTTAGCGGGAAGAGGCACAGGTATGCAACGAGCAGGGGCAGTAAGCGGAGAGGCTTCTCCGTCTCTAATTTTGTGCCCGAGTTGCAAAGGATAAGGTAACGGCTGTTACTTTCGAGCCATAGTACAGAGAGAGCAGAATGCAGTGGATTTTACCACACATTACCGTTACGAAGAGATCATGAGTGAATGTTTGTTGTGGTATTACGGATTATAAGTGCCAAAGCGGAAAGTGGTAGTATCTCTTGCTATGCTTTGCCGTGTTTGGAGGACTTGTCAAGGATTATTGCCGAGCCCTGTGGATTACAATTGCCAAAGCGGAAGACAGTGGTGCCTGAAACTACGTCTTGCCGTATTTGGATACATGAACAGTCAAGTACTTGATTTGGGGCATATTGGAGTCAGAGTAGTGAAGGAACCCCATTGACTCAGAAAACTTTTGTCTAGGAGCTTGGAATGAAGGAACCTACTTTGTGATTGTGTCTGTTATGAGGTTCTATCCAGCACTTCATTTTTTGTTTGGAACTCTGCCTGCTTTGATGAGATGTATCTTATTAAGGAGAGTTCCCATTTATTTTTTATTTCCATGGATCAGGGGTATGTTAACAGAGTACACACATAATATTTCTGAGAAGGTATTCTTGTTGAGGTCATTAACCTATACCTTATGTTGCATAGGGGAAGAAGCCTTATGAGTTCATTGGAACCTCTGCAGAAGAAGGAGCTATAGTGAGCATGCTACAGGTGAATAGAAATACTACTAGGGAGAAAATATGAGAGTAGTTTGTATACTTGAATGAATCATAATTGTGTACTTTCTTTTGCAGGTTTCCCTTCCCTGCTGTTCCGTCCTTCCCTTCCCTCGCCCGATCACTCGAACACCCTGTATAACATTTATGTCAGTGTGTTGGAAGCGCTAGGGGGCGCACAGCGGGATGGCTGGGTAAGACCGCAGCTCCGCCGGACGACCGACAGCGCACTGTCGGTAAACCACCTCAATCTGCACAAAACAGTCACCAAATGGCAGAATCAGATGTCGGAATGCAGCGTGCATCATTTGGGCTCTGAGGCGGCAAACTGAGTGAGCTCGGGTGCGAGAAACCGGAGTTAATCGTCTCCGATGCGGAGCTACGGACAAGATGGCGGCCACCGCATTACTCTGCGACCTTCCTCACTGAGCCTCTCAGTAAATGGAATGAGGCGATCATATCTCTTATAAGCTGTGGTGCTCGCGCGATCTGTGTGCGAATTCACTGCCCGGATAACTACAAGCAGGGCCCTTAAATAGAGGCGAGTGACACTGGCTAGCTTCCCCACGCGAGTTCGGGCTCGGACAAGATGGCGGAGCCCGGCGTGAAAAGGCTCCGCAAACAGGCACGGAGCGCATAGGAATGGAGAGGATGCAGCGACGCAATATATAACGACAGCGTTATCTGTGAGGGCGAAGGCAGTGAACGGCGCTTAGTGAGCCGCTGGGAGAGATGACAAGCTCGGTGCGGTTGTATATAACGCCCACTTCACATGATCGCCAGGACACGGCTGGTTCCGCGACCCTTTAGACCACCATTCGCATTCATAGCGCGGCTGTCACTACAGGAACTGCGTCGCACGGACCCCTGGCATTACATGCAGGAGTTGGGCACGGCTCATATGAGGCGATTCTCGCCTGGCATTCGGAACAGATGCATTACGTGCCTTTAGGTCCAAACTGTGTGTGACGGAGAGCGTTTGCTGCTGCCCTGTTATTACCGCTGCGGACCCTTCGCATAGAAGTACATCACTGGGGGACATGGGACCAGTTAAACATACTCCAGGACTCGACTCCCACTGTGTGGGACCTCACTGGTGCTGACCGCGGAGTCACAACCCTATTCACACGAACCGCCATACCAGCGTTTTGTTTACACCCCTGAGGCACAAGGTTGCAGATAAATACCACGAACATTGTGGGAAGGCGACAGGGGGTCCGTGTGAGTGAGGGCTCACTGGAAGACCGTGTGGCGCTAGTCCAGCGCCAACCAACCTTCACTCTAAATGCTAAAACGGCGACTACTACGAGACTGACTAGGTCCTCCCTGCCGACAGTTAAAACACAATCTCAACCGCTAAGGAGGATGGCAACAACAAAAGATCAGCTTCGAAGCCAAGAAGACCCCTAAAAAAAGCTCTGAACAAATGGGAGGGTGGTGAATCGCCTGAGATGGCACCCAACAACAACATGGAGAAGATCCTCCAGGCCATTCAATCCAACCTGCAGGATATTATTGGTAAGCTGGACCACTTGACGTGTAGAATGGATGGAATGTCGGATAAAATTGAGAAACACGGAGAAAGGCTAGGAACGGCGGAGACCAGAATCTCAGAAGTGGAGGACGAGGCGAGAACCACCGCAACAAAATGCAGTGAAATGGAGAGAGTCCTGGAGGTTATCCGTGCGAAGGAGGAGGAGTTGGAGGCGCGTTCGAGAAGCAATAATGTGCGCATCACGGGAGTTCCCGAGACGACCAACACCGGGCGCATGGAAATGTATGTAGAACAACTATGCACGGAACTGTTGGAGGCTGAGGCCCTGTCCTCCATCTTCATAGTTGAGAGAGCTCGCCGGTCTCTAGCGCCACGTCCTCCACCAGGAGACACGCCTACACCTATCGTGGCACGGATATTACATTATCGTGACAGAGATGCCATCCTCAGATTAGCACGGGAAAGGGGGCCCATCACCCATCAGGGCAACAAGCTAGAATTTTATCCGGATCACACAGTCGCAGTTTAACAGGCCAGGAAGGAGTTTGCGTCTGCGAAAGCCAAGCTCAGGGAGCTCCATCTAGAATACTCTCTGCTGTACCCGGCTCGTCTACGGGTGAAATGGGAAGACAAAACAATCATTCTGACAACTCCTAAAGCAGCACAGGAGTTTATCAAGAAGGCAATGAAGCAGGCCAAGACAAAAGCTCGGGAAGACCAGCACACAGAGTCAGACTGAGAGCCACTGATGACAGACAAGCGAATTCTGCTGACCAGCGGTAAGACCTTCCCAATCGCTTTGACAGGAGATTTCTTACTCGCTACTCCTGGTTCGGGGTGTGGGAGGACTTGGCTCAGGGTTGCCACAAGACTTTCTTTGCTGAGTAGCAATGGTGGGACTATTCACATGCAAAGGCTGGAAGCCATTGCTTATACAGTAGATATATTACCAATTACACTGATGAACATGCCTTAATTGACAATTACAGGTGCGTTGAAACGTTGTGGTGGCGACAAGGGCCCCCTCCCATATTAAACTAGTCGTACGGATTTGTAGCCTGTGACACTGTGCGATATAGAATAATACCAATTGCAAATGTTTTTTCCGTTATTCTGAATGTACTGCGTTCCCAGCGGCTCCGACGTGCACTAACTATGTGCACTGCACTTACACAAGCCACCTCGGTGATTGTTCAACAAGCAGGGCTATGGCCCTGGATATGGCGAGGTACACATTATGATGCCGATCTAACGGGTTGGGGTACGGGGTCAATACATCACATACGGGAGTCTGGCACATTCCATTGCTTCCCCACATGGCCTATGTCCCACCTGCTGAGTGGGTACGATGTTCTCTGAGAAGGGCTAGGTGAAGGTTGCCAAAAACCATGAGACTTACAATGTCGATATTGGGTTATACAGACACTACTCACATGTACACAAAGAACGACATTAGGGTCGTCCACATCCACTCGATTGGATGTTGAGTTGTGCCCCCAGCGGACCTCCACAAGGGTGTCCCCCAAAAAGTTTTTTTCAATGGGAAGAGCTACGGTTCTTTCTGGATTACAAGGGAAATGTTACAAGGGTACATGGCTTCAGCAGGGTTGGGTTGCTGGAGTGGGTGGGGGTGGGAAGGGCGGGAGTTTTGTTACTGTTATGAGACACATTCATCTGCAATGTACTGAATATAGAACTGTGGTGCACCTGTGGGTTACTGAGTTATGTACTAACGCACACCTTGCTTGGAACACTGTTCACATTTACACCTGTGAGGACCTTCCACTGTTACTGTCTTTACTTTACCAATGCCTCAAATGGCTAGGAAAACAGGCAGGAATCAGGTGAACCTCCTCACTTGGAACGTTAGGGGTTTCACGCAGCCAAAAAAGATACGGCAGATATTAGCTTACCTGAATAGATGGGATGTAGACGTTGCCTTGTTACAGGAAACACACATTGCACCTCACTCATCTCTCCCTGGGCAGGCGCTGGGCTGAATCTACCTACGCATCCCATTATTCAACCTATTCTAGAGGGGTGATAACACTGATCCGAAAAGGGACTCATTTTACACAACATCAGGTAATACAGGACCTTAATGGCAGATACGTTATTGTGACTGGCATGTTAAGGGGACAAAAAATAACACTTCTAAATGTTTATGGTCCGAATGTGGATGCGCCTGACTTTCTCCAGGAGCTCTGGGACCGTCTCCAACCCCTACAAGACACTCACATCATATGTGGGGGGGAACTGGAATGTGGCCTTGAATGATGAGCTAGACAGATCCCCACACACTTCTGAACCATACAAACAAGCACGGCTGAAGCTCCAACATATGCTGCAGGATTTGTCCTTGACGGATCTTTGGAGACCTAGATACCCTGATGTTCCGGGCGCCACTCATATTTCTGCCATACACAACAGCTGGTCACGCCTTGATTACTGGCTGGGTACCGATAGCATCACATTGTGGGCCAAAGATGTGATGGTGTTCCCCAGAACGCTTTCAGATCACAATCCTGTTTTGCTCAGGCTCACGATTCCGCACTACACTCCGCCCCCCTTTCATTGGAGATTTAATTCCTGTGCCCTCACAGACACAATCTATGCCCACACTATCCACACAGCGATTGTAGAATATTTTCAAATTAATGAGCCGGTATGAGACGATCCTGGGCTCCTATGGGAAGCTTTTAAAGCAATGATTCGAGGTGTATGTAGAGCACTACTGTGGGCATTTTGCGGGACATAAGGCAACAAATACAGCGTTGCGAAACACGTATGAAAGAGTTAGAAGACACCTTTGAGGCCGCACAAGACGTCACAGCACTAGGGGAACTACGTGAACTACACACAGAACACCAGACTTTTGTAGACGATGAGATCAAATATCTCGACAAAAGACACAAGGCCAGAGCTTACGGTGAGGGTGGAAGGCCGGGCAGAATCCTTGCGTCTAAGATTTGTGATGGTAGGAGACAGACATCCATTCTGCGGGTCAAATCGGGGGTGGGTGAATTCAAGACACAAGCATCAAGCATTCTGGAGTGTTTTGTAGACACATACGAAGAAATGTATAAATCACGCCCCATTGCACCCGCCGAGGAGATTCTAAGCTATTTAGAGGACGTAGCCATAGCTTGGTTGTCGGACGGGCAGAGAGAGTGCCTGGCAGCACCTATAACGGTGGAAGAGGTCACGGAAGTGATTCAGTCATTACCAATTGACAAATCGCCTGGCCCTGACGGGTTCACGAACGAATTCTACAAACAATATGCAGATATTTTGGCCCCCCGGCTGGTGGCAATGTATGGCTCTGCCTTTGATCAGGAGGAACTAACTCCCACCCTAAGGGAAGCAGTCATAATCACATTACTGAAAACCGCACAAAGATCCGGATCTTTGTGATTCCTACAGACCTCTATCGCTTATTAATGCTGATTCCAAGATACTGGCAAAAATCCTGGCGGTACGGTTGACACCCCTGATGACCAACTTGGTACTCCCTATCAAGAGGGTTTCATCCCCACACGCTCCACGGCGCACAACACCAGAACGCTATTTGCCCTCTTCCACTACCTACAGCCCTCCACGAAGGCAGTGGCGGTGATGCTAGATGCCGCCAAGGCTTTTGACTCCATTGAATGGAGGTACCTGATAACTATCCTCCATAGAATGGGTTTCCCCAAGAGATTTGCGCAATGGGTGTCGCTGATTTACACTAAACCACGCGCCAGGGTCCGGGTGAACGGATACATATCAAACAGCTTTGCCTTGGAACGGGGTACTAGGCAGGGATGCCCATTATCGCCCCTCTTATTTGCCCTAGCACTGGAACCTCTGGCTTGCAGGATTCTACAAAAGTATAAATCATCTGCCCTGCAATTTCCTTCCAGACCACTTCATATCTCTTTATATGCAGATGATATGTTGGTGTATGTACGGGAACCTGCTATCCACCTAAATCCGCTTATGAGAGAATATGTAAAATTCGAGGGGCACTCTGGATTGGCCATAAACTGGTCCAAGTCCTACATCATTCCTCTAACTGACATGGCCACGCCTTTGACTACGGATTACCCCTTAGAATGGCAGACGGATCCCATACGATATTTGGGTATAATGTTTCATAGGGATCCTGCAATGGTGATCAGAGCGAACTATGGGGTGACTATTTCCAAATTGGAGGATACGGTTCGACGATGGATACAGCTACCTCTGTCTTTGGCGGATCGCATCGCGATCGTCAAAATGAATATTCTGCCCAAACTATTATACCTCTTTAATAATATCCCAATCACCCCCCCGGGAGAAGTATTCCGGCGCATTAAATCACTAGTGCTGCAACTCATTTGGGCAGGGAAACAGGCGCGTAAAGAGCTTCAGACTCTAACTCTACCATATTGCAGGGGTGGATTCGGTGTACTTGATTTTCTATTATATTACCTCTGCACGCAAGCTCAGTATGCAGCGTATTGGTACCACGAAGTGCCCTACATTACCCACACGGCAATAGAAGGAGACACAGATCCAATTCCTCTCACAGCCATTCTGACACATAGACGACAACCTCTTCATGCCCAAGACATTAACCCTGTAGACACCACAGTACGGGCTTGGCATAAATTGGGGCAACTGACACATAAAACGCCACTATATGCTCCAGCGATGCCTTTAGCATACCACCAAGCGTTGTCGGTCACAGGAGAAAAAGTGGGTATGTCACTGCTGCAGCAGGTAGGCATAGAGCGATTAGGAGACCTATTCAACGAGAGTCATTTTATGGACATAGAAGAGTTAACTTACATACAAACAAATCTCCATTGTTTTATTTCACGTACTACAGGCTGAAACGTGCTTTGAAGGAACACTACCCCACCTTTCCTGCGGAACCAGACAGTCTAGACACGTTACAGCTGATCATTACGTCACAAAACACAACACATCTAGTCTCTAGGCTGTACACGGCGGCACAGGCAGAACTGCCGTACACTACAGAGAAAGCCATGGCGAGGTGGAACTCGGTGCTTGAGCTCCCATTAACGGAGCAAGAATGGCAGCAGACTTGCGCTTTAATTCAAATCCTAACGCCAAATGGTAACCTTAGAATAATACATTACAAATTCCTTCATCATGCATATTATACTCCGGCACGTATGTGTAAATTTGGGCTACAAGCAGGAGACAGATGCAAAAGATGTGGCGGAGAAGGGGCGGATTTTATGCACTTAGCCTGATTCTGTCCTGGTGTTCATGAATATTGGATAAAAGTGCTCACCATACTGTCTACTATGCTGCAGTCAGATATTGCATGCACTATACGTGTTGGTTTGTTGGGCACAACACCGCAATTTAAAGCCGCCAAACGCAAATTTTGTATAGTGGCAGTACTACTGGCCAAGAGACAGATTGCACAATGTTGGAATAGTACTAAAAAACCGACCACTACCAGATGGTTATGAGACATGGCTAGCTGCAGGGATAGACTCCTAACATATGAAGAGGAACTTCCTGCGAAATCCAGGCCCACGGATTTCTGGTGTTACCTCACTGAATATCTAAACACCCAGGTGGTTGGGTCAAACGAATGTACTGTAGACGAGGATCAACACCAGTAAGACAGAACTACTAGGTATTGTACGACTCATGACTCCAGCGCCACAGTTGGACTCCGTATGATTCACACTGCACTGATTTAGTTGTCAGAGTATACTGGTCTCAGTTCGATAGTTATGTATGTTTGTTTTATGTTCACTTCTGTATATTGTCCTAACCTAAAAACAAGACACAATTGAATGTTTCACGCCGCCGGACCACGTGTTGTTGGCTAATGGGCTGTGTACTATCGCCATGATACTATGCTGTGTTATTTGTTGCAGCCGGCCCCAGGGTTGTAGGCTCCTGGCTGTGTAATTGTCATTTGCGATAATAAAAGTCTTGAAATAAAAAAATTAAAAAACAAAACAAAAAACATTTATGTCAGTGTGTTGGTGAGGTCAGGAGGTGGAACATTCTTGCTGCATCTGGATTCCGCGGAGTGTGTCCTGACATTCTGCTGCAGGAGACCCACTTGTTGGGTTCCAAGGTCCTTTGCTTGCAGCGCTATGGGTTCCAGAAGGTCTCTCATGTGGGGTTTACGCAGGGGTCTAGGGGGTGGCGGTCTTGATTAACCGCAGGGTCCCGTACATACATTTGCAGCAATGGTTGGATCCACAGGGACGATACGTATTTCTTCGGGGCAAGGTTGAAGAGGATCCCATTGTGGTGGGTTGTGTGTATGCCCCCCGTTACAGTGGTCCTTAGTTGAGAAGCTGCTTTCGCTGTGGGCCGATATGCCAGATGTAGCCATTGTGGTGGGTGGAGACTGGAACGATGTTTTGGACATGAGCAGGAACAGAAGTAGGACAGGAGGGGGTCCGACCAGTACACAGCCCACGAAACTGCACTCTCTGGTTACGGGCCTGGACAGGGTGGACACCTGGCGACACGTACATGGCAACATGAGGGAGTTTACCTATCTATCGGCGGTACACAAATCATTTTCTCGGCTCAACTACATTTTTGTTCCCCGGCCGGCGGTGACGAACGGGAGGTCTGCTGGGATCCTTCCCAGGGGTCTGTCGGACCATTCTATGGTGTTCGTGGAGCTGCGGCTGGGTAGGGTGCGACAGCCCTTCCACTGGCGGCATGCATTTGTAGAATGCCGACTATGTGAGACACATGCGGGAGGCAATCGTGGATTATTTTGCAGTCAATGTGGGATCGGTACCTAGCACAGTGACGCTCTGGGAAGCACTGTAGCCCATGCTACGGGGTGGATATAGCGTGGTTTACAGCGGCCTGTAGAAAGCGCAGGGACGAGTTGGACAGGGCAGAAGTGTAGGTGGAGGCCCTGGAGCGTAGGAGCCGGGAAGTGGGCGGTGGTCTGGCCGTGAGTCAGCTATTGCAGGCACAGCAGTCATACGCCTCTCTTCTACTGGATGAGGCCCATCAGGTCTGGCTGGCGACACGTAGTAGAATCTGCCAATTGGGAGACAAATCGAGTAAAATGCTGCATCGGCTCTGTCAGGGCATGTTTCATCCGCAGGCCCTTCCTGGGGTGCATGATGAGTGGGGTGTAGCTAACAGACCCCAGGGCCATAGCGGAGAGTTTCGCCACTTACTACGCTGATTTATATGCTCCGCAAGAGTGTCTCCCTGAGGAGACGGTGGACAAATTTATTGCAGACCTCCCGCCCAAAGCGGTATCTGATGACACTCGCCAACGGCTTGAACTCCCCCTATCGGTGGAAGAACTGGGCAAGGCCCTGGGAGAACTCAACTCGGGAAAGGCCCCGGGACCCAATGGGTTTCCCGCTGAGTTTCAGCGTAGGTATGATTTGCAGCTGGCGTCTCATTATCAGGCAGCGGTCGGCTCCCCCCGGACTGGCGGCACGCGGAGGTTGTAGTGTTTCATAAGCCGGGTGGGCCCCCGGAACTGCATGCCTCTTACCGCCCCATCTCCCTACTTAATGTGGAGGCGAAGGTCTTGGCCAAGGCTCTGGCCAACCGCCTCCTGTCGTGTATCTCTGCTTTGGTCCATCAAGACCAGGCCGGGTTCATGCTCCAGAGGGCAACACGGCACAACATACGACAGGCTCATGTAGCCCTGGCGGCGGTCCGGCGGATGGGGGGGGGAGCAGGCGGCGCTCCTGCTGGCGGACATGGATAGGGCATTCGACTCTCTGAGCTGGTTCTACCTGTTCGCCCTTCTCCGTCGGCTTAATCTTGGCCCCCGGTTTTTGTCGCATGTACAGCTACTATACACCGACTTGACAGCGTTGCTCCGGGTAGCGGGTGCGGTATCGTCTGACTTAGCAATCTATTGTGGCACTTGGCAGAGGTGCCCCCTGTTGCCTTATCTATTTGCCCTGGCTATCGAAATGCTTGCAGCCTGGGTCTGCATGGATGCACAGATGGAGGGATTTGAGTGGGCTACTGGTCTTTCGGATAGGATAGCCCTGTACGCAGACGATGCCCTTTTCTTTTTAACAGCGCTGAATAAGACAGGGCTGTGGATCCTGGAAATTATGCAAATCTTTGGGGAGGCCTCCGGGTTATACATGAACCCTCGTAAGTCTACGCTCTGGGTGCTGGGGGCTCGGGATGGAGTAGGTATGTGGGCGTCCACGTTGCAGGTGGCAGTGGGGGGCCTTAAATATCTGGGCATGTTCATATCGGACCTTTCGGCTGTGTCCTGGGTGCGGAATGTGGTGCCGGTCTGGGAGCGCGTACAGGCGGATATCAAGACATGGGCCCGAATGCCCCATACGATATACGGCAGGTCGGCAATAATCAAAATAGTTGCACTCCACCGCTTGCTGTACCAATTGCAGAACCACCCACACCGATTGCGCCCAAATGGTTCCGGCTGGTGAACTCGGCTCTGGGGAGGAGGAGCGGTGCGTGTTGCATTGTGTACGTGCTTTCTCTCCACATACTGTGGAGGTCTTGCGACATCGGATATCCTTTCATATTATCAGGCCTCACACCTGTTGTTCCTCAACGAGTGGTGGTATATGGAGACAGGGGGGACCCGGCCTACGCTGTGGAGCGATACCTGATGGGGCAGTCCACTCTTCACTCTATACTTTATTCACCAGCGCTGCGTAGTGCATTGCCTCCGGCCACGAAAGTAGACTTTCAGATTTGGCGACAATCTCTGAAGCGTATGGGTTGGTGGAACACACTTACAGAGGAAACCCCCCAGTGGCACAATGGGCGCTTGCCAGACTTAGCGGCCCTTCAGGGTTTTCGGGGCTGGGTCGCCATTTGCATATCCACCTTGGGCGACAATGTGCGGAATGGCTCCCTAAAATCGCTTTCGATCTGCAGGAGTTTGGCAGGCCCCAGTCGCAATTCTTCAGGTATCTCCAGCTTCGGGCACACGCTCACCCCTAATCTGGAGGGTCTTGACTCTATACCTGAGTTTAGTCCGCTGGAAGCAAAAGTTTTTATGGGAGCCCTTGAGACCAAAAAGATATTGCGAATATATCAGACCCTGGTCACCCACAGTGTGTCCCAGTTGGAGAAACTGAGGGGGGCATGGGAGGAAGATGTGGGGGTCTTGGAGGAAGAAGACTGGAGGGAGGCCTTAGCCGCACCTCGGGGGCAGTCATAGCTATGCGTCTCCGCCTCATCCAATTTAAACATCTCCATTGAGTTTACTTTACTAGGGTGCGACTGTGGCGGGCTGGGCTGGTGGCATCCCCGGAATGCCTCCGGTGCAGTGGGTCGGAAGACACATTCCTACATACCGTCTGGCAATGTTTGTCGCTGGACCGGTTTTGGAGAGGGATATTCGCCTGCCTTTCAGAGGTACTGGGGTGGTCACTTCCACGTACTCCGCAGTTTGCCCTCTTGCATGTGATGGAGCGGGTCGGGGGCAATCTCTATAAGCGGCATTTGCAACTGTTGGGTCTCACATTGGCGAAACAGGATATCCCCCAGTTGTGGAAGGATGTGCGGGCGCCCTCGGTGGCTGCCTGGAAAAATGGATTAGACTTCTGCATGGGGTTGTAGGAGCCAATCTTTGTGGCCCGAGGGTGTACGCGTAAGCACTTCAAAATTTGGAAGAGGTGAGCTGACTATAGGGGCTTGTGGCTGGAGCCCCCGGCTGAAACAGACAATATCTCGCTGGAATGTGGATAGGGACAGGGTAGGGGATGGGGCCTAGCGCAGTGTGGGTGGTTGGTTGGGGTGGGTGTGTGCATGGGTGGGTGGGTTTCAGTGGTGGTAGGGGGGCTGTTATTTTCAGTAATTCTTACTGTTGACTGTGCTGATCTTGTTTTTCTTCAAAAGTCAATTGCTGATATATGCCTCTGTAATGTGATGCTGCAGTGGACTCTGGTGTACAGTCATGCGCCTATTGTGCAAATAGATGAATAAAGATTGTTTTTTTTTTAAAACTGTATTTTATTGATTTCAAGCAAACAAAAAAACATATAGTGTGTTTTGACAGTAACATACATATTCTTTTGACTAAGGCATATCAGAGGCTGATACATACAGCATACAGTACTCATGAGTGTGATTATCCACCTGTCCGATAATAATCCAACAGTTCATACTAAGAACCTAGGCAACGAAACAAGTATTATACAAGGAAGCACCAGAACATACTTGATCATCAGAAAGTTTGCACACGTATTACTACTATTCCAGATCAATCCCCTACCTCTGAACCACTCTCGGAAGACGCATCACTGTCCTCCTGAAACACACCCAGCAACTGAGCCCACAGCATTATGGCATCGGCTGCCCTCTCATTAGTACGGGACATTCTCATGTCCCGCCAAACCCCATTCCAGTAGATATCATAAAAATCTGTCACCAGTGGGGCCCTCCTTCCCATCCACACAATGGCCACCCACCTCTTCACTAGCAAGAGACCCAACTTGGAAAGTTTATAAAGGATTTTTCATCCCTTTGGTCGCACCACTCCCAGTAGACAGGTTAGCCGCGTCAGCTGAATACGAATACTAATGGCCATTTCTATGTGTGGCGCCACTTGCCCCAAATACTCCTGGACCTTTTTGTAGTCCCACGCTAAATGTATGAAAGTGACCCCGATCTCCCTACATCACATACATCCCCTAGAAGGGCCTATTTTATTCAGACTATATGGAGTGGTGTAGGTATGATGCAGGAAATGAAAATTCAACAGTTTACATCTGTTGTTACAGGACACAGTGCGAACAAGGTCTGACGTGCTAACCCAATCAGAGTCTGCGATGGGAACACTAAGATCTCTATCCCAGGCCCCTAGTGCGGAAAATTTACGAGGTTGCATGTCACTCCTAAGGGCTCTGTAAAACAGGGTAAATAAGTGACGTCCCTCGCCCCACCCGATAAGAACATCTAGCACCCCAGAGGGATGTGGTGCAGCAGGAAAATCAGTCCAGATTTCCTTTGCCGCACTCTCCAACTTCGCATAGTGTAAGAAATGGTCTGGTCCTATCCCAAAAGTGTCCTGTGGATCTTGAAGGAAAATGAAAATCTGCTGTAGGTATTTATCCCCCACCTCCAAACACCACCTCCTCCATTGCTCCACAGACATGGTTGTGTCAATATTTCTAAAAGGGAGCCAATTCCCACAGCAGGGATGCTGAAGGGGGCTCTATGGAGAACCTTTTGGACTACCATCTACCAGATTTCCACAGTTTCAGCATGTACAGAATCAGAAACTCCGACCTGCCCCCTCTCATCAGCAACTATGGCAAAGTGTTGCTTTCGAACTCAGTCCCCAGGAGCTGTTTCTCCCAATTATCCGAATCTACGAGCCATCTAGCTGCATGCTGCAAGTGTGCAGCTTAATAGTAGAACCATATATCTGAGACAGCTAATCCCCCAATCCATCTTTAGCATTGCAAGAGCCACCCTGCTGCGCTTACCCGCCCAAAGGAGAGTCACCAACAGGCTTGCTAACTTGTGGAAGAACTGGTCATTTAGCTGGAACAAAGAGTTCTGAATTAGGTACAGACAGTGAGGAAGGAAAAACATCTTAGCCACGACCGCCCTTCACATCACTGAAAGAGGAAGCCTATTCCAAAATGTAATGGAGTTCTCTAATCCTGTCAGCACCCTATCAACATGACCCAAATTCCCAAGTATAGAAATCCCTCCAATTCCCACGGGTGACCCACTTATAGTAGCTGATCCAGCTGTTTCCCAATCAACACGCCCAAGGGCAACATTAGTCCTGCACCCCGAAACCTCAAAGCTGCTTAACAACTGCATCCAGATTAAAACAGACTCCCCCGGGAGAAAGCACATAGGCCAATGTGTGATCCGCATGTAGAGAGACAATGTGGGTAGAATTTCCTAACCTAATCTCCAGGGCTCCAGCTCCATACCCAGTATTAGTGTAAGGGCCTCACCTGCGAAAGCAAATTATAGGGGCGCAAGAGGGCACACTTAGCGAGTACCCCTCCCAACTGACCAGGCTTTGGAGAGTTCACCACCCACCCTGATAAGTATAGTAGATTCAGTATATAAAAGTTGTGTCCAGGCACAGAAGTTTGGGCCAAACCCCATGTCCCGTAGTCCTGCCATTAAAAAAGTGCACTCTACCATATCAAACATATTTTCAAGATTGAGGGAGACCAAGGTCATCTCCCCTTCTCTGTCTAAGGTGTCATGCAGAACATGAGCCATCCTCCGGAGGTTGTGAGCAGTGCTACGCGCTGGCATGAAACCACATTGATCCTTGTGGACCTGCTCTCAGACCACTCCTTGCAGGCTGGACGGCAGTATTTACACAATACTTTAAGATTTGTAGTAGGCATGGTGAGGGGCCTGTATGCAGAAGGGTAAGCAGAATCCCCCCCTTAGCAACAAGCACACTATTACCTCTCACATAGTCGGTGGGTGAAGACGTTTCTCCTTTGTCTCCAGGTGAACTTCCAATAGTTTTTCCTTGAGGACGGAGGAGTAGGCGTGATAGAATTCCACAGGAAATCCACCAGCATCCGGAACCTTGAAGCGCCTTCTTGGCAGCACCCACCTTTTCCAAGGAGATATTCTCCTCCAAGTACTGCATGACTTTCCCCGGCAATTGAGGAAACCCGAACCCTAGCCAGAAACCTGTCTGGCAAGCCAGCTCTATAAACCAGCCTGAAGTGGTTCAGTAAGGCCTATAGGATATCCTGCAGCCGGGTCTGTAAGTGACACACACACACACTGGAGTAACAGCTAATAAACGACCACACTGTAAATCCAATTGTACTTTTGCTGACAGAACCCACAGCCTAACCCTACCCTCAACCGTTGCCTACCACTAACATGGAGAGACTACCCACTAAGACACAACCCGCACACAGAATATCATGCCTTAATCAATTGAGCCTAAACATAGCAAACTCCCACATTGATTATTATGCAATCCAACAAACAAATGTAAGCCCATCCCTACCCCTTAACATTCATCCTGCACAAATGTGCATTTAAAACATGTCCTTTCTTCAAGGAAAAAAAAAATAACCATTACACACTATTACAGATGCCAATATCAGTATTAAGTCCATCCTCCAGCTTCAGGCTCGCTCTGCATCGTAACCCAATTCTGCCTTGGTGAAGTCACTCCAATTCGCCTGCAGATCCTGGCGAGCCAGAGCCATGGTTCCATCCTCTTGGATCTCCACCCTGACGGGATCAACCTTCTCAGGGGACAGGTTCTTGCCCCTCTACCGTACTCCAGTTGGGAGCTCTCCGTAGCAGACCACCTGAGTTCCAGGTCTACAAGAGCTTGAGTGTTGCCTGGGCACCTTGCCTCCTGACAGTCCCACACGTCCGCAGGAGTATCAACAAAGTGGGCCTTGTCTCCCGATGGCACTCTTAGCTTAGCTGGATACAACAACATGTAATGGAGGCCCATTGAGCGAAGCTTGACCTTAATCACCAGCAATGTCTACCAGGGACCATGAACCTTGTTGGTGTAATCTGGGTAAATGTTGATCCTCTGATTCTCATATTTGGCAGTATACGTGTCCCTAGATGCCCTGAGGATACAATCTCGGTCCTTGTGATTTTAAATACAGGCGATGATGGTCGTGGTGGGGCCCCAGGTCGCAACAGATCCACTAGCGCATGGTGCGCCCTCTAAGTGGTAAACATAGGGGACAGCCCACTGAGTTTCAAGGTGCCTCCTTTCCAAGCCTCAAACTGTACAGAGTCTGCCCCCCTCAACTCGCTCTGGACACCCTAGTAGGCACACATTATTGAGGTCGGAGCGCCGCTCCGCATCCTGCACCCTAGCCTCCAGGGCACGAGACCAAAACAAGACTGCAGCAACCTGCTTCCTTAAAGTGGCCATTTTGGTCTGTTGTTCTTCAATCGAGGCCTCTGCCAAGTGGACCTTCTCAAAGACATTGCGGAGATTAGTGCGCAAGAGATTGACTTCTAGTGCCACGTCTCTATTTTGTTCTTCAGGGTGACCCTAGAACCCTCAGCAACTCGGCACTCGAGGGCTCCGTCACCAACTGCTCGGCGCCCGGGCCTCCCTGGCCAGAGGTATTCTACGTAGTGCACTGCGCAGTGGAGGCTGGGGTTGTATAAGGCTCCACTGAGTTCACCTGGGAGGCCCGCCTGCTTATTCCTCCTATGACTGTTCTTGGACTCGAGTCTCTATGCTGACTCACACCCCCTCGTCTCCCAACAGCAGCAATCCCAGTCTGTCTCCCTCAGCTCCTGGGGTGTTAATAAAAATAGCCAAAGATTAGTTGCACCCCAATTTTGGACGTCCCCTCCCTCACAGCACCGAGAACTATCAATCTGCAGGTGCCAGTACCGGCATCAGCACAACATGTCCCATAGCCCCTACAGGGCAGGTCTAAGGAACTTCAATGCCACCCAGTCACTTACTTTGCGGATCCAGTGAGCCCCATTTCTGTCACATGGCAACCAAATCCAAATCCATGACGTACAGATAGATATCTGAAGGTAACTACATTTAAGTGTGTTGCTGCTTTTCCTTTCTAATGAGAGTTTAGTTGTTGTGTGAAATACACCACCACCAGCATTATTGGCATTAATGGAGAAAGCCAATGCTAAATCATCTCCAATGGCAGACACAAAGAGCATAGCGTGATTCTTTTTACTTCCTAGACTTGATGCATTACCAGCCAGCTCAAGGATGAAATGTCCAGGTACTGGAGGAGGGCGACACTATATAGGGTGGCGGTAACCCCCATGTGTCATTGATAGGTGATCCTGGCCCAGAAAGTATGCAGTCACAGGTCAGCCACCCCAGGGTCCGCCCAAGCGGCGCCACCCCTCAGCAACAACGTACGCGGCTCGGCCTATCGCCTCCGGTTGCTCAAAGACGGAGAGTCCACCCAGGGCCAGCACAGTCCCAGCGCCGCCGATGCTCCAGCACCCAATGGTGAACCCAGAGATGCTCTGGCGATGTGGCAGTCAACAACGGCGGCAGTGTCAGGGGCTGTCTCTCCGCAGTGCCCTTTCCATTCCCAGCCCCTTTCGCTGCAGCTTCAGTCACCGGGGTTCAGTCAGGCTGAAGACCAATGCCTTTCGCCTCCCCCGATCAGCGGGCCGTCTACCTCTATGTGGTCCCTCCAGAGGTGCAGGCAGGGCAACAGCAGTGCCCCTTACAGTCTGCCTGGCCACTGGTGATCAGGGGGGTGGCTTCTGAACATTGCGCAGCCCGGCCTGAAGGAACTTACAAAGGGCTGCATGTAGCATCGAGGGGTGCTCTTTCAGTGCAGGCCGTGGCCTCGCACCCACCCCCCTGGGACAGTTACCTTCGAACGCCACCTCCGCCAGTGGCCGGTCCTCCATACCACCCCCCCGAACCCCAACCCCACCAGGGCGAGACCCCAGCAATGAAGGTCTCCAGGCCTGCCATGAGACATCTCTTACTGCTTCTGCCAGGAATGTCCCCACAATCTGTTCAGCAGGATTTCAGGGTGCAGCGATACGACAAAGCTGTGTGCCATAAACCAGTGGGCAGGATAGACTGCTTAGCGGCAGGAATCTGAAGGATTCCCTGGGGTCTGCCGGGAGCCTCTTAGGAACTTGTGTAGCCACGCCACCCTCAGAACGAAGTCTTAACCAGAAAACTGTCAAAAGGAGTGCTGAATTAGGAAAGTTCCGATGGTTGAAACATCCAAGTTTTAAGATGTCTTTGAAACACGGGAAGTGAATGACATTCTCTTAATGTTAAAGGCAGTTTATTCTAGAGTCTGGGTCAGAGAAAAACGAATTCTTGACGGGATTTCCGAAATTTAGGAATGGAAGTCAGTCTGAGGTGACTAGAGCACAATGAGCCTATAGGAGAATACTAGGCAGGCCACCAAGGATCTCAGATATAGAGCTCTGGTATTTGCTAGGCATTTGTACATATAGCACAATGCCTTAAATTGCACCCTACGCTCAATGGGTAGCCAGCGTAGAGTGTGCAACATGGATGTGGAAGTGAATTTAGGAGGGTGAAGCAGGAGACATGCAGCAGCATTTTGAACAAACTATAGACATCTAAGTGATGATTTTGCCGCCCCCAGATATAAAATGTTCCCATAGCCCAGCCTGGAAATTACCAAACCCTAGACCACGGTTCCCTGGGCAGAAGGCAGGAGACAGTACAAAATCTTTCTAAGGCATTTCAAAATGCCGAAGCAGGTAGCAGCAACTTTGTCAATCTGTTGACTTATGATCGTACTAGTATAATCTTTATTCAATCTCACAAAGGTAGATCATAAAAGACCATTCGATGCCCTAATCCCAAATTCTAGTGATCCAACCTTCAATTGTAGAGCTACTTGGGACCACCTTTTTACTGGGGCTAAATCCAACTGAGGGATAGCCCATGCCTCCAGGAAGACATGAGTGCTCCCTATTCAGGGGTTCGAAAGTAATGTTTAAATCCCCTGCTAGAATAAGATGGGAATAGCGTTAGTTCCTGTCCGAGTGGTCAAGAATGTTTTTCAACACTTGCCCCCCCCACCCAACTCTTGCACAGATGTTATAGATATTAACATTGGGGTTTTCATTGCTCCTTTACTGAATTCCTAAAATATCCGGAAAATCGATAACTAGTTGCGGGATTGTTCAATTAAGGGAGGCTCTAACTCATTTTAGTGGCCCTCCAGAAGGTCACGGGAAACCTCACCCGGCCCGGACACGGAAAGGATTGACAGATTGATAGCTCTTTCTCGATTCTGTGGGTGGTGGTGCATGGCCGTTCTTAGTTGGTGGAGCGATTTGTCTGGTTAATTCCGATAACAAACGAGACTCCTCCATGCTAACTAGTTACGCGACCCCCAGCTTTCACCACTTTCTTTATAGCACACTAGCTTTCTACACTGCAACTTTTCCTCTTTCCACAGCCCTTGAGATACTATTACCCAACTCTACATCTTTGGCGAACTACATACTAGATGTTGTACTCACATTTTCTTCCTAAGTGAGACACCTAGTAGACACCAGGCTGGTGTTCTTCCAACCCAGATGATAAGTTCCGCCAATGGGTGGGCTGATGGGTTCACGTCTGCTCTTTCCCCTCATTCTTACAGCCTATACCTCTACACTTTAAGTACACGGTAGACATCCGAGGCCACTATAGACCTTAGCACCCCTGGTGTGTTTTTCATAAGTCTCTAGGGGTAGGGTGCTGTTAGGTCTCTAAGCTTTCACCCTTACCAGACCCTCTCCACATTTTGTATTTTCCTCCAGAAGGTCACCCATGGGAATTTGGTTTGGCTGGGATACAACAATTTAGGTACCCTGCCTTAAATACTGGATCAATGTAACACGTTTCCTTGAACAAAAATATATCAAATTTTTCAATAAAGTTGTTCCAGGGAGGGAGGGGAATTTTAGGTGTAACGCAACCACATTCCAAGAAACTGTTACCAGTGTGGAGCTTTCTGATAGGGTACCATACTAGTTAAACAGGGCTCTGCTGGGAGTAGTAACGTGGGAGCATTTATAACAGTATCCAGTGTATTATATGGATCAATTAAATCCCTAGTTGCTAAGGATCTTACAGCTGCTAACTGGCCACTTGGATTTTCCTACAAAATGCTGCAAATAGATTCTAGTAATATGGGCATAAATGGTGGAGATGATACACTCAATCTACACAGTCAGTCAATGTCTCCCATTGTGGATTCACCAGCTGGGTGTTGTGCAAACTTTCCTGCAGCACTAGTCTGCTTGTCACCTCAATGACATTTAAACTGGATGTTGGAATCTTTTGGAGGGCTGGTCTTAGTGTCCTGTTTCACCATGTTGTCGGCTATCTTTCCATCTGTGAGAATTAGTTTGATGCAAAGTTCTGCTTATGTGTGGTGCATCTTTTATCGCTAAGAATGTCTTTCCGGACACTGATCTACAACCCCTCACATACTGAATCCAGTGTATGGCCTTATATTTTTACGAGCCGTTCCTTCATATCTTGTGTTGGTAGAGAGTTTGGGTACATTGACCACAAATTTGGGGAGCAGGTGAGGAGCTCCTCGTGTTAACAAGTTGTGTTACCCTCTGACTATCGGTGTGCTGATTCCAGTTAGTGTTCCCTAGCAACCCATCCATGTTGGGACTGCTACCTAGATAAGGTTGATGGTTATCAATATCAACTATGTTCCTCATAAATCTATATTCTCCAGGAGACTCTGGTCTTACTGTGCCTGAGGCTGTAATCTTATTTTGTCTTCCATGTGTTACTTTGAGTTCTCTTGCAATGTTACAAGCCATAGACGACCTGAGTGTGTGCTCTAAAGCCCTTTTCCCATGGCTTCTAATTTCCTTTGAGCTACTAGCACTGATACCATCCTTAGTTGTTAATAATTGCTCTACCATACTCGTCAGGTGATTTATCAAAGACTTGAGCTCCCCCACCTCTACCCTCAGCTCCCTCATTTGTAGCATAGGATTATCTGCATCAGAAGAGGGAGTTACTAATGGAACTATTAGTTCCAGCACCTCAGCAAGGGCCTCGGGTGGGGGTGGGGCACAATTCCTGCCGTGTCTGACAGGGGCTATTTTATAATCTCACAGAGAGGTTCACACAGGGCTTTCTCGATCCCCAGTGCGATCAGACTCAACAGATTCTAGCAAGGGTAAAATCCTCCATATTACTTTCCTAGCGGTTTTCTTTTCAAATAGATTTGGAAGAGTTTCAGTAACAAGCTTTGATTTCCCAACCGTGCCCCTTGAATCACTGCATCGGGGCAGTTTGCACCTATGATAGATTCAACCTCTTCAATTAGTTGGTCGATCTTAAGTGTGCAATTACTGGGTTGTTATAATGCCTTATTATGCTTTGCTTATATTTTAAAAAAAACTAGGGTTATTATTTGAATATATACTATTAGCCTGGTTCTTAGGGTTAGAGAGTTGACCTCATAATTTGATAATTACTATGCTTTCAGGCACCTTGGGCAGGTTTGGTTGCTTTAAGCTTCCCATTATTATCAAAGGATATGTGTAAATGAACAATAGTAGTATATGAATTCCACAAACTGCAAGCTAAAGAGGAAACAATTCGACCTCGCAATGAGAATGCAATGGCCCTTATAGCACACTTGCCCGAAATATACTAATTGATCATGTGCTCCTGCTGTAAGAACTAGAATAGCTAACTGGAAAGGTAAGACAAAAGGGAAAAACAAAGGATAAAAACGTGTTAAATGTACTCACTAAAACAACAGCAACGCACCAAAATGTAAAAAAACATTTAAGACTCGGTATTATCAAAATTAAGGGCAATCCTTGAAAACTTAATTGCTAGTACTGGTTGGGAACTTTAAAATAGCCAAGAGTTATTCAAAACATATTGCTCGTAGAAAAGCAACAAGTTCAATATCGAGCACAGCAGCACTGGTTTCAGGAACAATGTAACAAAGGATAAAAAAATCACAGTACCATAACAAAAAACCTCTGGCACTGCCTGGCGGAGAATGGGCCTGACATTGGCCCGGGCTTTGCCCGGGTGCGTCCCACACTGCAGGAGCATTGATGTGCTTTTCAGCACTATGGGCGCCTCCTCCTGCCTCTCAGCTGGCGGGTCCTGGCGCTGCTAGATTCTGTAAGTGGAGTCCCCAGGAGGTGCAGGCAGCATTTTGTTGATCTTGCGCTGCTGGAGCACTGAGGGGCTTTTCAGCGTGATGGACTATTTCCCATGCATCTCAGCTGAAGACTCCTGCTGTTGGTGCATTCTGGGGCGTGGAGTCACCGTGGGGTGTGGGCTGCAGTTCGTTGGTCCATGCTCCTGTGTTGCGGGAGCATTGAGGCAAATTTCAGCGCTATGGGCTCCTCCCCCTGCCTTTCAACAGGTGCCTCCTGGCGCTGGTGGTTTCTGGGGCAGGGAGTCCCCGGGAGGTTCAGGCAGTTCGTTGGTCGCTTGTTATGGGATCGTTGAGGGGGTATTCAGCGCTATGGGCTCCTCCCCCTGAAGCTTGCGCCTCCTGGTGCTAGTGGATTCTGGGGCATGGAGCCCTAGTATATGCTACTCCGGTTACTCAGCGAATGTAAGGTGAAGTGTCCTTCATTAACTGCAGCACTGAATGTGCCACCACGAGTGTGACAAAGCAAAGCATGATTCCCAGCCCACCACTGCAGGCTGGCAGCGCGGTTTTTAAACTGTTAATACAACTTTAAAGTAAAGGCAAAGCTTAAACCTTCCCTTTTACTACGTATTAGCCACCCTTAAGGCAGGCCTACTGAGCCCTAAAGACAGGGTGCATTGTATACAAAAAGATGGACATGTGTTTTAGTAACTCCACACGTTCTGACAACAAAATACCTGCACTGTTGTTTTTACTGTGGAAAGGCTAATAGCCCCATTGGTGTGTACCGGGTTAAACACTGCAACTCAGCAATGCTAACTTCTGAATGGGACTATGAAATACGGTCCTTCATGGTATCAAAAGAAATGTTGCATTAAGCCCGATTTGTTGCTCAAGTGAAATTTAATATGACCTCTGCGCAAATTACAACTTTAGAAAGTTGCCCCTTTGTGACCCAAAGTTTCCATTGACCGTTTATGGTTTCACACAAGCTGCTGTCCTCCTGGGGGAGGAGTGAATAACTAGGGCCTTCCATTGATGAGGTGCGACCTCTTCGCAGGGTGGCCAAAAAGGGTATAACCCCAAAAGACGAACATCAAAAGGAGAACAGTTTTGAAAGGCAAATGGTAGTCACATGCAAGAGGGGGTGCTCTTTTGTTTTACCAGAGGCTGACATCTCCGATGGAGAGGGAGAATCTTTTGCTAAACAGTTTTTCTGTGGGCGTGAAGCCCCTAGCTAGCCACACTATTGGGTAAAGCTAGGGAGCTCTGCAACCAAGAGAGGTGTTCCACCATGTTTGGAGTGGGCTGAATGGTGCATTCTGGGCTAGCCAGATGCCACACTTCACTGGAAGTCATCACTAGGAAGGAGGGGGTTCTAGTGGTGACCCTGGGCTAGTAATCCTCACAATAAACATGAGTAAAATTGTTACCCTGACCTCAGATCAAGTCTGTACTGGAGAAATAACTGAAGTACTGCCTTGTTGTTCCCTGGAGCGAGCAAAGAGAGGCTCATCAAACACTAGACTGCATCTGCGGCACCTTTGTCTACAAAGAAAGGACTGGTTCTGTGGTGTCCCGCTCTAGTGAAATTCGTACCCGAGGCCCAGACAGAGAAGATGACTCCAAAAATCAGTTGGCTGACTCTCTATTACAGCCACAGGGCCATAAAAGCTGAAGAAACCTGCTTTGGTGAGTTGGTAGCCAAGAACGCTTGATAGCCACTGTTTGCCCAGCTGCAGCTTGGGAAGCTGAGTCCTGACCCTCAAACTTTGCACCCGTCTCTGATGGATGGGTGAGAGTCGTTGGAGTACAGTTTGTTCGTCCAGCACGGAATTTACTGCAAGTTAAAAGGAACAGCTTATTTTGCTGTAACCAGAGACCAGTGGAAACTGTTTTTTTGCTTGAGTTCACTTGGACTTCGAGAGACGTCAACTGCTGAGGCTAAAGTTGGCCCACCATGTTTGCGAACCAAGGGTGGCCACAAGAAAACCACTGACACAGGTTCAGTATGTTTGGGCATCTTCAGCATCCTGTATTCCCTTCATCAGGACCACTGCATTGATCCCCATGGCGGTTCGCCCCTAGACCCTGGAACTGGACGGGCGATTGCCTCCTTTGCAAGGTAACTGTTCAACTGAACTTTATTGGTCACTTTGACTGGCACCTTGTTGGATTTGGTTGTCACAAGAGTGCCCTTATAGCTTGCATGTTACAGGTTGTGGCTATCCCTAAACCGGGAGTTGCAGTAAAATACAATGATTTTATTGCGCTAAGTGAAAAGCCATGATTTAGGGTTTTATTTTATAATCCATATCTCCAGAACCATCCAGAGGATTTTTTTTCATTGAGTTGTAAATTGAAACATGAAAATACTTGGGGAGAAGAGCAGGCCTAACGGCTAGGGAGGTCGACCTCGAATCTGGGGAACCGGGTTCGAGTCTCGGCAATTACGCTGAACATCCTGTGACTCTGGGCAAATCACTTAATCTCCCCATGCCTAACAAAAAGTGAATGTGTCCTCGTGTAACGCAACTGGTGCTATGTAAAGGGCTCTGATACCCGATACCGGGTCAAGTTCACGCTATATAAAACTCAGTTAAAAAAAATGTGTTTACTTTTTTTTAATTGATTTTTTTAATGTGTTCGGTTTTCATCTTATTCAACTCTTTTGGTACTTCTTAATATTTTGCACTTGCTTTGATAAAGTCTGTCTGCTCTGAGCAACAGCTACCCAGGTCTGAACTAAGGTTTTACGAATGAACCTGAATGAACCGGATACGGAATGGTGACTTTATGACACAGTGGGTTGCGCAACTACACCATATAATAAACCACAGTGTCAAGAAAAGAGAGCTGTGTGTGTTTTGAATTGGTCTGGAAAACGTATCAGGTCTACAATTATGTTGTATTATCACACCTAGAAATGAGCAAAGAAGCGTAATGTGATCCAATGCAAGAAATTACCGGGTTAGCCAGTTAATAAATAACCACAAATTGGAGGAAGTGAGTCCATCCCCCTTCTGGCACCATTGTACTCTCTGCACCACTCACAGCTACACTCTGGATTATGACATTGTTCAGGTTTATAAAGTGTTTGAAGAAAAAGAAGGGAAGCTTGCTTGGTACATTTAAATTCTGTTTAAATCAAAACCTTTGTGTTCATGTTTTTTATAAAGAACGAATGCTTCAGAGAGAACACATTCTTTGATACCCATACAGTGTCTCCAAAGACATTTCTTTCTTTCACGGATCAGGTACTCTAGTGACAGAGAGCGAAAGGGTTTCATTCTTACTATTGTTGCGGTCATTCATTTTCTGATTTGAAAGCTTTGCTCAGTTTCCATTTTTCCACTGTTGCATAAAGTTTTGTCAGGATGTTGGCCTAGAACAAACAGTTCATCACTTCCATTGTCTTAAAAAATGAAAAAACAGGGATGAGCACTTAAATGCTTCAAACAAATACAGAGGGAGAGCACTGCAATCCTATCCAATGCTTAGTCCTCTGACCAAGATAGGAATAAAAAAAAACACTTGCTATATTTTGAGTGTGCAGGAATGGAACACACAAAAGGTGAAGGAAAGAATACTTACAAATAGTCCAATCTACTGGAAAACCACTGGTGACCCCCGTGGGTAGAGGTCCAACCTATCATTTTACACCCACTGTGCCATTCTAAACACAGGGCAGTTTGATATCAAGCACTGACAATGCTAACAGGTCTAACCTTTGGGACTTATTGACCTTGCCAATGGGTTTTAGCCAAGCTGTACGGCATCCACAATGCTGTTAAGCATGAATAAATAATTTTTTTTAGGTCGAGGGACCTGTCACTTCTCACTGCGAAGCACTGAGGGGCGGAGTCCCGAAGAATTAATGTTTTGGAGTTAGGGGCTTTGAACCCGCCTCTATCCTCCATTCTCCTCCATTGGCTGGCTTCCTAAACGGAGGCCAGCCATTGGAGGAGAATGGAGTCACTCCAATAAAGCCCTGTCTCTTTCGGATTCGGGGGCGTGTATTTTTAGGTTCTTTCTACCTGTGACGTAATCCGTCACTCAAACCTAAAAACATACGCCCCGAATACGAAAATTACCATGCTTTCCCCGAGGCATTTCTGCTTTGCAGCGGAGAAAGACGGTGGTGGTTTCCAGAGCTGCTCTGCTCGTCCCCCCTTCCCTTCGCCCTCAGCTCTCCTTCGCCCTGCTCTGCCCCCCCTTCCCTCCGCCCGCAGCTCTCCTTCGTCCCCCCCCCCCCCCCCCCTCCGCCCGCAGCTCTCCTTAGTCCTTCCGCCGCTTAGGAGCACTGCAGGTCTGCAGCCAATAATGATTCCTGGGTCCCCACAGAAATGGCGCAGACACTTATTGCAAATTACTGACAAAGAGGCCAGCTGTATTGATGAGCGGAAGTGCAGGAGGCTTTCCGCGTGCCCGTCAGGTATGGCTGATAATGAGAAGGCCTCAAGTTCTGACTTTTTGCCTCTCCTTCCCTCCGCCCTGGATGCGGCGCCTCATTGAGGAGTCCAAAGCTCGCCTCCCACCAGCTTTAACCGTGTTAGACATTCCGCGCCATATTCCGTACATGAAGGCCACTAATTTGATGTCAAGCTCAGGCATGGCTTTCATCAATAACATCCGCGCGCACTGCCTCACCCGCCCTGCAGGAATCAAAATAAGCAATACGCGAAGGCCTCGGCGAAGGATGCCTTCCTATATGTCTCCCCTGACATACGTGGATATAATGAAGGCAATTAAAGGCACAATTGGGAGCCCGGGCCCGCTCCCGAGGTTTGAGCTGCACGCCGAGGAGCCTGCAGGGGAGGCGCTGACGTGAACTGGAGAAGCTGGTACGAGTCAATCCGAAATAATCAGGGTGCGGTGTCACTTTGTGTCCGGTGTGATCAAAGGCTGCGCCTTTTACAGCCACAACGAGCGGCTCCCACGATGGTGGGGCTGCACACCGCTAATGACGTGCCTCATGTGGCACTTTACCCGGAAATGGCAGGGGGCTTTCGCAATCCACACATCTTGATCTTGCCCACATTGCACCTCCAGTTTGTTTTTTGTAGTCCAGTGCAGCAGAACATATGTTGCACTTAGCACCACGCTATACGTTGCTCTTTGCGCAAAATGCTCACAGTCCTTTACATGATGTTTCCAAAGAGTACCTGTCCTGGCACTGGCAACACATCATCTTTCAAAGTGGCCTAGTGAAACATTTCATATGTTGCACTTTATTTATTTAGTGTTAATCTATTTAATATGTTTTATATAGCGCGAACCAGACCGTGCAAGGTGTTGGGGCGCTTAACATGAAAGAACCGTTAAAAGTCTCAAGGCTGGAGTAAAAACGTTGATACTACATTAAAGTCAATCAGATGTGGCCTGCCAGGAACAAGGGGTGGAGCTGCGACAGAAAGTAGCACCGGAAGTCTCGTTTAAAGGTTTCGAAGCAGGTGAACATTTGATTGATAGCAGCAATGAGTTCCAGCCCTTGGGTTGCTTCCTGAGAAAAAAGTTTTTTTGAGTTTTTTTCTTTCTTTTGAATGAAGGGTCTCCAGGAGTAGAGTTTTTCAGCTTCTAAGGGTCCATGAACCCGTTGAGAGGTGTGGTGTGCGAGCAAGGTAGCTTGGAGTGCCATTGTGGAGAACTTTGTGGGTGAGGCAGGATAGTTTGCATTTGCTCCTTACTTGAAATAGGAGCCAGTTAAGGTGGATTAGCAGGGGAGCATTGTAATCGTATTTCATTGCCCTTGAAATGAGCCTGGCCGCCCCATGGTAAGTTGCCTAGAGAGGAGCTAGGTTGGTTTTGGTTGTAACATAGAGTATGGAACTGCTGTAGTCCAGCTTTGATCAGCCATGTTTACTATCTCTCAGTAAATGGTGCTGTGCTTGCTTAGCTAGTGTATCTATGCGTGATTGCAGGTTGAGGTTTTTGTACAGAGGAAGACTAGGGATTGCACATTTTATGATTCGTGGGATGAATGCTACTAGGTTGTCATTGTTGGATGGAAGGGAGTAGTTGGTATGGGACATTAAAAGCAAATTGGTCTTTCGAGGGCTGAGATTGTGGTGGTGGTTTAACATCCAGGATAGCAAAATGCCATATGTTGCACCTTGCACAGAGTCTTCAGAGCTCTATATAAGGTATGCACAGAGTGCATGTGCTGGTTACACTTGGTCCTGTGTTTTTGCGTTGCAGGCTAGTGGAAGATGCCGTAAGTTGCACCATGTACACTACGTTCTGTTTTTGCTTTGTGGGCTAGTAGGACGTGCCATAAATTGCACTGTGTAAAGTATTTTCCAAGCTCTGTTCGTGATATTCACCGGGCTTTTCTTTTATCTTGGCAACACCTCATCTCCAGTGTATTTTTTTAGTTGGTCTGATGGACCATACCGTTTGTTGCACTTCGCACATGTATTATGCTGCACTTGGCTGAGGATTTTCAGAGCTCTTTACATTATGACTTTCACTGGACACAAATTAGGGCAACACTTCATTCCTCATGTGTTTTTTCCTAGTGAGCGAATGGAACATGTCGTTTATTAAACTTTGTAACATATCATATGTTGCATTGTTCACAGAACTTCAGAGCTCGTTACAGAATGATATTCATGGAATGTATGTCTTGACAACACATCACTTCCAGTGTATTTTTTTAAGGTCGAGGGACCGTTGCACGGCGAAGCAGTGAGGGCGGAGTCCCGAAGATTTTATGATTTGGAGTTAGGGGGCTTGGAACCTGCCTCTCTCCTCCAGTCTCCTCCATTGGCTGGCTTCCTAAACGGAGGCCAGCCATTGGAGGAGAAAGGAGTCACTCCAATAAAGCCCCGTCTCTTTCGGATTCTGGGGCGTGTTTTTTTGCGTTCTTTGGACTGTGACGTCATCTGTCACTCAGAACGCCAAAACACGCCCCCGAATCCGAAATTTGCGGAGCTTTGCGGCCGCCATTTTATTTTTTCTTGTTTAGGACTAGTGCCCTGGGAGCAGCTACTTCTTGGATAGCACAGAGGATTACGTGCTCAGCCCTCAGCTCCCTTTTCTTCGAGAGCAACGGCCGCCCCCGCTATTACCTGCCCCGGCTCCCGGACCACCTCCCTCCGCACTCACCCGAGTCCTGGAGAGAGTGGCTGCCGGTACTGCGCGTTCTTCTGCTCCTGGCCCTGCCGCTCGCAAGGCTTCCTCCTCAGCCGCTGCTCCTCCTCTGGGGGCAGCTCGGACAGTGCAGCCCGACCCAGGGGCCTCTAATAGCAGCGACCGGACACATCCTGCGCCTCCTCCCGCACCTACCCCTGACCCCGCGTAAATGACAATTCCATTTATTTAACGATTAAGCTCTTGGCAATGTAAATGGCAATGCCATTTATTTATGATTTAAAAAATAAAAAAAATGTCATGAGCAATGCCAATAGCTCTACCTTTAATAATGCTGAGACCATTGCACTGTAAATGCTTGTTTAAAAAGGTGCTATGATGGCTGCCGCTGGATTTGTAGGCACAAAAATATTTTTTTAAAGCATGGGCGGGGACAACAATACAGAGGGGTCGAGTGAACGAAGCATCACAGAGGAGGCAGGTGGGAAACAAAATGGAGGGCGGGTTGCGGGAAGCAACACAGTGTGTGGTGGGGGGAGTAAGGGGGAGTAAGATGGAGGGCTGGAGTGGGGAGAGAAAGAACTTGCACCGTCGATTCGGTGGGAGAGAAGTGCACAGGCTAGAAAGCAACACAGGGTGGAGAAGTATGCACGAGTGAGAGCAACATGAACGGTATGGTGGAGAAGCACACAGGTGACAAAAAGCAGCCCAGAGTGTAGCTGGTGAGAGAAGTACTCAAGGTGACAGCAGGTAAACACATGCACTCTCACGGAGTCCTTAACCCAAAAGAAAAAAGTAGCCCTAGAAAGGCAAGTAATGGAAGGGCAAAAGTAATACTGCGTAACAGGGACAAACATCAGAAGAGGAACGAAACCCCAAACAAGCTAACAAACCAAAAGCAAGCAAATGAGAGTGACAGTAAAGCCAACCAATGGAAAGCAAAGGATGAGCGCTAAGACTACTGTAGCCTGATCTTTCGGCAGCAGAAAGTGTTTGCTGTCAGGTAGGCAAAACCTAATCTATACTATCTTGTTCCTCATGGGAACAGTCCATCCTGAAGTGCCTCTCCAGAAGGCAAGCTAAGTAGCCCTAGACCAGTTCCTGCCTTATATGACCTCATAAATGTGGTACTACTTAGAAAATATCACACAGCATACCTCAGCAGATGTCTGGGCATTCCTTTTGCCACTTAGGACATTACTGTGCAGGAAGAGAGGCCAGTCAAGAAAAGAATAATGTTTAGGAATGATTTCTCTATAGGTAAAAGTGTAGGAACTGTATTTACAAAACAAAAAAAGCTTGGGACAGCTATGAAAAATAATACCCGTCCGCATCGACCCCCACCTTGACACCACTCAGTCCAATTCTGTGGATGTTGCTTACCCGTGTAACCTACCTCTACTTTTAAGAAGAAATAACTACAATTTACTATTGATGAAAGGACTGCCTATGCAGTGGCACAGGGATGCATGTCTGAAATGTTAATGGCCTTGCTCACATTACGTGTGGGTGTAGTCTAGGACTTAAAAAATGTAGACTGTAAATTCTCGAACAACATTCAATACATATTCTCAAAACAGAATTGCAGCAATCTCTACAGACTGCACATTCGAAAGCATAGGTTGAAGTGTATAACTTTGGTTGAAGTAAAGATCAGGAGGGTGGTAAATAATGTTGCAACTGAGTGCTTAAGTTGCATACAATGTATAGATAAGCTAGATGCCTCCATAACACCCAATCCATGGGTGTCCTACATCGGTGTTAGCCACTTTTACCATTCAACAGAAAAAAATCAATTAACTACAAAGAAAGCAGTAAGAAAAAACTTCCTCAACCCAGGCAGCGGACAGCAAGTCTGAAATGTTCACAAGCTTGTTCCAAATTAGGTTTGTGTGGACTCCAATACTTAAACAAGATTGGCAAAGTCAAATGGTCTAGCCATTGCAAGCGAACAGACAGGATTTTTTTTTAACACTTGAAGCATAAGACAAAAAAAAGAAGAAAACATGTCACCTAAACATGGTAGCATATACTCGCAATAAACACTTAAATAAAAAAAAAATCAATGCAAATAATTTCAATATAACACTAATGGTTCTAAGTGTACTTAGAACATCTATAAAAAACCTTTTTTAGTTTTAATGCACTTCACAGGAAAATCTGATTGTTACTGGTGCAAAACATTTACTATTGTATTTTAATTTTTGAAACCTGAAGACATACGGATTAGTAAAAAAAAAACCTGAAGAAAAAAAAACATTACAGGGTAAGTAAACTACTTGCCTGCCAGCTCTGGCTCTTAAGAGCACTCATTTTTAAGAGGAGGCAGAAATGCGACCAAGCAAAATGTTTCCAACACGGTGCAAGATATCATAAGGATAAAGTGAGCTGAACAACTGCCTGTGCTGTATGTTACGGTGTTTGATGTACTACAAGTATGTCTTTTGTATTTCTTATTTGTTTTATATGAGGTTGGTGATACAACTTAAGTTAGCCCTATTCCAGACCTAACAACACCTTCCTCCAATTCTTAAAGAGCCTCAAATTAACAACTAAAATCACAACCTAACCACAATTCGACAGAGTAAAGCTTCTAAAGTAAGATTCAATTTACACATTTGCAGGCTCAAATCAGGAAAACCAGGTGTGCAGTAACTGGGGCCACATCGTGCGTACTGGGTACTTTTAGATGCTGAAGGAATAGCGATGACATTGTAGGACCGGACTGGTAAATCCAGGCACCGGGCAATCACCCGGTAGGCTGGAGGAGGTGGGGGCCGGTTCTGTTGCTGGGGCCGATTTGGCCGTGTGGAACCGACCCCTGCTTGAGTCAGAGACAGTCAATGTACAGTGTCCAGTTCTCTTGCCGCTGGCAACTGTCCCCCTCTCTTTGTTCCCCCTCTTCCTTCTCTTTCTGTCTCGCTCCTCTTAGTTTAGTGAAAACCGAAACTTCAAGAAACAGGCATTACCTTCTTTTTCCTCCTTTCGTTTATTTGCTCCCCTGTGAAATGGATCCAAAAAAGAAAAACCCTTTTGCTGGAAAAGTCTCTTTTTCTGACATTTCTCAATTTTTTAAGTGCAGCCTTGGGGTGGAGAGAAATAAAACATTCAGAATATGAAAACTAACTAACTAACAAACTAAAGCAAGACGGGGTGGTTGCGAGGTGGCCAGATTGATTTATTCACACTTAAACCCATTAGCACCACTTTACAGTGTATGCCAGTGAAGCGCTACTTTTGGTTTCTCATCTCTCAACATCGCTTACCGTGGGTGGGAAAGTGCACTATTTCTGGAGGTACTGAAATACCTATTTGATGGGTGAATTGGAAAACAAAATATGTACAGCTGCTTTGTGTTCACAAATGTGGTCTTTTTAAACCATACTGCTTATGTTTTGTAAGGATATAAGCAATGGGCATTGAAACCGGTCCCTTCTACGACCTGTAGTCATGGCCTTAACTTTTCAGGCAAAAACACTCACTCATTTCTGAATAATGAGTGTAAAAAGAAAAAGGTAATTATGTTGTTTCCTGCTTACATTTCACATGCTTTACTTAACCTTTTATTCCCTAAGAGTGATTGCTTTTTCTAGAATGTTGTAAAAAACATTTTAGGAAGCATATTGGTCTTGTCTAGTGCGTGATTTGAATTGAGTCACATCCAGGTGTTTATAGCGGGTCAGTGCAGTGCAAGTTCCTCTCAGTGGGGCAGTATGGTGTTCAGTGGGGGAGAGGTGAGGGCACTATGGTCAGAGCTGTTGAATTTGGAACTGGGGAACCAGGTTCAGCCTTCATGACCAGTCCAGTCTCCTGAGGGAGCACATTCCCATGCTAGACCTTAGAAGGCCCCCAAGACCTTAGAAGCAGACTTGCAGGCAGGTAGTCTTGCAGGCAGGCCTACGAAGCAGCACACCATAGAGTGACAGTGACTCTGTGACTGAGGTCAGACGACCCTTGAGCAGGGTGGCTCTAGGGCAGTGGGACCGCACCAGGTGCTGACCAGGCACGGTCCGTGCAGGTAACAGCAGTGGGGCAGAGGGGCCGGGTAAGGGGGGATTTCTAGGGATGATGCAGAGGGCAAATTAAATAAATAATTAATTTCCCCTCTGCATTGTCCCTCAAAATTCCAGTGAAGACAGAAGGGGTTTAGTCTAGTGGACGTTTTGACTCATGGAAAGAGGGTTAATGTGCCTGCTGCTAAGAACATGTACCATACAGATCAGAAAGTGCACATAATGTAAATAGTGTAACTGCAACAAATGAAACTGATCCTAGGATGCTTGTTTCCAGTTTAGGTAGGACCTGGCCTGGCAGTTCGAGCTGGACTGTTCCCATTGGGCACAGGGTCAAGATTGATTATATGGCTGGGTTCAAACTGGAATGGCATGGTGAGAAAAACAACCAATGGATTTAGGCCCAGATCCCTGTACTGGGGTGAATGCATGACATTGTTCTGCATTCTGTTCATCAATTGTTGTTTTTGGATAATGTAAATAGGTCAGTGGGCTCCTCCTTTAGCCAGATAGGCCCTATTGTTACTTGCAGCAAATAAGGTAAAACCCCAACATGGAACAGTGAGCTATTAACTGTCATGTAAGAGCTGCATGCAAACTGCAGGGTATAAATAAGAGTGTTATGGTTTTTCCCCCGTCTTTGATTATCCTAATGTTACAAAAAAGGGTTCATTGGGGTAGAAATAAATTCTGATTATTAAAGAGAACCCTCAACCATGGTATTACTTTTTAAATACTGAGTTTGTGTTTCTCCAGACCAATCACTATTAAGCTATGCTGTTTACCAATATGGTTGTCATGTGACTCCTACACCTTGTAGTCCTTTTTCTTATGTAACATTAATTTCCTATACAGTGATTTACACAATTATGATTGATTATCTCTGTGTAATATGTGTGATGTAAAGCACTCTGACACCCTATACGGGTATAAGTGGTGCTGTAAATTTTCTGATACTTTATTATTTTGACATTTGTACACATGCTTAATGCCTCTGCAAAGATTTTTACTTATTAGTACCAGTGGAACATACAACTGCAGCAGTGAGAAAGGTGACCAGTCAATCTTTTCATGGGACCCTACACTTCACAGCAGCACAAGTCACATTTCTTAGTAACTTTTGATATGTTTGAGGTATAAACAATTTATTAGTTAAAATCATCCAATTATGCAGCACATGATGTTTTATGTGGCAAATGACAGAGCCATAATTATGTGGAAAAAATGTGCAAACTAGGATATTTTGCCACGCATGTTTGAACTGCTCTTGTGGAAAAGGGAGAAGTGCTGATGACAGAATCTCCATGGCTGGGAGACAAAAGGCTTGCGATTCCACTTTTCAGGATATTTGGGACATTCTATGATTGGAAACATATCCTACTTTGTGAATGTATTTTAATGTCAAGAACTAATATTAAACCTTAAATAAACATGTGTATCCATTGGTTAAATTAAATAACGTAATAAGCTGTAACCGGTTAGTGAAATGGGAAACAAATACTAAAAATTGGGATATTTTGCTCCTTCTGCCACACCTCTGACTCCGTCCACTGACCCAATCCATGGGTTATTCCTGCCCTCTGATTCTCTGCCAACAGTTCCCCTACTTTTTTCCCCCACTTCGACCACTGGGTGGTGGGCGCTGGGCGGCACTTTATGGGGGCATCACGACCGGGCCAGAGAAATGAATTAAAAGCAAAAGGGAGCAAAAGGGGCCTAAAGGGGCAGGGGGCAGCAGGGCTAGGCCCCAGCCCGGTTTCGCAGCGTAGTGGTTTTGTTTGTTGCGACAGGGGTGGAGCGAGGTGGTGGCAGGCCTCAGGCTCTAGGCCAGACAGGCTCTGATTGATGACTTGAGGAGCGGCTATCCCGGACCCCGATCCTCCATGTAACTTAGCCAGCCATGAGCCATCATCACCCCTCAGAAGCCAGCCGTGAGCCATCATCACCCCTCAGAGGCTACATGCATCAATCTGGAATCCTCAATGGCATGTGGTGAGCAGGGGGCAGGAGGAGGGGAGGCGGAGAGTCTTCGCTATATTTCGGCTAAAGCATCACTTGGGCCTTTTCCAGAACTTATTAGAGAATACATACACAGCCAAACTAATTGGCAAAACGTACAATGCCTCACTCAGGGAACACCTAACTGGTCTCCTGTTACTTTTTTTTTTTTATTAATAATACTATGGGTCTTTTTTCCCCTCAATTAACTGAGAAATTCAGACACTTCCCTTTTCAAGAACTTTTCAGTGAGTGCACCCTTATGGCAGAACAACTCACCTCAAAGGGCACCCAAATCTTGCAGTTGCACCAGACCGCTAACAAAAATCAGTCATTCTGTATAAAAAGCAAACAAAAAATGCCTCAGCCCACACACAGCATTGCTGCAAACAGGTTGGCAAATGTTTAAAATAAATAAAGTGGGTGCTCACTGTCCCATACTGCTGCATTCACCTCAGAAGTGCAGTCACTGACCTATCACAGTTATTACACCCTGGCAGTGCCGTGTTGCACCAAGAAAGGAAATCAGTCCTCTTTAGAAGTGTTACTTCCGGTCGCATTAAAGAGCAGCAGCTCTTTGCAAAAGTGTTGGTACCACAAGGGTTGAAGTACCCATTGTCTTGTACACTTTTTACCCTGAAGCTTTGCACAATTGTTTGAAGTTAAGTGTGTTTTTAAATGACATTATGCTATTTTATATGAAGAATAAATTGGTTATATTTATATTCATGTTTCGTGCTCGACATTTCATTTTTTAGTGTTCTTTGTAGGAATGTCTGTGATTTATGACTGGGTATCCTTGTGCTCCATAAGGTAATCATTTACTATGCTTTAAAAGCTAATACAATCTAATATGTAATGAAAAACATGTTAAAAAATGCTTTGTTTTGGCCTTTCTGTCTCACATTTTCTAGTGGGAACAACCCCCCAAATTCCCCCTAGTAGTGGTTGCTCACTGCGCTTGCTCGCTACACACCATGTGGGGGCTGGTCTCACTTTTACTTTGTTCTCTCTGATTCACTACTTGTGTCTATTTTTGGTGCTCTCTGAAAGAAGATCTATGGGTACATATGACTTGGTGGGTAACCAGGTGCTCTTTAAGGTCATCATCTACTATTTACTGTGCTTTGGAAGTTGATACAATTGAATATGGAATGAAAAATGTGCTGTAAAATTCACCATTTTGGTCTGTCTTTTTCCAAAATTTTGTTGGGGGAAGAACCCCCCCCCCCCCCCCCCCCCCAATCCCCCCTAGTAGTGGTCGGGCTCACTCGCTGCGCTCGCTCGCTATGCGCCAGACGGGGGCTGGTCTGGCAAAATTTGCCAGCGCTGCTTTCAGCTCCGAGTCCGGCAGATGACAAAGTTATTTTTCAGTCTGCTTTATCTATAATTAAAAAAAAAAACGAGCTACAAAAGCAATGCTATTGTGCTTGACAAGATGGCCACAATTCAATATCGTAAGAATGTGTGCAACCAGACAGCCTCATTTTCTACTACAACCAAGATAAGAATATGGTTCAATATAACAGCCCCGGCATCATGACTGTGAAAATGCGGGGTTCACCTTTGTGCCTGAAATGGTGACACCTCAAAAATAACCCGAAAATAAGCATTCGAAATATTAGTAAATTCAAAAGCTCGAAAACTCACCATTAAATGGCAACACTGGCTTTCGGTCGAGAAGTTCCCAGAGACGTGATCCTGCCCCAAGACCTTTCATCAGCTCAGAATAGAAAGAGCTCATACCTGAAATAAAACAAAAATTAATGAAAAGCGTGGCTAGCAACATTTTCAACTAAAGCTGCAACAGATTATTTGACAGTCCCATCTATCAATATCTACATTTTTATCCAAAGCTGAAAACCTAGGAAACTACAATGAATACCTCCGCCGAAAAAATTCTGACATGCTGATCCATGAGCACCGGCGTCTGTGCGTGTGGCCAGTGTAGTTTCAAGGATACCTTATGTAAATAATCCTGGTCACGGGAACACTAATAGCAGCCAGATTCTGGGTGGGACAGAAAAGAAGGTATTTGGAAGCGGTATCACAGCTGATTTGTTAAACAAACTACATAAAGTTAATCAATGATCTGGTCATCTAGGAGTTTAAACTGCTGAATTTTAACCGGATTTTCTCATTTAAACACCAATAATTAACTCAGAATGCCAACCTGCAATGAAGCAGCCGTGAGGCTCACACGTGTCACTTCTATCTCTGTCTGATTTGCTAGGCTAAGTGTTTTTTTAGTACAACGTAAAAACAGCCTAAGCTGTTTTTTGTTTGGGCCTGATGTTTCCAATATCCATAGATAAGTCTTTGGGACAGACCCTCACCCATGACTAGATGGCTTTGTTGTCTCCTACAGTGCCAAGTCACTTACCTTAACGCATTATCTGGTAGAGACACGATCTAGCCGCAGATTCCCTACCTTTGAACTTCCAGGCGTCAGGCTAGATCCGGAAGATTTTTGATAGCAGCACCCCTGCGTGCTGATAGGTGGCAGCGGTTGACTATGCACGAAGTCGTAGGAGTCGGGTTTATTGCCGTCATGACGTCCGTGTTGTCTATATAGGCCCCGCCTCGGCGCCCTGACGTCAGTACTTTTTAAGACTTTTCACGCCAGATTAGCGGAGAAATGAAGTGACTGACAATGGTGTTTTAAAAACAACTAGGGTCCTGAAGGGAAACAGTCGTGACAGTAAAACTATTCTGCAGTGCGAGGAGGATGGATAGGTCAGTAAAGAATCCGCGACTAGACCATGTTTCTATCAGAAAAGGCGTTGCCGAAGGCAAGTAACTTGTCCATCTGACAGAGACATCTAGCCGCAGATTCCTTAACTTTGAACAGATACTAGAGCAATACCATGTCGGAGGAGGGACTTGAATGAAGCTTCAAACCAATTGTATTAGGTATTTAATAAGCGCGTATATCACCCATAGGTCTCATAGCGCTAGCTGATAATCAGAGAACCAGAAGGGGTGGGGCGAAGCGCTAGAATAGCCAGGTTTTGAGGGCTTTGCAGAATTTTTTGGGGTTGGTTTCCAAGCGAAGATGTAAAGGCAATGGGTTCCAATATTTAGGTGCAGTTCTGGAAAAGGATCTGCAACCGTTCCTTACTGTGCGGACCTTGGGTACAGTTTACTGGTGGAACGGAGGGTTCTAACTGGCTGGAGTTTTGTGAGCTTCTTTGCTAGATATTGTGGTCCTTTATTGTTTCGTGTTTTGTGTACCAAAAAGAAGAGATTGAAGTTGATCCTCTTTCTGATAGGAAGCCAGTGGAGAGTCTTTAGACTGGCCGCCGATGGAGAGCGTGAGGGGGTGGTTGGGGGTTAAGACCAGCCTTGCCGTAGTATTCTGTAGAACCTGAAGCTTTGTCAGATGCTTTTCATTTATGGATGCAAATAGCGCATTATTATAGTCCAAGCAACTAATGATTAGTCCTGGTACAAGGGGCATGCGTGAGGGAAGGGGAATCCATGTGAAATCTTCCTAAGATTGCACATTAGACCATAGCTGGTGCAAACCACGGAGTTAACGTGGTCCACCATGGAGAATTTATTATCTATTACCACTCCAAGATTGCGGGCTGCTTGCTTGGGCGGGTGCCACGGTCCCAAAGAGGACGGCCACCAGTCAGAGGTCCCTAGGTTCTGTGCATCACCGAAGAGTATGATTTCTGTTTTGCTCGCGTTGAACTATAGGTGGTTATTTGACATCTAGTTGTTTACGGTTGTCATGCATTGTTTGAATCTGTGTTGGGAGTCGGTGGAATCGGGTAGGGTGAATAGTAAACAATAAGTCCTGCAGAATAGAACAGCCAAAAAGGCCCTCTCTGCGAGCCTGGTTATCTAGGTAATAATGCTTGGCGAACGTATGCAGAGATGCCCACCTGGCTGCCTGGCAAATGTCACGATCAGAACACCACGCTGAAGTGCCACGGTGGCTGCCTTTGCCCAGGTAGAATGGGCCCTAAGGCCTTCAGTGAACTGTTTATTCTGCAAGGCATAACATATTTTTTTTTGTTGTAAAATTTTGGCATAACATATTTTAATGCAGAGGATAACCCAACGTGATAAGGTCCTCTTCTGAACAGCACGTCCCTTCTTTGTTCCAGCATACCCTATGAAAATCTGATTGTCCACCCGGAAACATTTTAGCGTGGTCAAGGTAGACCAACAATGCTTTTTTTTGGGTCCAGGTGGTGGAGACTCTTTTTTTGGGTGTTACTACCTTGGGCAGGAAGGAAGCCCTAGTGTAGAGCACTACTTCGTCTGGAAAGACAGTCCGGTAAGAGGCTGAGGTAACAGAGCCTGCAGTTTGATCACCCTACTGGAAGAAGTTATTGCCACTAAATAAGGCTGTGTGAGCAGCAGGAGGGAACAGTTATGAAATGGTTCAAATGGTGTGCACATCAAGAAAGTGAACCAAATTAAGGTCCCACTGGGGAATAATAAAAGGTGAAGGGGAAAATAAGTGAGTGAGCCCCTTCAGAAATCTCTGTACAAGAGGTGATTTAAAAAGCGATGGTTGGTCAGGAAAACTAAGAAAAGCAGACAGGGCCGAAAGATAGCCCTTCAGGATGCCCAGAGCAGAGCCCTGCTGGGCCAGAGAAAGAATAAATAGAAGAATGTCTTAGAGTAAGCAGTTAAGGGGTCAACAGACCACTCTGTACAATATTTTTCAAAAACTTTGCCATAAGCAGGCGTACACCGACTTTGTGAGGGGGATGCCTGGCTGCCAGGATAACTTCAGACTTCAGCACGAAGGTCAAAAGCTGTCAACTGTCGCCGCTCAATCTCCACGCAAGGATGCGGAAAGTGGACAGGTACGGATGGAGAACACTCCCCTGCTGCTGAGACGAAAGATCCCCCTCGAAGTGGCAGCCTGATCGGAGGATCGATGCTCATTTGCAAAAGCTTGGGCCACCACACTCTCTATGCCCAATCTGGAGCCACAAGGATGACTTAAGCCCGGTCCCTCCTGATCTTCTTGCGCACTCTGGGCAGGATTGTTATGGGCGGAGAGGCGTACCGAAGGTCTGTGCTCCACTCGCGCCGAAAAGCGTTGAACAAGAGCCACATTGGAAATTTCAACACGCAAAACTGCTGACATTGCGCGTTCTCTTCCAAGGTGAACAGATCTAAACAAAGCTCTCCACACTGTTGAAAGAGACCTTGCACAACCTCCCGATGGAGACGCCACTTGTGACTCGCATGGCACAGTCGGCTTAGTTTGTCCGCTTTGGCGTTCAGAGAATCAGCCAGATGTTAACCCACCAGGCCAAGTCCAGAGTTCCGAGACTCCTGACAGAGGGACCACGGCCCCACCTCATCCTATTTGTTGCAGAACCACAGGGCGGTAGTGTTGTCTGTGAACACTTGAACTAACCTTCCCTTGAGGGATGGTAGGAAGGCTTTCAGTGCCAATCGGATCGCACAAAGCTCCAGGAGGTTGATATGGAGCCAGGCTTGGGCCGGAGACCAGAGTCCTCTGATCGCCACCTCTCTCAGATGGCCGCCTCATCCCAGAAGTGACGCATCAGTCACCACTTTGAGATCTGGTTGGGGAAGTGAGAGGGGTCTGCCTCTCATACAATCATGATTTGTCAGCCACCACTGTAGATTTTTTGCAGTGCCCTCCAATATCTGGACTAGGTCGGCGAGATTTCTCTGATGCTGCGCCCATTGGAACTTCAAGTCCCACTGCAGAGCCCGCATGTGCCACCTGGCATGGTCCACAAGCAGGAGTCTTTTTCACCGAAATCCAGGATAGAAGCTGAAACATCAGAATCATAGCCTGAATATCTTAGACTAGCAGTTCGGAAGGATAGGCCCGAAACTGCATTGTGTCCAGAACCGCAAGCATCTGAGAGGGAGTCAGGTGTGAATTCAGCACATTAAGCGGGAACCCCAGCAAATGTGGGAGGTTTGCCGTAGTCAGGAGGTGGGGGACGAAGGCCTGGGATGAGTCCGCCTTCAACAACCAGTAGTCAAGATCGGGGCAAACTAGAACCTCCGATCTCTACAAATGGGCTGCGACCATTACCACAACCTTTGTGAACACCCGAGGGGCACTGGTGAAGCCAATAAAGAGCAGGGTAAACTGAAAGTGCTCTTGTCCCACAGTAAAGTGCAGGTAGCGGCGATGGGCAGGGAGGACTGGCATATCGAAGTAGGCATCCTGCAAGTCCAACGCTACCATCCAGTCTCCCAATTCCAGGGCAGACAAGACCTGAACAAGGATGAGTATCTTGAACTTCTTCTTTTTGAAGAAGTAGTTGAGGGCTCTGAGGTCAAGGATAAGACAAAGGCCTCCATCCTTCTTTGGAACCAGAAAATAGCAGGAATAGCAACCTCAGCCTGTTTCTGACCCGGGAACCCTCCCTATAGCTCCCTTGGCCAAGTCGTGACTTCCTCACGGAGTAGGGCAAGGTGATCCTCTGTCAGCGTATTGTAAGTTGGAGGAACAAAGGGAGGGGTAGTCTCGAAGGGGAGGGGGTATCCCCCTTGAACCATTTGCAGCACCCACCTGTCTGAGGTGATATCTCGCTGGTGATGGAGCTGATGGCGTATCCAGTCATGATACGGAGGGATTGGTCTAGAAAGGTTTTTCTGGTGTAGGAGGGATTTGTGGCTTGACCTGACATCTGGCCACCCAACCCGGGAGGGCGGGGTGAACCGCTTCCACAGCCCCAGACAGGTTGCTGGGCTTGCGGGGTCCTTTGGCTGGAATAAGGTTGGTGCGGTTAGAAGACTCTTCCATAGCCATGAAAGGGGCGAAAGGCAGACACAGGACGGGGTGAAGTGGAGAGGCCCAGGGACTTGGCCGTAGCCCACGAGTCCTTGAAGCGCTCAAGCTCGGCCATCTACCTCGTTTCCTAAGAGACAGGAGCCATCAAAGGGCATGTCCATAAGGTTAGCTTAAGACAGACAAATGATGACGGAATTCAGAACACATCAAAACATTCACCCCAAGTCAATAGATCTGGCTTAAATCTATTGTTCTTTTACTTACCATGCCAGCCCAGTTTTGACCCAGCCATATGCAAATCAGTCTTGCCCCTGTTCCTCTTGGAACAGTCCAGCCCAAACTGCCAAGCGAGGACCTCCCTGGACCGGATACTAGCATCCTAGGACCGGTTTTGGGGTATTGCCCCTCTTCAGCCAGGCTAGCTCGAATCCAGTGGCACAGTGAACCTGGTACCCATGTCTGGGCATACCCGGTGTACTTATGGAGAGAAAGCAAAATACACACAAATGGTGGACAGAAGGCAGAACAAATCAAACCATTCACACATAGTTAAGAGATCGGAGTTAAATCCATTGTTCTTTTGCTCACCATGCCACCACAGTTTATACCCAGGTCTATGCAAATCAGTCTTGACCCTGTTCCTCATGGGAACAGTCCAGCCCAAACTGCCAAGCCAGGTGCTTCCTGGACCGGAAACAAGCATCCTAGGACCTGTTTTTGGGTTTCACCCCTCATAAGGTTAGCTTGGACATCACCCGAAAAGCCAGGTGTCCTAAGCCAGGCGTGGGGCCTATGGACTACCATCGAGGAAATCGCTCTGCATAGAATGTCTGTTGTGTCTAACCCACATCGTATGGCAAACTTCGCAGCATCTCTGCAGTCAGTAACAGCTTGGGAGAGAAGAGCCTAGTCTTCCTCCTAGACTCTTCGCAGCGCTTGCACAACCATATCCAATAGAGAATGAAAGTAACGGCCGAAGAGGCATGCATTGTTTACAGAGCACAATGCTAGGTTTGTGGAAAAAAAAGATCTTCTTACTGAAGCTGTCCAGCCTTTTAGATTCCCTGTCCAGGGTTGTGGAAGGGAACACGCCATGGGAAGTGGAGGCCTGAACCACCAAGCTCTGTAGGGTGGGATGGGTGGATAGGAAAACTGGATCGCCAGTGAAGGGCAGTGTCAGCAGGCAACAGCTCTATTCACAGGAGCCCCTGTGCTGAGTTTGGACCAAGTGCCCAGCAAGACGTCAGTCGAGGCCTCACTAGAAGGCAGCAAGGGTTCCAATGTAGAGACACCAGGCTGGAAGACCTCTGTGGGGACATTAGTCTTGACTGCCACGGTAGAAAACTGCAGGTCCAAGACCTCCGCAGCCCTACGCACCACCATTGCAAAAGAAGCCCCCTCCTCTGTAGCCAGGTTAGGGGGAGACAGCATGCCAGAATCTGAGGAGGTATCCAGGCCAATGGCATCACCCAGTCCTCATACCAGTCCAGTTTTTGGTTTGGTTGTAGGGTTTCTAAGGGCTCCTGCTGCTCCTCCCAATCATATCATCCATCCCAAGCCCTTCAGAATAGGGCAAACTGTACGACATGGAGCAGTAGGGCTCCGTCAGCACCGGTGGATGCCCAACCGGCTCTGTTTCATCTGGAATGACAATGGGGGAAGAACCATCAATGGGTGCAAGTGTACACACTTCCCCAAGCTGAGAACACGGAGACAGGTGCACTACACCAGGCACCGCTGATAGTGGCCCCATTGCCGGCACTCCCATCACATAGTCGGGATGTACACTGCCCCACACCCCCCCCCCCCCCACCCCACTCGCGAAATACACCCACTGCTGATAACGCATCGCCCTCCCTGTACTAATGGGGCGAGCACGAACCAACCGTGACACCACCCCCAGATCCCCCCCACTGCATAATCAGGTGTCCAACACGCCACACACTTCCAAGTTTGGTAACCCCACACCTCCCCGTTCTTACTATCTTCACCTCTTCTTTACAACATGATAACGAGGATGGCATGATTGGGCTATGATTCCACCATCGTATTTCATTGTGATGCAACGATGTAGCATATGCTTTTCTCCGTGATCCATGTATACAAATTTTTTGAGTTTCGTGATATGGAATACTGTACAATTCATGCTTTCTTTATCCTGTGAACCCAATAAAGGATATATATTTAAAAAAAAATGGGTGCCAGTGAAGTGGAGGGTCTCGACGTCTGACGCGCGCCGGGAAAGGTCAACATGGTGCGACCGTCGCCAGTCCGGACCCAGTAACAGATCCAAGAGGAGGCCATGGCCGGAGCCAGAGGCTCCTTCTGCTGAGCCTGTGGGACCCAAAGGTGCACCCACAGGGCAAAGCCACCCAAATATGGTGCACATGTCGTAATAGAATTCTTTTAGTTGGGCGGGGGTAGCCCTTGACCCGGGAAAGGAAGGAGAGGGAAACGCGGAGCCGACCCAGCACCCGTTCCGCGAAGCAGGGCCTCAAACACCGAGATTCCTCGGTCTCGTCGCATGATGGATGGGACGAAGTGTAAGCATGCTTCTCCTTCTTGTGCTTCTTGTGGTGCTTCTTACATGCCCGCAATGACTTCAACCGGGAGGAAGACTACTTCAGCCCCTTGGAGCGGCGTTCAGACTTTCCTCTCAACCAAGACCTGGAGGGAGAACGACAAGGCGACCTCCATGACGCCGTACGCCAGGCCGCGATTAGTTTTAGGAACTGCTTGCTCAAAGCCTTCGGAGCCATGGCCCAGAAGTCGGAGCATTACCTAAGGTTGTGGTAGCGCTCCAGGTACCAAAGACACACCAGATGGGGGTCTGTGACTGAAATGACGTGGTGATAGGCCACCGCACTGCTTGAACCCTGAGGTTTTCCTGGTGGGCATCCCTACAAACCAAAAGGACTCGACAAAGTGTTGAAAAAAAGTTTGTCAAAATGTGACAGATCTGTGCTGGCTGGCGTGGAAAGAAAAGCACGGATATCAGTGCGCCGAGGTGGTGCCTATATACACTATGCAGACGTCATTACGCCGACGAACGATGACGTCACATGGAGTCGACTGATCCCACTTATTGGCACGCAGGGGTACACCTATCAAAAATCTTCTGGATCCAACCTGACGCCTGGAAGTCCAAAGGTAAAGAATCTGTGGCTAGATGTCTCTATCAGACAGCTTTACTCCCTATTCTTGCGTTTGTCCCACCCAGGAGCATTCCGGTCTTATAGTGTTCAGACTGGTTGACATGCATCTTTGCAATGGTAAGGTCGCTTGCTCTAAGTGAACACATTTTTTATTTTACTTGAGAGCTTTAAGGAGTTTTCTTCCTCTCTTCCCCATGTGCTGTTTCCTCTTTCTTTTTTTCCATACCAGGCAGCCCCCCCCCTCGCCGTGCTGCCCCTCCACATATCATTTGTTGCTTCTCCACCTCTTTCCATCCTGCTCATTTTGCAATATCCCCACCCTACATGTCCTCTGTTCTTCATCTCCACTTGGAGAGTCTCTCCCTCTTGTTTACCTTTCTCGTGCATGCCGCTCTATCACCAGGCATCCACCTAAAAAATGTTTTTTTTTTACCTATTTAACAATTGCCGCCTTCGAGGGTGCATGTATGTTGCATGGGTGGAGGGCACCTACAAAATGGTTTATGTTATTTTAACAAACCTATTTAAAGATGGCTGCCGCAGATGCACGTGTGTCTTTCGTGGCCATCTTTGAATGCGTTTTCAAAAATATTACAAATGGTTTTAAGATGTCCATTGTGGCCTAACACAGCTTTACTCAAGGTAGTCCAGGCATCCTATTTGTTATTCTTTCGTCATGTAATAGAATATGTAATAGAATATTTTGAGGAAAGTTAAAAAATCCTCAAGTAATTTAAGACAGGGTTGAAAAGTTGTAATTTTGCTTTGCAAGCCGTACAGCTCACTGTTCTAGGCAGAAAAGTAGTGCAAACTGCTCATTTTTTTAATCGTACTACAGTCATGGATCATATTTGGGAAGGTCAAAAATCCCCAAGAAGTTTAAGCGTTGAAAAGATGCAATTTTACACAGCCGAGACATGATGCTCTAAAGCACAGCTCAAGGCAAAAAAACACACTAGGAATATTACGCATCCAACGTGACCATCTTCAAATGAGTTTGTTAAACTATTATAAACATAGAAGTCAAAGACAGCTACTATAAATGTTCGCAGATTTTTGGCAATGACATTTGTAGACATTGGTTAAGTTTTAAAATCCCCATTCTGGCAAGTGTATCCGTGCCAGCTATTGAACACAAAAAAGCGAGTGTAAAGTCAATTGGTTTTACTGCACAGATATTATTAGCTTTGTCAATGATTGCTTCATATTAATTTGTATGACTACAGGTCTCAGGTTTTGCTTTTTTCTTTTGGCTTTGGTAAATTCCCAACAAACCTGTCTTTTTTTTGCTATAAACTCCACAGACAAAAAACTTACCTGTAACAGTTTATGGGACAGCGATTAATAATTTCACAATTAAAGTGCAAATCTCAAGGTGACACGATCAGAGAAAGCGCATCCACCCGAGATGAAATTTCGGGTCAAATCTAAAAGCGAAGTCTTGCACTTCTTCCTATGACATACGCTCTAATTGAGCACACAAGTATCTACCTTGGTATTTAACCCCTTGCACGTTGATGACGGCCCCCATCCGTCATGCACTACGGCGCTCGTGTGCGGACGACGGCTGGGGGCCGTCATAAACCCGTCCACTCGCGATTTTGCCGCACAGGCGCAGAATCGCGGCCGCATGCAAGAGGTTAAAATGTTCCAGACTGTACCTGGTCTCAAAGCAATAATTCTATCCAATGAATTCCTGACTATTGCATAGTGAAAGTAACTGTAATAGGCTATCTGCCAATGTAAAGTAGGTATATGAAAAACTTCCAAGCTATAGTACCAGAAAGTTTCAATTCTTTTAAGGACTCAGAGGCGAGGATTATGCTATTCTTTCTCCACTTTATTCCAATAGGGTAACAAAAAAACTATGTTTCCCATGAACATTTGGGAAAATGCTATTCAATACAGTGGAGAAAGAAAAGCATCATCCTCGCCTCCGGTCCTGACTTAGAATCACGAACACTGCTAGCAAAACCAGCATGGAAACGTGTGCTGAAAATTAGGATCATTATGCTTTTGAAACAACGTGTCCTTTCACTTGTGTCATAGCTTTTCACGTATTGACAGTGCAGGAAATGAAGAGGGATCCAGCTGGACTCTGGAAGCTATTATTGAGCCGCACCGAACCGGCCCCAGTGAAATATGCTGACTTTGTGCAGTACACCCACAGGTTTTCCCTTTCCATTCGAAACCTGCAGGGTGGGTTTGGAAAGTCATATTTTCACTTTCAGCAGGGCCGAACACAATACTTAGGGGGTCATCAGCACTGCTTTTGTTCGAGTCTCATATTGCTTAGGAGTAATCTATAGTCCAACACCCCGGTACCAATGCAATGGAGGGAAACAAAGGCACTCAACTTGCTATCACTTCACACATTTTTAAGAGAATATATTGATTTGGATGCAGGTCTGTTCATTTCCTGTATGTAGCAGTATGCATCCTATGAAAGAATGTCAGATGTATCTATCTGTATGAAATATCTCACTGATAACAATTTTTTAGATAATGCAATATTAGTTGAGGTGGGTGAGTACCCACCTCATACCACCTCATATAATAACCACAATCCTTATCAAGGGTGAACCCTTAAAGTCACTTAATTAGCCTGTACCACACCCATGATAGCTATGGCCCGAGCAGACAGGCTTAACTTAGAGGCAATGTGTAAAGTATTTGTGAAATATTCAAACAGTAATAAATTCAAAAAATAACAAAATAAAAAGCCTAATTAGGAAGAGAGTAAATTTTAATAACTAAACTAACAACTAAGTAAATAATTTTTACATTTGAATGTAAATTAGTTGCAAAAAGGGTCAAGTGCCAACAACTGTCATCTCTTTGAGCTTGACCGGGACAAGGGTACATTTTAAGACCCACTGTGATGGACCGTAGGTCAGGTACAAGGCAACGGTCATCCAGTTAAAAAGCACTTTGAAACTTTTCTGGAGCATAACGTCTTCAGTGGGGCAAAGCAGAAGGCTGTGACTGAAGATGAGTTCAACGTCGACAGGGAACCGAACACTCAGGTCTCAATGAAATTATCGACAAAGGCTTTGAGTGGGAAAAGTTCCGGAATTCACACCCAAACAGTCCTCCACGTCAATCAGACACAGGTGACTCCTTGGTTCGGTGAAGCTTTCTGTGTTAAGACTTATCTGTAGCTTCGATTTCCTCAGCAAGACAAGACTGCAAGCCGTGGCCAAAGAGGGCACAACATCATTGGGTGCCAGTCGATGACGGTCCAGCTAATTCAGATTTGCTGCTGATGGGAATAAGTAGCACGAGATGCAGCTATCCTAGTGAGGTGATGCCACCTCGGAGGATCAGCTTGGTCAGTTGGCCCTGATCACATGCTGGACTCAGGGTAAGAGTTGGCAAAACATTTCTAAGTCCAAGGCTGCAAGAAACATTAGGAGGAGTACAATTTGACACAAGACAAGAGTGCAGGATCTGATGGACGGTACTTGGGGGATGGGGGTCAAGACTCACTCCATCAGAGGCAGCAGTAAGGTCCTGGGTGTATTCAGTTTAAACTAGTTAGCTAGGAATGTAGGAAAAGGTCATCTTGAAGCTTGTGGTGTCCCTGTAGCCCAAACAGGAGGTCCAATAATTTTCTTCAGTTCTTCCACAGGTCCAGAAGTGATCTGAGGAGGGTACTGTGTGTGCCACATTTATGCCTGGCACCAGTCTGTGGCAACTCCTGACCACTCTCTGACCAATGAATAAAAAGTTCCCAGGGGCAACACTACCGAATTTTGCAGCACTTCCTGTGTGCCATACTGCAAACAACCCCGGAAAGGAATTGGTGCCAGCCTGACTAAAGGGACAATAGAGGGGTCAGGCAGAGGTGCGAGATACATCTGCCTGTTACAGGGTAGGCCTCCTTTGAAGCCCACCAAATCCCTGGGCACAGATCACACCTCCTCAGGCACAATGCCCTTTGTCCCAGTCCAGGGAGCAATTCAAACCACACTACAGGGGAGTCATCAGCAACCAAGCGATACTAGAAAGACTTACAGAAAGGTCTTGGAAGCTTTAAGCAGGGAAAGCGTGATTTATCTAAATACATTTTCCTTAATAGACAAAATCCAACATAATGGTAGATTAGACTTGTGTCTAAGTATTAAAAGAGCTTTTGAAATATCTGTCTAGCGGTTACCAAATCACAATTAGCATTCTAAATTGTAATATTATAAACCAGCGAACATGTGATCTTTTTTCGCATGTGTTTACCACACATACCATAACAACTTGGTTGTTACAACGACCGCGTTGTTATGTCGCATACCTTTACAACGCAAGTCGTAACAATGACTTGCATTAGGGGGCGCTGGATGTTGGAATAGAATAAATTACTATTCCAACTCCAGTCTGTGCGGACACTAGGGAAGGTGATGGATTTTAATTCCAACACCTTCTGCCCCCAACGCAAGTCGTTGTTCGCACTTGTGTTGTTACGGTATGTAAAATAACAACACAGTCGTTGTAAAGACCGCGTTATGGCATGCTTTTGGCTATGGAAGCAATCAGCCTTGCTGCAGTGACAGTAGCTTTTAGGCTTTTTCACTGTAAGGACACATGAAATATTAAACAGTTACACTTCCTAATTTTAAATACTGTGCCTTGATGGGCACTAAGGCCAACCTTAGAGGTAGCTTATTAGTATTTACAAGGACATTAAGGCCAATCAAATTGTCGAATTGGCAGTCTTAAAACTGCTTTGTCGGACGTGGCCAAGGAGGCCAAGATAACAGTACAGTTTCCACCACCCTACTGCAATCTTTCTCCATGCTGCCTGACAACACTGATTGTAATCTACCCTGCTGTTTCCCCCATGGGCTTCTGGGGCGCGGGGGAGAAGTATTGGCCCACACTTGTAGGCCCAACCAGACACCCAGACTCAATTCAAGTTGGCAGCCACCATCAGGACATTGAAGTCCTATGGCCTCTGAGGACGGACCAGATCCCTGTCTGAGAGAGCTGTTGCCTGTACCTCCTGGATGCTCCAGAGAGCGGGCTGAGGCAACCCGACAGATCTCATCCTGGTCGGCTGCGGTTTGTAACCGGTGCCAAGGTCGGGTCAAGCACTGTCGCAATGGGGTTCACTGTGATGAGTGGCGTGGGACTCGTGTCGGCGTGTGAGGTACGCAGCAGAGACTTGTTTGCCTCCTAGTGGCTGCAGCGCCTGGCCCTGGGTTCCAGGGCTTGCCGGGGTCCCCCAAACTTCAATGCACTGAGGACTATCGGGGAAGGGGGTGAGTGAGAGGTCCTCCCTCCCTTTCTCCTTGGCATCTGCTGCAACAATGCTCGCCGGAGGAGGGCTACTGTGAGGGACATTGATTGGTTTCTGAATCGCCCCAGCATTAAGTGCTAATGGCTGTAGGACCCGCCATCCAGCACTGCCCTACCCGCTGAGCACCCTGTACTAGCGAGACACGTGCTGGGTGCCCCCCCAGGGGCTGAAGAGACAGAGTTACGCCAGGACCTGCGTGGACTCGGGCCCCTCCTGGAAGGGAGATCTGTCTACGGAGGCCTGAAGGCCCTGTGAGGTGCCAATTGATGCGATCAGAGGTCTGACTTTAGCCCCATGCAGCTATGTGCTGAATCACTCAGAAAAAGCCCCCCCCCTCCATTCTTTTTCTACTCTTTCCTCTTTTGCTGGTGGGGAGGACCAACTGCACTGTTGCCACCTTTTCTACTCTTCAGGCGTTCATCTTCCGCAGTGGGCTACACCTTCGCCCTCCCTATCATTTGAGCCACTGACGAAGCAGCCTCAGCCTTATATGCCAACAAGGGGTGGTGATGGACAGAGTTTCTGAATTAAGCAGAATACTCTCAACCAGTCAAGAGATCAGGGCTAGATCCAACACCGTTTTTTAGCTCACTGCACCATCCCAGCTCAGAACCTGGCTATATGCAAATTAGTCTGTTCCTGTCCCAGTGCATGATGGGAACAGGGCAAACCAAACTACCAAGCCAATTCTTACACTGGGAAGGAAACAAGCTTCCGGGGACCGGTTTCTGGCATTTCAGCCGTCGTCGGCCCGGCTTGCTTGAATCCTGATGGTGCAATGAGCAAGGGACTCACATCTGAGTATACCCTTCCACGCTTAGGGTGGACAAAATATTTATATATATATATAAAATCTTTATTCGGCTTATTCACAATGGAAAAACCATAAAAGACACAAGTAATATCACACATTACAGAAGTACACATATTACATATTATTTCATATAAAATTCATTTCATAGATAAAAAAGAGTTAATAAAAAATGTGCAAGATGCCGCTCAAAATGGGCTTGACGAGGATTTTTAAAGGTTCTTTCTGTGTTTCACAATGCATTTTAAGAAACTACTAACAAAATAACAGACGTTTTCCGTTTCCAGCATTTGCAGTCTTAAGAGAGCGGGTCTGCATTGTCTCAACCCCCAAGTTCTTAATATCGGTAGTAGCCAGGTCTTTCTGTGGGCTTGATGGAATTTACAAAGCAGAATCACATGCAGGTTGGACTGTGTTGATAAGCCATCACATGGACAAGGGGGGAGTGTGGCATTCCAACAGTTTTGTGACGGAAAGGTGACCATTCTAAAAAAGGTGTTTAGCCTGAATCTTGTAATTAACATTCTTTCGTAGGTTGATGTTTGAAGTGCCAGGTACGGGTGAATGTCATAGGCTATTTGAATCATGTTTGCATGTATAACTGCCGTTTTTGAAGAGTTGGATGCAAGTCTTAAGGATTCCAGATGTCTTAATGCTTTCTGTTTGAGGTCTTTTTTCGAGATGTCTGTTATGGATACCGGATCCAGGTAATAGTTCTCAAAGCCTAGATCATTAAAAAAGTTTCTAACATATAGGAGCCACTTTACTTTTGAGGAATTGTCCAAGTTCATTGAATCTGCAAGGATGGATTGTGTCAATGCATTTTTGTCTGACTTCCAGATGCGGCGCCACAACATCAACGGTTCTATTTTAATTAGGTCCTCTATGTAAGGTATGCCTAGTTCTAAGTGCATTGCGTAGGTTGAGGTACCTTTGGGGGTGACTAATAGGAATCTTAAAAAGGCGTTTTCTGCCTTCTGAATGGGGCTGGTGTCAGTGTAGCCCCAGACTCCCGCACCATATGTTGCAATTGCCTGGCATTTGGCGTTGTAGATCTTTCGTAGCTCCACTGGTGGCCTTTTGCCTAGTCTCTGGGAGAAAGTTGTTAGAGCGGCAATTGACCTCTTGAACAAATGTGCCCTTGTGTTCACTGCTGGTTTCCAGCTAAGTTGGTCGTCTATCATGACCCCCAAATAGGGATATTGAGGGGTGGCTTCAAGGTTTTGGTTATTGAGCTGTATGGGGTTTGTTCTTTTCTGCCCTCTACCAGCTGTCATTACGAACGTTTTTTTCACGTTCACCATTAGGTCTAAATTGCCCATGAAGGTCGTGTACCTACTCACTGCTTTCTGGAGTTCGCGAGGTGTTCGTGCGAGGATAACAGCGTCATCCGCATAGAGCAGGGCTGGAATCAGGCGGCGGTTTATACGTGGAAGGTCCTGAGCCCCCCCCAACATCTCCCCCTCCAAACCGTTGGTATAGAGTGAGAAGAGGAAGGGGGCCAGGACGCAACCCTGCCTGACTCCACGCCCTACGCCAAACGGCGACGTCAGCTCTCCATTTACGCCAAAGCGCACTCTGGCCGTTGCCCCAGTATAGAGCTCTCTTAAGAAGTCCAAGAGGGGTAGGTCTACTCCCAGTTGGGCTAGGACCTTCCACAGCTTTGCGTGCGAGACGCAGTCAAAAGCTGCGGATAGGTCGACAAAGACCATATAGATCTTAGTTGGAATGGCCTGGGTGTATTTGCCCATTATTAGGGTGAGGTTAAGGACCTGCTCTAGTGTGCCAAAGCCCTCTCGGAAGCCGAATTGGATGTCAGAGATTATGCCTTGATCCTCACTCCACTGCTGAAGACGCTCTAGACAAGGACAAAATATTTAACAACAAGGGGTGGTGATGGACAGAGTTTCTGAATTAAGCAGAATACTCTCACCCAGTCAAGAGATCAGGGCTAGATCCAACACCGTTTTTTAGCTCACTGCACCATCCCAGCTCAGAACCTGGCTATATGCAAATTAGTCTGTTCCTGTCCCAGTGCATGATGGGAACAGGGCAAACCAAACTACCAAGCCAATTCTTACACTGGGAAGGAAACAAGCTTCCGGGGACCGGTTTCTGGCATTTCAGCCGTCGTCGGCCCGGCTTGCTTGAATCTTGATGGTGCAATGAGCAAGGGACTCACATCTGAGTATACCCTTCCACGCTTAGGGTGGACAAAATATTTAACAACAAGGGGTGGTGGACAGAGTTTCTGAATTAAGCGGAATACTCTCACCCAGTCAAGAGATCAGGGCTAGATCCAAACCCGTTTTTTTAGCTCACTGCACCATCCCAGCTCAGAACCTGGCTATATGCAAATTAGTCTGTTCCTGTCCCAGCGCATGATGGGAACAGGGCAAACCAAACTACATAGCCAATTCTTACACTGGGAAGGAAACAAGCTTCCGGGGACCGGTTTCTGGCATTTCAGCCGTCGTCGGACCACCATCAGGATTCAGGCAAGCCGGGCCGACGACGGCTGAAATGCCAGAAACCAGTCCCCGGAAGCTTGTCTCCTTTCTGGTGAAGAATTGGCTTGGTAGTTTGGTCTGCCCTGTTCCCATGATGCACTGGGCCAGGGACAGACTAATTTGCATATAGCCAGGTTCTGTGCTGGGATGGTGCAGTGAGCTAAATAACGGTGATGGATCAAGCCCTGATCTTTGGACTGGGTAAGAGTGGTCTGCTTAATTCAGACACTCTGTTCATCACCACCCCCTTTTCTGAATCAGCCTTATATGCCTGCACTGTCACAGGCTGGGGGGCACGGACTCCACCAGCTCAGTGCTGCCTGGCAATTCCTGGATTGCTCTAGAGGGTCATCTAATGCACTCCGCACTGTGTGATCCCAACTGCCCATGTGGCCCCAGGCAAGCGGGTTAAGGGCCCAAACTTTGCCCGCCTTGCGGTGGACTGGCCTCTTGGCCTGATATCTGAGGAACTACTGCCTGGTGGCTGGGGAAGGATCACCTTCGACAGACGGGCTGCTTGTGCTGCTCTGTGATAAGCTGGCCTGTCCCTGACATACATTCCTGCTGTGCCTCTGATGAACGATGGATCAACGATGGTGCGCTTAATCCCCCCCTTGCCTCAGATCAAACCAAGATGGATCAATATACTGTCCCCACATAAGGTACTGGAAAAGCTACAGGAAACCTTGGCATTCCAACCGCACCTCGATCAACGCCAGAACTCTCCACAATCCTCAAGGCAATCACGGACTCACAAGAGGCGTTCGAAACCAAGGTTGATGGCCTCCGGATAGATCTCTCACTGTTGAGACATGACGTGTACAAAGTGGCAGACAGTGACTGAAGCAGAGACACTAATCTCTACGATTGAAGATGAAGAGACCACCCTTAAATGTTAAGTGTCCAAGTTGTATGGCCTTGGTTGCATAGCTTGATGAAAGGGCAGAAGATGCTGGGAACCGTTCAAGGCGTAACAGTATGAATCTAGTGGGCCTTCTGTAAAGCCTTGATAACTCAGCTCTCACCACCACCCTTGAAATCTGGTTCTACACCTGGGTACCAGCAGACCTGCTCTTCATTATCTTTGTCACTGAGAGACCACATCGATCCCTTGCTCCCAAGTCGCCGGGCACGGCCACCCCTCGCCTGGAGATACTACAGATCCTAAACTTCTGTTACCCAGAATCAGCCTATGTGAGGCACGAAATCAACCTGATCTCCGACACCACAATTCCAGACAAATGATTTTTCCAGATTACACTAGGGTGATGCCAGAGAGGTAATGATCCTTTGTGGAGTTGAAGCAGAAACTTTGAGCCCTCAATCTTCGCTACATGCTCTTTTCCCAGCCCACCTCAAAGTTATTTTCTAGTCCTCTACCGACTCGGAACAGGCCTGGGAATGGACCACGGAGGAACGCACACTGCGACCCTTGAACTAGGAATATCGATGGGCTGAGAGTTCAAGGCGGTCCTAGTCACAACTCCCGGCACGCAGATCTGAAAAAAGCGATCTCGGAGAACGAAGGCCGCCTGATAGGTGACGACCTAGCAAATGGACGCCCACCCAGCGGAGGAGGCGCAGACCGTGAAGGCAATGGACACCAACCCATGAGGCAACTCCGCAGCTCTCCAACTTACTGGATAACGTCCTGACCTTATCAGAATGACCTCTCTGGCACCAAACTGGTTATACACAATGTATGAAGTGACCTAAGATGGAGCAGTGCCATGCGGAGATGTAGGTAGAGGTGGCATCCTGACACATGGTTAAGTCTGGGAGGAGGTGAAATGATTCACCTGTGGGGGACTTGCTATTGTAGTGATTGTCAATGCACTGCATGTTAAATTACTGCGCACACCATTGTAGATGATTACCCTTAATGGATCTATCATATATGCACCATCAGGCATAATATCCATCTCAGAGGTGTAAACAATGCAGTTTGACTCCTCTCTCCCTCTCCCTCCACATCGAGTTACCTTTCTAGCATTTTCTTTGACTCACTATGTTTTGTTTGACGAGGGCGACAGAAGCTAAGAGGGAAGAAAAGAGGGGTGGGGGAGGGATTCCTGTTGTTATTGAAGGGTTTGTTATTTGTGTTAACTACGACTTTTCCTTTCAAGTTTCTACTCAGTGAACCTTCCAATGTTATGATATTGGCTTACAGATCCACGGATTGGTGGAATGCAAGGGTCAACTGCGGACTCCGATGGCCCCACCTCTTGGTTACGTTCCCGTTGTTGATAATTCTTAAAGAAGTCACAAATGGTGTGCACAAACTGCTCCTGCACCTGCCGCTGGGAGATGCAAACTGCCAAGCAGATATGTAAAAGTTGAGAACAAGTGGAGTAGTTTAGTTCTGTAACTATGAATAGTCTATTTTCTTTTTTATGTGAATTTTTTTTATTTATTTGGCAATCCAACAAATATATGCAACAAGCCTCAGCCAACGCGTATCGTTCAAAAGAATTGAACTTCGTCAGGGCTTTCCTGCCATGGTGCACTTTACTTTCTTTTTGTATGGAAGATTAGATCTATTGAAAATGGATCTAATCTTCCATACAAAAATACCAGACAACCGAATCTCCATGCTCAAAGCACAACTACCTATTGCCCAAACTACAACCACCCAGCACAGCTGCAAACTGACAACCACAATTACTAACCATTCGACGCGAAACAGCAACATCTCTATAACCATCTACACGAACGGCAAAGTCCTGATCCAATCAAGCAACGAGAATCTAGAGGCCTTTGACTCGCTCTTCCCCTCACTGAAGATCGCCCCCGTTCACACGCCACGTACCCTCTCGCCCTACTCCGTACCTCTAACCAACCAGCCAGATTTAGAGAAACGATCACCCTTCTCCTCGCCATCTACCAGAACAACCTCCCTTCCTTCCCGAACCATCACCCGCACTCGTGCTCCCTCGATCCAAGAGCAACTACCTCCCGCTGAGTCATACCCTCCTCCTCCCGATCTACCCAACCTACAAACCAGGAACGACTCCCAAACACATACACAGTCCCCTAATCACTGCACTCATGCTGTGAATAACAGGATGACGAAAGCCCAACCCGACCAACTGCTCCCCGTACTTATGATCCCTAATAGGGTCAGCTCTTACATCAACAGGCCCCTCAAAACAGATGGGCCCATCCTCCTCCCGGACACACCTGACTAAGCCTCTTCCCTCCCGAGACACTACTACCCAAGCGGCTTCTTCCCTATCCTCAGTTAACTCGGAACAGCGGCTAGTCCTCCTAGAAAGCCAACTAGAACTGATAACCCGGGGCCTGAGCGAAATTTTAACCAACCTTGAATTGGCCCGTAAGACCAGACTGTCTCTGCTTCAGTCTCAAACTTCGACTAGCTCCCCCATCCAAGATCGAACAAATCACTACACCTAAATGAGCTGCCACCCACCTTGGCGAGCTTGAAACAGACAGAAAGAAACCAATAATAAGTATCGAATCCACAGACCCAGTGAACCCCCAACCAGCCATGCATCACTGTCACAAAGATCCAGAGAAGCTGATACTGAATATCAAACTCAGAGACCGAGGAACCCCCACCCACCCATGTGATCCTAACACAAAGACCCAGAAAAACTGACTTAGACCATCAAAATCAGAGACCTAGAAGAACCAAAGCAGTCATTTCCTCTAAGGAGGCGACGGAGCTATCCCTAACCTACAACACACCCCTCACAGATACCCCTATAGCCAAGATTCAAGTGATTACCGGTTTCGGAAGAGACCACCGCTCCTCAAATATTTCAAGACCACCGGCCCTCCTCACTCCCATTCCCACAGCCTCCCCCACAAAGAAGCACACCAAAGGGGAACGCACTACCTAATGAATGCTCATAAATTGTAGATCAGCAGTCAAACACGCAACAGAACTTGTGGAAACCATCCTCTCGCATGACAGACATTGCGTTTATAACGGAGACTTGGCTAAACAAATTCTCCACACCAATCATAGACATGTTGGTGCCCCCAGGCTTCACTATCATCAACACGGACAGAATTGACCAAAGAGGTGGAGGCAAAGCAATCATACATAAGAATACCATTGCCATCTCAGAAAAGGACTCCTTCAAGTACAGCTCCATCGAATGTCTAACCGCCAACATCAAGATGAATTAATGACAATAGAACAATTCCCTGCCATCTCCTATACCATCCCCCAGGCAACACGTCCACATTCGGGGAACACCTGTCAGATATGATTGCCCACTGCTCACTCGGCGACGCAAATAACCTAATTCTCTGTGACTTCAATGTACATTGGAATGAGGCAAACAATCCATTAATTCTGACCCTCAACAATCTTCTTCTGGACAACAATTTGACTCAATTCAGCTCCGAAGAAATGCATAAGAATGGGGCTACCTTGGATGCCATTATCGCTCAAAATGACACAGTGACGATCGACCACGTCCTCCCCGTAGACTGGTCCGACCACCACAACATCCTATTTCACATCAACCAAAAAACTCTTCTCCAGCCCCCCTTGCAAGACCCCTCCAAATGGTCCAGAAACCTAACTCTGATTCCTTTAACAGACCTAGATAAAAAGATACGTGTACTCCGCCCTAGCTTCTCTGATCACCTTTCAGCAATGGAACTTACCTCGCACTACACCTCAAAGATGACATCCATCCTCGATCAAATAGCTCCTCTAAAATTAAAAAAAAAGCAGGAGTACTCTATCCAGATCTTGGTTTAACTCCAACATCAACTCAGAAAGGAGACAACTTAGAGCTAGAGAGAGACTATGGAGACACAACCCCTCAGTCACACACCGCGAACAACTCAAAGAAGCTCGTGGGAAGTACAAAAAACACATTGAGAACGAAAAATCCTCATTTTTTTGCACTGCACTAGATCACGCAAAAAACAGGCCTAGAGAACTCTTCAGCATCATTAGATAACACATTTCCAAGCCTGCTACCTCCGCAATGCAAGCCTCCAAAGAATTATGTGATAATTTTGCAATCTTCTTTGAGGAAAAGATCAACAAGATCGAACTCTCGCTTGACATCAACATCAATAACCTCAGCAAGATCCCCCCGCCCGAGATCAAGGACACCCCATACCAACCTCCTTCAAAATCGTGGAAATCTTTCAGCCCTATACATGAAGATGAGATAGTCAACCTGATCTCCACCTCTAAGCCTACCTCACACGCTCTAGATCCTCTGCCGCCTCAATTGACCAAAAAGCTTAAACTCTCCCTTGCCCCCTGTGGTGCAAGATCATTAACAGTTCACTGCGATCCGGCATCATCCCGGAATGCCTCAAACAGGGGCAAGTCACGCCACTGCTAAAAAAAAAACAGACCTAGACAAAAAAGATGTGAACAACTACAGACCAGTCTCAAACCTACCTCTTCTAGCCAAAACCCTAGAAAAATGTGTGCTCTTGCAACTTACACAACACCTGGATAGCATCAACCTACTCGACGCCAACCAATCGGGCTTTAGAAAGGGATGTAGCACGGAAACCGCGATCCTCAACGTCATCGATGACATGCACAAATCATTGGATGCGGACAAATGCTGCCTTCTCATCCTCCTAGAGTTATCAGCAGCTTTTGACACGGTTGATCACATCCTCCTCATTAAGGCTCTTCAAGAAAGGGCAGGTCTAGAGGAGGTGGACTTACAATGGTTCTCCTCCTTCCTCCACAACTGCACTCAAACAATAAATATCAAAAACTGCTTGTCTGACCTACATCAAGTTAGCAAGGGAGTCCCCCAAGGATCAGTGCTCTCGCCACAACTTTTTTAAATGTACATGGAACCACTCACAATCGTACTCAGAAAAGCTAACATCCCCTTCCACCTGTATGCCGATGACACACAGATCTACCTGGAAACCACATCCATTGACGACATTCAGAGAATCAATGACACGCTCAGAGAAGTCCAACACTGGCTATCAAGGAACCACCTAAAACTCAATCAGGACAAGACTGAAATACTCCTCATCTCAAACAAAGAAGAGTACCCTCAAATTACAGAATGGCCATCTGCAATCGATACACTTGACGGAAACATCACCCTGGCGGATTCTGTAAAATCATTAGGCATCACTTTAGACCCGAAACTTAACATGACCAAACACATCAAGATCTCCACGAAGAGCGCCTTCCTGAACTTAAAGCTATTGAACAAAATAAAACCTTTCATCCCAGCCAAGGACCTTAAATAAGTTACCCAATCACTGGTGTTATCCAGATTAGACTATGGGATCGCACCATTGTCAGGCTCAGCAAAGGCGCACCTGGCCCCCCTTAAAACAACACTAAACGCAGCAGCTAGAATGGTCACAGGAGAGAAGAAATTTGACCAAATCTCACCCGCACTCAGTGAACTAAAATGGCTCCCAGTTGAAATGCGTGCCAGTTTCAGAACAGCCTACCTCACCCACAAAGCCCTTCACACAGGCAAACCCGAATACTTGGCCTCTAAACTCAAAAAAGCCGGACAAACCAGGTCCCTCCGGAGCTCAAAGACGCTACTACTCATCCCAATGAAAGCACACAAACAAGAAACCGCAGCCCGATCCTTCGCGGGAAACGCGCCCAAAATCTGGAACGCTATCCCCCCCTCATATAAGAACTATCCCCTCCTTCGCAAAATTCAAAGAGCAACTCAAAAATCTTTTCCTTGATCGGTCCCTAGCAAAAGGGCAGGAGAAGCAGAAGAGCTATTGACAATACCCACCGATGGGGGTGGGATACCCAGATTACGGTCATCCTGATAAGGTACTACGAGTACGTATTGACACTGGTGACTTTCCCGCCAATACGCAAAGTGTATACCCGATACTGTCTCGAGACTCTTGACACTTGTGCTGATATCTGCACTGTACTTACTGTGAATGTTTGTTTGGTCTTTGCATTTGAACAGCTGTAAAGCGCTCAGATACCCCTGGGTCTGGCTAGCTCTATATAAAACTTCATAATAAATAAATAGTACCACCCACCCACCCGGACGCAGGCGGTGACAGCCGCTTGGCCCTCGAATGCCCTCTGGCCCTTGGGTGCTTGCCTCGTGATGTTGGGCGTTTAGCCGTATCCTAATTTCGTCCCAATGTTTTGTCTCTTCACCTTGAATATTGTTTTCTAGTGGTCACGTTCCCCTTTATAGGGATCATCAAAACGGCTCGTCAGCTTCCAACCAATCACGTCTGCAGAGCAGGTGTGGCAGATTGGAGGAGCCCTGTCTGATGGCAGCTCTTACCCATTGTAGGCTTCTACCCACTTCTCTACCATCACACCACCTACCCACATGATCATGATACACTTAGAATACTAACAGTCTTCTAGACAACATCAAAAGATCGGCTGTACTGCATTACATTAAAAGTTACAAACAGAATGTAGTCCTATGGCAAGAAACCCACCTGCTGGGGACCCAATGCCCCTTCCTCGCTCAATTTGGGTATGACAGGGTTTTCCACTCGAATTTTGCAAGGAACTCCAGGGGGTTGGCCCTCCTTCTCCATAGGTCCCTTCAATTCACAGTCACTGGAGTGTATGAGGACACCCAGGAGAGTTACGTTGGGATCGAGGGGCCACATGGCCTATAGGCAGTACAGTTCTTTCTCCTGTTATGCCCCCTGCAGCTGTTGCAACCCACCTTCCAGGCGCTGCAAGCTTTGTTGGTGACACTACCACCGGGGACCACCCTAGTGGGGAGGATTTTAACACTGTCCCTTACACCGAATGATACACCTCCACCGACACCCAACCTGGCAGTAGGTCCCTCTCCCCGTGTCTCTCGACTTGGGCAGATTCTATGGGCCTTTGTTATGCGTGGCGCTCCTGGCATCCCTTGATAAAAGCATACACACATCGATCAGCAGCCCGCAACACAGAGGCCCAAATCAATTTGCTGTGGCTGCCAGCGACAGATCTCCTTGCACTATGTCCGTCCGCATTCTCCCGTGTGGTATCTCTGACCATGCCCACCTCCTGGTGGAGTGGGGTGCCCACCCACAGATGTAGCGACCCATCTGGCGTTTAAGTGCATGGCACTTGAAGGTCACTTAATGAGTCTCCTTCATTGAGGAAGAACTTCAAGCTTATTTACAGACTAAAGATGGCTCTGTGTCGTCAAACACGACGCTTTGGGCGGCTTGTAAAACTTCTCAGAGCGAATTGATGAAAGGTTACGTCCAGAGAAAGGAGCCATTGCAGCAAGAACGGATGACTGACCTGGAAAGTAACATACTAAGGGGGTTATTAGGATTGCGGATTTTCCGCATCCTCTGGGCCGGCGGAAGCCACTGCCGGCCCGGAGGATGCGGAAAATCCGCAGCGGACCCACCAAAGACCCACCGCCACATTAGGATGGCTGGTGGGTCCTGGTTTCCGTCCGCAGCTTTTCCGCCGCGGCTGGCTTACAACCGTGGTGGAAAAGCTCTAATATGGTGACGTGTCTGTCAGACACCGTCTGCCATATTAGGATTGCCTGTTTCAGATGCTTTTCCGCGGCGGGTTTTCCGCCGTGGAAAAGCATGTGTAACTTCACTGCGGGGGCCCATTGCGGGCCCCCTAGGTGAAGGGGGGGGGGTGCACATGGGGGGTACCTATGGTACCCCCCCTGCATTTTTAACATTGCCGCGGGTGCAGCTTGAAGCCGCACCCGCCGCAATGTTAAAAATAGAGGATGTGACCGCCAGGGTGGCGGTCACATCCTAATTGCACAGGAGGGAACTCCGCATGCCATGCGGAGGTTCCCTCCTGCTCTGGGGTCGCGGACGGATGCAAGTCCGTCCGCGATCCTAATGAGGCCCTTAGTCTGGAATGCCGAGCCCAGCAATCCGACCCAGGAGAAGCACAGCATCTGCTGGAGCTTATGTGAACAGAACTGAGGCAGGTTTCCCCTCAAGGAGGTAAAGCAATGCTGGAGGACTTCGGCTCAAAGAGTGTACGAATCGGGCGGCAACTCTGGTAAATTACTGTTCTGGCTGGCGACCCGAGGTGTCTCCACCACCTCCTTTATCATAACCCAATGACTCAGGTCTGGGTAAATAGCATCTTATCTGCCACTTCCGAATCCTGGGGGGACCCGTCAGGGGTGTCCACTTTACCCACTATTATTGGCCTTAGCCATTGAACCACTGACACACGGCTCATAAGATGTGATGCGTGGGAACTCGGATGGAGATGGGGAAGTAGGGTTGAAGATGGAGTTGCACTTCATGCTGACTACATCCTACTGTTCCTTGGAGACCCTCTAGCCTGCGGCATTCCATGCCTGGAGATTCTTCGTCTTTACCAAGAAGCCCCCAGTCTACATATTAATGCAAGCAAATCTATCCTGGTAGAGGTGAGGGGGGATGCCGAGGGTCGCTGCTGGTGCCCAAACAATCCACTGCGATGTAACATCTAAATATTTAGGGATACATATATTCCCACCCCCCAGATCTGGCCTAGAAGCTTAACTTCCAGGGCCTGGCCTCAGCCCTTGATTGGGATCTGTACCGCTGAAAGAGATTGCAGCATAATCGAATGGGGGGCAGTGCTATCTTCAAAATGATGAGTCTCCCCTGTTACTTGTATGTATTAACAAATTTCCCATACCCAATACCCAGACAGTGGTTCTGATCCTGACCTCCAAACTAACCTCCTCCATCTAGGCAGGAGGGCCGCCAGAGAGAGGCTTTTAAGTCACCCTTTGATGAGGGCCTGGGTGTTTGATATGTATGCATATTATCTAGCCACACATCTGGTGCCCTTCAACGAGTGGTTTACGGGACAATGGGACGACCTGGCTTACAGACTGGAGTTTCACTCAGTAGGATTCGAGGGACTCCTGGGTCACTTGTATGGGAGCCCAGTATCTCAAGGGACATCTTTATGCACCCAGGTGACGAGAGACTGCTGAAGGCCAGCCTTGCACCTGATCCAATAGGACAGCAGGCGGACGGCGCTTACTTCCCTGTGGCGAGGCACGTGGCTTCAACAGCTTTCTGCCTTGGAGAGGTTGCACTAGTAGGGCCGTATAGGCACCACATACCTAGGAGATCTCTTCAAAGGCAATGTCCTAATTTCCTTCCATGAACTACGATAACAATAGCCCTAGCAAATACGCAATTCTTCTGATGCAGCATGCTCTGGGGAAAAACCTCACCGACACCCAGCTCCCAGAATATAGCCCCCTCGAGGCAAAGATATTAATAGGACGGTTGGGGAAGGGAATAACACAGATGAATCGATCCTTGATTATTCATTTTCCAGATGGCTTTGACTCCCTTCGAAAGAGGCGGATTGGATGGGTAGGCGACCTAGATGATGATGACTGGAGAGAGGCATGCCTGGCCCCCAGTGAACTGGTAATATCAATGGGTTTGTGGATGATACAGGTAAATTATTTCCACATGACCTATCTATCCCCTTTACATACGCAACAGATGTTCCCCGCGCCCATCCTATTTGTGCAAGCTGTAGATTACCAGCGGCTGGTATAGGATGGGGCTGCTGCAGGCTGGGGCCCTTCTGGGGCGGTGTGTGGCAGGAGGTCCTGGGGCGCCTGTTTGAGCTAACTCCCAAGATAACATTGTTGGGACTGGTGGAGGAGCTGGGAGGTCCCCGTGCTGAAGAGTCTTCATAGGTATGGTCTGCTTAGTGGCCAAACGGAACATATCACATCTCTGGAAACAGCTGGTGCCTACCTCGTTGTCAGCATGGAGTACTAGAGTTGACTGGTGTGAAGTCCATATGTAAAGCTCATGGATGTCCTCACAAACATGAGACGATGTGAGAAAATTGTGGGATTATCAAGGTCTATCCTTATGAATGGGTGGACCATACATGTTGTGGTTCTCGCGAGATTTTGACGCATTGGGAGATTGGAAGTGTTTGGAGGCAGAAATATCGTGGATTGAGGCAGCGATCACTTGCGTAGCCTGGAAACCACTTAACTATCAAGACGGGAGACTCGTACACCGATCACGGAAGTAACCTAAGCTTCAGAACTTTTTGGAAAAAGACAGTCTTGATGGACGCCTCGGCATAGTGAATATACTTGAAATTACCCCATTTAATAGGGATTCAGAAGACATTAGTCGGTTCCATACGGAGGACTTCCGCAAATCGACTAAGGTACAAGATTTAAACATCAACTGTTTAGGATACCCCGGAGGAAGGGTTAACAAAACCCGAAATGCATTGGGATTTAAGAAAAGAATTTGGTTTAAGCTAAATATTTTTCTTTTTGAAAATGCAATTAGTAACATGATTGTTATAGACAGAAATTATACTGCCACAAAGAAGTGTGGTAATGTCAAAAAGTCTTTTGTTTATGTTTGTGAAATCATGAGATTACAAGGTTATTAAATATATAACCGAGTTTGGATATTGTGTTGCAAGGAGTAGTTTCTGTCCTGTAACTCCAGTTCTGTAGTAGGGGTATCTCTGTTATAGTCATAATCTAGGGAATAGTCCCGCCCATGTGCGTGGACCCCGGCAATCAAAAATAATCTCTTAAGTTGTCAAAATAATGCAGAAACTGCAAAGACACTTAAGAGAGAATTTAAAGACAAATAATGCAGCCTATATCCACAGGCTACACTGTCCAGTACTTCAACTAGAAATTCCACCAAAAAATACCACACACAACACAGCCTGCCAGTTTCTACCATAGAGAAACTTGCCTCCCCCAGTCAAAGACTCTGGAATGATAGAGAGGAAGGTAGGGACAGACAAGCCCCATAGGCTGCCATTATGTGGCTTAAATAGGATACTGTGCCTTTAAGAGAACTTTCCAGAACTTCTCCCAGTATCCCAGAATGCATAGCAGGTCCCTTTACTTTCAGTTCTTTTTGAAGGCGAAGCACGCCAGACCTGTCGCATTCTTTACATGATGAAACATCTCCACCGGGGAGGAGGGCGGGCGCTTATGACTATAACAGAGATACCCCCTACTACAGAACTGGAGTTACAGGACAGAAACTACTCCTTCTGTAGTAGGGGATCTCTGTGTATAGTCATAATCTAGTGAATAGAATGGCAAGCCCATCCCCACAACAAATCGGCGGTGGAGAATAAATACATAACGCCACTACTGTGTGAACAAATTCCGCAGCGAAGCCTGCCCAACCTGAGCGTCTGCCCTGGCGTCAGTATCCAGGCAGTAATGCTTAGCAAAGGTATGAACCGACTTCCAAGTGGCTGCCTTGCAGATTTCAGCAATCGGCACGTTACGGAGCAGAGCTGTCGTGGCAGCTTTGCCCCTGGTGGAATGAGCCTTAGGCTTACCTCCTAAGGTCTTATTAGCCTTTTGATAACACAATTGTATGCAGGACACAATCCACCTAGAGATGGACTGCTTAGAGGTCGCAAGACCCGTCCTGACCGATCCATAATTGAGAAACAACTGGTCAGACCTACGAATATCTTTGGTTTTATCCAGATAAAATTTCAACACCCTCCTAACATCCAGGGAATGGAGAGACCTCTCCGCTGGGGATTAAGGGTTCTGAAAAAACGTAGGCAAAGTTATAGTCTGGTTGACATGAAAATCAGAAATAACCTTGGGAAGAAACTTAGGGTGAGTACGCATAACAACCTTAGCAGCATGAAATACAGTATAAGGTTCATTACAGCACAACGCCTGAATTTCACTCACCCTGCGGGCCGATGTAATGGCCACGAGGAACGCCGCCTTCCAGGACAGGTGCTGCAACGAAGCCTTATGAATGGGTTCAAAAGGCTCCTTCATCAATCTGGACAGCACCACATTCAATTCCCATGAAGGCGAGGGAAGCCTGACAGGAGGGAATACTTTCTTCAATCCTTCCAGAAAATCTTTGATCACGGGGATCTGGAAAAAGGAAGTCTGTGAAGGGCATTTCCTGTAGGCAGTCAATGCAGCCAGATGAACCTTAATGGAATGCACACGAAGGCCAGACTGCGCCAAATGTAAAAGGTAAGGAAGAATGACATCTTCCTTACAGGTCGTAGGATCATGGTTCTTAGACTGGCACCAGATACAAAACTTCTTCCACTTGTAAGCATATGAAGTCCGAGTGGAAGGTCTCTTAGACTCCTTTAGTATGTCCATGCAATCATCGGGCAGATTCAGATGGCCATATTGCACTATCTCAGGAGCCATGCCGCCAAACTCAAAGACGAGAGGTTGGGGTGTAACATCCGTCCCCCGAACTTCGTGAGAAGGTCCGGCCTGCACGGCAACCGAATTTGAGGAAGGAGAGACCGGTGAAGTAGGTCCGTGAACCACCACTGCCTGGGCCACTCCGGGGCGATGAGTATCATCCGAGCTCTGGACCGGGCCAGCTTGATGAGCACCGCCGGAATCAGGGGAATGGGAGGAAAGGCGTACAGAAAGCTGTTCGTCCAGTTGATCCATAACGCATTCCCCAGTGTCCCTTGCTGGAAGTACCTGGAGGCGAAGCTTCTGCACTTGCTGTTTTCGGCGGTGGCGAACAAATCTACGTCTGGAGTTCCCCACCTTGCGAAGACTTCTCCTAGTACTTCGTCGTTTATGACCCATTCGTGGTTTTCCTGAACCAGTCTGCTCAGTGCGTCTGCCTGAACATTCTGCACACCTGGCAGATGGGTGTCCGTTATCGTCAATCCTCTGGCTAGGAGCCAGTGCCAGATCGTCTGCGCCTCCTGTGACAGATTGCGGGATCACGAGCCCCCCTGCTTGTTGAGGTAATACATCGTGGTGGTATTGTCCGTCTGTACAAGCAGAGAGTTGGTCTGGAAGGACGGAAGAAAGGCCTTCAGAGCCAAGTGAACAGCCCGAGTTCCAGGAAATTGATGTGATACGTGGCCTCCATCGGCGACCACGTGCCTTGAATCTGTAGAGTCCCGGAGTGCGCTCCCCATCCCAGAAGAGACGCATCCGTCACGACAGTCTGCGTGGGAATGTCCTTGTGAAAGGGAACCCCTCTGAGGAGATTCTCCACCGAACACCACCACTTCAGAGACTGAAGAGCATGCAGCGACAGTCGAATCTTGTCGTCCCAAGATCCTTTCCTCTGATCCCACTGGTCCTCCAAGCACTCCTGCAGCGGTCTCATGTGCAGCCGTGCGTGTGGCGTCAGAAAGATACAAGAGGCCATCGATCCCAGTATAGAAGACACCGTCCTCACTGTTGTAGATGGAGTCGTCATAAGAGCCTGAGCCTTCCGAAGGAGTGATAATCGTCGCTCTTCCGAAGGAGACACGCTTGCTGACAGCGTATTGATGGAGGCTCCCAAGTACTGTATGCATTGGACCGGAGTCGGGACAGACGTGGCCATGTTGATGTGCAGCCCCTGCTTGTTCAAGAGAACGCACGTCTTCTGGAAGTGTGCTCGCGCTTCCGAGAAGGAGGATGCCTTGATCAACCAATCGTCCAACGGGTAGACGAACACCTTGTTCTTCCTCAGGTGTGCTGCTACCACCGCCATGCACTTCGAGAACGTTCTCGGCGCAGACTTCAGTCCGAATGGGAGTACTGTGTATTGATAGTGATTGGTGCCGACTTGGAACCGCAGGAACTTCCTGTGTTTGTGTGCAATGGGCACATGGAAGTAAGCATCCTGTAGGTCTATAGCGCATAGCCAGTCCTCCTGTTGCAACGGAGGGTAAATCTGATGCAACGACAGCATGCAAAACTTTTCCCTGCGAATCCATTTGTTTGCCTGCCGCAAGTCCAGAATGGGCCTGAACTCGTTCTTGTCCTTCTTGCGAACCAGAAAGAACCTGGAGTACAGTCCTCTTCCTCTCTGAGACAGAGGTACGTCCTCTATTGCCCTTTTCCTCAACAGGATATTCGCTTCCGCCTGAAGCTCGCGCAGCTGAAACTGCGAGCTGACCGGGGGAATTGCTGGAGGAGGGCTGGTGAACCGAAGACTGTATCCATTGCAAACAATATTCAGCACCCACTTGTCCTGAGTAATTTTTCTCCACTCTGCCAGAAAAAATTGAGTGCTTCCCCCTACCGGAGTGGGTAACAGATCCGGGGGAAGTAGGTTCCTAGGGCCTAGACCCAGCCTGGCCCTTGGGCGCTGGGGCCGACTGCTGGCCTCCCCTGCCCTTCTGGCGCTTCTGGAACGGCTTACGGAACTGGTGTTGCTGTTGCGATTGCCCCGAAGCCTGGCCCCTTCCTCGGCCTTGCCCGCCGAACCGCCGTTGGAAAGGGCGGTACTGCTTCTTGGTCTCTTTAGGCTTCTCCAGGCCCACAGCCGTTAGCGTCTCGGCCTCCGCCTTCATGCGGGCCATCTCATCGTCCGCATGCTTCCCGAAGAGGGTCTCACCGGAGAATGGTAGGTTGGCCACCCTCTGCTGTGCGTCCGGTTTCAGGGACATAAGCCGGAGCCATGCGTGACTCCGTGGCAAAATCCGTGAGCAGCCAACAGGGAAGAGTCCGCTGCCGTGCTGATAATCTGGTTCGCCACCAGCATCCCCTCACTCAGTACTTCCATGAAGTCTTCACGCTTCTCCCGAGGTAAATGCTCTGCAAATCGCTCGAGGGAGTCCCAGAGGGCGCGGTCGTATCGGCCCAGCAGCGCCGTGGCACTCGCAGCTTTCATGGAGGTAGCGGAAGTTCCACAGACTTTCCTCCCCGCCGAATCCATCCACCTCGACTCCTTCTCCGGGGGAACCGTGGAGGACGGAGTGGTGGCATGCTGCTTGCGGGCCGCCGTCACAATGACAGAGTCAGGAGGAGGTTCCGTTCTCAGAAAGGCCGGATCCGAATCGGGAGCCCGGTACTTCTTCAGTAACCTTGATGGAGCCGCCCTCGTCACCGCAGGGATGTGAAACAGAGCCATAGCCGGTTCTTCCAGGCCCGGCACCAGAGGCAGGAGAGGACGAGACCGGTGTTTTTGATGTAAAGTCTCAAAAATGACTGACGTTTTCGGAGTAGGCACCGTCAGGGATATGCCCAACTTCGCAGCGCCCCTTAAAAGGACGTCATGGAACGCCACCAGGTCATCTATCGGGGACACTCTTGTGTCCGGTGACCCCGATAGGGTAGGAGAATAGTCCCTGGTCCCAGAGGACCTAGTGTGTGAGCGAGATTCGCGCCTCCTATGGCGGCGTCTCGACCTCGTGGATGATCTGCGTCGCGATCTCTCCCTTCTCCCAGAGCGAGAGCGAGACCTGCCCGCCCGTGGCCGCTCCGTCGGTTTTCGTGGAGGGGTCTTCCTTGGCTCCTCACGGGGCTTCGGTTTTGGGGTCCCCTTAGGAGGAACAGGCAGGGACGGCAGGGAAGTGGACCTCGGAGGAGGAACCTTCGGCTGCGGGGTGGGCCCATGCGGAGGAACCGGAGGTGGTGGAGGGTCTCCTGAAGGGAGTGGAGGTTTGGGTGGCGGGTCCTCCTTAGGAACAGGAGGAGGAGTCCTGGGCCGAGATGGTGTGTAGACCTCTGAGTACACCGAGCCCGGTGACCCTTTAGGCGCAGGGTGTGGAGAGCCAGCCCCATCAGCAGGTGACCGCTTCCTCTTGCGTCCTCCACTTGAAGCAGCGTGACTTCTGGGACTAGAATCCCTCTTGCGCCGTTTTGGAGAGGCTGACCGACTCCTAGACGCTGACCGCTGTCTGCTGGACGCAGAGTGTCGCTTCTCTGGCGTCGAACGACGCTTCCTCGACTCCGGCGTCGATCGCCGACTCCTCGGCGTCGACCCTCTTCTCCTCGGCGTCGAACGTTGACTACTCGATGTCGACCTTTTCTTCCGCGACGCCGTACGCCGCCTCCTTGACGTCGAGCGTTCCGTCTTCGACGACGAACGTCGCCGTCTTCTTGATGCTCTCGGCGATCGACGGTGTAGCCTCGACGGCGAGCGTCGATGCCGCGTCGACGGCGAGCGTCGATGCTTGTCACTTCGCCTTCGGCGTCGGTAGGAAGACCTCGACGTCGACGATGACGTCGACGGTGGCTTCGACGGCGACTTCTCCATGATCTTCGACGTCGAGCCGTCACGCCGTCTCGACCTGGAGCCCCGGGGAGAAGGGGAGCACACCGCCGTCATCCCTCTCGACGTCGTCGTCGATGCAATCGACGTCGACGGAGACCGGGACCGTTTGCTGGACTTCCTGCCTCTGGGGAGCCCCCCAGAGGCCTCAGCAGAGGCAGAGGGAACCTTCCCAGCCTGCCCAGACCCACCTGCAGCCTGCAGACGCCTCTCCTCAAGGCCAGAAAGCCTGATCTTCAGTCTGTCCCTCAGAGTCCGAGCAGAAAACTGCTGGCAGATGAGACAATCCTCAGGGACATGATCTTCAGGGAGGCACACGATGCAGACATCATGGGGATCACTCTTGGCCATCTTCCTCCCACATGCTGGGCACTTATCAAAAAGGCCAGGCATTTTAGAGCCCTAAAACGCCTAAAACAGCACAAAAAAGAGAGAGAGAACACCAAGAAGTAAACTGCAACACTTTTAGAACTCAAAAGTGCCAAAATATCCAATAAACCCTTGAAACAAGGGAGAGCTCAATGCCAGGGTCCTGTAAGCAGGAGCCGGAAAAAAGAACTGAAAGTAGAGGGACCTGCTATGCATTCTGGGATACTGGGAGAAGTTCTGGAAAGTTCTCTTAAAGGCACAGTATCCTATTTAAGCCACATAATTGTAATTGTAATTGTAAAAATATTTATTAAGTGCGGTTGCTGCCCGTAGGCGTCCAAGCGCTGAGTTGAAGCAGAGAGGTGACGGAAGAGGAGCTAAGGTACATAGGATTTGGCAAACAGCAGTGTCTTTAAGTTTTTACGGAATGAGAGGAGGTCTGGGTTGGACCGGAGTGAGAGGGGGAGAGCATTCCAGAGTCTGGCGGTATTCAAAGAGAACAGCCTACCCCCAGACCTGGCTCGCTTCACTCTGGGAACAACGGCAAGGAACGCCTCCGTCGACCGAAGGTTCCTATTAGGGTGGTAGGGGATGACAAGGTCGTTGTTAATGGCTGGGCCCGTTTTCCAGAAGGCGCGGTGCGCCAAGCACAGCGCCTTGAAGGCCACTCTCTGCCTCACTGGCAACCAGTAGAGACTTTTTAGAGCAGGTCTGGCTGACTGGGTGCGCAGAGTTTTCAGCAGGGTACGTGCTGCACAGTTTTGTACCACCTGCAGTTTCCGGAGGGTCATCTCAGGTGCCCCCACGTATAGGGCATTGTTCGAGTCCAGGCGGGACTGGATGAGACCTTGTACCGCCACCTTTTTGGCCTCTAGGGGAAGTAGCGGGAGAACCTTCCTCAAGATTCTAAGTAGGGCAAAGCATGTGGCGGACAGTTTAGTGGCCTGGGTGGAGAAGGAGAGTTTGTTGTCCAGCCACACTTCCAGGCTCTTAACACTCTCCTTAGGGGTGGGGGGGGGCAGTGCACAGGGCCACAAGGAGGTGAAAGGCACAGGAGAGGTTGGGCCTAGGAGCATGAGCTCAGTCTTTTCTCCATTTAGTTTTAGGGAGGAGTTGGTCATCCATCCCTTAACGTCCTCTAAGCATTTTAGCAGATCAGCTGGGGAATGCCTGTTGTTCTCAGTGGCCAGCGAGACCACAAGCTGGGTGTCGTCGGCGTATGACACAATTTTAATGCCATACGGTTCGACAACACCCGCCAGCGGCCTCATGTACACGTTGAACAATACAGGGCTCAGGGAGGAGCCCTGTGGTACTCCGCAGCTCAGGGGTTTGCTAGAGGACACGGTCTCTCCGTCGAAGATCTGAAACGACCTCCCAGACAGAAAGGAGTCAAACCACCAAAATGCGTCACCTGAAACTCCGATGTTATAGAGACGGTCCAGCAAGGTGGTATAGCTGACCGTATCGAAGGCGGCACTTAGATCAAGGAGGATCACTGCCACTGATCCTCCCTGGTCCAGTACCCTTCTAGTTTCTTCGGTGACCGCTAACAAGGCGGTTTCCGTGCCATGCTTCGGTCTGATAAACCAAAACTGGGTATGGGTTTCCAGACAGTAAGGCCAAACCCTGCCTTAACTATTAATCCAAAACAAAATGCCAATACTGCCAAGTGATTTCAAATACACTTATTTTACACCGTGCATATGGACAAGACTGTATGCAAGAAGGAGTTTATCTCATTGGACTAAATCAATTCAACTCTGCATTTTATTTGCACAATTCATCAATTTTGTTATTTTTTCAAAATATTTTTCTTTTCAGAGAAGCTTTTTGAAGCACATTACGAATACACAATACAAAAGATAATCATGTCATAAATCACCTATATACACCATTCATACCAATAAGACATTGCAATCATACTGTGAACTCATTCAAACTCCTAACACTCTTAACGGCAAAAAAACATACTTTTTGTACAATTATAAACAATATATGGAAGAGAAACCATAGATATACAATTTCATATGAATCACTTTGATGTACAGATTTGTTCGATTCTCTTATGGTTTCCACGAGAGAAACGTGTTATCAAAGGGTCTACGCGTTTCGAACTCCAGGTTTAAGGAGTTCTCGTCAGGACCAATAGCTCTCTAAATGTTGCAAGATGTGCCCCATATATTCCACATAAGTCACGGAGCGGGACCACTCAATGTAAGGAGTTGTTTGTCCTTGATTCAGGTAATTCGATGTAATCGCCGAAAAAGTTGGCTTTGATTCGATCAAATCAATGACCACGGGGCGTAAATGTCAACGCTGGGCACCGGCATCTGGGTTTATTCGGGCGCGGAATCCAGTCGCGTCTTCAAGTCACTGGGTGCTCCGGTCGTCCGTGACTTATGTGGAATATATGAGGCACATCTTGCAACATTCAAAGTGATTCATATGAAATTGTATATCTATGGTTTCTCTTCCATATATTGTTTATAATTGTACAAAAAGTATGTTTTTTTGCCGTTTAGAGTGTTAGGAGTTTGAATGAGTTCACAGTATGATTGCAATGTCTTATTGGTATGAATGGTGTATATAGGTGATTTATGACATGATTATCTTTTGTATTGTGTATTCGTAATGTGCTTCAAAAAGCTTCTCTGAAAAGAAAAATATTTTGAAAAAATAACAAAATTGATGAATTGTGCAAATAAAATGCAGAGTTGAATTGATTTAGTCCAATGAGATAAACTCCTTCTTGCATACAGTCTTGTCCATATGCACGGTGTAAAATAAGTGTATTTGAAATCACTTGGCAGTATTGGCATTTTGTTTTGGATAAATGCTTCGGTCTGAAGCCTGTCTGGGATGTGTGTAGTAGAGAGTGGTCCTCCAGGAACTGAACCAGCTGCGCGTTTATATACTTCTCTAACACCTTGCTAGCCAAGGGAGAAGTGAGATGGGGCGGTAGCTGGAGTGGTCATCTGGTTCTAGGCTGGGTTTCTTCAACAGCGCCCGTACCATGGCCTGCTTCCAAGCCGTGGGGACAGAGCAAGCGGATATGGACGTGTTTAGAAGATCCAGGATTACAGGCAGGGTGGCTTTGCTTGCCTGCATCAGGACTTCTGGAGGAGCAGGATCACAAGGAGAGCCCGACTTGACTTGTCGTGCCACTTTGCTTAAGGTGTCGAGGTCCAGAGGAGGGAAGTGCTCGAGGGAAGGCTGGTCTGGGTGAAGAGGTGGTCTAGGGGGGAGTGGATTAATCGCATCCGGGGTTGTGGCTGCAGTTGGGAAGGTAGAGTAAATTTTTAGAACTTTGTTGTAAAAAAAATCCGCAAGCTCGTTGCATTAGTCCTGGGTTTTGTTAGGAGGGGGTGCCGTGTTGGCACTGGAACATTGCTTTATAATTTGGAAAATTTCTTTGGGCTTTGATTTCGCTTCTAGTATTTTCTCGGAGTAGTGGGTTGCCTGGGCCGTTCTGATCCCTTCTTTGTAGGCTTTGATCGCCTCTTTGTAGGAAGCCTTTTTATCTGGGAGGAAGTCTAAACGCCAGGCTCTCTCTCGTTGCCTGCAAAGGTGTTTTAGCTGTCTTAGAGAGTCGGAGAACCAGGGGGCAGATTTCTGTAGTCTCTTCGAGGAGGATCTACGAAGCGGGAGGATCGAGTCTAGCGAGTGGGTGATCCAACTTACATAGTTGACGTTTGCCACATTGGGGTCTAGGCAGGGTGACGGACGAGTGGAGTCCAGGTTATGCAGCCAGGGCTCCAATGGGAGTTTTGACCAGTTCCTCCTGGTGGTGACTTGGGGAGGTAACTGGGGGGTTTTGTGTGTGACCCAGGTAAACGGGACCAAAAAATGGTCTGACCATGGAAGGGGGCTGGGTTGATCAACAGTTAGATCCAGGCAGTTACTGAATATAGGGTCAAGTAAATTGCCTTTTTCATGGGTCGGGGCTGCAACCAGTTGGGACAGTTGAAGAGCTTCCAGATCATCTAGTAATTCCTGAGCAATGTGGTCTGAGGGGGAATTAAAATGGAGATTAAGGTCCCCTAAGATCGTGTGGTTGGCGGAAGATAGAATTCTTTCCGCTATAATTTCTGGAAGAGACCTATGGAACACTTTTACAGGCTCAGGGGGGCGGTAGATCAGGGTGCCGGAGAAAGAGCTATTTGCGTTGAACTCTATGCAGAATGCTACACTCTCGCACTCAGGGATAGTTTCAGCTGTGGTACGGCATTGGTACTGGTTCTTCAATATGATCGCCAGACCTCCGCCTCTCCCTACCGGTCTATCCAATCTAAGGATATGGTAGCCTGCGGGTAAGGCTTGAACCACGTCTGGTTCAGAGTGAGCAGTGAGCCACGTTTCTGTCAGGAAAACCGCGTCTGGCTTTTGCTCCTCGAGCAGCATGGCAATCTGTGTGCTATGTTTTGGTAAGGAGCGGCAATTTAGCGCGTACATACGGTACGTTTGTGCCGCGGCCGACGGGGATTTGCGGAAGGAGTGTTTGCACCCCGAACATCGGGCGGGTAGCTCTGTGGGAGCATAGATATGGGAGCACTGGGGAGTGGCAGTCCTACCTATGCTGTATATGGCCGCCGAGCTGTAGGTCCTGCTCTGGGTAGGGTGGGAGCCAGGGTTTGTGGCCCCGGGTCCCGGCTGGTCGCGGACGGGCGCAGACGGGCTTGCCTTAGGCGCGCCTTCGGCGCGCAAACTGCGCTCCCGCTGCGCTCGTCCGCTGCGCTTCCTAAACATAATGGCAGCCTATGGGGCTTGTCTGTCCCTACCTTCCTCTCTATCATTCCAGAGTCTTTGACTGGGGGAGGCAAGTTTCTCTATGGTAGAAACTGGCAGGCTGTGTTGTGTGTGGTGTTTTTTGGTGGAATTTCTAGTTGAAGTACTGGACAGTGTAGCCTGTGGATATAGGCTGCATTATTTGTCTTTAAATTCTCTCTTAAGTGTCTTTGCAGTTTCTGCATTATTTTGACAACTTAAGAGATTATTTTTGATTGCCGGGGTCCACGCACATGGGCGGGACTATTCCCTAGATTATGACTATACACAGAGATCCCCTACTACAGAACTCAAATGTACACTGAATGTAATTTTGTATATGAATGGTTAAAATTAATTAGACCAGTGGGTCAGCAGCTGTGCATCACGTAGGCTTGGGGGGTTCCCCCAAACCTATTATGAGTTTAGTCAGATAAAGAGGTTGAGGGCTTAACCTCTTTTCGTGATAGCACGCATATATAGTAGCAAATACTATCAACAAAACTTTGGTCACAAATATTAAAACAATACACCTAGTTAGGTGTGCAGGTCTTCTTACATACTGGAATCTGGATTGCCAGACTGCATCTGTCATCAACCTAAGCATCCTCCACATCAAGTGTTCTATCCCATTTGCTATCCAATACCATCGATCCATGTGAACTCTTCATTTACAGCACTTCCCTACTCTTCCTTCCCAAACTTCAGTTCTCTTCCCTTACTGGTGTCTTCACGTCTCATGATTTGTTCTCCAGCAATGGCAAAACCAGATCAAACTGCTGTAAGCTGTAAATGGTGGCATTGAGTGTGGCAACAGGTGGATGTGAGAAGTTAGCCTGGCATATGATGTCCACTAGTTCTAGTGGGCACCTTGCACAAGTCTAATCGACCCTTATTGATGGTGGTTGTAAAGTCAACCTTATAGAAAGCTATCCTAGTGGTAGCATGGACCAGCAGTCATCAGGCTAAGACTTCAGAGAGCGTATTAAGCAAGTTGTTTTACCAATTGTAATCCCTTGAGTACCAAATGAAAGGACACCACACAAGGTATATATCAAATGTGTATGTATTTATTCTAAACACAAGCCCTCTGCACTCTTTATGAGGTCAGAGTACAAAACAAGAATCTCAATTAGTTGCACTGTATACGTTTTGCCCTAGGGGCCTCACAAACCATATACTAAAATAGTGGTATAAGAACCACTTGAGAATTAGAAAGCAGGCCCGGGGCCTGTGGAATCGCTGGGGCTAATCTAAACAACCAAAGGTTAGGAAGCAGGAGGCCCACGGGAGACGCGTGCAGTGTCTAAACACAGCCACGGGTTACCATTGACTTTCTATAGGAAACAAACAAGTTACAGTTTTACAATTTAAGGATACTTCCGGATGGACTACGATGAAACCCTTTTTGACTTAGACACTAGGAGGGCCAATACCCTTGAGACTACCAGAGTACTCGTGTTACCTCACCCCCGGAAGCCGGATGCATAGGTGTCTTTTGATGTCTAGTTTCGTAGTCGATTTCAATGGAGAGCTGCAAAGAAGTGCTGCAAGCGACCAGAGGAAAAGTGTCCGGGTGGATCCAAGGGTGGATCGAAGATCTAAAGAACCTGAAAGCAGAGGGGACAGAGTCTGGGTCACTGGCCAGTGACCAGGATGGAACCAGGAAGGATCCAGGCGATGTCGGGTGCTTCCAGGTGAAAAGGTGAAGTTTGTCTCTTCAGCCACGAGGTCCAGGAGGTGTCGACGACGACCAGGAGCTGGATTCGAGCTGTCCCACAAAGGATCTAGTTGACTGTGGTGTCGGTATCCAGATTGAACCCAACAAGCCTTGGCAAACGCAACCCATGCAGGATGTCAAGATTGGCTTTGTTGCAGACCAGCAAGGTCTGTGCAGCTTCTCCTTTGCAGGAAAGCTGGAGCAAGCCTGGAGCAACCAGTGAAACAAGTTAGATTCAAAATGGAGTCTTCAGGGGGCTCACTAGCCAACAGACTAGGAACTGGGAAGACGCATCGAGCTGAAATGCAAGAGCGGGCCCCACGGGACACTCGTGGAGTGTGGAGGCCTGAGCTTCGGTGCAAATGGTGCCCAGGTCTGGGGCTTCTCATACTCCAAAGCACAACTGCGAGTTACCTCGGGAGTCGATGCAGTTATCAAAATGCAGGATGTCCAGGAGTTCCGGTCCCAAGTCTCTCGTGTCCGCCATGGGTCTCAGCTTTGCTGTGAACGTAGAGCAGCGTCAGAGATGTCTGGAAGTCCGTGTCCTGTGTCGCAGATTCTTCGGGATCCGGCGAGAGCCTCGAAAATGCAGAACGACAAAGTTGCGGTTGGTGCCTGTTTGAACAGGGTGGTCACTCCTTGACCACAAGGGAGATGTCTTCCATCTTCCAGTCGAAATGGAATGTCGAGGGTCCAGGTTTTCTGTTTCAGAGTTTCGTCCAGGGTAATCTAAAGTCCTAGTGACTGGGCTCCTATACTTATACCAAGTTCAGGGGCTGGACTACCCTTAAGGTCCCACCTATGGTTACACCCCTCTCCCTTTGTCCAGTTTCGCACCAGAGCTGGGGCAGAGTGCCCCAGCAACCAGTTTGAACTGGGAAATGCATGGAGCACCAAGTGTGCCCCAGACAGTGTCTGGAAAGCATTCAATGAATGCAGCCCTCCCTCCCCCAATACACAAAACCCTGTCTGGGGAGGTGCCAGCACCTCCCTGGACAGGAAACCTACTGTCCAGGCCTCCCCTGCGGGAGTTTCGTCCAGCAACAGGAGGTCAGACTCGTGTCTGTGGCAGCAGCATCTAATTTTGTGATGCTGAGGCTCTGTTTAACTTTAACTGGGTAAACCAGTAACTATATACTTCTCCCTCAAGAAGGGTGGAATACTACCCCCACCGCCAGGACTGGCGTGGGGGTAGTATTCCAAAGTGCTTGACACCTTACACGACATGTTTTGATAAAGCCAAACCAAAGTTAGCATTAACCGCGAGGATTATAATTAGGGCTCCCGGTTTTATGGTATTTATTTTGTTGCCATTTCAGTCTGTATTTATCCATATTTATTTTTTGGGCATTTTTTCTGTATTTATCCACATTTATTTTTGCCACAAGCAAAAGACGACGCTACAGCTAGTATTTTTCCACATTTATTTAAATCGACAATTTTATTCGTTTTCTAGTACAATATAGTATATATTGTACTAGAAAACAAATAACAAGCATTGGCATAGCCAACAGGTCTCGCCTTTGGGGCCTTAAAAGTATTTAATTATGCAGCACAATATCCTTGGTGCAACATCATCAACTGTTGCATGGATAAACAATTATGAGGTCCCAAAGGCGAGACCTATTGGCAATGCCAATGCTTGTTAAGGTTTATGGTTCGATAATGGGGCCACTTTTATGTTAGTGCCAAGATAGGAAGGAAGTGCACGTGAAAGCAGCCGATACATGAATAAATGGGACTGTGCCAGCGCTGGCATCAGGCTATCGTGCTGTGCCAGGCCTCGCTACCACTTACTAATTGTAACTGCTACAGCCTGTGATGCCCACAATGCTACAGACCTAAAGTACCAGCAGGCTAAGGGGTCCCTGGTCTCAGCAGCAGCGGTCCCTCCATGTAGTTAGTGCAGGCTGTGATGCCAACTTAAAAAAGGGGCTCCAAATCCGAGACAAAAATAAAATCAAAACAAATAAAAAGTGGTCGGGGTACCTATTGCATGGACTGGGCAGTCAGGTATGCAGTGTAACCAGGTCCACTATAGACATTTGGGTACTTCAGAGGGCAATGCGGAACCAGGCAACCAGGGGCTCCTCTGGAGAGTTCAGTTACTTGAATGGTACGGGTGCCTGTGAGACAGCCAGTAGTGTCAGGTGGCAGTCATGTGGATAGTACATAAAAGATACAGTGGCCGAGACATGGCTTCAGTCCTTGAGATGTCTGTCTTCCTAACAGACTCGAGGTTCTGACGGCGCCCAAAAGGCGCGCGAGGCAGCTCCCGCACTGTAACGAAACCTGCTGCCTCTCCCCGGAGTTTAGTCCCTTCTCTCTGTCTATGCTCATGGAACCCTGTCTTGCCTATTGAAAGTATGAAGGGTAAGTGTGGTGGGTTGTTTTATGGGTGGGAAATATATGTGCGCTACACCTATCTGAGTCAGAGTGGCATGTTAAGAATAGTTGCTAAATGCTTTCTGGGAGATGCAGTTTGGGTTCATCCTAGCTGGTTCTATGTTAAACAATTTTCAATATACAACAAGTTGCCCTGAACATTGTTCATTTATGTTTGACCGGATTTAAATTTGCATGGAAATTAGCAGACAGTAAGAAAACGTGCCCAGGCTCTGCTGGTTGACTGTTCGGCAACGCACCCTCGTGCCTGCTAGTGAGTGTAACCCTGAGTGTTTTGCTCCCCTTCAGCACCATGCACTTTGTATATCTCACTATTTCATGTAAATCCTAAATTATTCATATGTTTTCATTAATTCATACATTGTTTTGAGAGCATCACACATCAATGGCATTTGTGCATGCACTAACGGCGTATTTATCATTATGTCTTGAGGTGCACTCACGAAAAAGAGCTCTGTGGGTGCCCCGAGCATGCACGCGCTCCTCATTAAACTGCAAGCGCAAATGTACGACTATTCACGCGCTCAGTCGTTGAACAACAGTGGTGCGAGAGTATGGCTGGAGGCATGGTGTCTTTAAACCCTCCCCCTCCCGCTACCAGTCTAGGGGGCTCAGGTCCTTCGGCAGTTCGGAGGGGCTGCTCTAATTGTTATTCACCCGTCTGTGAAGGTAGCCTGGAAATGTGACCTCTGCTTGGTGCAGTTCCAGCCTGCCATTCACACCTCATTTACAGTGACGGGAGGGCAGGAGCCTGCTGTCCATCAGACTAGTACTGGCGCCATGGAGAGCTGGGCTACCCTTTGTCTGGGCTGACACTTGAGTGGGCTATTGATGTTGGCTTCTCTTCCGTGATTGTTACCGCGGGGCTAGGAAGGGGTAGGAGGCGTGTTTTGGTTGCAGTGGTTTTTATTTTGGCATACAGGTCATCGGTACAAGTTTTTCTCGTGGCGGCCCTTCTGGGGGATCGGCTCCTTTCCTGACGGTCTTGCGGAGCACTCCCTCCTCCTTTCTCCGGACAGGGCTCCTCCTCCTGCTGCTGGGCTCTGGAGGCTCCGTAGTGCTCGTCCTCGCCGGCCGCCGAGGAGGTAAAGAGAAGAGAGGACAAGTAAGTTCTTCCGAATTTACGAGCAATGGAAGTTGAGGGGGAAGGGGGACGTGAGGGAAGTGAGGGTGACACACGGTGCACTTCTATCTAGAATCGTGATGGTGCAGGTACAGTGTTAAGACAATCAGGGGAAGCAGTTTGTCTACTGGATCGCTTAAACTAAGTCAGGCGTCTGCCTTTCCTCCTCCACCACCCCAGGAACCGTTCACGTACCTCGGCTAGCCGTACCCCTCCTGGCGTACGGCTGGGCGGCTCGTGGGGTTGGCCTCCAGGCTTTGTAGATCCCGTCTCCCCTCTCTCGGCTCGCCTCGCAGAGGTCTCCGGTCCCGCCGATTCTTGATCCGAGGATTCCGATTCCCGTCGTCTCAGTTCAGGGTTCTCCGCTTCCACAATGATCTCCTCGCTCAACCAACTCGCTCCTCCGGTCCACTCCTCTTCAGGTATCCAACTAGCTCCTCCGCTCCAGTCCGTCTCGCTGCTTCCCGCCTCTCCTCTCTCCTGCCCTCTGTCCACTCCTCCGGTGTAGTAACACACCTGTGGACTGTCGGTGCCTCCTTTTACGTGCTCACCAGGCTCCTCCTCCGCCATCATGCTGTCAGTCCATTTAAAGGGCCCCCATCCTTCCTCCTCTTCGTCGTCGCAACTATATCGTTCCGTTGCCGACCATCCAGGGGTTTGGGGAGGTTGTGGAGACAAGAGGGGGGGGTCGGACAGCATTAAAGGGGGTCCCTCTGCAGGGCGAGACCCCGTGCCCAGGTTACAGTGATATATTATCTTCCCCCTCCTGATTTCTATAGAATGGGGCAGTCAGTCATTGGTTCCCATGTTTTGCACTCCATCCGTAATTATTGCTAGCCTCCTTATCCTTAGATAAGGAGGCTGTCAATAATTACGGAGGGAGTGCAAAACATGGGAACCACTGACTGACTGCCCCATTCTATAGAAATCAGGAGGGGGAAGATAATATATCACGTAAGAGGTGTAAAGTGATTGTGGTAAAACTGTCAAAAACAGGCTGTTGGAAGGATAACAAAAGCGAATCTCAAGACAGAGGTGCAGGAACAGAAAGACTGAGCCCCGATGAAGCTGTGTGGTTTGTGTTAACCTCGGCGAAACGCGTTGGCTAAAGGGGATTGGAGTCTGAAAGAATAAAGGAGGACAAGGAATTCTTCAAGAGCCCAATTGATTGTTCTATTTTTGTTGTGATTTGATTGATATTGTTGGATAAGAGGTGTGCTGTAATTACTGGTATAATTTTTGGTCAATCATAGGATTGTCGAGAGAAGAAGGGTGTTCTCTTCTCCAAACTTCATTGCAAGCACCCAAGAGACCTAGGAGGTAGTGTACATATTGAAAAGTGAATTATTCCATGAGCGCCAAAATTCTCCTATAAAACACCTAAAGGACTGTTATATTGATGTTGGCTGATGGGAGCAGAGTAAGGTGTAAGGGAGCGGGGGCAACATGTGGACTCAATGTAATTTACAAGCAGATGGAGGCGACTGTCTGCGAGGGGGGGGGGGGCTCATAGCGATGCTCCCTGGTACAGACCAAGGAGGGGGCACTGCGGACAGTACAGTCTACCCCCTGTGAGAGCTGCCTTTTACACGGGTCACGGGTGGGAGCTACGTGCCCATATTTTCTTTTATTTAAACAAACAGTTGTGGTGTAGAAAATGTAAATGTGGCAAATGTCTACCACGGGTACAAGCGCCTTATCTTCCATTCCAAGTCTTCCACGGTAGCAAAATACTGTACGTCAGCTAGTATTTTGCAGTTTATAAATATAAATACAGACAAAGGAAATACAATAATGTTGGTGGTAGCGTTTCTCAGTGAGAGAAAACGTCCGCACCTTCTGTCGGAGACTATTTCCTCTGGGCAGGTCGTGTGTAAAGTATCAAGGGAAGAGGTGCACTGAGAACCTGGTAAGACACCCACCACCCGGGGTGTTACACAGAGCAACTTGATGCTCGTATCAATACTTAAAGGAAAACCAGGTTACACTAAGCACCCTCTTTGAAGTCCAAAGTCAAGGAACAAACATTCTTTTTTTTGTTTCCGAATACAAAATTGATATTATAGTTATTTTTCACCAGTTTCAACAGTCAGTTCATAAGTAATAGGGAAGCTTCAAAGCATGGATCCAAAACCGTATGTAGTTCTTTCAAGATCTTTATTTCAAACACATTAAAAAGTTTTTTCCAGCTTGGCTCGGCCGACACGTGTTTCGCCCTCTGGGGGCTTTTTCAAGGCAATCTAGATGTGGATGAACAGGTCTTATTTTCGAAAGGTTCTTGTAAATAGGGCGAAGCAGGTACGGTGTGGCTATATTAAGAATCCTATTAGTTCAGATGCTGACAGTTAAGATGATACAGGTATATGTTCCAGTTAGATTGTCAAGAGAGTCGCGTAAGTCACTTTGTGGAGATCAGTTCTTTATGTTCATGTAGTTAGGAGTCCCGTAGACCATGATAAGTCTTGTAAGTTCAGCTCGTATGGCACCGATCTCCACTGCTGGGCGCTACCCTTAATCATGCCCTTTAAGGTCTTGTTGAATCGCTCAACTAGACCATTGCATTATGGGTGATAGGGTGTGGTGAACTTGTAGTTCACTCCACACTCCTTCCACATTGCAGTCAGGTAACTAGACATGAAGTTTGTACCTCTGTCTGAAGCAACCTCCTTAGGGAAGCCCACTCTTGAGAAAACTCCCAAGATGGCTCTTGCCACAACAGGTGCTGTAGTCGTCCTAAGTGAATAGCTTCTGGGTATCTGGTGGCATGATCCACTGCCACCAGAATACACCTGTGCCCAGAGGCTGTTTGGGTCCAACAAAGTCAATCCCTACATGTCCAAAGGGAAACCCCCACCACAGGTAGTGGTATAAGGGGGGTCCTTTGTAGTGCCACCTGATTTGCCACTGGCTTGGCAAGTGACACAGGAGCGACAAAACTCCTTGGTGTATTCTGACATGTGAGGCCAGCGAAAGTGAGGGACAAGCCTGTCCCACGTTTTGTTCTGGCCAAGATGTCCTGCAAGGGGAATATCATGGGCTAGTGTCTATAGGAAGTCCCTGAATGCCAAAGGTATGACCAACCTCCTTGGAAGCACCAGGCTTGGGGTCTCCAGCCTCTGAATACAGGAGCCCTTCATCCCAATAAACTTTATCGGTGCCACTAGGATTCCCCCTGCAGCCTCAGCAGCAGCTTGCTGTCTGAGGGGTTCAAGAGAAGGGCAGTCCAACTGTGCTTGCCTCAGATCTGCCCTGGAAGGTCCCCCTGTCCCAAGAAACTCAACCTGATCAGGCTCAAGTTCGTCTATGACAGTTCATTCCTGGGTCTCACAATCCACTTCCTCCGAAGGCTGATCCTCATTCTGAGGCAAGGGGAAAGGCACTGCGCCTTAACCCTACTGCTTCTCCTCCAGGTAGGCAACTGGTCCATTATTCCAGAATCCAGTGCCTGTTCAGTGTTGCAATTTTTGACCTGTGACCTAGTCACAGCAAGCACATGTTCAGAGATGCCTAGCATTTCTGCATGTGTCCTATACTCCACTTCAGACCAGGCTGAAGTCTCTAGGTCATTGCCAAGCAAACATTCTACAGGGAGGTCTGAGCTAACCACAACCTTCTTGAGGCCAGTTACCCCTCCCCAGGAGAAATTAACAACTGCCATACTGCGAGTGGTAGTGACATTGCTAGCATTGGTCACTAGGTAATTTTCACCTAGTATGATCTGTCCAGGGTCCACAAAGCTGGGCGTCACCATGGTGACACTAGCACATGTGTCCCTGTAGGCCTGAGCCACTTTATCATTGATTAAAGGAGTTTGCCTGTACTTGCCCAAGTTATTGGGATTCACAGTAGTGGTCACACCTATGTCCCAATCACAGATCAAAACAGATTGAGTTGGTATTCTGACTAGGCCAGAATCCATCTCAGTTCCCAGAGTTAACCCTACTACACCCTTCTGTTGAGAACCACCACTTCGAGTTGAACTAGGGGGAACAGTTGCCTTGGGGGCAATGGTGGCTGGAGCTGCCTCTTTTTTGATGCAATCACTGGTCCAGTGATAATTTACTTTACAAATTTTGAACCATTGCTTTCTAGGGCCTTCTTTCTTTTTAGGTTGTTGGGACCCCCACCCCCATTAGAAGCTTTTTGGGGACCTTGAGAAGACATCTGGTCTTTTGCTTTCTCCCCACCCTTTTGGTCTTGCTTCTTCTGGTCACCACCTTGGTTCTGTACCTTCTGTTTCAACCATGGTTCTGACCCATTTGTCTGCCCTCTTGCCCAATTCTTGTGGAGAGGTCAAATCAGCGTCAACCAGGTGTTGATGCAATAACTGGTTCTGACAATTATTAAGAATCTGTTCTCTCATGATTAGGTTATACAATCCTCTATAGTCACTTACTTCGCTGCCCAGTAACCAGCCTTCCAGAGCCTTAGTAGCACAATCTACAAAGTCTGTCCAGTCCTGAGTCTGACTCAGGACTGGACAAAAAAAAAAAAACATCCATCAGAGCTCTCTTCAGGACATTGTAGTCAGCATCCTCTTCTTTAACAGTGAGGAGCTTGTCTCTACTTTTGTCTACAAAGGAGAGCCACAACATTGCTACCCACTGACTTTGGGGCACTTGCTGTACTTTGCAGGCCCTCTCCAAAGGAGTTATCCACTTGAGGATGTCATCCCCAATCTGATAGGGAGGGACAATTTTGTTCAGGTTTCTATGGCCATGAGACCAATCCCTACCGCTAGGGCTATTGCTGCCACCAGTGGGCTCTAGCCCACACAATTTCTTCTATCTTTCAAGAGCCAGGGTCTCTTGGGCAAGGGCAATTTCTTGCCTCTTGATCCGAAGCTTGACTTCCTTCATCCTAGCTTTATGCTCTCTTCTCTGAGGGGAAGCCGAGCAGAGGCATTGGACCCTACTGAGGAGTCAGAATGGTCAGACCCACTGGAAAGGGATCTGGGTCTTCTGTTCCCATCATTAGGCCTACTTGGAGGTCTGGAGGAAGGCCTTCCTAGGCCATCTCCTCCTCCAGATAGTCCTGTGTTTACCAGGTTAGGTTCTTCAACCTCATCCTGGTCTACATCCTCATCATCAGCATCATCAACCACCTGGGGAATCCCAGTAGGATCTTCCTCTGATGAGGGATGCCCCCCCCCCCCTCCCTGCTACCCTGTGTATCTGGGTCTGATGCCTTTTCTAAGTCATCTACCACTAAAAGATTTACTAGGTGCTGGGCGGTTGTACGCTGTCCTTGTCTTAACTTTCTGACCACACATAAGCTTCTCAAATCTTGGAAACTAAAAGGTATCATACTTAGTTGTCTGCACATTGCTGACATCTGGCAGAGGTGCTACCTCCTGCTCTTAAAGACATGACTAGTGAGGTGTGGTGTGTGCACCTACCTACACTACTTGTTTTCCTACTAGGACCTTTCTAGAAGTTGTTGTCGGGGTGTGCTAAGCACTTAACACCTACAACTGCTAAGTTCAGTAGAACTTCTGTATTATAAGACTTGATTTATATGTACCTACAGGTACCTTGATGTGATCTTTCAAATGATATTCTTAAGATTACTTGGTAAAACAATGCAAGCTCTTATCCCATCCGCTGCACACCAATGTGAGAAGTTAGCCTGGCATATGATGTCCACTAGTTCTAGTGGGCACCTTGCACCAGTCTAATCGACCCTTATTGATGGTGGTTGTAAAGTCAACCTTATAGAACGCTATCCCAGTGGTAGCATGGACCAGCAGTCATCAGGCTAAGACTTCAGAGAGCGTTTTAAGCAAGTTGTTTTACCAATTGTAATCCCTTGAGTACCAAATGAAAGGACACCATACAAGGTATATATCAAATATATATGTATTTATTCTAAACACAACCCCTCTGCACTCTTTATGAGGTCAGAGGTAAAAGTACAATACAAGAATCTAAATTAGCATACGATAAGTTGCACAGTATACGTTTTGCCCTAGGGGCCTCACAAACCATATATTAAAATAGTGGTATAAGAACCTTGTGAGAATTAGAAAGCAGGCCCGGGGCCTGTGGAATCGCTGGGGCTACTCCAAGCAACCAAAGGTTAGGAAGCAGGAGGCCACTGGAGACGCGTGGCGCGGGTTACCATTGACTTTCTGTAGGAAACAAACAAGTTACAGTTTTACAATTTAAGGATACTTCCGGATGGACTACGATGAAACCCTTTTAGACTTAGACACTAAGAGGGCCAATACCCTTGAGACTACCAGAGTACTCGTGTTACCTCACCCACGGAAACCGGATGCATAGGTGTCTTTTAATGTCTAGTTTCGTAGTCGAATTGAATGGAGAACTGCAAAGAAGTGCTGCAAGCGACCAAGGGTGGATCGAAGATCTGAAGAACCTGAAAGCAGAGGGGACAGAGTCTGGGTCACTTGCCAGTGACCAGGATGGAACCAGGAAGGATCCAGGCGATGTCGGTGCTTCCAGGTGAAAAGGTGAAGTTTGTCTCTTCAGCCACGAGGTCCAGGAGGTGTCGACGACGACCAGGAGCTGGATTCGAGCTGTCTTACGAAGGATCTAGTTGACTGTGGTGTCGGTATCCGGATTGAACCCATCAAGCCTTGGCAAACGCAACCCACGCAGGATGTCGAGATTGGCTTCGCTGCAGACCAGCAAGGTCTGTGCAGCTTCTCCTTTGCAGGGAAGCTGGAGCAAGCCTGGAGCAACCAGTAAAACAAGTTAGATTCAAAATGGAGTCTTCAGGAGGCTCACTAGCCAACGGACTAGGAACCGGGCAGATGCGTCAAGCTGAAATGCAAGAGCGGCCCCCACGGGACACTCGTGGAGTGTGGATGTCAAGGTTGCTCCCCCAATGGGGAGGAGACAAGTTCCACAGGAGCGAAGATGAAAGTCCCCCACACTTCCAAATGGCAACGACCAGAGTGGGATTAAAACACACTCAATGCCAACTGCTCCTAAAAAGTGTGTGAGGAAAATCCAAGGAGTATACCAACTCTCCCCCAGCTGGACGTTTGTAGCTGCAGTCTCGAAGGCGGGAGAAAGCTGTAACAAACATACAATACGTCTATACTTTAAACATAACCTCCAGGATTAATAAACATGTATTCAACATGAAGTTCTACTTACCCCACGATCGTGAGCATCAGGTCTTGAGTGAGTAGACACAAGGGTAGCTCTGAAGAGGCCACGCGCCAGGTGGGACAGGAGGGGCACCTGGCTAACAACAACAGACATGAAAGGCTCACTCACAACCAGATAAGTCTTCCCGGCTATGCTAAAAAACACAGCGCAGTAAGAACACGAAGTAGTCAAAAATTCACACAGTCCTGCTCATAAACTGAAGAGAGAGCAGGGCTGGACCACCAGAGACGCAGATGACAGACTCCGTCCACTTACAGAGCTAAAGACAAAGTGGCTCAGAGTACACACACCACGTCCGACTCGTAAGCTTAAGACAGAGCGGACCGGGTGTACACCAAACATACGCACAAATGAGAAACCCCATCCGCCCATAAACAGATGACAGAGCGGTACGAAGCTCTCAAATGGCCAGAAAGACGCAGACAAACACAAAACACAATGGAGTGCCGTCCGACTCGTAAACTGAAGAGGGAGCGGAACGAGCACTAACGGAACAGACACACAAAGACTGTACTCACGAACACAATCAGACAATGCCAGGTGAAGGTGATAGAGGCAGGAACCATGAGAGGTCGGAAACAGAACCAGCAGTAGAGCGCGGGCAAGTCACCGCGCCCCTCGGGGAAGGGAAAGGGAATACCAGGGAAAAGTGGTTTAGACAGCAAGATGCCACAAATCTACCGTCAACCAAATGGTCAGGGAACAAGGTCAGGCAGGGAATCAGAAACCTAAACTCCAGTAGCTTCACAAAAGCACGAAGAGCAGAACGCTGAGTAAAGGCGCGTGGTCACGATTCAATCAGTAAGCCAAGCGGGGATTCACGGGACAGACGTCCTTTTCAGTTCGTCAGGGATCGTATACAAATTACAAAACAAGGCACAACAGAACACACAGAGCTCTATTAGGGGCTGTATAGAAACATGCAATTCTTTATAAAATGGAACAAAATGCTGAACACTCGTCATAAAGGGTCAGTGAATCCGACCACCCCTGACAGTGGAGGCCTGAGCTTTGGTGCAAATGGCGCTCGGGTCTGGGGCTTCTCGTACCCCAATGCACAACTGCGAGTTACCTCGGGAGTCAATGCAGTTAGCAAAATGCAGGATGTCCAGGAGTTCTGGTCCCACATCTCTCGTGTACGCGACTGGTCTCAGCTTTGCTGTGGACGTAGAGCAGCGTCAGAGATGTCTGTAAGTCCGTGTCCTGTGTCGCAGAGACTTCGGGATCCGGCGGGAGCCACAAAATAGCAGACCGACAAAGTTGTGGTTAGTGCCTGTTTGAACAGGGTGGTCACTCCTTGACCACAAGGGAGATGTCTTCCGTCTTCCAGTCTAAATGGAATGTCGAAGGTCCAGGATTTCTGTTTCAGAGTTTCGTCCAGGGTAATCTAAAGTCCTAGTGACTGGGCTCCTATACTTATAGGAAGTTTAGGGGCTGGACTACCCTTAAGGTCCCTACTATGGATGGACCTGGGAAGGGGGTGGTTACACCCCTTTCCCTTTGTCCAGTTTTGAGCCAGAGCTGGGGCAGAGTGCCCCAGCAACAGGTTTGATCTGGGAAATGCATGGAGCACCTAGTGTGCCCCAGGCAGTGTCTGGAAAGCATTCACTGAATGCAGCCCTCCCTGCCCCAATACACAAAACCCTGTCTGGGGTGGTGCCAGCAACTCCCTGGACAGGAAACCTATTGTCCAGGCCTCCCCTGCCGGAGTTTCGTCCAGCAACAGGAGGTCAGACTCGTGTCTGTGGCAGCAGCATCTAATTTTGGGATGCTGCGGTTCGGTTTAACTTTAACCGGGTGTAACGGGGTGGGCTTGCCGACTCACCATGATGATGCTGTGCGAACCGACAGGACCTTGAGGGACCTCACAATCACTCCATCACCCTCTTGTCATTTACAGCAGGCGGACTACCGAGGGACCGACTACGAGGTAGACACACACATGGAGGATGAGTGTGTATGGCCCTTTAATGAAAGAGCTGAGGACGAGTGGGAGGGATTACAGGACGACGTGCTGACGTCAAATACGGCAGAGCCGGAAGACACAGTGTGTTTGTACACCCGGAGGGAGAAGAACGTGGAAGATCGGAAGGAGGAAGAGAGCGAACGGAGAACTACGGAGGAGAAGCCCAGAAGATCGGAGGAAGGAGGAGAGTCCCCGGAGACGGAGGAAACGCCTAGAGGCCAACGTTCCCACGAGCTGCCCAGCCACTCACCCGGGGGAGGTGTGTGGCTACTCCAGGTGCGTTTGAAGATCAGGGGTTGTGTGGGACGGAAGGGCGATGCCAGTGTAACATAGTGGTATTCCCTTGTCCCGGTTCCCTTTTACCTGAGCACTACCAGTCCCAGCACTTGCACTTGTACATAGGAATCAAGTCACAGGTTGTTGTGCCTCCTCACTCCCTTTCCCTATCACGATTACATGTGAGACATCGATCTCACCAGTTGCTTTCTTTTGTATGGTTTATGGTCCCGAGTCTCCAAAGCAAAGACGGACGCAGAGGACCGAAAACCCCGACGGAGCCCGGACGGCTATCGGAGGATTGATCAAGACAAGCCCAGGAATCGGAGGTCCTCCCGGAGTCGATCCCCAAGAAGGCCCCTTCCTGTCAGAAAGACTTGTTCGGATTTCCTTTTGGCATCAATAAAGCCTACAGTAACAAAAACCCGTCTGTTGCCCTTCACTCCTGTAACGCTTCTGCCTGAACCCGCTACAGTGGTGGAGAATGCGGGCATAGGCGCCATCTGTACCCGAAGATGGAGACCGTCATTGAGCAACTGGCGAAGGGCCAAGAACGGTTGGAGTGGGTTGCAGAACAACAGTTGAGTTCGGCCCAAGCAGACCGTGATTTATTGAAGGAAGCATTAGCAGCCAGAGCCCAACAACCTTGGGTGGAGACCACCCCCCTGGGGAGCGGAGGGAAACGCCCCATACCCCATGGTTCCGCCGTGATATCACTGCATAAATACCAACCGGGGGAGGACCCAGACTCCTTCCTACTAAACTTTGAACGTGCAGCCAGAGCGTGTGGATGGCCCATAGGCAAGTGGCCATTTTTCCTAGCCCCACTCCTGGTGGGGGAAGCACAAGCGGCCTACCAGGTCGCGAATCCCACAGGTGTCACTCCTTACGCCGAAGTTAAAAGGATCATATTGGACCATCTCGGTCTGGACGCTGAGGCCTATAGATTGAGGTTCCGTAAGGAAAGGGGGGCCCCCGGAGAGAACCCCAAAACGCTTTTTGTCCGTTTGAAAATGGCCGCTGATAAATGGTTAACTCCCTCCAGTAGCACCAAGGAAGAAATAATGGACCGCATCTACTTGGAGCAGTACCTAGAGGCCCTCCCCTACCCCACGCAAAGATGGCTCCGTCAGCACCACAATTTAACGACCACCCAGGCTATTGACAAGGCCGCTACTTTTGCCCAGGCTCAACCGCGAACGCCGGGGTGGGACCCCGAAAAGACACACAAACCTGCACCCAAACCTGAGAAAAGGACATTACGTCCATTGGATCTCCCTAGGCACCGACCCTGGAGACCTGAGAATCCCGGAGCTGCGGGACCGCAGTGTTTCGACTGCGGCAACTGGGGACACATCGCCCGTCATTGTCCCAAAAGAAGACCCCTAGAAGAACCCATGGAGGTGGGATACCTCCCCAAGTCTGTCCTCTTCACGGCGGAGATGGGGGGCTCCTACAGAGTAAGTGTCGGGGTAAACGGGAACACTGTTCTAGCCTTACTGGATTCAGGGTGTAGGCAGTCTGTAATACAGAGCAAACATGTAGCCCTTTCCCAATACTTACCAAAGCAAATGGTCAACATCAGATGTGTGCATGATGATGTGCGCCCTTATCCCCTGGCGACTTTGCCCATTCAGCTTAGGACAGGAGAGACCCAGACGGTGAGGGTGGGGTCCTGTCTTCGCTACCCGAAGAACTAATTATTGGAACAGATAACCCTAGGTTCTTGTCTATGTTCAAAAGAAGTGTAGAACAGATAGGGGGACGAACACACATACCAGCACCTCCCCGAGGCCCATGCTCTGCTATGCTGTCACCGGATCCCTGGGTGTTAGATAGGTGCTTTCGTTTTGCCCAGGCCAATGACCATACTCTTTTCAGTGCCTGGGAACAAGCCCATCAAGTACAAGGATATAACCCGGACAGATATCCCCGGTTCTTGATTCAACAGGAGCTCCTATACAGACAAGGAAGCTCTGAGGAGGAAGCCCAGCTGTTGGTTCCAGTATCCTTCCGTAACCAAGTATTGTTTTTTGCTCATAGCCACCTAATAGCCGGGCATATTGGAACGGAGAAGACCACACAGAGCATCCTCCGACATTTCTACTGGCCGGGTATATACAAAGACACGTCCGTGTATTGTAAGGAATGTGGTATTTGTCAGAGGTAAAATATGACCAAACCCCCAGCCGTCCCCTTACAACCTCTACCCATCATCGGGAAACCCTTCGAGAGAGTGGGGATGGACCTCATTGGACGACTGCCCAAGACCCGTAAAGGTTTTCAACATGTTCTAGTGGTGGTGGATTACGCCACCCGTTTTCCGGAGGCCTTTCCCTTAACGTCGGCCACCTCCAAACAAGTCGCGGATCGGATGATCGAGTTGTTCAGCCGGGTGGGGTTCCCAAAAAAAATCCTCACCGACCAGGGAACGCCCTTCGTCTCCAGACTCATGAAAGAGGTGTGTAGAAACCTGGACATTCATCAAATAGGCACTGCAGTGTACCATCCACAGACGGATGGCCTCGTGAAACGCTATAACCGTACTCTCAAAACGACACTCCGAAAGATGTTGGAGGTTAGTGGGTCTAAATGGGACCAAATCTAGCCCCTATCCCTATACATGATTAGGGGACAACGCCAAAGCAGTTTGGGTGTGTCGTCATTTGAATTACTATACGGTAGACAGCCACGCTCCCTGCTGGAGATGACCAAAGATGCGTGGGAAAACGAAATACCCGAAGAGACGGCTCATACCCTGGAATATGCACAGAATCTGAAATCCCGGCTGGGTAAGCTCCGAGACCTGGCCTACACCCATCGCGAAGCCAACCAGAAGAGACAGAAGACAACCTATGACAAAGGCAAGAAGTGGAGACAACTGGAAATAAATGACTGGGCGCTGATCCTTCTCCCCTCTTCGACCCAGAAGTTCAAGGCTGAATGGGTGGGACCACATAAAGTTCTCGAAACCATCAGACGGACGAGCTATCGTCTACAGGTAGGGCCCAACAAAACACAAGTGTACCATATTAATCTACTAATGAAATGGTTGGGTCCCCTTCCCACGGGAGTGCATGTAGCCACTCCTGTGACAGCCACGTCCACCCGAGAGCAGTTAGTGATCAACGATGAGTTGACCCACCAGCAGAAAAAGGAACTACAGGACCTGTTACTTCGACATGACAACCTGTTTTCCAACATCCCCGGAAGAACCACTTTCGCTGAGCATTGTATTGACACAGTCCCAGGAAAAATCGTCAAAATCCGGCCATATCGAGTACCAGCCTCCCGACGTATGGCCATAAAGAAAGAAGTGGAGGACATGATGGAATTGGGCGTTATTCGCCCATCCAAGAGCAATTGGTCCAGCCCCATTGTCATGATTCCTAAGCCGGACGGATCACAACGCTTTTGTATGGATTTTAGGGCGCTAAACGACATCTCGACATTCGACGCGTATCCAATTCCTCGAGTGGATGAGTTAATCGAGCGTCTATGGGATGCCCAATTCATTACAGTGCTGGACCTCACAAAGGGGTTCTGGCAGGTGCCCCTCAGGGAGGAAGACCGACGAAAAAACGCGTTTAGCACCAATGAGGGGCATTATGAGTTCACCGTCCTTCTCAGTCACCTACAAGAGGTGTTCGACGCCCTGGAGAAAGCCGGTTTGAAGATCAATTCAAAAAAATCAAAGGTGGCCTATCAGAAGGTGAAATATCTGGGATACGTACTAGGTCATGGGCTTATAGAACCCCAGATAGAGAAAACAAGAGCTATAGCAGACACTCCATTTCCAGTAAATAGAAAAGAAGTCCGGGCGTTCCTGGGGCTGGTGGGATACTATCAACGCTTCTTTCCACACTTCTCACACATAGCCGCCCCCCTCTCTGATGCCCTGAACCTGCCGGTGAAGTCCTCCTCTCCCATAGCACCCACCGAAGCCAGACAAGCAGCCCTTCAACACCTCAAAGAAGTCATCACGTCCACCCCCATCCTTACCTCCCCTGACTTCTCCAAACCCTTTATACTGAACACAGACGCCTCGGACTATGGCATTGGGGCTGTCCTTTCGCAAGAAGGAGCTGACGGGCTAGAGCACCCGATCTTATACGTCAGCCGTAAGTTATTCCCCAGGGAACTTAAGTACGCCACAATAGAAAAGGAATGTCTGACCGTTAAATGGGCCGTGGGCAAATTCGCCTACTACCTAGAAGGACACCAGTTTACCCTGTACACTGACCATGCCCCCCTACTCTGCATGGCTAGGAATAAATCTAACAACGCCAGGGTCATGAGGTGGTTCCTATCCTTGCAACCATACACGTTCACGGTGAAGCATAGGAAGGGATCCGAGAATGTGGGAGCCGACTTTCTATCGAGACATCCACTCACCAAACGTGAGCGTCCTAAAGGGGAGGTGTGTAACGGGGTGGGCTTGCCGACTCACCCCGATAACCATGATGATGCTGTGCGAACCGACAGGACCTTGAGGGACCTCACAATCACTCCATCACCCTCTTGTCATTTACAGCAGGCGGACTACTGAGGGACCGACTACGAGGTAGACACACACATGGAGGATGAGTGTGTATGGCCCTTTAATGAAAGAGCGGAGGACGAGTGGGCGGGATTACAGGACGACGTGCTGACGTCAAATACGGCAGAGCCGGAAGACACAGTGTGTTTGTACACCCGGAGGGAGAAGAGCGTGGAAGATCAGAAGGAGAAAGAGAGCGAACGGAGAACTACGGAGGAGAAGCCCAGAAGATCGGAGGAAGGAGGAGAGTCCCCGGAGACGGAGGAAACGCCTGGAGGCCAACATTCCCATGAGCCGCCCAGCCACTCACCCGAGGGAGGTGTGTGGGTACTCCAGGTGCGTGAGAAGATCAGGGGTTGGGTGGGACGGAAGGGCGGTGCCAGTGTAACATAGTGGTATTCCCTTGTCCCGGTTCCCTTTTACCCGAGCACTACCGGTCCCAGCACTTGCACTTGTACATAGGAATCAAGTCACGGATGGTTGTGCCTCCTCACTCCCTTCCCCTATCACGGTTACATGTGAGACATCGATCTCACCAGTTGCTGTCTTTTGTTTTGTTTATGGTCCCGAGTCTCTAAAGCAAAGACGGACGCAGGGGACCGAAAACCCCGACGGAGCCCGGACGGCTATCGGAGGATTGATCAAGACAAGCCCAGGAATCGGAGGTCCTCCCGGAGTCGATCCCCAAGGAGGCCCCTCCCTGTCAGAAAGACTTGTTCGGATTTCCTTTTGGCATCAATAAAGCCTACAGTAACAAAAACCCGTCTGTTGCCCTTCACTCCTGTAACGCTTCCGCCTGAACCAGCTACACCGGGTAAACCAGTAACTACATGTCTTCTCCCTCTAGAAGGGTGGAATGCTACCACCGCGCCAGGACTGGCAAAGGGGTAGTATTCCAAAGTGTTTGACACCTTACACGACATGTTTTGATAAAGCCAAACCAAAGTCAGCATTAACCGCAAGGATTGTAAAGCACTTAAGAGTATATGGTATGGCTATATAATAGAACAGCTATAAGGAGAAGGTTCCGAAAGCTGCAGAGGAGCTCAGGTCATGCTAGGGCACCCTCTCACATAAAACCCGACACTCTAACTCCAGGATTGTCGAGGTCTGCCTTAGGAGTGGCTTATAGGGGTATACGTGTATATATAGGTATATAGATATAGGTATACTATAACTAAGTAAGGGGTGATTACACCACCTTACCCAGGCTGTGTGCACAGACCTGTGGTGTCAGATTGGGAGGCAAACCAGGGGTGGCACAATACATGCTGCAGCCCCTGGGAGGCCTAGGGTGCACCTATGCCCTGGGTACCTAGTGTACACTATACAGGGGCTCACAAGGGTGACCCAGTAACCAATCTGCTATGTACCTAAAGTACATGGTATCAATTTAGAGAGAGAACAGCTGGGCTGTGGGCCTGATTAACAGGTCCACAGCCACACTAAAGTCGAAAAACCAGAGAATCACAGCAAAAAGTGGGGGTAACCATAGGAAGCAGACCATACTCTCCTACAGTGGACCATAGACTATATTGGACTTTGGAGCATTATTTAAGAATTGAAACGGGATACTACTATCAAATATTCTCAATTTCTGGAAAAATATTGAAAAATAGCCCTGGGCAGATTTCAAGGATTCTGCTTTGTGGAAATCCGACAAATTACAAAAACAGTCAGCCGCGATACGCCAGGTTCTGCAAGCGGGGGAGTGCATTAGGTCATGCCGTTCATGCTGATTTTCAGCGTAGGTTTTTTCCCTGCACTGGAAAATCAGAAAGAACGACACCATGAACAGCGCAAGAGGGCACTGCTTCTTTCTCCCGCTCAAGTAGTTGTTCTACGCGAGCGGCAGCTTTCTCAACGTGAACGGACGGTTTCTCTACACAAGCGGTAGCCATCATCCGGAGTAGGATTTTACCCGCTCATGCTCGCCAACTTAACGTTGGTGAGTGCAAGCGGAAAAAAACCTCTGCAAGTGAGCGGAATTTCATGCCCAGGCCTAGTGAAAAATACCAGTCAAGACATTGGCTAAATATTATTGAATAGGCAAATCAACACTGAAAGACTTACAGGTCAATGTGATCAAGAATAATATGCACATTAGCAGCTCTATATCAGATTTTCCTTGCCAGAGAAATTCTCCTCGATTCTAGTGGTGTTGGCTTTTTGGTAGGTTTATGACAATAAACACACCTGGTTAATTCTCCAAGGAATGGCAGGATACGTTCTTAAACGTTCACTGTGTACACAAATGGTGTCCAAATGCTTCCTACTTTTGAAGTGAGGGTCGTCTTGTCTGCACAGCCTTGAGTGAGAATCAATCAATCAATCAATCAAGAACATTTATAGAGCGCGCTACTCACCCGTGAGGGTCTCAAGGCGCTGAAATGCATTCCTTCCTATACTTTAACACAAATTTGCAAGTTTTTTCTGGCTTGCTACTATAGTAATTTGGTTTCGACTCCTTTGATCCGAGTAGTCAGACTGAAACTAGCATAATTTGTTTGGACCGCTTTATACTTAACTTACATCCCTGAGGGTTTTTTGCTGCCAATGATAGCAATATAATTCCTATATTAAAGTCATAGAAGGCCAAAAATCTTTGTTCCGCTCTTATCCTTTAAGCTCATATAGGTCTGCAATATTTTTAAGCACCAAACCAACTGTCAAATGTCAGTTTTCTTTAAAATAAGGTGTGGATGACCCCCATGATTTCTTAAACAAAGCAGTTGCAGAAACTGCAATATTCAGACATGTTTCTAAGAAAAAACAAACGATGTCACAAAAACATCCCATTTAGAATACTAACAATTTTCCGCCAATGCAGAAGGACAAATAACAAGCATTAAAAATGCAATAGGTCTCGCAGTGACATTATTTAGAGCTATTGATATTTGTAAATGACATTGTTTTTTGTGTGTTGTTTTTATTTTGTAAAACATAATGAAAATGAATTGTAATTTTAAATAAAAGTAAAAAGATAGGACTAAATGGCCTAATATGATATATAAAGACTTATTGTGTCTAACTGTAAACTACATGCGTTTGGTAGAGGGCAACATATATTGTATATGTTTGTGAGTAAGATGTGTTGTACTGATAGAGTATTTAGATTAGAATGAAGGGGAAGATATGCAGATAAAAGGTAAGGGAAGTAGGGTAGTATTGTAAATGGCTAGGCCTTTTATTTTGGGTTTTGTTTTACATATGTAAATAAAACGCATATACATTTAAAATGCCAATAGCTCAAACTTGCGTAACTGCGAGGCCTATTGCATTACAAATGCTTGTTTAACATAGAGGGTAAGCAAGCACCAAACTGCGTGACACGCTAGGTATAGGAACACATGGAGAAAAATATTGCCTTTAAGCAGGAAATGGTATAGTCCAAGGGCTTTGTAAGAAATGCTAATTACTACTACTCCTCCACCACCTACTATTCCTACTCCACCACCTACTACTCTTACTACACCACCTACTACTCCGACTACTACTCTACCACCTACCACCTACTACTCCACCACCACCTACTCCTACTCCACCACCTACTCCTACTCCACCCCCTACTACTCCTGCTTCACCACATACTAGTCCTACTACTCCACCTACTACTCCTACTCCACCACCTACTATTCCTACTCCACCACCTACTACTCTTACTACACCACCTACTACTACTCTTACTCCTCCACCACCTACTACTCATACTCCACCACCTACTACTCCGACTACTACTCTACCACCTACTACTCCTACTCCACCCACTACTCCAACTACTACTCTACCACCTACCACCTACTACTCCACCACCACCTACTCCTACTCCACCACCTACTCCTACTCCACCCCCTACTACTCCTGCTTCACCACATACTAGTCCTACTACACCGTCTACTACCACTACTCCTACTACACCTACTCCACAACCTACTACTCCTACTCCACCACCTACTACTCCTACTCCACCACCTACTACTCCTACTCCACCACCTACTACTACTTCACCACCACCTACTACTTCACCACCAAGAACTACTCCTACTACTTCACCACCACTTACTACTCCTACTACTTCACCACCACCTACTACTACTACTACTACTACTACTCCTACTACACCTAGTAATACTCCACCTACTACTACTCCACCTACTACTACTCCACCACCTACTAGTACTCCTACTTCACCACCTACTACTCCTACTCCACCACCTACTACTACTCCGCCTCCACCACCTACTACTCCTCCTCCTCTACCACCAACTCCTACTCCACCACCTACTCCTCCTACTCCACCACCTACTACTCCAACACCTACAACTACTCCTACTCCACCACCTACTATTCCTACTTCACCTACAACTACTACTCCTACTACTCCATCTCCACCACCTCTACAACTCCTACTCCACCAACTACTACTCCACCATCTACTACTCCTAGTCCACCACCTGCTACTACTCCACCACCTACTACTCATACTCCACCACCTACTATTACTCCGCCTCCTACTACTCCACCACCTACTCCTACTACTCCTCCTACTTCACCACCTACTAATCCTCCTACTCCACCACCTACTACTCCTTCTACTCCACCACCTACTACTCCTACTCCACCACCTACTACTCCTACTCCACCACCTACTCCTCCTACTCCACCACCTACTCCTCCTACTCCACCACTTGCTACTCCTCCTACACCACCTGCTACTCCACCACCTGCTACTCCTACTCCACCACCTGCTACTCCACCACCTACTACTACTCCACCACCTACTACTCATACTCAACCACCTACTGCTAGTACTACTATTACTCCACCACCTACTACTACTCCACCAACCACCTACTACTCCTCCTACACCACATAGTACTCCTCCTACTCCACCTACTACTCCTCCTCCACCTACTCCTACTACTCCACCACCCACTACTACTGCTACTACTCCACCACCTACTACTCCTACTCTACCAACTACTACTCCACCTATTATTACTACTCCTACTCCAACTACTGCAAATACTCCACCACCTACTACTACTACTCCACCACCTACTACTCTACCACCTACTACTACTCTTAGTACTCCTACTCCACCATCCACTACTCCTACTCCACCACCTACTACTACTCCTACTCCACCGTCTACTACTACTCCTACTCGACCACCTACTACTACTCCTACACCACCTACTACTACTCCTACACCACCTACTACTACTTCTACACCACCTACTACTACTCCCACACCACCTCCTACTACTCCCACTCCACCTTCTACTACTCCCACTCCACCTCCTACTACTTCTACTCCACCTCCTAATACTCCTACTACTACTCCCACTCCACCTACTACTCCTACTCCACCTACTACTCCTACTCCACCTCCTCCATCACCTACTAATACTACTCCACCACCTACTACTACTACACCACCTACTACTCCTACTCCACCACCTACTACTATTACTCCTACTCCACCACCTACTACTCCTACACCGCCTACTACTCCTACACCACCTACTACTACTATTCCTACTACTACTTCACCACCTACTCCTCCTACTCCTCTTATTCCTTACTCCTACTACACCTACTCCACCACCTACTACTACTCCACCACCTACTACTACTACTCCTACTCCACCACCTACTACTACTCCTACTCCACCACCTACTACTCCTACTACTACTCCACCACCTACTACTCCTACTATATCACCACCACCTACTACTCAAACTACTTCACCACCACCACCACCTACTACTCCTACTACTACTTCTCCTATTCAACCTACTACTACTCCACCTACTACACCTAGTAATACTCCACCTACTACTACTACTCCACCTACTACTACTCCACAAAGTACTACTACTACTCCACCTATTACTACTACTCTACTCCACCACCCACTACTCCTACTCCACCACATACTACTACTCCTACTCCACCACCTACTACTCCAACACCTATTCCACCAACCACCTACTACTCCTCCTACACCACATAGTACTCCTCCTACTCCACCTACTACTCCTCCTCCTCCACCTACTCCTACTACTCCACCACCCACTACTACTGCTACTACTCCACCACCTACTACTCCTACTACACCTACTCCAGCATCTACCTACTACTCCAGCACCTACTACTACTCCAGCACCTACTACTACTACTACTGCTACTCCTACTCCACCACCTTCTATTACTACTACTACTTCTCCACCACCTACTACTACTACTCCACAACCTACTACTACTCCTCCTACTATATCTAGGTCTACTACTCCACCACCTCCTACTCCACCACCTACTACTATTACTACTCTTATTTCACCACCTACTACTCCTACTACTCCACCATCTACTCCCACTCCACCTACTACTACTCCACCACCTACTACTACTACTCCTACTCCACCACCTACTACTACTACATCAACCTACTACTCCTACTCTACCAACTACTACTCCACCTATTATTACTACTCCTACTCCAACTACTGCAAATACTCCACCACCTACTACTACTACTCCACCACCTACTACTCCACCACCTACTACTACTCTTAGTACTCCTACTCCACCATCCACTACTCCTACTCCACCACCTACTACTACTCCTACTCCACCGCCTACTACTACTCCTACTCCACTGCCTACTACTACTCCTACACCACCTACTACTACTCCTACACCACCTACTACTACTCCTACACCACCTCCTACTACTCCCACTCCACCTTCTACTACTCCCACTCCACCTCCTACTACTTCTACTCCACCTCCTAATACTCCTACTACTACTCCTACTGCTCCCACTCCACCTACTACTCCTACTCCACCTCCTACTACTCCTTCTCCTCCATCACCTACTCCTACTACTCCACCACCTAATACTACTACACCACCTACTACTCCTACTCCACCTACTACTATTATTACTCCTACTCCACCACCTACTACTCCTACACCACCTACTACTACTATTCCTACTACTTCACCACCTACTCCTCCTACTCCTCTTATTCCTTACTCCTACTACACCTACTCCACCACCTACTACTACTCCACCACCTACTACTACTCCACCACCTACTCCTACTCCACCACCTACTACTCCTACTCCACCACCTACTACTCCTACTCCACCACCTACTACTCCTACTACTACTCCACCACCTACTACTCCTACTATATCACCACCACCTACTACTCCTACTACTTCTCCTATTCAACCTACTACTACTCCACCTACTCCACCTAGTAATACTCCACCTACTACTACTACTCCACCTACTACTACTCCACCAAGTACTACTACTACTCCACCTATTACTACTACTCTACCAACTGCAAATACCCCACCACCTACTAATCCACCACCTACTACTACTCTTAGTACTCCTACTCCACCACCCACTACTCCTACTCCACCACCCACTACTCCACCACCTACTACTACTCCTACTCCACCACCTACTACTCCAACACCTACTACTACTCCTACTCCACCACCTACTATTCCTACTTCACCTACAACTACCACTCCTACTACTCCATCCCCACCACTTCTACTACTCCTACTCCACCATCTACTACTCCTAGTCCACCACCTGCTACTACTCCACCACCTACTACTCATACTCCACCACCTACTAATACTCCTCCTACTACTACTCCACCACCTACTACTCCTTCTACTCCACCACCTACTACTCCTTCTACTCCACCACCTACTACTCCTACTCCACCACCTACTACTCCACCACCTACTGCTGCTACTACTACTATTACTCCACCACCTACTACTACTACTCCACCACCTACTACTCCTATACGACCTACTCCTACTACTCCACCACCCACTACTACTGCTACTACTCCACCACCTACTACTCCTACTACACCTACTACCCCTACTCCAGCATCTACCTACTACTCCAGCACCTACTACTACTCCAGCACCTGCTACTACTACTGCTACTCTACCACCTTCTAATACTACTACTACTCCACCACCTACTACTACTACTTCACAATCTACTACTACTACTCCTACTACAACTACTCCACCACCTACTACTATTACTACTCCTACTACTCTTATTCCACCACCTACTACTCCTACTACCCCACCTACTCCCACTCCACCACCTACTACTACTCCACCACCTACTACTACTACATCAACTACTACTCCTACATCAACTACTACTCCTACACCTCCTACTCCACCGCCTACTACTCCTACTCTACCAACTACTACTACTCCACCTATTACTACTACTCCTACTCCACCTACTGCAAATACTCCACCACCTACTACTACTACTCCACCACCTACTGCTACTCTTAGTACTCCTACTCCACCACCCACTACTCCTACTCCACCACCTACTACTACTACTCCACCACCTACTACTACTCCTACTCCACCACCTACTACTACTCCTACACCACCTACTACTCCTACTCCACGACCTACTACTCCCACTCCACCTCCTACTACTTCTACTCCACCTCCTACTACTCCTACTACTACTACTCCAACTACTACTCCTACTCCACCACCCACTACTCCTACTCCACCACCCACTACTACTCCTACTCCACCACCTACTACTACTCCTACTCCACCACCTACTACTACTCCTACACCATCTACTACTACTACTACACTACATCCTACTACTCCCACTCCACCTCCTACTACTTCTACTCCACCTCCTACTACTCCTACTACTACTCCCACTCCACCTACTACTCCTACTCCACCTCCTACTACTCCTTCTCCTAATCCATCACCTACTACTACTACTACTACTACACCTACTACTCCTACTCCACCACCTAATACTATTATTACTCCTACTCCACCGCCTACTACTCCTACTCCACCACCTACTACTCCTACACCACCTACTACTCCTCCACCACCTACTCCTACCCCTCCTACTCCTCTTATTCCTTATTCCTACTACACCTACTCCACCACCTACTACTACTCCACCACCTACTACTCCACCTCCTACTACTACTCCATCACCTACTACTACTACTACTCCACCACCTACTACTCCTACTCCACCACCTACTACTCCACCACCTACTACTCCTACTACTACTCCACCACCTACTACTCCTACTACTTCACCACCACCTATTACTCCTACCACTTCACCCCCACCTACTACTCCTACTACTTCTCCTACTCCACCTACTACTACTCCACCTACTACACCTAGTAATACTCCACCTACTACTCCACCTACTAATACTACTCCACCTACTACTACTCCACCAACTATTACTACTCCGCCTATTACTACTACTCCCCCTACTGCAAATACTCCACCACTACTACTACTTAGTACTCCTACTCCACCACCCACTACTCCTACTCCACCTCCTACTACTACTCCTACTCCTACTCCACCACCTACTACTACTCCTACTCCACCACCTACTACTCCTACTCCATCACCTACTACTCCTACTCCATCACCTACTACTACTCCTACTCCACCTACTACTACTACTACTCCTACTCCACCACCTACTACTACTACATCAACTACTACTCCTACTCCCACTACGCCTACACCACCTACTACTCCTACTCCACCACCTACTACTCCTAATCTACCAACTACTACTATTCCACCGATTACTACTACTCCTACTCCACCTACTGCAAATACTCCACCACCTACTACTACTACTCCACCACCTACTGCTACTCTTAGTACTCCTACTCCACCACCCACTACTCCTACTCCACCACCTACTACTACTACTCCACCACCTACTACTCCTACTCCACCACCTACTACTACTCCTACACCACCTACTACTACTCCTACACCACCTACTACTCCCACTCCACCTCCTACTACTTCTACTCCACCTCCTACTACTCCTACTACTACTCCTACTACTCCAACTACTACTCCTACTCCACCACCCACTACTCCTACTCCACCACCCACTACTACTCCTACTCCACCACCTACTACTACTCCTACTCCACCACCTACTACTACTCCTACACCACATCCTACTACTCCCACTCCACCTCCTACTACTTCTACTCCACCTCCTACTACTCCTACTACTACTCCCACTCCACCTACTACTCCTACTCCACCTCCTACTACTCCTTCTCCTAATCCATCACCTACTACTACTACTCCACCACCTACTACTCCTACTCCACCACCTACTATTATTACTCCTACTCCACTGCCTACTACTCCTCCACCTACTACTCCTACACCACCTACTACTCCTCCACCACCTACTTCTACCCCTCCTACTCCTCTTATTCCTTACTCCTACTACACCTACTCCACCACCTACTACTACTCCACCACCTACTACTCCACCTCCTCCTACTACTACTCCACAACCTACTACTACTACTACTCCACCACCTACTACTCCTACCCCACCACCTACTACTCCTACTCCACCACCTACTACTCCTACTACTACTCCACCACCTATTACTCCTACCACTTCACCACCACCTACTACTCCTACTACTTCTACTCCACCTACTACTACTCCACCTACTACACCTAGTAATACTCCACCTACTACTCCACCTACTAATACTACTCCACCTACTACTACTCCACCAACTATTACTACTCCACCTATTACTACTACTCCGCCTATTACTACTACTCCACCTATTACTACTACTCCACCCACTGCAAATACTCCACCACCTACTACTACTTAGTACTCCTACTCCACCACCCACTACTTCTACTCCACCTACTACTACTACTCCTACTCCACCACCTACTACTACTACTCCACCACCTACTACTACTCCTACTCCACCACCTACTACTCCTACTCCATCACCTACTACTACTCCTACTCCACCTACTACTACTACTACTACTCCTACTCCTACTCCACCACCTACTACTACTACATCAACTACTACTCCTACTCCCACTACGCCGACACCACCTACTACTCCTACTCCACCACCTACTACTCCTAATCTACCAACTACTACTACTCCACCTATTACTACTACCCCTACTCCACCTACTGCAAATACTCCACCACCTACTACTACTACTCCACCACCTACTGCTACTCTTAGTACTCCTACTCCACCACCCACTACTCCTACTCCACCACCTACTACAACTACTCCACCACCTACTACTACTCCTACTCCACCACCTACTACTACTCCTACACCACCTACTACTCCTACTCCATAACCTACTACTCCCACTCCACCTCCTACTACTTCTACTCCACCTCCTACTACTCCTACTATTACTACTCCCACTCCACCTACTACTCCTACTCCACCTCCTACTACTCCTTCCCCTAATCCATCACCTACTAATACTCCACCACCTACTACACCACCTACTACTCCTACTCCACCACCTACTATTATTACTCCTACTCCACCACCTACTACTCCTACTCCACCACCTACTACTACTACTCCACCACCTACTACTACTACTCCTACTCCACCACCTACTACTACTACTCCACCACCTACTACTACTCCTACTCCACCACCTACTACTCCTACTTGAACACCTACTACTCCTACACCACCTACTACTACTCCACTACCTACTCCTACCCCTCCTACTCTTCTTATTCCTTACTCCTACTACACCTACTCCACCGTCTACTACTTCTCCACCACCTACTACTCCACCTCCTCCTACTACTACTCCAACACCTACTACTACTACTACTCCACCACCTACTACTACTACTACTCCACCACCTACTACTACTCCACCGCCTACTACTCCTACTACTACTCCACCACCTACTACTCCTACTACTTCACCACCACCTATTACTCCTACCACTTCACCACCACCTACTACTACTTCTCCTACTCCACCTACTACTACTCCACCTACTACACCTAGTAATACTCCACCTACTACTCCACCTACTACTACTACTCCACCTACTACTACTCTACCAACTACTACTACTCCACCTATTACTACTACTCCACCTACTGCAAATACTCCACCACCTACTACTAGTTAGTACTCCTACTCCACCACCCACTACTCCTACTCCACCGCCTACTACTACTCCTACTCCACCACCTACTACTACTCATACTCCACCACCTACTACTACTCCTACTCCACCACCTACTACTACTCCTACACCACCTACTACTACTCCTACTCCACCACCTACTACTCCTACTCCACCACCTACTACTCCTACTCCACCACCTACTACTACTACTCCACCACCTACTATTACTACTCCTACTCCACCACCTACTACTACTCCTACACCACCTACTACTCCTACACCACATCCTACTACTCCCACTCCACCTCCTACTACTTCTACTCCACCTCCTACTACTCCTACTATTACTACTCCCACTTCACCTACTACTCCTACTCCACCTCCTACTACTCCTTCCCCTAATCCATCACCTACTACTCCACCACCTACTACACCACCTACTACTCCTACTCCACCACCTACTATTATTACTCCTACTCCACCACCTACTATTATTACTCCTACTCCACCACCTACTACTCCTACTCCACCACCTACTACTACTACTCCACCACCTACTACTACTACTCCACCACCTACTACTCCTACTACTTCACCACCACCTATTACTCCTACCACTTCACCACCACCTACTACTACTTCTCCTACTCCACCTACTACTACTCCACCTACTACACCTAGTAATACTCCACCTACTACTCCACCTACTACTACTACTCCACCTACTACTACTCTACCAACTACTACTACTCCACCTATTACTACTACTCCACCTACTGCAAATACTCCACCACCTACTACTAGTTAGTACTCCTACTCCACCACCCACTACTCCTACTCCACCGCCTACTACTACTCCTACTCCACCACCTACTACTACTCATACTCCACCACCTACTACTCCTACTCCACCACCTACTACTACTCCTACACCACCTACTACTACTCCTACTCCACCACCTACTACTTCTACTCCACCACCTACTTCTACTCCACCTCCTACTACTCCCACTACTACTCCCACTCCACCTACTACTCCTACTCCACCTCCTACTTCTCCTAATCCATCACCTACTACTACTACTCCACCACCTACTACTACTACACCACCTACTACTCCTACTCCACCACCTACTACTACTATTATTACTCCTACTCCACCACCTACTACTCCTACTCCACCACCTACTACTCCTACACCACCTACTACTACTCCACCACCTACTCCTACCCCTCCTACTCCTTACTCCTACTACACCTACTCCACCACCTACTACTCCACCTCCTCCTACTACTACTCCACCACCTACTACTACTCCACCACCTACTACTCCTACTCTACCACCTACTACTCCTACTCCACCACCTACTACTCCTACTACTACTCCACCACCTACTACTCATACTACTTCACCACCACCTATTACTCCTACTACTTCACCACCACCTACTACTCCCACTACTACGTCTCCTACTCCACCTACTACTACTCCACCTACTACACCTAGTAATACTCCACCTACTACTCCACCTACTAATACTACTCCACCAACTACTACTACTCCACCTATTACTACTACTCCACCTACTGCAAATACTCCACCACCTACTACTACTTAGTACTCCTACTTCACCACCCACTACTCCTACTCCACCACCTACTACTGCTCCTACTCCACCACCTACTACTACTACTTCTACTCCACCACCTACTACTACTCCTACTTCACCACCTACTACTACTCTTACTCCACCACCTACTACTCCACCTACTACTCCACCACCTACTACTCCTACTCCACCACCTACTCACCTACTACTCCTCCTACTACTCCCACTCCACCACCTACTACTACCCCTACTCCACCAACTACTACTACTCCATCACCACCTACTACTACTCCCACTCCACCACCTACTACTACTCCCACTCCACCACATACTACTACTCCTACTCCACCACCTACAACTACTCCTACTCCACCACCTACTACTCAAACGCCACCACCTACTACCACTCCTACTTCACCACCTACTACTACTCCCACTCCACCACCTACTACTAATCCCACTCCACCCCCTACTACTACTCCCACTCCACCACTTACTACTACTCCCACTCCACCATCTACTACTACTCCTACTCCACCACGTACTACTACTCCTACTCCACCATGTACTACCACTCCTACTTCACCACCTACTCCTAATCCTACTCCACCACCTTCTACTCCCACTCCACCACCTACTACTTCTACTCCACCTCCTACTTCTCCTACTACTACTCCTTTTACTCCCACTCCACCTTGTACTACTCCTTCTCCTACTCTATCACCTACTACTACTACTCCACCACCTACTACTCCTACTCCACCACCTACTACTCCTACACCACGTACTACTAATCCTACTAGTACTCCACCACCTACTCCTACTCCTCTTATTCCTTACTCCTACTACTCCTACTCCACCACCAACTACTACTCCACCACCTACTCCTCCTCCTACTACTACTACTCCACCACCTACTACTACTACTCCTACTCCACCACCTACTACTCCTACTCCACCACCTACTCCACCACCTACTACTTCACCACCACCTACTACTCCTACTACTTCACCACCACCTACTATTCCTACTACATCACCACCACCTACTACTCCTACTACTTCTCCTACTCCACTTACTACTACTCCACCAACTAATACTCCACCTACTACTCCACCTACTACTACTACTCCACCTTCTACTACTCCATCACCTACTACCACTCCTACTCCGCCACCTACTACTACTACTCCGCCTCCACCACCTACTACTCCTCCTCCTACTATTACTACTCCCACTCCACCTACTACTCCTACTCCACCTCCTACTACTCCTTCCCCTAATCCATCACCTACTACTACTCCACCACCTACTACACCACCTACTACTCCTACTCCACCACCTACTATTATTACTCCTACTCCACCACCTACTACTCCTACTCCACCACCTACTACTCCTACACCACCTACTACTACTCCACCACCTACTCCTACCCCTCCTACTCTTCTTATTCCTTACTCCTACTACACCTACTACACCGTCTACTACTACTCCACCACCTACTACTCCACCTCCTCCTACTACTACTCCACCACCTACTACTACTCCACCACCTACTACTCCACCACCTACTACTCCTACTACTACTCCACCACCTACTACTCCTACTACTTCACCACCACCTATTACTCCTACCACTTCACCACCACCTACTACTACTCCTACTCCACCTACTACTACTCCACCTACTACACCTAGTAATACTCCACCTACTACTACTACTCCACCTACTACTACTCTACCAACTACTACTACTCCACCTATTACTACTACTCCACCTACTGCAAATACTCCACCACCTACTACTAGTTAGTACTCCTACTCCACCACCCACTACTCCTACTCCACCGCCTACTACTACTCCTACTCCACCACCTACTACTACTCATACTCCACCACCTACTACTACTCCTACTCCACCACCTACTACTACTCCTACATCACCTACTACTACTCCTACTCCACCACCTACTACTACTCCTACTCCACCACCTACTACTACTTCTACTCCACCACCTACTACTCCTACTCCACCTCCTACTACTCCCACTACTACTCCCACTCCACCTACTACTCCTACTCCACCTCCTACTTCTCTTTCTCCTAATCCATCACCTACTACTACTACTCCACCACCTACTACTACTACACCACCTACTACTCCTACTCCACCACCTACTACTACTATTATTACTCCTACTCCACCACCTACTACTCCTACTCCACCACCTACTACTCCTACACCACCTACTACTACTCCACCACCTACTCCTACCCCTCCTACTCCTCTTATTCCTTACTCCTACTACACCTACTCCACCACCTACTACTCCACCACCTACTACTCCACCTCCTCCTACTACTACTCCACCACCTACTACTCCACCACCTACTACTCCTACTCTACCACCTACTACTCCTACTCCACCACCTACTACTCCTACTCCACCACCTACTACTCCTACTCCACCACCTACTACTCCTACTACTACTCCACCACCTACTACTCATACTACTTCACCACCACCGATTACTCCTACTACTTCACCACCACCTACTACTCCCACGTCTCCTACTCCACCTACTACACCTAGTAATACTCCACCTACTACTCCACCTACTAATACTACTCCACCAACTACTACTACTCCACCTATTACTACTACTCCACCTACTGCAAATACTCCACCACCTACTACTACTTAGTACTCCTACTTCACCACCCACTACTCCTACTCCACCACCTACTACTCCTACTCCACCACCTACTACTACTCCTACTCCACCACCTACTACTACTCCTACTTCACCACCTACTACTACTCTTACTCCACCACCTACTACTCCACCACCTACTACTCCTACTCCACCACCTACTCACCTACTACTCCTCCTACTACTCCCACTCCACCACCTACTACTACCCCTACTCCACCAACTACTACTACCCCATCACCACCTACTACTACTCCCACTCCACCACCTACTACTACTCCCACTCCACCATATACTCCTACTCCACCACCTACTACTACTCCTACTCCACCACCTACTACTCATACGCCACCACCTACTACCACTCCTACTTCACCACCTACTACTACTCCCACTCCACCACCTACTACTACTCCCACTCCACCCCCTACTACTACTCCCACTCCACCACTTACTACTACTCCCACTCCACCATCTACTACTACTCCTACTCCACCACGTACTACTACTCCTACTCCACCACGTACTACCACTCCTACTTCACCACCTACTCCTAATCCTACTTCACCACCTTCTACTCCCACTCCACCACCTACTACTTCTACTCCACCTCCTACTACTCCTACTACTACTCTTTTTACTCCCACTCCACCTCGTACTACTCCTTCTCCTACTCTATCACCTACTACTACTACTCCACCACCTACTACTCCTACTCCACCACCTACTACTCCTACTCCACCACCTACTACTCCTACACCACGTACTACTAATCCTACTAGTACTCCACCACCTACTCCTACTCCTCTTATTCCTTACTCCTACTACTCCTACTCCACCACCAACTACTACTCCACCACCTACTACTACTACTCCACCACCTACTACTCCTACTCCACCACCTACTACTTCACCACCACCTACTACTCCTACTACTTCACCACCACCTACTATTCCTACTACATCACCACCACCTACTACTCCTACTACTTCTCCTACTCCACTTACTACTACTCCACCTACTACACCTAGTAATACTCCACCTACTACTCCACCTACTACTACTACTCCACCTTCTACTACTCCATCACCTACTACTACTCCTACTCCTCCACCTACTACTCCTACTCCACCACCTACTACTCCACCTACACCACCTACTACTACTCCACCACCTACTACTCCTCCACCACCTACTCCTCCACCACCTATTCCTACTCCTCCACCTACTACTCCTACTCCACCACATACTACTTCTACTACTACCCCTATTCCTACTCCACCACCTACTATTACAACTACTACTACTACTCCACCACCTACTACTCCTACTCCACCACCTACTACTACTCCTACTTTTCCTACTCCACCACCTACTACTACTCCTACTCCACCACCTACTACTGGTGGTGGTGGGTATAGTGGCAGTGGGTAGGGTGGCGATGGGTAGGGGTGGAGGGTGGCGGTGGGTAAGGGTGGTGGGTGGTGGTGGGTAGGGATGGTGGTGGGTATGGTGGTGGGTATGGTGGTGGGGTGGTGTTAGTGGGTGTGGTGGTGGTAGGGGTGGGTGTGGTAGGGATGGGTGTGGTGGTGGTGGGTAGGGTGGTGATGGTGATGCTTAGCGGTGGTGGGTAGGGGTGGCGAGTAGGGTGGTGATGGTGGTGGTGGTGGGTAGGGTAGTGGGTAGCGTGGTGGTGATGGTGGTGGGTAACGTGGTGGTGGGTAGGGTGGTGGGTGCATACATGCGTTACATGAGGACACATTAATTTTTGTTAGGCACGGGGTGTTTAAGTGATTTGCCCAGATTCACAGGCAGCGTCGGCTCGAGGCAGCGCATGCGCACCATCTAGAGTCAAGACCTAAAAAAGAGTTAAAAATGGCACAAATTATGTATTTTTTGCGGGAAATTATCATGGGAAACTCGTTTTATTTTCCAGCCAGGAGACCCAATTATTACACCCAAGCCCCAAACAATTCTGACATGGGGTGAGCTAATGCTATATTACAAACACCCATGTATGAAATACAGAATTTTGCGTTTCCCTGCTCCTGTGTGATGTCTGTGTCAGTATTTGAATTCTGGGACTTGTACATATCCCAGAATACAAAGAAAACACTTGGACTGGGTTAACATTTGACAGGGATGGCGCGTTGCGTTAAATATCACCATATATAGCGTTAATAAATAAATAGCTAAGAAATATATTTTCACGGTAAATAAATGGAAGTGTCTTATGATGAGGTAAACATATAAATCCCGTCGTGTAGCCCAGAGAAGGGGACGTTTATTACTTAATTTTCTGCTAATTCCGACCTGTACAATGCAACCAAATTGTCGGGAATGGAGGTGACTTAAAACCAGTTGAAATATATATTGCCTATATTAGAATGATGATGCGTACCCTTGGTTTTGCCAATACATTAAAAAACAATATAACATCGTTATAGGGGAAAAAATGCATTTGCGCCGGGCCCCCAACTCCTTAAGCTGTGCCCGATAGGCAGAGAAGGGTGTAGCGGGCGGCTGAAGAGATGTTTGCAAACAGAAATGAAGAGAGTAGATACAGATGGGGCCTTTTGGAAAGGGGTGGGGGGGCGCCCATGCCTTACCGCGCCCTGCTACTTCCCCCCCAGGCCTTTCATTCCAGGCTTTCATCAGTCACACCCCTGCTCTCCTCCTCAGCCCCCCACGTCTCCTCATCTGCCCATCTTTCAGTCAATTCTCGGAACGCCTTCACCCCCTCCACTCCCCCTTTCTTCACTTCTGTCTTTCCCTTCTGGGTCCTCCCTTTCAGATACATGCCAACATTTTAGGACAGGGAAGTGGGAGATTGTGAAATGGAAATAGGGAGAATGTAATTCCCCATTGACTTCTATTGAACAAGATGCAATTTCAGGCGGGAGATAGTTAAAAGGAAGCCATTTGGGCTCGAAAAATCTGGAGTCTACCGGCGGAATCGGGTCTATTGGCACGTCTGCTTTCATCCCTTCACTTGTGCACCCCCACAGCACCTCTGCCCCCATCTCTCATCATCCCCACCCCTCAGTCTCAATCATTTCCCTTCAGCCACTGCCGCTTACTTCTCGTTTCTGGGTTGAGTCTGAAGCTGAATACTTGAATACTTTGAATCCAAGCAGGGTCGGCTCAGCCCCTCATCCTTTCGGTGTCGATACAGCGGGCCTTCCGTTGGGTAGCTGTACCCTCCCCCTCCTGTTTCCAATGCTTTCGACGGTTACACGCTAGTGGAAGTGCGTGCATCATGGAGTGACCCTCGTACACGCGCTTCGCCCTCCCCAGACCCTCCTTTACTCATCTTTTCACCTCTCTTTACCTCCTCCTCGCGTTCATCCCCGCTCCCTTCTTTTCCGTTCCTTTCCTTCCTCTCAGTCCATGGCCCTGTTGTTCCCCCACTTGTTCCGTTTCTCCGCGTCGGGCGGTGTTATTCTTTTTACACCCCTCCTCCCCCCTTCTTGTTCTCCGTTACTTTCCTCCTCTCGGTCCTCCGTCCTCCCCCAGACTCTTATTTTCACTTCGCAATCCTGCTCTATTTTTTTTATACAACTTCTCCCCCATGTTCCTTCTTCAAACCGTCTCCCTTTCTCCTTTCATTCCCCTACGGTTTCGTCCTCTCCCTTCATTTCTTTTCATCAGCCCCCCCCCCCGGCCCTCCCTCAGGCCTCACACTTCCATGCTTCTCTTCTCCACTCCATGCTTCTCTTCTCCCCTCGCCTGGAGTCTCTTGCTGCTCCAGGTGTGATCTGCACTCTGCTTCCCCCTTAAATTATTTTAATCAGCCCACCCCCTCCCCCCTCTCCCGGCCCCTCCCTCAGTCTTCACACCTCCATCCCCCACCTTCCATGCCTCAGTTTCTCTCCTTACCTCGTCTCTCGGCTCTGGCAGCCCCAGGTCGGCCCTTGTGATTCATGCATCGCCAACAGCCTGTCCCTCGGAGCTCGGCTGTCCCTCGCAGTGCAACCACGAGTGAGGGGCTGAAATGACGGCACAAACGCAAAACTAGGCTGGCGAGGCGGTGACGCAGTTACAACACTTAGCCCCCCCGCACCCACTCCAGGGTCGCTCATTGCAAGACAGGAAGGGCAGGTGCTACCATACCACCCAAATCTAGTGCACACGGTGCCCCTGAATGCTCTACAGGTTGTTGTCTCCGGCAGGAAGTGTAAAAAGTACAAGAGAATAACAGATAACAAGGAGGGTTGATCCACTGCAATGCAACAATGACGAAAAGCACACACACACAAAATAAAAAAAAGGGGCGGGAACAGGATACTGAATACCGCCCCTCCAGGACTCCCTGACCTGCCTCATGGTTGCCAAGACAATATTTCTAAAAATATTGTCGTGCTACCGTAAGGCAGGTCATGGAGTCCTCGAGAGGCGGGATCCAGAGCAGACACATCTGCTAAACAGGAGCTTTTTCAAATGGCAGGCATCCGTTTCCAGAGGCCTGCCAATAGAAAAAAGGGGCGTGGCTTCACGCCATACTTAAATCCCCTACTCACAATATCTCTTTGCCTGCAGCAGGGCATGCCCTGCAATGCAGGCTTCGACCTAAAAACGTACGTAGCCCTTTATGCTGATTAAATATATACGAGCCCAGCCTGGTAAACAGCTCAAAAATCTTTTAAGAAGCAGTGATTAGCTCTGCTGCTATCCATAATACAAACAGTATGATGATTAGAAATTTTCCGATTTTGCGAAATCCACCCTGCACGGAACCTGCATCCATGAATACATATATATTGGTGACGTACCTCCGATACTCACTCCTACCCAGAAGGCATACATTAGAAAGGAGGAGAGTTCACCCACAGTCATATGAGCGCTGCTCATCAATAATCCACCTTTGTAAAGAACCGAGAGCACAATCAGGTTGCCAGATAATCCAGTCTGTGGAGAAAAGAAAACATAATTTACTTGAGCTTGATATCCTCTTTTCTCAGAGCTACAAAATGCTGTCTTTCTTTATTAAAGCCATTAGCTCGGCATATCTATCATGCAACAGCCCACCTCACCAAAGATTGTGCATACCACCAGGTCCCAAGGTTGCCATCATTATATTCTTAAATACAATTTGCAAACTAAAAGAAAAGATTTTCATGATCATTTTCAAAACCTGCTGATCATAATCAAGTTAAGCGCAACACGTTATTCTACAGGATTCTTACTATAGTGTAAAACAGGGCCACTTGTCTTCCTTTGTTGAGCCTGCTTGCGAAAAAAAAGTACCCGAGCTTAATCCTCTTATATTCCACTTTAAAAAAAAAATCAAGGGTGCATAGAATGCCTATTGCTCAATGAACAGTGGCAGTTCTTCCATAGGGGTGTGGAGGCATTAACCATCGACCACCCCACTGAAACCCACTGCATCACACACAGTCACACATTTTCCCTTGCACACCTTTCCTTGTACTCACATGTTTAATGGTGGGGCTATGACGGAACTCTCTCTCCCAGCATTGCAGCAGTTCAGTGGGACGACCTGAGGCTGTGTTAACTGAACTGCACGTCAGATTGGCTGGTGTTTTCACTGGGGCTGGCCTGACAGGTGCAGTTCAGGCTTATGCAATCAACAGCTGAAAGGCAGCTGAGAAGCAAAGGCACAGTACCACAGGTGCCAATGGAGCGCTGTGTTTGCCTGCTCCAGTCAATCCTGGCACTGTTTTCATGCTGTTTAGGTTTGTATGCAGCAGGCTAGCTGCGCTTGGATTGGCTCGGATACAACTCTCCAGACTGCAGTGCGAGGCAGGAGGAACCTCAGGTGTTTTTGCAGCGGAAGTGTGCGGCAGAAGATCATCAAGTAAGGTAAGTTTATTTTTATAGTGTTGAATGTTTTTTTTTTATGTGCCCCCCAACGGTTTGTATTTTTAGCAGCAGCAACCACTGTCATTTGTGGGTTCAAGAATGACTCGATTGAACATTTGAACTTTATTTGCCCAGCTCTTGTGGACTTCAGAAAAAAATATCTTGGAGATGAGTAGAGGACAACATTAGAAATATCAAACAGGCCATTACATTTAGTTTTTTAGCAAAGGACTGCTGTAGGTAAGTACATCTTTATTTGGTTAAAATAAAAAAAAACATAAGACAGCAGAATAAAAAACTAAAATACATCAAACAAAAAATAACACTTCCCGCAATTGAACAGCGCCAGAATAAGCACACAAGCCAGATACAAACATGTATGTAAATCAGATAACATTAACCTTTTCACTGCTAGGCCTCCCCCTGTGCTAAGCCTATTTTTTGGCTATTTGGGGTAGTTCACGCTTAGGCCCCTGTAACTTGTTGTCCACATAAGGAATCCACAGCAAATTTGCGTCCTTTTCTTACAACATCATGAGGATTTAAAGGTACCCAGGGTTTGTGGATTTGCCTGGAGGGGACTCGGAAATTAGCCAAAATGTAGAAAATATTTCCTTGTGGTGGGGGTTAAATGGGGAAAAAGTCCTGCAGAAGAAAGGGTGGTTTTTCCATGCAAATGGTATCAATAAAAGGTTTGTGGTGCTGACATGACTAGATTCCAAGCTTTCAGGGACAGGCTGACGTTTGTCAGAAAAACAATATTTTATACACAATTTTGGCATTTTACTGGGACATAGCCTATTTTTGCACCTTTTTGTGCTTTCAACCTCCTTCCAGTTAGAGGTAAAAATGGGTGTGAAAGCAATAATAATGGATCACGGAAAGTTATACATATCTGGTCATTTGTGTAGATCCTTCAAGTTTTTTTTCTCCATAGAAATACTAAAAACAAATTGAAAAAAACAGCCATTTGTGCCATTTTTTTTTTTTAAAGAACAAACTTTGATATTTTCTTTGTCTACATGATAACCACCAACAATGATGTAATTATACAATATATGAAGTGATATTGACCATCATGAGCTACAGTATGTATATTATATAAAAGAAAAAAACAATTCTAATACACTAAACAGAACAAAATTATATATAATACAGTCATTGTGGAGTCACAAAACCTTAAGGAATGTCTGTTACATGGCCAGGATACCAGAAACGAAGTATCTGGTCTAATTTCGACTGACACACAATAGCAGTATGTTAACATAGGTTTAAATTCTAGGGCAAGACCTTTTATATTGGGGATGAGAGTGGAGATGGCGGTGTCAAAATGATTTCTCAGTAATCTGCCCAGCGTTGCCATATACATATATGTTTATGTGGGCTTCCACAGACTTTTTAAAAAGGGCTCTTCTAATCCCTTGCAGAAATCCAATCCTCGCTTCCATGCAGTCAATGGAGGTGGGGTGGGTGCTTTCCAAAGTCGGGCTATGTCCCGTTTGGCGATAGTGAGGCCAAGAAACAACAGATGTCGTTTAGATCTGTTGTCCCCAATGTCTCCTGTTATGTGTAGGAGCACTAGGCATGGTGTATTTGGTACAGACTATCCCAGTATTTCATCCAAACACCTACGTATACCCTTCCAAAATGTATCTAGAATCAGGCAGGATCATACTGTAAGAATAAAAGTGGCTTCCTCCATTCCGCAACGAAGACACAGTGGAGAGGCAATAAAGCCCGCTCTATAAAGCTGTAATCGGGTGAAATCTATTCTATGTAGATATTTCAGCTATATAAATCGCAATCTCGAAGAGATGGCACTCCCGAGGGGGGACTACAGCGCCTCCCTCCAATCATCATTGTCCAGAGGATCAAGGTCCGTTTGCCAGGCTTCCCCAAGGGACTCCAATGTTGACGCGCTGTGATTGACCAACGTTTGGTATATTTTAGAGATTTTAGTGGTCTATCAGGTCACCCATGAGGAGCCTGCCCTCTATTGGATTGAATTCAGGGAGGGCAGAAATCTCCTTGAGGAGCGATGGCATGGCGAAACTGGAGACACTTGTAAAACTCGGAGTGTCGGATGGAATATTCATTTTGAAGACTGGAAAAGGATTTGAGGGTTAAGCCCAGCAGAAAATCAGCCAAAGTAGAGATGCCAATACAGGCCCATTCCCGGAACCCCTGCAGTCACTGCATCTGGGGAAGAAGAGGATTACACCAGAGCAGAGCTGCACCGGTCAGACGGTTTAGGCAGCCAATACGACAGAGCGACTGGCGCCATAATACTATGACCACCTTGGTGGCCGGAGGAAGGACCTTAATGCTACCTTGATTATATAAGTATTTAGAAAGTGATGCATCACCCAGGAGCCGTCGCTCTAGCGCATACGCCGGCTCACACTGGGGGGGGAATACCACCAGCCGTTGAGCACCTGCAAATTGGAAGTGGCATAGTACGACTGAATATCTGCCATGCAATGCCTTGGCAATAGGTAGAGCGAAAACAAGTCAGAAGTGCTATTAGAATCGAGCCACCTTCCCAAACGAACTCATTAAGCTTGGCATTCAGCTGCCTGAAATAGAGCTGTGGACTAATATAGGGATGAGTATGTAGTTGATAGAGGAGCTTGGGGAAGAGAAATCATTTTGAAGATAGCTGAGCGGCCGTAAAGAGATAGGGATAAACCCCCCAACGGCTTGAGTTCCTTTTTAACCCTGGCGAAGACTGTATCAATTTTTCTGGATCTGGATATTTCTTGTTGATCTGTCACAAAACCCCCCAAGTATTTCAAACCTTCACGGGTCTGGGAGAGATCTGAAGGTCAGCTATAATCTGACTCGAGGCCGCGCAGGGGCCAGATAGTGGATTCATAGATGTTCATAAATAATCCTGAGGTTTCACCAAATATCCGTATCATCTGTAAAATGCAGGGGCCTGTTAGGAAAAAAAAAGGACGTCATCCTCGTAGAGAGCAATTCTATCAGAGGCCACTGCTGACCCCTCGAAGCCCCTAATTAAGGCATCCATGCGAACCAAGGCCGCCAAGGCAAATAGGAGTGGAAATAAGGGACAGCTTTGGCGCGTTCCACGGGTGATAGGAAATGGGGCGGATACTCTGCCGGATATACGCACAGAGGCTGCCAACCCATTATATAGCATTCGAATTTAGGATGAAAATTTGGGTCCGAAATTAGGATGTTGCAAAAGAATAAACAGATATGTCCAGCTGACTGAATCGAACGTGCAGTCATTATCGGCCAATAAAAGAGCCGCCGGGCGACCGAGTCGGTCTACTGCAGCTTTCGTATTATGGGCTCGTCGAATGTAATGTCTTGTGGCACGTCACGGCATGAACCCATCCTGGCCCGGGTGAATAAGGTCAGGGAGGAGCGTCACCAATCTAGTGGCAAGCATCTTGGCTATGAGTTTTGCTTCAATATTCAATAAAGATATTGGCCTTTAAGAGGCATGCAATTCTGGGAGGCGCCCTGGCTTGTGAAATACACCTATTTCTGCATGCCGCCAATCTGAGGGCATAAGTGTCATCTCTGCCGCCTCTAATACAGCTGTGAGGCAGTGTGGGCCTAGAAGAGTTGTTTAAGCCTTTTAGAAATCACACAGGAATCCGTACAGGCCAGGTGCCTTCTGGGATGCAAGTCTGTGAAAGCCTTGGCGAGTTCTTATAGTGTTAGTGGTGCATAGAGTGAGTCGAGAGCTTCATCTGAGAGAGCTCGCGAGGGAGATGTATGAAGAATTGGTCGATAATGGAGGCATCTAGGGCCTCCCGCGCTGTATAAAGGGACTTATAATACTCTGCAAAACTATCTGAGAGTGCCTTAGGATCAGTCATAGTAGCCCCTGCCGAATCGCGGATCCCTGAGGTGGAACACATGCCTGTGTCTGTTGGCAGAGTTTATACAAAAGTTGTCTAGACTTGTCCCCCCACTGATAGATTCTACTCTGTGTGGCAAGCCATGCCATCCACGCCTCTTTTACCAACATGCTATGGTATTGTTCCTGAAAGTAGGCGCACCTGACACCGCGTCACGGCACCTTCTGCGCCCCGGGTCTGCTTTTCCATCCTCGTAATTTGTGCTTCTAATTGAATCAGCGCATGTCTATGGGTTTTGCGTGTTGCTGAGAAAAAGCTAATATCTATAACACGAAGTGTGGGCTCCGTGGCCCCCCCAGAGCGTACATGCCGAGGTCACTGTCCCTACATTATTGGTGAAATATTCTGTAAGTGAATGATGTAACTGGGTGCTGCTAAAAGGAGTTGTGTAGGTGCCAAGTCGCGAGCCGCCACCAGTAGGGAAGCAGATCAAGACTTATTAAAAGTTGGATGGAGATCGGTGAATGGTCTGACAATCCTCGAGGTAGCCGTGGGAACCCTATGAATGAATGTGCCAGGAATACATATATAATCTAATCTTGAATATGAAAATGGGTATGGGAATAGTAAGTATAACTAGACCCAAAGAGGTTGAGTACCCGCCAGGCATCCACCCAGCCCAGCATGTTCACTAGAGTCTGTAATTTAGTATCAGGGGTCCCTGTGTCCACTCTGGCCTGTCGCCATCTATCGATGGTTGGGGACATGACATAGTTCCAATGTCCACAAATTATTGACTACCCTCCTGGCAGGTCGCCCTACATTCTCACTAGGTGGTCAACAAAGCCCTGTCCAGGGGGCAAGGGTTTCATATATACTGATAAGCACAATCTCCTCACCGGCGACCAACCCATGTATACAAATATATCGCCTATGTGTATCAGCCATTTCTTTATCAACGTGAAAGGCACTCTTCGATAAATTAAAATAGCAACCCCTCAGGAACCCCTGGTGAACCCTGTATGGAAAAAGCCATATCTGGCTAGACATGGGACTTTAATGCCCAACATATGTGTCTCTTTCAGCAGAAGAACATCGGCACCAATGTATTTGGCCTGTCTAAGGAAAGCCCCACGCTTAATCTTGTCAAATATGCCTCTGATATTCCAGCTAACTATTCAAGCTGCCCCGGACAAAGATCCACTAAGCATCTGGTTGCCGCATAACAATCTGAAACAATAAAACAACACTCTCCATGAACATCAACCCTCCCCCACCCAACCTAATAACTCGTAACAGTAGAAGTATCAGTCGCAGAGAGTAAAACCACCCACCCCCAATGGGGGAGTGGTGTGTAGACTCGCCAATGGATCCCCATAGTCCCTTAACTATCCCAAGTCCTATTGGGGGGATGAAGCAGTCACAGCATGCTGACCCAGTCTTCACCTGGCCTACGCTGAATAGAAAGTACAAGTTCAGCACGTCACTATCCATGACATAAACATAATTAGTCACAGATGTCATTTTTTGAAAGGCGGCACAGGTTCCTCTTCCTGTTCTTTGTTTTTGGACAGTCAAGTAGATCTGGATCTGTGGCATCGCCTATCTTCAGGCTAAGGCTCTGGGCGGCCCAGATCTCCAGTCGAGGAATCTGAATCTCTAAGCAGCGAGGATTGTGGCTTGACATTCGTCGCTTATCCATCCAAGCAAAGGCATCCACAGGGGTATAAAAAAGATAGTATGGGAATTGAAGACTCCCTTTAGGCGAGCTGGATATAACAACATGTATGGGATTTTGAGATCTGTCAGCCATGCTTTGGCGGCAATGAATGACTGAGGCTGTTGTTGGACTCATTTGGTGTAGTCGGGAAATATTATTTGCTGAGAATCAAATGTCAGATTCATTTGAAGGCGGGCCTGCTGTAGGGTCACGTCGCGGTCATGAAAATAAAAAAGTGGTGCGATTGGGGACCGCAGTACGGCCCTGTAGGCGCGTTCAATCATGTAGCACATGGAAAGGAAACCATCTGGGATCCATGAGGTTAGCCAATTTGTAAGAAACTTCCCAGCGCCGCTGTCTTCCCAGCTTTCCGTAAAGCCCACAAAGTGCAAATTGTTTTTGCGTGCGTGTCCTTCAGAGTCTTCCTCGCGCAAGGCCAGGCCCTTGGTCAATTGTTCTAGGGACTTAACTTTGTGTTGTAGTGTAGTTAGTGCATCCTCTACACCAGAGACCCTAGTCTCAGCTTCGGTTAAATGGTCTACTGCACTTTGCAGGTCCTGGCACAGAAGTTTGACCTCTGTGCCCACCTCTCCGATCTGCGTTTCAAGGATCTGTCGAGATTGGGTAATGGCCTCCAGTAGGGCGGCTGTAGGAAGGTGGATACCTGACTATAGTTACCCCAGATTTTTTGCCTAGTGTTTAGCTGGTTTTCGACTTAGTTGGCCTGGGATCCTACTAATCAGGGTCCCAGGCTATCTGCTCTCTCTGTAAAATGAACTCCATGTACCCTAGTTACTTTTCCAATTGGATATTGGGTCACCTTATCAGCCCCTGTACAGTGTACTATAGGTACCCAGGGCAAAGGTGTATCCAAGGCCTACCAGGGGCTGCAGCATAACTTTTGCCACCCCTGGCTGGCTATCCAAACTGACAACTGGCTGATCACTCAGCTGGGGCAAGGTCGTGTAATCACCCCTTGCTTAGATATAGTATACCTATATCTAAACGTATATCTGGACACATATACACCTATAAGTCACTCCTATGGCAGGCCTTATCAATCCTGGAGGCAGAGTGCTTGGTTTTATGTGAGATGGTGCTCTAGCATGAGCTGAGCCTATCTGCAGCTGTCGGGACCAACTCCCTTAGCTGTTCCGGATATTGCCATACCATATACTCTTAAGTGCATTATTATCCTCGCGGCTACTTGCTAACTTTGGTTTGGCTTTATCAAAACATGTCGTGTAAGGTGTCATACGCTTTGGAATACTACCCCCTCGCCAGTCCTGGCAACGAGGATAGCATTCCACCCTTCTAGAGGGAGAAGACATGTTACTTTGCTTAAACGCGGTTAAATCTAACCAAAGCCCCAGCATCACAACATGGATGCTGCTGCCACAGACACAAGTCTGGCCTCCTGCTGCTGACCGAAACTCCGGCAGGGGCGGCCTGGACAAATGGTATCCTGTCACAGGGAGGTGTTACACCACCCCAGACAGGAGATAGTGGATTGTAGCAGGGAGGGTTGAATGAAACTAGACACTGACTGGGGCGCACAAGGCGTTCCATGCATAGCCCAGTTCAAACCGGTGCTGGGGCACTCCAGCCCCAGCTCTGGCGCGAAACTGGAGAAAGGGAAAGGGGTGTAACCACCCCCTTCCTGGGTCCCACCCATAGGAGGGACTAGCAGGTGATCCATCCCCTTGATTTGGAATAAAGGTAGGAGCTGTGCAATGCAATTTAGATCATCCTGACTAAAACTTTGAAACATACATCTGGACCCTTCGACATCCTACTCGACGTAGAAGACTGAAGAATCTCCCTTGTGGTCAAGGAGTGGCCACCCTGTGCAAGCAGGCACCATCAGCGCATCGAGACTTCCTTTTCCGTTGCTCCAGCCGGAGCTCGAACGACAGAGGCCGACAAGACCTGGACTCCCAGACTTCCAACAGCCCGATCCACAGCCACAGCAAAGCTGAGACCCGTGGAGAAGACGTGAGACGTGGGACCGGCCATCTTGAAAAGTCGACGAAGTGCTTCCCGTGCAGCTCCTGAGGTCCGCTCGAAGATGTGCATTGGGGTTTGAGAAGTCCCAGCCCCGAGCAGCTCTTGCACCAAAGATCACCTCTCCACACTCGCTGAGTGCTGCGTGGGGCCCTTTTGCATTTTCCTGCTCGACGCGTTGTCCGGTCGCTTGCCCGTTGGCTAGTGGCCCCTGTGACGACGAAACCTCGTAACTACACTACTGGTCTGGTTGCTCCAGACTGGCCCCAGCTCTCCTGAAAAGGAGCCATCGATCGGACCTTCCCGGTCCGATTAAGAAGACATCTTCGAATCCTGCGTGGGTTGCCTTTGCCAAGGCTTGGTGACTCCGAATAGAGTACCGACAGCAAGAGCCTTCGTGGGACAGCTCGTGTTCACCAGCTGGTCATCCTCGATCGTTCCTGGTTCACGTGGCAGCGGAGACAAACACCTCGACATCACCTGATCGCAACCCGACATCGCCTGGTTTCTTCCTGGTTCCTCACTGGTCACTGGCTAGTGACCTGAACTCTGTCCCCTCTGCTTTCAGGTACTCTACATCTTCGATCCACCCTTGGATCTTAATATCTACTCGCGGGCATGCTTATCCTGACAGTAATTGTTTAGCTGCTAGTTTTAACCTTCACTCTGCACTGGGCACGATCGCGCTGTCACACAGCATGCAGGCGCTTCTTTAAGCCTTGGGACAATTTAGGGGCAATGTTTAGGCTTAGTTCTTACCCGCACTGTAATCGTTGACTCACCCGCACTTTGCGTTTCCTAGGCCGATTGCTGGGCTAGTTGGTAGCGCTTCGCGGCGTTTGGCCGCCATCTTTTGGACGGGGCCGATTAACAGGCGCCATCTTTGTTGCGGGTCCAGAGGCTTTCCTCGCCGGACTCCCGCGCTTCACGGTGGTAAAAGGGATGGGGGAACACGCGCAGCGGGCGCGTCGGATGTGCGCCAGAGGTAAGCCCGTTTGCGCCCGTTTGCGCACCGGACGCTACCAGCGCCAGCCACGCTGCCTCTACTCGCCTGGTTTATTCCAGGGACGAGTTATGTCAGCTGGGCCATTGTCCTAGTATGGGCAGTCGACTTGGCTGTAATACCATCTCTTCAGGGGTTCTTTCCTGGGGATTGCTTAATGTCCGCTCCCTCTGTAAACACCATGCCGAGATTGCCTTATTGACTCTCAGAATCTGGATGTGCTCTTTTTAACTGAGACCTGGACGAGGGCAGACAGTGGAGTCGAACTCGGTTGGGCTTGTCCCCCTGGCTTTATGATTAGACATAATCCGCGAGCAAGCGGGAGAGGAGGTGGAGTTGGGTTCATCTTTAGGGAATCACTCGCCCTCTCTCTGCTCGAGGTCAAAGCGATCCAAGGCTTTGAACTACTGGGTTTTTCTTTAAAGGGTCAGAGTGGAGTACTGGTTGCTGGCATACTTTGCTACAGGCCTCCTGGTAGTGCCTTGCTTGCCTCCCAGGAACTAATTGATCTTATCTATGACCTGTTCAACTCTCATGCAAGGTTTTTAGTCCTGGGTGACTTCAACCTTTGGCTTAATGGCACCTCAGACACTGCCTTTAGAGAGCTGTGACAGGCATGTAGTAATATTCACCTCACACAGCTGGTACTCTCCCAAACACATCGGAAAGGCCACATCTTAGATCTGGTCTTCGCAGAAGACTCACTGGTCTCGATCAGGGAGATTGTGACGCAATGCTGGACCGACCACGCTCTCATTCACTTCTCTATCCGCTTGCCAGATGGCTCTCTGAATTGTAGCGGTCCTGGTAACACCAAGTTTAGTAGGCAGTGGTTGAGGCTCTTGAAGAGCCCCAGCCTTCCCTCTCTAATTCCGAGGGGATTTTCTCTAGGAAAGAATGCGGAGAAAAGCTACTCAGCCCTTTGTCAGCAGATTCTGGAGTCCCTGGACAAGGTGGCTCCGTTACGAAAGACGAAGGATAGACCTAAGAGGGCTACTCCCTGGTTCTCTAGTGATCTTCTTCAACAGAAACTACGCTGCAAACAGGCAGAGAGAGCCTGGAGAAAGCACTATCTTGAACTGGACAAACTGGCCTATAAAAAGTCTCTTTTAGACTACAAGGCACAGATTAAGTGTGCTAAAGCTAAGTATCTGGAGGTCACAGGCCCAGGCAGTGAACAAATCTCAGACCTTGTTTAATATTGTTAATAATCTCTCTAATCCTGCCTGTGCCATGAATACCATCCCAGCCTCTCAGGTGCTTTGCGACTCCCTGGCTACCGCCTTTGAAGATAAAATCACGAATATCCTGAACGGCCTCTCGGCCTCGTGTCAGTCCGGCATGTCTTCAGTCCCAGGATCCGTTCGGACGGCCGTTCTTGATGTCTCCAAGGAGGAACTGGCACAGTCTAAGCTGATCTGTTTCCCTCCCCCTTCCTATGAAGACTTCTGTCTGTTGGCGAACAGCGTGTCTTCTGGGTCCCCTTTGGATCCGTTACCCCATAGGGAAAGTCCTCCCTTTACTTCCTCCTTTGGCAAGACCTGAAGTAGTGCGCAGTATCATTCTCAGTAGGCTTGACTACTGCAATGCGCTGCTTCTGGGAGCCCCTAACATTCGGATTATGAAGCTGCAGCGTGTTCAGAATATGGCAGCTAAGTTGGCTCTTTCTCGTCCACGCTCCGCTTCCTCTTCCCTTGCACTTTCGGACCTCCACTGGCTGCCGGTTCACCAGTGGATTTGTTTCAAGGCCTCTTGCCTTGTCTTTAGAGCCCTTCACGGTTTGGGACCAGCGATGCTGCAGGACCTTTTTTCCTGGTACTCAGCTGCTAGAAATCTTAGATCCTCTTCTGCCTTCCTAGCGAGAGTCCCTAGGATTGAAAGGGTGAGGATGGGCGGCCGTTCTTTCAGCTTCACTGCCGCTAAGCTTTGGAATTCTCTGCCTTTGTCATTACGGAGCAGGCAGGATCTGTCCTCTTTCAAAAAGGGCCTTAAATGCCACCTCTTTCCAAGGGTAGTGTAATGTCCGCTATATGTATGTAAAGTTAAGGTCAAAGCGCCAGGATACCCTCTGGGTGACAGTCGCGCTCAACAAGTATGTGTTACATTACATTACATTGGATCCAACCGGACTCTTCTCTCCTGGCCGCCTGCAGCATCTTCATCTCCAGGCTCTATAGAACTTCACGACGAAACCCAACACACTTTGGCACCTATGCACCCGCTTCCTGTGGGTGAGGTAACGAGTTAACTCCGGTGCTCCCATAGGGGATTACACCTCTAGTGTCCTAGTTTTAAGTGGCTAAGTTCTAGTCCAGTCGGAAGTTTCCGAAACCTATAACTTTCTGATTTTTACGCACCATTGACTTGTGTGGTAAACGCAGTTGCCTATAGACTTTGCACCCGTATCCTATGGGCCTCTCCCGACCTAACCTTCGTTAGTCCAGTGTAGGCCCAGCGATTCCCAAGGCCATAGGCCTGTTCATTGTTCGTGACGTGGTACTTATACCACTTTCTTAATATATGGTTTGAGTGGCCACCCGGCCTATCCATAATTGTGCAGCTTATTGTATGTTATACTGTGTTCTTTGTTTAACGCTTGCTGCTCCTGTGCTCATAAAGTGTTAAGGGGATTATTCTAGAAATAAATACATATATATATTTTATAATATATAACTTGTGTGGTGTCCTTTCATTTAGTATTAAAAGGGATTGCATATGGTAAAACAGCTGGCTTCACATGCCCTCTTGAGTTTAGCCTAAGACTGCTTTGTCCACGCTACCATTAGGATAGCTGGCCTATAAGGTTGACTTGCAACCAATCACCATGAGGGTCGTTAGGACTGGTACAAGGTGCTCACTATAATTAGTGGTCATCATATACCAGGCCAACTTCTCACAGCAGCATTGTCTGGTAAATTCAAAGCAGCACCGGCGCCCTTCACTCCTGCACCAACATGGCTGAAAAAAGGTCAAGTGTGCTTTATCGCGGGCAGGTGCTCGAAGTTCTCTTTGGACATGGTGAGCCTGAAATATTTGGAAAATGCAACCTGTCACTATACACCGTCTGACCGGCTCAATGCATCCCCAACTAGTTCCCATGACTGAGGGGAGTCCTTATCTCCGCAGCTCAAAGCCCCTAATACAGAAGGAGTTCTGTTGCACATTATGACACTCGGTACATGATGCGCGACTAGGCTGCTCCCAGAGAGTGTTTCTGCTGGGTGGTATTACTCCCCAGTGGTAATGGCATGGGGAGGGCCACACCCGGCCACAAGCCACACCGGACACTAGTCCGGCCGCCTCCGCAGCCGGGGGCGCAACTCCCCACCCCTAATGGGCGCCTTGTTTTCAGTGACCCCGCTGCAGGGACATTACAATTAAAACCCCCTAGAAGGGCAGGGGTACACTCCACAGGCTCCACCAACATCAGCAGTAGGCCCAGATATTAGCAGTGGGAGGAAGGAGGGGTCCGAGCGTAATCTCCAGATCCAGCACGGCAGCAGATTGTCGAAAGCCTCTAAACAACAATCAGCCGGCGGTCGCCAGATCAGGCTGCATTCATAACCTCCGGGGTCTGTCCCAACGCCCCTTAAACCTCCGTGAAGCACAGCACACAGGCACTCACCCCTGACACCACCTCAGCCCTCCACAGATGTGTCCCAAGCGGTGGGGGTGCTGCACCACACCGCGCCTCCAGGCATGCAGCGCTGCAGGCCTAGAAACGCTCCTTGCCCAGGCCACGAGCCCAGGATAAGGGTCCCTCAACATTTACTGCTACCAAGCCGTCGCCACAGCCGCCAAAGAGAGCGATGTAAGGTAGGATAATATAGGATATTAGTAAGGGCGACGGAGCTCACTCAGAGCACGTCCGCCATGCTGGGAGTCGTAGCTCCGCCCCTATTTGTGCCAACGCTTTAACCTGTAACTTCTGCTGAGTATTACAGATTTTTGTAAGCAATATACCGTTGAATTTGCTGGACCCTTCTGGCTGCAGGTGAATGTTTTGGGCTTTACAAATGTCTTTTTCATTTCATTTCACCAACAACCCGAGGATCCCAGAGCCAATAACTGAGCTGCGTCTTGCAATGGTTTTTCATTGTCTTTATATTTTACCAAATGAATTGCTATATACCCAGTGTATATAGCAATACATTTAGTAAAATATAAAGAGTTTAAAATAGGTATCAAGGACACCTATGTATTTCCGAAATAGGAACAAAATATAAATGTTTAGAAGCAGAAGTTATTTGCACATCGCCGAAATTGTGGGTACCCATACTAGCATGTGAATTATAGGACATTTTTCAGTGACTTCTTTTTTACACATTGTCTTACATTTGGAAGGTAGAAACACATTGAAAGTCAATAGGGAATAACAGCTGCTCTACAATTCTGTGTTCCCCTAAGTTTCCCAATAGAAACGGTACCCCAGTTGTGTGGTCAGGCCTAGTTCCTGTGACAGGAAAAGGCCCGAAACGCATAATGGACATATCACATTTTTCCAGGGAAAACTGACCCATTTTCAAAATGCGCTGAGCTAAGGAAATCGGGCCTTAGGTCAGCCAGGTCCTAGGGAAACTAAGGAAACCTGTAATTTTTTTAAAACATGCCACCCAGGGGAATCCAAGATGGGGTGACTTGTGTGACTCTCGCCAGGTTCTGTTACCCAGAATCCCTTGCAAACCTCAAACTTTGTAAAATAACACATTTCCATCATATTTCTGTGATGCACAGTTTTGGACTCTGGGTGCAGCCACCAACTTCCACCCACCTTGCATTCCCCAAAGTCTTCCTATAAAAATGGTACCTCACTTGTGTGGGGAGGCCTAGTGCACGCGAAAGGAAACGGCCCAAAACTCAGGGTGGACACATCAAATTTTTCCACTGAAAACTGTCCCTTTTTTTGTAATGTGCCTAGCTGTAGATCTTGTACCCTAGCACTAACTGCACCTAAGGAAACATAGTAAACCTATAAATTTTTGAAAATTATCGCCCTCCTGAGGCGATTCCCAAACAGGGATCCACTAGAGATGGGTGCCATTGGAATGGGGAGATTCTCCCCTTTCCAATGATACCTCTACTGTCTTTCTACGTGCTTGTTGGGCTATATCAGAAAGAAATTGAAATGAGCCCATCAGCTAATTTCATTTTCAGAGAAATTATGTCAGCACGACGTGCACGCTGGTCACTTCCCTGAAACCAGCAGAACAGCCTTGAGAGTTGAGGAAGCCCTTTCCCAGCTCCCAAAGCTGTTGAGGGCTCAAAGAAATTCCTCTGGTGCTCACACCAGAGGATTTCAAGTGCCATGTGCGCGGACGGCCGAGAGCCGTCCGACACACACGGAAAGTGTTAAATGATATAAAGCAGGTTAAATTTAACCTGAAATGTATTAGGAGAAAGCGATTATGGTTCAACATATCAAATGTTAAATATAGTTCTACAAAAAAGTGGTTTGAAATGGAAAATAAGCTCGATCAGGAGACCTGTCCAATGCAGATAACACTATTTATTTTTCTTTTAAAGCCTAAACAGCCATCTTCATCCAAGCAATATCACCTGTAGTAGCTATTGAGCCAGACTTTTTTAAAATTCAGGTCGGTCCATTTTACTAAAGCAGTTGTTTACATAACTTAACCAAGTTATACTGGATCCATGGTCAATGGGCAAACAATCCTTAAAAAACCTAAGCGACAAACTTTTCACAGGACTACAGACAAAATATCAGCTAACAAAACCTGTCCCAAATTCTTCATGGATGTTGTATAAGGAAAAGCTTTGAGGGAGACATAAAAGCCTTCTTAGAACTTTGTTCTCAATTAGGCTTAAAAACAACAAATTAACAAGCCCTCAAATATAGCTGCCATAAGCAGCGATAGGAACACACTTAACTTTATAAATATCAAGCATAGCCTTGAAAGATTTATGCACCAACCTGATTGAAAAGTCAAAAACTGAGGCAATGCTCCTAGTAAGCATATGGCATCTGGCAGATACCAGGAAGACCAGGCCATGGGAAAATCAAAACTCCTACATAGAGAAAAGCGGTTACTGGATTAACCATAATGCCTTTAATCCGAAAGATTCTGGACTTTGTGAACCAGCAGCAAATCACCATGACAAGTAATTCTGAAAAATTGGTACTCATATCAAGGCTGTCCATAAATTGCAAATAACTAAGAGGGAGTAAGAAGCTAAATGGGGGCCATCCCTCTGCCACCCTGAATATGTTGTGTGTGTGTCTTGTAAAGCGCACTGCTACCCGGAGGCGTCCTAGCGCTATAGACCGCTGGGGAACCCGTCCTGGCTTTCCCTGTGAGATGTTCCCTCCTGGGTATCTCCAAGGTGAAACCAGGCATCCCCGGCGTTTGTGGGGGGCCGTTGTGGAGATGAGGCAAGCTAATGCCCAGAGTTGCTGAGTGGGATCCCTGGTTAGAGTAGGCACTGAGGCAAGAATTATCGAGTCCGCTGACCCTGGTTCATGACCCTGCCGCATCGGGGATTGAACCCTGGTCCCGGGCCGTCCTCTGCTTCCGGGTCTGCCGCCTCTAAGCAGTGAGCCACACCACTCCACAATGAACAAGTTACTTACGTTCGGTAACGATGTATCTGCCTGAGACATATGTTAGAGATAAATTTCTTACTTTTAGAAATACCCCCAGGCGTGAGACTGAATTCTGAGAAATGTTCTTAGCAGAACGCCTGTGCTTCTGTGGGTGGCATTTATTTTATTTATTCAGTGATTTATATAGTGCGGACATGACCCAAGAGAATATCGGATAGCTTCACATTTACATACTCTTGATCTTAGTACAGTAAATTTGACATGATCATAAACAAACAGCAGGCATACAACACTTTGAGAGAAACATTTCTGCTTACATGATCATTTGTATGTATGCATCGATTTTAGAGAGAAAATTTTTACTTCCATCATCATTTTCATCATCCTATATAAAGTCCTGCCGATTACAAGCAACCAATAGAGTCTTGTCAATTGTTATTATGGGAGGAATTTGCCCATAAAAAATGTCTTGGCTTCTTTTTTTAAAACTGAAGTGGACGCTATTCTTCTAATGCTCGGTGGGAGTGAGTTCTAAATTCTTGGTGCCGATCCAGAGAAAGCTCTGTAATTAGTTTTCTTCTTACGGAAGAGGGCAGGTTTCAGTAAGAGATCTCCATGGCTCCACGAGACTCTGCTGCCTCCTGATAATGTGATTTTCTGGGCTAGGTATAATGGTCTTTTGCAGTGAATCACTTTGTGGGTGATTCTTGCTTCGTATGATAGCCAATTAAGCGCCTTCAGATGAGGGGTGATGTGGTCAAATTTTCTGGAGCCGGTAATAAGTCTTGTGGCCACATTAACTCATGCTTTTAGTGGGGCTGTTGAAATCTTGGAGAGTCCTGCTAGAGTTGTGCATGCGTATTCTATCCTTGAGATTACTAATGCCTGGACTGCCATTTTGAGGTCTGAAGTATCTCTGAAAAGTTTCAGTTTTCTAAAAAACCTTCAATGGAAGCGGGAATTTTTTCCCATTGTGTTAATGTGGAATTGCATGTTCATGTCTAGTACAATTCCAAGAGATTTGGTTGAGTCTACTAGATCCGGGGTACAGTTTAAAGCAGTGATCAGCTTGGTCCATTCCATTATATTCGTCATGCTTTTTGGGAGGAAATCAGAAGGAATTCTGTTTCATGCCAGTTAAGCTTGAGATGAATATTAGTAAGCCAATGAAAGGTCCTTTTAAAGGCCCAGTTCATGATGTGGATCTCTTTCACCGAAGAAATCTTGATATATATAACTGTGTGTCATCTGCATACATGTGGAAAAAGACATTTGCCTTCGGTAAGATTTCGGTTAGTGGTTCTAAATATAGATTGGATAGAGCGGGGGATAGTGTTGATCCCTGTGGTACAGCAGTAAGATTTGGGGATGATGCTGATAGGCTTTGGTTAACCATGAATCTTTGAGATCTGTTTTCTAAGAAGGATCTTAACCACTCAAGGACTTTGCCGGCTAACCCCATCCTTTCCTCCATTTGTTCTAGAATTTTGACATGGCTTACTGTGTCGAATGCAGATGAGAGGTCGAGTAGAATTAGAAGGCAGGTTTTGTTGTGGTCTAGGGCAAGTAGAGCGTCATTTATTATGTGATGAATTGCTGTTTCGCTACTGTGATTAGGTGTGAACCCCGATGGCAGTCATTAAGCAGTTTGAATTCCGAAATGTGCTGGCTTAATTGTTGTTGAACACATTTTTCTATAACTTTAGCAAGCATGGGGAGGTTTGTGACTGGACGAAAGTTCAAAAAACACACAAACGGGACAGTGAACCAAAAAGCAACCAGTAAGGCACCAATCACATGCAATCACCAATTGAAATCATTAAAATACAAAATAGGATCTAGTGTGCAAATCTCCAAACGTGCCCCCTGTCCAAAACCACTCTCCTATTACCAGGGGCAACAAAATAAAAATGCTAAATCAGAGCTGCACCACCTAGCAACAATGTTCAAATATCCTTTAAGTAGTAGATTTCTACGGAGCCGCTGTATAGGAGTCAAGTTTTTCTTTACCTTTATTGGGCCATTCTTTAAAAGTCAGACAGCCAACGTGTTTCGTCCTTAGAAATAGGACTTTTTTAGGGCAATGTAGAATCTATGCAGAGGATTAGGAATAAGTAGAAACTATAGTGACCTTGGGCAAATAGTGCGGTGCGGCAAAGGTGGCAGTTGTACCCTTGCGTTGTGCTCGTCTGTTAGAGCCAACTAATAATCCGATCAAGAAAGAGATAAGAGGTTAGGCGTCCATTCGTGTTCTTGATGTAACTCAAGAATTTGCAGCAGGGTATAAAGCACATGTGGTATGATAGCCACAACGGTATGTTGTAAAGGAGCAGTTGTTACTCCCTAGACCATATCCAGAGTCTATCAAGAGTACTTTCTATCAAGCAGTAGCACGCCGCATGCTAGATGGCGTTCTCCTGCTGCCCAACCTTTGGGTCTGCTGCAAATTCTTAAGTTACCCTAGAAGTCAGTTCACAGAGCGGGGAGGATGGGTGGGGCGGTAAGGAATCTAACTAAATTGTGTCTTTTACAGATACATCATTACCGAAGGTAAGTAACTTGTTCATCTGAAAGAGGCAGTTCATTATAGATTCCTTACCTTTAGAATAGATACCCCAGCAATACCAACCCCAGAGGAGGGTCTGCGAACCAAGCTCACACAAGAAAGTCCATGAGGAGTGAAAGGGCAAAATAGGCATTTCGCCAGACAAGGCTGTTGAGGCAGTAATGAAGCAAAACCAAAGGGGATGATGGACGGAGTGTTGAACATTGCAAGAACTAACCCCCAGTCACTTGATCTGGGTTTAATCCATCATCATTCTTTAGCTCACTCTGCCACCCCAGTTCAGACATGGCCATATGCAAATCAGTCTGACCCTGTGCCTCATGGGAGCAGTCCAGCCCGAACTGCCATGCTATGTCTTCCGTGGACCGGAAACAAGCATCCTGGGACCGGTTTCTAGCTAATCAGCCGTCATCAGCCAGGCTAGCTTGAATCCAGTGGCAAAGTGAGCAAGGGACCCACGTCTGGGAATACCCTGCCAACTTAGGGCGAACAAAGCAAAACCAAAGGGGATGATGGACTGAGTGTTGAACATTGCAAGCACTCACCCCCAGTCAACTAATCTGGGTTTAATCCATCATCATTCTTTAGCTCACTCCGCCACCCCAGTTCAGACATGGCCATATGCAAATCAGTCTGACCCTGGCAGTAATGTCTGGTGAGCACGTGCAAGGATACCCACGTGGCTGCAAGACAGATTTCATGAAGTGGGACTCCACATGCCAATGCAGTGGTTGCTGCCGTAGCTCTAGTGGAAGGAGCACGGAGCCCCACTGGAGGTTTCTTTTTTGCTACAGCATGACCGATTTTAATACAAAGGACAACTCATCGAGAGATGGTACACTTTTGAAAAGCCTGGCCTTTCTTGGCACCTAAATAGCAGACAAAGAGTTGATCATCCACCCGGAAATCTTTCGGGTGGTCAAAGTAGAAGGATAGTTCACATTTTTGGTCCAGAGGGTGGAGTCTCTCCTTCTCCTTAGAAGGGTGCGGGTGGGAAAAAGGTGGGCAAAGTGATTGTTTGTCCTAAGTGAAATGGTGTAGACAGTTTAGGAAGAAACCAGGGTCTCGTCCTAAACACCACTTTGTCTGGATGCACACAGAAGAAAGGGTGCTTAGAAGAAAGAGCTTGAAGCTCACTCTGCGAGCAGAGGTGATGGCAACAAGGATCGCAGTTTTCAGAGTGAGGAGCCTGAGAGGACAGTTGTGAAGAGGCTCAAAGGGAGCACACATAAGATTAGTTAACACAATATTCAAGTCCCACTGGGGCATCATGAAAGGAGATGGAGGGAATAGGATAAGTAATTCCTTAAAAAATCTATTTACAATAGGGGACTTGAATAAGGAAGGCTGATCAGGCAGCCGAAGGAAGGCAGAGATAGCTGCAAGATAGCCTTTAAGGGTGCCCTGCTGGGCAAAAGAAAGTATAGACAAAAGGATCTCAGAAAGAGGGGCAGAAAGGGGATCCACAGCCTTAGCTGTGTACCATGCCATAAACGTATTCCATCTGCAGGTGTATACCGTTTTAGTGGAAGGATGCCTGGCTGCCAAGATGAAATAACAGACTTCGGGTGGAAGGTCAAAAGCTCCCATTGTCGCCGCTCAATCTCCAGGCAAGACTGGTTAGAGTGAAGAAATGTCCCCTGCTGCTGCAATAGAAGATCCGCCCGAAGGGGCAGTCTGAGTAGAGGATCGATGGCTATGCTCAGGTGCACTGGGTACCAGACTCTCTGTGCCCAGTCCGGAGCCACAAGAATAACTTGGGCCCGTTAGCGCTTGATCTTCTTATTTAGCACTCTGGGCAGAAGTGGTACAGGCGGAAAGGCATACAGGAGGCCACAAGTCCACTCGCAGCGAAAAGCTTTGCCGAGCAAGTGCTGCCTTGGAAACTTGGTGGCACTAGATACAGGCTGAAACATGCCGACCTTTTGACCCATTGATGTTAGGGGTCATTATACGCACCAAACACCCCATTGTTTTTATTCTCACCCAAGGACCTTGCTAGTAAGCAGGACTTTTAATTTACATCTGTTATCCCTGAGAATGAGCTTTGCTTACAAACTGCTTTGAGCCCACCCATTCACACACTAGGTGTAGTGGGTGAGGATTTGATAATGAAACATGCCACTGGTAGTTACTTGTGGGTTAGGATCCACTAATCTATCCATGAGATGCCAGGGATGCACCAATTTACCAAGGAGCAGATCCTCTACCATCATGAGATATATTGAGATCAGCCAACTGACCTCTTAGACGTTAAGAGTTCACTACTAGATCGAGTAACCCTCTCGTGTATTTATTGCCATAAATTGCAAAAAAGATTTAAGCAACTGTTGAAGCCCCACTGCTGTTCTGGAAATATGGACGGCATCATCTGTATAGTACAGCACAGGGGTCAGACCTTCTCCATTCTGAGGTTTATCCGTTCTACCCTTGATAAGTGCCTTCTGCAGATTGTTGATGTAAAGGGTAAATAAGAACACCATTTTAATTTTAAGTGCTCTGTGCATTCTCTTATTGACCGAAATCGAACTGAAACAGACAAGTTAAAATAAAGATCACGCAATATTACAACTAACTTGATTTCCACCCTCAGGCACAGCCTGATTTCTGATAATTTCTCCATGTAGACTATTGAACGCAGTGCTCAGATCCATAAAAGCAAAAGAACTGTTGATTTATTGGCAAGCGGACAACATTTTTAGATCCAGTATATTCTCAGTAATTGTAGGTAGGTGGATACCTGACTATGGTTACCCCAGATTGTTTGCCTCGTGTTTAGATGGTTTTCAACTTAGTTGGCCTGGGATCCTGATAATCAGGGCCCCAGGCTATCTGCTCTCTTTGTAAAATGGACTCCATGTACCCTAGGTACATCTCCAATTAGATATTGGGTCACCTTATCAGCCCCAGTACAGTGTACTATAGGTACCCAGGGCATATGTGTATCCAAGGCCTACCAGGGGCTGCAGCATATCTTTTGCCACCCCTGGCTGGCTATCCAAACTGACAACTGGCTGATCACTCAGCTGGGGCAAGGTCGTGTAATCACCCCTTGCTTAGACATAGTATACATATATCTAAACCTATATCTGGACACATATATACCTATAAGTCACTCCTAAGGCAGGCCTTAACAATCCTGGAAGCAGAGTGCTTGGTTTTATGTGAGATGGTGCTATAGCATGAGCTGAGCCTGTCTGCAGCTTTCGGGACCAACTCCCTTAGCTGTTCTGGGATATTGCCATACCATATACTCTTAAATGCATTATAATCCTCACGGTTACTTGTTAACTTTGGTTTGGCTTTATCAAAACATGTTGTGTAAGGTGTCATACGCTTTGGAATACTACCCCCTCGCCAGTTCTGGCGAAGGGGGTAGCATTCCACCCTTCTAGAGGGAGACGATATGTTACTTGGCTTAAACGCGGTTAAATCTAACCAGAGCCCCAGCATCACAAAATGGATGCTGCTGCCACAGACACAAGTCTGGCCTCCTGCTACTGACTGAAACTCCGGCAGGGGCGGCCTGGACAAATGGTATCCTGTCACAGGGAGGTGTTACATCACCCCAGACAGGAGATTGTGGATTGTAGCATGGAGGGTTGAATGAAACTAGACACTGACTGGGGCGCACAAGGCGTCCCATGCTTAGCCCAGTTCAAACCGGTGCTGGGGCAACCCAGCCCCAGCTCTGGCGCGAAACTGGACAAAGGGAAAGGGGTGTAACCACCCCCTCCCTGGGTTCCACCCATAGAAGGGACCTAGCAGGTGATCCAGCCCCATGATTTGGAATAAAGGTAGGAGCTGTGCCAAGGCAACTTAGATCATCCTGACTGAAACTTTGAAACATACATTGGGACCCTTCGACATCCTACTCGACGTAGAAGACTGAAGAATCTCCCTTGTGGTCAAGGAGTGGCCACCCTGTGCAAGCAGGGACCATCAGCGCATCGAGAATTCCTTTGCCGTTGCTCCCGCCGGAGCTCGAACGACAAGACCTGGACTCCCAGACTTCCAACAGCCCAATCCACAATCCTAACAAAGCTTAGACCCTTGGAGGCGACGTGAGACGTGGGACCGGCCATCTTGAAAAGTCGACGAAGTGCTTCCTGTGCAGCCCCCGAGGCTCCCTCGACGCTGTGCTTTGGGGTTTGAGAAGCCCCAGCCCCGAGCAGCCTGTGCTCCAAAGATCACCTGAGTGCTGTGTGGGGCCCTTTTGCACTTTTCCTGCTCGACGCGTTGTCCGGTCGCTTGCCCGTTGGCTAGTGGCCCCTGTGACAACGAAACATCGAAACTACACTGCTGGTCTGGTTGCTCCAGACTGGCCCCAGCTCCCCTGAAAAGGAGCCATCAACTGACCTTCCTGGTCCGATTAAGAAGACATCTTCGAATCTTGCGCGGGTTGCCTTTGCCAAGGCTTGGTGACTCCGAATCGAGTACCGACACCGCCGACAGCAAGAGCCTTTGTGGGACAGCTCATGTTCACCAGCTGGACCTCTTCGATCCTTCCTGGTCCACGTGGCAGCGGAGACAAACACCTCGACATCACCTGATCGCTACCAGACATCGCCTGGTTCCTTCCTGGTTCCTCGCTGGTCACTGGCTAGTGACCTGAACTCTGTCCCCTCTGCTTTCAGGTACTCTACATCTTCGATCCACCCGTGGATCCAACCGGAATCTTCCCTCCTGGCCGCCTGCAGCATCTTCATCTCCAGGGTCCATAGAACTTCACGACGAAACCCGACACACTTTGGCACCTATGCACCCGCTTCCTGTGGGTGAGGTAACGAGTTAACTCCGGTGCTCCCATAGGGGATTACACCTCTAGTGTCCTAGTTTGAAGTGGCTAAGTTCTAGCCCAGTCGGAAGACTCCTAAACCTATAACTTTCTGATTTTTACGCACCATTGACTTGTATGGTAAACGCGGTTACCTATAGACTCTGCACCCATATCCTGTGGGCCTCTCCCGACCTAACCTTCGTTAGTCCAGTGTAGGCCCAGCGATTCCCAAGGCCCTAGGCCTGTTCATTGTTTGTGACGTGGTTCTTATACCACTATTGTTAATATATGGTTTGAGTGCCCACCCGGCCTATCCATAATTGTGCAGCTTATTGTATGTTATACTGTGTTCTTTGTTTAACGCTTGTGCTCCTGTGCTCATAAAGAGTATAGGGGATTATTCTAGTAATAAATACATATATTTTTATAATATATAACTTGTGTGGCGTCCTTTCATTTGGTATTAAAAGGATTGCATATGGTAAAACAGCTGGCTTCACATGCCCTCTTGAGTTTAGCCTAAGACTGCTTTGTCCACGCTACCATTAGGATAGCTGGTCTATAAGGTTGACTTACAACCAATCACCATAAGGATCGTTTGGACTGGTACAAGGTGCTCACTAGAATTAGTGGTCATCATATACCAGGCCAACTTCTCACAGTGATCATAATGTGAAACTTCATAGCTATTAAAATGCCCCGAATTAATCGCAGTTTTTATAGTGTTTGGTATTATTGTAAAGAAATATTTATTTTTTATACAATAAAATGTATTAAAGGCCTCTTCCTTTACCACTACTATTTTCCATAAATGAATAATAGCGAGCTCTTCGATAAATTGTTTAATCATTCACAATCACCATTAATTCAATCAGTGTATTTCTAAAGTCTGTTTTGCACATTTGTTTTACCAAGCCCATGACTCATGTAACATTCAGGACATTTGTAACCACACTGTAGGAGAGTAGGGTCTGCTATCCTATGATCACCCCAAAGTTTTGCTTTTTGCTTCACTGGTTTATGACTTAATGTGGCTGTGGGCCTGCTAATCAGACCTACAGCCTGCTGTTCTCTCTCTAAATTACTGCCAATGCACTCTAGGCGCATTACGAATTGGAACTGGTTCACCTTATAGGCCCCTGTAACAGTGTACCATAGGTACCCAGGGCATAGGTGTAGCCAAGGCCTACCAGGGGCTGCAGCATGTATTGTGCCACCCCTGGCCTGGCCTCCATATTTTGACACAACTGGCTGATCACTCAGCTGGGGTAAGTTGGTGTAATCACCTCTTGCTTAGATACAGTATCCCTATATCTAACCTTAACATGACACATAATAACCTATAAGCCATTCCTATGGAAGGCCCCTGCAATCCTGGGGGCAGAGTGCGTGGTTTCATGTGAGATGGTGCTCTAGCATGAGCTGAGCCTGTCTGCAGCTGTCGGGAACAACTCCCTTAGCTGTTCTGGGATATTGCCATACCATATACTCTTAAGTGCATTATAATCCTCACGGTTATATGCTAACTTTGGTTTGGCTTTATCAAAACATGTCGAGTAAGGTGTCATACGATTTGGAATACTATCCCCTCGACAGTTATGTCGACGTGGATAGCATTCCACCCTTCTAGAGGGACACGACATGTACATAGCCTTAACCCCGGTTAAAGTTAACCCAGAGCCTCAGCATCACAAAATGGATGCTGCCACCACAGACACAAGTCTGACCTCCTGCTGCTGGGAGTCCTTCCAGCGAGGGAGGCTTGGACAAAGGGTTTCCTGCCTTGGGAGGTGCGAGCACCACCCCAGACAGGATTTTGTGTATTGGGTAGGACAGGGCTGAATAGAATCAGACATGCCCGGGGCACACAAGGTGTCCTCGTGCATAAGCCAGTCCATACCGGTCCTGGGACTTTCCAGATCCAGGCCTGGAAAGTAGCTGGACAAAGGAAAGGGGGTTTAACCGCCCCCTTCCTGGTCCCACCCACAGGAGGGGCCTAGCAGGTGATCCACCCCTCAGATTGGGAATAAGAGTGGGAGCAGTGCCATAGCACCTCAGATCATCCTGAAATCAACTTAAAACTAAGAAGACGCCGGACTTCGACATTCTGCTGCACAGAAGACTTAAGAGCATCTCCCTTGTGGCCTAGGAGTGGCCACCCTGTGAACACAGACACCATCCAGCAACTCTACGTCTGCTTTGCCGCCGCCTCCTGCCGGAGCCCGAGCCCAGAGTCTGATGAGACCCAGACTCCCAGACTTCTCACCGCCCGATCCACAGTCCTTGCAAAGAAGGGACCCGTGGAGGCACCGAGAGACGTGGGACCGGACATCTCCAAAGACCCCCGAAAAGCTGACTGCGCAGCACCCGAGGCACCCTCGACGCTGTGCTTTGGGGAATGAGAACCCCTACAACTGAGCAGCCCTTGCACCGAAGATCAGCCCCCAGCATCTCCACAATCTGCGCGGGGCCCTTTTGCATCGTGCCACTCGACGCGCCATCCCGGCCACTTGCCACGTGGTCAGCGGCCATCTTGGCAACGAAACCTACAATCTACACAGCGGGTCTGGTTGCTCCAGACTTGCCCTCGCTCCTGTAAAAAGGAGCACCCGCTCTGACCTTGCTGGTCCGAGTGATAAGCCTTTTTCACTTCCTGCATGGCTTGCATTAGCCAAGGCCTGTTTGCTCTGATCAAGTTGCCAAAACCGCCATCAGCTAGAGCCTTCGTGGGACAGCTCTTGACCGACGCCTGGACGTCCTCGACCTCTTCGTGTCCACGTGGCTGCAGAGAGAAGCTACACCTCATCGCCTGTTTGCACCCGACATCGCCTGGTTCCATCCTGGTTCCACGGTAGTCACTGGCTAGTGACTTTGAACATTGTCCCCTCTGCTTTCAGGTCTTCACCACTTCAGATCCACTTTTGGGTCCACCGGAACTCTTCACATCGAGCCACCTGCAGCATCTTCAGCTCCAAGCACCATCGACCTGCGTGACGAAACCCGACACTACTTCGCACCTGTGCACCCGCTTCCTGTGGGTGAGGTAAGTCAGCAACGCCGGTGTTCCTACACTGGTACACACCTCTAGTGTCTGAGTCTAAAGTTTCACTCCTCTAGGTCACTCGGAAGGTTCCTTAATAACTAACTTTGTAACTTTTACGCACCATTGACTTAACATTGGTATATGCGTGCACTTTCCGCACTGCACCCGAGTCCCGCGGGCCTTTCCAGACTTCATCACTGTTAGTCCCGAACAGCTCCAGCGATTCCCCAGGCCCTAGGCCTACTTCCTTTCAGCTAGGTGGTTCTTATACGACTATTTTAGTATATGGTTTAGGTGGCCCCTAGGGCTCATCCATATTGTGCAACTTTTGTGTATTTAAACTGTGTTTTGTTTTAACGCATTTGCTTCTGTGCTCATAAAGAGTATAGGGGATTTTGTAGTAAATAAATATATATATATTTTCAATATATATCTGTGTGGTGTCCTTTCATCTGGTATTCAAGGGGATTGTGTATGGTAAAACAGCTTGCTTCACATGCCTTTACAGAGTTTAGCCTAAGACTTCTTTGTCCACGCTACTAGGATAGCTGGTCTATAAGGTTGACTTACAACCAATCATCATAAGGGTTGCTTGGCATGGTACAAGGTGATCACTAGAACTAGTGAGCATCATATACCAGACCAACTTCTCACAGACACCTCCCAACAAACATGCCATGCAAGGAGGAAACGGTTTTAGGCAATTTCTCATGCAGTACTAATTAAGTATTTTCGCAGTTTGTTCTCTATGGACAACAGAATGTTTAACTTAAGCACATACATGAGAAATTTAAGAACTATTTGCCTATTAAACTCGACTTCAGTCACCTTTTCATGTTTATGTAAGTTTTCATCTTAAAATCCTCCATTACCGTTGGTACTATAGTATGAAGTAATTTGTCATGTTAGGTGATCAGGGCGTAGCTTCCATTGGTGCAGCAGGTGTAGCGGAACAGGGGCCAAGAGGCATGTAACGTCCACTGACTCCTGCTTATTGTATTTCAGAGTTCAAACAGTGGCCAGACGGCCCATTTCCTTCCTGGCAACGATGGCTCAGGGCACACTGGCTACTCCACTGTAGGCGATCCTGGGGTGGGGATGCATGGGAAAAACCCCACGTTTGAAATTAGCAGAACATCTACTTTCCACCAATGTCAAACACTTCTTCCCTCCATACTACCTCACTGCCCACAATTTGATTCTATAAGGTGCAAGACTGTGGATTTTAGAAGGTGATAGTGTTTAAAACTGGGGAGGAGCAGGAGTAGTTGCCCGTTTACCTGCCATCACCTTTTGCTATTGTCACTGGGGGCCAGGCCAGGACAGGACCACAAGAACCAGGCTGCATCCCGCTGCCACGTCACCAGTAGCGCCAGGAGGCGCTTTAAAAATTGTGCGGGCTCCCGCAGCGCGGGATGCGCGGGCAGCACCCGGACGAAGCCCGGGCTGGCTCGTCCTTGCCCGTCATTGCCAGGAAGAGGCAGGGGAGGGCCACCTCCCTTAAGTTTGGCAATTGGATCTTTGAGACGGACATGCGCACATAAGCTACTGTGTCATTTTACTATTTCCATCTAGCGGTCTGGTCAAACAAAAGATTCGGGACATTGTCTTAAAAGCACAACGCACTGCCAATCTCCACTGCTCCTACTGATTGACTGCAGAGACTTTTGTAAAGACCCTAAAGCTTTTCAGGACACTGAGCATTGGACATTTCCTCACAACCAAAAAGCTACAAAATAGTTATTTACCTTACCCAGCAGCAGCGCGCTGGGGGAGCTTGCATGAGCTTATATGGGCCTTAACCTAGCTAAACTTTAGAAAGAGAGAGCTCCCAGGCAGTGTAGCTACACCTTCCCACATATTTGGGCTTCATTTTATTTTATTTTATTTTTAGTGCCTTATCACTGTTCTCGTTTAAAAAAGGGTAAGTACTGGACTGGTTGCAATCCCTACCACCCCACTGCCATACTAGTAGGATTAACATTATAATTACCCCTATTTTCAATCGGGGTAACGTTTCTAGGGGCCTTCGAATTGGGGGATATGCAATAGAGAAAATGTATGGAGGTCAAGGGTGGTGCAGTCTGGTAAAGGGTTAAAGGTTAGGAAATCCCTAAAACACCCAGCTAGTAATTGCATAATAGATCGAATTGAGAACTTGATAAGCGAGTGTGTAGACATACTTGATGCAGGATCTCCTACTCTAATTCCACCTCCTCCTCCCTAAACTTCAAATAACAAACCTCACTCCAAACTGATTAATACTAGTTACAACTGCACTCCTGCAATTCCAGCTATGTTTAAAAAGACATGTCCCAGAGAAGTTTGTGTACAAAATGAGGAGGACTCAACACATATAGCTGGGATTCACTGCCCCCTGCAACCCGAACATCAACCCCAGTTCTCCTAAAACTTTCTACAGCATATTACCACAGCTAGAAACCAGTGTCTTTGCAATAATTGGTTTACCTCCCTAATGGCTTTATCTGATAAAGTCATGGAAGACCAATCCCAACATTGTCCCGAACGCATAGAGCTGACTGCTGTCGCCCCGAATCCAGAACCCCTGAACCCAGGTACCCACATTAATGACCTGAGGGCTAAAGTAGAATCCTTTAGAGCGATGATCAAGGGACTCACTACACTAGTTAAATCGATACTACACACAAGTTCTCCATCTGTATTTCGAGCTACACAGGAACTGGGCGCTCCTGCACAACAAGAACAGCCGGTATTAAAAGGCTTGAGTAGCCACTTCCAGCCCTATCAATCAAACACCAGCCAAGGGACAACTCACACCCACGGGCACCCACAGCCACTGCTGACAGTTGCTGCTCCCCACACCCAAACATTTCCTGACCTTAATGTAAATTCCGTCAACCGCCCATTCACACGAGCAGGTGCGCATGATACCCTCAACTATCAGAGGATTTGTAATCTGTTTTAGATCCAGTCATCAACCCACTATAGTAGGAACCATCCAGTATATACAGTCCCTACTTGCTTGCCGCTTGCAAACAAAATCCTCATGGTCAATGTTCCTAAACTTGGCGCGAGGCAGGGGTCAGAGGAGGAGGACTCCTTCATTAATAAAGCAATCCGTTGGATCCGCTATGTCAGGAGCTGTTGCTCGGTAATTCGAGAAGACATTATCGGTGCGCGTAGATGCACATCACCAGGACAATCACTAGATTGTATTGAGGGGATATTAAAAGGACCAGATTTGGTCGAAAACCTACTCACCCAAGAATTCCACAATGGTTCCCCTGACTATTCTTCTATTCAATTATAGCGTTCTGTCCTTCACAGGCCAGCTCCACTTCTATCACTGGACATAATACCTAGCAGCTCCAGTTTAGACAACAATGACTGACTCCTGGAGGAAGCTCATCTGCCCTCCAGATTACAGCCCTCCCCTTCATACCAGGGTGATCTAGCCTGGGAAAGAACTTCAACGAAAGGTGTCTGAATCACATGATAATGGCTCCCTAACTGTCGCAGGCACAAGTAGCGCTGATAGCGGCTCAAATGAGCCGGAGTGTGCGCAACTACACAAGGGTGTGCCTTCTACTTTAGATCTTAACACTTCAACACACAAAATCTCTGTGAAAGGGCAAACACTAATAGCTATAGTATCCTGGAATGTTGCTGGTCTAAAACAAAAGCTTGATGACCCGGATTGGAATAGTTACATGGATAATTATGACATCTACCTTTTCCAAGAGCCATGGTTACTTAGCCCCCATACAAGCTAGGTTACAAATCACCGGCGGCTGGAGAGTTTCTCTTCCTCCGTTCAATGAGTTCTGCGCATTAGCAAATGGCGTGTCCTCGGGCTCTCCCCTTGATCCACTACCCCACAAATTTTGGAAATCCTTTCAAGAGGAACTCTTTCGCCCCTTATATTCCATCTGCCACCAGTCCTTTAGCACTGCCACGGTCCCAGAATGCTGGAAGTTGGCAGTGGTTTCCCCTCTCCTAAAAAAAAAAAAAAACCACTCTTGACCCCACCTGTCTGGCGAATTATCGGCCAATCTCGTTGCTTCCTTTCCCGGTTAAGATTATGGAAAAGCTTGTGACCCGGTCTCTGTCCAGCTTTCTGGAAAGTAACACCTGTCTGGATGTGGCCCAGTTCGGCTTCCGGCCGGCTCACGGTACGGAGTCGGCACTGTTGGTCGTGTTGGATGCTCTCCGCTCGCGGGTCGACAATGGTCGGGCAGCCTTTTTAGTGCTGCTCGACATGTCGGCCGCATTCGACACGGTCAGCCACTCCATTCTTGTCAGCAGACTGGAGGAGATCGGGGTAGCGGGATTGGCACGGGATTGGCTAATCTCCTATCTCCAGAACAGACATCAGGTGGTGGCTCTACCACCTTTTAGATCAGGCATCAGGAGAGTAGTGCAGGGTGTCCGCCAAGGGTCAGCGATCAATCCCATTTTATTTAATTTGTAACTCCGCCCATTGATCAGTCTGATCAAGTCTTTCAGCATCTCGGTGATTAATTATGCCGACGACACCCAGCTCATCTTCTCCCTTGAAGGAGAAGATGCTGTGTCCACGGAGACTTTCCATCAATGTATGACCGCTACTGCCGACTGGTTGAAAAACAACTCTCTCCAGTTTAATAGCTCAAAGACCGAGGTACTCCACTGTTCATTGGATCGTACACCGTGTCCTTTACCGGCAGATCTCTGGCCTTCATCCTCCTTGGGCACAGTGGTGGCGGAGAACTCTGCTCGCAACCTCGGAGTCATGTTCGGCCCTAATCTACAGTTGGATGGTTTTGTCAACAAAACCATCTCTACCTGTATGATGTTACTCCGTACTTTGCGAAAAATTCTTCCCCTGCTTCCGGCTCAGGCTAGGCCAGAGGTGGTGCGTGGTATTATCCTTAGTAGGATTGATTATTGCAATGCACTGCTTCTAGGGCCCCCCGGTACTTTGATTAACAAGCTGCAGCGTATTCAAAACATGGCAGCGAAGCTCGCTCTCTCTCGGCCACGGGCAGCTTCTTCCTCCCTCGCGCTTAAGGACCTTCATTGGTTGCCAGTTCAGCAGCGAATCTACTTTAAAGCATCCTGCCTGGTCTTTAAGGCTTTGCATGACCAAGGTCCAGTCATGCTACAGAACCTCTTTTCGTGGTATCATGTAGCGAGACCATTACGCTCCTCCTCGGCATGTCTAGTGGTGGTTCCGAGAATCCATAGGCTACGGATGGGGGGCCGCTCCTTTGGATATGAAACTCCCTTCCCTTGTCCTTGAGGAGCCTGAGGGTTTTTCCATCTTTTAAGAAGGGTTTAAAAACCTACCTCTTCCCCAGAACAGTGTAATGATGTGATTGTGTATCTGGTTCAGTAGAGTCAAAGCGCCAGGATACCCTCTGGGTGACAGTTCGCGCTATACAAATGTGCAATACATACATACATACTATAAGAATGCATTTCCAATGCAGAGAGGAAGGCCATTGGGGGGCCTTGCAATATGGATCAAAATAACATTGGGGATGCGATCCATCGACTACAGCATAGACTCTCCAGATCAGCTGGCAATGTATCTAGATGATAACAATGAAAAACTGTATTTAACACCTATAAAACACCAAGCAGGCAGACTCTAAATTCTGAGACCATTAACACACTAGGTAGCTCTCTGGACCATGTAGATCCTAGCAACACCGTGATCGTATGCAGGTATTTCAATTGTGCCTACGAGCCACTAAATAGATTCGTAAATGTAACAGACGAAGAGGATACGGCCATAGGATTGCCTCAACTAGTAGCAGAGCCACCAAAACCTTGCACTAACGCTGCACTGCAGATAGTGCAGCTCACGATAGAAAACCGTCTAAGGGCATGTAATGGGAGGGTATTTAGCAATGGGGATGAAAAAGATTCTCAACATGTTTAAACGTGGGAGCTCACAGTCGAGAATTGATTATATAATGCACAGCAGCCACAGGTGAAGCTTCAAAATAGAGACCACTAAGTTTGGAAGTAATAGGCCAGCCAGCAAAGGGTGACCAATTCGACATTTGCATACAAAATGTACATCCCTTAGTAGGAAATAATCGAAGATCTATCAAGTGGCCTAAGGTCACAGGTAATATAGAGATAATGACAACCATCTATAATACCTTTGCTGAGGTAGTGGGAGCCCACCTGGGGACAAGCGATTTGCCTGTAAGATCAATGTACATCGACCTAGCTGTAAAGCTAGAGCCCCTTCTCACCAAAAACATCGGGAAGAAATCAAAACCCAACTTTAAACTGGGAGTAAAGGTAAATCCATGGTACACAACAGAATGTAGGAGATCTAAGACAATTCTACTTGAAACAATAAAGCAGGGAAACGCAGACTCAGTAAGGAGGGCCATGGGCGTTCATAGGAGAGCATTGGCTACTGTCAACAGGAATTTGGAGGAAAATAGCTGGTTCGTGCTCTTGCAGGCAGCAAAAACTAAAAATTTAGCTTAGTTCTGGAAAATCATAGCATGCCGGGACAAGAGCCATTACTTACATTCATCAGTTTGGACTGATCACTTCACTGACTTGTACTCCAGTTTTCGGCCCACTCCAAATCCGAGTGGAGACAGAGGGCCTGCTAATATCGAGGGAGATTGTGAAGTGATCGTTTTCTCACTGCAAGAAACCGAAGATGCCATAGATACTATCAAGCCGGGGAAAGCACCGGGACTAGATAGACTTCCTGGAGATTTATTTTAACATGATAAAAAGGTATGGGTCCCATGTGTTAACACCCTTAGCAATGCAATAGCAGCAAGTGCCCCAATTCCGGGAACGTGGAAGGGGCTGAAATTATCCCTATCCACAAAAAAGGCAGCAAACATAAACCTGAAAATTACAGGCCTATTAGCCTGAAAGACGTACTTCAAAAAATCCACACCAGACAGTTATTAAATACGTTTAACGACTGGATAGAGACCAACAATATATTGTCCCCATATCAGGCAGGATTCAGATCATGCACTAGCACAGTAGATCAAGTCTTTAAACTCTTGTGCATCATCTGGAAATACGTCATAGGGAGGGTCACATCTACGTAGCATTCGTTGACCCGAGGGCAGCTTTCGTTATAGGATTCACTAAAAAACAAAAAGCTCCCCCCAGCCTAGTAACACAGATAACAAGCATTTACAATGCAATAGGTCTCGCAGCATTAAACTTTGAGTTATTGGCATTGTGTATGACAATGCCAATAGCTATAACATTTGCAAATGTGACACCTATAGCATTTGTAACGCAATATGAGTTGTATTTACATGACTAAGATGTATTGATATTACACATAACAATGGCTTTTCATTTTTTTAATACTTAAATAAAAGTTATTGTAATTGAGTTGGTGGAAGGGTGAAGTGGGTCGTGTCCCCAAGTGATGTGGTGGTGTCCCGAGTGATGTGGTGGTGTCCCCGAGTGATGCCCCCCGAGTGATGTTGTGGTGTCCCCGAGTGACGAGTGGTGCCCCTGAGTGATGTGGTGGTGACCCAGAGTGGTGTGGTGGTGTCCCCGAGTGAAGTGGTGGTGTGCCAGAGTGAAGTGGTGGTGTCCCCGAGTGAAGTGGTGGTGTCCCCGAGTGATGTGGTGGTGTCCCCGAGTGATGTGGTGGTGTCCCCGAGTGATGTGGTGGTGTCCCAGAGTGAAGTGGTGGTGTCCCCGAGTGATGTGGTGGTGTCCCCGAGTGATGTGGTGGTGTCCCCGAGTGATGTGGTGGTGTCCCCTGAGTGATGTGGTGGTGTCCCTGAGTGATGTGGTGGTGTCTCCAGAGTGATGTGGTGGTGTCCCCAGAGTGATGTGGTGGTGTCCCCAGAGTGATGTGGTGGTGTCCCCGAGTGATGTGGTGGTGCCCCCAGAGTGATGTGGCGGTGCCCCTGAGTGATGTGGCGGTGCCCCTGAGTGATGTGGCGGTGCCCCTGAGTGATGTGGCGGTGCCCCTGAGTGATGTGGCGGTGCCCCTGAGTGATGTGGCGGTGCCCCTGAGTGATGTGGTGCATGGCAGTGGTGGTGTCCGTGTCAGTTCTGTATGTTTGGACTGCAGCACTGACTTCAGCACAGTTACCACATCTGATAAGGTTTGCATTATGGACCCTACAGAAAACAGATACATTGTGGAGACAGTACACATACAGCACGTCGAAGCAAATCCAACATCCGTTTACTTCTGAAGGAGTATACTATCCTTAGGGATGTGTTTACACGTTTGCATCTTCTATAATTTGAGCTGGAGACAAGCTCTCAGAGGAAGCCACTTGGCGAACTGTTTCAGCACTTCAAATAGCCCCCCACATGTGAAATTAAACCTGCCAAGCGCCAGAAGGCCATTCAAAACATACACACTGAAAGAAAAGATAGGACGAGTGTGCAACCACAGCAGATGACGCCTAACTCCTAGAGTTGGGTGACACAGTACGAGTCTGTGGGGGATGAGGACTAACATTTGAATGTAATCTTCTCCAAAGGAAGGGCAGACCAAAACTTTAAATTGAGACGTGGAAGCAACAACGCAAGTTAACCAGGGTACAGCTGGAAGCTGCTAGGGGCCGTAGGTAGGAATGTTATGTCTTTGAGATAACCATTAACTATGGGTAAGGTTCATTAAGGTTGGTGCTGTCGGTCTCTAGGACAGGTTTGTGGGGTGGAAGTCTGTCTGTCAGAGGGTGGTTGCCGGCTGTGGAAGGGGCTCTGTCTGTGAGCAGGTGCCATCTCCCTGTGAGCAGGGATGTCGGTGAGGGTACACGTGAGGCGAGGCCTGTAGTGAGGGACGGGGTCCGGTGTGGCAGGAGTGATGCGTCTGGGTATCTTTGGTGAGACAGGAGTGATTTGCAGTCTGCGAAGGTGTTCGGGGACATGTCTGTGGTGCGGCAGCTGTCAGTTGGGACAATACCCGTGCTGGTACATTGGTGCTGCGGAGTGCTGCTATCTTTGGAAGAGATTTGTTGTCTGAGAGCGGAGGCTGTTGTTTGTTTGGGGTCCTGGTGGTGGTGTCTGTGCTGTGGGACGGTCTATCTATGGACAGTCGCTGTCTGCAAGAGACTGCTGCCAGAGGCGGAAAGGGCGGCTGTCTGCAGCAAAGAGGGTGCTTCTTGCACCCCATGTATTCACTTTGTCCAGCAAGGCACGCCAGTTAAGTACTGTGTATTGTTTATATAGGAGTGTCTTGGCTGGGTTCTGCGGGCTTACTGCAGGTCGGGGGGGGGGGGGGGGGGGGGCAGTTGTATAGGAAGAGGTTGGGTCACTGCGTGAAGGGTTACAGGGCTGAAGGGGGATGCGATTGGGGAGAAGGTGTTTGTTCTAAGTGGAAATGTTGTTTTGGTAGAAGTGTAGGTGGAAATTAAGGGGACTCAGCGCTCCGGGGTGTACGGTGCGTTAGTACTAGGAGGCGCTATGTTTGCTGGGCGCAGACACGTTGAGGGGTCAGCGCACCCTGCTCCCTCCCTCCCACCCACCTCACCCCTTCATTCTCGGTCCTACCTGCTCGGGCCCCCGCTCCTCCCCCCAGTCTGCGCGGGCTCGGGGGCGGCTGTGCGGGCTGAGTGCGGCTCCGTCCTTGGAGGGTCTCCGGTGGGGGCTCGCGGCTGGTCCCGGGGGCGGGGAGGGTCCTTAGGGGTGGTACTGGATGGCCGCTCCGGGTCCTCGGTCCGAACTCAGGAAAGTTTTTTGCGGCCTCACCGGTGGGAGGAGAGACGTGTTGGCATGGCTCCACCCCCATGCAACCACACCGCCTCCACGCCGCCGGCCCTCCCACTCATCTCACCGACGATCGGCCCTCCCGCCCCGGGACGCCCCTCTCACACTCCCTCTGCTTCAGACTGGCCCTGCCCCCGACCATCCCATACCCCACCGGCCCCGCCCTGACCGGCCCCCTTCCTCTCACCACCATCTAACTGGCCGGCCCCAGCCAGGCCCCTCCTTCAACGGGGAGCCCGACTCGAACCCATCGCCCCTATTTGGCCACTATCCACGTCTAACTACTACTCCCAAGAGTCATCCGACTTTCTGGCGGTCATCAGCAGGGTAGAAAGTAATTGTATGCATCACAGCGACAAAAAACCTTGCTGTCCCGGAACAGAACGTGCCAACAATGACTGCTATTAAAATGCCCCCGGAATCCCGCCGCGGCCGCCCCGGAAGTCAGGCACGGTCGCCTGTGACGGGGGCGGGGCCACGTCCATACCGGAAGAGGAGGCAGGCGGAGTCAATGCGTCTCGCGGCCCGGGGCTCCTGTGAGCGGTGTAGAGCCCCGGGGCCGCGCCAGCAGGAGGTTGGGCGCCGCGTGCTGAGAGCAGAGTCCCCGACATTGGCCAGGTAAGTTCCAAAAGGCTGGGGGGGCTTGGTGCACTTGTGTGTGTGTGTGTGTGTGTGCTCGTGTGTGTATGTATGTGTGCGACGGTGACGGCGGGGGAGGGGGGCCTCGGTGCACTTGTGTGTGTGTGCGCGAGTGTGTGTATGTGTGAGGGGGGGGTGTCTCTGTATGTATGTATGTGCGTGCGTGGGCGCTTGTGTGTGTGTGTCTGTGTGTATGCGCATGCGTGTGTGGTGCTTGAGCTTCCCAGGAGACAGCGCCTGGCCACAGCGCGCCTTCGCGTGCGCGTGGCAGTTTCAAATCGCCTCCAAGGAGATGCGCGCGGCCGGCACTGTCTCCTGGGAAGCAGAGTCAGCAACAAAAGATCTCTGGCGAGACACAGCGCTGACGCGCTGTGTTTTCGCTACAAGACCTAAAAAGGCTGCACAATGGAAACTATGCTAGAGTCCGCTGTGGCATGAATGGGAAACTCACAAAACCAATCCCAATAGAGAGAGGAGTGAAACAGGGTTGTGTACTTGCACCCACCCAGTTCTCACTCTATATCAATGACTTTGTAAACTATTTACAAAATCAAACAAACGACTGCCCAAATTGAATGGGAACTTGGTACCAGCGCTGCTGTTTGCAGATTATACCATTGTTATCTCAAAGAATCAAAAGGCACTACAAAATATGATGAACGATTCTAAGGGATACTGTATCGTAAAAGGCCTAGAAATAAACGCTAGTAAAACTAAGTACATGGCCATAAACCCACATAAAGGTTTTAAAAATAACTTTGCGTTGAGTAACCAGAGAATAGAACATGCCACTAATTTCACCTATCTGGGCATATTATTAGTGTTAGACCTGGCATCATTGGCGTGAGTCTCCCTTCCATTATGTCGGATTGCCTCCTCTGTTTTTGCTGGTTGTATGCTTTGGTCACTGTGCCACTGCTATTCAGCACCACAGTGCAAGTGCTCCCTGTTTTAAATTGATGTATTGATTAGTAACTCCATTATTGGGTTATTTGATTTTCTTGTCAGACCCTAGTACAGTGCACCATGTGTGCCCAGGGCTTGTAAATTAAATGCTGCGGGTGGGCTTGCAGCACTGGTAGTGCCACCCACAGAAGCAGCTTGTAATGTGTGTCTCAGGCCTGTCATTGCGAGGCCTGTGTGCAGTCTGTGACTGCCATGTCAATTTAGCAAGTGCACCCACTTGCTAGTCCCTAAACCTTCCCTTTTCTTCATATCAGACACCCCTAAGGTAGGCCCAAGGGCAGGGAACATTGTAAGTATAAGGTAGGACATGCCCTGGTGTGTGTAGCATGTCCTAATAGTGAATTACAGCCATTTTCGATTTTTCACTATTGCAAGGCTACCTGTTCTCCATAGGCCAGAATGAGCAGTTCGATTATTACATCGTATAATCCTAACTGACTTAGGGAACATGGTAGAAATTCGAGTTTAGTATGCCTGAACTCAGAAAGATAAAATACATCCTTTAGTAAAGTTGCTTTTAACATTCTGTGTTTGAAAATATCACTTTTAGAAAGTAGATGTTTTCTTGTCTAACTATCCAAGCCTGCCTCTGCTAGGTTGTGTATTCCTTGTCTGGAGTTTGAGCGACAGGGCTGGGGGGTTTCAGGAGCAGAATGAGTCAGCCCAGTGGTGAATAGGGAGATCTGCATCAAGATGGGAGGGAGGAGTTGCACCTGGGACCTGAATAGGGCTGGACCGTCCCTCTACAATGCTGGCTCCACCCCCTGGGGTGCGGCTGATGTCTCTGCCCTGCACTGGCAAAGAAGAGAAGGAATCATATCCACTAAGTGCTCCAGGGCTGTGCTTTCCCTACACAATGCTGGCACCACCTCCTGTGGGGCGTCTGATGTTTCTGCCCTGCATTGTGAAAGGAAAGAAGGAGTCATGTCAACAGAGTGCTCCAGAACTGGTTTGGACTGGGCAAAGACCCCTCTGCCTTCAGAGAACAAAGAGAAAAGCAGTATAAATATTGGGACTTAGACCCAAGAACTTTAGATCACTTCTGGGAACAAGACAAACCTTTTGCCAAGGAGCAGAACCATGGAAGCTGCAGGAGTTTGGACTGCCCCCTGCCAGTGTGCTGTTTGCTGGGTTGGCCTGCAGTGGTTTCATTATTGCCAAGGAAAGGAACTTTTTAAGAACTTTCATCATCTTGCAGAATATTACTCCAAGGGCTTGAACTTGTCCTTCCCTCCTACTGAAGTCTCAGGGACAAAAGACTTCACCACCAGCTGCCCTCTGAATTTCCTTGCTGGGGAATTCTTTCTGCAGAAGCCTGCGTGTCGCTGGAGCTGGAAGCGCGACACAATGAGAAGAAGCGTGTCGCCGACGCAGCTGTAGTCATCGCATCGCTGGAGTAGAGTGCCGCCACCGCATCTCCTGGAAGCGTGTCTTCGTCGAAGCTGTCTGCTATCGCATCACCAGAGAAGCCGGACGCCATCAAGAGGGTCCCCATCGCATCACCCGAGAAGCGTGTCGCAGGGCCTGTCACGGCTCCAAAGTACAGAGTCGTCACAAGGCTGCCAGGGCTTGTACGCATCGTCGTTGCATCAAGGGTGCCATCTTATCGGATTGCACCAGGATTGTCGCATCGCATCAAGGGGGCCATCTTGAAAATCGCAACTGGGCCGCAGGCCGAGAACCTACGCATCATCCCCGCACCGGTAAGGATCACAACGCATCCCCTACTCTGCGCACACATTGAGACGCAACGCATCATATCCCCCGGAGCACGGAACCGACGATCTCCCTCTGCAAGCCCTTTGTTTATTTTGCGTTACGCATCCAGGTACTCTTGTTAGAACTGTGTCGTATTTATCACCAACTTGAACTAAGCAACTTCAACCATCTTTAAGTCAATCTTAAGTGCAGTATTGTGGATTTTTGTTGTTTGTGGTCGTGTGTTAAGTCTATATAAAGACTACTTATTTTTGTAAAACCTGTGTGGTGTCAATCTGTAGTGTTTTCACTGTATTACTGTGTATATTCACAAATGCTTACCACACTGCCTTTGAGATAAGCCTGTCTGCTCGTGACAAGCTACCAAAGGGGTGAGCAGGGGTTATCTAGGAGTGTAATCCCCTTATCCCGACTTAGAAGCAAGGGTCCTTATTTGGACAAAGGTGTACACCATTGCCAACTAGAGACCCCCAGTTCTAACAATTAGTCTCCAAATTAGCATTGAAACAGTAAGTCAACTACTCAGTACTACGGCTAGCCCAAGGGACAGGGGCAGTCCTTAAGAAGTTTAGTTTGTCGTCAAGCACCATACCACACGTCATATTTGCCTTATCCAGATATTGTTTACTGTGGGATTGGATTGATAAGGAAAAAAGCGGGGCTAAAGCTGTGATGCACCCGGGACCAATGCACTTATGACTGCGAAAACATTTTGAAATTGTATAAATTAACCAGTTGCTTCTTCCTCTTATTGTATCATAAGAAGCTTATTTAATTTTAAAAGAGAACTTACTGGGGTGGAAACAATGGAATGTGATGGTGACTATCTTACCTTTAGGACCCACGCCAGGAAGACCGCGGGGGTTTGTTTTGGTCTGCTGCGGTCAGCTCGCAAGGTGTTGCCACTGCTCCCTGATCCAGCGAGGAAGCTTTTGATTTGTGGTTTAATCTTGTCGAGGCTCGACTACGGGAATGCGATGTTCCTCGGTGCTCCCGAAGCGACTTTTAAAACCCTCCAACAGGTACAAAATGCAGCCGCTAGAGTGTTGATGGATGTTCCCATAAGACATTCAGCTGCCCCGGCCCTGAAAACGCTTCACTGGCTCCCCGTTAAGGAGCGGGTGAAATTTAAAGCGTTATGCACGGCCCACAAAATTCTGCATGGTAAGGGCCCCCCTATTCTCTCCACTATGGCACGCCCTTATAAGCCCACACGTCCTCTGCGTTCGGATCAAAGACATCTTCTGCAGTCAGCTAGAGTAAGGAGAGCTCGCTCTGGGGGCAGGCGTTTCTCAGTGCAAGTGGCGACTTTATGGAACTCCCTGCCCCTTAAGATCCGTTCAGAGCCCAAGATCTTACTCTTTAGGAAACTTCTGAAGACTCATTTGTTTCCAGTGTAGCGATTGAGCTGAGCTTTCTTCCTTGTTCTGTTCCGCGCCGGGATGCTCCTGGGTAACTGAGCGCGCTATAAATTTTGTATAATAATAATAACATTGTTTTGAATTATTTTATCTGAAGCTCCATACTTTGTTATTGAGACTACATAACATATGGTTGGATATATTTCAGATTGTTTTATGAACGAGTGTATTACTATGAAACTGGGGTTTGCCTAGTGTTGTGATTGGACTCACCTGCTCCGTGGCGCTGTATGCGGGGTAGCGCAGCTTCAGCGGGAGGAGGCAGCTCTTGGGATCTCTAGTTGACCGACAGTCGACAGCCGTGAGCTGTGGTCTGCCTGCGGTCCGCCGTGACTGCTGAGCGGAGCTGAGCCGGAGGAGCTGGATTCGGAGAATGAAGCGAAGGAGGAGCGAAGCTGGCGTGTGGCAGGGCCGGCCGGATTGAGCCAGGTGAGAGGAGCGGAGCAAGTGAGGCAAGGTGGAAGCTTCCTCGTTTCCTTTGTTCCCCCTTTTGTTTATGCTACGCTACAGCCAAGGCAGGTGCTATTTGTGCTGGTTGAGGGGGTGGAGTGGAGGTGCGAGAGGAGCCAGAGTTGGAGCTAGGCCACGCGAGTAACGTGAGTAACGTGAGCTGGAAAGCTCCCCACTCCCTATTGCCCTCCCTGCCAGAACGCGTAAATGAAAAAGACTTTGCAGAACCAGAAGCGGTTATGAAGGACAAAAGGCTTGCAGGAACACCGAAGGGCTCCGTTGCAGGGCACCGCATAATCCAACTCAAATCTAATCCCTGGTACAGTTTAAAAGGATTCAGGGCAAAAATAACTGGGAAAAAGACCTTAACCGGCTATTTTTGTTACTTGTGTCAGCCTGCCTGATTTGTACGGACCCGGGAGAGCCTGAATCCCTTGATCCTTGATACTCCTGCGATACACTGTTGCCAGCTTGTACGGAGCCGGGGAAATATACACTGCGCATAATCTGTGGCGTTAAAGGTAAAGGGAGTTTTGGACTTGCCATTGGGACAATTACTCATACCTCATTAATACTGGTTAAACACAATTACCTTACATGGACCCTTGGAGGTTTTTGAGGATTTTTCATAAATATTATTTGGCTAATATTCCTTTGAATGCAACTATCCCCCATTTTGTTGTGGAACATTGTTGGTGGTATTCGCTTTCTCTTCTATTTGTTAGACGATAGGAAAGCTTCTGAATAGTAAAGGCACCTGTGCAACACCGTAAACTTGGAATCTTGGGTTTTCTTGGTTTATATGTTTGTTTCAATTGTTGCTTCAATTGTTCTTGTGATTGCATTAGGGCTGAATAGTAATAAAGAGGCATAGAGGAACAGTGTGGTACAGAAAACCACCTTAACGAATGGGGAGGTATGGGAAAGCTGGTCCTGCTGGTTCCGTAGCAACCATGGATTCTTTTTTAAAGCGGGCGGCATCAGTGCTGGATAAAGAGATAGAACTAGTGAATAGGCGTTTATCAAGATCACCCATAATTCCCCATCTCTCCGACCTCCCAGCTACTACCTGCTCTACGGAAAATAATGCCGATCCAACTGAGATTCTGGGACTACAGGTTTTGGATCTAGTTTCTCAAGACAGTGCTCCCAGTCTTTCTCATGAACAACAGCAGATACCTCTCAGTCCCACTATTATAAAAATCACCTCCAGAGGGGTAAATGCAAATTCATCAAATATGGCTGTGGGGGGTGAAAATACTGGTCCCTCACTAAACTCATCTATCAGTGAACCAGTCACACGTGGAAGACCAGGGGGGTAGAGAGTGTAAATCATGGTCTGGGTGTGAAAAGGAAAGGCCAGCTACCTGTAGGGAAGGCAAAAAGGTCAAGGGTGGAATCACTCCCCAAGAATACATCTGTAACCTAGGAGCTGACTAATGAAGATATGAAGCTATTCCTTGAATCGATGCATAATATACTTAAAGAAATTACAGACATAAAGTTAGGCCCAATTATCCAGTAGTTATACAAATAGTATATCAAGTGTGATGGAAATAAATCCCCAAAGGGTCCCCCAAATGGTCCCCTTGACACAGGATAGTTCAAGTTTAGGAATTCCATCTACAATCCCGAAGGATAATCTACCACCCCTACCAAGGCCCGAGTGTAATAAAGCACTCTCTCGTACAACTGTAGGACCAGACGAAAGCACAGGCGTACAAAACCAACAAGGGAGAAATATAAATAGGAACCAAAATTGCAAGTGAAAAAGGATGCTCTAAAGCATTCTATGCATAGTTTGCTTAATATCAATTTACCACCAGAGTCCACACCATATTTGGTGGTATTAGGGAATGTGCCAACTCTCCCCCAGGGTGGGAGGGAGGACTACACCCAATTGAAACACAAGGTACTACAATGGTTAACATGTAATACGGAACTTGGTAGAAGGGCAGATATTTATATAAATATGGTCCGAAGGCTAAATTGGGTGGATAGTTCTCGTAAATCATTTTAAGGTGATTGTGTTATTATTAATTTTAACAAACCCCATTTTGCAGAAATTAACTTGTTTTGAATCTCTGATAACTTACCATATGCCACAAAGGCATTAATTATGGCCCTACACCTAGGCTTCTTTTACAACCCCCATTTTATGGGGCAAAACCTCCTGGCAAATATTAAAAACGGTCCAGAAAACACTGTTATGTCACCAGGTCAATCATTAAAGAGTATGGCTACTAACCGGGTACCAGAAACAAAGCGCTGGAATAATCGTGGATATGGCCCACTGGATACACATTTGTCCTTTTGATCTGGTCTTGAGTTAGTCAACCGTTTTGCACCCCTGACACCACTAGACGCTTGTGATTGACTCAGCTCTGAACCTGATTTATTGAACACTGTGATACCACACAACTTAAACATTGTTTCCTGGAACATAGCAGGAGTAAATACTAAATTAAATATTCAAGTATAGCCAAAATTTCTAAAAAATTCACAAATTATTTGTTTACAGGAAACTTGGCACACTGACCCCATTTATATTGATGGCTTCTCAATAGTCGATATGCAAGCAACACCTTCACTGAATGAAAGGGCAAAGGGTGGTTTAGCAGTTCTACTTTCGGTTATATGTCCGCTAACATTAAAGAAAGTATATACCAACTCACCCTATTTCCAACTATTGCTATATACTCTAAAGATTCCCAGTTTTTTGTGGTGATTAATTTTTATAACAATGTCTTCGATAACACAATACACCAAGAAATTACATCTTTGGAGAAGGAACTCGATATCTTCGTGAATCAGGTTAAGTGTGACTAATTTTTTATTTGGGCTGGAGATTTTAATATCAGGAGATGTGGTGACGTAGTTGGGAAACTATGTGGACATGGGATGAAGGAGGGTGGAAGCTACACACTTTGTACATAATGTATATGGTGAAGCAATTAATAGGACACTTAATAAATACAACTTAGAAGAGGTAGACCAATCGCTTCCAGAGGACACTCCAGAGCTACCAACCTTTGTAGGACATTGTCAATGTTCAATAATTGATCATTTATTAATTTTGGCACATGGCCAAAAACAAATAGTGGCAATGGAGGTAAAAAAAGTTGCCTAAGTGACCATCATATATTGATTTTAACTATCAGACTACATGAAATACCTCAGATAGGGCCATGCCTAGCACCCACTATAATAACGCAGGGAGAGAATGGCATCTCAATTAAATGGTCTGGGGTAAATCCAAACGTATTCATGGAGAGATAGCTGACTGACTGCAAAAATGATATAGAAATATGCAACAGGGAGGATTAATCAAACAAACAGATCATCAGGGCTTTCTGCAACATTACGTTTGCAATTTCCCAGGGACTAAAAAAGAAGATCAAAAAGACCAAAAAGAAAATAGTTAGCTGGTTTGATTCAGAATGTACTGAAGCTAAGCAGCAATCAAGAAATGCTCTGAAAATTGAACCCAGAGATGGAGAACAAGTTAAAAACCGTAGGATGATATATAAACAGACTATTGATAAGAGGAAAAGGGAGATCCAGAATGAGGCATGGGAAAAATTGTTGCAGGCTGAAGATACAAGGGACTCATCGCTATTTTGGAAAACAATAAATCATCCTTTTTGAAAAGAAAGGGGTGCTGTTAAGATCAAAAGTTTAGCGCAACCCCAAGACTGGATAATTCAAACAAGCTTTATTCGACAATTGTCATAAAAGCATACAATAAAAATACAGTTCATCAGAAGATAAAATGAATATAAATAGAATAAAAAATTACAACTTCATAGCAATCATTTGATAAATGTACAAGATGATTCAAGGCTACTAAAGTGCATGTGTTGAGTCCAGAAAATGTTGAATAGCCTAGAGGGAAGGTTACCCGGTTACCAATTTACTTCTTATTGACCATGCCCATCCTAGGAACTTAGCCACAGCTATAAACACAGGCGGGTCAGTACAGGTACGAATTATCCGAACAGCAACCATCCCGCTACTGGTGCCCAATAGCCTACACATTGGGCTTAGCCAGGCCCGGTGAGGTGCTGCGTACACAGGACAAACAAACAATAGGTGGTTGATAGTCTCCAAAGGGGCCAGGCAACCGGGACAGGCAATCTTATCGCCACTGGACCATCTGTTTGTAAACGCTCTAACTGGTAGGCTTCCAATTCTACGTTGAAAATAGAGCTTACGGTCTAGGGGTTTAGTGATGACATCCCAGAAGGCTTCAAAATTGGGCCCATCTTTAAAATCCAAGAAAATGCCAGTCAAAGAAAGTGGGGCAGTGTTCCTATAAGCCTTAGAGGCCATTGCCTTCCAGTACAAGCCTTTTAAAACCTTTTTGGGTGGAAACCTCGAGTTTACAGGATCTTCCCACAATTCCTTCAGACCTAAGTCCGTTAGTACCCCACCAATTTTGGATAACCTCTTGATCTTATGGAAAGTGTCGCTCTTTATTACATCCATGAGCCCACTGGCAAATATTCTCAGTTCAGGTGTAGACCATAACAGCTTCCAGTATAAAACTGGTCGCAGAGAAGCAATAAGAGCAATGGGACTCATTCCCAAATCATAGGATCGAGGACAAAGGGGTGTGCTCTGAAGTAGTTTGATAAGGTTCCTTTGGAACCTATTTTCAGAGACTATCAATTTCCTTACGTTCTCAAACCCCCAAATCTCAACACCCTATAGTGTAGAACTGACAACTTTACCATTGTATACTGCTAGAACCGGGGCTTTTGGTTTGGTAAGGGTCCTGGTATGCTCCAGACTCAATGCTCCGGCGAGCTGACGATGTTTAAGAGTTGCCAACTCAAACTGTTGTTTCCAAGAAAGATCATGTTGGATACAATCACCCAAGTAATTAAAAGCCTGATCCTTCTCTAATGGTACTTTGTTCATAATTATAGTACCCTTGAAAGATTTTGATTCATTAAAAGACATACATTTTGATTTTAAAACATTCACCTCCAAACCTCTAGCGGTACAGAAGTCTTCAAAAATTCCTAGGGCCTTCTGCAATCCACTCGGGGTTTTTGCGATAATCAGACTATCGTCAGCAAACATTAAAATGGGAACTTTAGTTCCTGCCAGTATTGGGGCATCGTCGTTTGATTCGATCAATATTTTCGCCACATCGTTGATACACATAGAAAATAGGGTTCACGCAAGAACACAGCCCTGCCGAACCCCTCTTTCCACAGGAAACTGGGAAGTGATATTTCCTGGTCAGCCCCATCTAATCTGTACAATTTTTTTCCATGAAGCCTTGTAATTAGTGAGAGAAGCGGGCTCGGCATACCCAGGTCTTTAAGGACACACCACAGGGTTGCACGGGGTACGAGGTCGAATGCTGCCCTTAGATCAATAAAGGCAGCATATAAGCTACCCCCTCCTATTTGCACAGTCTTCCAGTACAGCATAGCAAAATGCAGTACTTGGTCAACTGTGCTAATTGAGGCTCTAAATCCTGCCTGAAGGTGGGATAAAATATTCTGATCCTGCTCCCACTCCAGAACCTTATTTAAAATCAGCCTACCAAAGATTTTTTGCATAGTATCGATCAGGCTGATTGGACGGTAGTTACCGGGTAGCGATTTATCACCTTTCTTGAATACAGGTATAATTTCAGCCCCATTCCAGGATTGAGGTATAGGGGCTCCTTTAGCTATGGCATTTGCTAACAGCAAAATATACCTGCCCCATGAGTCTTTGTCATGCAAGAATATATCAGCAGGGACTCCATCAATACCTGGAGCTCCACCTAGGAAGACTAAATCTAAGGTGTGAGACACATCGCTTAGGCTGAATGCATCATCCAAGAAGGGTGAAAGTGGGACCTCCATGATTTTATTTGGTTCCACACCCTTGGCGTATTGAGGTTTTAAATAGGCCACCCATTCATCTTGTGGAACCCAATTTTGTGGCTTATCAGGATTTCCCTCACTTCCCCATTTGAGAACATTCCAGAATTTTCTAGTCTTTCTGGGCACCTGCTACTTTTAATTCTTGCCACCTATGCTCGTCCCAGGCACGCTTAGATTTAGAAACTGCATTCTTATATACCACCCTGGCAAACCGGACGCACCCGCTAGATTAGCTTTTAATTGCTCTACCCAAATCTAGTCGGGCTTGTCTACACTCCCCTGTAAACCAATGCAGTGGTTGGTAAGTGCAGTTTCCATTCGGCTTGCACGGCCTAACAAATAGGCTTCTTAAATCGACAAAGAAGGATTCATGAATCTTAATACTCTCTTCTAAGACTAGGGCCGAGGCCCCTTGGCTTGCGCTCCCAAATCACACGTTGCTTGTACTAGCTTGCTTGATATAAAATCGATGTGCTCTTTGCACACCGAGACTTTGGCCCATCGGAGATGGCGCATGTCATTTGAAATGACAATATCAGTGGGGGATTCTTTTGCCACCCTGCTACTATCAGTGGATGCATTCCAATAGGTCATACATAAAGGGTTGTGATCGCTCTCAACCCTATCAACAATCGACATATCCAATAGATGTTTCCATAAGCCCAAGCTAATCAGGATATAGTCAATTCTGCTTTCACGAGTGCCACTCCTAAAAGTGGTGGCCCCTAGCTTGTCGTGCAGAGTCCTGCCGATGGTTGCTCTCAACCCCTTATTCAGACAGAATGAATTTATCTGGATTGATAATTCGGTCCACCTTTTAACTGGCTCCAATTCGAGCTTTGGAACTCCCCACTCTCTGTCTTCCTCATCCGAGATATTCCGTTCGCCACCTAACAAGGGCTCAAAGGTCGTATTAAAGTCTCCACCTAAAATTATATATGAATGCTGGGAGTAACATTCTATAAGTTATTCCAGAAGCTCTAGAACTTGCCATTTCTTGCCCCCAGTCCTCCGCGGATTCAAATTATAGATATGAATGGTTTTTTTTTTACTAATCTTTAAACTGAGTATCTGCACATCCCTATGGTTGGAGGGAAGAAGCTTAATACTAACTTTAAGTTCCTGGCTGACACAAATCGATAAGCCACCCGATGGACGTCCTCTTCTTCCCTTTTCTGCAGGGACTCTATAATTCAGGTACCCAGGAAAGTGAAACGCTTCTAATAACCAGGTTTCTTGGAATAAACATATTTCGTACTGGTTAATAAACGAGGCCCATTCTGGAGATTCCACTTTAGATTTCAAGCCTGCTACATTCCAAGATGAGATTGATCTAGATTTACCAGACTCATAGGAGGAGCTAGCATTTAAATTTATATTTAAATTCATATTTGGCATGAAATTAGTAGAATCCTCAAGAGAGTGATACCCAGATTAGTTACTATGGGCTGGAGAGGCTTCAGATGATAGTCAGTCGTTACAGTCTAAGCCAGAGTTTCCTTCTAGATTCCCTCTAACTCGATTTTCCAGATTAGTCAACCATTTCTGGGGAAGGGAGGATTTCATTTGTATTCTAGAGTGGTCTGGGGAACAACTTCTAAACTCCAGGTGGATTAACTTTTCTACCATCTTAAAATTATTAAAAGTTAATTCAATACAATCAACTGGGACCCCTGGTGATGAGAGCCTCTGGGCTCTAAGGATGTCATCTCTAATTACTGATCTGCAACCCCTGACGTACCTGATTCAGTGGATTGCTTTGTTTGTTAGAGATTCACCCGACTCCTGGGCCTTTCCAGGGCTCAGTTTGGGGACATTAACCAAATAAACCGTTGGTGGATTACTTAGATAAGGGTTAGGATGGGGGGCACTCGGGCTCAGCATAACTGTTCTGTTCCCTGGGTGACTATTAACATTCTGCTGATTGGTAGGTCTCCTGCTAGATATAGAATCGCCACCCTTATTCCCTAGTTGTTTTTCCCCTACAATTGTAGACATAAGCCTAGGGCTGTTACCATGATCAAAACTGGCTTGTGGTGCATCTTTCACTGTACCAGCCACCTCGCTATATGAGGTGCCTGAAGGTACAGGAGTGCTTGGTTTACAAGAGGGGTAAACACTACGTTTTACAGCTTCAACTTCCTGAGTTCTACTTGGCCCACTGCCTTTCAGAATATGTGTACAGATTGGGCAAGAGGATGGACCCGTGATGCTATGGTTTACTGCGACAGTAAGACAGTTAATTTTAACTTGCATGTCCTCTATCAATTTACACAGGTGTTTTACTACACAGGTCAGTGAGTTGCTGTCTACCTCTATATATGGAAGGGTGCCCGAAATACCTAGCAGCTTGGGTTCGTCTTCTCTTTGCGGGACAACTTTCACGGCTGCACCAATGTCAAAATTATTACCACAATTATCGATTTATGCCAAAATAGCAAACCTATTATTACAGGGCAAAACGGTAGAATCAATCAGAAGTGAAGGTATAGGAGAGGGGTTACTTGTTTTCTCCCCATCAGTAATCACAGATTTGTTACTACCATCGACATTTGATTTACTCAAAAACATTTCAGGAATCACCATTCCCCCCCCCCGACTGGGCCCTCTCCCATCAGCTGGAGTGATGCCATCACCCACATGGATCTTCTTGCTTGGTGGAGGATTAGCAGTTATTAGCTCTTCACACTCCTCGATCAAATCGTCAATACGATCCATCACACAGTTTCTCCCTGCATGAGGTGTAGGTTTACTAGGGGGCTTAAGTTTCATCTTCCTTTGTTTTTTTACCCTCCCTAGATGGTAGGCCCAGACCCTCATTAACATCCTCCGAATTTTTCAGTTTCCCCATGTTTTTAATAAATATAACCCGCGGGGCCTCGCTTCGGGAAGATAAAACACCAACACAGTACCTTCAAAGCAAAATGTCAAGGGGGTTGGCCCAGCCCGGCCTCCTCCGGCCACAGACGGCCCGCCCTTTGCCCGGGCTTAGCCCGGCGCCGTCCGCGCGCGTCCCGCGTGGCGGAAGAGGCTGATCGATTAAGTCCCTCCCCAAGAGGAAGGGGAGGGGCTAGCAGTCCGTGTTTGACCCCCACTGGCTCCTGGTAGGTGTAGGCTAGCACTGACTCCTGCGCGGCGAGCCCCAGCAGCGACGAGTCTCCCGCGAAGTGGGAGGAGCGAGCAGTTTTTAAAGCATTCGGGGGAGGGGCTGGCAGTCCGAGTTTGACCCCCACTGGTTCCTAGTAGGTGTAGGCTAGCACTGAGTCCTGCACGGCGAGCCCCAGCAGCGGCGCGTCAGGCGCAAGCAGTTTTTAAAGCCCTCGGCATTCGGGGGAGGGGCTGGCAGTCCGTGTTTGACCCCCACTGGCTCATGGTAGGCGTAGGCCAGCACTGACTCCTGCACAGGGAGCCCCAGCAGCGATGCGACTGGATAAGTCACTTTACAAAGGTTTTTAATCCAGATAAGGAATCCTACGTTTTAACATTAAGTAATTACGTAAATGAGTTTTTAGATCCAATAAACATAAATGAGAAATTTATAACCATTGATACTTCAAATATGGACCCAATTCGTCTCGAGGAAGTCACGTTGGCCTTGGAAAAAGGCGCAAATGGAAAAGCACCCGGATTTGATGGGGTCCCTATAGATATTTTTAAATCAAGGATACATTTTTGGGCTCCCATATTACAAAAAATATTTAATACTATTGCTGATGGCTTGATACCAAGATCATGGACTGAAAGTATCATAGTGCAGATTTTTAAGAAGGGTAACAGGAGTGATGCAAAATGTTATTGCCCGATCTCTCTCCTGGATACAACTTTAAAGTTAATGGACAGGATCATACTGGAAAGGTTGGAATTGTGGGTAGAGGAACAAAACATTCTTACTAAAACACAATATGGATTCCGCAGGGAAATAAGGACGTGGAACAATGCATTAACTTACATGTATTGATTGGTAAATATACGATCGCAAAAAAGGGCCATTTTTATCTTTGTTTCCTTGACCTTACGAGTGCTTTTGATTTGGTTAATCACTCTAAGCTGTTGCAAATACTAACCCAAATGGGTGCCCCAAATTAAATGGTTGTATACCTCTCACAAATCTATAGCCGCATGAGCGCTAGAGTCCTCTATGGGTTGGACTGAGAGTGTACCACTAGCTTTAGGGCAACCCGGGCAAAAGATAGGGCTGCGTGCTCGCCCCTCTTCTTTTTTCACTGTAAATAAATGGGGTCAATAAGGAGTTACAACAACTAACTGCCGATGCCCCAAAAGTTGGTAAACGCCATGTCCCAATTTTACTCTTTGTGGCTGTGCAGTTCTAACGCAAATTGGCTCCAACTCCTCATAGAATAATTTGCAGCTTTTATGTCGGGAAAAGACATGGTGTTAAATTTGAAAAAAACATTTACAATGGTATGTGGGCAAGGAAGAGCAAAACAAGTTTTCACCATGTAAATAATGTCCCTATCGAACCAAAGAACACATTTGTACACCTAGGTTTAGTTTTTAAAGCCAGCGGATGCTGGAGAGCCCACATTGAGCAATGTAAACAAAAACCTACCAGAAAAACTGAGGCACGTTTTAGATTTTCCAAAAAGATGGGCAACAAACCAGTCAGAGAAATTATGACATTATACAAGAGTAAGTGCATTAGTGGTACCTACTATGGTGCAGCGCTATGGGGGCAGCAAATTGTGCAAGCCTTCAAACACAAGAAAAAGCTTTTTTCTGAAGACTGTTAGCGGTACCTAACTCAACCCCTACCTATAGTGTTCATAGAGAATTGGGGGCCGCATATATATATATGATTCTATAAGCACCACAAGTATAAACACTTGCCACTGGATATGGAGTAAAGAGGGCACGAAATTTACTCAGGATGTCATCAAAGACTATGGCATCAGAATATGGTAAGAAAATCCCTTGGCTAATATATATTAAAAGTCTACTAAATGAATGTATAGCAAATACGGATTTAGATAACCCCTCCCAAATGCAAGATTATGAAAAAAACGCTGAAGAGTAATTTGATCAATTCACGTACATGGTTGGGGGAAGTCGATGCTAACACGAAACCGATGATAAAGGAGTATTGTGATAGAACCCTATGAATAGTGGTACAAAATTACCTGATTCTGGTCACAAACATATCATGTAGATTTTATCTCACAGACTGCTTATGGGTTGGGCCCACTTTATAATAGCTTATCCAAAAATGGGAAAGTGGAATCGCACTTTGCCAAAGTGCCCATGTGACGGTATATTAAATCAAATAACGGTGCAGTTTACCCTTTTTTGTGATTTTTATAGAAGGATCAGGAAAGAAAACGTACGCCCTCTATTTCGAAGTGAGAGACTATTTTCATATAAACCTGCTTTCGATAACATATGTGGATTAGCAAATTTAAAAATGTGTAGTGCAGTAGTGGCTTTTATCCAGGAGGCAATTCAAGATGGAGGGGACGGATATGTGTGCTTCACCTCACCTCCCCCACCTGAGGGGTGGGTTTAGCAAAGGTGAGCACACCTCTCCTCCTAAATTGATTTTTCCACCGATTCTCTCGCTAAAAATGGGAGCAGAATCAGTGGAAGCCAGTTGCTGGTGGCAGCAGAAGGTAGGGTCAGCTTCCAAAGGCAGCAGGCCTTTGAAGCTTCTCTTTCACGGACCCAGACCATCCTGGGGGAGTAGGCATGATACCTCTGCCCAGGATAGGCTTTGTTTCTAGACCCAAAGAGGGGAGGCTCTCTACCCATGGGACCAGAAACCTGTCTGGTAGTTGCAAATGGCAGGCACCCATTCAGGAACCACACCAAGGCTGGTCGTTTTTCAGGGGGCATCTCTAAGATGCCTTCTGAGTGCATATTACATTAAATCCCACACTGGCATCAGTGTGGGTTTAACGTGCTGAGAAGTTTGCTACCAAACATCCGAGTTTCAGTAAAGCCACTATAGAGCTGTGGAGTTCGTAATGGCCAACCCCCAGAACATATACTCTTTATGGCTGTACTACACTTATAATGTCTAAGAATGGACTTAGATACTGTAGGGGTACAGGCCTCATGCCGCTGCACCCTCACTGGAGGGCTACTGCACCCTACTAGAGAGGGGGCTTACTTAGGCATTAGGCAGTAGGTTGCAGGCATGGCACACAGAGATGTGTGCCATGTAAACTTCATTTTTCTCCACACCCGAAAACACGCAGCCTGCAAAGGCAGTGTGTGGGTGTTTAGGTGCAGGCCTCTAAGGGTGATACAATAGGTGCTGAACCCTTAGAGGCCTTCCCTGGTCACAGTTCCCTTGGTACCCACTGTACCTTTTAAAATGGGCTTACCTGTGGCCAGAGATGTGGCAATTGTGGGTACAAAGGTGCAGTTTTGAAAAAGAACACAGGCCCTGGAAACCTGATTGGTAGGGACCCAGGGAACATCAAGTCAAGTTGCACCAGATGTTAGGCAAAAAGTGGGGGGTAATCCCGCAAAAAGGGGCACTTTCCTGCAAGTCAGCCACTTCTACTGGCCTAACATGTCACAGAAGGTGAAGGAGTTTTCAAACTCATGTGGCAACTGCCAAGCCAGTGGAATAGCAGGTGGCCACCCAAAGGTCCCCTTAAATCCACTTCTCATGGTTGGGGTACCCTTCGAAAGCGTAGGCATTGCCATTGTCGGTCGCTTTGACCCTCCAACTACATTAGGAAACAGATTTGTGCTTGTAGCAGTGGATCATGCGGTCAGGTATCCGGAGGCGATTACCCTTAGGACTACCACTGCTCCTTCAAGTCTGGCTAACTGAAACACAAATGGACTGAATGTGGAGTGACGTTCAAGTTCACTCCCCCAGATGAACCACAAACTAATGGGCTGGTTGAGATATTCAACAAGACCATTAAAGGCATGATCATGGGACTCCCTGAAAAACCCAGAGGGAGATGGGATTCCTCCTTTTGAACTTCTGTTTGGCCATCCTGCGAGGGGACCACTTTATCTAGTTATGGATGGCTGGGAGAGACCTCTCAAAGAGAGTAAACAAGATATTGTGGACTATGTACTAAGGCTAGGTTTCAGGATGGCAGAGTACACGGATAAGGCAAGCAAAATCCTTGAGACCAGCCAAGAGCTTCAAAAACTCTGGTATAAGCAAAAGGCTGTCATAGTGGAGTTTCACCCAGCGTTGAAGGTATGAGTTTTGGAGCCTGTGGCACCTAGGGTCCTTCATGACAAATTAGAAAAGGTGAAGTCATATTTTTGGTTGACATTGGCACTAGCAGGGTCATCAATGTTAACTGCATTAAACCTTTGACGAAGCATGACACTGACTAGGTCGGTGTGTGAGAGCTTTCCTATCCTCCCAAATTGGGCTGGCTATCGTTCTCTTTACATGGCTCCGTCTCTGTGGCTTCTGAGACACATGTAACCTCTCTTCTGTTGTTGTATAGCCTTAACCGGGGACTAAGAGAGTGTTTCTCAATCTCCCCGTCTCTCCCTTTGTTTCTTCACAACAAAGCTGAAGTAACTATGCTGATGGTCACTGATGAGGATCAGGAAGCAGAGTGAACCTCTCCCTGACCTCCTTTCCATCAGCCTCAAAGATGGGTCAGTAGGTAGAGTTGTCTACTAAGACACCCTCTATGCTCAACAGCAAGCTGACTGCAGGCAAGTACTGGAGCAGTATGCTAGGCTCTTCTCCTTAACCCATAGACTGCCACACTTATGTACCCATGATGTAGATTACTGGAGTTAGCTTGCACGTAAAAAAATACGATCTATCAAAAGTATGGTTCCATTGTAGCACCCCTCATGGAACTCACCTCCAAGAAAATGCCTAAAAAGGCCAACCGGACAGTTAGTTGTCAAAAGGCTTTTGACACCCTGAAATGCCAGGCACCCATTCTCAAATCTCCAAATTACTCTTCTAGACAATTAATTGTGCAGACAGATGCCTCTGAGCCAGTGATAAGAGCAGGGGAGTCCAGGGAGGTGCGGCTTGCATGGATCCCCCAACATTTTCCAACCCAGAATCCCCTGCAAACCTGAAATTTAGCTGGAAAAAAATCCTCACTTTTTTGTGTGGGAAAGTTGTGGGATCACCGAGCTGCCACAAATGTCCTGCCACAGAGTGTTCCCCAGGTCTCCTGATAAAAATGGTAACTCACGTGTGTGTAGGCCTAGTGACGGCAACAGGAAAAGGCCAAAATGTACTGTGGAGACATCAAAATTATTCATCACAAAAATACCTGGTTTGGAGAGGGAGTCACCTGCGTTTTTGATTCCCAGGCTCCTCGGCCATCAGGGGAAACCTACCAAAGACAGACAGTTCTGAAAACTAGACACCCGGGGGAGTCCAGGGCGGTGAGGCTTACATTAATCCACCAAGGTTTTTTTATCCAGAATCCCCTGCGAAACTCAAATTTCGCGAAAGAAAATCTAATTTTCTCACATTTCTGTGTAGGATTACCACGTCAGCAAAAAACTTATCTACCAACTAGCATTCCTCTTAGTCTACCGAGTAAAATTATACCTCACTTATGTAGGTGGGCAGAGAGCCTGCAACTGAGAAGAGGGAAAAACGTAGAGATTGAGTGGATAGCACAGCAATGTCTAAGCACTATATTTTTTTTATATCAGTTTTAGGTTGGCTCTGCATTGGACACCCACAGAATGATGTATCATTTTTATCGGGAGACCAAGGGGAATACTGGGTTGTAGGAAATTTGTGCCAGCGCAAAGATCACACACAGAAATGTGCGGAAAATGTTGGTTGTTTTTTAGCTAAATTTGAGATTTGCATAAGATTCTTTGAAAGAAAACATTTGGGTATCCACACAAGCCACAACTCCATGGACTTCCCCGGGTGTCTAGTTTGTAGAACTGTCTGGATTTGGTAGGTTTACATAGATGGCACCGTGCCCGGGACCAAAAACGCAGGCAACCTCCTTGCAAAACGAGGTAGTTTTGTGATGGATGATTTTGATGTCTCAACAATACGTTTTGGGACCTTCCCTGTTGTGGGTACTTGGCCCACCCATGCAAGTGAGGGACCATTTTTATTGGGAGACCTAGGGAAACGCTGGGTGGTAGGAAATTTGTGTCAACCCGGTTATCCTACAAATTTCCCACACAATGTGAGTAAAATTTGATTTTTTAGCTAAATTTGAGATTTGCAGGGGATTCTGGGTAGGAATATGCTGGAAGATCCATGCAAGCCCCACGTCCCTGGACTGCCATCGGTGTCTAGTTTTAGGAAATGTTTGGGTTTAGTAGGTTTCCCTAGATGCCGAAAAGCCCATGACCAAAATGGTCGGCAGATGAGGACTACTGGTGGCCAGTAGAGTGGATTGATGCCTAGTGACGGAGACACGGTGCAGAGTGGACACAGAGCCCGGTGCTCGGAGCCAGTTGCCTCGGAGTGTCTCGGGGTGCCCTGAAGACCAGAGTGCAGAGTGGACGCATAGCCTGGACCCTCGGAGTGCCTCGTTGATCCATTTGACTCGCCATCGGCGTTTGGGGGCCGACCCCTACACCAGTGACTCACCAACCAGGGCGGGCCAAAGTGCGGGAGCAAGTGTGGCAGCCGTAGCTGGCTGCCGCGAAGTGTGGGCCCTGGGTGCCTCAGAGGCGGCCGGGTCAGACCGAGTGTGGCTTGGAGTTCCCCAGGGCGCCCCCACTCGAGTCAGGTGTGCCAGGTGTGCCCATTACGTTTTCCCCCTCGCTGCAGGGATCAGACCATGGAACGGTGTAGTTAAAGATAGCTGGCGGCAGCTGAAGTCCACACCAAAGTCCATCAAGAGCACACAAAGGTATTGCAGCGCGATAACGCTGAGCTGGAGTGCAAGAGCATAGGGCAGTGGTGGCGGTGAGGAGTTGCGTGGGTATTGAGTGACTGTTGCGGCCCTCCCCCAAGAGACTCTTACCACCCAATTCTTTAGCAGGAGTGCTAATTATAGTGGCAAAGTGAGAGTCCACAGATCAGTAAATCACCACAGCTAGCAGATTACACCATTGCAAGCGCACCCAGCTAACAACAGCTATCAGTACAGTTACCCTACCCTATGATGAGGTCAGAGAGAGTCGGGAAGGAACCAGCCAAAAATCATTAAAAACTCAGGATGAAGCCTACCATTGAAACCACAGATATGGTGGCAGCCACATTACCATTAGATTCAACACAAACTAGTGCATCACTGGGGTGTGGGCAACAGCCCCCGACCATCCCACGGTCCCCCAAGGTCCTGGCTGTACACCAGCTGTACAAATATTTACGGGAGTGTTAACATCACCGGTCAGTTTTAACACTTACGACTTACAATACGGAATAACAACACCCACAGCTGCGGTCACAAAAATACGACTTTGAGAGACTATTTCAGGAATACTGCCACAAACAAATCGAGACTAAACAACCACAAAGAACTGTCAATCAATCAATCAATAAAACTTTATTCGGCTTTAAGGTTAAAACCATAAAAGTCATACGGCATATGTTATACCATAAATCAGAAAATCCAGATGAGCTATACACATGTAAAAAACATAAGTAACAATACAGATATTATTTACAATTTGTCCTTTGACTGATGGCGAGCCGTAAAAAATTAAGAGTGTACAAAACAGTATCACTAGAAAGAAGTTGTAAGAAAATAAAAGCTGGTCTCACCCTCCTAAAGCCCATTTTATTTAAGACAGGGATTATAAATAACCTTCTGGGATCAGCATAAAAAGTGCAAAACATTAACAAGGGCATCATGTCCTGAGGAGATTCTCCATCGCAGCCACAGGGCATGAGGCGCTGACCTCTGTGATAACCATCAGGGTATGCCAATAGGTAGTAGAAAAGGTCAAGCCGGAACCTCGTCAAAAGAAAACAATAGTGTATGCTTTTCAGCCCTAGAAGTTAAGGCTCCTTGATAGGCACGGTTTTCAGTACAACATACTTGCGCACACTGAACTTACACAGCTCATTTGCTTCTCTTTCACTATGTCGCATTCCTAAACAAGCATTTGCAATGCAATAGGTCTCGCATTAGAAAAGTTTGAGCTATTGGTATTGTAAATGACACATTTTTAGGTTTCAACCTGGCCGTTGCTCCGCACAGGGCGAAAGCTTTTGTTTACACTATGGGGGACTTGAACACTCCCCTTCTTCCATTGGCTAGCTCCATAAATGGAGGCTAGCCATTGGAAGAGAGTGGCTGTCAATCACGCTTTCCCCTGAAAACGCGATTCGGGGGCGTTTCTCAGTCTTTTTTTAAGTCCCGCCCCTTTTTTTGTCATGCCTTTCTGGGCTCCGCCCCACTCCTGCATCTTGTTCCCTGCCGTGTCTTTTTCCCGCCTTGAAGATCACCGCCGCCAGCCTGGGGATCCTGTGACGCTCTGTCCCGCCCCCTTAACCCAGGGCCACGCTTCTATTGGCCGCTCATGTCTTTTTCCCGCCGTGAAAATCACCGCCGCCAGCCTGGGGATCCTGTGAGGTGCTGTCCCGCCCCCTCCCCCAACCCAGGGCCGCGCTGCTATTGGCCGCAGCCGACCCCGGAAGTCAGGCAGGCCGGGGGCGGGACGACAAGACACCCGGAAGTGACCTCCCTTCCCCAGGGCTGCCCCGGGGTGCAGTAGCCTCCGAGAGTCCCCGGCCGTTCGTGACTGCGCTGTCCGCCTCCTCCTCGCCGATCATCATGGTAGTGAACGAGGCTTGGCTCTTCGTCTTCTTGAAAGTCAGAGCCATCACTGCCCGGGGGCTGGGGGAGACCTGTGCTCGCTGCGCCGCAGGAGCTGATGCCGCCTCACTGCATGCCCCTGCCCGGCTCCCGCTGCCTCGCCGGCAGCCAGCCTCATGCTGTCATCCCGGAGTCTCCCAGACCCGGGAGCGCCGGGACCTCCCAACTTGGCCAAAACGCCACACCTGACTTGGCTGTTCTTGTTGTGGCTGTTTTACATGTTATTCAACTTGACACTGGAAGGGGGCAACACAAATTGTAAACACGTTCCCGGCGCTTTAATCCACTTTCAGAAACAAGCAAGCAAGGAGAGACAGGCTAGGGAGCCCCCAGAGTCCGGGCGCGGAGATGGACCTGCTTGCGCACGAAGGGTTCTCCTAGCAAGTCCCCAGCACGCCTGTGATGAGAAGATCCAGCTCTTAAGACGATGCTACGGTAGGCAGGAGAGCCCCTCAGCTCCGCCGAGGCAGTCACTGCTCTGAGAGAGACCACAGCTCAGTGCAGCCGCAGGTCCCCGGCACGCCGCTGCAGCCTCTCGCCACTGTCCTCCAGGTAACGCTGCCCTGCGGGCATCCGTCCGAAGGGGGCACTTCTCGCAAGCCTCAAACCGGTCCACGGGCACATGCATCTGAGAGCTCGGGCAGGCGGAAGAGTGCCAATCCAGCCGCGGCTTCAGGAGTTCCCCCTCACTCCTACACGAGGAGCAGGTGCCGACTTCTGTGAACACACCTACGTGCAGTGCCTTCTCCAGAGCAACTCGTGGAGCACCCCGGCATTCGTGCCGCCCCTTCCCCTCCCCCAGCAGCAACTCTCCTGGCCGGCTCGTCTCCCACAGCCTCCCTCACACGCACGCCTCTCTCTTTAGATATGCCTTCTGAACTATGAAAAGCACGCACAGCTGGAGGGGCATGGATGAGACGCGCTCCGATCCTTCACGAGTACAGATAGCTGTGCGGAACCAGGGAGACAGCAGGGCTGCACGTGTGGCATGGGCAGTGCCCTCTAATGGAGCTCTCAAAGTGTCCCGCGAGCAGCTAGGCCAGTACAGCGGTCTTTTATTTGCATGTTGGTACTCTAAGTCCATACAGCCAAGACGGCAAGCTTCAGAGATCAAAGAAAATACTTAAACTGAACGAGCTAGCCAGTCGTGGATTTGGGAAACACGAGAGTGCTATGGGCTCAAACGGTTGCGCACTTTTGGTGTGTGTGGAGGGGGGGGCGCTATTAATGACCTGTTTGTGTAATATACAGCTGATAATATGGATCTGCTTCCTTGAAACTGATTTCACAGTGTTTGTCATATGTCATTCCATCCCTGGGACTCTCGTGATCTAAAGCTAACACCGCCCGATGCCGGTAGACTGCAGGCGGGAAGGTATCTCACTAGGACTGGAGTTTGTGCAGTTTGTGGCATGCAGGTCGTCGTTGTAGGGGGTACCAACACTCTGATCTCTCTTTCTATGATTGGAAATGTGCCAACTATGTTACATATACGTGTGTGCAGTAAGTACATTAAATATCACTGAGCTGATGTACCCCCAATATGATCCTAGGTCTAGAGGAGGGGGAGAAAGAACACACTATGTATGCAAGAAAACCTCTGAACTGACCTTTCAAATTTGTGAAATAGGTATAACTCAAATTTAGTTTTTCAAAGATACTACACACATATCAAATTTTCAGCGAACGATTGATATTCATTAACATTTTATTTTATTCGTTGCATTAGTTTATTCTTATTTCATTTTTCATAAATTCAAAAAATTTGAGTTATACCTATTTCACAAATTTGAAAGGTCAGTTCAGAAGTTTTCTTGCATACATAGTAATTGCATCAAATAACATTTCTACCTGTTCTTTCCTATTTCTCATTGTTTTCTTTAACTTTCCATTCTTGTCCGTATGTGCGAATCTGTGTATAGTGTGTGTGTGCATCTGTGTGTGTGCCTGCCTGGCCTGCCTGGGTGTGTGCGCATCTGTGTATGTGTGCGCCTGTGTATGTGTGCACATCTGTGTGTGTGTGTGCGTTCCTGGGCGTATGTGCGCATCTGTGTGTGTGTGCGTGCCTGGATGTGTGTGTATCTGTGAGTGTGTGTGCCTGTGTATGTGCGCATCTGTGTGTGTGTGCGCCTGTGTATGTGTGCGCATCTGTGTGGGGGTGCGTGCCTGGGTGTGTGCATCTGTGAGTGTGTGTGCGCGCCTGTGTATGTGTGCGCATCTGTGTGGGGGTGCGTGCCTGGGTGTGTGTGCATCTGTGCTGTAAATAACAGGTGCCAGGCTACATATTGTATAATTGATGCAGTGCACAGGGTTAGTACAAGAGCGATGTGCACTAATGAACAGGTGTTAAAAAAAAAAAAAATACCTATATATCTACCAGGGCAAACATTTTTGGACTTGTCGGTGGGTGCAAAAGTGGACAGTGCCAATCTTCCACTGGCTGATAGGTCCTTAAATTAATGAGATGATTGTGTCACTTATCCTATTATCAAACTCGCTTGGGTCAGTGTGGGCCAGTTGATCATAACTCAGCCCAGCACTAAAAACGACGTTTTAGAGGCATTCTAAAGCAAATAAAATAAAAGATGGGATGGGATGAAAACTGAAGTTTATCTTGATTGAGACAAGTTGCCAGTCGGATAACACCAAGGGAAATGCATTACATCTAGTCTTCCGGTCTAGCTTAAATGCCACTTTATTGCCATGTATGGCACATCTAGATTATATCTCCAAGAGGGAAAACAGGCTTGGGGTTAGGATGTAAAATTGTAGGCTTTCTAATTGGTGCTGACAAAAATGAAATGTGATGTTTAGACGCTGCTCTGTTAGTTTATTTTCCTTATGTCACTGCTGTCATATGTTTTTATTTATTATTTTAAAGTGACTGTATTTATTCAGTCCATAATGGAGTCTGTCAATCATTGTAATTGCCTTTGTACAAATGTAGCAAAGTCTTTACTCAATTTAATGAATTTGGCAATATGAAGGGCTGAGTTGGCCCTGCCATAAGTGCACAAGAGATTTCAGCAGCAGTCACTTAATGTGCAGAATGAGCTTACCAGTTGAGATAAAAATTTGTCATAAACAATGTCAATAGCTCTAACTTTTTAAAAGGCGAAACCGTTGCATTGTAAATGCTTGTTTATTTATGTGCTGGTTTTGAAAATAGCGAAATTAATAGCTTTGTCATTTACAATGCCAATAGTTTAAGTCACGTAAATACAACACATATTGCATTACACATGCTATAGGTGTCACATTTGCGAAAGTTAAGATGTATTGATATTACAAATAACAATGGCTTTTATTTTTTAAAATAATTAATACTTATCCCATTCAGTGCTGCCGTCGGACGTTCGGAGCACTACCTGGCTGGTGCTGCGAACGTTCAACGACCGACGCAGCCCCGCCCGCTCTTTAAAACCGCAGCACTGCCGCGAAAAAACGTCCGTGGCTAACGGCTTAAATAAAAGTTATTGTAATTTATAATGGCAATAGCTTAAACTTTTGCAAATAACTTTTGTGAAGATTATGTACAGTGTATTTTATTGTGACGAAAATACAAAAACAGAAGTGAAATATTAACATCTTTTTGTGACATTTGTAATAAAGCTTGAAACATTGAGAGAACATATTTGAACCAGTTGTTGTTGAATGGTTGTACAGATTGATGCTGTTGCGTTCAGTGATGCTGTGGTAGCGCATAGTGATATTGTGGTGCCCCTGAGTGATATTGTGGTGCCCCTGAGTGATATTGTGGTGCCCCTGAGTGGTGCTGTGGTGGTGCTGAGTGACGCTGTGGTGATGCGATGGATAGAGTGAGGGCGATAGATAGATAGATAGATAGATAGATAGATAGATAGATAAGATAGAGTGAGGGCAATAGATAGATAGATAGAGTGAGGGCGATAGATAGAGTGAGGGCGATAGATAGAGTGAGGGCGATAGATAGATAGAGTGAGGGCGATAGATAGATAGAGTGAGGGCGATAGATAGATAGAGTGAGGGCGATAGATAGAGTGAGGGCGATAGATAGATAGAGTGAGGGCGATAGATAGATAGAGTGGGGCGATAGATAGATAGATAGAGTGGGGCGATAGATAGATAGAGTGGGGGCGATAGATAAATAGAGTGGGGGCGATAGATAGATAGAGTGGGGGCGATAGATAGATAGAGTGGGGGCGATAGATAGATAGAGTGAGGGCGATAGATAGAGTGAGGGAGATAGATAGAGTGAGGGCGATAGATAGATAGAGCATTTTGTTGTGGAACTGAAGGGTCCGTGAATTGAACCCTTGACCTTGGAGGGAGACTTGCCTGCTGCCCGCTTTGTCTATCATCGACCTGCGCTGACTTCTGCAGACTGCCTGCCTACCTTCCCCTGCCGAGTCCTCCTGCCGCCGCACCGCAATAACATCAGCGGCCGCAGTTGGGAGGAACTCGGCTTCCCAGGGGGCATTGCAACCGCGCTTCGGAGCGCGTCATCATCTAGCGCCTGGCGGCGCTACAAAGTGGGGGCACGCCCGGCCATCCGTGCATTTTGTTGTGGAACCGAAGGGTCCGTGAATTGAACCCTTGACCTTGGAGGGAGACTTGCCTGCTGCCCGTTTTGTCTATCATCGACCTGCGCGGACTTCTGCAGACTGCCTGCCTGCCTACCTTCCCCCGCCGAGTCCTCCTGCCGCCGCACCGCAATAACATCAGCGGCCGCAGTTGGGAGGAACTCGGCTTCCCAGGGGGCATTGCAACCGCGCTTCGGAGCGCGTCATCATCTAGCGCCTGGCGGCGCTACAAAGTGGGGGCACGCCCGCAACGCGGGACGCGAGCGGGACGCCCGGACGAAGGGCAGGCCCGTCTAAGCCCGTCCAAGACCATCCAGGACCGGACCGGGCTACCCCCCTAACAGCCGCTCTATAAACAGTAAGGACTTATACTTTTATGCACTTATTGACTGCTCCATCTATACCCAACCTGTACTGTTAACATTTTGGTCCTATGATAACTACTACTGGACGGATGCTCCACACTGAACATTGAACTATCTGCCTCTGTATCGCCTATTGATCTTTATTATGGCCACGCCTTGCAAGGGTGCCCTCAACTCGTTAACCCCATTGGGGAGGACTAACACGAAAGGACCCCTTGATGCCTACCTAATAAAGAGGGTTGCAGCTATTGATCAAGAGATTGCTCTCGTGGAAAGACGTTTGTCTTTCGACTCGCAAAGAAGCAAACTTTCCCCAATAGACACCAGTACTCAACTCATACCTTCACCTACACAGATAGGTACATCGACATACTTAGATGTCCCGCTCATATTTCAAGAAAATTCACCCCCACAATTAAAAGTAAATAGCCCTTCTCCTAGTGATGTACCTGTGGAACTCTCTTCGGATCTTTCATCAACAGAACCCTCACTGTTACAACTACCTGTACCAACACCTAAGAGAGCTCCTGATAAGCCACTATCTGATAAACCGTTAATAAGGGCACATTTAAAGAGGAAAAGGGGCTCGCCACCGAAGGGGAGAATCTCGAAAGTACCTAGAATTTCGAGAAAATCTATCTCAAGAAAACCCCCTCAAAATAATATCAGAAAAGTTTCAGAACGGCCCGAGTCTCTTAATAATTTACATACTCCAGTGCAGGTAGATGGGTCCTTTTCTTGTACCCTTGAAAACATAGAGCATTTCATGACTTGACTAACCTGTCAGCTGTAACAAACGAAAACACCAAATTGTTGAGTGAAAATAATAAACTTTTGACAGAATTATCACTCAATACGAAAGCTTCTAGCTCAAAGGCACCCCCGCCTACTGAAGGCCAGCAGCCCGGTATCATGGCCCCCGCATTAAGTGCAGTTACGGCACATCCAACACTACATCATAATCTGAAGGATACCCCAACTAATAGAAAGGTCAAGGAACCTGCTCCACCTAAAAGTGTTAGGCAGGACCTACTTAAAACAACACTAAATTCTACAGCGGCCAATCCCTCAGAGACAGCGGGACCTAAACCCACAGAAAAAAAAGCTGAGGGAACACCCGCCTTACACAAAAATACTCCTCCTAATATGACCAATTTGCCCAGAGAACCAAATAATGATCGACCTCGCAAGAGAAAGAACCCTAACATTTCCAAGCACCTTGATCTATCCCCTGATTCTGCCCCTTTTGTCATCATACTCACAGGTGTACCTGAGCTGGTAGAGGGCAGACGGGAAGGTTATTATGATTTAAAAAATAAGGTCACACATTGGCTTAGAAATAACAGACCATTACCACCGCACTTGGATGGGGAAATAGTGAATGTAAGGCGCCTATGGTGGGTGGGGAAGAGACCAAAAGATATTCCGGGAGATGTGATTGTGATTAATTTTAGAGATCACAGGGTAGTGACACACATCACAGACTGGTAGGACACCCGGGGGGCAAATGGCATTTCCTCTAGGGATCTAAGCTACTTCTATCCCCAACCAATAGTTGCTCCCCGGTATAACGGAACCTCTTTTGACAACCCTTCACACCGCCCTTTTGTTCCCTCATTATTGAATATGCACATTGGGCCCAGGAGGCCTCTGTGGAGTATCCCGAGACCCAGATTGCCCAGACAAAACCATAGTGCCTGGGGGAGACCAGGCGATTTCATCCCGCGTCCCTCATACTTACCATATTGGCAAATTCCTCTGGATAATAGATACGATGCCCTGTCAGGACTCGAAGACCTAGACTGACAGGCAACGTATTCTGTAAAGGAGGAGATACCATCCTTAATCAAGACACCACAACCAGTATCCCCATGTAATCTATCATCGGAAGAGCCAAGCTTGACAACAAAGGATAGTCCAAGGCCACTTATAACGGCCTTAAACCCGATGGAAGGCTCAGTGCCGCTACCAACTGTGGAAAACATAAAGAGAACATATTTAGATCTCCATCTAGACTTGTATCAACCCCAGTTATCCCCAAATGATCATAACCTTGTTACCCCCACGATAACAGTGGACTCATTACATGCACCCCCCTCGCATACTCCTAAACCAAATGGGAGACCCGGACACAACCGTGAGGATTTCAGTAAGATTTTTCACACACTGCTCTCATGGAATGTGGCGGGTCTTGGAAGTAAAACTACCTATAAGCCCTGGTTGGATATCATCCAAAAACACGGTATACTGTGTTTTCAAGAGACATCGCTCCTGGAGGAAGTACATCTGTTAGGATACCAGACCTTTCACTCAGCGGCCATTCCATCCACCCAGGGCCGCAACAAGGGGGGTCTTTGTATTTATGTATCAACCACAGGGGATGTCAAAGTGCGCAAATTCCACTCCAGCCAGTACTTCCAAATACTATCATTTAAGTGGGGCCTTACTCATAATATTATATTAGTGAACTTCTATAATAATATGTCAAGCAATGAGATGGAGCCTACTATGGCAAAAATGTTGAGTTGTATCAATCGACTGGCTGAAGAACTTGTAGGGGAAAAAATGATTGTATGGGTGGGAGATTTTAATTGTACCATCTGCCCGTCTTATGAAACAGATTTGTGCGGTCTGTCAGACTACGGGGAGGAGGGTCCTATACACTTCTCCCACACTAAGATGGGGTCTCTCCTTAATGATATTGTTTTCCACTTTGATTTTTCATTTGTTAATCGGATTTGTTCACCACCTGTCCCATTTGAGCCAACCTTTAACGGTCGAGGTTGTAACTCGACAATAGATTTTGCCTTAATTACCCCTGTCATCCCGGGATTCATACGTTTCTGGGAAATTGGGAAAGACCTATTGAGTGATCACTATCCACTGACCATCGGTGTAAATGTTACAGGGCACCATAGTAAGAAAGCGTCTGCTTGCACCTATCCACATAAGATCAACCTAACTAAAACCAACGGATATGTTGTTAAATGGGAAAAGATCCAGCCCCTAGTGTTCCTCCAAAATGTGCTCACATCGTGTGCTGTTGATGTTTCTGCATGCCTAGAAGAACACAATGACCCAAAGAACGTAATGATTGCCTTTTCAAAAATACAGCACCACATTAAAAATGTGTTGGTCCGAGTGCCTAAAGGAAATTCTAAAAAGCCCCAAGGGTGGTTCAATAGCAAGTGCACTAATGCACTGAAAGACCTAAAAAGAGCTTTGTCCTTAAAACCTAAAAACCCAGACTTAATACGTGAGACCAGGAGAGTATATAAACTATCAATTAAAGAAAGAAAGTTGACCCTGAAAAAGGAGGCATGGGAATCATTACTGGAGGCATCGAGGCAGAAGAATAGCTCTGCTTTCTGGAGGGTGGTAAAATCTTTATATCAGTCAAGGGATAATGATAACACCATGTACTTAGCCATAACGGGTGAAACGTGGGTAAGTCACTTTAGACAACTGTATAATCATCTCATCCCCGGAGAAAGTACATCATTAGCCGGGGTATGGTCATCGACAGAAAGGGGACGACATAATAGTGCCACTGAGCATTCCCCAGCCCACCCATTTCCCATAGACCTATTATTCACCGTTAAGGAAGTCCACGATGCCATCAGGGAAAGTGCACCAGGCAAAGCCCCAGGACCAGACTGCATGCCGGTGGATGTTTATAAAGCAGAACCGGACTTTTGGGCTCCCTTGCTCACAAATGTTTTAAATAAGGGAAATCAGAGTGGGTTTATTGATACCTGGACTGACGCTATTGTGGTCCCTATATTTAAAAAAGGCAATAGGGATGATCCTACTTGCTATAGGCCGATATCCCTTTTGGATGGGCTTATGAAGGTGGCTGGAAGAATAATCTTAAAGAGAATACAACTCTGGGAGGAAGACCATAATGTAGTTTCTCATCTACAGTACGGGTTCAGAAAAGGAATAGGGACAATAGAACAGTGCCTAAATTTGTCCCTTCTTGTCTCCAAGTACACACATGCCAAACGCGGAGCACTTTTTATAACCTTTATTGATCTTAGCTCCGCGTTTGATTGTATTGATCATGTCTTTTTGTGGGCAACACTGGGAGAAATGGGTATCGACAACCGCATCATTTCCTTCATTAAAGAGCTCTATAAAGACGCAGGGGCAAGAGTTAGGTATGGGAAACACGGGGAATGTACGGAGAAATTCCCGATCACCAGAGGGGTGAGACAAGATTGTATACTGGCCCCATTGCTTTTTACATACTACATTAATTCAATTGGCCAGCACCTTTCAACCCTACCTAATGACTACCCAAGTGTTAAGGGCTCCCCGGTCCCAATTTTACTATATGCCGACGATGTGGCTATAATGTCCCAGACTAAAGTCGGTCTACAACGGGCGGTAAACAAGTTCACGTGCTACATGAGGGATAGAGGCCTCAGAGTTAATATCTCAAAAACGTTCACGATGCCCTGTAGCCGGAAGATCAATAGAACACCTTGTACCATATTCCTAGATAATCAAAAAATAGCCACAACAGATAAATTCTGTTATCTAGGAATTTTGTTTGATAGACGGTGTCGCTGGCAGGCAGCCATAGCTGCTAGGAAGCTGGCTTATAGCCGTACTATAGGTGCGCTGCGGGCTTTCTCCGATAAAACTGGTGGCAAGCCTGTCAAGGAGCTGACCCAGATTTATCGGGCTAAATGCGTATCTACGGCTACCTACGGTGCTGGCATATGGGGTATTGAGAAAGACCACTCCCTACAAAGTTGTGAAAACCAATTCATCTGCCATCTTTTGGGAGTGGCTAAAAGTACCTCCACGTATATGTCACACAATCAAGTAGGAGTTACATACCTTAATGACATCATTAAGATGTCCCCCATTTTGCTCTGGCACAAAGTATGGGTTACACACGAAGCCAGTTTTAACAGAGACCTCATCGAAGATTGTTTAGCCTTAGAGGGGGCAGCTAATGTTAAATGGTTATCTTATGTGAGATCCACACTTACTGACTTAGGCCACCCAGAGTTTTTTGATAACCCCACAACTTTAGATGAGTTATCAAGATTAGCCTTGAAAAAAATGATAACCACCCACCTAGAAACTGCCAGATGGAACAGTGAAAAATTAAGACGCACAGTGTTAAATTACCAGGAAATAACACCAATCGAGGGTCTGCAAACTTACCTCGTCCTGGTACAGAGTCCATATCTTCGAATGTTGTTGACCCGTTTGCGTCTGGGTTCCTTCTTTCGCTTGGTTACCTTACCTAACCTCAATGACTGGTCCTCTACTAAACTAATATGCCCTTGTGACAGCACATCGGTGCAGTCCAACATTCATATTATGTTTTTTTGTAAATTATATACGAACCCCAGATGTCGTTATTAAAACGATGGGGGTTACGAAAATGTAGACCAGCATACCTGAAAATGCTACAGTTAGAAGGAGATCATGTCGTTTACGCCGCCTCATGTTTTCTAAAAATGGTAATAACGTATAGAAAATCATTGTATTAAATCATCTTCTCGTGGTACCTTGTCATTTGTCACTAATGAAATGCTTTTTTTTTAATGGTTTTTATGAATTTTATGAAATGTTTTTTAATGATCAAGTAAGCGTTTATTTTGTATTGATTATGCACACGTCACTTTAAATGTTGTATGTATAAATGTCTTTGCAGTGCTTTTATGATTTTAACTGAAAAATCGAATAAGGCTTAATTTGAAATTTGAAACTAGATAGAGTGAGGGAGATAGAGTGAGGGCGATAGATAGATAGATAGATAGATAGATAGATAGATAGATAGATAGAGTGAGGGCGATAGATAGATAGATAGATAGATAGAGTGAGGGCGATAGATAGATAGATAGATAGATAGATAGATAGAGTGAGGGCGATAGATAGATAGAGTGAGGGCGATAGATAGAGTGAGGGCGATAGATAGAGTGAGGGCGATAGATAGAGTGAGGGCGATAGATAGAGTGAGGGCGATAGATAGAGTGAGGGCGATAGATAGAGTGAGGGCGATAGATGGATAGATAGAGTGAGGGCGATAGATAGAGTGAGGGCGATAGATGGATAGATAGAGTGAGGGCGATAGATAGAGTGAGGGCGATAGATGGATAGATAGAGTGAGGGCGATAGATAGAGTGAGGGCGATAGATGGATAGATAGAGTGAGGGCGATAGATGGATAGATAGATAGAGTGAGGGCGATAGATGGATAGATAGATAGAGTGAGGGCGATAGATAGATAGATAGGCAGAGTGAGGGCGATAGGCAGAGTGAGGGCGATAGGCAGAGTGAGGGCGATAGGCAGAGTGAGGGCGATAGGCAGAGTGAGGGCGATAGGCAGAGTGAGGGCGATAGGCAGAGTGAGGGTGATAGGCAGAGTGAGGGCGATAGGCAGAGTGAGGGCGATAGATAGATAGATAGATAGATAGATAGATAGATAGATAGATAGATAGATAGATAGATGGCGTGCACTGACAACTGGTGGTGTGTGTCTGGTGCAAGCGTGTATTGACGGCTCGTGTTGTGTGTACCTTTTGAAAGTGTGCACTGACGGCTGGTGGTGTTTGCCTGGTGAAAGCGTGCACTGACGTTTGGTGGTGTGTTTGTGGCTGGTGAAAGCGTGCTGGTGGTGTGTGTGTGAATTGTGAAAGCGTGCAGTGACGGCTGGTTTCTGATTAGTACGATTGCATTTGAGATTTAGGAATAAGACGAGGAAGATATTATTCTTCCTTCTGCACCCCACCCACCCTTGTCTGCTTAGTGCATGAAGATGCAAGGTTCCGTTCTATCTATTTTCTAATTACATTGCAGAGGGTACATAGTAATAAAGCATACTTCGAAACTGCGACTACCTGCTCGTCCTTTTAACTATTGGACTATAAAACTATGATTGTACACGTTTATCAAAACCTGCGACCCGCAGATTACAGGCCCTTTGTTTATGGTCAAAAGAAGGTCTCAAAGTCTCTCCCTGCCCCTCACCCCTTGCCCCCACAACAGAAATTTTGTTTATCCTACACCCCTGGGAGGAATATACTTTTTGCTTTTATCAGCCAACCAAATCACCTCACTCTGCATGAGAGACGGGGCACTAGTGTCTTATTCCAAGCAGTCGAGCCTCCTCTCATTACATGTATATGCCTCGTCAACATAAGCTACTACCGACGAGAATGGGACAGCACAAGAGATGCGGAGTCTGCTGTCACTGACATCCACCACAGGCGCAATACAGCCCTTAAAGTTGAATGACTCACCGCCACCTCCTCGAAGATGCTCTGCAACTGCGACTCCATCAGCACCATGGGGAGCGCCATGACCCCTCTTTCCCTCCATTTTAGAGAACCCTGACATCGAGAGAAGCACAACAGAGCTCCAAGAGGCAGAGAAGGAGCCCCTGACATAGAGGAAGGACGTGCCCGGAATAACACCCGCTGGCGGGATGCAACCATAACTGCCATCTTGGAAAGGGAAATAAGTGCTTTACTTTAATAGGCATTGAGGGTCTGGTGAAGAAATTGTTGGCAAAAGTATAACCAGGTATTTGTAGTAAATCATTATGGAAACAGTTGTCCGTAGAGCAACTCAAAAAATTAAATTATTATTTGGAGTCTTCAAGAAACAAGGCATGCAAAATAATTAGTGAGATAACAACAAGCTCAGTATCCGGGCTGTGAGGAGACCTGTGAGGGCGGGGACTCCCATGCCTGAGGCGAGAGCCCCACGTCGTGCTGGCAGAGGAGCTCGAGTGTTCTGCGGGGCTCCCATGAGAAGCCCCGCGTGTGCCAGATGATGCAGAGATGACACCAGCGCAACGACAAGAGCCCGGTGAGGTAAGGGGTGGGGAGGGGTGGGAGGGGGTGCGTGTGTGTGTGTGTGTGTGTGTGTGTGTGTGCGTGTGTGTGTCTGTGTGTATGTGTTATCCACTTCTTGGCAATGTGAGACAGGAGATGTGCACGGCGTGTGGGTGAACGTGCGTGCTCACATGGGAAAATCCCCCGCGCGTGTCCATCCCCTGTCTCACATTCCCAGGAAGTGGATGACAATAGATACTTCGCTGGACGCAGTGCTTCGCACTGCTACACCAGCTCGACCTAAAAAGACGCCTTGCCCCAAGTGAGGTCCGTTTTACCAATTCCTTCAGGATTCGTAAAGAGATCAACTCTTCCTAGTCTGGCAAGGCCTACTTCTATAGAGTAAAAAACTGTCACATCCCACCCAGACATGCTCGAAATCAGATTTGGTTCAAATAAGGGTACAGGCCATGGTCCATGATGGACCCAGTGGGCAGGGTTGTAGCCCACCCTTAGACGGCACCCCAGTAAAGGAAGAACACCCCATACTTAAAGTCTCCAAGGCAAGTTTATCACCACAGGGATCCAATAAATTTCCCTATGACCTGTTAACTTCACATTTACACATCGTGCATGGTTCCTCCCCAACCACCAAACTCACCCTGTAAAATCAAACTGACGACCCCAACAACGTCTACAGACCCAGTAGAGCAGTACAACCATAGCGACCCTTCTGGTGGTGATTGCATCGTTTGCACCCCTCTAGACTTATCTTTTTTCAAGACTGATTCCAACAAGACCTTGGACCCCCCCGGAAGGACGACATTTGGCTGAATCGAAGGTACTTTGGTCACAACTTCTGCCAACCCTTCCATCCACAGTATAAGCATTAAACTATAACTCGGATAAACTAGACCTACAGGTTGATCTATTAAACACACTTGCAGTGTACACTGCTGGGACAGATAAAAAAATTAGAAGCTCTCAGCATGCTGATCATAAAAGCACAATCCAACGTCCAATTAGCACTAGCAGTATGTTGCTATTCTCCAATGATAGACAGTCTGTCTTCGCTTCCTCACTTTCTTTTAACAGTATTAACCGAAGTCAGGAAATTACCCTCATCAAGTCAGGACTGTACCCCGCAACAGGACCCTTGCTCAAAGGAAGCAACTGTGCCAGTAGTTCACAAGTAGCACAACACAAACCAAGGATTCAAAAGCTGTAACACGGTCCCTGTCGCCATATCAGCTGCCATGCAAACAGCCACTCTAGCGGCCAAACCTACACTCGAAACTCGAAGTGTCACTATGAAGAACAGTTCCACCAATCAAGATAAATTAGCTGAAGGGGAGCCGAATGTATCTGAGCCTGACCAGCTGGTCGTACATAAGCCAACACTCATAAGCAACAGGGTTACTGCATGCACTAAGCCTGACCACGACAAAACAATTAAATCACCGCAAGCACACAGGCTGAGCAAACGAGAAAAAAAAGACTTCGAAAAAAGAGCAATAGACAAACAGTAGAAACTTAACCACATCCGCGCTAGTGGAATTCTCCTTCTATGCTGGGATTTACTAAATCCCATGCTTCATGACGAGCTGGGCTCGTCATCAGTGTGCGAGGAGGCTACACCATGACGAGCCCAGCTCGTCATGAGCCTGGAAGGGGTTAAAACACAATTAGTATTTACTCCCCAAAACATAAAATCACCACATCACTTGGCTTGATTAGTACATCTAGTATCATCAGCAGTTTGTCTCCGGTTCAACAACAACCTCAAAGCCCCAACCTTCTCCAACTAGTTACTTATCATCAGCAATACATTCGCAAATTGAGCTCAGTCAGCAAGTACAGTCAAAGAATGTACAAGCTCAGTCTAATGTGGAGTGCGAAGATGATCTTGAGCGAGCTCCCACCGCAACTTTTTAGAATCAAGCCCAGACGTTCGAACACCCCTCTCGACATCAGCAAGCAAGGTCAGGTCAGTACAGAAAACGGTGGCCGTAGAACAACTCGCAGGCAAGTTAAATAAGGTGACAAAGAAAGACTCTTGATCACATTAATTAAGAAATCTGAGCCAGTGACCCCGTGTTAAACAGCCTTCAATAAGGCAGCTTCAAATCTACACAGTGCACCTCTGCAACGACTACCTGCTGCTCAACGGAGAATGGACCAAATCCAGAAATAGACCAAGCTCCCCATCACCATCATAGAACATAACATGGTCACAGATAATAATAATAATAATAATAATAGGGGCTTTTGTAAAGCGCTGAGTTACGCACACCAGCGTGTCCCCGCGCTATGGTGAGAGAGGCGGAAGCTGGGATTTTAACTGAGGGGCGGGCATGTTTTTAATTTAGCACGGAACCTAGTTTCTGCCGGTTCTAGTCGTAGCTCCACCGGAAGTTTGTTCCAATGATTTGCCGCTAAATACCTGAACGATCTACCTCCCATGCGGGCTTTCTTCACCTTGGGGATTTTTAACAGTCCCCCGCCCGCAGATCTTAGTGCTCGAGCAGGTTCATAGGGCTCAATCAGGCTCTGCAGTGGCCGAGGTGCCCTGCCATTCAAGATACGATGGCAGGTGCAAAGGGCCTTGTACTCTACTCTGCTCCTCACGGGGAGCCAGTGTAGCCTCTGCAAGGCCTCCCTCCAGGGCGCCCTTTAGGGCAGCCTGAGGATCAGGCGTGCTGCCGCGTTCTGCAGCACTTGAAGGCGACCAAAACTTTTCCCAGGTGCCCCCAGGTACAGCAGGTTCGCATAATCCAACCTTGCGGTCACCAGTGCATGTACCAGGGTTTTACGGGCCTCCGTGGGCAGCAGTTCCAGAATTTTCCTCAGCCTTTTTAAGACTCCAAAGCACATACCCACCACACGGTTGATTTGGGGCCCAAAGGTGAGACCCGCATCAAACCACACCCCCAGGTTTTTTGCCTCCTGACAGGGGGTGGGGGTCGGCCCCAGGCAGGATGGCCACCAAGCCGACGACCAAGCAGACTGGTCTCTCCCCACCACAAGCACCTCTGTCTTGCTGCCATTGAGTTTCAGACAGTTCATAGCCATCCAGTCGGCAAGATCTTTCATACACGACCGGAAACTATCTGCGGCAAGACAGGGCGCGTGCGACAGGGAGATGACCAGCTGCGTATCGTCGGCATAGGATACTATCTGAAGGCCATGGTTCTCTACAATGGAGGCAACAGGCGCTACATACAGGTTAAAAAGGGTCGGGCTCAGGGACGAGCCCTGAGGCACACCCTGGCCCAAAGGAACCCTTTTAGAGTAGCAATCTCCTTGCCTCACTTGGAAGCCCCTGCCAGTTAAGAAGGCCTGGATCCACCTCAGCGCTGTATCAGCGATGCCACCTCTGCTCAGACACTGTAGCAAGGTGGAATGTGCTACAGTGTCGAACGCCGCGCTGAGGTCCAACAGGATCAAGGCCATCGTTTGCCCCTCATCTACACCCTGTCTCAGATGCTCTGTTGCCATCAGTAGGGCAGGCTCCGTCGAATGGCGAGGTCTAAAGCCGAACTGCGTGGTGTGGAGTAGCCCTGCCTCCTCCACATATTCCATGATTTGGGCATTTACCACCTTCTCAGCCACTTTAGACATAAAAGGCAGGAGAGAGATGGGCCGCAGATTTTCTAACACCTCAAAACTCATATGAGGTTTCTTCCGAAGGGGGAGCACCACTGCCTTTTTCCATCCCCTAGGTAACATGCCAGTCTTAAAAGAGACATCCAGGACATGCCTTATGTAGGGTTCCAGGACCTCCAGGCTGTACCCCAAACGTTTAGGGGACACCGGATCAAGAGGGGAGCCAGATTTTACAGAAAGACATATCCTGATTAGCTCTTCAGGAGGGGGGGTGATGAAATTTGTAAGAGGCCCCAGGCTCTCCGTGCCCCCAGATGTTACATCAAGCTCTACCCCTGTAGAAGGAGGGTTCGGGAAGGTCGAGTAGATCTTTGCAACCTTAATAGAGAAGTAGTCGGCGATACAATCACATGATTCCACCGAACAGTTCTCCGGGTCTGCAGATGATTCTATAGTTGTCAAGGACTTATAAATGCAGAAGAGCTCCTTAGCCGAGTTCTTTGCCCCTAGGATTTTTCCTGCATAAAAGATAGCTCCCTCACCAAACTGTTGTTAATTTCGGAGTACATCTTTCAAGGTCCACATTACATCTTAAACCGAGGGACCATCCTCAGACTTTTTAAATCAATCCCAGAACTACGCAACTTAGAATCTAACGATATAACATCAATCAAACTTATACCCAGTGACAGCAATCAAACAACCGAAACACTAATTCCATTAGGATGGGAGGCAACAAAGGTATTGGTCCAATCAATGGCAGAACAGTTTGACAGCTGGGGCATTAAACTAACAACTCCTAGAGAGCTACGGTATCCATTAGTACTTGTAAATTCCCGGCCCCTTCCAGCCACTCAGGAAAATCACCTTTTTCAATACTAAAATCGTCTCAAAGCCGTACTCTAGACTAAAATGATGATCCAGCATCAGAGTGTCAAGCGACCTTAAGGACTGATTGGACCTGGCTAACAGCAGCCCTGTCTAGGGGTTCTAAGATTGAAATAGCACACATCCGGGTCTAAAAATATGTTCCTGGAAGATCAACGGCTTCATCGCCAAATCTGAATCCATTGATACGTTAGACTTTATAAAAAACACAACATCATATTCCTCCAGGAAACTTGGGTGGAGGTAAGCACTCCAATAGAAGCCTTCCTGGAATTTAGGACTCCCGCCTTAAGATTGCATGATTACAGCAGACTTCGGGGATGGCTTTCGATTTATGCTGGCTGTAAATTAAATTTAATTATCAACCACCTCGATTTCGAAGACTGGATCATCGACAGAGTCAGAAGCCATAACTCGACTAAACAACTGCTCCTGCTCAATATATATATTTCTCCAAATGCAAAAGAGAAAAAGGCGAAATTGGATCATCTGACCCAGATTGTGTGTAATCTAATAAGTGAACATGGAAGGAAAAACCCTGTTTAATCTCAGGTGATTTTAACATAAACCTCTTTCAAAACACTACAGAAGAGCACACCGATATACATCTAGTGGACTCAGTACACCTTATGGCCCAAACGAAACCTACTGGCAAAGAGGCAGAGCAAATTGGTAAACATACAGTTCTACAATTTAACAGCTAGGGTTACTCAATATTGAACCTCCGTGTTCCCATGGATACACCACCAACTTGGACAAGAACAAACGGTCACACCCATTCATTTTTAGACTTCACGCTAAGCAACAACGAAATACTCCCCCGATAGAGAATTATTTTATTGCATCACAGGGAGGGAGTGACCATCGTCCTCAAATAATAAGCCTATCCCTCAGTGTCACCCGGCACGTGGCAATTAGTCAAACAACAACCGGAATTTATACGGAGAATCTCATAAGGATGAAATGGTCAGATCACTCAATCCCCATAATTATGACAAAATGCAGAGTTCTTCAACAAGAGAAGTCGACATTGCAGAAGCATGGGAGTTCTTCTCAAACTAACTGCTTAGCAAATTTCCATCAATTTAACTAAAATCGCTAACTAGTAACCAATCACTCATCTCAGCAGAGACAAAAAAAATAAAGATTCAACGTAACTCAGCCTTTCGTCATACCAGGAAGTGCTCGGGAGATGCTCAGTTATTTAAAACCTACAAGCAAGCGCAAAAAGCATATAGGCAAGCCATGTACCGAGATAAAATTAGTACATATCAGCAAAAATTCGAATCCAAAGTTCTTTTGGTCGCTTGTGAAGAGGAGGACACTGGGCTCTAGAGGACACATAAGTGCAAATTTAGGCGACGCCGAATGGTTATTCTTTTTAACAGATCACTTTAAAGGATCCAATAATGAGGAGGAACGATTCAATAAGCTCATTCCACCTGAATTTTCACAGACCCTACTGGAAAAAAACAGTGCTGGAAGGCAAGCCCTGCAAAATGAACTGGTCGCCCACGCTCAAGTTACAAACACTATTGTCATTGCGAACCAACAAGAAGAGCTCTTGTCCAAGGCTTCAAAGGCTCCTGAAGTCGTCCTGAGATTAAAAATAGCATGCATTATAAATAACGCCCAGTCAGAAGGGGCTTCTGGGCCCAATGGTCTTCCTCAGGCCCTGAATAAAGCAGACTCTAACCTGTTGTCTCAACATCTAGCCCCTCTATTCTCTTACTTCTGGCTGAGTCATCATATACCAGAGTCATGGAAAGGAGCCATTATCCACCCAATCTTCAAAGGAGGTAGGAGAGCCGACCCCAAACATTACAGGATGAATGCACTTCTGGATGTTGAATCCAAACATTATGCAGTCTGTTGCCTGAAGAGCCGTCATCCTGGACACACAAAAACCCTCGTCTACCTTTCAATCCGACTGGATTTGTGCCCAAATCAGGAATTACTAGTAATTTGCTTGCATTATCTGTATTGATGGAGAAAGCATCAGTTTCAAGAATGCCACTCCATTGTTGTTTTGTTAACTTTAAAGCAGCCTTCTACAGTGTGCCCAGGGGTCTGCTAAGGCATAAACTGCAAAAATGGGGAATCCCTCCTGACTCTTAAAGGCAATAAATAATTCAACTTCACTCAAATACCTGGATTAGTATAAAGCTAAGGGACAGACCTCACACCTCAAGAAAAATACAAACTTCATCCAGCGTTAAACAAGGCTGGGTGCTGGCCCTTTTCTTTTTAACCTTTTTATTTCAGCTCTATCACAAATACTGGACAATGTCAACTCCCACTCCCCTCAACTAGGCGAGTAGTAGAAGTAATTTTCTATAAGCAGACGATCTTGTTTTACTCTGCCATACAAGGGTCGGTCCGCAGAGACTTCTCGACCAGCTGCTTCCCTACACAATAAGTAATCACCTGGAATTAAACTTATCAAAGACGAAGACGGGGAACGGAAGCAGCCGAGTGGCAGATGGCATTTTAATGGCAAAAGCATAGAAACTATGACATCCTATAAATATCTGGGCGTTTGCATGGACTCAAAGGGAACTTTCTCCAAAAAGAAGGAAGTGGTTGGGGCTAAAGCTCTGTCAATCGAGGCAACTTTAATGAAGCTGGTGAGCCAGCTACTCGGACCAAGCCTAACCCCTCTTTTAACTGTCATAAAAGCTAAAATGACAAATTACTAATCGCATGGCCAAGAGATAATGCTAGGGAGTAACTTTAACATGGTGATCAAAATATCCACTAGACTTTTATGGCGAGTATGGCTCCTGCCGAAATCCTCATCCCCAGCCCAGATAAGACTGGAGTTTGGCCTTTTAGATCACGAGGGGTTGGGGCCGGCGCCTTCATCAAGCTGCGTAACAGACTGAGTAATTTGTGGGAAGGCAATAAATATTGGCAGCCAAGTAGGGCAAAAACATTGACGCTCCCTAGAACATTCACTTCAATTGCTTGATAAGGATTACTGGGGAACCAACCCATCCCAGCAGGCACTAAAGACATGTATCAAAAGAGAAGTCAGTCTATGGTCTTTTCACTCGGACAGGGCACAACTGGTCAAAAGAAAACATGCCTGGACGATCCTTTCAGGGTTTAAGCCCAAAGTATAGGCGCCCTATTTATCAAGCACTTACAAAGTACTTTGGAAAAAATTGTTTTGGGCACTGAAGATGGGTGAATGGCCTTTTCTACACCATCTACCAGACTTGGGCCATCCAAGTGCTAGCACAGAGTGCAGGGGGTGCAGGTGCAGCTCTGAGTCGATTGAGCACATGGTATGTGTCTGTCCTGCCTTACCTAATGACAGAAGGATTCTGCTACAGGGCCAATGGAACAAACTTGGTGTCCGATCATGTCGACAAGCCATCATAACAGCTACGAATCCTGAAAATATGATGCTTAACATCTGGTTCACCAAATTTGTCTCATAGCAGACAAAATTTTAGCGCAGCAAGATTGCAAGTAACTCCACTCCAGCCTGTAAACTCTTGGCGATACCCGAGACTACACAGGACTCTCGAACTTTTTGGGACAGGTGTCAAGTCTGCCTCCCTTTCTTTTTATTTTTCCTTTGCCTTTAACAGGATTGTTCCCTTTTTAATAATGAAGTTTCTGCGCCTGTCTGTACACATCCTTTTACAGATAAATTATGCTGCTGGGTAATTTGTGTAAATGTAATATCTGGGACATCATGCTTCAATGAAATTTAGAAACATCATAGCTTTTAACTTTTGTATTAATGGCTAATTTTTGAAAATCTTTTTATACATATAAAGCATTTCCTAAATGTATTGCCTTCAAATAATCAAACAATAAAAGTATACACCCCGACCAAAAACGCAGGTGTCTCCCTCGCAAAATTAAGTGTTTTTGTGACCTCTAATTTTAAAGTTTCCACAGTACATTTTGGGGCATTGCTTGTTGGGGGACTAGATAGGCCAACCCACATAAGTAAGGTTACATTTTTATCGGGAGACTTGGGGAAATACTGTGTGGGTGGAAGTTTGTGGCTTCTCGCAGATTTCGGAACTTTCCATCACAGAAAAGTGAGGAACTTGTTTTTTTAACAAAGTTTGCGGTTTGCAAGGGATTCTGGGTAGCAGAACCTAGTGAGAGCTACAGAAGTCACCCCATCCTACATTCTACTGGGTGTCTAGTTTTAAATTACTAGGTTTCTCTAGGTACCGGTTGAGCGAGGGTTCAAAATCCACAGCTAGGCACATTGCAACAAAAAGATCAGTTTTTACTGGAAAAATATGATGGCTCCATGTTGCGGTTTGGGCCGTTTCCAGTTGCAGGCACTAGGCCTACCCAAACAAGTGAGGTACCATTTTTATCGGGAGACTTGGGGGAACACAAAATAGTGTTACCAATTGAGTTTCAATCCATATCTGTCTTCCAAATGTAAGACAATGTGTAGAAATGTAGTAATTCTGATATATGTCCTCTAATCCACATGCTAGTATGGGTACCCACAATTTCAGAGATGTGCAAACAACCACCGTTTCGGAACTCTATATTTTGTTCCCACTTAGGAAATATAGAGGTTTTCTTGATACCTATTTTTCCCTCTTTCTATTTTACCAATTGAATTGCTATATACCCGGTACACAATGAAAATCCTCTGCAAGGCGCAGCTCAGTTATCAGCTCTCTGTAACTCAGGTTCTTGTTGAACCTACAGGTCCTGTATATCGCTACAACCAGAAGGGTCCAGCAGACCTAACTATATATTGCTTTCAAAAATCTGCAATACTTCCAAGAAGTTACAGGTGAAAACGTTGGCACAATTGGCAGTTTTTTCCAACTCAATTTAAATATTATTTTGTTCAACTGTTAGTTTCTATAGGAAAACCTTGAAGGATCAACACAAATGACCTCTTGCTGAATCCAGACTTTTATCTACTAATTCGGAAATGAATGGCTTCTGGGATCCATAATCCCTTTCACACCCATTTCTAAAACTAACTGGCAGGAGTTTGAAAGTACAAAAAACAGGAACAATAGGCTACGTCCCAGTAAAATGCCAAACCTGTGTAGAAAAATTTGATTTTCTGACAAAAGTCTGCCTCTTCCTTAAAGCTAGGAAGATGGTGAGTTTAGCACCACTAACCCTTTGTTGATATCATTTGCAGGGAAAAAACTAGATGCTTTCTTCTGCAGCACTTTTTCCAAACTTTTCCCCAAAAACCCAAAATGTAGCTGTATTTTGGCTAATTTCTCTGTCCCCTCCAGAAGAATCCACAAACCCTCGGTACCTTTAGAATCCTCAGGATGTTTGAAGAAAAGGACGCAAATTTGGCGTGAATATCTTATGTGGACAAAAAGCTACGGGGGCTAAGCGCGAACTACCACACATAGCCCAAAAAAGGCTTAGCAAATAGTGGGTAAGGGACAGAAAGGTCTAGCAGCTACGGGGTTAAAATCTTCAATTGTTTGTGTCAAAATATGAGAAGAAATATTAATCACTAGACTTTCTGACTCCTTAAGTTCTTCTGACTTTTTCCTTTTTCTCTGTGTGATTTTATCCTGTTCCTGTTGCTTCTGATGTGCTCGGGTCTGGTGGTTGGCCTGAGTATTCACCCTTGGATAAAAAGATACTGGTGCTGTAAATGATCATGCTTCTGTATGATCTGTTGTCACGTTCATGGTGTTGGGTTTCTAAATGTATTTATTGATAGATTTATAGAGTGCCTGGTTACACCAAGGAGTGTACCCGTGCTAGGTTCAAATACTAGGCAGAAATCAGTCAATCGGAAACAGGCAAGGGCAGCTAAGTAAACTGAGTCTCTTATGAGAGCCAAGTTTTAATATTCTTGCTGGATCTTGCCTCTGAAGATTCAAGTCTCTGGTCCAGTGGCATGGTATTTCACAGCTTGGAAGACAACCTGAAATAACGTAGCCTTAGAAGCGCTCTGCGCACTCTGGGGATCGCTGCTAGAGCTGCTTCACTAGATCTCAGATGTCTGGGATGGATATATGGGGGAATCAAAGGGAAGAGGTAACTAGGACCCCTCCGATTCAATATCCTGTGCGTGAGGCAGAGATCTTTGAAGACGACTCTCTACTGAATAGGGAACCAATGCAGTGCAGCAAGACCTGGCCTGGAGGAATGCCATTTTGGAATATGTAATAACATCCGAGCTCCAGCATTCTGTATTCTTTGGAGCATACCCAATCTACCTTTATAGACCCCCAATTATAGCACATTACAATAATCAAGCCTAGACACCAAAAGGGACTGAATTACCTTTTTTCTTTGCTGAATCGGATATGAGCCCTAAGATCTTTTTTAGCAACCTAGGTTCCCCAAAGCAGGTGCCCGTTGAGTATTTTATCTGGCTATCGAAAGACAACTGTCCATCAAAAACGATGCCAAGATTTTTCACTTTAGACTTGGGTATTGGTTAAGAGTGTAGAACATCAGGCCACCATGCGTTGAACCAAACAGAAGGCTGCCTCCCCACCATCATCACCGTCCTGTCCTGGACACGAACGGTCGCTCCCCCTTGCCTTCCTCCAGAGAAGACCTGGTATTGTAGCGCCTGACTCTGCTGAATTCTCTTCATAGCGCTGAGTGTTAACCTGTGATTGTAGCGCCTGACTCTGCCTCTGCATTTTTTATCATAGCGCTTGAGTGCAGACCATTTACCATCAGTAGCGCTTGACTGCACTGTCTGTATTTAAACCACAGTGCCTGCATTATTAGTGCCTTTCATATCGCCAGCGCGCACTTCTTGGCTGTGCTTGTTCAGAGATACTTGATTTTTAAAAGCACCTCCGTTTCCCCTGCTGCAAAGCTTGTTGTTGTTGCTGCCATTTTGTGTACATCCCCTGGCCCTTCCCCCACCTCGCTCCCGCCTCCCTGCTGACCCTCCCACCCACGGAATCCATAGGACGTCCTTGCACCCTCTTTCAGCTGTGACCGTCCTGTCCTGGACACGAACGGTCGCTCCCCCTTCCCTTCCTCCAGAGAAGACCTGGTATTGTAGCGCCTGACTCTGCTGAATTCTCTTCATAGCGCTGAGTGTTAACCTGTGATTGTAGCGCCTGACTCTGCCTCTGCATTTTTTATCATAGCGCTTGAGTGCAGACCATTTACCATCAGTAGCGCTTGACTGCACTGTCTGTATTTAAACCACAGTGCCTGCATTATTAGTGCCTTTCATATCGCCAGCGCGCACTTCTTGGCTGTGCTTGTTCAGAGATACTTGATTTTTAAAAGCACCTCCGTTTCCCCTGCTGCAAAGCTTGTTGTTGTTGCTGCCATTTAGTGTACATCCCCTGGCCCTTCCCCCACCTCGCTCCCGCCTCCCTGCTGACCCTCCCACCCACGGAATCCATAGGACGTCCTCGCACCCTCTTTCAGCTGTGACCGTCCTGTCCTGGACACGAACGGTCGCTCCCCCTTGCCTTCCTCCAGAGAAGACCTGGTATTGTAGCGCCTGACTCTGCTGAATTCTCTTCATAGCGCTGAGTGTTAACCTGTGATTGTAGCGCCTGACTCTGCCTCTGCATTTTTTATCATAGCGCTTGAGTGCAGACCATTTACCATCAGTAGCGCTTGACTGCACTGTCTGTATTTAAACCACAGTGCCTGCATTATTAGTGCCTTTCATATCGCCAGCGCGCACTTCTTGGCTGTGCTTGTTCAGAGATACTTGATTTTTAAAAGCACCTCCGTTTCCCCTGCTGCAAAGCTTGTTGTTGTTGCTGCCATTTAGTGTACATCCCCTGGCCCTTCCCCCACCTCGCTCCCGCCTCCCTGCTGACCCTCCCACCCACGGAATCCATAGGACGTCCTCGCACCCTCTTTCAGCTGTGACCGTCCTGTCCTGGACACGAACGGTCGCTCCCCCTTGCCTTCCTCCAGAGAAGACCTGGTATTGTAGCGCCTGACTCTGCTGAATTCTCTTCATAGCGCTGAGTGTTAACCTGTGATTGTAGCGCCTGACTCTGCCTCTGCATTTTTTATCATAGCGCTTGAGTGCAGACCATTTACCATCAGTAGCGCTTGACTGCACTGTCTGTATTTAAACCACAGTGCCTGCATTATTAGTGCCTTTCATATCGCCAGCGCGCACTTCTTGGCTGTGCTTGTTCAGAGATACTTGATTTTTAAAAGCACCTCCGTTTCCCCTGCTGCAAAGCTTGTTGTTGTTGCTGCCATTTTGTGTACATCCCCTGGCCCTTCCCCCACCTCGCTCCCGCCTCCCTGCTGACCCTCCCACGCTCCGCCCCCCTCCGCTCTCCATTTATGTCAGATGTCCCAACGCGCAGCGTCCACGCGCTTCGGCCACGCCGAAGGTGCGCCAAAGGTAAGCCCGTCTACGCCCGTCCGCGCCTGGACCGCGCCCAGCGCCAGACCCCCTGCCCCTCGCGCTGCCCAGCCCCCCCGCATTACCTACGATGCCGCCACCCTCCTAGCCCTTAACCCCGGCCGCGCCCCCAACTGCGTCCAAGCCGCTCCTGGACACACCCATGGATCTTTCTCCTGCTACTCCTGCAAATTCAGCGGCACCGACAACATCTCTGCTACGACCACACCACAGATTCCCGACCCCAACCACCTACAATGCATCCTTCTCAACACCAGATCGATCCACAGGCATGCCATTGACCTATGGAATCTACTAGACACCATTTCTCCGGACATCGCCTTCCTTACGGAAACATGGATGAATGCTTCCTCCGCACCAGACATCACAATTGCCATTCCTGAAGACTATAAGATCACCCACAAAGACCGTACCAGCCACACAGGAGGAGGAATCGCTATCGTCCATAAGAAATCTATCCGCATCTCAACCAGCTCCGACGTCAATCTCGCAAACTCCGAACACCTTCACTTCCAGATCCACATCGATCCCAAAACAACACTCAGAGGCACTCTCCTCTACAGACCACCAGGACCCCGCGCAACATTCAGTGAAGACATCACGGACTTCATCACCCCACACGCACTCCCCTCCAAAGATTACATCCTTCTGGGAGACCTCAACTTTCACCTTGAAAAGACCAACGACCGCAACACCACCACCCTCTTGGACAACCTCGCCAACCTCAGACTTAAACAACTAGTCACTTCCCCCACCCACATCGCAGGTCACACACTCGACCCCATCTTCACATCCAGCAACCATGTCTCCTTCAGCCACACTACGGATCTCCTCTGGACCGACCACAGCTGCGTCCACTTCATCTACAACAAGCCGAAACCCATCAACCACTCCCAACCTACCCTGCAAAGAAACTGGAACAAAATCACCACAGACCAAATCTCCGCATCGCTCCTTCGAAACTCCCCAGCCTTCTCTTCCAACGCCAACGATGCCGCCTCCAACCTCACGCTATGGTTATCCAACACCGCCGACACCTTAGCTCCACTGAAAAAACGTCAAAGCAAACCTGGCAGCAAGAAAGCCTCATGGTTCAACGATGATCTCAAGAAGTCCAAGAAACTCTGCCGCTCCCTTGAAAAGGCCTGGAAAAAAGACCCAACCACCAGCACCAAGGACGCCTTCAAAAGCGCCACCCGCTCTCACCACCAACTGATCCGAAAAGCCAAGAAAACAGCATTCAAGGATCGACTTGACAACAACGCCCACAACAGCAAGGAACTTTTCAACATCGTCAAGGAATTTTCCAATCCCTCGGCCAACTCCAACGACATCACACCCTCTCAAACCCTCTGCGACTCCCTAGCCTCTTTTTTCCACAACAAGCTTGCAGACATCCACAACAGCTTTGACAACCAACCCGGAAACCAACCCACCCTACCATCTGCTGACCATCTTCCCCCCGTGAACACCCTTAACGCTTGGAACCCAATCTCCACCGAGGACACCATCCGCCTGATGAATTCCATCCACTCAGGATATCCCACAGACCCATGCCCTCACCACATCTTCAACAAAGCAGACTCCGTCATCGCACCGCACCTCCGAGACGTCATCAACTGCTCCTTCAACTCCGCCACCTTCCCAGAAGACTGGAAACACGCTGAACTCACCGCCCTTCTGAAAAAACCAACAGCGGACCCCACCGAACTCAAAAATTACCGCCCCATCTCGCTTCTTCCATTCCCGGCCAAAGTCATCGAGAAAGCCGTCAACAACCAACTCGCCGCTTTCCTCGAAGCCAACAAATCCCTCGACCCCTCACAATCTGGCTTCCGAGCAAAACATAGCACTGAGACCGCCCTCATCGCAGCAACAGACGACATTCGAACTCTACTGGACAATGGAGACACAGTCGCCCTCATCCTCCTCGACCTCTCTGCAGCATTCGATACAGTCTGCCACAGCACCCTCCTACAACGCCTCAATAACATCGGAATCCAAGGAAAAGCACTTGAATGGATCACCTCGTTCCTCACCGGAAGAACCCAGAGAGTCCGCCTTCCTCCATTCAAGTCCGAGGCCTCTGAAGTCATCTGCGGCGTACCTCAAGGATCCTCACTCAGTCCCACCCTCTTCAACGTATACATGAGCCCCCTCGCGGCCATCGCACGACAACACAACCTCAACATCATCTCCTACGCGGACGACACTCAACTAATCCTCTCTCTCACCAATGACCCCAGCACCGCCAAAACTAACCTACACGAAGGAATGAAAGAAGTTGCCGAATGGATGAAACAAAGCCGTCTGAAACTGAACTCAGACAAAACAGAAGTCCTCATCTTAGGTACTTCCCCCTCTTCATGGGACGACTCCTGGTGGCCGGAAGCCCTCGGAAAAGCACCCATCCCGACAGACCACGCACGGAACCTAGGCGTTATCCTGGATTCCTCACTTTCGATGAACAGACAAGTCAGCGCCGTATCCTCTTCATGCTTCAACATTCTTCGCATTCTCAGAAAAACATTTCGCTGGATCCCCTCCGAAACAAGGAAAACAGTCACCCACGCTCTGGTCACGAGCCGACTGGACTACGGAAACACCCTCTACGCGGGTACTACCGCAAAACTCCAGAAAAAACTCCAACGAATCCAAAACGCATCAGCCAGGCTCATATTAGACATCCCACGCAACGAACACATCTCTGGTCACCTTAAAGACCTCCACTGGCTACCCGTCAATAAGAGGATCACTTTCCGACTGCTTACCCACGCACACAAATCACTCTACGACATCGGACCAGATTGCCTCAACTCTCGACTGTCCTTCTACACCCCCCCCCGCCAACTACGGTCTTCCAGCCAAGCCCTCGCCACTGTACCTCGCATCAACAAGACCACCATGGGAGGCAGATCCTTTTCATACCTGGCTGCTAAAACATGGAACTCACTCCCCGCTTACCTGCGCCTCACCCAGAACCACCTAGCGTTCAGAAAGCAGCTTAAAACGTGGATATTTGACAAATAATCCTCCTCCCCTTCCTAAGCGCCTTGAAACCCTCTGGGTATGTAGTGCGCTATACAAATTTTATGACTTGACTTGACTTGACTTGTTTTGTCCGTGTTTAATTTCAGACAGCTAGCATGCATCCAAGATGCGAGATCAACCAAACACGTGTTAATGCTTGATTCTGCTGTGCCATCCTCCTGCTCCAGTGTGACAATAAGCTGAGTATCGTTAGCATATGACACCAGTTTCACAACGTGGCATTCTACTACTTCCACCAGAGTCGGATGTACAGATCAAAAAGAGCAGGACTCAAGGGCGAGCCCTGTGGCACTCCCTGCTGCAAAGGCATGTTATATGAGGTATAAGGCATTTGAAAAACCTGAAAAGAGCAATTGTGAAGAAAATCTGCGTGCCAATCAAGAGCTCGTCCCCATATGGTGTGTGCCCACAACCGTTCCAATAGCACAGCATGTGCCACTGTGTCAAATGCTGCACTTAGGTCCAGCATGTCAAGAGCAGCAGTTCACCCAACATCAGCCACTCTTCACAGTGACTCAGAGGCTAAGAGCAGGGCAATTTCCGTGCTAAAATGTGGTCTAAATCCAGATTGTGTCTCATGAAGGAGAATATTTTCCTCAATGAAGTTTATAAAGTGTCTGTTTTTTAATAAATATTTTTATTGAAACTTTTCTATTCTTAGTATAATACATCAATTGCGCATTTGGTACTGATATGGTCAACAGGCAATACACATTTCTCAATTGGTTACAGAAAATACTCCTTTACTGCGACCTTGATAGAATACTGCTTATGGACACAGGGTTTGATTTACACTGGGTTTGGCTCCCGTCTGCCCCATAGGTGACAGTTCGGTAAAGCCTTCTTTATCCCAGGGCGTTACTACTTTTTGTGACCCCCCCCGCTTGTCTTGAAACTCAAGCCCATAGTACATGATCCAGGGTCGCCAGATCTTAAAGAATTTTCACAGACAGCCTCTTGATCTGCACATCACCTGCTCCGGCCCCATATACATGTCCATCCCAGAATTGCACTCCCTCAAGGTCGGGACCTCTGGTGTTCCCCATTTTTGGGCTATATGTTTTTTTGCCACTATCATTTCTAAATTACACAGGCTGAGTGTTGTACTAGGCCCTTTTTGGCAGGTTCATCCCTGAACTTTTTGCCTTAAGCTCTGACATGGTGGGAGTGGTTTTAGGCCTAAGTTCACTTTAGCACTGTGGCCGAGTGTAAAGTGTGTGCGCTCTCTGAGTGCGTGTGGTGAGATTGGCCTGCCCTCCCATAGGAATGCATGTGGGATATGTGTGTCCATGGTAATTCCTGGTATGAGAGGAGTGCAGGGGAGAGTTTAGTATGTATGAACTCGTGTGAATAAATGCTGCGCAATAGTGTGCGCAGATTTATTGAGGCTATTTTAGAAATGCCTGCCTGCGTGATGTGAATTGCATGTCTGGCTTGTGAGTGACAGGAGCTGAGAGGTGTGGGTGGCTCCAGGAGCCAGGATGAGTCTGCCCAGTGGTGAATAGAGAGATCTGCATGTAGATGGGAGTGAGGAGTTGCACCTGGGACCTGAATAGGACTGTGCCTTCCCTCCATAATGCTGGCTCCGCCCCCTGTGGTGTGTCTGAATCTTGAGCCCCCACCTGACAACAGAGAGGAGCTGAGCAAAACAAAGTGCTCCAAAGCTCCCCCGAACCCGTTACATCTGGTTCTCCCATGCCTTGCACTGTGAGACAAAGGATTAGGTAGTATAAATACAGGGGCTGTGACCCCAGAAAGTTGTTCAGTTCTTGGTTGCTGTTCCTGCCAGGGCATGCTGCTGCTGGGGCCCACGGGGGGCTACCATGAGGGCTTGCTTCCCTGGGCCCTGCATTGCCCTTTTTTACCTTTGAGGACCTGTTTAATAGGACTGACTTGGATTCCTTTTCCTTAATTCTTCAGGACTTTATGCAGCCTTTCTGCGCACGGGGCGCACTCTTGATTTGCCTTTCCCCAGGAGAGGGAGAGCCTGGGGGCTGCGCAGCGCTGAGCTGCAGCCCCTTTAGGAGGGAATCCCCACAATAGGGATTCCCCCCAAGATGCCTCAACAGCGGGTGCCCACCCCGCATCTTTCTGTATCTTGCGGGTGCCCACCCGCTTATTTTGCAATATTTAAATCTGCCGGTGCCCACCCGCTTCATATTTTAATTTAGGAGGGAGCCTACCCCTCATTGTCCGCCTTATAGTTATTATTAGAGCGGAAGCCCACCCCGCATTTCACAGCCGCAGCCCGAGCAGTTGTGCACGCCTTCTCCGGGCTGCTGCCAAATGCAACCCGGAAGTCAGGCAACCTTGCCTGGGACGGGGGCGGGTCCTACCGCCGAACCGGAAGAAGCCGCCCGGAGGTGATGACGCGGGGCTCCCATGCTTGGGGGAGAGCCCAGATGTGGCGGCCGTAGTGAAGGTGAGTCCCGGGTCCCAGGAGGGGGCCGGAGTGAAGTTGCAGAGGTGTGTCCGCCCTCTACATCGAGGGGGCTGTGGCAGTGCTGCACACGTGCAGCCTGGACCGCCGGAAGCCTCACAGGCTCCATGTCGAAGTCTTGGTCCCAGGAGAGGGACAGGGCGAAGAACAGAGGACCTGGGAGCATTGCAGGAGACCAGAGGAGTCCCAGTGAGCCCGGTGAGTGGGGGCTCCATGTTGTTGGTGCCCTTCGAGGCACAGTGCCATTTCCACATTTTGAGTGGTCCCATCTTGCAGCGGGCCGCTCCAACGAGGGGGTGCATTGTTGTTTTTAGAGCCCCGTGTGGCTCCAGCATGATGGCCATATTTTGTTTACAGAGCCTGTGCGGCTCCAACGTGGGGCAAGTTTATTTACCAGCCCGTGGGGGCCAGAGGGTACTGTAGTACCAGGCACTATTCCCAGTTACAGCTGCCCCGCTTACTAGAGAGTTAATAGTGGGCAACCCAGTATACCATTGAGGGTTTGGGCAAAAAGTATGATAGGGTGAAGATACCTTCAAGGGATTTTAGTAAAACAAGACTTTTGGAATCACTTAAGGAATAAAATCGTGTGTGATTTGAGCCCACTAGTGCTGGTTATGCAACAACAGAGATTGACGTATATTCAAGACTGCCACTTGTTAGTGATCAGAAAAAGGAGAGAGCAAAAAGGGATTGAAAGGCGGGTGTATATTTAAAAAAGTATTTAATCTTTTATCAAGTCATTGTCTGTCCCCACGCTGTAATTGCTTCAGCAGTAGAAGCAACTACAGCGTGAGGACGGACTCTGACTCATTTTTCCAGAGCAAACTACCTGACTGAGAACCATTGCCAAGAAGACGCCATTATACCTTTGTGACGAGGTGAGGCTGCCGGTAGGGGAACCACACAGTGACTGGTGGGACTCCACTCCCCTGTTACCCCATGCCTTTGCTTCTCAACAGCCGCCTGAACCCTCGTGGACCGAGGAGCGAGAAGCATATTGGCCGCAGGACAGCGGTCCCTTTAATTTTCTGACTTGGGAAGACGTAGCCCCGCCCATCAACCCGCTCGAAGGAACTTCAAAAGACTGCCCGGCCCCGGAAACAGCGGACGGCGTTTCCCAGGTGGAGAAAGGAGCAGTGAGACCGGCGAGCAGAGAAGAAGGAAGAGAAGGAGAGCGTAGACCCGAGTCAGGAAGCGGAGACCGAGACCCGAAGCCAGGAGGCCACCGGATCCACGAGTCGCCCAGCCACACACCCACGGGAGGGGCGTGGCTCCAGCAGGTACGGGGCCGCGTAGCGGGCTGGGTAGGGAACCGGGTCCAACCCCCGGACTAGCGCTTTATGTAAATACTCCACTCCAACCTCCCTTTCCTTCACGTGCACCTCCCTCACTGCGTGCATAGAAAACACAACTGCACAGGTTTCCTTCACCCCCCCGCTCCCTCTGAAACTGGTAATACTGTATGGCCGTCTGACACGGTTTCTCTCTCTCTTCTTTACACGCTGTGGAGTCGGAGAGGAACTAAGACTGAACCCGCCCCCGTGGTCTAGTCTGAAGCAAGCTGGATTCACAGAGGAAGCCACCTTTTGACCCTGCAGCCTTTGCGAGAGAAAGGATCACGAGTCGTCAAAGATGCTGCTATATAAAAATAAAGCCCTCTTTGAGATCTCTAATTAAAGACTCCGCTTCTCTCTTGACATCCTCCCCTGTGAGCCAACCTTTAGAAATCGATACACCCCTCGACAGATCCCCTGCCCCGGGACAACCTTCTAATGTGTAAGGGAACCTTTTAAAACTATCGAGGATCCCCTTTCTTCTTTTTAAATCTGTGGCTTCTGGAAGTGACTGACTGGACAGGCTTCCTTACGGCAATTCTTAGCCTTCGCGGTGCAAATCATCCTACCTGCCAGGAACACCTGCTGGCTCCCATAAGGGCATGTCACCGCAAACCACTAATTACTCAACCGGCAGCAGTGCTAGGCAATCGAGTCTCTGATCCGTGCGCTTATATGAACAAGGGTACTCAAGATATGAAATCCATGTCCTGAGGATGGTCTCTCACACGAAAGAATAGAGACCGAAACGTCGACTGTGGCTTTATCTTCCATTGAATGTTTAATTAATTCTGTGATAGGTAGAAAAGCTTGAGCAATTGGTGTAGTAAGGGCTGTGTAGACTAATGTATTTTCCCTTCTGCGTCATTGCCGTTCATCTTGTACCCAACATTTTAACTTGATTTGATAAAAGATTAAATACTTTTTTAAATATACACCCGTCTTTCAATCCCTTTTTGCTCTCTCCTTTTTCTGATCACTAACAAGTGGCAGTCTTGAATATACATCAATCTTTGTTGATGCATAACCAGCACTAGTGGGCTCAAATCACTAAGCCCACACAATTTCATTCCTTAAGGGATTCCAAAATTCTTGTTTTACTAAAATCCCTTGAAGGTATCTTCACCCTATCCCGCTTACTAGAGGGCAGCTGCCACGCTTTGGGGGCATGATGTTTAGAGAGCCCCAGTGGTGCCTCGAGAGCACAGCCGTGCCAGACCCCCTTCCCAGGATCCTCAGCTGCACCGCACCAGCACGGGCAGCTGCAACATTTGTGCATTGATCAAAAGGGCACCTTGAGAGCCCAGGCCACCATTTATTTTTCACAGCTGCCCAGCAAGTAGCGGGCAGCTGCACCGTTTAGGCCATACTTTATTTGGGGACATACCTTTTAAAGTTAGGAGTCAGATGCACTCCTTTGCCCAATATCGTCACAGCTGCGCAGCACTTAGTGTCAGCTGCAACGTTTAGGTCTGCGCAATTGCGCACCCATGACTTGATAAACATTGAACATGTGCGGACTCCGTGAACCAGCATGCCGTGTTCTACGGTTACGCCCACTTTTGAAAATTCTATGTCTAATAACTTTGGCGTTTGTGGACGGAATCGGCTGAAATTTTCAGGAAAATGGCACATTTTGTTTCTGATCAGCCCCTGAAAATTTGGGGGGGTTCGTCAAGGGGGGGCCGAGAAAAAAGGGGGGTCCCAAAACGCGTTTTTCCCATTCATTTTTCCATAGGGCGTTTGGCCTCACTTTTAGCTCGAACGGCTGAATGGATTTACACGAAACTTGGCAAAATTGTAGGGACTGTTAGCCCGATGTGCCTTTGCTGGGTCTCAATATATGTGCTCCAGTGGATTTTGAGAAATTAACGTTTTAAAAAACAGATATATCTGTGACAGCGTCCCGGATAGCGCTCCAGTTCGCGTACTTGTCGCGTAACGGAGCTTTGCGAAGCGAAGCTGATTGGCTCTCCGGTGTCTGTCAACATTCTAAACAGTCCGGAGCGGCCGCCATCTTGTCTCTCGGTAGGATCGAGAGAAAAGAGGAGGAGAAAAACGAAGGGGGAATTTAATGAAAGGGGGCAAGGTAGACCCCTCTTGACCCACTAGGAATGATGTTGGGGTTAATAAAGGGTCCCGTGGGGAAAAAAAAAAATTTGATTTTTCACGGTAGAAGCGCTTCCCGGTTCGCGAACAGGTAGCGAAACGGGAATTCACCATTTTGTATTTCGTTTTAATTAAATTACAGGGTATAAGGGGGTACGGGAGACGTATCCTGACCCTTTATGTTTTCTGAGGGTGGCTGAGGAGGCTCATATATGTTGATACATGTCTTCCAGCGGCTGCGCGTGAGCGTTTTTTTTTTTTTTTGCTGCGTGACGTCTGTTAACGTTCGATTCGAAGGAAATCAGGAAGTGTTGACCGCCGTTTTGTCACTGCGAGTAAATATTTTGTTAAAAATAATTGTTATAAATTAATCCGTATTGATAAACATTGTCTGCGCCATCTTGCCTTTTTTCCAATGCCACAATTTTGTCGTGCACGGCAGCCATTTTAGATGCCTTGACCAGACCCACTCTCTGCACGTCGCCGATCCTCAGCATGGCTCCTCACCCTCGCAAGCATCTCCCCCACGCACTGGTCACCCTCGCTCTCTCTCTCATGCATGGGCCATAAACCTCCCCCCATCTGCGCTGTTCTTCCCTGAGAATCACACCCTGTGCCCGCCCGACACCACCCTTTCACCCTATTCACTACCGCACCCTCTGACCTCCTCTTCCTCTGTGTCTAATTGTGCAGGCCGGTCCTAGGCTATCACCTAGCCGTGCGGATGTAGTTTATGGCCCCAACTTTAAAGAATCACCCCTGTTCAAAGGAGTTACAGTAGATCAAGGCCCCCACCTCATGAGATCCGTCACAGCACACGCGTTCCTACTATCTGAGAACCATCCTGTATTGTGATTGGGGAGGGGATTCTCACTGTGAGGGTGTGTGGGACCGAGCCTGAAGCGGAAGATTCCAGGGATGCCTCTTTGTACATCAAAGTTTTTACAATTATGTGTCACATTAAAAATATATAGCACTCCAACAAAGTAGTAGGATTATAAAACTTTAATAACTTATAAATATATACAACGCAACAAAAACAGTAAACACATTTAAAAAAAAATTTGAAAAAAGAAGCAACAATGGTCAGTAGCTGTCTTTTGTGCGAATAGTTCCAAGGCAGCACAACGTGCTGAGTTCTGGACGGCACCCAGGTGATGTCACCTGGGTGCCGCACTGGTTTTTGGTATCCTACAATGCTGCTCCGAAAAACGGTGTGGGGCGCCCCGGGGAGGCCTCGTCAGTAGCGGTCTGTTGTGCGAATAGTCCCAAGGCAGCAGAACGCGCTGAGATGTGGATGGCATCCAGGTGATGTCCAGTAATTTGCCGCACTGGTTTTGGTATCCTACAATGCTGCTCCGAAAAACAGCGTGGGGCGCCCTGGGGGGGGGGGGGGGGGGGGGGGGGGCATGGGGGGGGCGTGAACGGGCCTCCCCAGGTGGAGGCTCGTCTGCTGTAGTGGGGCGCCCCTTTACCGTTTCAGTTGCCATTCCGCCCGCTTTTGGTACACTGTGCCAAAATCCGCCATTCAGCTGAGTTGCGCCCACTCTTGCGGTGCTGCGATAGGCGGCTGCCACAGGACTCTCAAAATGGCGGCAGGCTCTTCGGATTTGGGCCTGGTCCACTAAAATGGCCCTGGGACACCTTGGAACTTGGACGCTTGTCTGCTAGGGCTTGGGCCCCATTCTCGAAAGCGTCCCCTCAGCCTTTAAGATTCTACAAAAGTCTTGGGGGCCCCCCGACTCCCGCAGGCTTCCGGTGGGGAGCGGCTGTCATGATTGCTTGCGGAATGGCCATGACGGAGCTACGAGACGGTGGTGCTCTCATGCTGACGCCAGCTTCAGTCTGAAACATCCAGAAACACTGTAGACTATCAATTCGATGAGTTCCGGTGGAGCCCCAACGTGACCCGGTAGGGAAGAACTTGCCCTCCCATTTTTTGAGTGATGGTTCTTGTTGCCTGTCCCCTCTGTTGTCATCTAACAGAACCTTTTTGGATTGCCGAGTGAGAAAAAGAAAGGTGGGGCTTTCATCGTTTGGTTAAAAAAAATGTTTTAATCCAATGAAAAGTGTTATTTTTAGGTCATATGATCAAGCCTTCCATCATTAGGAAACCAAAAGTAAAATGAACCAATGAAAAGTTTTAAAAACAAATCACATGACCTGTTATGCGGCTTTGGGCTATAAAAAGCCAAAAAAATCAGTTGGCCCGTGAGGAGGCGTCCGTAGCGGACCGATGTGCGAATAGGCCGAAGGCAGCACAATGCGCCGAGATCCGGATGGCACCGAATTGGTGTCCAGCAAGTTGCCGCACTGGTGTGGCCATCCTACAATGCTGCGCCGAAAGTCGCCGTGGGGTGCCCTGTTGGCCTGTGAGGTGGCGTCAGTAAGTGGGGGCTGTTTGAGGATCTGACTGCATTGGAAAGCAATGTGATGCGGTGCCTCGCCCCCAAGATGAAGGCTCCTCGGCTGCAGTGGGGCGCCCCTTGGTGTTTCACTCGCTATCCAGCTGAGTTGCGTCCGCACTTGCGGCTACAGTAGGCTGAAGGCAGCACAACGCGCCGAGATCTGGATGGCACCGAGGTGGTGTCCAGCAAGTTGCCGTACTGGTGTGGCCATCCTACAATGCTGCCGGGGGGGGGGGGGGGGGGGGAGGCGGCGCAAATGAGCCTCTCCCGCCTCTCCAGGTGGAGGAACTTCATCTGCAGTGGGGCGCCGTCTAGCTGAGTTTCGCCCGCTCTTGCTGCTACAGCGATAGGCGGCTGCAACAGGACTCTCAAAATGGCGGCCTGTTCTTTGGATTTGGGCCTGGTCCACTAAAATGGCCCTGGGACACCTTGGAACTCGGACGCTCGAATTTTTTTCCTTCCCTCCACATGCAAAAAAGGTAAATGCCCGGTATGTTACCTGCCTCATCTGCCACGATGTACTCTCCAGAGGAACCGAAAAAAAATATAGTTATGGTAATTATACCATGCATCGTCATATGGAGAGGTGGCACCCGATTAATTATAGTGCTGCCCAAATTCGAGATTTGGTGGATAACCCCCGACCTGCCAGTACATCCACCAATGAAGTGGCAGTGACAGCATCAGAGGCAAAGGAAACGGTTCTAAATCTTCAGAAGAACTTTGGACAAATGAAAATGACATGTTTAACTTGCAGCAAATTAATTTCATGTGGAGAGAGGAGTGTTACTCTAATCAATAGAGCTTATGAACATTATCATAGTCGATGGTTGGTGGAGACATTTTGACTATATCCCTGACCTGCTCGGCCTCGCCCAAAATGGCGCCGGTATAAATGGGACTCGTAACTCCTTGTTGTGTACTGGTTGCCCAACCTTGATATCACGAGATATGTATGCAGTTTTGAAGCACATGGCGGGCAGGGACGAGAATTGATTGAACATTTCGACATCCCTATTGATATTAAGTTCTGATGTGTTATTGATTACTGTACTATTGAAAGTTCGAATTAACGTCACCCATGGTACTTGCTCGCAAATGTATATCTAGATAATTTTATTGTAACTGGCTTGTCGTATTTTAATTATAAAATGTACGTCCATCGATTCCGCAACTGTTAGACACCTTAGTTCTTGCAACCTAATGGCCCCCCTCATCATATAAGATTCCAGTTTGCTCCGTGGCCGGCCCACCTGGTTATAGGCCCGTATTTGTATACTGACATTTTCACAATAAAGGTTTTTAAAACAAAACATGGTAGTAGTACTTACATTGGTAAAGTTTTGAATAATAGCCACTGTTTTCGAATCAGTAAAAGGCAAGTGAAATAAAGCAGTCCAATTACATGACGGTTAAAAAGTATAATACGCAGGAACGCAGTAAAGATAAATGGTCAAGGGCTGTTGTGTTTTCTACTCTTGCAACATAAAGTGATCGATAGGAATCTGATATTCATGCCTATCAGCGACTAAGACAGCAGGCCGAGCCTCTTTTGCTCAACGGTTCCCTCATGGGACGAAGAAACGCCCTTTTTCTCGAAAAAAGAATATTTTACTTGCAGGACAGTTGTAAATTTCCCGGGAAAATACATAAGCCTGGAACATTGTTAGTGATAAACTGTAAATGCATCTGGGTCCTTTGCTTTACAAGTCAGAGTGAGAAAAAAAAAGGTGGGGCTTTCATCATTTGGGAAAAAAAATGTTCGAAAGCAATTAAAAGCGTTATTTTTAGGTCATATGACCAAGCCTTTCATCATTAGAATAACAAAAGTAAAATGAACCAATGAAAAGTTTTATTAACAAGTCACATGACCTGTTATGCTTACGTTACGCGCCGCGCTCTGGATCGCTTCCGGGTAGCTGCGCCTCGCGCACCGGAGCACTTCTGGGTGCGCTAACGCGACGCATCATATGACGCATTACGCGACAACGTAGGTCCAGAATATAGTCAAAATGTCTCCACCAACCAGCGGTCGGAACACAACCCCTTTCAGTAGTCCAAAAAGTTCTGTAAAATGACAACAGAAGGGACAGGCAACAAGAACCATCACTCAAAAAAGGGGAGGGCAAGTTCTTTTCTACCGGGTCACGTTGGGGCTCCACCGGAACTGATCGAATTGGTAGTCTACAGTGTTTCTGGATGTTTCAGATTGAAGCTGGCGTCAGCATGAGAGCACCCCGTGGCTACGTCGTGGCCATTCCGCGAGCAATCATGGCAGTCGCTCACCACCGGAAGTCTGCGGGAGTCGGGGGCCCCGGTGACTTTTGTAGAATCTTCAAGGCTGAGGGGACGCTTTTGGGAATGGGGTCCATGCCCTAGCAGTCAAGCGTCCGAGTTCCAAGGTGTCCCAGGGCCATTTTAGTGGGCCAGGCCTAAATCCGAAGAGCCGGACGCCATTTTGAGAGTCCTGTGGCAGCCGCCTATCGCTGCACTGCAAGAGTGGGCGCAATTCAAGTGGATGGTGGGCGAGACGCTGTAGCCGCAAGAGCGGGCGCAACTCAGCTGGTTGCGTAAAGCGCTGGGGTGTACCTAAAAAACCTCCACCTGGGGAGGTGGGGGAGGCTCGTTCGCGCCGCCTCTCCCTTCTAGTGCATCCCAAGCCGTTTCCTGGCGCAGGAATATGTGATGGTCGGACTAGGGCACCGCAGGACGTGTCTTCAGGTCGAACGGATTGTGGGACAAGGTCCAGAATGGAAGAGTCACCAAAAGGCAAAAAGTTCCGCTTGACCCCGGGAGCCGGCCGCCTATGTCGGGGGCGATCTCAGGCCACACCAGGGCAACAAGACTTGGGGAGGGGGTCGGAGCCAAGCGCCCCCTCCGAGTCCGCGCCATCACACCGCCCCTCGGGGGCCTCCGTCAAGCGGTTTAGGGAGGCACCGCATCACATTGTTTTCAAATGCAGTCAGGTCCACAAACGGCCCCCACTTACTTTGAGAATAGTGAAGCTGCAGCAGGTGCAAATAAGCTTCAGACAGTGTTACAAGCGCTGCTCAGAACTCTGAACTATGGCACCCAACATCCAGGACTTATGCCATTTGTGCAAGGCAGTGACATCGAAGCAACTCAGGGACCAAAACCATGAACGTACACTCATGTATGAAAATCTTACTATTGATGCTTGACTGAGGCCAAGGCGATCAGAGTGCATGAGTCTCATGCTCGATCGATTGAGCTAGCCGGATCGGGCAACAAAAAGTATAAAATAGTTATGTAAATAGTTATTTAATAAAATGTTTTACCCTGTTACTTTGCTGGTGTGTTGTATATATTTATTATATTTGCATAGGGTTTGTCGTTATTTTGGGTGGGGTGGGTGGCGGAGCCGAGATGTCTTGCAGCCATCATGGTGTGGGGCTCAGTTCATCTCACTAGTTTCGTATTTCTCATGAGGGGTTGTTGTTAATGTTTCTATTTTAGCGAGGTCAAAAAGAGATCCCATTAGTGGCCTACTGATTTTGCTCGATTCCTTTTGTTTTTTTAAACGATTTTTCACTATCTGCAAAGACTAAACAGAGTATTGAGACTCTGTGCTTGTGTGTAAATAGAGAATGAACCAAAGAGAACCAATTCTAAAACAGTAAATGCTTGGATAACAATCAATCAAATGGAGAGAGAATCAGGCACGACGGATTACAACGGGGGCAAAGGCCTGCGTTAACTACCCTTCACTATCTGCAAAGAGAGAGTACTCCTAAGAGAAAAGAGGGGGGGGAGCGTTCAAAGCACATCAGCGTGCATAAACACGAAAATGTTTTTACCTATCACGTACTTGACATTTGACAGCTTTTGATATTTGCTATTAAAAAACCATTGAAATTCACTGAAAAAACCATAGGTTATAGACCATATATAGTTAGGGATTAGCATTTACAAAACCTTAATTTACTCGCACAAAACCATAGAAATTCGCATATATAGTTAGTTGCAATAACTATATATCGCGCACCCGCAATCCACTGCTGATGATGTCACATATTACATCATTCATGACATGGTCAGTGACATCACTGATGACATCACTGATGACATCTCAAATGACATCACAGATGACATCACTGATGACATCACTGATGACATCACTGATGACATGTCAAATGACATCACTGATGACATCACTGATGACATGTCAAATGACATCACTGATGACATCACAAATGACATCACTGATGACATCACTGATGACATCATTCATGTGATAATTAACCCTGGGCGTAGTTCGCGTAGCCGCACTCCGCGAAGCTACGCGAAGATGCACTTGCACTCCGCGAACTACGCATAGCTCCGCGAGCATACGTAGTAGCTTGCTTGACCCGTTCGCGAGCCATTTTTCGTCTTCGGGAGCGCCGTGGAACTCTGGAACCTGCTCGACACCACATCTCCAGACGTCGCCTTCCTCACGGAAACATGGATGAACGCCTCCTCAGCGCCCGACATCGCCAACGCCATCCCGGACGGATACAAGATCACCCGGAGAGACCGCGTCAACGAGACAGGATGAGGCATCGCCATCGTCCACAAGAACACCATCCGCATCACGACCAACTCAGACGACACCCTCACAGCCGCTTAACATCTTCACTTCCAGATACACACCGACCCCAAGACCACACTCAGAGGCACCCTCATCTACAGACCCCCAGGACCTCGCACACAATTCAGCGAAGACATCGCAGACTTCATCAACCCGCACGCCCTCGCCTCCGCTGACTCCATCCTCCTAGGGGACCTCAACTTCCACCTGGAGAACAAAACGACGACACCACCACCACCCTGCTGGACAACCTCGCCAACCTCGGACTCATGCAACTGGTGAACACCCCCACCCACTACGCCGGACACACGCTTGACCCAGTCTTCTCCTCCAGCAAGTACATCTCCTTCAGCCACTCCACCGGACTCCACTGGACAGACCACAGCTGCGTCCACTTCAGCTTCAGAAAGACCACGACTCACCACCACCCGCAACAGGTTCCCCGCAGGAACTGGAACAAGATCACCACCGACCAGCTCACCACTTCACTGAGCCAGAACCCTCCCGCCAGCTCAACGGACCCCAACTAAGCAGCCAACAACCTCACACAGTGGATCACCAATTGCGCTCGCCCAACCAGCCTCGACCACTCGCAGTCCGACTTCCGCGCCAACCACAGTACCGAGACCGCCCTCATCGCAGCCACTGACGACATCCGAGCCCTGCTCGACAACTGGGAAACAGTGGCCCTCATCCTCCTGGACCTCTCCGCAGCATTCGATACGGTCTGCCACCGCACCCTAGTGCAGCGCCTCAGCAACATCAGAATCCAAGAGAAGGCACTGGAGTGGATCATCTCGTTCCTCACCTGAAGAACCCAGAGAGTCCGCCTCCCCCCGTACAGATCCAAGGCCACCGAAGTCATATGCGGCGTACCACAAGGATCATCACTCAGCCCCACCCTCTTCAACATCTACATGAGCCCCCTCGCAGCCATCGTACGCCAACACAACCTCAACATCATCTCCTACGCCGACGACACCCAGCTGATCCTCTCCCTCACCAACGACCCAGGAACCGCCAGAACCAACCTACATGAAGGGATGAAAGACGTAGTCGAGTGGATGAGGAACAGCCGCCTGAAACTGAACTCAGACAAGACGGAAGTCCTCATCCTTGGATCATCACCCTCCGCCTGGGACGACTCCTGGTGGCCCCCTGCCCTGGGCTCATCAAGGAGGACAAGGGGAACCCATTAAATCACTCGGGACCATGGGTGGCAAGTATTTATCAAAACAACAAGTGGTCCTGAGCATACAAGAATAAGGAAAAAATGATATATATAGATCACAATGGAATTCTATATAGTTCAGGATTCCTTGACCAGCCGGCCAAGGAATATTTATTGGTTCAATAAGTTTATGATCTCAAAAATACAACAAATAACCCAAGGAGTAAGGGTTAAATTGGGGCACAATCCTGTGCCATACAGAGAGAGGGAAGGCAAGAGGGTAAAGGTAAGTGAGGAAAGTTATCAGGCAAACAGAGTGAGCTAGCAGGTCACTGGTATTAGATATACATTAGCAGTGTATCCTGGAGTCATTCATACACAAAATAGTATCATAGAAGTACATGTATGAATTACTCTAAGGTCGACATTTCGATCCCCAGCTCAAGTATCACGGGATCATCATCAGGACAAGAAAAATAATCATTTTGCCTGAACACAATTATTTATAACACCTGTTTTTGAGAAGAAATGAAAAGGGAAGAAAAACAAAGATATATACACAGTCATTGTTTGTATAGTCAGAGCTCACATTGTAACAACAGACTTTGCATTCGGAAACGCAGTGGTCGGTGTTGCCATGAGGCGTGAGTATTCCGTGCAAAACCTCTGAAATTCATGCAATTTGCAATTCATTAATTTCTGTGAGTGGTCATCCGTATTGAAGTGGAGTGTTGGTGATGGGTACTCATTGGACTTGTGAGTAAAGGTGATTAGGGGACTATAAGTAAGCCGTGAAAAAGTGAGGCTTGTGTTGGTGGAAAATTCCAGTCATTAGGGGCAAATTGTGGGGGCTTATGGCGCTTGTAAGCCGGGGTAACCTACCAAGTTGGTGGCTTGAGGTAGGATAAGCTTCAATTAGGAAGGTCCTTTTTGGGGCGGCCACGTGATTCCTTCTGTTGACAATAAATGGTATTAATACCGGTGTTAGAACTCAGGGGCGAAGGGGAACTTATTGTTAAATGAGCCTGGGTACCTTAGTGGGTGAACCGTTCATCGAGATGCGGTTAGGTTTGGATTCTGTAGAAGCGCCGGTTTAGGTTTAAGAATAAAGCCCAATCTAAAATAAAAATGTTAAATAATCTTACTGAGTGCACGCTGTTGCGTGAAAGTACGTTTTAGGTATTGCCACGGTGGGGAGCTGAAGAGATTACCTTCTAGGTTGTTAGGTACAGTGACACCGAAATCACGGGTCTTGAAATTATTCAGTTAGGGACGTCTGCACCTCTGCATTTATTTGCTGTGAAGCGAATAAGAGAAAGCAGGAATTACATTAGTTAAATTGTACTAATGACTTCAAGGGGTATCGAGTAAGGTGCAGTTACCATAGTGTGGTGAGGAATATCATGGTTTAGCAGAGGTCCGATTCAGTTACTGGAAATACGGTCTATTATATCTAGTTGGAGCACGATGCGCTGGCCAACCTATGTGAGGAAAAAGGGAAAGAAAACAATTAACTCAGGGGTGAGGTGAGGAGTTCTGGGAGGTGCCTGGGATTCGCGCTATATTACCGGATGCCTTCATGGCAGGATCGCCGTCCTCACGCGTCTTGAAATAGCGCCAGGTGAGGGGGTGCGGCCAGACAAATAACTGGTCCGCTGCAGGTTGAACTAACAAGGATGAGAAGGGTGTTAGATTTAGGCATTTTTACAAATTGTTGGCGTTCTGGTCGGATTAAAAGCAGAGATTCGGCGAGCTTACCGGTGGGAGCTACCAATTCTCCGAAGACGCCGGTCACTGGGGCTGCTCTCAGTAGAACGCTTCCGTGCGCTTTGGATCAGCCCTGATTATTGGATGGGACAGAGACCATGTGATTAGGGAGGGTGCGCTGTGATTGGCTTGTCACGAGTCATGTGACGGGGGGAGCCGCAAGCCATGTTGGCTTCATTGTCCACGAAGGGCGGACATTTTGGGCTGGGTAAAGCACATTAGTGTTAGGGAAATGATGCCCATTGAACGAATGAGGGGCATAAGTTTTGAACAATTATTAGAAGCCTAAATTTGGAACAACTCGAACGACAGGGTAGCAGTGGGGGATAATGATAAAGAAGGTTAAAAAGGTGCCAAGAAAGTGCTCGAATCGTGAATAACATTTTTGTGAACATTAATTTCAGAAAACCTTGGAGTTACATCTAGTTTCAACAATGCATGAATAAAATTATACTTTGCATAATGTACACAGCAAATTGTCTTTTCAGAGTAACGGGGGTTCTGGGCCAAAGTCAAGTGGTTGAAGGTGGTTAACCAGCTTACAGCAGGGTTGTCCAGTCCTCACTTCTGTTTAACCCTGTGTGGATGGTATCAAATTGAATGATTGTCTTAAGTTCCTCTCGGTTGAGGAGTTGGGCCAAGTTGCCCCCTCTTTGTGGGAGCTTCACTGTTTTCAGCACTGCCCACTTGATATCATCCACAGTGTGTTTCAGTTCTGTGTAATGTTCAACGAGCGGTGCGTTTGGAGTCCCACAGCGTATCCGGCTTCTGTGCTGGCCAATGCGAGTTTTTATTTTCTGAGTAGTTTGGCCGACGTACATTTTCGGACAAGGGCATAGGATGGCATAAATGACATTATTGCTATTGCAATTAGTGAAGCTTTTCATGGTCACTGTCACATTGTTATGGCTGAAATTGCGTGCCTCAATAGTAAATTCACACATCGTGCAGCAGCCACACTTAACGTGCCCAAGGATAGGAGGGAGGCCCCAGTTGGTTTCAATTGTGGTGGATGGGGTAGGAGCTGGTAATGCTGCTCTTATGAGATGGTCTCTTAGATTTTTGCTTTTCTTAAAAGCAAATACAGGCCTCTCTAAATGAATTGGGCCTGCATTTAAGGTGGGCCAATGCTTGAGAATAGATTGCCGGATTTTGTTGGAAACAGGGGAGAAGGTGGTTACACACGCTATCCGTTCGGTTTTGTCCCTTATTTTTGGTGTCAGGAGGGCTTCACGGGGGCAGTACCAGGCCCTTTTAGTGGCTGTTTTGATCAATCTCTTCGGGTAGCCGCGTGCCCTCAATTTACTCGAAAGCACGTCTGCTTCCCTGAAGTAATCTTCTTTAACTGAGCAATTTCTTCTGATTCGTAGAAACTGGGAGTAGGGTAGGGAATCTTTTAATGCCCTCGGATGGTTGCTTTGATAGCTCAACAGTGTGTTGCGTTCCGTTGGTTTGCGGAAAAGGCGGGTCAATAGTTCATTTTCATGATGAAAGATGGTCAAGTCTAGGAAGGCTATCTGGTTTTTGTCATGAGTCAAAGTAAAATTCAAGCCGGCACAGTTGTTGTTAAGCCAGTGATTAAAGGAATGCAGTGAGGGTATGTCCTGGTTCCATATGAGGAAGATATCGTCTATATACCGACGCCATAAGCAAATCCCTGTGTAGAAGGGATTGCTTTCTGTCAGGATGTTACTAGTCTCCAAGGCATCCATGAATAGAATTGCCAAATTGGGGGCAAAAATAGCCCCATAGAAGTGCCCTTTACTTGTTGGTAGTAAGTGTTGTCAAACATAAAATAGTTTCTAGTGAGGCAAAGTTCAAGGAGCTGTAGGATAAAGATCGAGGGAACCCTATGAGGACGAGGGCGGGAATCTAAGGTTTTTTGGATGACCAGTAGAGCCGCTGTTTGTGGTATGTTTGTGTAAAGCGACTCCACGTCCATTGTACATAGGGTATGAATTGTTGGGTCAAAAGGGTGATGTTCCACTAAGTTGATCATTTGCATACTGTCCCTTACGTAGCAGGTAGTGGTCGGTACAAATTCTTTTATAAAGAAATCAACATAAGAGCCCAGGGGCTCTAGAATTGATCCACAAGCAGATACTATGGGTCTACCCGGGGGACTGTTTATGCTCTTGTGAACTTTCGGAAGAGTGTAGATAACTGGCTGGCGAGGGCTTTTTACGTTGAGAAATAGGTGTTCTTTCTTGCTCAGGAACCCCTGGGAGACTGCATCTGTGGTGATGTTTAGTATTGTTTGGGGCAGGTACAATAGGCACCAAAACATAGTTGATTTCTCTGAGACCTCAGAGGAATCGTCCGACAACTCAGACCCTGGTGAAGGGGGCAGCAACTCAAGACGTGGTGGTGGAGCCCAAACTAAGTTTTTTATCAAGAGGCCAACCCAACACCCCCCAAAGAGGCAGGGTCAAGAAACCGCAAAGATGGGTCAACCCCCCAGGAGAACGCAAGACCAGGAACAATTTCTATCAGTGGTAAGCCACACTGGCACCACGAGTTCCCCACTCACCAGCACAAGTACATCAGAACTAATACCAATTTTCAATCTATCCAGTCATCAATTGAATGACACCGAGACAGCCTTATTAAAGAAAGGTCTTTCCTTTGTACCCACCATTCGCCCTGACTTCATGGAGCTGCAAACTGAGCTTCTCAGGTTTTTCAGACTAGTTCGTTTGAAAGCCTTTTTCCAATTACATCCTCCGCCAACCACCAATGTCAACACCCCATTCCGACCACCCTCCACATTCCTCCCATCTGCGAGCATGATCGCTGCAGAGGTTAGAACCTTTGAAAAACTGGTACATAAAGATCTTTGCACCATTGAAAACAAAAAACTGTATGTACCTTACAACATATCATTGGCAGAAAAAGACGCCATTAAAACACTAAAGACCAATTCCCTTCTTGTCATCAAAAGTGCCGACAAGGGCGGAGGAATTGTCCTCCAAGATGTCGATGCCTATAAACTGGAGATTTTACGACAGCTAGGGAACACAGATCACTATCAGAGGCTACCAGGTAACCCTACCAAAAATATACAAGAAACAATACTAAAGATCACCACAGATGCAGTCTCCCAGGGGTTCCTGAGCAAGAAAGAACACCTATTTCTCAACGTAAAAAGCCCTCGCCAGCCAGTTATCTACACTCTTCCGAAAGTTCACAAGAGCATAAACAGTCCCCCGGGTAGACCCATAGTATCTGCTTGTGGATCAATTCTAGAGCCCCTGGGCTCTTATGTTGATTTCTTTATAAAAGAATTTGTACCGAACACTACCTGCTACGTAAGGGACAGTATGCAAATGATCAACTTAGTGGAACATCACCCTTTTGACCCAACAATTCATACCCTATGTACAATGGACGTGGAGTCGCTTTACACAAACATACCACAAACAGCGGCTCTACTGGTCATCCAAAAAACCTTAGATTCCCGCCCTCGTCCTCATAGGGTTCCCTCGATCTTTATCCTACAGCTCCTTGAACTTTGCCTCACTAGAAACTATTTTATGTTTGACAACACTTACTACCAACAAGTAAAGGGCACTTCTATGGGGGCTATTTTTGCCCCCAATTTGGCAATTCTATTCATGGATGCCTTGGAGACTAGTAACATCCTGACAGAAAGCAATCCCTTCTACACAGGGATTTGCTTATGGCGTCGGTATATAGACGATATCTTCCTCATATGGAACCAGGACATACCCTCACTGCATTCCTTTAATCACTGGCTTAACAACAACTGTGCCGGCTTGAATTTTACTTTGACTCATGACAAAAACCAGATAGCCTTCCTAGACTTGACCATCTTTCATCATGAAAATGAACTATTGACCCGCCTTTTCCGCAAACCAACGGAACGCAACACACTGTTGAGCTATCAAAGCAACCATCCGAGGGCATTAAAAGATTCCCTACCCTACTCCCAGTTTCTACGAATCAGAAGAAATTGCTCAGTTAAAGAAGATTACTTCAGGGAAGCAGACGTGCTTTCGAGTAAATTGAGGGCACGCGGCTACCCGAAGAGATTGATCAAAACAGCAACTAAAAGGGCCTGGTACTGCCCCCGTGAAGCCCTCCTGACACCAAAAATAAGGGACAAAACCGAACGGATAGCGTGTGTAACCACCTTCTCCCCTGTTTCCAACAAAATCCGGCAATCTATTCTCAAGCATTGGCCCACCTTAAATGCAGGCCCAATTCATTTAGAGAGGCCTGTATTTGCTTTTAAGAAAAGCAAAAATCTAAGAGACCATCTCATAAGAGCAGCATTACCAGCTCCTACCCCATCCACCACAATTGAAACCAACTGGGGCCTCCCTCCTATCCTTGGGCACGTTAAGTGTGGCTGCTGCACGATGTGTGAATTTACTATTGAGGCACGCAATTTCAGCCATAACAATGTGACAGTGACCATGAAAAGCTTCACTAATTGCAATAGCAATAATGTCATTTATGCCATCCTATGCCCTTGTCCGAAAATGTACGTCGGCCAAACTACTCAGAAAATAAAAACTCGCATTGGCCAGCACAGAAGCCGGATACGCTGTGGGACTCCAAACGCACCGCTCGTTGTACATTACACAGAACTGAAACACACTGTGGATGATATCAAGTGGGCAGTGCTGAAAACAGTGAAACTCCCACAAAGAGGGGGCAACTTGGCCCAACTCCTCAACCGAGAGGAACTTAAGACAATCATTCAATTTGATACCATCCACACAGGGTTAAACAGAAGTGAGGACTGGACAACCCTGCTGTAAGCTGGTTAACCACCTTCAACCACTTGGCTTTGGCCCAGAACCCCCGTAACTCTGAAAAGACAATTTGCTGTGTACATTATGCAAAGTATAATTTTATTCATGCATTGTTGAAACTAGATGTAACTCCAAGGTTTTCTGAAATTAATGTTCACAAAAATGTTATTCACGATTCGAGCACTTTCTTGGCACCTTTTTAACCTTCTTTATCATTATCCCCCACTGCTACCCTGTCGTTCGAGTTGTTCCAAATTTAGGCTTCTAATAATTGTCCAAAACTTATGCCCCTCATTCGTTCAATGGGCATCATTTCCCTAACACTAATGTGCTTTACCCAGCCCAAAATGTCCGCCCTTCGTGGACAATGAAGCCAACATGGCTTGCGGCTCCCCCCGTCACATGACTCGTGACAAGCCAATCACAGCGCACCCTCCCTAATCACATGGTCTCTGTCCCATCCAATAATCAGGGCTGATCCAAAGCGCACGGAAGCGTTCTACTGAGAGCAGCCCCAGTGACCGGCATCTTCGGAGAATTGGTAGCTCCCACCGGTAAGCTCGCCGAATCTCTGCTTTTAATCCGACCAGAACGCCAACAATTTGTAAAAATGCCTAAATCTAACACCCTTCTCATCCTTCTTAATTCAACCTGCAGCGGACCAGTTATTTGTCTGGCCGCACCCCCTCACCTGGCGCTATTTCAAGACGCGGGAGGACGGCGATCCTGCCCTGAAGGCATCCGGTAATATAGCGCGAATCCCAGGCACCTCCCAGAACTCCTCACCTCACCCCCGAGTTAATTGTTTTCTTTCCCTTTTTCCTCACATAGGTTGGCCAGCGCATCGTGCTCCAACTAGATATAATAGACCGTATTTCCAGTAACTGAATCGGACCTCTGCTAAACCATGATATTCCTCACCACACTATGGTAACTGCACCTTACTCGATACCCCTTGAAGTCATTAGTACAATTTAACTAATGTAATTCCTGCTTTCTCTTATTCGCCTCACAGCAAATAAATGCAGAGGTGCAGACGTCCCTAACTGAATAATTTCAAGACCCGTGATTTCGGTGTCACTCTACCTAACAACCTAGAAGGTAATCTCTTCAGCTCCCCACCGTGGCAATACCTAAAACGTACTTTCACGCAACAGCGTGCACTCAGTAAGATTATTTAACATTTTTATTTTAGATTGGGCTTTATTCTTAAACCTAAACCGGCACTTCTACAGAATCCAAACCTAACCGCATCTCGATGAACGGTTCACCCACTAAGGTACCCAGGCTCATTTAACAATAAGTTCCCCTTCGCCCCTGAGTTCTAACACCGGTATTAATACCATTTATTGTCAACAGAAGGAATCACGTGGGTGCCCCAAAAAGGACCTTCCTAATTGAAGCTTATCCTACCTCAAGCCACCAACTTGGTAGGTTCCCCCGGCTTACAAGCGCCATAAGCCCCCACAATTTGCCCCTAAAGACTGGAATTTTCCACCAACACGAGCCTCACTTTTTCACGGCTTACTTATAGTCCCCTAATCACCTTTACTCACAAGTCCAATGAGTACCCATCACCAACACTCCACTTCAATACGGATGACCACTCACAGAAATTAATGAATTGCAAATTGCATGAATTTCAGAGGTTTTGCACGGAATACTCACGCCTCATGGCAACATCGACCACTGCGTTTCCGAATGCAAAGTCTGTTGTTACAATGTGAGCTCTGACTATACAAACAATGACTGTGTATATAGCTTTGTTTTTCTTCCCTTTTCATTTCTTCTCAAAAACAGGTGTTATAAATAATTGTGTTCAGGCAAAATTATTATTTTTCTTGTCCTGATGATGATCCTGTGATACTTGAGCTGGGGATCGAAACGTCGACCTTAGAGTAATTCATACATGTACTTCTATGATACTATTTTGTGTATGAATGACTCCAGGATACACTGCTAATGTATATCTAATACCAGTGATCTGCTAGCTCACTCTGTTTGCCTGATAACTTTCCTCACTTACCTTTACCCTCTTGCCTTCCCTCTCTCTGTATGGCACAGGATTGTGCCCCAATTTAACCCTTACTCCTTGGGTTATTTGTTGTATTTTTGAGATCATAAACTTATTGAACCAATAAATATTCCTTGGCCGGCTGGTCAAGGAATCCCGAACTATATAGAATTCCATTGTGATCTATATATATCTTTTTTTCTTTATTCTTGTATGCTCAGGACCACTTGTTGTTTTGATAAACCCCTGCCCTGGGCAGCGCAACCAAACCAACGGACCACGTACGCAACCATGGCTTCATCCTGGACTCCTCCCTCTCGATGACCAGACAAGTCAACGCCGTCTCATCATCATGCTTCAACATCCTACGCATGCTCCGAAAGATCTTCCGATGGCTTGCCACCGAAACCAGGAAGACGGTCACACAGGCACTCGTCACCAGCAGACTGGACTACGGAAACACCCTCTATACCGGAACCACAGCCAAACTCCAGAAAAGACTCTAACACATCCAGAACGCCTCCGCACGACTCATCTTGGACATCCCCCGACACAGCCACATCTCCGGACACCTGAGAGACCTTCACTGGCTCCCCGTCAGCAAGAGAATCACGTTCCAACTCCTCACCCACGCACACAAGGCCCTCCACGACCTGGGCCCCAGGTACCTCAACAACCGCCTGACCTTCTACACTCCCACCCGCCAGCTACGATCGACCAGCCACGCCCTCGCCGCCGTGCCACGCATCCGAAGATCCACCATGGGAGGAAGATCCTTCTCCTACCTGGCAGCCAAGACTTGGAACTCCCTCCCCATGACCCAAGACCACCTCTGCTTCAGGAAGCAACTCAAGACATGGCTGTTGGAGCAGTAGCGGGCCCCCCTCCCCCAAGCGCCTTGAGACCCTCTAGGTGAGTAGCGCGCTATACAAATATCCTGATTGATTGATTGATTGCCTGCATGCTCGGGATGTGTAGCGCGCGAAGTTACCCATGAGGTTTGTCCTGCCCGCTCGCGTCCCCTTATTTCCGGTCACTACTAACGTGTTCGTGAGTTATTCTGTGCCAGATTGCAGTTTCTGCGTGTTCGGCAACTCGATTTTCCCGACAAGCATCCTCGCGCACGCGAAAATGCTATTGAGCGCGCGAGAACTACGCTACGCAGCAGTTTGCGGAGTATTCGACAACTTCGCGTTCTCCGCGGAGCGCGGAGTTGCCGAAACTCCGCAAACTCCGCGAACGGAGCGTAGTTCTTCACCCAGGGTTAGTGATAATACGATGAAGCTCTTCAGACTCTAATATAACCTTAGATCCACTCAGTGTAAACAGACACTCACAGACTGTCACTCATCCATGGAGTTACTCACACACCTAGTCAGTCATGCAAAGAATCAATCACACCTCCATTTCCTCAACTATACAGTTATACACACCTTACTTATTCAAACATATACTAACACATATTTACTCTCTTATACAATCCCTGATACAAGTTCACAATGATCCACACAGCCACTCACACATTCACTGGCTCTTATGCACAGTTATTTATATATGTCAACTCTCACATGTACTGTGTTTTACATATGTATGTACTTTGACATGGTAGCACTGAGATATCCATTCACTCACCAATACACTCATGCACACAGTTAACCGCCCATACAGCTGTTTCCACATGCACTTTTGAACCAATACATCTAGTGAATCAACTGCTCACACATCTATGCACAGAGTCATACACCTCCCAGCCACCCACAAGCACACTCAGTCTCCCATACAAATACTTGGGCAACCAATCAATAACCCATATAGTTACTCATATAGCTACTGATCAACACATGCAGCAGTTTACAGAACAACAAACATAATGATGCACAAATTAAGACAGTTTAGTCACCAACTCATGCTCTCAGTGAGACACATTTAATCACTCACTCATACAGTCAGTCAGTCATGCACCTACTAAATCCTTCATCCAGACACTTATACATCCACTCATTCTTCAATATGTAAGACATATTTTAACTTTACAGAAACATACAGTCACTGGATGTTGTCATCAGTGATGTCATCAGTGATGTCACTGACCATGTCATGAATGATGTAATATGTGACATCATCAGCAGTGGATTGCGGGTGCGCGATATATAGTTATTGCAACTAACTATATATGCGAATTTCTATGGTTTTGTGCGAGTAAATTAAGGTTTTGTAAATGCTAATCCCTAACTATATATGGTCTATAACCTATGGTTTTTTCAGTGAATATATTATATACACATATATACACATATATACACACACACATATATACATACATATATACATATACACACACACATATATATATATATATATATATATATATATATATATATATATATATAGTGTAGGGGTGAGTGTACTTAAAATTGGTCGCGTTACAGTGCATAAGTCGGTGTGATCTCGTCATGTATCCCACTCATTTACAGCTATCAGATGTGCTGCTCTGTAGTAAGATCTGATGGCCAGGAGGGCTACCCTCCATTATACTGATTGGGATCCAACATACTGTGTGCGATCCGCGGTTCTCCCATCTCACAGGAGAGTGCGCACCTCGCCGTCTATTGCCCTGAAAGTGCCTTTCGGGATCTTGTGGTATGTGTTGTGCAAGCTATACAGAAGCTTGGAGAGCGTAATCATCTTGTACATTGCTGCTCTGCCCAGTAGAGTGAGAGGCAACCTTCTCCACCGCTCCACATCAGTGTAGAATTCTGTCACTACCCTACAAATGTTACGAGTGTGGCTGCGTGAGGTGCCTGTAGATATATATGTATCCCCAGGTATTTAAATCCCTCCGTGGTTACTTGTAGTTCATTGGGGAGAATCTGCACGTCGGGTGTGGTGCCTCCCACTGGGTAGAGGATTGAGTTACTCCAGTTGATTTTATTGCATGCGTGTTTCCTGGACGTCCCCAGTACTTGAAAAAGGGTTGGAATTGTGGATAGGGGATCGGTGACATACAAAAGGACATTGTCAGCCTAGAGCGAAATGTGTTCCTCCCTTCCACCTGCATTGAAGCCCTTTACCTTTGAATGTGTTCCTACAAGGCAAGCTAATGGTTCCAGGGTCAATGCAAAGAGCATTGGTGACAATGGGCACCCTTGCCTGGCACTTCTCTCTATCGTAAACTCTTCTGACACTGCCCCTTTTAACTGAACTCTTGCTGTTGGTGACCTATAGAGCAGCTCAATCCACCCCATAAATTAGGAGCTGAACCTAAATCTTCTCAGCATCTGCCACATAAAAGGCCAATGGACAGCGTCAAAGGCCTTCTCTGCATCGAATGAGAGCAGCACATTATACTCTGTTCTATCTTGTAATGTAAATGTAAATGTAAATGTAAATGTACTTATATAGCGCAAATCACCAACCGAGGTCGGTATCTAAGCGCTTGCTTAGGGAACCCGTCCTGGTATTCCCCTGTGAGATAACCCCGGCAGGGTATCCACAAGGTGAAAGCCAGGCATCCCGCCACGAGGGGCCGTTGTGGAGATTAAGCAAGCTATTGCCCAGAGTCGCAGAGTGTGAACCCGTGAGTTGAGTAGGCACCAGAGCGAGAATTATCGAGTCCGTGGAATTTTTGAGCCCAAGACCCGCTGAGGCGGGGAATTGAACCCTGGTCCAGGACCGATCTCAGCTTCCGGGGCTGCCGCCTCTAACCCCTGAGCCACACTTCTCCACGCCGAGGCCGGTCCATTGTGGATGAGGGGCCATGTCCCCCCCAACTTTTTCCCCTCACGAACAGTGTCTGTCAGGCTGAACAAAAGTCAGCCTGACAGACACTGTTTATTTTCAGGACAGGCAACCAGGAGCCAGACATGTGCTAAATGTGCAGGCTCCTGGCTGCCTGAGCAGAACTTTGCTGGGCTGAGGAAGTTACAGCTCCTGTGGGTGTGACCTCAGCTCAGTAAAGGTCCATGAGGCCCTCCCCTCAGTGACAAGGGGTAGTGTCACTGATTGTCTTGCACCTGGGTGCTTCAGTTTTAGGCCCTGAAGCTCCTAGGGCCGAGTGCCAATCAGTGACACTTCATCATAGAGTGTGGGAGGGGGGTGTCAACAGTGTCACTGACCCCATCCCACTCTGTGATGACGTTGGGACTGCTGCCTTCCCTCATTGGCTGACCTAGGGACGGTAGCAGACCCAAGCCTCCTGGGACCTGCGAGTTAGAGCTGCAGGTAAGTGTGTGTGTATTTTTTTTATTTTTTATTAATGTTTGGTGCGTAAGTGCATGTATGTATTGAATGTTTGTAAATGAGTGTTGTGAATGGATGTGTTTGTGTGGGTGTGCGCATGTGTGAATTCATAGCTGTGAGCGTGGTGTGTATGTGTGTTTGTGTCCCGTCCGCCCCCTCCCTCCTAAAGTTACTGGCTGCCACTGGCAGCGTACTGCGTTGCTGAAATGAAAACATATTATGAGTTTCTGAAAAAAAAATGTGTGTTGTGCTGCGCTGCTTTAAAAAAAGATTGGTGTGCAATGCTGATTTAAAAAATATATATTATGCTGTGTGTAGTTTCAGCATCAAGTTCTGCGAAACGCCGCACACAAAACAAAGGCGGGTTGCCATTATTGCAGCTGAAGCCCAAAATACAAGTTAAAGAGCGGTTGATGGAGAGTGTGTCCTGCCTGCAACAGCAAGCAGGAGAAAGTCTTTTAAGAAAATAGTATTCACAGACTGTAGTTAAAGCATACCAGGGACAGTTCCCATGGGAGTTTACAAAAGCAGAAAAGGAGGTACTAAGGAGAGACTGCTAAGTCTAATAACAAATCAAAAGCCACAATTTACAAAGGACAGTAATAGGGGCCAATTGAAAAGATGGGTTGAAAATGGGGGAGCTTAAAGTCCATATCTGAATACAGCATGTCTCGAAGAGACAGCGCAAGCGCTGCCTAGGCGAGACCTAAAAATGCTGGTTAGCACTACGGAGTGAAAAACACATTTGGGGTTGTATCTCAGACTGAAAGGGTGGTAGTTACCTCTAGTTTTTTGTGTGTATCTTATTTTTAAATGTTCATTTACAAATAAAAGTCTATTATTCTTTGTAGTTATAGCAGTTACTGCACATCAAATTTGGCAAATGTTATGTGCTGTGACCTGCAGTATGCTTGCCATTGTTATACAAAGTCAAGGGTCCAAAGGGAGCACCTTGGCACTCCAACAAAGTACAATAGATTTGGAGACAATGGCATACCAATGGTAAAAAACAAAGGGGAATCTATCCAGTAACCATCAATCACTACAGGACCACAAGAAAAGGCCTCACAAGTTTTAAAGGCTTTATGTCATAGTTGTATCAAGAGTTCCAGTCAATTCTAGGTAAAATAAGGACAGATTAAGATCTCTATTTTACAAATTGGACATAGTACCTTTTTACTGTAAAAATATGACTGATTTTTTAAAACGTTTTCAAATCCCAGAGAATGCAAGTCGGACTCTTTTTCTTCATATCCTCCAAAGTTTTTTTTTAAAAAGGGTAGTCATACTTGGATAAGTTCAGGCTAATAAAACAAACTTTAGACTTCAGTGCTTAGTTTGTTTAAAAAAAGTTTACTGACCACATTTTTTATATCAGCTTGCCGGCTGTGCTGCGGAATGCTATGATTGTTGAATGCCAAGGCTGCCTCATCTGTATTTCACTTAATGGCTCTTTATTTCCCCTTTGTACACTTCTTGTCTCTTTAACTCACTCTTGCAGGTTCTATCAACACTACTTTTTCTTTCTTTGTCAATGTTTTCCTCTATTTGGATCGTACTCAGCCAGTTCGCTAGGCGTCTCAAGTTGAACCTTGTCGCTCTACCCAGCAAAAACCCCAATTGGTCTGCAGGTATGAGGGAGGTGACCACTGAGACCAATCTGTTTGCACAGATAGAAGCTAGTACCTTCACCTCCACGTTGAGGAGAGAAATTGGTTGATATGACCCACAATCTGTTACCCGCTTTCCAGGCTTGTGGATCACCACCACCGTTGCTTTCCGCAAGTCAGGCGGTAGAATGCCCTCTTCCCAAGTCGCCCAAAACATAACCAGCAGATGAGGACCCAACAACGAGGAATTTGCCTTAAAAAGCTCCGCAGACAGACCGTTAGGCCCTGGAGTCTTCCCTGTTTTTTGTTCATGTATGGCATCAGTCACCTCCTCAAGCGTAAACTGTTCTTCCAGGTCATCTCGGTCTTCCAGGGACAGAGCCGGGATGTCTATGTCCCCATGATAGTCCCTGATCTGCGCATCCCCCACCTTTTTGTGTTCTCTGTATAATTCGTCATAATAACCTCCGCTACCTTCTCAAGTGCCTGTCACTGTAGTCGCAGGGGCGCATAAACACAAACTTGTGTAATCTCTCTGTGCCCCCATGTTCCCTGTACCGCCACATATGTGCAGCAGGGGTAGGACTAAGTGTTGGAGACATGGAAGGCTATAGTCTTCCTGATAAGTATCTCTAGTCCCCAGAAGCCGGAAGTGAATCCCGCGTGCGCTAGTGTAGTGTAAATGCCTCTTCCCAGAAAATTACAGCACGTCCCTCTAAGGGGAGTCTCCTGGAGGAGCACTGTCGGACTTCAGTCTTTTTAGACATTTGGTTACAAGGCCCCTTTTAATCTGGTGTCTCAGATCCATTTACGTTCCAAGTCATTGACGTATAGCCTTTTTCATCCATGTCCCTTGGGGATGTCTATGTCATGTCTACCCAGGATGCGGATTCTCAATGTGCTGCCTATGGCTTGATGTGCAAGCATGTGTTTGCCGGAGCCGTTAAAATAAATCTGAATACCCCCATTTGTGCCCCGCTCTGAATCTTCCTGCCCCCAATTCCCCCCATCCCACACTCTCCCACTTACCCCACACGTGCCCCAATGTCTCAACATGACAACTGTGTAGTAGGTATATTCTGAGAGGTCTGTGCCCCGCCCCTTCCCTAGCCCAACAGTGAAACTAGCTAACTAATGTGAGCAGGAAACCCATAGTGGCCAAGCCCGGGTTCCAATTACACCCAGCCTAGGATAGATTTGCTTCTATTACCACCTAGTGCTCTCTTACTGTCCCTTCGGCATCCAGCATGCCCTGGATCGTCAACCTTCCTCATTTCCATCTGGCGACGTTGGTCGCAGCGTCCCACCAAGTTCCCCCTCCACCGCCATCTCTTCTAGTCAGTTAACTGTCTGCAGTAACGGATGGTCGCTGTCTGATCCCTCAGAGTGTTCTGTTTCCAGAGGGTCCGGTGTGGCTTGTCTCCTAGGCCTGCCTCCGGGTGTGACCAGTCCCTCGATCTTTGATTGGAGTCCTCCTCTGAGTCTTGGTTTGTTCTCTCCCCGTCACATTACGTCTTCTCAGTGTGCTGCCATGGGACTTAGACCCTGCCCAAGGCGTTGTTTAGTCATGGTTCTCATGGTTTTAGGTCTTACCATCGTCTCTGGTGTCCGGTAAGGTGAGTCTTTTTTCTGTGTTCCGCACCATGATGGGCCTCTCCTCTACCCCCCAACAAAGCCTCTTCGGGGGTCTGGAAGAAAAAGGTCCTTTCTTGAAATAGGACTTTTAGCTTGGCCGGGAAGAGTAGCATGTACTGTATCCGGAGGTTTCTCAATTTTCCTTCACGGAGTCGAAGGTTCTCCTTTGCTTCTGGACTCCCTGGAGTAATTTGGGAATACCATTATTTTTGTGTTTTGCATTCGGACCTATCCCAGCCATCTCATCTTGCTAAGTATTAAGTCTCTAACTTGATAGTTTGGGAACTGGGCTATGATCGGCCAAAGGGGTGCCCCCACCGGCAGCCTGGAGGTAGGCATTCTGTGTGCCCATTCAATCACAAAGCAGGTGGAAATTGAGGCCCTAGTGAGAGTGTCTTTAAGCTATTGGAGGACGTACCCTCCCATGTCTGACCCCTCGATTCCCTCCGGGAAACCTATGAATCGCAGGTTATTCCTTCTCGCCCGGTTTCCTGCATCATCTTCTTTCCACATTGTCTCTTTCAAGTAGGCTGTCAACTTGGTAACTTCCCCATGCAGGTTATGCGTTACGTCTTCCGTTTCCGAGATTCCCTGATCTGCCTGTGTCACTCTCATCTACACTGCGGAGGTCTTGCCTTAGTAGGGCCACGTCCGTACGTACTTCAGCTATCCTGCCCTCTAATGCTTCGCTTGCAGCTTGTATTGCTCGCAAGAGCATTGCGTTGTCCGGCGCGGAGGTAGTATCTCCCAGCGCTTCGAGGGGGCAGAATCACCACTTTTGTGTACTTTTCCATTTTCCCATGTCATTGAGGTTTGGGGTCTTTATCTTTAGTAATGGTTTGCGCCTATTGGTTCATGCCTTGAACACCTCTGAGCTTCGGGTGACCCACCTCGCTTTATCACTGGGTTGTGTAGACAATATTCTACAAAACGCGACCACTGTACTCTTTGTTTAGTTTCAGTTCCCCTCTTGCCTGATTGCACTGAGTCTTCGGTTGGGATTCCTCTGAGCTGCGTCAACGCGGGACTCTCCCCCGCCCCTCGCGTTGCACAGATAACTCTTACTTGATCGAGGGGGGGGGGGGGATTTCCCCAACCCTGTGCTCCTTGCTGAGGTTGCCGTCTTCAAGACCCTGTGGTGCCCCCTTGGGGGCCTCTCTGCCACTCTCCCCAGGTATCCTCAATAAGGCCTTAGGCAGGGTCCAAGCGTAGATAATTTTCCCTTCTACTTCTCCCGGCGATTCTCTCAGCCTGTGTCCCCAGTCGCACACTCTGCACACGGGCTTTCCTCAAAGGGGTCCGTTTCCCCACTCCCGGCGAGCGGATGTCATCCGCGTGGTTTCCCAGTTCTGCTGCCGGGGTCATAGCCCACCTGTCCCCGCCTGTCCTTGGTCTCTTGTAGGTCAGCTCACTTGGGGGCTGCACAGTTCCATCTCACCCGGGGCGTATGGCTGTTACCAGCCATCTCTCGTCCGTCTGGCTCAGCTTCACGTCACACAACCTGCAGAGCCGCTAAGGTGGCCGCCCCACACACGCACTTGACTCCCAAGCAGTCTACATAGGCGCCGTCCGCTCAGGCCCGGTGCGGCGTCTCCACGGCTCCGTTGCTGCCCCGGGCCTCCTCTGCAGTTCCCACTATGCAGGAGCCTCCTCTTCTCCTCTTCTCCACCTCTGACAACCACACCGCCGAGCCAGAACGTCTCTCCTCTCAGGATCGCCAAAGTCGCTTCATTCCTCTGGGTCGGGCGCCATCTTTGTCCGCTTTCCCTCTCAGCTGGGACTCTGTCAGAGCCTTCTCCCCAGCGACGCAGGTCTCGGATGCTTCCCACGACCACACCAGGTAGTGTGAACTATTAAGTTTTCTTTTAGTGCTTATAACATGTGAGGGAGGCAGGATTATAGCACGGATTTATGTAGGGCAGCCGGAACTCCAGCGATTGAGACTAGGCAGCCATACTGCTGGCCACGCCCCCTATAAGGTGTCTTTATTGATAGGTGTTCTTGTGGTAACATTTCACCATGACTTGGGGTGTTTATGGTAACAATCGCCGAATGAGCAAAGGTTTCTGTGCAGCAGAATACAACTGTTTATATCTGAATGAGCACAAGACCAGGTTGAAAAGCGTTGCAGTGCTGAAGTGAGTTGGATAGAATGGCGTGAGGATTGTACACCCTATTTGTGTTTATAGTTTAGACATGGCTGTGACCATGGCTGGACTAGCGGGTGGATGTGTTCAGTCTGCCGTTGATACGCGGAATACGCCTGGCTCTTGCCAGCATATGGGTGATGCTGTGTACTTAAGAGGAGTTCAGTAGTGCACTACTTGAAGACTGATGCTGTTGCAGTTAAAATTTTCACAAGTGTATTTAGTTTGGCGTGAAATCTGTTCACAACAGGTAAGAGCGAGCACTGCTTACATGCAAGATGGAATGTGTATTGCGCACACAGCCGGGTCTAACAGTAGTTGTATCAGTTTTCTAAGGTTAACACAATCGGACGGAGGTGTACCCAAACTGAGGCTTACAACTTCTTGTTCTCCAAGTAAGGTTTGTTGAGGCAGCATACGCAACTGACATTATTTATTGTTCTTATCAAGATGAGTGTTTACGTATAGGCTAACGACAATGTGTACCCACAAAAGAACTGGTGACTATTTTTCGCTGAAAAGTATTGAAGATTTCATTATAAACTGAGTGAGAGCGCGTGATGGCATGCGCCTGGGAGTAGTGTTTTGGTTGAGTCTTTAGGTACTAGCTGCATCTCGCTGGTCTGAGGCATAAGTTGAACAGCACTGACAGGTGATGGTGGTAGGCCAGATATACACACAGCATGTGCGGGCAAGCATAAATAGATAGATAGATTATCCACTGGGTTGTTCACTATGGTGAGACTAACAGGTTTGTTATACAGAGGAAATACTGACATTATTAACCCCTTCCACGCTCATGACGAGCTGGGCTCGTCATGGCGTAGCCTCCACGCACGCTGATGACGAGCCCAGCTCGTCACGTAAAGTGCGGTTTTAAAAAACTCAGCACAGGAGCGGAATTGCGCTAGCGCGCATGCGGTTAACTGATGAATGCCACTGTTCATACTTGGATATGAAGTTTTGGGTATGACAAAAACATTTATTTATTTTTTCACATGTAGGCCCCTGAGGAAGGGATTTTCTGTCCCGAAATGCATAGGGCAACATAAGAATGTAATGGAATCTACAGAAGAAGAATTGCTTGGAAATCATTTTGGTATGATTATCTTTTTGTTGAAATGTATGTAGTTTGGTATATACATGAAAACAAGAATAATAGCACAGCAAATGAAAATACTGATTGCATTTTTAAAACAAGGTATTATTGAATAAACGTAATGTGAATATAAGCCAAATGGTTAAGTTAAATACAGGCTCTTGGATTCATGTACACAATTACTTGAAACATATTGCAATAACACTAACGGGAGACAGGCAGCTCCCTGGCCTGGTGCCGCAGGCACATATCCTGAACAAAGGTTTTGAGTTTTGATACATTCATACTGTTCATATTCATTATAGTAACAATTTATCTTGTGTGCAACTAGGCTAGGATTTTAGTTTTAAATCCTTGAGTACATTGATTATTTTTAAAGAGGATTTGTTGTTCCACTAAATGTCCCTGTCTCATGGAATTGCAAATGACCTGAAGAACAAGTTAGTCACCTTTGGTAACGACTGATCTGATAGAGACGATACCTAGCCGCTGATTCCTTACGTTAGAATTCCCCATGCACCAGAACAGATCCGGAAGATTTTTTTGGAGCAGCAACCCAATGTGGCATCATTTGGCACTCCTGCTTCAAGTCGCTGTGCCAGAAGTGACATCTGCTGCACCTATATAGATGCCACCTAGGCGTGCTGACATCAGTTTCTTTTCACAACTTTCCACCCAAGAAGCCCAGAGCCATGAAGAGCACTAGGGCCCTGAAAGGAATCTGCCCTGTCCCTAGAACTCCGATCGCAGAGAGGGGAGGATAGGTGGGTTGGTAAGAAATCTGCAGCTGGATGTAGTCTCTACCAGATAAGGCATTACTGAAGGTAAGCAACTTGTTCATCTGATAGAGACTTCTAGCCGCAGATTCCTTACCTTACAATAGATACCAAAGCAGTACCCACCGGGTGGTAAGCAGACCAAATTCAGACAAGGAAGTCCTGCTAGACCAGACTTACAAAGTACCCATCCGTACGGACCTGACTGTCCAAAGAGTAATGTTGGGTAAACGTGTGCAGGGAAGCTTACATTGTTGCCTGGCAGATGTTCGGGACCAGAACTCCATGAGCTAAAGCACTGGTTACAGCTTTAGCTCTGGTGGAATGAGCTCGCCTACCTTCTGGAGGTTACTTCTTTGCCAATGTGTAGCAGATTTTAATGCACATCACGACCTATCTGGAGACGGAATGCTTCTGCTCAACCTAGTCTTTCTTCACACCAACATACTCAACGAAGAGTTAGTTGTCCGCCCAGAACTCTTGTGTGCGGTCAAGGTAGAACTATAACACTCTTTTTGGATCCAGGCGGTTGAGTCGCTCCTATTCTTTAGAGGAATGTGGAGAAGCGTAAAAAGTAGGCAGCTTGACGGATTAGCCTATGTCAAATGGAGTGACCACTTTCGGGAGAAAGGAGGCTTTTGTGCAAAGCACCATTTTGTCAGGATAGATGGAGGGGTAAGGCAGCTTGGATGAAGAGTCCTGCAGCTCACTCAGTCCTTGGGCAGATGTAATCGCCATGAGGAAAGCTGTTTTGATTGTAAGGAGCCTGAGGGGGCAATTGTGGAGAGGCTCGAATGGAGCACTAATTAGGAATGTTACGACAGTGCGTGGGTGGCTTGGACGTGAAACATGGCGGCTGCTTGAGGAAGGTGCTCCGCAGAGGCCTAACATTAATCCTGATAAGGCAGCCTGCTGCCGGTGCCAAGGCAATATCACCACGCATCATCAAGGAATGGTGTACCTGAGGTTCAAGCTGAGGGGTGGCACAGCGGTGGAAAATGGTAAGCTGCACGGTGACGTGGGCGGCCTGAAAGCAGTGGGCTGAGGGGAACATACACCAGAGAGAACACTTTTGGGGATGCGGTGCTCCTCGCTAAAGAAGTGGCCCACACCGAGTCGGGAAGAGGCAGCGGCGACACACTGAGGACACAAATTGGCTGATCTGAGTAAGTCGGGGCATCCCAAAGAAGGGTGCTGAGAGTGAACCTCAGTGCCCAAAAAGGAGCAGTGGGGAGCCTGGACGTGAAACTCCAGCGGCCCGCAAGGTAGGACCAACATCGAGAGATACATGGGGGTGCGTGCATGGGCCGTGCGCCTGTGGCAATCCTCGAGACTGGAAGAAGGGAACCGGAGACGAGGTGCAGCGTGAGAGGGGTCAAGTCTGCACCAGGCCCCCAGGAGAGTGGCTCCGCCACTCTGAGACCGAGGACTGGAAGGTTCGGGCAGCCCGAGGGGAATGCCCTGATGCCAGGTGTAGGTGTGGGAGATGGAATGAGGTAAGGCAGTTACCCTGAACCCGAAAGGCACACACAGCGAACCCAGGCGCAGTGGTGCTTCTGGTACACCCTTCACTTGCCCTCCCAGGAGGTGAGATTGGACAAGGTGGGTATTGTTGAGACCCCAATGGGATACTGAGAGGGCTGGAACCAAGAGAACGTAATAAGCAATTGTGGGAGCAAACTTGACCTGACCAGTCATAAAGCCAGACACCTTTTTGTACCTGGATGCCGACAGGGCAGGCAGCGTGGAGACACCGACCTGGTCTTGGGTCTCGCGCCAGCGCCCTGAGGAAACCTTTCTGCTAACAGGCAGATCCTGGAGGACTGCCCTGAAGACAAACGCACTAAAACTAGGGATAGTGCAAGAAATAAGGAACCTACACAAAAAGGATTGCCAAGAGTACACCACGCAGGAGCCACCGGGAATGAAAAGGCGAGCCCGAATGGTGGCCGTACAAGCGGGCCAGTAGAGCTGTAGGGGTGAAGGCGGAGTAATCGTAAAGGGGAAAAGGGGAACACATCAGAAGCATAATTCCATATTACGGAGGAGGTGCTGGGGGCTTTCAAGAGTGGGAGCCTGAGGACTCGTCGGATCCCGAGGAGATACCCCCACAGATCTTGGATACTATTACATCATGGGCAAAGCGCTGCAAAAGCTGGGTGGTACGCCTGCTGAGGAAGGGGAAGTCCAACCCCCACTCAATGTCACAGACAATGAGGACTTAGGACAAACAGATCAAGCGCTCCATAATCACCTTGACAAAATATTAGCAGCTATTGCAGACACAAAAACAATACTACAGAAAGACATATGGGCAGCGTCTGTTGGCCTTGAATTATTACAAGCAGAACACCACTAACTGGCGGACAGGACGAAAACAGTTTAACAAACAATTGAAACAATGCAACCAGATTGCACAATCATATCCAACAAGCTGGAAAACTTGTCTGCAAGAGTGTCCATCCTGGAAAGACGGGCAAGAGACGCTGAAGGGTGTAATAGATGCAACAGCATACGCGTAGTGGGATTACCTGAAGAAAAAGAATGTACAGATATGGTGGCTTTTCTAGAAGTATGGTTGAAGACCACTGAGGCTCCAGGTATGCTCACACCCTTATTTGCTCGACAACGAGCAAACAGAATTCAATCAGGCACGCCGGCTTCCCCCTGGCCGATGGTGGCACGCCTCTTGCACTATAAAGACCGCAACATCTTAATACAACAGTCCCGTGCTAATGGACCCTAGGCCATGGAAATAGTAAAGTATCCTTCCTCCCAGACTGCTAAAGTGCATGCTCAACGCGCTTCCTTTTTGGAGGCCAAGAATGCACTGCGAGGATAGTCTTTTTTTTTTTTTTAACAACAGATTTTATTGAATTTTCAGCGTACCAGATGGGCGGAGCCCAACAAGAAAAGTACAAAGCAAGTGCGTAAAATAATGTCTCTGGGTACACTGTAAAACCACCCCCCAATAGAACAGAACATCAGACCGAGAAAAACATGAAACCCCCACCCCCCTAATGCGCACCGTACATACTTGGGAAACATTGCATTGACATCAATACACTAGACAGGTAAGTTATTCACCAAATTTTCAATGGGATCACGAGCGGCGGACTGCGACAATGGAGGCAAATCTATACCTCTGTATGCGGCCCACCAAATCTTTCCATGCTTCTGAGGACACCAAATCGCCTGAAACACCACAATCTCCGCAGACATGCACCTGTCCAGTGCCCTTTTCCAGTTAGTGACGCTGGGTGGGAATGTGTCCTTCCAATGCTGTGATATGTCGCGCTTAGCTAAGATGAGGCTCTAAAATAAGAGGTGTCTCTTGTACCGGTTCCCCCCAATGTCCTCCGTGGTATGTAAGAGCGCCAGTCTGGGGTCCAACGAAATATCCCATGCCAGGACATGAAGTAGGCAAGACAGCACGCTGGACCAGAATCTCTGAATCGCCCCACAGCGTATGTAAAAACGACCCTTCGTCCGCACTGCAGCGGAGACAGATCGAGGACTGGATTGCCCCCATTTTCCAAAGTCTAAAACTAGTGTAATATAACCTGTGAAGGTATTTAAACTGGATTAGTCTATATCTGGTAGATACGGCGGCATACCGAGGGCTAACCAACGCCTCAGCCTAATCGTCATTTGTGAGGGCCGGCAGATCAGCGGCCCATGCCTCCTGGGTTTTGTGGATAGTTGTCTTGAAATGTGTATTGAGTATCTGGTAAATTTGCCGAATTTTATGAGCCCCAAAATCCCCCATCAGTAGGCGGTCCTCCAACGAATGGAACTCTGGTAAAGATGTTAACTGCCAAATCAGACGGATCAAGGCATGTCGGAGTTGCAGATGGTGATGGAACTGCGATTTGTGAAGGTCAAATCAGACTGCAGCCTTTGAAAGGATTTAAGAGTGGTCCCCTGCATAATGTCCCCAAGCATAACTATACCGATGATGTTCCACCTACGGAATCCTGCGATTGCCGAAACCGGACGTAAATGAGTACACTGCCAGAAGGGAGTGGCGCCCGTCAGCTTACCCCACCAGCCCGTGGACTGAACCACCCACCTCCATGTCTGCATGACTCTGACAAGCCAGAGGGAGCGTATCCAGTAAAGTGCTGCTATATAAAAAATGGAGCAAAGGGGTACCCGCCATGGCAATCCGTTCCACCATAACACCCATCGTTAATCAGCAGGAGGTGCGAGGCAGAGTAGTATGAGCGAACATCTGCAGCCGCGATACCCCTGCAATACATGGACTGGGTACACGTTGAGAGCACCAGGCGAACTGCGCCCCCCTGCCAAAGGAATCTATTTAAAAGTGCGTTGAGTTGGGTGAACCACAATAGGGAGCTAGGGTGTGGATAGTTCTGGAGCCTATAGAGTAAGCACGGTAGGGACACCATCTTAAAAATCGCAGTTCTGCCGTACAACGATAGGGGTAGTTAGGACAAAATCATTGTTACATCACGAACGTCCGGGAGTAGTGGAGCAATGTTGTGCATCCAGGCAACGGTAGTACACCGCGATATATAAACCGCCAGGTACTTAAAGCCCATTACTGGGAAAATCAACTCCGAAGCCCAGGCCTGGCTCCTCTGTTCGCTGTGAATAGGAAACAGCCTACATTTTGACAGATTGGCAAAGGAACCGGAGGTCTCCCCAAAGATACAGAGAATTTGGAGAACACAGGACCAGAGGCCCACAGGTCTGACATGAAGAACAGGTCGTCATCTGCATAAAAAGCAATTCTGTTGGAATGCTCCTATGATCAGTCTAGTCCCCTAATTAGGGGGTCTAGGCGTACCCATGCAGCCAGAGGGTCTATCGACAAAGCGAATGGAAGAGGAGATAAGGGCCACCCCTGTCTCATACCCCTACAGATGGGAAAGCGGGCCGAGCAGCATCCGGCCGCAAAAACCGAGGCAGTGAGGTTCGTGTACGGCAGCTTCGCATACGCTATGAACCGTGGACCCAGGTTAAAGGCCTCCAGGAGTTTAAAAAGGTAAGTCCAGCTCAGAGAGTCCAACGCCTTGTCAATATCAGCCAGTAGAACCGCCGCGGGACAACCCAGGCTGGAGGCCCCCGCAAGAGCATTGTTGCTTGCCTGAGATTGTGTCTAGTGGAGCTCTGTGGCATGAAGCCTGACTGAGCTGGGTGTACCAGGTCTTGAATACAGGTATGAAGGCAGTCGGCCAGAACTTTTCCCAAAAGCTTGGGTTCGGAATTCAACAGTGAAATGGAACTGTAGGAGCCTGGGTCCTCTGGAGGGCAACCTGGATTAGGGAAAACAACAATTTCTGTGTGTCACCAGTCAAATGGCAGAATGCGTTGTTCCAGGGCTTCGTGCAGTGCCCCAAGTAAGTGGGAATCCAGGGTCACCATGTGTGGGGGCAGAAAGTCGCAGGGGAACCCGTTTGGACCAGTAGCCCGACCCGGGTGAATATTAGCCAACGCCGCCTGCAGGTTGTCTGTCGTGATAGGGCCATACAGCAAATCACGCACTTCATCAGACAACGACAAGGGGGGGACGTTGGAGAGGAATTTGTCTATAAGGGGCTCAGCTATCACCTCTCGCTCCTCGTACAGAGCTTCGTAGAAGGAAGCAAAGGCTTGGACCACGGCCTTGGGGGAGGTACACATAGTGCCGCCCGGGCTTTGAGGAGGGGAACCTGCGCTGGGGTCAACCGGACCTGGCACAGCCTGTGGAGCATTTGACTGGACTTGTCGTCCCATTGATAAATTCTGTGCTGGGTCACCAGACACGCCTCTTTAGCACTGTCAGTATGGAGCTGGTGGAGCTACTGTTGAACATGTAAGATTCCGGTGAGGACTGGGTCATAGCCCTCCAGTATTTGGGATTGCGTCTGCCCTGGAGGTCCTCCAGTTCCCTCACCTGAACTAAGCGCTGCAGTTTTTCCCCTGTACAAAAACGAATGTCCGCCCCCCTAATTGTTGGTTTAAAAGCATCCCATAGGGTGATATGGGAGAGGTGCCCACGTTGAACCCAAGATAATCAGCAATAGCATGATGCAGGGTCTACTGATAATTGGCATCCCGAAAAAAGCCATGGGGACATATGCCACCTGTACGGGGTCTGGTGGGTTAACAGGCTCAATTTGAGTTGGACAGACGAGTGATCAGAGAGGCCTCTTGGCAGAATGGAGGTGCGTGCAACTCTGTGTATATAGCTGAGTGGAAGGAAAATATAATTGAGACGCGTACCTCAGTCTACAGTAGTTGGGGAACGTTGTATGTATAATGACCATGACAGCATTTTTGAAAAGTGTTTTAAGGATACGGAATTCTTTGAGTAGCTGAATTTTTATATTCAATAGATTCACTACCATGATTCAATATCTTTTTAACCTAAATGTTATTAATTATTGTAGGATTGTAAAGATGTATTTTTGTATGCTATTTGCTTTTATGGTTTTTATTACTGTGAAAATCGAATAAAGCTTATTGAAATTAAGTGAGGCGTGAGAGTGTAGGTTGGACCGCCGATGCATAGGAGAACCTCGACTCTGTGGGGTGAAATGCATGCCAAGAATCAGACCAACCCAGTGTATGTGCGAGTACGTTCAGTTTGGAAACAAGGTGGGGGGGAATCTATCAAGCGGTACCACACGCCATCTGTCATGCACTGCAATAGTGTTGTTCCAGTCTCCCCCCAGTGTTGTCAGACCTCCAGGAAGGTCCCCCCCAAGGCTGTGTGATTTTGTCTATGAATGCTTGGCCCAGTGGGGGAGGGGCATAAACTCTCCCAAGTGTTATCTGTTCACCGGCCACAATGCTTGACACTACGGTGAAGAGCCCGTCCGGGTCTAGCCAGTGGTGTGTAATGTGAATCGGTACTCTGTGGTGGATAAGAATCGCAGCGCCCTGTGCGCCCCTCATGATGCCAAAGTGATAGACGGTGGCAAACCCTAACCTAGTAAGACACTGGGCTTTAGTACCGAGGAAATGACTCCTGCAGCAATAGGATATCGGCGCAGTAACGCTTTGCTAAGCTCAGTACACCTCTCGTTTGATCCTATTCAATAGTCCCCGTACATTCCAGGAAAGAATATTAAGTTCTCCCAGTGGAGTGTTCCCTGTATTGTGTGTCATCCCCCCATATCAAAGTGTATGTCGGTTGGAGCAGAAGCTGTGGCATAGTGTGTGACTGTGTGTTTGGTGCACAGAACATAAAACCAACAACATAAAACCCACAGATATTCTTTAATTTTCCCAGCAAAATTACGAATCACTTTGGATGGAGCTACCCACTCAGAACGAGTGGACCTGGTTGAGACCTATAGAGAGAGTGATCCTATGGCACAAGAAAGGCTACACCACCCAAACCACAGCGAAAAAAGCTGCAACGCTCGTCCAGAAGAACCGCGCTGCAGAATCCCTCTGCCTCACACACTGCACAGGAGAGAAAAGCAGCCCTACAGGCTGTGGCTGATGTTCTGACAACATACGGAGAAGGGTAGCTCAGGCAAAACCTCAGAACACAGTGCAGGGAATCTGACTCAGGGACCTCGGCCAGAAGCGAGGTGATTGTGCCAGATGTGACTCCCCAAACTGCTGATAACATAGTTTAAGCTGGCTACGGCGATCCTGTGAAAGGAGAACAAGAGTACAAGACAAATAGGATACATGGGTTGCCGACGGCAGGCACCCAGTGACTAACACCTTGCACACCCCCTGCAAGATAGTCCCTATTGGGTGGGTAACAGTGACAATCTTCCACTAACGTTTTTCTTTTTTACAGGTTTGGGCAGCCAGCCGTTGCGAAGCTGCCCAGGGAAAAGGGAGTTACTTGTTGGTGAAATATGGTGGTCTCTGAGGGTTTGTTGTTGTTGCATGTCACTATGCCCACAAGAGGTGGGTGGCCCTGGTGGGGAAGGTAGGGGAGTTACAGTTGAAGACGATCCCTGTCATGCCCCATGTACACCAAGAAGTTAAGATGCTCTCCTGGAATGTAACAGGCATGGGGTCAATGTCCAAACAACACAAAATTCACAGTTACCTCACACGCCGAGGCATACAGGTGGCGACGGTACAGCAAACACGCCTTACTTTGGAAGAAAGTGTTCGACTGCGACGTAGATAGCGCAGTCTCTTGTATGCCACCACATACTCCACATTCTCAAGAGGAACTTTAATATGGATCAGAGCAGGTACCCCCATTGAAGTGAGCAAGGTTTTCACAGACCCGGAGGGCAGATATGTTCTGATATAGGGTAAGATCTTGGGTAAAGAACTCATACTTGGAAGCATTTACACACCAAACCATGATCAAATCCAGTTTCTGTACCGATTGTCAATACAGCTCTCCATACTTAACACTTCCCACAAAATGCTGGAAAGGGATTTCAATTGCGTGGCCGACATAGAAATGGACAGGTCAACTCCCCCACTGAATGACACCCTGGTAATTAAGGTAACTAAGGGGTATCTAGAGTGGTTTGGATGGATGGGATATGTCGGATATCTGGAGACTACAACATGGACACACATGAGACTATTCGTATTACTCCCACTTTTATGAATTACATACCAGACTGGATATGTTCACTTGCTCCAGTAATCTGGAACCGTCCGTTACCCACACGGAACACCTGGGGCGTACTTTACCAGATCACAACCCTCTGTTGCTGCGTATTCGCCCTGTACCAGAACCTACATTAACCCCACATGGAGACTAGATCCTGTTCTCATGGAGGATGTCCCGTTGTGCACATCGCTACAAACGGTTATAACAGAATATTTCCAGTTTAATCAAGATTCAGCCACTTCCAGGGCGACAGAGTGGGGGGCCTTTAAGGTGGTGGCACGAGGACAATGCATGGGCCACAAGGTAGGAATGCGGAAGGAAATTTTGGGGGAACTTACTAACCTAGAAACCAAGCTATATATGGGGGAAACTCACCTGACCACAGAGGTTGACGCTCAAGGGGAACTGGGTGACTTAAGACAAAAATATGACAAAGCATTAGAAAGACCGAAATGCTACGACGTACCAGAGTATCATGGGCAGGTGCACATGAAGGGAGGTAGAGCAGGCAGACTGCTTGCATGGCTAATCCGTCCAAAGCACAGGAGAACACTCATCTCTCAGATACAACTGATAGAGGGTGAGATTACATACCACCCTAAAGAAATAAATGACTCATTCCGGTCCTATTATGCCAATTTGTACAGGGAACCTTGAATCCAACAGCGAGCGACTATAACAAACTACTTATCATCCCTGCCCCTAATGGTCCTACCACCTGACCAACACGAGAATCTTTGGGGACTGGTAACTGGGATGGAAATTAGGGAAGCACTTGAAGAGATGTCCAGAGGAAAAACACCTAGCCTGATGGTTTTACAGTTGAATTGTACACCTCCTACGCTCAAACTCTGGCACCAAAATTAGAGGAGTTGTACACAGGGGCCTGGCATAGGGGGAATTGCCTTTTTTCGATCAGGGACGCGTTCGTTGTGCCTCTCCCCAAAACTAAGAAAAAACACATCCACAGGTATAGGACTACCACGCACTCTCGATGCTCAACGTTGACTTTAAAATCCTGAGCAAAGTCTTAGCCACACGTTACTGTTGTGCCTTATGTTCCATTTTACATCATTGCATGCTTCTCCTAGAGTGTTAGGGTTAGTTCATGCTATGTTCTACATTCCTATCCTGGCGGTTGCTGAGGCAGGTTAGATATAACTTGTGTTCCTGTACCTGTACCTTCATTAAACCCCTTTGAACTCACAGCTCGGCAGTGTCTTCTTCATAACATTTTGGCGACGATCCTGATCTTCTCGTTCACCTCTTCGAGTCTCCCCCGTCCTCCAACGATTGTAAGCTGTGACGATGCTTCTTTCATTCCTTGATGTCTCTGCTTGAAGCTTCAATTGCCTGATTCCTGTGCCACGGAGGTCCGTGAGTTCTACAAAAAAGTTCTACAACGGAGAATCGGCTTCACTTTCCTTTGTTTCCTCCCATAAGGTACTTTTCGTTTATTGTATGTGCCCTCTCGCGCCCAGCAGCAAGCCGCGAGAGCAACTAGTACAGCACGCGCAACTATAAGTTGCGTTCTTCAATTCCTTGCCTCTACGTCACGACGCTCTGTGCGCTCTTACGTCATCGCGCACTGCGTCGAGTGGCCATTTTGACTCTGCATTCAACATTACAGTTTGCCAACCACGTTTCCATTGGAGATACTGCATTTTGCCAACCACGTTTCTTTAACTGGCAAATTATCGTTTCTTTCTTCGTTTTGGACATAATAATTGAATTACATGCAAGTCAATTACCCATTCTTAAGAGGCGCTTTTCACACTAAAGTGTATTAAAGAATTTATTAATTCATTTTTGGTGAATGATAACAATTTTAGTAATTTTTCTTTCTTCCTGCCTCAGCCTAATTCTGCGAAGTCATACTTCTTTCAAATTGAATACACTGATTTATCATAATGGCTACTACAGCCAACCATACTATTTCACCTCCGCCTGCTTTTCTTATTGAAGGAGAGACCCCTACCACTGAATGGGAAGAGTGGCTGGGTTTCTTTGAAAATTATTTGGAAGCCATAGATGGTCTTAGATTTCCTGCAACAAGAAAAAAGGCCATTTTATTGAATTCTTTAGGGAAAGCTGGACAACATGTTTTTAAATTTTTGCCAGAACTTCGTAATGCGGATGGTGAACCTGTTGATAATCCATATAATGAAGCTAAGCAGAGATCGGAAAAATATTTTGGAAAACAAGTGAATATCGTCATGCAAAGACATAAATTTTACGCTGCACCACAGAAAGAAAAAGAAACCGTAGATCAGATGGTTGCTCGTTTAAGGGAGCTATCTTTGAAATGTGACTTTGGTGTTATGGCTGATCAAATGATTAGAGACCAATTAATAGTACAGTGTAAAAATAAAAGGATGGAACAGAAATTATGGGCAGCTAAGAATCCTACACTCTTGGAAGCTATTGCCATTGCTAAAGTTGTAGAGGAGTCTGATAAGTGTATGGAAGAAATGCGCCTTCTTGAGATTAAGAAAGAAGAGACAGTCAATGTTGTCAACAAGTCTGACAAGGATCCTTCTTCTAATGTGGACAAATTTGATGTTAAGCCAAAAGTTTTACCCTCCAAACCTAAATCCTTTTTTAGTGGTTCTGGGGGGAGAGGTAAATTTGCGGGCTGTTTTCGTTGTGGCAGTATGTCTCATGCTGCTGATTTTCAAGGATGTGTTGCCAGGGATAAAACTTGTCGTAAGTGCGGTAAGCGTGGTCACATTAGCAAAGCATGTAAATTTCCATCTTTTAATAGAGTGAATTTTGTAGAAGATGATTTGATTCCTCAAGAAATGTCCTTGTGTGTTGAAAGTGATACTGAAGACAATACTCATTTTATTTTACAAAGGCCGAAGGCTTCCTTCTCAATGGTGTTCCTGTTACACTTTTGGTTGATCCTGGTTCTTGACCTTCTCTTCCACTTTTACACAGTGACATTATGCCTAAAGGTTACACGGGGCAAGTCATTAAACTGAAGGGAGTAATGGATACTTCTTTTCAGTTTAAGGGAAGGTCTGCGGTCGGAAAAGTCTATATTTCGGATGATGGTCCAGCCATCCTGGGTTGGATACAACAATATGATTTGCATATCATTCTTGACCCGAGGTCTGATGATATGGTACTAGTTATTGAGGATTTCAATAATGTTGACACAGTTCTGTCTAAATTAAGTGATGTTTTCCGCCCAAGTTTAGGTAAATTGAAAGGTTATCTGCATGAGATTAAAGTAAAGGAAAATGCTACTCCTGTTAGGCATTCTCTCAGGAGAATTCCTATTGCAGTAAGGAAGAAAGTCAAAGAGATGCTTGATGACATGCAAAAGCAGGACATAATAGGACCTGTTGAAGCTTCAGAATGGCTTTCGCCAGTTGTTGTTACACAAAAAAAAGGATGGTAAGCTCCGTTTTTGTGTTGACCTTCGTTCATTAAATCAGAACATCATTGTTGATAAGTTTCCTTTGCCCAATATTTCTGAAATGGTTCTCTTGATGGATAAGGTTAAGTTCTTTAGTAAATTGGACCCAAGGTCTGCTTATTATCAAGTAGTATTACATCCTGATTCGAAGAAATGTACTGCCTTTGTAACTATTGAGGGTGTCTTTCAATTCAAGAGGTTGCCATTCGGTCTGGCGTCTGCAGCCAGCGTGTTTCAACGAATGATGCATTCCTTGTTTAAAGATTTGAAGCGCGTTCATTTTTTTCAAGATTACATTTTGATCGCAGGAGTGGATGAACTTGAGCACAATTGCAATTTATCTAAGGTTCTGCACATTTTACCTAGTGCTGGTCTTACTTTGAGGAGGGACAAATGTCAATTCCTCTTGACTGAAATTGATTATTTGGGGTACACTATTTCTCAAGATGGGGTTAAACCAAAGGAAGATTTGTTAAAAGCTATCTGTACCTTCTGATAAAGACCAATTGAAATCTTTTCTTGGGTTAGTGGAGTATTACTCCAAATTTGTAGCAAATTTTTCCCATAAAACAGAACCTTTGCGATTGTTGCTCAGAAAGGGTGTGCATTTCACTTGGGAGGCTCAACAATCGCAAGCTTTTGACAAGATTAAAAGTGAGATTATTAATGCTGGCATTTTAACTACTTTTGAGCCAGGTAGAGACACGTACGTTACTGTTGATGCTAGTGCTTATGGCCTCGGTGCAATCTTGTCTCTGAAAAGCTGTGGGATTGAGAAAATGGTAGCTTTTGCTTCCCGTTGTCTCAATTCTTCAGAGCGCAATTATGCTGTGATTGAGCGGGAGGCACTAGCTGCTGTGTGGGGTGTGTCATTTTCGCACCTATTTATGGGGTATGCATTTTTGCTTAAGGACTGACCATAAGCCCCTTATTAAAATCTTGTCACCGGGTGGAGCTAGTAATGGTTCTCCTCGCTTGATGAAATTTGCAGCTAAGTTGCAAGACTATACATACAAATTGCAACACATTTCGGGTAGGAGGAATACTCAAGCTGACTGTTTGTCACGTTTACCCATTGCTTCTGAAACAGTAAATGAGGATTTGGAGGATGAAAGTGTTTGTGTGATTGCTGGTTTTGAAGATGTTTGTACTAGCGAGTTTTGCTCCATCTCCAAGGAGGAGTGGCATCAAGCAGTTATTGAGGATTCTGATTTTAGTGAACTTGTTAATGCCATCCGGTAAGGTTGGAAAAGAGAAGGTGATGTTAAACCTTCTTTGCGTTCTTTTTGTAAAATTGCAAGAGGAACTTAGTCTTGGTTCTTCAAATGATCTGGTGTTGCGGGGTGAAAGATTTGTCCCACCTACCTCTCTCAGAAGGAAACTCTTCTGTCTTGCTCATGAGGGTCATCTTGGGCAAAATATGACTCTCAAACGCCTTAAAAAAAAGTTTTTGGTGGCCTGGAATTGAGGATGATGTTCGAAGATGGGTGGAGCTATGTTTGTTGTGTAAGGAGAGTGAGAAGAGGTTAAAAATTGTTTCTCCTTCAGGGTTCTATTGTTAGCTTGAGTGATTTGCCTTGGGACAAAGTTTGCTTGGACTTCATTGGTCCAATGGACTCTTTACCTAGTGATTGTAGATTTGCCTTGGTTTTGGTGGATGTATGTTCTCGGTGGTTGTGTGTTGAATTTATGAAAAATATTACCGCTGATTCGGTAATTAGGCAATTAAGATCAATATTTTAAAGGAAAGTTTTCCAAAGGTCTTAATCACAGATAATGGGACTCAACTTACTTCTTTGGCCATGCATTCTTTTCTAGCCAATCATGGGATTAGACACATGTGCACTTCATTGTACAACCCACAGGGTAATGGCATGGTGGAGCGGATGAATCGTTTAGTCAAAGGGACCATACAGATGTCACTGCAAGGACAAGGTGATGTACTAAGGGCAGTGGAAGAAATGGTTTGGTCTTACAATACTACAGCTCATGGTGTTACTGATCAAGTTCTTTTCGAGCGTATGCGTGGTAGGCTTCTGAAAACTACGTTGGTTCCGCAGTGGTTGTGGGAGAGTGCAGCTGTTTCTTGTAAGGTTGTTCCAAGTAAGGTTGGAAGAGTTGAAGTGGGAGGTTTGATCAAAGTTAAGTTGGGTCGCAGAGAGCATGGTATGAATAAGTTTTCTGATCCTATGAAAGTTAAGGAGGTTCATAAGTGGCATGTTGTTTTGGAGAATGGGCAGAGTTGGAATTTCCGTAGGATTGCCTTGTATTCTAAAGGGAGTGTCGTGAGTGAAGGTTTGAATGAACGGTTGGTGCGGAATGGAATGTCTTCTAAGGAGAGGTCCTCTTCCCAGGGGACTCTTATAACACCTAATTCTTCCGAAGGGTCTCCTATAACACCTGAGTCTTCAAGAGGAAATGCTCAGGTCTTGGGACGTGTAGCTTCTAGTAGGATTTCTCGCATTCCTAAGAAATATGATGATTTTCTTAGATATTAATCTTTATTTAACCAGTTTGTATCTTATGTTTCACATGTGTTTTTCTTATCCCTTCAATGTAGATTTAGTAGTCATTGTTATCTTTTGAACTTGTATTGTATTCAACTTGCTTTATATTTATTATTGCTTTTCTTTTATTTTCTTTTGTTTTATAAGGAGAGGAGATATGTTGTGCCTTATGTTCCATTTTACATCATTGCATGCTTCTCCTAGAGTGTTAGGGTTAGTTCATTCTATGTTCTACATTCCTATCCTGGCGGTTGCTGAGGCAGGTTAGATATAACTTGTGTTCCTGTACCTGTACCTTCATTAAACCCCTTTGAACTCACAGCTCGGCAGTGTCTTCTTCATAACAGTTACCTTATATGACCAGTTTAATATATAAAGATAAAAAAGGAATTGTGCTGACCAGATCTACTTCTGGTAACCTGCGGAGGTTGTTTCATGTGCTACATCACCCTGACCGAGTCCGGTACCCCGGTGCACTCATACTATCGGTAGACCAAGAGAAGGCGTTTGATTCGGTGAGATGGGACTTTCTAGAAGGCAAAATGGAGCGAATTTGATTAGGAGAGGGATGGATTAGATGGGTGAAAATATTATACATGCACCCACCTGCACAAACCATGCAATATATATATATATATATATATATAGAGGCACTAGGCAGGGGTGCCCAATGTCCCCGCTGTTATTTGCTATTGCGATAGAGCCACTAGTGACAGCCTTTCGGCAACAGGAATGCCTTCTTAGTATTCATTTGGGGTACAGGCCCCATGTGATTTCTCTCTATGCCAATGATCTGTTGCTGTACTTAAGAGATACGGGGTTAAGGGCACGGCAAGCTCTGGCCGTATTAGATGGATATGCAAACCTGGCAGGGTTTAAGATGAATAAATCTAAGACCTATGCCTTTCACTTAATGGAGGATCAAATATAACCGGGGGCTCTTCCAACAAGCCTGATGTGGGCTCCCCGCTCTTTTAAATATCTGGAAATCCAGATTTTCTATAAGTTAGAAGATTTACGAGAGGGCAACCTTAATCAGTTTATTAGATCACAGAAAACGTCCATACAGTTCTGGTGCTCCCTCAAGCTGCCATTAATGGTACGCGTGGCACTCTCGAAAATTATCATGTTGCCCAGATTGTGGTACCACTTTGTGAAACTCCCAGTGGTGATATCTCCATGCTTGTTCTCAGACTTGAACCAATTACTGCAGGAATTGATCTGGGATGAGGTAGCTTTGGAAATATGGCACAGGGCAGAAGAAGACGGAGGACTGGGCGCCCCAGATTTTTAACTATATTATTTGGCAGCACAACTTTCTTTGGGTAACTCAGTGGTTGGAAGGCCAGAATATGAAGCTACTGGGTGAGATGAATGGGAAAAACAGCCCGGGGTGGTTGGTGGCAAAATTACTACACCAGAAAGTTATCCTTCCACGCCCCAATACACTGTTGAAAACCGCTCTATATTGCTGGAATAGATGTATCCGGCGTACAGAGGAAGGCCACCTGTATACACCGGAAATACCACTCCTAGGAATCCCATACCGGAATCCACTGGCCCCATACTAAAGACCTCAACTAGTAGAGTGGACAGCGGCCTGGATTACATCTGTGGGAGACTGTTTTCACTTGGGAACACTTATACCTATAGACGACCTAATGTCCCAACACGATTTACCACATGGGCAATTTTTGTCCTACCACTCACTGATACACATGTTCCGAGACCAGTGGCAAGGCAGCTCCACTGAACCCAACACACCGAGTGCTCAAGGTGCTTCTGAACCTGGGGACTGCCCAGCACCTGTTAAAATGGTTATACCGAGCACTTCTTGAATCAGTTAAAAAAACACTTGACCATACTAGAGGGAAATGGGAGGAGATTATCAGGAAACCACTAACGGATAAGGAATGGACACAAGTACTGATGGCTTCGAAACAAGTGTATATCTACCCCCCCCCCCCCATAGGTTAAATGTAATGATAGGGGACGGTGACCGATCCTGTGCTAGATGCGAATTAAGGGAAGCAGTTGTTACGCATATGATGTGGGACTGCACACACCTACAAGACTTCTGGGAGAAGGTCCTGACAGCGATTGGGAAAACATTAGCCAGTTCACTCCCTAACACACCCAAGCTTTGCTTATTAGGCCTAGTTCCTAGACCAAAAGCCAAGGAACAAATTCATAGACCTAGGGCTGGTAATAGCGAGAAGACAGATTGGCCCCCTCAATAACGACATTGGAGAAAAATGTTGATATCTGGTCTGAGGCAGAACTGAGGGACCTTGAGAAAGATGACTCACTGGGATTATGGAAACGCCCCATTGCAGAGTTATGGGCAGAGATAATGAGGAACTGGGAGACCAGAAACATGGCTGATTCAGAGGGAGGTGATGAAGTTGCAGAGGAATTGGGAGCCAATACCCCCAAAATGGGATTCCATGACCCACCCAGATCCCCACCTTGACAAACATGTGAATGCACATACTGATGTAATATCCTGAATTAAATACCCCCCACCGGGCTAGGGGACATGCGGGAGACCACTTTACGTACAGCAGAAAAATTAAGAGACACACCATAACAAAGTTTATTATAGATTGTTATACGGTAATAAAATTGAGAGAAATGCTAGTATGTCTTTTGCTGTACGAGGAAGCAGCTCCCTTGAGCACACATGTGATATGGTACAGAATGTAGGAGTGAAAAGCATACCGCTGATCACTATAAGAATGTACATCAAGTACATTCCCTATTTATTTAAGTTGTACTGAAGTTAGATGTGTTCGTTGAGCATGGTTAGTAATATTATATGACTATCAGTACGTGTAAAGAGTATATGGAAAATACTACTTACCAGTATGCATCTGTTCTTGGCATGTAGGGCTGCTGGCATTCATATCTGAGCATAGATCGCTGCCTAGTGTTGGGTCCGGATGATTGCACCTTGTTGTCCTGGAAGAGTCTTCGAAGTATCACGAGATAGGTGACTCCTCCTCTGGACTACAGTGCGCAGGGGCATCTTCTCCATCCTTAGATTGTTTTTCGCCATTGTGGCAAAGATGGAGTATAGTAAAGTAAGAGATGGCCATGCAAAAGAGAATCCTGCAGCTGCAACAGGCACCGGGGAGGAGGGTGGGCGATATGAATGTCAGCAGCCCTACATGCCAAGAACAGATGCATACTGGTAAGTAGCATTTTCCGTTCGATGCATGTGGGCTGCTGAAATCATATCTTCATTGAAAACAATGGGATGAACCCAATAAATCAATAGGACCTGGGTAACTGTATATATATAAAGAAAGTGGTCCTAGACACAATTTTTAAACACGGCTAGTGATGTGAATATTACTTCTTCACAGTCAACAAATAGTCAGACTTAATCTGAACACACAAACACATGGAGATGTATTATTGGCTAAATCAGCTAAAAATGCAACAAAATGCAAGAAACCCAACACAACAGTATCACAACAAATTATACTGCAGTTTATTTACAATTTCATAAAATTTCAGCAAGAAGAAAAAGGAAAGGAGGAGGTTGGTGCTCAAGTGAAGGAAGGTGTAAGTAAAGGTTTTGAGTGATTCAGTGCAACAAAGAAATTATTTTTACATTGCACATGTAAAGCCTACCCATTCACAGTCTATATACAATATTATACAGGGGGACAGGGAGGGGCTGGTGTAGGTTTTTAAAGAAACAATGGGGGGATCGTCGACGTTTCGACCCTGGCGCAATAAGGGAAAGTCACGACCTCTGCTGCGGGTCTTCTTCAGGACGGTGGGGGGACAGGGGACGGGGAAGCACCTGTAATGGTAAGTATAAATATATTTTACAATTTATTATGTAGGGTTCCAGTCTAAAAGAAGTTAAAAGGAGTGTTGGGTACATTACCAAAAGAAATTGAACGGGTGTAGCAATTCCAGATCAGTTGGGCGATACACCTATGAGAGGTAAAGACAAACCGGGAGACTGTTAGCCCATCTCCAAAGGCACAGTCATCCCAAGGTGTCAAAAAAAAGGGTGTTCAGCAAGGTTAAGACTCACCTCTGACTGAGAAATTATGCTCAGACTAAGAGTTCAGTTGAGAGACAGTTGGTACACAATTGTCTCTCAACTGAACTCTTAGTCTGAGCATAATTTCTCAGTCAGAGGTGAGTCTTAACCTTGCTGAACACCCTTTTTTTTTTGACACCTTGGGATGACTGTGCCTTTGGAGATGGGCTAACAGTCTCCCGGTTTGTCTTTACCTCTCATAGGTGTATCGCCCAACTGATCTGGAATTGCTACACCCGTTCAATTTCTTTTGGTAATGTACCCAACACTCCTTTTAACTTCTTTTAGACTGGAACTCTACATAATAAATTGTAAAATATATTTATACTTACCATTACAGGTGCTTCCCCGTCCCCTGTCCCCCCACCGTCCTGAAGAAGACCCGCAGCAGAGGTCGTGACTTTCCCTTATTGCGCCAGGGTCGAAACGTCGACGATCCCCCCATTGTTTCTTTAAAAACCTACACCAGCCCCTCCCTGTCCCCCTGTATAATATTGTATATAGACTGTGAATGGGTAGGCTTTACATGTGCAATGTAAAAATAATTTCTTTGTTGCACTGAATCACTCTAAAACCTTTACTTACACCTTCCTTCACTTGAGCACCAACCTCCTCCTTTCCTTTTTCTTCTTGCTGAAATTTTATGAAATTGTAAATAAACTGCAGTATAATTTGTTGTGATACTGTTGTGTTGGGTTTCTTGCATTTTTTGCATTTTGTTGCATTTTTAGCTGATTTAGCCAATAATACATCTCCATGTGTTTGTGTGTTCAGATTAAGTCTGACTATTTGTTGACTGTGAAGAAGTAATATTCACATCACTAGCCGTGTTTAAAAATTGTGTCTAGGACCACTTTCTTTATATATATACAGTTACCCAGGTCCTATTGATTTATTGGGTTCACCCCATTGTTTTCAATGATCTCTTGAGCAGGGAATCCTGCGAGGGTTGTCTTTGTTTTTGAATTGTTTGTACTTTTTTGTATGTTTGTATATCTGTCAGGAAATGTCAGAGAACGAGACATTGACCTATAGCGAAGACTACATTAAAAACCTTATAGACAAACAGTGAAGTGGTAGTTTCCTGGGTCGCATAACAACCCCAATCGACTCAACCTTAAATGATAAGGTTAACAAACTAGAAAGACTCGAAAAGAAGCTCATAAGAACGAGACTACACGGACACTCCCTCACCCAATATCTACAAGCTAATGTTATACCAATAGGTTTGCAGGTTCGCAACGAGCCTGCGATCTTTGTAGATAACCCTAAGTTTAAGGGCAAGTTCAGTTTCATCTCAAACAACTGTTCTAGACATTGGATGGTCTTGGGGGTGGAGACTGCTTTGGAAGAGGTTGAGCGTCTAATTAAAGAAATAGGAGATCTAAGAAAGGAGATTACAGAAGACTCGGCTTTACTTAATGCTAAGGAAGCCCTTGAACGACTGGAAGTAACCTTGAAGGAATTTGATATCTTTACACAATCCACCAAGTTGGACAAGTTGTCCAAGGATATCAAATTCTTTGATAAGAAAGCTGTCTACCCGTATCTAGCAGAGGGTTACTACAATCAGGAATCCCAGGGGAGATACAGCACCAGGGGTAGAGGAGGGTTTAGGAGGTATAATACATTCTCCAATTCCTCTGTCAGTAGTGGGTCGGACTCTGAGCAACCCTCTACCAGTACATCTGCACAGCAAGACCCCCAATCTGATTTTTTAGAGCAGGACCCATGGGAGGAACAGCGTGGCAGAGGCCGCCCCTGGGGTCGTCCCAGGGGACGTGGCCGAACCAACTGGAACCAGGGCAGAGGGCAAACGAATTGGAATCAGGGGCGGACGCGCTCTGGGAAACAGGTCCAATTCCGACAGGAATCACATGGCAAAATTCAAACTCGCAAACAACATTACAGGTGGTAGAGCCCAACGCCTTGGCCAACCAAACTAGCCCTCTGATCAATCTTTCCAGTCATGCTCTGACTAATGATGAACAAAAAATCCTGGAGAAGGGTTTATCTTTTGTCCCGACAAATTTGCCAAATAGTTTCAATCTAAAATTGGAGCTTCACCAGTTCTTCCGGAAAGTTCGTTTGAAACATTTCTTTAACAAAATACCACACCAGCCGGTTTTTAGTAATACAGGTCTGAGACCACCTTCTACTTTTACACCACCCGCTCAGATGATGCCACACAAGGTTTTAGCATATGAGCAAATTGTTATGAGTGATATAAACAAACTACTGAGGGACAAGAAATATGTGAAATATAATGTTTCTAAACAGGAAAGGACTGCGCTCCAAAATTTGAAACTAAATCAAGACATAGTGATCAAGCCCGCCGACAAAGGCGGGGCAATTGTAATTCAGAACAGGGACGATTATACAAAAGAAATCTGTAATCAACTATTGGTGGCTGAAAACTATATGAAATTATCAGCCAATCCCACCAAGGACATTGCCGCCGCCATTAAAAAGGTCACAGATAATGCTCTCGGTGAGGGATTTATCACTAAACAGGAATATGAGTACCTTAATAATACACACCCTCGTTTACCGACGATCTATACCTTGCCCAAGGTACACAAAAGGCTCCATAATCCACCTGGGAGACCTATTGTGTCTGGGTGCGGCTCAATCCTTGAACCACTGTGTAAATTTATAGATATCTTCATCAAACCCATTGCAGAGAATACAGCCTGTTATCTTAGGGATACTATGCAGGTGATCAAGTTGGTAGATGAAAAAGTATTTAATCCCACTGAAGAACTATTGGTAACTATGGATATCACCTCCTTGTATACCAACATTCCACAACATGCTGCCCTGGAGGTGATAAGAACGGTATTGGAAGACAGAATTAGGCCACACCGAGTTCCTACCAAATTCATAGTAGACCTTTAAGAGATCGCTATGAAACGTAATTTCTTTATTTTTGATGGAGATTACTTCATGCAGATAAATGGCGTAGCCATGGGTGCCAGTTTTGCCCCAAACTTGGCAGTGATCTACATGGATCATTTTGAACACAATTTGGTTCTTTGTGACAACAACCCACATAGAGGTAACATCAGTCTATGGCGTCGTTACATCGAGGACGTCCTGCTTATGTGGAAGGGCTCGAAGAGCGATCTACTCATTTTCCATAACTGGCTAAACGGGAGAGATGCTAACATCCAGTTCACCATGGAGTGTAGCAACCAAGCTATAAATTTCCTGGACATTACTATTAAGGTGGAACAGGGTGTTTTACATACCACCTTGTTTCGAAAACCGACAGAGAGAAATACTCTGTTGAGATATTCCAGCCACCATCCCCGCAATCTCAGGGACAATCTCCCTTATGGACAGTTCCTGAGATTCCGGAGAAATTGTAGCTGCAAAGTGGACTATTTTACTGAGTCTACTATCTTGATGACCCGATTAGTTGAGAGGGGTTACCCAAGGAGCCTGGTAAAAAAGGCTCGTAAAAGAGCATGGTTCTGTCACAGAGAGGTATTGTTAGAACCTAAAATAAGGAAGGAGACTGAAGATGAGAGGTTGATATGTGTCACTACGTTTAACACCAAGAGTACGGAGATCAAAAGGATTATTAACAACCATTGGCACCTGGTAGCAGAAGAGACAGGTCTGCCGGACCCCCCTATGCATGCCTTCCGTAAAGGAAAGAGCGTGAGAGATTATGTTGTGCATTCTATGTTGCAGAAGAAAAATGTGGAGAATCAGACCACATTATGGAATCTCCCTACTGTTGTAGGTCATTTTAAATGTGGATCCTGTAAGGCCTGTGACATGGCCTTGGAAGTCAAGGAATGCACGTATAATGACTACACTCACACCCTACAAAATCACACCAATTGTAATACCATGGGGGTAATATATGCCATCTTTTGCCCCTGTGGTTTTATGTACACAGGGCAAACTATCCAGAAGGTGAAAACCCGCATCCTGCAACACTGCAGCAGGGTCCGGTGTAAAGTACAGGGAGCGCCCCTTGTTGATCATTTTGTCAGATTTAATCACACACCTGAAAGTCTTAGATGGTGTGTAATTGAGAAAGTCAATCCCAATCCTAGGGGAGGTAATCTGGCACAATCGATCAGCATCCGTGAATGCAGGTGGATGCATTTCTTCGATACTGTGAATAGGGGTCTGAATGAACAAGAGGAGGTCATGAGACAAATGGCACTTTTACCAATTGGCTGACCTTTTTCAATCTGTGACTCTTTTCTATCCGTGGTGTGGGTTTTCTCTGCCTTGATGCCAATTTTCAAGTTCCTCATCCCACTGTAATTGTAATCCACTACTAATGGGCTTTAACAGCAGCTATAACATTTTATTCCCATGAAAATGTACTTGATTTATACTGTTGTTTGTGACTGTTTATATTGTGCTCTTTATGTACATTATTGTATTTTTATTGTTCCAACTGTTTTCGTTTTTGTAATTCACGAAATGTTTACAGACATAATTGTTGTCAAAATGTATTAATTTTTACCAATGAAATATGTCGAATTATTATAGCTTCAATTGTACTTTTGGGGTTGAAATCTCAATCAACATGGCAATCTGTTTCAACACCTAGCTTGATATTAGCCCCTATGTATCAACGTCAATGTCCCAATCGGATTCAGTCCCTCGTTTATACTTACTCGCGTTTAGAACTCTGTAGTCCCTTTTCGACTTCCATTAAGCCCGAGTCCCTCGTTTAGTTTTACGCGCCTTCTTAGATGGGATTGGTGGTGCCCTATCACGTGGTTTCTGCCGGTTGCGTGAATCGGGAGCTGCCGGATTGTACTTCGAGCTATCTTACTTTATGAACTGCGGTCTGCCCCCCTTTTTTGAACTATTGGGGATAACGTAAAAAATTAAGGTAATTCTTAATTGTGGCATTGACCCAATGCGGATGCTTTTTCTTTAAACCAACTGTATTTGCACTTTTGAGCGCGATTGCCTAACACTATGTCTAACTATTGGCGGCAATTTTTAACATTGGACTCTGACCTGGACATTCGTTGTAATACAGGTCATCTTGTATTATACCTAATGCAGATGCCCCTTCCTTAAATCGACTGTATGGGCATTCTCGAACGTTATTGTTTAGCATTGTGCCTGTGTTATTGGCGGTAATTTATTACATTGGGTTCACACCTGGTTGTTTATTCCAACACAGGTCCGCTTGAACGTAACCTAGTTCTTTCTCGCCCTCTACCACCGGTACAATGTCCATCGCGCTACCGGACTAGGGTGAGTGTTTTTCACGTATGAGACTTATCTGCTGGGCGTTAAACAGTACTATGGGACTGACTGGTTCCTATTTCCCTTATGCAGCACGATTGATTTCGACTGCCCATTGTGTACCAACTGTCTCTCAACTGAACTCTTAGTCTGAGCATAATTTCTCAGTGAGAGGTGAGTCTTAACCTTGCTGAACACCCTTTTTTTGACACCTTGGGATGACTGTGCCTTTGGAGATGGGCTAACAGTCTCCCGGTTTGTCTTTACCTCTCATAGGTGTATCGCCCAACTGATCTGGAATTACTACACCCGTTCAATTTCTTTTGGTAATGTACCCAACACTCCTTTTAACTTCTTTTAGACTGGAACCCTACATAATAAATTGTAAAATATATTTATACTTACCATTACAGGTGCTTCCCCGTCCCCTGTCCCCCCACCGTCCTGAAGAAGACCCGCAGCAGAGGTCGTGACTTTCCCTTATTGCGCCAGGGTCGAAACGTCGACGATCCCCCCCATTGTTTCTTTAAAAACCTACACCAGCCCCTCCCTGTCCCCCTGTATAATATTGTATATAGACTGTGAATGGGTAGGCTTTACATGTGCAATGTAAAAATAATTTCTTTGTTGCACTGAATCACTCTAAAACCTTTACTTACACCTTCCTTCACTTGAGCACCAACCTCCTCCTTTCCTTTTTCTTCTTGCTGAAATTTTATGAAATTGTAAATAAACTGCAGTATAATTTGTTGTGATACTGTTGTGTTGGGTTTCTTGCATTTTTTGCATTTTGTTGCATTTTTAGCTGATTTAGCCAATAATACATCTCCATGTGTTTGTGTGTTCAGATTAAGTCTGACTATTTGTTGACTGTGAAGAAGTAATATTCACATCACTAGCCGTGTTTAGAAATCATATCTTAGCATAGACTGTATAGCAGTATCTCCTCTAGCGGTGGTCACCTGTACCAGCCGCAGCAGTCTGAAAAAGAGTTTTAAGGACAGCCTGGCCTACAGCAGCTTGCTACTTTGTTTGCAAGTCTACACAATAGTGTTTAGTGAAAGTGTGTATGGTAGACCATGTTGCTGCCGTACATATGTCTTCAAGAGGAATATTCCCTAGGAAAGCCATGGATGCCCCCATTTTACGTGTAGAGTGTGCTTTTGTGGGAACTGTTAGAGTGTGTTTCGCTTTTTGATAGCATATTTGAATGCATTTAACTATCCACCCGGCTATTCCTGATTTTGAGCTGGGATTACCTTTATGTTGTGGGGAAAAAGCAACAAACAGTTGCTTTGTCTTTGAATGGGAGGCCAGACTTTCGGATAGAATCACGCTGTACGCGGATGATGTCCTGTTTTTCATCACTAACGTTGGTGAAACATCTGGACTCTACTTGAATCTGCGTAAATCCACCCTGTGGGTGCTGGGAGACCGCACGGGAATTGGACCATGGGCGTCCGCGTTGCAGGTGGCGGTGGGGGGCCTTCAGTATTTAGGAGTGTTCCTGTCTGAATCCTCCATGGTCTCCTGGGAACGCAACATAGTGCTGGTCTGGGACCGGGTTCGAACAGAGATTAAGACGTGGTCCTGTATGCCCCAAACTATATATGGCCGGTCGGCGATTTTGAAGATGGTCGCCCTCCCACGTCAGGTATACCAATTGCAGAACCGCCCTTACCCGATTTCACCTCATTGGTTTAGGCAGGTCAATTCGGTGCTGGGGCACTTTCTTTGGGTGGGGGGTGCAGTGCGGGTTGCGCTGCGCACCTGCTTTTTATCGACATACTGTGGTGGGCTGGCAACGTCCAATATCCTGTCGTACTATCAGGCCTCCCATCTTTTGATCCTGAACGAATGGTGGTATGAAGACAGGGGGGACCCGGCCTATGCTCTTCAGCGCTTTCTTATGGGATCCGACACTCTTCACACTATGTTATACTCGGTGCGGTTAAAGAGACGGTTGCCGCAGGCAATCCAGCTAGTCTTTCAGGTCTGGAGGCAGGCGCTGCGTCGCATGGGATGGTGGGGTACGTTAAGGGAGGAGACCCCCCTTTGGCGTAATGGCCGTCTGCCTGCACTGGCGTCACTGCAGGGCTTTAGGGGCTGGGACTGCATAGGAATTTCAACACTGGGTAATGTTATGTCTGGCACGGCCCTTAAATCATTTCAAGACCTCAGCGAGGAATATAGCATGCCTCGAACCCAATTCTTCAAATATCTACAGTTCCGCCATGCCATTGCACCTAGCCTGGAGGGACTTGACTCCTTACGTGAATTTAGTCCACTAGAGGCAAAGGTATTTATGGGGGAATTAGAAGACAAGAAAATATCCCGCATTTACCAGACTCTAGTTACACATTGTTCCTCCTCCTTTCACAAATTGAGGGAATCCTGGGAAAGGGATATCGGAACGCTGGAAGAGGAAGATTGGCGGGAAGGCCTTGAAGCCCCCCGTGGTGCAGCCATTGCAATAAGCTTACGACTTATCCAATTCAAATATCTTCACAGAGCTTATTACACTAGGGAGAGGCTGTGGCGGGCGGGTTTGATTGCGTCTCCGGACTGTTTGAGGTGCGGTCGAGCGGTGGGCACCCTACTTCACACGGTGTGGAGCTGTAGTGTCTTGGTTAGATTCTGGAAAGGGGTGTGGGACTGTTTGTCTGAGGTGTTTCGATGGGAACTTCTGCATATCCCACAATTAGGTCTTTTGCATGTTCTAGAGGGGGTGGGGGGTAACATATATAAATGCATCTGCTGCTATTGGGCCTCACCGTCGCCAAGAGAGATGTGGCCCAAGCTTGGAAAGATACATGGGCACCTCCTGTAGTGGTGTGGAAAAAGGGACAGGATTTTTGTATGGGCTTGGAGCGTCCTATTTTTGAGGCCCGGGCCTGCCCTAGGAAACACTACAAAATATGGAAGATGTGGGCGAAATATAGGGGTCTATGGTTAGAACCACCGGCAGAACGTGAAGATTGCTCGGAGATAGTAGACGAGGGCCGAAATTGAGGAACTGTGTACACTGTTTTACATATGAAACTATTTGAGAATGAGACGGTATCGTGCAGTGGGCTAGGGAGGGATCCGGGTCGGGGGAGTTGGCAGTGGGTGGGAGTTGGGGACAGGGAGGGGGGGAGAGGGAAGCCAAAAGATATATAGATTGCCAATCATTTGCTGCTGTTGATTTGTTTGCAGTTTTCTCCTGAATGTGGGGAGCTGCACATTGTGTGCAATCAATCAATAACATTTGTTTTGGAAGAAAAAAAAAACAACAGTTGCTTTGTTTTCCTAAATGATTTAATCCTGTCAACATAATATAGCAGAGCTCTCCTTACATCTAGTGTGTGTAGGGCTCTTTCAGCTACTGACAGTGTGTTTTGGAAGAAAACTGGCAATTCTATGGATTGATTGATATGGAAAGTGGATATGACTTGGCATAAACTTAGGGTTAGTCCGAAGTACTACCTTATTTGCATGTATTTGCATGAAAGGTTCCTGAATGGTTACTGCCTGTAGCTCACTCACTCGTCTGAGGGAGGTAATGGCAATCAAGAATGCCACCTTCCATGTTAGAAATTGTAATTCACATGAATGGAGTGGTTCGAAAGGAGGTCCCATAAGTCTGGTAAGTACTACATTTAAGCTCCAGAATAGAGAAGGTGGGGTACTTTGGAGGGATTACCCTTTTAAGACCTTCCATAAAAGCTTTGATTGCGGGTACTCTAAACAGGGACGGGTGTTGTCTGTTCTGGAGATATGCTGCTATGGCAGCAAGATGTAGCCTTATGGAAGAGTATGCTAGATTGCATCTTTGAAGATGCAAGAGGTAACAGATAATGTTTTGGATGGAACCATCTAATGGATTGATTTGGTTATTATTGCAATAAATGAGAAATCTTTTCCATTTAGCTGCATAGCATGCTCTAGTAGTTGGCCGTCTTGCCTCCTTGATAATGTTCATGCAATCGGGAGGCAAGTTAAGCTATCCGAACTCTAAGACTTCAGGAGCCAGATTGCTAGGTTCATCTGATTGGGATCTGGGTGCTTGATTTCTCCATGGTTCTGAGTTAAAAGATGGGGCGAGAGGCGCAGTCTTTGGTGGGGAACTACTGAACGTTCTAGGAACGTTGTGTACCATGGCTGTCTTGCCCATGTGGGAGCAACCAGGATCATTGTGAGTGACTGCTGGCGTAGTTTGCGTGCCACCAGCGGAATCAGTGGGGCTGGTGGAAAAGCGTACGCAAATCTGCCTGATCAGTTCATCCATATTGCATTGCCCTGTGACAACAGATGTGGGAACCTGGTGGCAAAGTACTGGAATTTTGAGTTTTCGTTTGTGGCAAACAGATCTATCTCTGAATGCCCCCATTCTTGGAAGAATGGTTGGAGAACTTGAGGGTGAATCTCCCATTCGTGTAGCTGTTGGCTGTGTCTGCTTAACACATCTGCTATTTGATTGTCTTTCCCTGGCAGGTGTTCTGCTAGGAGAAAAATGTTTTTGGGAATTGCCCACCTCCATATGCTCTGTGCTAGGTGAGACAGCTGTGGAGAGTGTGTCCCTCCTTGTTTCTGGATGTAATACATGGCTGTCATGTTGTCCGTCCGGATCAACACAGCCTTGTTGTACAAGTATTTCTGGAATGCTTTTAGTGCCAGAAATATTGCTAGCAACTCTAAGTGGTTGATATGCAGTGTCTTTTGTTTGATTGTCCAGAGCCCTTGGACTGTGAATTGAAGTAAGTGGGCTCCCCCTCAGTGATGCGTCCGCTGTTAGTACTACTTGTGGAACCGGCTCTTGGAACAGTCGCCCCTTGGAAAGGTTTTGTGGGTTCCACCACTGCAGAGAGTTGTAAGCGCGACTGCCTACCAACACTAGGTCTTTTAGTTGTCCTTGAGTTTGGTTCCACTGCCGTGCTAGGCATTCTTGCAATGGACACATTTGAAGTTAGGAATGAGGGACAATGAATATGCAGGAGGCCATCATGCCTATGAGCTGCATGAACACTCGAGCTGGTAAAGAGTGTTGCGGCTGAAACTTTTGAATGAGAGTCTGCATGTTGGCTATCCTGGCTGGATTTGGATATGCCTTTGCTACTGAGGAATCTATTGTAGCCCCCAGATATTGTTGTATGTGGGAGGGCTGTAGATGTGACTTTGGGTAATTTATGGAAAAACCCAGACTGTGCAGCAGCTGGAGTGTCTGAGACGTATGGCTTGCACACTGCGCGTACGAGTTGGCTTTTATGAGCCAATCGTCGAGGTATGGAAACACATGGATGTGTTGCCTTCTGAGGTGTGCTGCTACTACCGCTAGACATTTTGTGAAAACTCTTGGGGCTGTAGTCACCCCGAAGGGGAGAACTTTGAATTGATAATGGTGACCGTCCTGTCTCTGGCAGCAACGGCCGCTCCCCCACGCTTCCCTGGCCATCGAATACCGTAGCGCTGGGCTGCTTGGTAACGTTCTTTGCTTTGCTCTGACATTGGAAAACGTAGCGCTTTGACATAATCATAGTAGCGCTTGGCTGCTTTGGGACCTAGATTACTCTGCTTGCACATTCCAAAACGCAGCGCTTTTGCCGAGATATCGCAGCGCTGGGCTGCTTAATAACATTGGAATTGTTTTTGTGCTTACCAATAAGCGTAGCGCTTACTGCATACTCGCAGCGCGTTGTAAGTGGTGCCTGGGTCTTGATGCTCTGATCGCGCTTCCAATCTGTGTGTGAGCCGAATCTCTGTTGGGTGTTCGTGCTGGCTTATTGTAGGAGCGCTTTAATCTTAATTTAATTAGAGCTCCGCTTTGGTTGCTGTTGCTGTGTGGATCCCTGCCTGCTTGCTGACACGCATTCGCCCCGTGTTTTCGTTTGTTTTTGCCGCCATCTTGTGACGGTGCCTCCCGGCCCGTAGCTCCGCCCGCTCCCGCCTCCCAGCTGACCCTCCCTCGCCCCTCCCCCTCCACTATCCACATATGACTGATGTCTCTACGCGCAGCGTTCACGCGCAGCGGTCGCGCCCCATGCGCGCCGAAGGTGCGCCAAAGGTAAGCCCGTCTACGCCCGTCCGCGCCTGGACCGCGCCCAGCGCCAGACCCCCTGGTTCCCGGAACGCCCAGCCCACTCGCATCACTTACGATGCCACCACCCTCCTAGCCCTTAACCCCGGCCGCTCCCCCAACTGCGTCCAAGCCGCTCCTGGACACACCCATGGTCCCTTCTCGTGCAACTCCTGCAAGTTCGACGGCACCAAAACCAACTCCTCATCCACCAACACCAATCAGAGACCTGACACCAACCACCTAAAATGCATCCTGCTCAACACCCGCTCGATCCACAGACACGCCATCGACCTCTGGAATCTACTAGACACCATCTCACCGGACGTCACCTTCCTAACAGAAACATGGATGAACGCCTCCTCAGCCCCAGACATCACCATTGCCATCCCGGATGGATACAAGATCATCCGTAAAGACCGCGTCAAGTACACAGGAGGAGGCATCGCCATCGTCCATAAGAATTCCATCCGCATCTCAACCAGTTCAGACGTCAACCTTGCCAGCGCCGAGCACCTTCACTTCCAGATCGACACCGACCCCAAGACCACTCTCAGAGGCACCCTCCTCTACCGGCCCCCGGGACCCCGTGCACAATTCAATGACGACATCGCTGACTTCATCACCCCACACGCCCTCCCCTCCGAGGATTACATTCTATTGGGAGACCTCAATTTTCACCTGGAAAAGAGCAATGACAACAGCGCCACCACCCTTCTGGACAGCCTCACCAACTTCGGACTCAATCAACTTGTCACTTCCCCCACCCACATTGCAGGTCATACACTCGACCCTATCTTCACCTCCAGCAAACATGTCTCCTTCAGCCACACCACAGCTCTTCATTGGACGGACCACAGCTGCGTTCACTTTATCTACAATAAGGCCACAATCCACAACCACCCTCAACCCACCCTGCGTAGAAACTGGAACAAACTCACCGTCGACCAGATCTCCTCATCGCTCCTTCAAAACCCTCCTGTCCACTCTTCAAACCCCGACCAAGCAGCCACTAACTTCACCCAATGGCTATCCAACAGCGCCGACATCCTAGCACCGTTGAAAAAACGTCAAACCAAGCTAGGCAGGAAAAACGCCTCCTGGTTCAACGATGATATTAAGAAATCCAAGAAACTCTGTCGCTCCCTCGAGAAGGCCTGGAAAAAAGACCCAAACACCAGCACCAAGGACGCCTTCAAAAACGCCACCCGCATACACCACCAACTAATCCGGTCTGCCAAGAAAGCCGCTTTCAAAGACCGACTAGATAACAACGCCCACAACAGCAAGGAATTATTCAACATCCTCAAAGAATTTACCAACCCATCAGCCAACTCCAACGACATCACCCCCTCCCAAGCCCTATGCGACTCCCTAGCTTCCTTCTTCCACAACAAAATCGCAGACATTCACAACAGCTTCGACAACCGACCCGGAGACCAACCCACTCAACCTACTGCAGAACCTTCACCCCCCTTGAACATCCTTAACGACTGGAACCCAATCTCAACTGAGGACACCATCCGCCTGATGAACTCCATCCACTCAGGATCCCCAACTGACCCATGCCCTCACCACATCTTCAACAAAGCAGACTCCATCATAGCTCCACACCTCCGAGACGTCATCAACTGCTCCCTCAACTCCGCCACCTTCCCGGAAAGCTGGAAACACGCAGAACTCAGCGCCCTTCTGAAAAAACCCACAGCTGACCCCACCAAACTCAAAAACTACCGCCCCATCTCGCTTCTTCCTTTCCCGGCCAAAGTCATCGAGAAAGCTGTCAACAACCAGCTCGCCCCCTTCCTCGAAAGCAACAAATCCCTCGACCCCTCACAGTCCGGATTCCGTGCCAAACACAGCACTGAGACCGCACTCATCGCAGCAACAGACGACATCCGAACTCTATTGGACAATGGAGACACAGTCGCGCTCATCCTCCTCGACCTCTCCGCAGCCTTCGACACAGTCTGCCATAGCACCCTTTTACAGCGCCTCAGAAACATCGGAATCCAAGGAAAAGCACTGGAATGGATCACCTCATTCCTTACCGGAAGAACTCAGAGAGTCCGGCTCCCTCCTTTCAAGTCAGAGGCCTCTGAAGTCATCTGCGGCGTGCCACAAGGATCCTCACTCAGCCCCACCCTCTTCAACGTATACATGAGCCCCCTCGCAGCCATCGCATGCCAACACAACCTCAACATCATCTCCTACGCTGACGACACTCAACTGATCCTCTCACTCACCAAAGACCCTAACACCGCCAAAAACAACTTACACAAAGGAATGAAAGAAGTAGCCGAATGGATGAAGCACAGCCGTCTGAAACTTAACTCGGACAAAACAGAAGTCCTCATCCTAGGCACCTCCCCCTCCGCCTGGGATGACTCTTGGTGGCCAGAGGCCCTTGGAAAAGCACCCATCCCGACAGACCACGCACGAAACCTGGGCGTCATCCTGGACTCCTCACTCTCGATGACCGGACAAGTCAACGCCGTCTCATCATCTTGCTTCAACATTCTTCGCATGCTCAAAAATACTTTTCGCTGGATTCCCACCGAAACTAGAAAAACGGTTACTCACGCACTGGTCACGAGCCGCCTGGACTATGGAAACACCCTATACGCCGGTACCTCCGCAAAACTCCAGAAAAAACTCCAACGCATCCAGAACGCTTCAGCCAGGCTCATACTAGACATCCCGCGTAAAGAACACATCTCTGGTCACCTGAAAAACCTCCACTGGCTCCCCGTAAATAAGAGAATTACCTTCCGCCTCTTAACCCACGCACACAAAGCACTTTACGAACTTGGACCCGAATGCCTCAACCCACGACTGTCCTTCTACACCCCCTCTCGTCAGCTACGATCCTCCAACCAAGCCCTTGCCACTGTACCTCGCATCAACAAAGCCACCATGGGAGGTAGATCCTTCTCCTGCCTGGCAGCTAAAACCTGGAACTCTCTCCCCACTCACCTACGCCTTACTCAGAACCACATAGCATTCAGAAAACAACTTAAAACTTGGATATTCGACAAGTAACCCCCCCCCCCCTCCTCAAGCGCCTTGAGACCCTATGGGTATGTAGCGCACTATATAAATCTTGACTTGACTTGACTTGACTAGACCTTCTATTGTGAACCTGAGGTATTTCCTATGAGCTGGATGTATAGGTATGTGAAAATATGCATCTTTGAGGTCTAATGTAGCAAGGAAGTCGCCTTGCTGGAGTAACGGGAGTACTTGTTGTAGAGTAATCATATGGAAATGCTCTGAGAGTATGTATTGATTTAGTGGTCTGAGGTCTAGTATGGGTCTGAGGGATCCATCCTTTTTGGGAATTAGGAAGTAGAGAGAGTATACCCCTGTTCCTTGGTGTTGAAAAGGGACTGGTTCTATGGCTCCTTTTTGTAGCATGGACGCAACCTCTTGTTGTAACAATGTGATGTGTTCTTTGGACATAGGACGGTGTTTGGGTGGTATGTTTTGAGTGTCACTATTACTCTGTGTTATTTTAAACCTTAAGACTTCTCCTACCTGCCTCTCACGCTTTTGCCATCACCCGCGCAGCGGATCGTAACGCTGCTGCGGGAACAAAAGCAACAAAACTCATTTCCCGCCATTACCGGCGCAAAACACGGCCACGCCCCCTTTGCTGAGGCCACGCCCACTGCCAGTCAGCTATTTAAGCGCCGCTGAATACGAGCGACACTTAAAGAAACCGTGTCTCCTGAGGCGGAAGCCGGGAGCTTGTCTACCGCATTTTAAAAAAATGTGAGTGTCACTATTACTCTGTGTTATTTTAAACCTTAAGACTTCTCCTACCTGCATCTCACGCTTTTGCCATCACCCGCGCAGCGGATCGTAACGCTGCTGCGGGAACAAAAGCAACAAAACTAATTTCCCGCCATTACCGGCGCGAAACTCGGCCACGCCCCCTTTGCTGAGGCCACGCCCTTTCTAGGCATTGTCCTATCCCCATAAATATGTGCCTTTTCCGAACGCGCAGCGGGCGCGCCTAAGGTAAGCCCGTCTGTGCCCGTCTGTGCCCGTCCGTGCCGCGGCCGGGACTAGGGCTAGCCATGCTGTCCAACCCTTGTCTACCACAGCGCAAATACCCACTCTTACCAGGGAAGAGATCCTTTCCCTAAACTGCCAGTCTGAACACTGCCACAAATTCATTAACGTCTAAAACTGGCTAGGGTCAATTTGCTGCTGTAAGTGTAGAACCCATCTTACCCCAGAGCAGTGGCCACCTAATAGGGGAAAAGAAATCCTCCTTCGAGGAGGACTGATTAATGCTAGATCTATGTGCAAAAATGGGGCGCACATTTATGATTTAATTACGGAGACCGATCTAGACATGCTCTTCGTGACAGAAACATGGCTCAAAGCCTGGTGTAACCCGGTAATAGCCCTAACAGTTCCCCAAGGCTTTCTTATTCAGAGGGTCGATAGACAGGAACAGAGAGGGGGTGGTCTGGCCATCATTTACCGGGACTCTATTAAATGCACCATGTTCGAACTCTCGGACATTAAGGGGGCAGAAAGCATGGGCTTCTGCATCCAGATAAATGAGGCGACTACCTTTGCAGGAGCCTTAATTTATCGTCCACCAGGATCACAGAATGACTTTCTGGAAAGTTTTGAGGAAGCACTCAGCAACCTCACTCTCAAATTGGACAATTTCACTGTACTAGGCAACTTAAACTTCCACCTTGATAAAGCTGAGGACCCTAACGCAACATGGCTGAGAGACTTAACTAATGTCCTGGGATTCACAATACTGACTAAAGAACCCACACATAAAGCGGGGCATATCTTAGACTGTATCTGCACCAATACCAAAACCATGACAGTTGAATCCCCCTGTATTCAGACTTGGACTGACCATTGGCTGGTCCCCTTTAAATTGACTGTAGAAAGGAAAGGGATCAAAACGGACCATATGAAAATCGAAGTCCAGACAAAGAAAGACTGGAAAAAGATCAGGGACACTCACAATCTGCACCTTATCGCTGAGGATACTATACCCCTTTTGACTGGAAATACAGAAACCGATTATAAAAGCTTCTGTAAATGGGTCACAGAATTCTGTGGGCCAGCGGATTCAAGTAAAGTGAGCAAAAAGCGGAATAAAAGGTCCGCTCCTTGGTTCTCCCTCCCATTAAAGGAAAAAAAAAAGAGGTCAGAACCCTGGAAAGGAAATGGCGTCGTACATATGAAAAAGAAGAACTCATCTATAAAACATCTAGGAGACAGTACCATGCTATGATTAAAACTGCTAAAAAAGACTACTTTTTGGAAGCCATAAACTCCTCTAACAACAAACAGAAAGAAATCTTTAAAATAGTTGATGACTTTATGAATCCTAAGATTCCTAGACAAGAGATCCCTCCTTCGCTTTCATTATGTAACTCAATAGCCAACTACTTTGAACAGAAAATATCGGCTCTCAACTTAAGTCGACCGTGGGCGGAGGACTGCTCAAGTATCGGCCTGTTACCACTGGGGTTCTTTTACAGACAGGGTCCTAACGGCCCAGGGGGAGGAGAGTTATAAAGCCGCCAGGCAGTCCCCCCGAGGGAGGGGGGTGGGCTGGTACTCCCATTATCCAACAAATATGCCCCACTTTACTTGGGAAGAAATCTTAGTGAAGTGGATTGACTACAGGGAGAGGAATCAGGACAAGAACATGTGTTAAATGTGGCTATCTTACACTCAACCCCACAGTCTGAGGACCAATTAAGATGTGCTGTTTCAAATGTGATCCATCCTCCCTCTCGTAATACAAGGCCACCTAGGACAGAGGTTTGTCAAAGCAATGATAGGCCTATTATAGGCATTTGCCCCTCTCTACATTTCCCAGGGAGCTCTTTCGAATTAGTCTCCTGGAATTTAGCAGGACTGTCAGCCAAGTTCCGGAATCAGGAATGGTTGCAATTTATCAACAAACTTAAAATAATTTGTGTGAAGGAAACCTGGGAGGTAGATTGCACCAATTTCCATCTAGCTGGGTATAAATCGTTTGGGGTTCCTGCAAGCAAGTCAATGGTCGGAAGAGTGAGGGGAGGACTAATAATATTCGTAGATTTGTGTTTGGAAGGGGTATGGACTGATTTAAAATGGAATTCGGATCATATGATGTGCCTCCGGTTTAAAAATAGGGGCCTTAATATAATTCTGATTAATTTTTATTATGCAGGAGGTTCCAGAGTGAGAGAGTTAGATGAAAGACTAAGTTTGCTGATGGGGCAGAAGCAGGGTACAACGGTACACATGCTTTTAATAGCAGGGAACTTTATCTGTCATTTGTGCCCAAATCTGTTACCCATTAGAGAAGGCTGGACCTCTTGTAGCTTGGAGGAGGGCCCACACTTCGAGCATACGCTGGAGTGTAGGGAATTGAGTAGGGTGATGAAAGATTATACCCTTGAACACACAATGGATCTAATAGCCGTGGAGCAAAACAAAACGGTTAACTCCACATTTAAAGGAAGGGGTTGCAGTACCTTTATTGATTTCATATTAGTGTCCCAACTGCTCAAAAAGTGGCTAATAGGAGCCGCAATAGAGTTGAGTGGTTTTAGGGATCATAACTACCCTGATATTGTTGGTAATAAGAGTCAAATACAAGTAAGGTTACAAAGAGGGGGGAGGGACACATTTAGAGAAGGTTACGGATAAGGGCAGGTGCTTGAAATGGTCAAGGATCAATGGTGAAAGTTTTTATAGGTCTCTTGTAAAAGAAGGAAACCCGCTTTTAGAGGAATGTTTAGATTTATTAGTGGAAGGACCACCTTTAGTGGAGGCATTTAAGGAAATAGGTCGCCTGATACATGGACTTTTGAAGACGACAGGGCAGGGTAAGCTCAACAATGATCCCAGATGGTTCGATAGAGGGTGTTCACTTGCACAGAGGGATCTGAAGACTGCTCTAAGAACTAATCCAAGGGACAAAAACAGGGTTATGCAATGCAGGATAATTTATAAGCATGCAGTAAAGTGTAGGAAGAGTGCACTCCAATCACAAACCCGGGAGGACTTGAGGAAAGCTGCTGAAAGGAAAGATATGACCACCTTCTGGAAGATTGTTAATGACCCCTGTTTTCAGGATGCAAATAGCCCTCAGATTGGATCCAATGTTCTACCCGAACAGTGGCTGGAGCACTTTAGAGGGCTCTACAACCGTGGGGATAATGAGGCACAGGTTAATGAGGGGTGGGAGGGGAGGTGGAATGTCACACTAAAATTCACCCTGGAAGAGATCACTATTGGTATCCTGGGTCTCACCCGAAATAAGGCACCGGGACCGGATGGGATCCCCCTGGATCTTTTTCTAAGCAAGGTGGATTTATGGGCCCTAATCCTAACAAGAGTAATAAATGCCGCCATAGCCACGGGGCTTCCCCGCTCGTGGTCATCTGCTATAATAGTCCCCATCTTTTTTAAAAAAAAAAAAAAAATTTAAAACCTTTATTGTAGCATTAAATAAAATACAAGCCTGGGCCTACAACCGCGGGGCCGGCTGCTAGATAACTTAAGACCATCGATATTACAGTACTACACAGCTCATCAGCCGACAACCCAGGGGTTCGACAGCGATTCAGGACAAAACTGGTATGGGAATGCACAACTAAGTTCAAAATGAGTCAGAGGTTTCGTTTTATATTATATGAGAGAGGATCAGGTGCCATACAATCAAACCAGATAATACGGGGGACAGGGTAAGAAACAGGATAGACATATAATAACCACTGTGATAGAGAATAGATGCAACCTTATGGTTCCCCGCCCTCACCTATACATAAACCAAGCTGCTGTTAGTGTGCTACTCAAAGGTGGACACCTTCGAGCATTGATTTATACGCGGCCGTCCAGCCGCGGAGTATGCACCACCCCGGTACCCTGGGGGTCACTACAGTGAAGCAGCAGTCGTACTTGGAATCGAGGACGGGCCCATTTGTGGAGTCCATACAGGACTTGATTGTGTGCTTCCCGGACCACACTTCTCAGAATGCACAGTCTCATTTGAGCCTCCCATCGGTGGGTGTGTTATATATAAAATGGGGAAGTGGGTCGGCGGTTGCGCACACCGCTTCCGTTAAAGCCCCTGAAGAGAAGCAAATGGAGCTTCGAAACGCGTCGGGCAGATCCCGTACGGAGCGGCGTCTACGAGTGGATCCCCGCCCTCACCTATACATAAACCAAGCTGCTGTTCGCGTGCTACTCAAAGGTGGACACCTTCGAGCATTGATATATATATATATATATATATGTATTCATACAGCAATTCTGAAACTATTGTTCATTTTGTAATCATTTTTATGCATATTGCTGGCAAATCCCGCATTTTCTAAATGAATTCTCTCATATAGCAATTCTCGTAAATTACGTTTTCATGTAACCCTTTTCTTGTGCAAATCATCAGTATTATCAGCATTTGCAATTGCTATTACTTGAATGTCATTACATTTACGTTTAGGAACGCTCTAAATCTTTTTTCAATTTCTTTTATGTCTATTTTACTCACCTCACAATCACATGCTATAGGTGCTGTTTCTTAAATGATCCGCCAATGTTTGTAGCGTTGTCATGTGATCAAGCCACTCCGGTGGTGAAACGAGTTATGGCCGACAAATAAACGCTGTAGAATTTGCACCTAATCTGGGTCCGTGTCTGCTTGCCTCGCCTAGCTGCCTGCCAGAGTCTTACGTGGGTAGCGGTCTTTTGGAGCAGTTATCCGGATATATAACTGGTGAAGCCTCGACCAGTATTACACGAACCCCCAAACTTCTTGTGGTGACCGGCAACAGAAGCCTTTCTTCGTGCTACGGCAAGGAGCATCTATAATCCGGGAGGATTACACCGGTCCACCCCCCCACCGACAACAACCAAGGTGCCTGAATCGCTCGCCACGTCTTGGCGCACCGGAGGGTGCACGAGTTTCCTGGCAGAACGTGAAAGGTAAGACCTGCTGCGCGATTGTGGGGTGTTTGGAGTGCCGAAGGATCTGGAACGCTGAGGGAACTCTTCACTCTCTAGTCCAGCCGATACCTTCATTCATTGTTAAAGCGTCTCACACCAAAATGTCGGCCGACACGCTAAAGGACCGGGAAGCGGCGGCTTTGGGATTATTCATAAATCAAGCCCCTGCTCGTGACATAACTGAGCCCCGGGGACAATCTAGCACCAAATCGGACAGCGATTTAAAGAGCAAGATGAGGACTTTGGAGAAGCTGATGCGTGGGGAACAAGCCAAATGGTGGGAACACAGGTCTTTACAAAGCTATTTGGATGCAGGCAGGATCCCGCGGGGGCTACGCATTCTTTTAGCTCCCAGCTACGAGCAGCCCAATCCAGAACTCATGAAAAGGTGGGCTCAACGAAACCTTGATTCCTCCAGAGAACTAGTAAAGTTATTGGTAGAATATGCCGAAATAGACCGTATCGAACTGCAAAAAAAAGTAGTAGCATTAACTGATGAAATTGCTCAGATGGGAACTCCGGAAGAAATTAAGAAATTAAACACAGAAATGACAGCTCGCCTGCGCAAAGAGGAGGAAAAAATAAAGACGCGCAAGGCTTTCAAATTTCAACAAGACCTCGCAGACTATGAATGCGGACGCATTTTTACTTTTGCCCGAAAGTTCGACAACATGAAATCAGGCAAAAATGCAGGTCCCAACAGGAGTTACCCCAAAGCAAGCACCTCAAACGCTGCAAATCAAAATGAGTCAACTTATTCGGACATTAGTTCAGCAGCGGAAAGTGAAAATGAGGGAAATAACATCAGACCCTCACCAATTGACCCCAGTGCCATACCCACACCAGGCGATGAGATTGTTTTTTTAGCCAAGGAACGACTAGCCAGCCTAAGACCAAGGAACCGGCAGAACTCAAGCGGCAAAGGCGAAATTACAAACGCAGCCAAAGGCGCAAAGCCCGTAAACGCACAAACAGACTCAAGCAGCAACAAGAGAGGACGAGGACGGGGCTGGCGGAACCGATGGTAACCGCAAGAATCTCCAGCACCAAACTACTACAGGATCGAGATAACACCAAGAAAAAAGAAAATGAAAAAACAGACATCAATTTAACCGAAACTGTTTTAAACGAAGCAGAAGTCCAAATACTATCCTTAGGATTATCTTTCTGCAACGAGTCCAATTTCGACTACGCTACCACACGGATGGATATTTATCAATTCATCCGCAAATTGAAATTACAAAAATATCACGAACTCAATCGAATGAAAAGGTCAAGGGGCAACCCCATCAGCTACAACTCGAGTCAAGAAACAGAAGGCACTTCTCAAGCCTCAGGGTCTCAACTGCCCCTGTTAAATGTATTGAGTGATCTACATGCGGAAAGCCACACAGACAATTCTCAAGTCCCTTTTGTCAACCATGGCAGCCAATCTTCCAGTCAGCTCACAGTGGAAGCGGCCCCCACCCCTTTCAAAAGGAAATCCACATTTCATCCGATTATGCTTCGCGACGGAATAGACATTTACAATGAGCACATAGTGGAGGAAATTAAAAAACTTAACTACAAAACATGTGCATCCAAAAAGAAAATGTCTAAACACAACAGACAATACCAAACTTTGATTTCCAAATTGAAAAACAATAACCACGTTATCATCAGGAACTCCGACAAAGGAGGCAACGTGGTTTTATGGGGGAGAGATCAATACATGGCTGAAGCCATGTCTCAGCTTAGTGATCGTACATGCTATCACATCAGTAGTGCATCGGCAGTTAGGGAAACTGCCAACTCCTACTACATGAAACTGATAGCCTGGAAGAGTGCAGGCCTAATCACCAAGGAAGAATACCTGTACATGAGGAATGACTATCCCACTATTCCCAACATCTACTTTGTGCCCAAAATACACAAAAATGCAACGAATCCACCGGGCAGGCCCATCATTTCTAGCAGGCACAGTCTATTGGAACACACTTTCAATTATATAGATTTTTTCTTGCAAGACTGTGTCACCGGGCTGGAATCCTATTTGAGGGACACAAGTGATTTTCTCGGCAAAATAAAAGATTTTGCATGGAATTCCAACTACCATTTATTAACTTTGGACGTTTCATCCTTATATACTTGCATAAACCATCAAGATGGTATAAGAGCCCTTGACTTTTTTCTTAATCAAAACAGAGCTGCATCACCTGAACACAATCGCATGTTGTTGGACATGGTAAAATTCTGTTTGAATCACAACATGTTCACGTTTAATCAGGTCTTTTACCAACAGACCAGAGGCGTAGCTATGGGGGCCAGCTTCTCCCCCAGCTACGCCTGCATCTTTATGGGTTGGTGGGAGAAGCTGGTCCTTAAGGGCACACATGCAGATCTATACCAAAAACATGTCAAATTGTACTACAGATATATTGACGATCTGATTTTTGTCTGGGATGGCACAGTAAACGAGGCACAGGAATGGGTAAATACACTCAATACCAACACCATAAACCTTACGTTTACCAGTACCATCCGCAAAACCAACATATGCTTCCTAGATACAGAACTGTACATTGCCAACAACAAATTGGAAACCAAATTACACAGAAAAGAAATTGCAGGAAATTCTGTCCTGCACTTTTCAAGTTTCCACCCAAAGCATTTAATTCACAGCATTCCCTACGGGGAAATGCTGAGAATTAAAAGGATTTGCAGTAACCCGATAGACCTAGCAAATGCCCAACAGGAATGTAAGGAAAGATTTCTGGCCAGGGGTTACCCCATAAAAACCATAGAAACAGCCATCCACAAAACCAAGGAATTAGATAGAAATCTTCTCCTTATTTCCAAAAAGGCCAAAAATTCCAAAGAAAATATGGATGCCGCACCGCACAGTGCCACAGGGGTCAGATTAATTGTACCTTACAGTGCCCAAAAAAATGCCATAGCTAAAATCATCAACAAAAACTGGTCTATAATACGCAGTGACCCTGTCATAGGCATACATATGCCGGCCAAACCCAGTATCACATACAAAAGGGCCATCTCCCTACACAACAGTCTGGTGACCAACTGTCCTGAATCCAAACCTTCGATGGAATGGTTCAAAGCACCCAATGGTTTCACCAAATGTCACTCTTGCAAAGCGTGCAAATATGGCATTAATACCACCAGCTATTGCACAGCTTTCAGTGACAAAGAAATCAAAATTACCAAAAACCTTCACTGTAAAACTGAATTTGCCATTTATGTTCTCGAATGCACGTGTCCCTTGAGATACGTGGGTAGCACTAAACTACCAGCCAACATGAGGATCCTCCAACATATGAGGGCGATCACAAATCGTGATCCTGCTTACCCCGTGGCCAGACATTTTGATGAGGTCCACCACAACAACTTACAGGACCTCCGATATTATGTCATTGACACAGTTCCCAGAACCAAACAAGGCGGAGACAGAGAACATAAAATGCGCAAATTGGAAACCCGGTACATTCTCAACTTCAATAGCAAAAACCCGGGAGGTCTCAACAACACCGAAGACTTATACACCTGTCTATGAACCTACCATACCACCTTCAGGTTGCAGTCCGGTGCCCCTCCATTTTGGCCTCACCCCCGATTCTCCTTTTCCGAGATTCCACATCTTGCCTTTCATGCAATCAAAACAAAACTTTCCATCAGACATTTACTCGCTGTCCTCGATACTTTTTCACCTACAAGGTGAGTTTACGCTAAATTGAAGCATCACACCTCCCTAATCCCTGTAATCGCCGCCTTCTTCCCCATACCCAATCCTGTTTTTATCTCACTTTACACACTATTTTCTTCACCTCAAGCACCTTTTTTGCACTGTCGTTCCCAATCAGACACTACATTGTAGCCCCGGTTTGTTCTGACTCATCTTCAACTCAGGGGCTCCTTTAATCAAATTTATCTGGTTTGCATACAGTGTCCCACCGGACATCTACACATGTATCCACATTGATTATTAACTGCTTTGTTTTTTTAGGAGTTATCAGTATATATGTATTCATACAGCAATTCTGAAACTATTGTTCATTTTGTAATCATTTTTATGCATATTGCTGGCAAATCCCGCATTTTCTAAATGAATTCTCTCATACAGCAATTCTCGTAAATTACGTTTTCATGTAACCCTTTTCTTGTGCAAATCATCAGTATTATCAGCATTTGCAATTGCGATTACTTGAATGTCATTACATTTACGTTTAGGAACGCTCTAAATCTCTTTTCAATTTCTTTTATGTCTATTTTACTCACCTCACAATCACGTGCTATAGGTGCTGTTTCTTAAATGGTCCGCCAATGTTTGTAGCGTGGTCATGTGATCAAGCCACTCCGGTGGTGAAACGCGTTATGGCCGACAAATAAACGCTGTAGAATTTGCACCTAATCTGGGTCCGTGTCTGCTTGCCTCGCCTAGCTGCCTGCCAGAGTCTTACGTGGGTAGCGGTCTTTTGGAGCAGTTATCCGGATATATATATATATATACATACATACATACATTAGGGGAGAGGCCATGTCTAAGCATTCAGGGGTCCTCCGCTCAATCAGAAGGCGATTGACTGTATTAGAGGAACAATTGGCTGGCTTAAAGCGGGTGGTTCTTGCTGGTGGCAATGTCAGTGAGTCGGAAAACTTGAAGGAAGCTCTGGAGAAGTGCCATAAGGTTGCAGATAGCAAGGTAAAGCATACGGGGAAGTATGCAGTCGCTAGAAAATTTGGGGAAGGAGCGCGGCTGGGCACAGTGTTGGCTGCTCTGTTGCACGGCAAGAGGGAGATGGGTAGCATGACAGGGTTGCGAGCTACGTGAGGGGAGCTGTTGAGTGAACCTACTGTGATAACCCAATATTATTCAGAGTTGTATTACTCTAGGAAAGAGTTGGATGTGGCAGTAATTCCAGAGTATCTAGAGCATATTCAGATGCCATGGCTGTCTAACGAGCATAGGGAACATCTAATGAAGCCGTTGGAATCCAGTGAGGTGCTAGCTGTACTTAATTCAATGAGAGTCGGGAGTGCTCTCGGACTAATCAGCCTTATTGTGGCATTTTATAAAGAGTTCAAGGAGCTACTTAGCCCGCATCTGATCACTCTTTTGAAGAGATGGGTGAGGATGGTGAGGAAATAGAAATTTTACGTGGCCAATGTGTCCCCTGCGTGTACCCCACGTTTAGTGTATGTGCATGACACCCATGCATTTCCCCTCTATGGCCTGTAATAATGATGCCTCTGCATTTCCGTCCCACATTAGAATGTCAGTCACCAAGCCTTCCATGAAAGAAATGTTAATTCTGCACTGAGGCCCATGTTGCCAATGTATTTGCATTGTGCACGTTTTAAATCGAGATGAACCCATTTTGTGGCTCCAGACACTCTGAGGGCTGCAGCTACGTATCCCTGACCTCTCGCATACTTCTGGCTCAGCTGAGAGGGGCCCAGCCCGGCCTGCCAAGACAGTATTTTGCACACAGTTATCTGCTTGCTCGACTGAAACACATTCCTGCCTAGTGAAGAAGGTAAACAGAACCCGTCTGCAGAGATAGGGCCTAGCCTTTCTGTCTCCGTTTAAGTGATTTACAGAGCTTGCATCCATAGAAAGCCCATGGCCCCCACGCAATGAACGAAGAAACATATGCACACTGGCTCTTGGTGATGAGCAACCTTTGCTTGAGCGACCTTTGCTTCAGATAATACATCCTCCTAACTTAAGATATCAGATAATACCAGACGTGCAGGTCGCCCTGACACTGAAGGCTTCTCTACTAGACCGAAAGTCAGCTCCCCCCAGCTTTCCCCAGTTACACGTTAATTGCACGTCATGACCAAGTTGCGCACACAAGTAGGGTAAAGCTTCCAGCTGGCCATGCAGACCCCCTCCATGTATCCACCCACCTATGACTCACCTATGACTCCTCAAGTGAACGCCCACATGTACGCCCTCTTGCACGCCCATATGCTCTTATCTCTCTCTTTCTCTTGCTCTGCCTGGAGCGCTCCTCCTTCTCTATGCAATGCAATGTATATTCCATGTATAAATATTGTACTCTGTGAATAAAGTTCAGAAGACCCTTCCTGAACCTCAGTGGTGATGGAACCCGATTCTCCCTTAACTCGAGTTACTGCAATAAAGCCCTTTTGAATCGGACACCACGGACTCTGCCTCTCATTATATGCATGACCCTTTGTTTAAGTATAGAAATTCTGACAGGGTAATATTTAATTTACCACATAATTCTGGCGCCCGAATAGGGACTAGTCCCCCTCCCCACGCGCCGGTGATGTAGGTCCAGCCCTTGCCCCCTTCTACAGCTGTGACGGACTTCAAAGTGTACACGCCAGCGGGTCTTCCTGCTTACTCCCTCAGGCCCACGGAGGAGACGGACTGCGACCAGGCATCCACACGAGGCGGTGAGGATCGCGGATCATCCCAACCAGAGCCCAAGCCGTGAGAGAGCAAGGTTCGAGGTTTCCAGAGGCCCACCTGGTCCGAGGCGCATGCGCAGTACCAGGCAGTATCAAGTTCACGCAGTATCAAGTTTTCCGAGGCCTTCAAGTTCTGCTTCCTTGTGAGTACCGTTATAGGGAACGCATAAAGATTCAAGACGGGTTCATTTATTTGAGCTCGGTAAAGACGTGTCTGTTCACACAGGCACGGTAAAGACGGGTCCATTTCGGTGGGCACGGTAAAGACGTGTCTCTTTATGAGACCGGTATGGTTGTACTGTAACCCAGTGCATAAAGTTAACTGTTTTCAAGTTCATGTTTTTCCCCATGTATCAGTTAGAATGTATCTGTTTTAGTGTTTTAGTGTTGTAGTGTGAATGATTGTTTCAGTCGGAGTATTTTTGTGTTTATTGTGTTGTTCATTAAGTTAGTTTCAACATGCCACTGTTTTCGAAATTACGTCAGATTGGGACCAGGAAAGGAATACTCGAAGAGTCAGTTCCCGTCCCGCCTAGAGACACACCTGGTCATTACATGTACAACAAACACGGGCTAGATGCCATATTGTTTTTAGACTTATGGGTAGATTACACAAAGGATTTAGAGGAGAAGTACATATGGCCTGCCTCAGGAACATGGGATTCTGAATGCATTATGAAAGTAGAGGAAGCGCTATGGAAAAGGAAAGTAAGACCGTCTCAGAAAGATGCCATTGACTTATGGCGTAAAGAAGCGCATAGGAGGGCAGAGAAAGAATTCCACCATGCAGAGAAAAGTAAACAAGCAGCAGAAAAAGTCAAAGAAAAAGAACTGCGGGAAGAGGGGGAACGGGTCAAGGCAGAACAGGCAGATAGAGAAAGAAATGCCCTCGTTGCTGGTATTTATCCTGTCCTCTCAGAAGAACTAGCTAGAGTGACCCCCTCTGAAATACCTCGTAGGTCGCGTACGCCACCACCAGTACCCTTTAGAGTACGTAGAACAAAGCCGACAGCATCTGAGGCTTTCATTTCCTCCTATCTAGAAGAGCCCGCACCGGACTATGTAAATGCAGAATTCCCTCCACCCCCAACAGAGGCTCAGCTCCAACAGCTCCAGCAGATCGTGAAAGACGACGTAGGGCCCGGGGCAGTGGGAGGGGGGCCACCGCCAACGCCACGAACACCGCTAGGGCCACCACGAACGCCACAAACGTCGTCAACACCATTCAAGTATTCTGTAGGTGTAGCAATTCCACGTTGTATATACGATCCAGTACCGGGAGAGGGTTCAATGCTCGTGTTTTCACTAAGATTAAGACATGCCGTCGACTATTTGGTCACATTACCAGACATGAAGGAACACCTAGATAAAATATACCATTTCATTAGAACGGAGGAGGGACCCGAGTGTATAGAAAAGGCCATGGAACACAGAAAGGTGGAGGTTAAGAACTTCATTCTACGTTTTATGATTAACTGTCTGATCAGGGAACAAGATCAACCAGACAAAGATGTAAAGAAAGGTCTGATGGATTGGAGTGATAACATAGCTGCCGGTCGGCATAATAGACAGGGACAGACAGAAAGTATGTACAAGAAAATACGAAAGGAGATCTTAGAAATACACAGTGAAGAGTCTGACGGGAAGTTTGAGTCATCAACGGAAGATTTAGAGTCAGAAAATGAGGCGAAGGACAAAATGAATTATGTAGGCAAAGCACGACAGTTTGACAGGCCCAAGTGCCTCGACTACCGCAAACAGGGACAGGCTATAAAAGAAAGATATTCCCTTGAAAATCTATTCCAAGCTACTGAAAAAGCACTGAAACGACGGATAGAGAGTGAAAGATCCCACACCCCACACGAAAAGGAATTGGTCCGGTCAGCCGTCCAGTGGGTGTCCAATTCTAACATTTATAGCAATGACATAGTGGCCCAGACTTTCTTGAGCCTTCCGCCGAACGAACAGCGTTTGGCTGGTATTTACATGGTTCAACATTTAATAATGTTGTATGAGAGTCAATATTCTGATCCTGGTCACTTGTATAAATTACTGGACGATATACTTCTAGAAAGATGGGCAGGCCTAGGTACTGACTTAATTAATGTCATTCTGGACCAACGACATAAGTACTTAACTTCTCTGACCACATGCATGCTTCCCGCCCCACACCACGACAGAAAGAGCTTATACATAGACAGACAGAACCCCCTACGAGAGGTACATCCCGTCAAAAATGTAGCTGGTGAACTTCAGCGAGTGTATGTTTACACACCCTTGACGAAATTAGAAATACTGGAAATGAAAAAGATGTTGCCCTGCCATGATAAAGACCCGGGGGGGTTTCACCGAGAATTAAAAGACATTCTCCGCATCGGAGATTACACGTAAGCTGACATTCTGAAACTATTGAAAGTACTGTTGCCTGCTGGTATTTATGAAAAGCTTAAGGAAAAAGACTGGGAGGTGGGAGAGAAAAAGTTAAGTTGGACAGCATTGGAAACAGAGGATAAAGGCCGGCACCCTGGTGTTGGTCTTGGGGACAAAGCTAAAGAACTACCTGAACTCCTAATACAGGTTTTGCCGAGACTATTGATTACTAAAAAGGAAGATTGGGATGCTATTTCAGCCTGTAAACAGAAACAAGACGAGGACACAAGTGATTTTTATTCTAGATTCGAGAAGTGTTTTTCTATTAATAGTGGTCTTAAGCCCAGTAGCGAGTCATATCCTCATCTTTTCGTGAGCAAATTAGTGGAGAATTCCTCACCCCAGATCAAGAATAGAGTACTGAAGGTTGAGAGTACTTGGCAAGCAAATAGCCCGTCCCAAATGTTGCAAATGCTACAATATCACCAGAACAGAATTAGAGAAGAACAGGATCATGAAAAGAGACGCATGAAAGAGACGAAAATGAAAGTGCTGGTTGCCCAAACGGTACCAGCTAACGCGAACAAAAATGCCACGACACTTGTTAAAGGGAACTGTAATTATTGCAAACAGCCAGGTCACTTTGTAAAAGATTGTGCTGTCCTGAAACACAATATAGCTACAGTCAGAACAAAAGAACGACCACACGTTCCTAGGCAGAATAGCACCCCACAGAACGCACAACAGACAGTAGCGAATTTTCCACCCCCACCACCACCTGTTAATGCCACACAACAAATGTATCAGTACACACAGTCAGACTATCCAGAATACCAACAGTTCTCATGAAATAGCCTAGAGAGGGAAGTTGGCTTGCCCCTTATTGAGGTTCCTGTAGATCAAGAGGGTCCCTATGTACATAGTTGTGTATTGGGAAAGGACAGAAAATTTCTGATTGACACAGGGGCGAGCAGAACTACCATCAGCCATGACGAGGTTCCAGGGGCACCCCTCTCAGGCTCACAGAATGTTTCCCTGGGATTTTCAGGAAAGCCTATTGTTAATGAAGTATCGAAACCAGTTTCCCTAGGGGTTGGTCCATTGTCACGTACCACAGACTTGTTACTTACTAGATCATGTCCAGAAAACTTGCTTGGTATAAAGACATTAAAAGAACTAGGAGCAGTTATATGTTGTTCTCCGGAAGGAGTACGACTGTTCTTACGTGATTTTAAGGGACATTATGTGTTGAGGGATTTTGACCACAGACTACGGAATGTACCACAGCACCTATGGGCACAAGGTCCGACTGACGTAGGTTACATGCACATTACACCACACCGTGTCATTCTCTAAGCAGGAGTAGTACTACCACGTATCCGACAATACAAGTTACCACCTGATGCCGTAGTAGCCTTACTGAAAATTGTTGACGAACTCATTGCACAAGGGGTGGTAGTGGAGACTGACTCGAATGTGTGTAATTCACCTGTCATCCCTATTCCTAAACGAACAGACCCTAATGCACCACCAGTTTACAGACTAGTGGTTGACCTTCGAGAATTTAACAAATGTGTAGTCCCTCAATACCCAGTGGTCCCAGACATTTCTTCATTACTGACTGCTATTGATTCTGAGGCAACGTTCTTTACAGTCATTGACTTGAAGAATGCATTTTTCAGTGTTCCAATCCATCCAGATAGTCAGTATCTTTTTGGATTCAGTTTAAATGGACGCAGCTTTAAATTTACGAGAGCTCCCCAAGGTTTTACAGAGAGTCCTAGCATTTACAGTCAAGCATTAAAAAGACAGCTAGACAGTATTACTATGCCTACCAACACTGCACTGCTCCAGTACGTAGACGACATCCTAATTACTGCACGATCAGAACCAGACTGCGAAAATGCATCACTGACAGTTTTACACTTTCTGGCAGACAAGGGGCACAAAGTGTCACCTTCGAAGTTGCAATTCTGTGCACAGCAAGTGGTGTACCTTGGACACTTGCTGTCCAAGAGGGGTAGACAGCTGACACAAGAACGCATTCAGTTAATTGCTAATCTGTCACAGCCCGAGACACAAAAGGAAGTACGGGCCTTCATTGGTCTCACTTCATACTGCAGACATTGGATTCCCCAGTATGCCTATCTAGCCAAACCACTCATACAGTTGACAACACAGGGGGCAGCGTCTTCGACTGTCCTCCCTTGGACACAAGAACATACCTTGGCATTTGAAGAATTAAAAAGAGCCTTATGTCAAGCGCCAGTTTTAGCGACTCCTTGTTACAGCAAACCCTTTATGCTTTTTGTAACTGAACGAGATGGAACAGCATTATCTGTCCTCACACAAGATCAAGCAGGAAAACACAAGCCTTGCGCTTATTTTTCTAGTACACTGGATCCAGTGGCCCAGGGTCTGCCTGCGTGCCTGAAATTAGTTGCAGCAACAGCCCTAGCCATAAGACAAAGTGACTCCATTGTGCTGGGACACCCCCTGACAGTCCAGGTACCACATGCAGTGGAAGTTCTATTGAACAGGACACAGACACAGCACTTGACTGTAGCGAGACTGACAGGATATGAACTGACGTTATTTCAGCCACACATAGAGATCAGACGATGCAGCATTCTTAACCCTGCTACACTTTTGCCCTCAAGTACAGTAGACACTGCACCATATGACTGTGTGGAAGTAATGAATACAGTGACGAAGCCAAGACAAGACCTGACAGATGTTGCACTGCCAGACCCTGACCTGACACTTTATGTAGATGGTTCATGCATGAGAACAAGCACAGGAGAGTTAGTGGCCGCATATGCCGTGACCACTGATACTGAAGTCATAGAGACACAAAGAATAGACACACTGTCAGCACAAGCAGCAGAGCTCATCGCTCTGACACAAGCCTGCATAAGAGCCAAGAACTTGAAAGTGAACATTTATACAGATTCACAGTACGCATTCGGTGTTGTTCATGATTTCGGAGTATTATGGAGAGAGAGAGGTTTCTTGACCTCTCATGGGGCTAAAATTCAGCACGGTCCGCTCATTCAGGCTTTGTTAGAAGCAATACATTTACCTGCAGCCATAGCTATCCTGAAATGCAAAGCACACACCAAAGTTACAGACACCATTTCCCAGGGTAATGACCTGGCAGACCGAACTGCTAAATTTACAGCCCAGACACCAACAGACACGACAATGACAGAGTTACCATTACTGACAAAAAACATGAATGTCAGGAATCCTTCACAAGATGTACTCGACATACAGACACATGCCACTCCAGATGAAATATTGAAATGGACTGAACAAGGAGGGGTCCAGACTGACCAGGGTTGGATGACTAAGGGCAAAGCTACATGGTTTCTCCCAGACTCTATGGTACAAGTCATCATAAACAAAGCACATAGTCCAGCACACTTAGGAGAAAAGGCAATGCTAGACAGTTTACAGAATATCTGGTTTAACAAGCACCTACGTGCAGCAGCGAAACAGAAAGTACGTACCTGTATGATCTGTTGCCAGTTCAATCCAGGCAAAAGCATTCCGGTGGAACAAGGCGGATTTCATCCTCCTGACCATCCTTTTGAAGTCCTCCAGATGGATTATATCCAGATGGACAGATGTAGAGGTTACAAGTATGTCCTGGTAGTTGTATGTGCACTATCTAGATGGACAGAAGCGTACCCAGTCCCAGGTTATACTGCTGTGACCACCGCCAGGCAATTGGTGCGTGAGTTTTTTCCCAGATATGGATTGCCCCGTGTCGTGTACTCAGATAATGGTCAGCCCTTTTCTTCTGAATTAATGAAACAAGTGTCCCTTCTGTTAGGATACCAGTGGAAGTTTCATTGTGTACGACACCCTGAAGCAGCCGGACTTGTCGAGCGCCATAATCAGACACTTAAGACGAAATTAGCAAAGATTTGTGCAGAAAAAGGCGTGGATTGGATGGTAGCCTTGCCGGTTGCCCTCTTTTACATGCGTATGGTAGCTCATTCCAGAACAGGCCTATCTCCTTATGAAGTGGTTTTCGGTAGACCACCGAATATGTGGGGTACGCCTATGCCTAAGAAAATAACTGATGTTGACAGTAACATGCTGACAGATTACCTGGCTTCCTTGATGTCTGCACTACTCTCTTGTCGTTCACAGGTTGCCGCCGCCTTCCCTGACAACACCCAGGTCAAGGAGCATGCCATAGTCCCTGGAAGTTTTGTTTATGTGCGGAACTTTGATCGATCAAGCCCCCTTGAGCCGCGCTGGAAGACACCGAAATTAGTATTGCTCACCACGAGGACAGCCGTCAAGGTCGAAGGACGTAAAGGATGGCTTCATGCCCAACATTGTAAAAAATACTTTGGAGATTCTGGAACTTTGATCAAGACTACCGATAGTACAGACTTTAAGCCCCCTTTGCTAGAAAAGACTGCGCAACAAGAGTATAGGTCCAAGTTACGATCTAATAAGTCAGACAGCGTTTAATTGTTTAAGTCCACTAGGTGGTGAATCGGTTAGACAGGTTCCTGACATGTATAAGATTGTAGACCAGAATAGTAAAAAGAGCAAGATGAGAGAGAAATACTGCAAGATATTACGCAGTAGATGTATAGTAACTCTGATTTTTATGTCTCTTCTGTGCATCACTATAATATGTATCAGCTTGACACTTCATGTTTTCTTTCCTCCTATTGCCTTACATATACACATTTCCATCAATGACACTGTAGAGCATACATTTAGTGATCTGCCACCCCATGAACTGTCATATCGACTAGCCCTGCGCAACAATACTTTTATTCGAATGTTGCACCGTTCTCATCAGACCAGCAATGCGACAGATTGCTGGGTATGTGGCCAGCTCCCACCTTATCAAAAGACGAAGGGAATCCTGCCCTTCTTCCCTTTTCCGTTCTCCCACAATGGTTCGTGCGGAGCATGGTTTGCTTTAATGTCATCACTAGACAGGAAAGTCCGCAGTTTACCAGGGCGACTGGATATGGGGAAACTTGAACAAAGTAATGAATGAGGCATGTTTTCCAGACAAAGACGGACTCCCTCAAAGGAAGGGGACCGATCTAGAAAATGAAGAGTAAGAGCAAGGAAATGCTTCCCTTAGCTTTATGATTCTGAACGTTCAGCCCAAGCAAAATGCAAGTCCACCGACTATTTCAGTCCTACCAGTAAAAGGTGATTTGTGCGTTAGAAAGAAAGGATCAGTACATATGGGACACAGCGAATGTAATACTGTAGTCGAGTTTAATGATAAAGGAAAGTCTTCTTTCAAAGCATCCCGCCATACCTATTTCATTTGCGGTCAGACAGCCTATGTACATCTGCCCTTAGACTGGAGTGGGACATGCTATATAGCGTTCCTGCTGCCACCTGTCTTTCTGGCCCCATCCCATTATCATAGAGATTCACGACTAGAGCATGTTAGACACAGGAGGGAGACCGATTCCCCAGTGATTGATCAGACTGAGACAGCTTGGGAGCAATATACAGATTTCAATAGAGGATTCTTTTTCTTCATAGGTCCCGTCCAAAACAGTAAACTCATACCCAGGTTAACAAGAACTCTGGAAGCAGTTGTGAATGAGACTGCATCTGCCCTGGCTAACTTGACCCAGGAGCAGTCTGCCATGAGACTTGTTGTTCTTCAGAACCGCCTTGTTCTTGACGTCATCCTGGCAGATAGGGGCGGGGCTTGTAGATTGATTGGCTCCAGTTGCTGCGTTTTCATTCCAAATAATGCGCCATCTGTGTACGCAGCAATAACAAGGCTCCACAAAATTGCTCATGATATACATCAAGACCCAGGCACATGGACTTGGTCCAGTTGGCTCTGGGGTGTAATATCAGCATGGGGATGGAAAGTGTTGTCATTCCTAGGAATGATACTGCTTATGATATTCGGCTGCTGTCTCTGTCTGCAGTGTGGCCCGGCGATTTGCGGCCTGTGTGCCACTGCCTGTGTTCCCCATCCACGTATACAAAAGATTAAAGATGAACAAATGATGCTGTATGATCAGATATACGGTCTCATGAATATAGATGTGTCCTGAAGGGTACAGTAGGGGACAAGGAGGGAATGAGGAAATAGAAATTTTGCGTGGCCAATGTGTCCCCTGCGTGTACCCCACGTTTAGTGTATGTGCATGACACCCATGCATTTCCCCTCTATGGCCTGTAATAATGATGCCTCTGCATTTCCGTCCCACATTAGAATGTCAGTCACCAAGCCTTCCATGAAAGAAACGTTAATTCTGCACTGAGGCCCATGTTGCCAATGTATTTGCATTGTGCACGTTTTAAATCGAGATGAACCCATTTTGTGGCTCCAGACACTCTGAGGGCTGCAGCTACGTATCCCTGACCTCTCGCATACTTCTGGCTCAGCTGAGAGGGGCCCAGCCCGGCCTGCCAAGACAGTATTTTGCAAACAGTTATCTGCTTGCTCTACTGAAACACATTCCTGCCTAGTGAAGAAGGTAAACAGAACCCGTCTGCAGAGATAGGGCCTAGCCTTTCTGTCTCCGTTTAAGTGATTTACAGAGCTTGCATCCATAGAAAGCCCATGGCTCCCACGCAATGAACGAAGAAACATATGCACACACTGGCTCTTGGTGATGAGCAACCTTTGCTTGAGCGACCTTTGCTTCAGATAATACATCCTCCTAACTTAAGATATCAGATAATACCAGACGTGCAGGTCGCCCTGACACTGAAGGCTTCTCTACTAGACCGAAAGTCAGCTCCCCCCAGCTTTCCCCAGTTACACGTTAATTGCACGTCATGACCAAGTTGCGCACACAAGTAGGGTAAAGGTTCCAGCTGGCCATTCAGACCCCCTCCATGTATCCACCCACCTATGACTCACCTATGACTCCTCAAGTGAACGCCCACATGTACGCCCTCTTGCACGCCCATATGCTCTTATCTATCTCTTTCTCTTGCTCTGCCTGGAGCGCTCCTCCTTCTCTATGCAATGCAATGTATATTCCATGTATAAATATTGTACTCTGTGAATAAAGTTCAGAAGACCCTTCCTGAACCTCAGTGGTGATGGAACCCGATTCTCCCTTAACTCGAGTTACTGCAATAAAGCCCTTTTGAATCGGACACCACGGACTCTGCCTCTCATTATATGCATGACCCTTTGTTTAAGTATAGAAATTCTGACAGGGTAATATTTAATTTACCACAATGGGATGATGCCCCTCTCAATGAGGGAAGCTCTCATAGTGACATTATTTAAACCAGGTAAACCTCCAAACGAGTTATCAGTCCTGAATGTTGATACTAAGCTCTTTGCAAAAATATTGGCTAATCGGCTCACCACGCTAGTGCCGACTTTGGTTGGGCCGGAGCAGTTAGGATTTGGCCGGAGCGCAACTTATCATACAATCTGAGAACTGGGTTTGGTGCGATACAACATGTGAAGCCTGAGATTAAAGCAGCTGCGGTCTTTCTGGATGCAGTAAAGGCCTTCGATTCTGTAGAAACCGCCCTCCTCGCCGCAACAGAAACAGTAGCCTTCATTCTCCTCGACATCTCAGTGGCGTTCAACACAGTTTCTCACAGCACTTTAATACGCAGACTCCATGACGCAGGGATCCGAGACAAGGCCCTCGGCTAGATTCACTCCTTCCTCTCCGGCAGAATGCAGCACATCAGACTCCCCCCTTTCCTCTCGGTCAACGGACAACATCGCTCCCCATCTTCGCGAGAAACCTCAAAACCTGGCTCTTGTGAGACCCCCCTCCTTGATGGAATGGAACCTTCACCCCCCCCCTCCCCCCCCACACACAGGCACCTTGAGACCCTTACGGGTGACTAGTCGCGATTGAAAAACACCTGATTGATTGATTGGAGTGGACTGTACGCTGTGCTGCAGCGCATGGGGGTAGGAGACGTTTTTTTGTTCAATTGGTGGCAGTGCTGTATAACTCCCCCGTTGCTAGGATACGAGTTGGCAACATAGTCACAGCCCCTATCAAAATATCAAGAGGCACCCGGCAGGGTTGCCCACTGTCCCTACTGCTATATCCCTTAGTGGCTGAGCCACTTGTATGCGCCCTAAGGGAATACCACAGCAATAGAGGGATTAGATTCCATAAATATACCCTGATTGTGTCAGCCTACGCGGACATCACGCTTCTGAGTGTTTTTTTTTTCCAAAACCTTTATTGAGAAATTACAAGGCAGGTACAGTACACTGTGCAACAGATAATAACCAATCGGCAAATTGGAAGCATAGTCAAGCATATAGAAACAAAACAGCTGTTCCGTACAAGAGATATTGAGACAGAGGCATACTACACAGGCATCAATAATTCGGGGGGCCCTCCGCACAAAGTGGGCTCCAGTAACACTCCATTATGAAAGGTGAGAGGCACGGGCTGGACCTAATACGGGAGAGGGGAAAAGCAGTCATCAGACAACACCAGTGGCTGCCGCGGGCGAGGAGCCGGTGGGGAGCGTGGGAGAGGCAACGCTGCTGGGAGAGGAACGGGAGTGAAGGTAAGTCACCAGAGGGCCCCAGATATCCACAGGTCGGGGCCTAGTAGGCATTAAGTCCTAAACCTCCGATAATAGAGTCTGGCACCGAGTAGCATCCTCCAGCCAACCGTTAATCCTGGGAGGAGGCCTACGACCCCAGCACATGGCCACCCTACGCTGAGCCAAGACCAGCAGCATCGCTATCAGGCGATGGGAAGCATCCGGACAGGATTTTACATAACCAAGTAAGCACAGGGTGGGGTCAGGGGACACTGTAGTGCTGGTAATGGCTGAGACTGCAGAACACACGCCCTGCCAAAATTCGGAGACCCTGGGGCACAACCATGCCAAATGTGCAAAATCAGCCGCAGGGGCATCGCAGCACATACAGGTGTTGGTAGGTACAAGCCCGAGCTTGTGGAGCTGGGCGGGGGTGCGATAAATCCTATGCAGGAACTTGAAGTGTATCAGACGGAGCCGATAATTAGGTGACAGCTTCTTTGTCTGGTTGCAGCAGTAGAGCCAGTCAGCCTGCGCAACGTCAATGCCGAGATCTGCCCCCCAAGCCTCCCGCGGGCGGTCTGTGGAAATGGTGGTTGACATAAGCGTGAGAGCATATAATTTGGTGACTAATTTGTGAGGGAATGGGGATGTATACACAAAGTCAAGAGCCGGCATAGTGGGAGGGGGCTGGGGGAATGTGGAAGGCAATGTCCGACAGATGGAGCGCAGCTTGTGGAATAATAACGTGTCCAGCGGACCTGAGGAATCAGGGAGAAGGTAAACAGCACCTCCTGGGTAAAGGTCAGCAACCGTCTGTAAACCCAGACGTGTTGCATGCTTAGCCATGCCAGAAGGCTGCAGTGGGGGGAAATCAGGGTGGTTCACTATTGGCAAAGCGTTTGCAGATAGTAAGGGGAGATTGGAGATCCGGCAAAGACCGGATCAGGCCCAACGCAACATCTCAACTGTGTCCACCTCCGCCCGAGGTCGCACCACCGGCGCGAACAGCGCAGTAGACAAAGGCCAAGGAGAGGCTATATCTGCCTCGACGGCAACGTGAGGCTGGTAGGGGGTGGGATGAATCCAAAAGTGAAGAAAGCTGGCCTGTGCACACAGGGCATATATTTTAAAATGGGGCGCACCCAGACCACCGGCAGACATGGGGAGAGTAAGGATTTCATATGCCACCCATGGCAGTTTACCCGCCCAGACGAGTGAAATGATTATAAAGCTCAGTTTGTGTAAAAAATTAGAGGTGAGAGGAATCGGAACATTCAGAAACAAGTAAAGGAATTTTGGCAGTTCAACCATCTTGGCGATTGCGATTCGGCCGGCCAAAGACAAGAGGAACCGACCCCATGTGGAAATCCTGGATTCCAACCAGTCCACTGCAAAGCCAAAGTTTGATCGCCACAGTTCATCCAAGTCCCTACTCAGCCAGATGCCTAAGTAGCACGTGGGGCCAGAAGCCCATACAAACGGGAAATCAGGTGTGAATGGGGTAGTGGCATCAGTTAAGGGAAACAACACAGACTTGCTCCAATTTACTTGTATTCCAGAACGACAGCCAAAGCGTATGATTTCCCGGACCAAAGGACTGAGGTTTTCCTGGGGGTGGCGGACATACAGCGTTATGTCATATGCATACATGGAAACGATAAGGGAGCGGGCCGAAAAGCCAATTCCCCTATGAGTGTGGTGGTGCCGGGGCCTAGCGGCCAGGGGCTCCATTGCGATGGCGAAAAGCATGGGCGAAAGTGGATACCCCTGCCAGGTGCCGCGATTGATGCTGATGGGGTCAGTGATCTGGCCATTAATGCGTAGCTGAGCCGGTGGGACGGCGTATAGGAGCATAATCTTCCATATAAATATGTTGCTAAAGCCCAGGCGGGGTAGAAGATAGAACAGAAAGGGCCACTCAAGCGTATCGAATGCCTTTGTGGCGTCTAGCAGGGTAGCCAACGCGGGAAGGTTGGGATTAATTTGGTGTAGAACTGAAAAGATTGTGCGGAGGTTATGCGAGGTAGCTCTGCCAGGAATTAATTCTGATGGGTCTGGGAGAGCGATGCGTGGCATGAGGAGCAGAAGGCGGGAGGCGATCAGTTTTGGGAAGATTTTGTTATCGATGTTTATTAGAGAGAGGGGGCGGTAGGAATCGCGACGGTCAGTGGGCTTGTCGGGTTTAAGGAGCAAAGTACTCAAAGCCTCGCAGAGAGACGATGGGAAGAGGACGCTGTCAAAAGATTCATTATACATAGCCGCTAAGTGCGGCTCAAGGAGGTCAGCATATGTTTTGTAGAAAGAGGCCGATAGACCAACGAGGCCCAGAGCCTTGTCCCCCGGAAGACCACCTATGGCCGGGAGTATCTCCTCCCTAGTGAATGGTATGTCTAGAAATTCCCGGTGGTAGTCCTCAAGCCAGACCAACGAGATGGAGTCGAAATAATGATCAAAGGCCTCGTGTGTAGGGGGAGTGCCCGCGGAATATAGCTGTGAGTAGAAACTTAAAAAATGGGACTTGATCTCGTCCAGGGCAGTGGTCCAGGACAGACCTCCTTCACTCAGGGCCGTAACGTAGGAGGCAGCGCGTGGTGGGCGGAGAAGATTAGCTAGAGTGCGACCCAGACGATCACCCTCCCCGAAGCGGCGCGCCTGACTCTCGCGGCCTAAAAAGGAGAGTTCACGATCCGCCTCCTCCCCCGAAAACTATGAATGTTTTTGACGTATTTGTGCTAAAGTATCAGGGCTGGGGTGTGCAGCCTGGGCGGAATCCAGCTCCTTTATCTCTTTCTCGAGTTTAGCTAAAGAAGAACGGATGGAACGGAGTACACCAGCTTGCTTGGAGATGCCTTCACCCCGGATCACTTCATTAAAGCCTTCCCAAAGTACGGACGCCGATTCCACGGAGCCCTTGTTAGTTTCAAAATAGTTGATGATAGCAGTGTGAATGTCTGCGCAAAAAACGATGTCCCGAAGGGCGTTCGGTGGGAGCCGCCAAGAAAAAGCACGCTGCGGGGAGTGGGGAAGACGCAGGCGGATCTGGACCGGCGCATGGTCAGAGAAGGTACGAGCCATATGTGTTGCATCGGTGAGGCAGAGCAGGACATCAGGAAAGGTAAGCCAGAAGTCAATGCGCAACCAGCAGCCCCTCGCGCCGGCCATGCAAGTGCCCTCTCGGGCATCGGGTCGGAGGTGGCGTCAGACATCGTAAAGGGAGTTATCGGTTAAGATTGAAGTAAGGGTCATGGTGGCGCGTGGGTGGGACATATATGAACCAGATCTGTCGAGCTCCGCCGATTAGGTAACATTAAAATCCCCACACCAGATAACCGCAACGGGGCCACAGGAGGAAATGAAGTGCCATACGTGATTGAAAAAATCCGGGTCGTCAGAGTTGGGGCCATAGACTGCAGCTAATGTCATGGGCTGGAGCCCCCTGCGTATCATAACAGAAACCCCCGTAGCGTAGGAAGAGTCTATTTCACCCCAGCAGCGCACCTGGAGTCGGGAGAGGGAACCTGGCATCAGGTGCGTCTCCTGTAAAAAGCATATGTCAACCCGGTGCCTCTGTAAATGTGAGTGAATTAACCTTGCCTTGCGGTGGTCGTATAGGCCACGGACATTCCAAGTCCAAAAGACATGGAGAGGGGACAACAAGTGTGATGCAATGCAGCGCAGGTAGGGAGCACCACAGGCAGGGAGCTCCGGCGCGGTCAGGATGGCAGCAGGGAGAACCCTATGGGAGAGTGGCGCAGGCCCCTCAGCGGCAGAGAGAAAACACAAGCACGGGGCACGCCGATATGCGGAGGTCATGCCCCATGCAGCCAGACCCCACAAAAGCAGCGGGCATACAGGAGACAGAGCTAAAGGAACAGTAAAGTCGTGAATCATGGATGACATGTGACTAGAGGCAAGCGGAAACAATGAGCACAGTGCAATGTCGCAGTCATGACATATTAAAACAGTAACAAACAAACAGATAGCAGCATAATAAAACCGCACCCCCAATAATCGATGAGGAACAACCAACACGGGCAACCCCCAACCCCAAACCAATCCTACAACCCCAATCAAGAAGAGACCCACCAACCCCCCAATTAGGCTGAGGAAACACCCGCCTCACCCCAGGGACCCACAACTGGGAGGGGGAAGAACAGCTGAAACATTGGGAATCATCCCGTGGGGGCATGACAGGGCTAGGTGAACACCCCCGCAAAAAAGCAGGGTGGCCAAGCTAGGGTAGTAGATGGGAAATTAAAGAGAAAGTCATGTCCGCACATTCAATCGTTGTCACTCAAATGACCAGCGCAATCCAGTGGAGACTTGGGAGGGGAGGAACGGGCATCTTTTTCGAGTTTCTTGGCAAATGATAGGGCCTCCCGTGGGTCTGGGAAAACAAGGGTCTTGGCGCCCTAACGGACCCTCAGCTTAGCCAGGTAGGCCAAGGAATAAAAGACGTCGTGCTTCTGTATAATGCGCTTAGCCGGGAGGAACTCCCGCCGGGTTGCCTGGACAGTTAGGGTGTAGTCCGGGAACAAAGAAAGTGTATTTCCCTGGTGGTTGATGGTGCCCCAAGCACATGCAGCACAAAGAATGGTGACCCGGTCCCGATCCCGATAGTTCAACATTTTAGCTACAATGGGACGAGGCAGCAATCCAGGACCAGAGCGCGGGCCGAGGGAGCGATGGGCACGCTCTACTATGAAGACCGGGGACAGGACCTCCCCGAAGAGTTTGTTTACCAGTTGTTCGATGAAGGGTTCCATTTTGGAGATATTGGTGGACTCCGGAAGGCCTGTGATGCGAAGAATGCTCCGACAAGAGCGTGCCTATAAATCTTCATTCTTCTCCCGAATGACAGCCAGAATCTTATCCATCTGGAGCAGTTTCTGCCGGTCCTGTGTTGCAGCATCCTCAGCGTCCGATACCCTGGACTCAACATGGAGCAAACGATTATCGTGGGAGTCCACGCGAGCCTTCATAGAGTCAAGGCGAGCCGAGAGTTGGTCTGGCTGGGTCACTATACTGGTCACGGTCGACTTAACGTCAAACATAATCGCCTTGAGGTCGTCATCCCTGTTGGGGGGGGGGGGTCCATTGTGACAGCAGAGTCGACGCCGTCCGCGCCAGGGCAGTCTTGACGGGAGGATCTTCTGAGCTCAAAGGCTATCTTGGGCTGTTTTGGGTCGGATTTCCCCATAATAATCGGCTCGGCTGGCGGACAGGGGTCTGCATGAGGCAATGGGGAGTGAGCGGAGGCAGGGGCTCGCTGACCACTGGCAGCTGATGGCGCGAGGCAAGTGAAGTGGCACACTCAGAGTCCCCAAACTGTGCAGCCTCAGAAGGACAGGGACTGCGCAACCCCGGGCAGCAAGGGGTCCTATAGCAGCCAGAGACGAAGCGTGGGCCGTGTACTCAACGTCCAGTGGTCAGCGGCCTCCGGCAGACTATGTGGGAGGTTGAGCTGGGGCACAAGGCAATATTGGTACCCCCGAAGGGCGGACAGCTGAAGAATATCGGCGGGGCGCCAGCAAAGTCCAGCCCCGCCAAGGCTGCAGGCCCGCTGAAGAGAGGAAGCACATCAGTGGCGCCAAATAGAAGGGGGAGCACACCCTGATGGAGTAGGGACCAGGTCAAGACAGGACGTGGAGCTCAAGGAGGGTGAAGAAAGGGCAGCGCTTCACAGCCTCCAAACTGGCGAGATAGCAAACCACGAGCATCCGGCCCTGGCTAGAGCACAAAAGTGGTAGGGTCGCCAAATTACGCTCCCTAGACCACAGGCCTCCTATCCCAGGGAGGCGCCAACCAGGGCCAGGGTGGGAGAAGCTGACGAAATCACTGCAGGCTGTTCAACAGCGCCCGGGGGAGCAGTGAGCTAGGTCCCAACAGTGTGTGAGGCAGGGCCCACAAAGAAGGCTTCAGTAGGCCAGAGTTCAATTATGGAGGACCGAAGATTCCAGGCCCGGGGTCAGTAGTACAAACAGGGCCAGCGCAGACAGCCAAGTGAGAGACTCAGTCAGGAGAGAGCAGAGGCGAGCGGTCAGCAACAGAAGCAGCAGGGTGCCAGGCCGGTAACGATGTGAAGCAGACACGGCAAGGACGCCCGGTGATTCAATAGCAGAGGCATCGCTGTCCCAGCGGTGCGATTGCAGAGCTGATGGTGGAAGCACATCCAGCGGGGAGAGCGCCAGTGGGGAAGTGCGGGGGGTCCGCCGCTCCCTACGCCGGGCCCGGGCACCAGACAACACTGTCACAGACAGCCGGGAGAGAAGTAGCTCATAACACGGCAACTAGGCCGCGGCGCCCCGGACCCGGCTGCACAGCGGGAGGCCCCCATCCCCGCCAACAGGAGCCCCAGAGACCTCACCACTCACCGGTCCTCACAGCATCGGGGCACAGGATCTTCTGCTGGCAGCGTGGGGCGCCAGGCCCCGCGCAGCGCCAGAGGGGATGGAAGCGGCCCTCCCAGGAGCCGACGATTGCGCCCGGCGCTGACTAGGAGGAGCACGGCCCAGCCAAGGAATCAGGTAACCAGGCAGAAGTCAGATCGGGCGATTCCCCTTGCAACACGCAATCGGTAAATCACGTTTAGGTGCAGGAAGTATGTGGATGCCAAGCGGATTTTTCCAGATAAAGAAGCTTGGCTGGCACAGCCCACTCAAGGTGCGGCCATCTTGCAGCCGGCCAAGCCACGCCCCCCCACGCTTCTGAATGTTAGTGAACCGGCGACTAATTTAACCCTGATCCTAGATGAGGTGGTGAGGTACGGGGAATTATCTGGACTCAAGATTAATTGGGCTAAATCAATCATTTCCCCCTATCTCTATGGGCACTATTATAGTGCCCATCGATCTGGACTACCCTCTCTCTGTTATTTAGGCATACAGGTCCATGGACTCATCGCTGGTTCTTAGTGAAAACTATGGCAAAGCAATTGCTAGGATGGAGGAGGATGTGGATCGGTGGATCCGCCTTCCCTTGTCCTTATTTGGGCACATCACCCTTATGAAGATGGTAGTGCTCCCCAGATATGTATTCTTATTTTTAAACATCCCGATGGTGCTCCCTGGACATATGTTTAAGATAATTCACTCTTCGTTAGTGAGATTGGCCTGGGCAGGGAAGCAGCCTCATGCCAAATGGGATGTACTCACACTGCCCTACTCTACAGGGGGGGCCTGGGGGCTCCAGATCTAGAGTTATATTACAGAGTGCACAGGGGTCAATCAATCAATCAATCAATCAAAGACATTTCTAGAGCGCACTACATACCCGTAGGGTCTCAAGGCGCTGGGGGTAGGGGGGGTGCCGCTACTGCTCGAACAGCCAGGTCTTCAGCTTCTTCCTGAAGGAGAGGTGGTCTTGGGTCAGGTGGAGTTCGGTCGGGAGGGAGTTCCAGGTCTTGGCGGCCAGGTAGGAGAAGGACCTTCCTCCTGTAGTCGCTCTTCGGATGCGGGGGACCGTGGCGAGGGCGTGGTTGGCTGAACGGAGGTGGCGTTTGGGAGCGTAGAAGTTGATTCGGCTGTTGAGGTAGCTCGGGCCTTGGTCGTGTAGGGCTTTGTGTGCGTGGGTGAGGAGGCGGAAGGTGATTCTTTTGTTGACGGGGAGCCAGTGTAGGTCTCTCAGATGTCCGGAGATGTGGCTGGTTCGTGGGATGTCGAGGATGAGTCTGGCTGAGGCGTTCTGGATCCGCTGGAGTCTCTTCTGGAGCTTGGCGGTGGTACCGGCGTAGAGGGCGTTGCCGTAGTCCAGTCGGCTAGTGACGAGGGCCTGGGTGACGGTCTTCCTGGTCTCGGTGGGGATCCACCAGAAGATCTTCCGTAGCATGCGTAGGATGTTGAAGCACGCCGAGGAGACGTTGTTGACTTGTCTGGTCATGGAGAGGGAGGAGTCCAGGATGAAGCCCAGGTTGCGTGCATGGTCTGTCGGTTTGGGTGCGGTGCCCAGGGCGGGAGGCCACCAGGAGTCGTCCCAGGCGGAGGGTGAAGAGCCCAGGATGAGGACCTCCGTCTTGTCTGAGTTCAGTTTCAGGCGGCTGGTCGTCATCCACTCGGCTACCTCTTTCATCCCTTCGTGCAGGTTGGCTCTTGCGGCGGCGGGGTCGTTGGTCAGGGAGAGGATCAGCTGGGTATCGTCGGCGTAGGAGATTATGCTGAGGTTGTGTTGGCGTGCGATGGCCGCGAGGGGGCTCATGTAGACGTTGAAGAGGGTGGGGCTCAGCGAGGATCCTTGGGGGACGCCGCAGATGACTTCGGTGGCCTCTGACTTGTACGGTGGTAGGCGGACTCTCTGTGTTCTTCTGTCGAGGAAGGAGATGATCCATTCCAGAGCCTTGTCCTGGATTCCGACGTTGCTGAGGCGCTGTACTAGGGTGCGGTGGCAGACAGTGTCGAATGCTGCGGAGAGGTCTAGGAGGATGAGGGACGCTGTTTCTCCGTTGTCCATCAGGGCTCGGATGTCATCGGTGGCGGCGATGAGGGCGGTCTCGGTGCTGTGGTTGGCTCGGAAGCCAGACTGTGAGGGGTCGAGGGATCCATTCGTCTCGAGGAAGGCGGCCAGCTGCTTGTTGACGGTCTTCTCGATGACTTTGGCTGGAAACGGGAGGAGCGAGATGGGGCGTTAGTTCTTGAGTTCGGTGGGGTCCGCTGTGGGTTTCTTGAGTAGAACGCTGAGTTCGGCGTGCTTCCAGCTCTCGGGGAAGGTGGCGGTGTCGAAGGATGTGTTGATTATGTCTCGCAGGTGGGGTGCGATGACAGCGTCGGCCTTGTTGAAGACGTGGTGAGGGCAGGGGTCGGTCGGCGATCCGGAGTGGATGGAGTTCATTGTGCGGATGGTGTCTTCGGTGCTGATCGGGGTCCAGGCGTGGAGGGTGGTGGTGGGGGGTGGTTGTTCGGTCGTGGTGTGCGTTAGTTGGTTGTTGAAGCTGTTGTGTATGTCCGCGATCTTGTTGTGGAAGTATGAGGCGAGGGAGTTGCAGAGGTCTTGCGATGGGGTGATGTCGTTGTTTCCTGCGCTGGGGTTGGATAGCTCTTTCACGATGTTGAAGAGTTCCTTGCATTTGTGTGCGTTGTTGTCCAGCCGGTCCTTGAATGCAGTTTTCTTGGCGGCGCGGATCAGCTGGTGGTGCTTCCGGGTGGCAAGCTTGAAGGAGGTCCTGTTGTCCGGTGTAGGTTCCCTTCTCCAGACTTTCTCGAGAGCTCGGAAGTTCTTCTTGGAGCTCTTGAGTTCGTCGGTGAACCATGGGGCTTTCTTGCTGCCGGGTCTGCTGGGCGGGGTCCTCAGCGGGGCGAGCTCGTCCGCGCAGTTGCTGATCCACTTCGTGAGGTTGTCGGCGGCCTGGCTGGGGTTCGCTGAGCTGGCAGGAGGGTGCTGGCTCAGGGAGGTGGCGAGCTGGTCGGCTGTGATCTTGTTCCAGCTTCTGCGGGCAGCCTGTTGCTGGTGGTGGTGGGTCGTCGTTCTTTTGAAGGTGAAGTGGACGCAGCTGTGGTCCGTCCATTGAAGCTCTGTGGCGTGGCTGAAGTCGATGTCTGTGCAGGAAGAGAAGACTGCGTCGAGTGTGTGTCCGGCGAGGTGGGTGGGGGTGGACACCAGCTGCTTGAGTCCAAGATTGGCGAGGTTGTCGAGCAGGGTGCTGGTGTTGCGGTCGTTGTTGTTCTCCAGGTGGAAGTTGAGGTCCCCCAGGAGGATGTAGTCAGCGGAGGGGAGGGCATGCGGGCTGACGAAGTCGGCGATGTCCTCGCTGAATTGGGTGCGTGGTCCCGGAGGTCGGTAGATCAGGGTGCCTCTGAGGGTGGTCTTCGGGTCGGTGTGGATCTGGAAATGCAGGTGTTCGGCAGTGGTCAGGGTGTTGTCGGTGCTGGTCGTGAGACGGATGGTGTTCCTGTGGATGATGGCGATGCCTCCTCCCATCTGGTTGGCGGTGCGATCCCTCCGGGTGATCTTGTAGCCCTCTGGGATGGCGATGGCGATGTCGGGAGCTGAAGAGGCGTTCATCCACGTCTCCGTGAGGAAGGCAACGTCCGGGGCTGTGGCGTCTAGGAGGTTCCAGAGTTCGATGGCGTGTCTGTGGACGGAGCGGGTGTTGAGCAGGATGCACTTGAGGTGGGTGCTGCTGGTGTTCGACTTGGCGGGTGCTGGTGCGAGGCAGGTCCGGATGCAGGTGAACTTGCAGGCGTGGCAGCTGAAGGGTCCGTGGGTGCGTCGTGGTGTGGCTCGGTAGCATCCTGGGAATCGGCCGGTGTTGAGTGCGATGAGGGTGGCGGCGGTGTACTTCAGGCGGGTCGGTCGGGTTCCTCGTGGGCCAGGGGTCCTGGCGCTGGGCGCGATCCGGTCGCGGACGGGCGCAGACGGGCTTACCTTTGGCGCACCTTCGGCGCTCAATCGGTGCTCCCGCTGCGCGCGTCCGCTGCGCGGTCGCTCTGGGGACGTCATAAGAAGGGAGCCGGCCGGGAGGGTCTGCGGGGAGGCGGGAGCGGGATCCAATCGGCTGTCGGGGGGCGGGGCCACGGGCTGGGGCGGCGGGAAACGCTGGAGCCGGCTTGGCGGCCCTCGGGAGGCTGGGGCAGCGGGAAAAGCAGGTGTGGGCTCGGCGGCCCTCGGGAGGCTGGGGCGGCGGGAAAAGCAGGAGTGGGCTCGGTGGCCCTCGGGAGGCTGGTGCAGCGGGAAAGCAGGTGTGGGCTCGGCGGCCCTCGGGAGGCTGGTGCAGCGGGAGCGGCAGCAGGCACAGGAGCGTGGGGGTGACCAGGCCGAAGGCGCTGTGGTCACTCCCTAGATCTTGGTCTGGCTCCCCTTAAGAAGGGAGCCGGTCGGGAGGGTCTGCGGGGAGGCGGGAGCGCGATCCAATCGGCTGTCGGGGGGCGGGGCCACGGGCTGGGGCGGCGGGAAACGCTGGAGCCGGCTTGGCGGCCCTCGGGAGGCTGGGGCGGCGGGAAAAGCAGGTGTGGGCTCGGCGGCCCTCGGGAGGCTGGGGCGGCGGGAAAAGCAGGAGTGGGCTCGGCGGCCCTCGGGAGGCTGGTGAAGCGGGAAAGCAGGTGTGGGCTCGGCGGCCCTCGGGAGGCTGGTGCAGCGGGAGCGGCAGCAGGCACAGGAGCGTGGGGGTGACCAGGCCGAAGGAGCTGTGGTCACTCCCTAGATCTTGGTCTGGCTCCCCTTAAGAAGGGAGCCGGTCGGGAGGGTCTGCGGGGAGGCGGGAGCGCGATCCAATCGGCTGTCGGGGGGGCGGGGCCACGGGCTGGGGCGGCGGGAAACGCTGGAGCCGGCTTGGCGGCCCTCGGGAGGCTGGGGCGGCGGGAAAAGCAGGTGTGGGCTCGGCGGCCCTCGGGAGGCTGGGGCGGCGGGAAAAGCAGGAGTGGGCTCTGCGGCCCTCGGGAGGCTGGTGCAGCGGGAAAGCAGGTGTGGGCTCGGCGGCCCTCGGGAGGCTGGTGCAGCGGCAGCAGGCACAGGAGCGTGGGGGTGACCAGGCCGAAGGCGCTGTGGTCACTCCCTAGATCTTGGTCTGGCTCCCCTTAAGAAGGGAGCCGGTCGGGAGGGTCTGCGGGGAGGCGGGAGCGCGATCCAATCGGCTGTCGGGGGGCGGGGCCACGGGCTGGGGCGGCGGGAAACGCTGGAGCCGGCTTGGCGGCCCTCGGGAGGCTGGGGCGGCGGGAAAAGCAGGTGTGGGCTCGGCGGCCCTCGGGAGGCTGGGGCGGCGGGAAAAGCAGGAGTGGGCTCGGCGGCCCTCGGGAGGCTGGTGCAGCGGGAAAGCAGGTGTGGGCTCGGCGGCCCTCGGGAGGCTGGTGCAGCGGGAGCGGCAGCAGGCACAGGAGCGTGGGGGTGACCAGGCCGAAGGCGCTGGGGTCCCACGCTTTCCATTGGATTCACAATGAAACTTCCCCGGCACCTGCTGTTCGAAACGGTGGCTGGGGCGCCTGCTCCTCTTCTGCTATTATTGTTTCAGACTCCCTCCAGGCGGACTAGTATTCTAGGCTCTGTCAACTCTGCATTGCATGCCTGGCAGAATCTACAGAAGAGACAGACGGGTACTATTCTGTATTCCCCCTTACTCCGATAGAGTGGTGTTACTGGCTGCTGATCTGCAGGGACAGAGGGGTGGTGCAAGCCCTTGCGACACTTGATATCAACAAGATTGGTGACCTGTTCTCTGAGGGCAAAGCCCGTGGATGGGCTGAGATTGAGCTAGAGAGGCACAAATATACGCCATTAGCTCGGTTTCACTTTCACAGGGTGAGCCATGCACTTAAGGAAATACTGGGAGAGAATGTCGTAACCGCCTGAGTTAGTGCCTCTCTCTCACCTCTTGCATCCCCCCCTTCCCCAAAAGGATTGTCTCTATCGCCTATGATATAACACAGGGCTATAGAAGAAGAGAACAAGTTACTTACCTGTAACTTTGGTTCCCCAGTATTGGTAACTTTCATAGATTCCCATGCTTTGTATAATTCCCCGTCGTCGGAATGGGAGCCTCGGTAAATAGAAAATACCTTAGTAGTAAGCACAAAGTGAAAAAATAGGCCTAGGCCTCAACTCATTTTGTAGCTTATCCACCTCTTTTTGTAAAAGAGAGCAAATTCTTGCAGTAGCCAATCAGAGCAGCCTCACCCCATAGAACCTTCCTGAGAGAGCCTCAGAGCCTCAGATTTTCGTAGCCGTTGTGAACAGCAACATCATAGGACAATAAGGCTGAGCTTTCCCAGGGGAGGAGGGTGGGCAAATGGGAATCTATGAAAGTTACCAATACTGGGGAACCAAAGTTACAGGTAAGGAACTTGTTTTCTTGCCCCAGTATTGGAACTTTCATAGATTCCCATGCTTTGTATCAGAATAGCTAGCAGTAAAGAGAAAAGCATATTTTGTAATATGTGTACCTGAAAATGTCATACATAATTCTGATAAGAAAACCGGATACACAGTTGCATCACAAAGCAAAATAATAATAAGTAATACAAAATATGCAAACAGGAAGGCGGGATAGTAAGGAAAGCCCACCGACTTACTGGAAAAGGTTCCTCAAAAACGCCTGGCCCACTGCTGCATCCTCTTTCACAGAAGAATCCAAGCAGTAGTGGCGAGTGAAGGTGTGGACACTGCTCCATGTCGCCGCTCTACATAAGTCCTTGATCGGGACACCTGAGAATAGAGCCACCGATGAAGCCATTGATCTCGTAGAATGAACACGAACTGCTCGTTGAAGTGGTTTCCCCGCTTCTTGATGGCAAAAGTGTATTTCACTGGATATCCAGCGGGAAATGCAGGGTTTATAAACTGGACACCCCTTCCGAGGAGCACTGAATGAAAGAGAAAGCTGGGAAGATTTTCTGAATAGTCTTGTTCGCTCCAAGTAGAACTTGAGACATCTGTGAATGTCCAAAGAGTGCAAAGCTCTTTCAGCTGGCGTGGAGGGTCGCGGGAAGAAGGATTTTAAGACCACCAGTTCATTCAGATGAAATTCTGAGGGTATCTTCGGAATAAATTTAGGATTTGTCCTTAGGATGAGAACATCATTTCTGAATTGTAGAAAAGGTTCCTCAATTGTGAAAGCCTGGAGCTCACTAACCCTTCTAGCCGATGTCAGGGCCAAGAGAAGAGCCAGTTTCCATGAGAGAAACTTCAAGTCGGCCCTATGAATAGGTTCAAATGGGGCCTTCATTAGATGTGACAGGACCAAATTAACATGCCAGGCTGGTGGTGGAGGCCGGACTGGTGGAAAAACCCTGAATAAACCCTTCAGGAATTGTTTAATGATCCTTGCAAACCAAAGGGAAGGACCTGATGATGATCGTCTAAACTTAGAAATGGCCGCCAGATGTACCTTTACAGAAGAAGGAGCCAATCCAGATTTCGCAAGAGAAAGGATGTAAGGCAAGAGTTGGTGCGGTGCAGAAGTATATGGATGTAGACCTTCTCTCCAACACCAAAGGCAGAATCTCTTCCACTTAGCCCGATAGGTTTTGTTCGTACTAGGCGCTCTGGCCTGGGCCAAAATGTCTTTACATCCTCCTGAAAGATTTAAACCCTGGAACTCTCTGAACTCAGGAGCCACGCTGTCAATCGTAGTGACTTCAGGTCTGGATGCAGAACCTGTCCGTGAGCCATTGTCAACAGTGACGGAACAGGATGCAGGAGAATTGGTTGATCTTGGGAGAGGAGAAGAAGTTCTGTGTACCAGAACTGCCTAGGCCATGCTGGTGCGATCAGAATCATTCTGCACGGTTCCGCCTTGAGCTTGCGGATCAGTCTCGGGATCAGCGGAATAGGAGGAAAGGCTTAAACAAAGGCGCCGTACCAGGCAATCAAAAGCGCATTCCCAAAGGATTCCCGATGGTGAACCCTGCTTGCGTAGGACTTGCATTTGGCGTTTTGGGGAGTTGCAAACAGATCGATGGTTGGGGTCCCCCAACGTGCAAACAGTTCCTCTAGAATGGTCTGATCCAGTTCCCATTCGTGGCTGATAGTCTTTTGGCGACTCAAAGCGTCCGCTGTGGCATTGAGTGTTCCCGCCAGATGTTCCGCTGAAAGGGTGATGTTGTGTTGGATCACCCAATTCCAAAGCCTCTGTGCTTCCTTCGAAAGGGTGCAAGATCTCGTTCCGCCTTGCTTGTTTATGTAGTGCATGGCTGTGGTGTTGTCTGTACAAACCAGCACTGAATGGTTGCGGATCCTCGGAAGGAAAGCCTGTAAGGCTAGACGAATGGCCGTAAGTTCCAGTAGATTGATGTGGAACTTGACTTGGACTGGGCTCCAATGACCACTGACCTTTAGTTCTTGGAAGACCGCTCCCCATCTCTCCATGGAAGCATCTGTTGTCAATATCATGGGAGATGGCGGAAGTTGGAATGGTAAACCTATTGAAAGATTGTCTTTCAGCAACCACCAGCTGCTTGCTTTCCGCATTTCCGTCGAAGGAGCCTGTCACCTGACGCCATTGAATGTCCAACTGTTCCTGCAGTGGACGCATTCGCAGCCTGCAGTGTGGTACCAATGATATGCAGGATGATATCGATCCGAGAAGCGATTTGTATTTGCGAACTGACAGAAACTTCTGTGTCTGTAGAAGGCGAGTTGAAAGAATTAGCTTGGCGCTCTTCCGAAGGAAAAGCCCGGCAGCACTCCGTGTCTAGGATCGCACCCAAAAACTTCGCTGTTTTGGAGGGGCGCAAAATCGATTTTTCTCTGTTGAGCCGAAGGCCCAGTTGCTCGAACAGCTGTCTGCAGCTCATGACTGCCCTGGACGCCTCTTGGAACGAAGGAGCCTTTAGCAGCCAATCGTCCAGATATGGGAAGACTTCGAAAGACTGCTTTCTGAGAAAGGCTGCCACCGGAGCCAGTACCTTTGTAAAGATCCGCGGAGCGGAACGGAGACCAAAAGGCAGTACTTTGAATTGAAAATGGCTCTTGCCTACTGTAAATCGAAGATATTGCCTGGGAGCTGGATGAATGGGTACATGGAAGTAAGCGTCTTCCAAATCTAGGGTCGCAATGTAGTCCCCTGGATTGGGAAGCCGGAGGATGTCCTGAAGAGTGATCATCCTAAAGGACAACTTGATGAGATAAGTGTTGAGCTGCCGTAGATCTAAGATCGGACGCCACTTGTCCTTCGTCTTCCGAACCAGGAAGAACCTGGAATAGAACCCTTTCCCCTTTTGGGAGAGAGGTACAGGTTCTATTGCCCCCTTGGTGAAGAGTTGGTGGGCCTCGAGATGAAGGAGTTTCAGATGTTTGGGTGTAAAGGCGTCTGGAGCTCCCGTTGGAGGAAGATCTTGGAACTCCAACGTGTGTCCTTTCTTGATGATGTTTAGGACCCACTGGTCTGTTGTTATGACCATCCAGTTGTTGAGGCAATGGGCAATCCTGCCCCCCACTGGTGTTAATGAGGGCACAGGAACAGTAGAAAGAGCCACCTGGCCGCTATTGTCTCTTGGTATTGTCCCTCCTCTGAGGCCCTTGTCGTCCTCTTGGCGGCTGGCGAGAGAAAGAACCCCTCCGAGAATACTGGGGTTTGTATGTTTGACCAGGTTGTGAGCTGGAAGAGTAGCGGTGCTGATTGCCGCCTCTATAGGAGGAGAATCCACTTCCTCTTGCTCCTTTGAAGGGCACCTTGCAGTATTGTAAAGTTTTTAAGGACTTGGCCGTATCCGTATCTTTCTTTATGCCCTGTAGGGCATCATCCACGTGTTTGCAAAATAACATCTCTCCATCATATGGCAGATCTAGAATTTTATTTTGCACCTCCTGTCTGAACCAAGTGGCTCTCAACCAACCCTGGCGTCTCAGAACTGCTGAGCCGGCTAGCGCTCGGAATGCCGTAGTTGCTATGTCCATAGCGCAGTCGATCACCTCAGAAGAGGCTCGCTCTCCTTCCAGTAAGATCTTTTTGACCTCGTCCTTAGATGCATCCTGAAGTTCTTCCACGAGCGGAGAGAGGTCACACCACATCTGGCGATCGTATCTCCCCAGAATCGCCAAAGCATTAGCCGCCCTAACGAGGAGGCTGGCCATTGCGGAGAATCTTTTTCCAACATTGTCCAAACGCCTGCCCTCTTTATCCGGTGGAGTCGTTAGCGGCGTGGATGGGTTTTTAGATTTACTCTGTGCGGCCTGGGAAATGACGAGTCCGGTTTTGGTTGACCTAGTAGACATGCTGGGCTGCCATCTGGCGCCTTATATTTTTTCTCCAGTCTGGGGAGCACCGGGAGGACTGTGGCCGGATTCTGCATAGCTTTTAAGCCTTCAGACCAAACATGTTCAATGATGGGGATTGAACGTACGGATTTCCGGAATGATTCTTTGAAATCGTACAAAAAACATTCGGACTGAACCGTGGTAACCGGAAGACCAAATCTCATGGAAGCTTGTTCCATCAAGTTGTGAAAGCCTCCGACATCTGCTGGAGGAGAGATTGCGTTATCAGGCCCTGTGACATCTGGATCTCGAGGGTCATCCTGATTCCAGTCTACATTCTGGTCTTGGTCAGGGTCCACTTGCTGATCCACATCTGAGGAGGCATTATCATCTGTATCGTCCTGAATGGGCACCACCTCTTGTGGATGCTCTACGGGCTCTGTGTCACGCCCTCTTGAAGGCAAAGAGTGTCCTGCCACAGGCCGTGATAACTGAGGCGGAGGTGTAGGAGGGCGCACCTGTTGAACCTCTTGAGGAGTAGGAAATCGCCTCCGATAGTCCTGCAACATTAGTTGTAGATCAGAGATGAGAGTGGATGGAATCGCCACCATCCCTTGCCGAGATTGACATGAAGGTTTCTGCAAAGGAACCTGCATGCTTGACATTTCCTGTTGTTCATAGAAATCCTGTGGAACATATTGTTGTTGTTCCATTTCCCCATCCTCAGAACTGATGTCCTGAATTTTTACTTGTAAGTCAGAAGGGCTATAAGCCTGGCCAAAATCGCTATAAGCCTCTTCTTCAGAATCCTCATCCAATAATAGGTTAGGAGGAAACTTTTGGACTTGCCTTGGAGATGTCATTTCCGGTGTTATTTGCCTCCTTCAATTTTTTCAGTTGTCGGCGATGTCGTCGACGGTAGTGCCTTCATAGACTGTTGCGCCGACGAAGAAACTGCGCTCGTCGTCGAGGATTGAGTCGTCGACGAGGAGATGGTCATCGTCGACGAAGGTTGGATCATCAACGGGATAGTCGACGAACTCGTCGTCAGCAGCAAGGTCACAGGTGTCGTCGACATGGTAGTCGTCGACGTCGTCCTCCTCGACGTCGACGTGGAGAAAGTAATTTTCGTCGACGACGAACAGGCATCAGGCGTCTTAAACATCGTCGACGGCGCAGGTGCCGTCATCACAGCCATCGTCGACGAGCCTGTCGACGAGGCTAATTTCACAGACAAGTCTTTCTTAATGGAAATCGTCGGCGTACCTGTTGTTTTCACCGTCGACGAACGCTGTTTCTTGTCTGAAACGACCTCCAGAGTCGTAGTAGAAGGCTTTTTCACCCTCTATCCTTGTCAGAGGGAGGTGAAGTCACAGGGACGACCACCTTTGAAGGTTGCGACTCCTCAAGCTTTCCCTGCCACTCCTTTTCACCGTGGTGAGGAGATTTTTGGGAAGCAGGCTTATCAGACCTATCAGAGGTCTCTGGCAAGGCCTTGACAAGGGGCTTGTCAGAAGTAGTAGGGGGAGGCCTACCCCTCTTCTTCGACCTTCTTGATGACACCATCGAAGAGGAGCCCTCACTGTCAAAAGACATAAGTTCTTTGCGGTCCTTCATTTTCTGTAGCCAAGTGAGGAGACGTCCCTCTCTGTCCCTCAAGGTCTTGGTGGAGAAGGTTCTGCAAATCTTGCAGTCCGTGGCCTTATGATCCGGATATAAGCAGTATATGCAGTCTTCATGTTTGTCCTCAACAAACAACCTCTTCTTTGAGCAAGTAGCACAGGCTCTGAAAAGTGCTTTCTTCTCCTTGTCAGACATGACAACAAAAATAGGTCCAAGTTGAAGAAAAATACTAAGAATTGAAGAAAAGTGAGCAGAGCTCAATGGAGACTCCCTTACACAACGTGCGGTAGAAAATCTGAGGCTCTCTCAGGAAGGTTCTATGGGGTGAGGCTGCTCTGATTGGCTACTGCAAGAATTTGGTCTCTTTTACAAAAAGAGGTGGATAAGCTACAAAATGAGGAGGCCTAGGCCTATTTTGTCACTTTGTGCTTACTACTAAGGTATTATCTATTTACCGAGGCTCCCATTCCGACGACGGGGAATGATACAAAGCATGGGAATCTATGAAAGTTCCAATACTGGGGCAAACCACATCACTAAAGCTAAATTGGAATGGCAGACTGATTTGGGGGTGGCTCTTGATGACACTATTTGGTGGTACAGTTGAGAGGTTACACAGCAGGTCTCCCTAAACGGTAGGCATTGCCTTATTCATTTTAAAATTCTCAACAGAATTTATTATACACCAGAGAGACTGTTTAGATATGGTGTTCGAGATTCCGCAGACTGTGAGCATTGCGGAGTTGGTTTGGCCGGGTTCTTGCATATTGCCTGGTCATGCCCAGTGCTTGCGAAATACTTGGAAAAGATCTTTCAAACACTTGAGTGAAAACACAGGTCTTTCGCTGCCATTGGACCCGCTGCTGGCATTACTGGGATACACTAGGCCATTTCAGGAGGAGATGCTACGATTAATAGATATGGGATTGTTGTTTGCCAAGCGCAGGATTGAGATGCGCTGGTCGCGTGGACCAGCGCCATCTGTAACTGACTGGTCCAAAGATATGGTGTATTGTGACCCACAATCTGAATTATATAATGACCTATTGCCTCCCCAGAGGCGCCCTAAGAGTTTTCGGGGTCTTTACCACCAGTACCTAGTTGGGAAAGAAACCGGAGAGGTAGAAGGTGAAGGCCTTGTTTAACTTTGATAATATGGGGGGGGGGGGAGGGGGGGGGGGGATTGCAAGGTATCATGGGTTATCTCCTGCCCGATGTGTTGTTGTGCCAAGTATTGCTATTACTGGTTAATGCTAAGCAGGGTGGAGCAAGAATTATGGGCCCCTGGCCGGTACTGCCTTTTTGCCCCTGGAAGTGTTGCTATATGCTTGTGTCATATAAGGTAAGATTGCTTTGTAACAACTCATGATAGTGTATACTGTGTAATGTTGATAAATCACTATAATTGTTTTCTTAATGCTCTTCAATAAAATTGAATAAAAAAATAAAAAACTGTAGCTCAACAATCTCCACACAAGAAGGCAGATACTGGACAGGTTCGGCTAGAGAATCCTCTCCTGCTGCTGTAACATTAGATCCTCCCGGTGGCGCAGCCTGATCAGAAGATCGATGGCCATTCTTAATAGCATGGGATACCAGACTCTCCTCACCCAGTACAGGGACACAAGAATGACGTAGGCCCAGTTGTTCTTGATCTTCTTCAGAACTTTCGGTAGTAATGATATAGGCGGAAAGGCGTACAGGAGGCCTGCGCTCCACTTGAGCCGCCTTGGAAATTCTAACGCTCAAAACTGCTGACTTGCATGCTCTCAAGGCGAACAGCTCTAGCCCAGGCTCTTCCCACTGTTCTAAGAGACGTTGCATCACCTCCGGATGGAGACGCCATTCGTGATCGGCTATGCATGGACGGCTCAGTACGTCCACTCTGCCGTTCTGAGAACCTGCCAGGTGTTAAACAACTAGGAATTTTCCCTGCTGTTCCAGCCATGTCCAGAGGTTCAAGGTCTCTTGATGAAGGATCCACAACGCCACCGACCTGTTTGTTGCAGTACCACATGGCGGTGGTGTTGTCCATTAACACTTGAACTAGCCTTCCCTTGATGGGGGATAGAAAGGCTTTCAATGCTAGTCGGATCGCATGGAGTCCAACAGGTTGATGAGGAGACCAAAGTCCTCTGATCTCCACCTCTCCCAGAGGATCTCCCCATCCCAGGAGCGATGTATCTGTCACTACAGTGAGATCTGGTAGGGGAAGGAAGAGGGGTCTGCCTCTCACCCAATCATGGTTCATTAGCCACCACTGCAGTTCCCTACGAGACCTGGACCCTGTTGGAGAGGTTCCCAATACGCTTTCCCACTTGAGAGCCTGCATATGCCATCAGGCATGAGTTACAAGCATGATGCAGGAGGCCATGAATCTTAGCAGCCTCAGGGTCTGCCTTACCGAAATCCAGGATAGAGGCTGAAAACATCGGTATTCTGGACTCCCTGCTCAAGAGGAGAAGCCTGAAACTGCACTGTGTTCAGACTAGCTCCAATGAAAGGAATCGTCAGGTGGGACTTTGGCATGTTGATGGTGAACCCCAGAGAGTGCAGGAGGTACACTGTAGCCTGGAGGAGGAAGACACAACCTGGGGCAAGCCTGCTTTCAACAACTAGTCATTGAAATAGGAGAATAATGGCACACCTGATATCTGCAGATGAGCTGCAACCACCGCCATCACCTTGGTGAACACCAAAGGGATGCTGGTAAGACCAAACGGTAGCACAGTGAACTGAAAATGCTCATGGCCTACTGGAAACCGCAGATAGCGCCGGTGGGCAGGCAGAATGGGAATGTTAAATTAGGCGTCCTGCAAGTTCAACACTGCCATACAGTCTCCTGGGTCCAGGGCAGACAAAACATGAGCTAACGTGAGCATTCTGAATTAGTCTTTCTTGAGGAAGAAGTTGAGGGCTCCCAGATCTAAAATAGGGTGAAGGCCTTTGTCCTTTTTGGTAACCAGAAAGTAGCGGGAATAGCAAACACAGCCTAATTCTGGTACTGGAGCACTCTCTATGGCTCCTTAGGCCAAGAGAACCATGACTTACTTGCAGAGAAGGTACAGATGATCCTCCATCAGCCGGTGGTGAAATGAGGCATGGGTAGTCACAAAGGGCAGTGCGCTTCAGCACTGAATCCACCTGGTCTCGGAAGAGACAGGTGCCATCAAAGGGCATGTCCATAAGAAAGGATTGGTTCAATAATTTGTTCAATAAAGTTCAAAAAAAGTTCAAAAAAACATGTGATTCAATTTCAAAGCTTTTCTTTACTGGTTATTCATTTCATGATTCCTCTCATGGTGTATGAATTATTCAACTCATTGGCCCAATGCATTTCGGGCTATGCCCTTCATCGGGGGCCCTGTGCAATTCTGTAACAAATAAAGTACAGTTTCAACGAACACATGAATAAACAAATGAATTTCTCCACATTTGTTCATGTTGATTTATGTTAAGTCAAACATAGTGCAATTTTTCTACACATGCAGGGGAGGAAGGAAGTGGGTGTCGATGGTGTGGACTGTGTAAAAAAGGAAAGTTGCTAGTGGTGTGAAAAAATGGGGTGCTCTATATACAATAATGCTCGTAGGTGTGGGTAAATTGGGAGTGCCTAGGGAATATTAATGGTGATATGAAAGTGCTCAGGAACTCGCAAATTCAAACCTGGTTAGGCGTATGTAGTGCCACACAGGCGTCAAATAATGTCTGGAACGAAAGAAGAAAAGGGGAAATAAGATAGTGAGCTGTTGTCAGTCAGCGCGTTAAACTGGAAACTCAAGACGGTATTTGTCTGTCAAGGCTCGTCTCTGTTGGTAAATCGAACTTACCGGGTAAAGTGTTCTCGCTGAATCCTGAAAGGGATTCTAGTTGAGCAGTGTGCGTTCGGAATGTCCTCCGCGTTCTGTTGTTTGAACACGGTCTGTGTGCTCCTATATTGTCAAAGGGAAGCTGATTCGCCGGGTGTGTGCGTTGTGCCGAATGACGCCATTGGCTACCCTTAAGTCACGTGTCTTAACAGACCGTGACGCGTTGTTTGCAATTCGAGTGGTTTGAAAAGGGTATGCAGCGAAAATAACGTGGATATGTGGGAATTTATGTGTGGTGCGAGATATTCACGCGATGGGGTTGAAAACTGTTATTTGGAGAGGGAGTGAAGAACGGAGTGGAAAATAAAGGGGAATTGAAGTGCATAGTGTGTGAATTCTGAATCATATCGTAAAACTCATATCATAAAACTTTCACACCAGTAGCATTTGTTCAATGATAGGGAAATTTGTTTTTCAGCAAAACGTAATAATACATATAACTAAAGATAACAACTGAATTCCAAACGTTCATTGAGACCTCTTGGGGCTGTAGATGACAGTCTATTGATCCAATATAGTTCGCGTCTTAACAAGTATTGGTCATTGTCTCTTCCTGGAAGTAATGGTGCTATTTCTAAGATACAAAACTTCAGTTGGCTAGGATTATGATGGTGTTCATTGAAATGTACTGCCACGGTGGATTTGCTGGATTTAAGGCGAATGTTACTGCGGTGTTCTGTAAGTCTGGTTTTTATTTTTCTAGATGTCTTACCCACGTATGGGAGTCCACACGGACATTTAAGCATGTACACAAGGTTGGTACTATCACAAGTACCATTAACTTTCAATTTGATTTTGCTTCCGCTGGATGGGTGGTTGATTTCATTCCCTCTGATAATGGAATTACAATTTCCACAGTTGTGGCAGGCCAACGTGCCTTTATATGAAGTAGGAGTTTGCGTGGTTTTTGGTTTCAGTAGTTCTTTGAGGTTTCTCGTCCGTTCATATGCAAATCTGGGATTTGAAGAAAAAATCCCCTTGAAATCGTCTTCCAAGGCCAGTAACGGCCAATGTTTTAGTATGATTTTTTTGATGTTGTAACTCCTTGTGGAGTATTTTGAAACGAACACTGATCTCCGTTCCTCCCTCGGAGTGGATGGTATCAAAAGTTGTTGTCTGTTCATTTGTTTTATTCTCTCCACGGCTGGTTCCAGTATGGTTTCCGGGTATCCCCGGTCCCTGAATTTCTTGATCATATTTTCTTTTTGCTCTTCGTACAATTGTTGTGAGGAGGCGATGCGTTTTACTCGTAGCAATTGAGAGTAAGGAAGGTGCTTTTTTAGTGGAGGTTGATGGAAACTTTGGTAATGCAACAAGTTGTTTCTGTCTGTGGGTTTCTGAAATACTGTAGTGTGTAATTTGTCTTGATCTTTAATGATTAGTACATCCAGAAATGATAATTGTTTGTGATTGATGTTGTAGGTGAATTGGATCCGGTCATTAACATTGTTGAGATCTTGAATGGCTGATGTTAATTCGGTGGTTGATCCTTTCCACAGTAAAAAAATGTCGTCTATGTATCGCTTGTACAATATGAGGTTATCTGTCCATGATTGATTATTGAGAATGTGCTCTGTTTCATAGAAGTGCATGAAAATGTTTGCATATGCCGGGGCGGCACAATTTCCCATGGAAGTCCCGTTGCATTGTCCAAAAAATTCATTGTTGTACTGAAAATAACTGTGGAATAGTGTAAAATGCATTAATTCCATGATTAGCAATTTCAGGTTTGTTTCTACCGTTTCACTGTTGATTAATGTGTTCTCAAGTGCTGTTAGTCCTAAGTCATGAGGAATTGAAGTGTATAATGACTTCACGTCAATGCTGGTCAGAATCATCTCCGTGGTGAATGAAGACTTATGATCTTCTAAAATGTTCAAAAAATGGGTGGTGTCCTTGATATATGTTGGAATCTGCTGTACTAGTGGTTGTAAGTGTTTGTCAATGAATTTTCCTACTGGTTCATGGATTGAATTGACTGTAGAAACAATTGGCCGGAATGGAGGAACAGTGGGGTGTTTGTGTATTTTTGGAATCATGTAAATGTAGGGTACAGATGGATTTTGTTTGATGAGGTATTCTTTTTCCTTGTTGCCAATGATTCCTGTTTCAGTTGCTTTTTGAATGATGGTAATCAAGATTTTTTTGTATTCGTTGATTGGGTCTCCTCTCAATTTCATGTAGGTGTTACTGTCGTTCACGTGGTCCTTCACATTGGTTTCATAAAACTCAGTGTCCATGATTATAAGGGCGCCGCCCTTGTCTGCCTGACGTATGGTGATGTTTTTGTTTTCTGCTAAATTTTGAATGGCCAGTCTCTCTTTCTGGGTGAAGTTGGTTCTTTTGGGTCTGGGTGCTTTGAAGATTTTTAAGACATCTTGGTTTACAACTTTTTCAAAGGCGTCAAGTACCTTGTGGCTCACTGGTGGTATAAAGCGGCTGGGGTTCCTTAGTCCCATCAGTTTGTCGGTTTCGGTATCTGTGATTGGTTTCTCTACCACATTGGAAAAGAAATGTCTGAGACGTAGGTTCCTGAGGAATTTGTAAACACAGATTTGTGTTTCTAACAAGTTCGAGTGGTAAGTGGGGACGAATGATGTGCCTTTTTGTAAAGTTTTGGTTTGAAACTCATTGATGTTCTGGCTTGAAATGTTGATTACTAGGTCCTGTGACTTCTGGTGTTCTGTGCTACACTTTCTGGTTGTTGACCTTTTGTTGCTCCTGCTTCTCCCCCTCCTGGTTCTTTTGGGCGTCCATGGCCTCTCTCTAAAAAAGGAGTCGATGTTGTAGTAGAAGTCGTTGCTTGTTGTTGGTTTGAATCGGGTGTTTGATTTTCATCTCTGGATCTTTGAACATTTTTTGAAGTTGTAGGACCTTTTCTGTTGGATTGTGAATCATCAGATGAAGTCTCATCCGATGATTTGTACTGAGGTTTTTGTTGTCGTCTACGGGCATATATGTCTGCCCAATTATATACCTCTCCGGTACGATAATCCGTGGTGTCCCTCTTGAACTTTCTGACTTTTCGTTCATTTATCTCTTTGGTGTAAGTATCGAGTTGTTTATTGATGTCTGTTAATACCTCATCCCATTCTTCCTTGGATAACATGGTATTTAATTCATCCTTGAGTGTGGCTGTTTCTCTGTTTAAATCTTCAATGAGTTTGGCCAGTTCTTCGATAATAAGTAGTATTAGGTCAAGGAAACACTTGTTCAGTATTGCGAACCATTTTTCTGTGAAGCGAGCATTGTTCTTGCACAAGGTTGATTTTAGGGATATCCGTAGACCTCGTGGAATTCGCTGTGCCTTGTGATACTTTATTAAAGTACTTGCATGTAATCGTTGGTTAACTATGCGTTTAGACATGTATAGTAGTTGCTTTATGTTTGCTTGCGTTGAACCTGTACTCGCGCCTGGGCTTTCATCCTCCTGAATTAAAGCGTAAATTCTCTTCGAGTCATCTTCCGTGAATGCCAAAGTTTCGGCTCTTTGATCAGTTGAGTGAGATAGGTCATCAAATTGCATGTTGGTCTTTGGGTGCTGTATCCACTGTTTTTAGTACAGAAAATGGTAAGATCACAAATCCAGAATTGGGAGTTGGGATGCACACTCCTGTGGTTTAGTGTGTTTTGGTTAATTCATTAAGGGTGGGTGGTGCCTCTGAGGTTAAACCCTCTGTACTAGGGTCAAATACAAATCTGTGATGCACTGTTCTATCGAGAAAAGTGTCTCCCCAGAGCACTCGTTCAATAATTTGTTCAATAAAGTTCAAAAAAAGTTCAAAAAAACATGTGATTCAATTTCAAAGCTTTTCTTTACTGGTTATTCATTTCATGATTCCTCTCATGGTGTATGAATTATTCAACTCATTGGCCCAATGCATTTCGGGCTATGCCCTTCATCGGGGGCCCTGTGCAATTCTGTAACAAATAAAGTACAGTTTCAACGAACACATGAATAAACAAATGAATTTCTCCACATTTGTTCATGTTGATTTATGTTAAGTCAAACATAGTGCATTTCTCGATAGAACAGTGCATCACAGATTTGTATTTGACCCTAGTACAGAGGGTTTAACCTCAGAGGCACCACCCACCCTTAATGAATTAACCAAAACACATTAAACCACAGGAGTGCGCATCCCAACTCCCAATTCTGGATTTGTGATCATAAGAAAGGATTGCACATTCCCCCCAAAAAACAGTTGTTGTCAACCAGGCTTGGCACCTCAAGGCCACCATCAATGAAACTGCTCTGCCCAGAGAGTCATAGTCAAATACACAAGGGATAGCAAACTTTGCTGCATCTCTCCCATCAGCAACAGCCTGTGAGACTACAGCCAGAGCCTCCTCCGGGACCTGTGGCAGCACCTACACAAGCGTGTCTCAAAGAGCATGGGAATAACAGTCCGAAAGGCATGTAGTGTTCACTCAGCACAATGCCAGGCTGGCGGAAGAAAAATTCTTCTTCCAGAAAGAGTTCAGCCTCTATGGATTCCCTATCTGGGGTAATGGTAAGGAATGGCCCTTGGGATGGGGAGGCTTGAACCACAAAGTTCTCCAGGGTAAGTTGTTGGGAGAGGTATTGTGGGTCCCCTGGGGCAGGGCGGTGGTGGCGGCAGGAGATTGTCCTATTCACAGGAGCCCCTGTGAGGGGAGTGGACTAAGACCCAATATGACGTCAGTGAGGGCTTCTTTGAAAGAGAGTAAAGGTTCTGAAGGAAGGACTCCTGGTTGCAGCACCTCTGTCAAGAAGTAAGTATTGACGGCCATCTAGGGCAACTAAAGGTTGAGAAACTCAGCTGCCCTTCGCACCACCATTGCATCAGAAGCTGCCTCCTCCATAGCCATGGTAGGGGGAGAAAGCATACACGTTTCTGGAGAATTATCCAGTCCACAGCTTCACTCAGTTCTTCACCCCAGTCCATTTTAGGGTTTTCTGCATACAACTGTTATTCCTCAGGGTCCAGTGACCACCTCCCATTCCCCTCTAAGTCCTAACCCAAGGAAATAGGGCTCCGGCACCGATCCAGGAAGCAAGGCTCCTGTTGGCGCTGGATACAGCGTCAGGCGACGCCCCTCTGGCTCTGCATCAGAATGGGGATGGCACCACCAATGGCCCCCGGGTGCGTCTGCATTCAGACCAGCATTGGGGAAGGTCTAGTTGGTATGACCAGCGCTGGTCTGGATCCAGGAATGGATTCATGGAGCCCGATTGGAGACATTACACTGAGGCAGGACCAGAAAGGACCCCCTCCAAAGCCATGGGGCCCGAAGGTGAGCCGAGAGGGTCGGCCACCCAAAGAGGAGGTGCATGACCTCATAAAATTCCTTGAGTTGGGCAGGGTCGCTTCTAATCCTGGAAAATCGTGGAGGCACAGAGTCGGCACAGGCACAAGCTCTCCCTGCTGAGCCTGGCCTCGAATGCTGACGCTCCCTCCTCCCATTTGCCGAGAAGTCGAAGACCTCTTCAATTACTTCTTCTTGTACTTCGACTTACCCAAGTGTCCTTTGGACTTGGAGTGGGATGACAACCTTGGACTCCGCGACCATTCCCAGAACCTTGCTCTCGACCGGGATCTCGAGTGACGCGTAGTCACATGCAGAGCCACCATGAGCTGGAGGGATCGCAACCACAAGGCTCAGTTCGCAGCAATTGGAGCATGCTTGTGGGTCATGGTCGCCTGTCCATACACCACAGGCAGACAAGGTGCGGGTCTGTCACCGACATCAGCCGATGACCAGCTCCACAGGGCTTGAATCTTACTTTCATAGATGACATCCTACAAACCAGGAGATACAATCTCAAAAGAAGTCGACAAAATGTAAAAAAAATCCAGTCAGTGACTAAGGGGTAGCTCTTTTCTGGATTAGCGGATGCTGGCACAGATAGAAAAAAAAAGAAGTCAGGGCGCCTAGGTGATGTCTATATAGGTGCTGCAGACATCACTTCCAGCACAAATTACGTCGACTATGCATGCAGAGCTGAACGACACCACCTACCGGTGTACTGCTCACAAAAAATCTTCTGGACCTGGTCTGACACCTAGGAAATTCTAGGGTAAGGAATATGCAGCTAGAAGTCTCTATTAGATACCCATTTTACACAAACACTGCTCAAAGGGCTGTATATTTAACAACAAGGGGTGGTGATGGACAGAGTTTCTGAATTAAGCAGAATACTCTCACCCAGTCAAGAGATCAGGGCTGTTCCTCACCACCCCCTTTTCTGAATCAAAGGGCTGTATATGGCATGCAGTTCAACTGGTTCTTCGATTTACAAAAGGACCCCTTCAAGCACACAATAGTCTTTATCAAGTGTTCACTCAAATCCGCGTTCGTATATATAGAGGTTCAGTCCGAGCATTCTGATATGTAGTCTTCCAAATTTGTTTATTTACAAGTTCATGTTTCAAACCAAGTGGATTATATTGGGGCTGTGGTAACCAGCCTCGCATCAACCTCCTGGAGCACCATTTTGTACTATTACGTTTGCTATTATTTTCCCAGAAATAGCTGAGCGCCCTAGGTTCTTAACTGGTTACCTTAGAGTACATTAGTGGTTCTTCGATTTAGATTGGCACTCTGACTGAGTCCTTAGGGGTAAGGGGTCAGATTTCAAAACCTGGGATTCTAGATCTCTGCCTCCCACATTTTATTCTCCTGCTCACCCTCTCTCAGAGGTATATGCCTACTTCGGTTCTCAACCTTTCCGAGACGTTTGCTCTAAAGTAAAATACTCTAATATGCACATCAGCGTATTATGCGGTCTGGACAAGCTCTCTGGCTGTGTATTTGGACCTAATTGTCAAGGAGTTGTATATCTGCTCGCAATTTCAGAAATTCTATGTTGTGTATCTGAGTTAAATGTTAGTATCTCTAAACTGTATTTTCCTCCTGAGATTACTCCAACTCAGCTGTTTATCTGTGAGCTTTATCTCAGGCTGCAGCCTCTGGATGTTGGCTCTGGACCACAGTTCCTGAGTTGTTTGCATGCCTGGCTTACGACGAGCCTCTCTCTGCTTGTTTGACACTCATTTGTAGACAACTGGATACTTCTAGTCAATGTACTACTCTGAGGCTATTAAGATCAGATTCTTTCACACTGAACGCCTGTGCAGTAGCAAAATTCCAGGCTCTGATTTAGACGAAGGGAAAAACAGTTATCAATTATTACGTTTTGCCATCAATTTTACAATTGTGATATCTTAGTGCTTGGTTTTTATTAATTTTAAAACTAGTGCTATTTTTAAGTATGTGAGTAAATTCCGTATAAGGTAATGTCCTAAAATTAGCTTAGGTCGCTACTTGTGACACTCCTCACTAATAATGAACTGTGTTTTATAAAAAAACAATTTAAACATTGTATTTTAATGAGAACCTTTATGGCTTTGTCAAAATATAGTTATATTTGATTGATTACTACCTGTATAAACTTCACTTTTAGACATGGCGGGGTTCTATAGTTGTGTTTCCCTTTCCCCATGTAACTACACTAATAGGAATGTATTTTACATGATATTTTTAAGTGTGGGAAACTTCTAAGAGTGTTATACTGTGTAATTATGAGCCATTGTATCGTGTTTAATTTGTTTTGTTTACAACTTTTATGGCCTATGACCGAAATAAAGTATTTTCTCTCTTTCTTATAGTTCCTGTGTGTATGCCTCCCACTGACCTTAACTATAAACCCTACTCCTGATGTAATTTCTTGGATTTGATTCTGCACTGATCTCATACTGCCAGTTGATCTCAGCTTTTAGATGCAATGTACCCTTCTCTCCATCTCTCGCAATCTCTTGTGAGCGTCTGCTCACTTTTTAAAGCTGTATTCCTGCTTTTGATATCATACTCTCAGATAACTACCTCTGACCCTGATCTAGGCTCTCTGGTTTATAAATGATCCTGATATTAATCCGAGTAATAACCATGTTTCTGATTTCAGTCCCTCAACTGCACAGCAACACCTGTTCGCTGCTTGAGATATAGGGTCCGTACTCAACCACTTAACTATAGATTATGCGTTCAGGGTCTCTAAGCTGTGTGTTCTCCAGCTCAACATCTGTGAGCTGCATGTCTGGTTCTGAATTCAGACTACTGGAGTTTTAAGTGTCCCTTAAACTATTGCCTTCGCTATATTTCGTTTCCTAATGTAACCATCTTTGTATATCTGCCGCTCGCTTGTCTTAGCCTATATGAGCTGAAAGTCAAACCCTGATTTTGCCCTCTGATTTTAATTCTGACTGATTTCGTCTACTAAGCCTCCTCCTCGTCTAAGCTTCCCCCAGCTCCATTTCTGTTCCTGCTGTCCCCTTCAGAGCTGAATGTTAGACTCTATTCATAACTTTTCCAAGGTATGTGGATGCAACCTGTCACTTATTCGCTGGTTAGTGGGAATACTGATGATCTTACCACTAATGGCGTAATTTTGAGTTGCACATAAATGGTGTGGTAATACTGCACCTAGAATTACAGATGCTCATGGAACAGGAGTTACCTGATGGCGTACTACCACACCATTATGAGTTTGTGCTTTGCGCTTTTGGGGCTGAGGATTAATCTCATAAATTAGTCTTTGCCCACCTATTCCCTATCTCCATTATAAATGTTTTCCCAATTCATATTTAGCCAGGGTTTTAAAAGTAAAATGTTAATGGGTAAAATAAATCTCATCTGTGGGATTTCTAGCTCAACTTGTAATCCCACTATGACTAAAACACAAATCTGCAGCCAAATTGGGATTTCCCAGCATCTTGAAATGAAGAGCGAATTGGTACATTATCTTCTTTCAGGTTAGATCAGACGTTCTCCGTTATCTGTATGCTACTGATCTCAGTCGATCAAATGTTTTGTGTGCACGTTTCTTTATGTCTGTTGGCATAATGCTCTGTTGATCTCTGCATGTACTGTGTGGATGCCAGTCAGTGTATTATATGGATGCCCTTCCTTTCATCTGTCTGCCAGCCTTTCAGTCCACAGGTGTCTGTATGCCCCTAAGGCTTGGAAGCCCAAATCAAAGCATCTTGGGTGGACACCATCTCCTCCTCTTCAGAAAATTATTTATGTGACTTAATTTTATGCTGAGAGACCAGGACACCCAGTTCCCAGAAAATAATTAGCTTTAAAAGTAATCAAATCAATCAATCCAATAATGTTTGTTTGCATGTCTCTTTCTTTATGCAGGGATACTGCTTAGGCAGTTACTACTCTGCGAATGGCTGTTTTTATTTCTGTTGGCAGGTGCACACTTAAGAACCTGAACATCTGTTTGTCTGTATGCATTTGCAATTTTTCTGTAAGTCTGTGTGCCTAGAAGCTTTTATTTGTGTTGGTCTATGTGTACACTTTCTGAGTGTGCTGTTGGTTTCTGTCGGATGAATACCAGTAGGTATGTTGATCTGTTTGCATGTGTATGGTTATATGTACTTTGTGTGGTGGTAGATCTGAATACTGTAGGCATCTATGCGAATTAACTTGTATATGTTAATCTAATGAATTTGTAGATGTCTGTGTAGAAGGCCCATAACAGGAACCCACTAATGTGAAAGAACAGCTTAACAATTTTTTTTATGTGAAAGTGATCCTACTAAAAATAACTAGCAAACATGTAATACCGTATCTCCTCTACCCATTTTTCAAATCAGGATATAAATATAAATGAGTAACCGTGTAACATATGTCACCAACAAATTAGTGTTTGTGCCACTTACAATAACAAGCGTCAGCAAACCCAACATGCAGAGATAATGGCTTTGCCAGTGCTTCTTTTTAGCTGCCTATGTACGCATGCTTTAACCCCTTCGCTAATAGGCCTCCCCCCCCGTGCTAAGCCTTTTTTGGCTATTGTTGTAGTTGGCGCTTAGCCCCCTGTAACTTTTTGACCACATGAGGTATCCACGCCAAATTGGCGTCCTTTCCTTCCAACCACATGCGGATTCTAAAGGTACCCAGGGTTTGTGGTTTCCCCTGTAGGGGACCCAGAAATTAGCCAAAATACAGCTACATTTTGTTTTTTTTGGGGAAACATGGGGAAAAAGTGCTGCAAATGAAAGTGTCTGGGTTTTTCCCTGCAAATGGTATCAAAAAAGGGTTTGTGAGGCTGAAATCACCATTTTCCCAGCTTTTAGGGAATGACAGACTTTTGTCAGAAAACCAAAATATTTTACACAGTTTTGGCATTTTTCTGGGACATAGCCTATATTTGCTATTTTTTGTGCTTTCAACCTCCTTCCAGTTAATGGTAGAAATGGGTATGAAAGCAATAATGGATCCTGGAACGCATTTTAGAAAAGTAGACAACATTCTGAATTCAGCAAGGGGTCATTTGTGTAGATCCATCAAGGTTTCTTTATAGAAACTAACAGTTAAATATAAGGAAAATGTTAAATTAGTTGACAAAAACAGCCTTTTGTTGCAACATTTTCACCTGTAACTTCCTCTAATTCCGCTGGACCTTACTGGTTGTGGCGATATATAGGACTTGTAGCTTCACCAAGAACCCGACGAACCCAGAGCCAAGAACTGAGCACCAATTTGCAATGGTTTTTTATAATGTACAGGGTATAATAGCAATTATTCTGGGAACATGTATACATGGAAAAATCGGTATGAAAGACACCTATGTATTCCTGAAATGGGAACAAATTATAGAGATTTGAAACAGTAGATATTTGCACATTTCCGAAATTGGGAATACTCATACTAGCATGAGAATTATCGGTCATTTTTCAAAATGACTTTTTTTACACATTGTATTTCAATTGGAAGGCAGAAATGCATAGAAAGTCAATAGGTAATAACACTTGCTTTAAAAATCTGAATTACCCCAAGTCTCCCGAGAAAAATGGTACCTCACTTGTGTGGGTAGGCCTAGTGCCTGCGACAAGAAACTGTGCAAAACGCAACGTGGACACACAACAATTTCACAATGAAAAATTACCCTTTTTTTTGCTAAGTACCTAGCTGTAGTTTTTTAACCCTAGCTCTGCCGGCACCTAAGGAAACCTAGCAAACCTATACATTTTTTAAAACTAGACACCCAGGGGAATCCAGGATGGGTGACTTGACTGCCTCTCACAAGTTCTGTTACCTAGAATCCAATGCAAACCTAAAAAATTGTCCACAAAAACAGATTTGCCTCACATTTCTGTGGTGGAAAGTTCTGGAATCTGCGTGGATCCACAAATTTCCACCCACCCCGCGTTCCCCAAAGTCTTCAGAGAAAAATGGAACCTCATTTGTGTGGGTAGGTCTAGTGCCTGTGACAGGAAACGATGCAAAACGCAAATGGACAACACAATTTCACAGTGAAAAATGCCCCTTTTTTGGCAAAGTGCCGCGGTGTAGTTTTTGAACCCTTGCTCTGCCGGCACCTAGGGAAACCTAGCAAACCTATACATTTTTTAAAACTAGACACCCAGGGGAATCCAGGATGGGTGACTTGACTGCCTCTCACAAGTTCTGTTACCTAGAATCCAATGCAAACCTAAAAAATTGTCCACAAAAACAGATTTGCCTCACATTTCTGTGGTGGAAAGTTCTGGAATCTGCGTGGATCCACAAATTTCCACCCACCCCGCGTTCCCCAAAGTCTTCAGAGAAAAATGGAACCTCATTTGTGTGGGTAGGTCTAGTGCCTGTGACAGGAAACGATGCAAAACGCAAATGGACAACACAATTTCACAGTGAAAAATGCCCCTTTTTTGGCAAAGTGCCGCGGTGTAGTTTTTGAACCCTTGCTCTGCCGGCACCTAGGGAAACCTAGCAAACCTATACATTTTTTAAAACTAGACACCCAGGGGAATTTAGGATGGGGTGACTTGACTGGCTCTCACCAGGTTCTGTTACCCAGAATCCCTTGCAAACCTAATAAATTGTCAGAAGAAACAGATTTTCCTAACATTTCTAGGGTGGAAATTTCTGGAATCTGCGTGGATCCCCAAATTTCCAACCCCCGCGTTCCACAAAGTCTTCCGAGAAAAATGGTACCTCACTTGCATGGGTGGGTCAAGGACCCGCGGTAGGCAAGGGCCCAAAACCTATTGAGGCGACATCAAAATGACCTATCACAAACCAACCTGGTTTTTTTGTAGGGGGTTCTCATGAGTTTTTGGCCCAGGGCTCGGCGGCCATCTAGGGAAACCTACCAAACCCACACATTTCTGGAAACTAGACACCCGGGGGAGTCCAGCGAGGTATGGCTTGCGTGGGTCCACTAAATTCTCCTACCCAGAATCCCCTGCAAACCTCTAATTTCGCTGAATAAATCACTTTTTTCTCAAATGTGTGTGTGGGAAAGTTCTGGAATCTGCGTGGATCCATAAATTTCCTCCCACCCAGAGTTCCCCTAGGTCTGCCGATAAAAATGGTACCTCAATTGCGTGGGTGGGTAAAGGACCCGCGACAGGCAAGAGCCAAAACTTATTGAGGCGACATCAAAACTACCTATCACAAACCAACTTGGTTTTTCAAGGGGGTCCGATGAGGTTTTGGCCCAGGGCTCGCCGGCCATCTAGGGAAACCTACCAAACCCACACATTTCTAGAAACTAGACACCCTGGGGAGTCCAGCGAGATATGGCTTGCGTGGGTCCCCCAACATTCTCCTACCCAGAATCCCCTGCAAACCGCAAATTTCACTGCAAAAATCACTTTTTTCTCAATTTTTTGTAGGGGAAAAGTTCTGGAATCTGCGTGGATCCACAAATTTCCTCCCCCCCCAGCGTTCCCCCAGGTCTCCTTATAAAAATGGTACCTCATTCGCATGGGTGGGTCATGGACCCGCGACAGGCAAGGGCCCAAAACCTATTGAGGTGACATAAAAATTACCCATCACAAACCAACCTGGTTTTGCAAGGGGAGTCACCTGGGTTTTTGGCCCCGAGCTCGGTGGCCATCTTGGGAAACTACCAAACCCACACATTTCTGAAAACAAGACACCCTGGGGAGTCCAATGACGTATGGCTTGCGTGGATCCTCCAACGTTTTCCTACCCAGAATCCCCTGCAAACCTTCAATTTAGCTGAAAAAAATCACTTTTTTCTCAAATTTCTGTGTGGCAAAGTTCTGGAATCTGCGTGGAACCACACATTTCCTAACACCCAGCGTTCCCCCAGGCTACTTCCCCATCTGCCTCCCAGGGGAAGAAAGATTGAATATTGCCAATTTGATAGGGGGGAGCAAAAGCCCTTGACCAAGGGGCTGCTCCCCCTCCCTGGTGTCTTAGTGGGTGGATCCCTGCTTGGGGATCGCCCTCCTGGGGCGATCCCCAAACAGGGATCCACTGGGGAGATTCTAGCCTTTCCAATGATACCTTTACCATCTTTCAAAGTGCTCAGGGAGCTGAGATAGCCCCCTGAGCACATAGAAAGTAAAACTGAAATGAGCCTCTCAGTTTTGGTTTCTGTGAAATGATGACGTGCGTGCTGATCGTCATTTCACAGAAATCAGGGAGGGGGCCTCAGGAGCTGGGGAAGCTCTTCCCTAGATCCCGAGGCTTTGGGGGAGAAAAGAGACCCCTCTGCTGTCTGCAGCAGATGGATTTTGTGCCCCTGTCCTCATGACGGAATGGTTCCGTCATGAGCACAGGAGCACCGATGTTCATGACGGAACCATTCCGTCATGAGCATTGAAGGGGTTAAGATGCATGTGCCAATGGCTCACAATATTGGAATGGGGTTTTCTATCAAAAAAGATGCATTCCAAGATGGTTTCCAATACACACACGCCATAGTTACATGGGTATTTTGAAAGGCATACTTGCATGTGTCGTATATTGCAATATTTAGGTCTCACCTACAGAGTCATTGCACTGCGCTGCGAGACGTACCATGTACTATTCAGTGGTCTTACAACCTGCCCACAGCATACCATTGGTTATTTTCTTTGTCACTTCCTTTTTTAAAAGCGTTTCAGTATTCTTGGACGTGCAATGTAATTTCCTACATACAGCGTCTGATTTATGTTGCTTTACCCCTATCTGCCATCTCTACTGACACTTTAGTAATATTGGGATACCACTAAGGCACACTAAATTATGCTCTGTAATTAAAAACCTAGAGGTTGAATACTTTTAAAAGATGAAATTTTATTAGGTCTAGCATTAGCCAAGACAATTTGATTTTAATAAAAAATGTATAATATTCTTACCTAAAGGGGCTTTCAGCCATCGCTCCTCATCCATTGGTCTGTTGTGCCATTCACATTTTAGTTCTGCCCAGTAGAGCATATAGCAGCTGCAGCTTCCGGACGACGAAGAGGTCCTGGCGAGTGGGCCAGAACCTTGCTGCGGGAGACGCCCTATTCATGAGCAGGATCGGCTCATTTGCATTGGCTGCCTGACACTGCACCTCCCACACTGTGGTATGCCCTGCATGTCGCAGCATGAGGTTGCCCGCTCATATCAGCCTACCCTCACTCACTGCAGCCTCCTCCCATCCCTGCAAGAAGAGGCCCTGCAGCTCAGCTGTGGGCCTCTCCTCCCACACAGCTCTGTCCCGGACTCGCGTAGCAGAAAGGTGCCCTAAAACACTGCTGCTCCCTGCTGCACCAGACATTGAGCGAGCTGACCTGGTGCTCCTAGGATGAAAAAACTGCCTTTCACATCTGCTCCCTGCCCGTGTAGCCCTCTGGGCCATCCAGGGCTGATGCTTTCTCCTTCCTCATTGCTGCACCCCCCAACCCATGGACTGCCTACTGGGGTGCACGCTGGGTGTGCTGCTTTACTCGAGGAGCCTGGCTGCCTACATCACCCGACGCTCCTACTACCTTCGCCCCTCTCTCCACATTGCCTCACATTTCTTCCATCCTCATGATGGGCCTCAGAGACCCACAACAGCGCAAGCTGGTCTTCAAGCAGGCCAAGTGGGCTCACCACCAGGGTTCCCATTCTGATACAGACTGTTACACTTGACATCTTGTGGCGTGTTTCCCCTGTCTTTTTGCTTCTGACCTTCTGGTTTTGACTCTGTTTTCGCTGGTTTAGTGTCTCTGAGCACTTTCTCACTGCTGTTCAGTGTTAAAGTGCAAGTGCTCCTGTTATAAATGGTGTTATGGATTGGTTTTTCCATGATTGGCACAATGGATTTACTGGTAAGTCCCTAGTAAAGTGCACTGAGTGTGCCAGGGCCTGTAAATCCAAAGCTACTGGAGGGCTCACAGCACGGGTTGTGCCACCCACTGAATTAGCCGGTAAAAAGGTAACTCAGACCTGCCACCGCAGGGTCTGCGCGCAGTTTGTAACTGCCATGTCGACCTGGCAGGTGCACCCACTTGCTAGGCCCTAAACCTTCCCTTTTCTACAGGTTAGTCACCCCTAAGGTAGGCCCAAGGTGCCCCTGTGGGCAGGGTGCAGTGTATGTGAAAGGTAGGATATGCCCTGATGTGTGTGGCATGTCCTGATAGTGAAATACTGCCAATTCCGTTTTTCACTATTGCAAGGCTACCTGCTCCCATAGGACAGAATGGGGAGTTTGTTTATAACAGCTTATACACATAGCCTGGGAACTAGATGGAAAAATAAACTTTAGTATGCCTGAACTCAGGATCCAAAGATGCATCTTTTAGTGAAGGTGATTTTTACATTCTGTGTTTGAAAATATCACTTCTAGATAGTAGGTATTTTCTTGCTCAGCCATCCAGTGGGCCTCTGCTAGGTTTGTGGATTGACTGTCTGGGTTTTGGATGGCAGGGCCTGGAGAAGAGTTGTGGCTCCAGAATGTCTAGGTGGGTCAGGAAAGGGCTGAATAGACCTGGGCTGCATTTAGAGTAGGGGGAAGAGATTTCCTTTCTCCTGAATGGGCCTGGTTTGCCTCTGACAATGCAGTCTCTACCTCCTGCCAGGGAGCCACACCAGAGAGGGCAGAACTGGTTCTGGCTGGGCACAGACACTCTCTGCCTGAGAGGACAACGGATTTTGGGCTATAAAGAGTGGGACCCAAACCCATGAATTTTAGAACTCTTTTAGACCAAGAATACTGCCAAGAAGAAGAGCTGGAGAAACTGCGAGAAGGAACTAACATTTTGCTGAGTGCTTTGCTGTGTTGGCCTACAGTGGCTGCTTCTGTCTTGGGCAGTAAAAGGACTGGACTTTCTGCAATCTATCTTTGTGAGTTTCTCCAAGGGCTTGAGATAGAGCTTGCCCCGTGGGATCAAGAAGTCACAGGAATAGCAAAGACTTCAAGTTCTTCAGCCCTCAGCACTGATGACTGTGTGTTTTGTGCTGCAACAGAAGAAAAAGCAACCCAACGCCGTCTACGATGCCGCTGCCGACTCAGTGTCCTGAAGGCACCGCAGAGGACACCGCCGTACAGTGACCCGGGAATTACTGATGATGCCTGCTGACGCCGCCAATGAGCCGTTCCTTGCACCATGGCCTGTGGTCACCACACTCCCCATCGCCTTGCTTCATGGCGCTGCCTTGGTATCCCGGTCGACGGCGCTCCACACCGAAATCAACGGCGCTGCTTGCACCATGGTTCGAGGGTACCACTTTTAAAGTTCCATAACGCAGTGCCCTCATACCGCAGCGCAGCCTTGGCCTACCACCGCTGGTGCCATAGACTCCCGTTCGTCAGCCAATGACAGCACTTCAGCAACGACAACGCCGCTACCTGCACCTTGACCTGCCAGCACCGTATCAATTTGCACCGCGACACTGGTGTCTCAGACACCGCCATCTGAAGCCGCCACCGAGTCGCTGCTCGCACCGCGACCTGAGGTAATTGCACGCCATGCCACTGCACTCCGCACCGCAGCACCAGACGCCTGCCGACAGCAGCGCTACTGACTTCAACCACGAGGAATTCGAACTGCAACACATGTGACTTAGAGGGCCCGACGACTCCTGCTGATGCCATGCTTTCAGAAGCTCAAAGAGAGGTCGCAACACACTGCCTTTCTAAAAGTACTGTTTTGCGGGTCTTCCCAACACCGTAGTTGGCCGCGGTCACCCAGAACTGTTTGGATTTGTTAGTTTACTACACCGTGACAGCCCCAGAGGGAGCCATCGACTTCAGGGAGCTGTTTTCAAGGTTATTGTGATAACTGAACATTTCGAAGTACTATATTGTGGATTTTTATTGTTTTTGGTCTTGTCTTAAGTATATAAAAATATTGAAGAAGCTGTCGCCTAATTATCGGCTCCGTCTGATACATTTTAAGTTCCTGGACAGATCGTACCGCACCCCTGCTCAGCTCCACAAGCTCAGGCTCATTCCCACAGACGCCTGCATGCGTTGCGCTGCCCCTGCTGCGGATTTCGCACATCTGGCGTGGTTGTGCCCTAAGGTCTCTGAATTCTGGCAGGCGGTGTGCTCTATTGTTTCCGACATTACTAGTACTAAAGTACACCCTGACCCTACCCTGTGCCTACTAGGTTTCGTTAAGTTCTGTCCAGATGCTTCCCGACGCCTGATAGCGATGCTGCTGGTCTTGGCCAGGCGCAGGGTGGCCATGTGCTGGGGTCGCAGACCTGCTCCTAAGGTTCACAGCTGACTGGAGGACGCCTCTCAATGTCAGACTCTGTTCTCGGAGTTTTGGGACTTATTACCGGCCAGGCCCAGTCCTGTTGAAATCTGGGGCTCTTTGGTGACTTACCTCCACTCCTGTGTCTCTTCCAGCGGCGCTGCTTCTCCTGAGCTCCCTGCCGGCTCTTCGCCCGCGGCGGATGCCGGTGCTAGCCGGTGTCTGCCTTTCCCCTCCGTGTGGGCCTCCTCCGCCCTAGTTGCCCACCATTGATGGGGTGGTTGAGTGTGTGGCCCCCATATGTCGAGGGACCCCATGAAATGATGCCTGTGATTCCTGCCTTAATGTGTTTATGTTTTTTTCAAGGGGCAGCCAACCTGATTTTGACGCTTTGACTTGGGCTATAATGTGTTCATGTGAGATGCTATGTAGCACTGTGTAATGTGTCTAACTTGAATTCCCTCAATAAAGGTTTTGGGGAAAAAAATGTTTTGAAGTATATACAAATATTGGATATTTTGCTAAACTGGTGAGGTGTCCTTTTGTAGTGCATACACTGCATTACTGTCGGTTATGTTACCAAGGGGTTGAGCAGGGGTTATTTTAGGAGTGTAACTCCCTTATCCGGACCAGGAAGAAGGGTCCCTATTTGGACAAAAGTACCTACCTCTGCCAACTAGACACCCCCATTTCTAACATTGGTTGTCAGCGGTGAGGATAGGACTTGTGTTTGCACTTAACTTACAGTGATTAGTGTGCACTACTAGTTTATTTTGCCTTTCAATTGCTTTGAACTTGAACTTTCCAGTACAAAATGCCTGAATCAATTGCATCATCTGTTGCATCCTTGGCAGTGGCCTTTGAAGAGGAGAGGTTAGAAACCTACAATGTGAAGCAATTGAAGGCTATCTGCAAGAACCTAAAAGTCTAGATCAGGGGCCTCACCAGAAAAAGGAGCTACAAAAGGCGCTGAGGACCAGGGTAGCAGCCAGGCATTCCAGTGGGTAGTCTGGGGATCTTAGTCTGGGTGGATGTTTTTTTGGGAGTGGGGGCACCCTCTAAACCAGGCAGCAGCAGTTTGTCCCCAGAGGAGCTGGAGGACAGGCGTTGAGCAAGTTGAGTTGCAGCAGAACTAGAGAAGCTTAAGTTAGCCATGGAGGAGAAAAGGATGATGTTAGAACATAAGATCAGGATAAAGGAGCTGGATCAGAAAAGTAGATCAAGCTCAGATGGTGGCAGCAACCCATCAGAACAGGCAGGCAGAATTGTGCATCTCTCTATGGATGTAGGCATGGAATTAAAAAACGGGGATGACATACAAAGGTGGTTTCAGGGTCACGAGGTGGCGATACACATGAATGGGGTCCCTCAGAAGAATTGGGGAGCAGGATTGTGGCCTCTTTTTCAAGAAGAAGCAAGGGATACTTTGATCGCTTTGGGTAAGGGGTGTAACCTCATCTATGCTGACATGAAGGAGGCCCTTCTCAATGAGTATGGTCTCGTTCCTGAAAAGTACAAGGATTAGTTTAGGTCCAGTAACAAGTCTAATGCCAACACTTGGTTGGAATGTGTAGATTAGTTTTGCAGGTTACTGGATGGGTGGTTGAAGGGCAATATTGTGACTGATTTTCAGGGGCTCTACAATCTGATTGCATGGGAGCACTTGTCTAGTCTAAGTTTTGCAGATCTGTGCCAGTACCTAGTTGATAGTAAGCTGACTGACCCCAGGAAGACTGCTATGGAGGCGGATCGCTGGGCAAGTACCAGGGTTCACAAGAAAGCGTTTGGGGGAGACTCAGCCAAAGGTGGGCAGGGTTCCCAGCTGAAGAGTGCAGGGAACAAGGTTAAAGCACAGGAGTTCTCTAAAGGGCCCCAAACTAATACTCAGGGTAAAGGTTCCCATCCCCCAGGAGACAAGAAAGCTTTGGGCTCTTAAGGTAAGCCTGTAGAAACCGATCCCCGCAAGTGTTTTGCCTGTGACCAGGTGGGTCACATGAAGGGGGACCCACTTTGGACCCGGTGGGCAGTCCAAGGTGTTGGCTAGTGTAGCGCTTGGGGAGGAGGGGTGCCCACAGGAGAATGAGGACCCTGCAGAACTGACCCTCGTCTTACTAGGGGACAGTGAGATGGTCCCAGAAAGCCATGTGCCTACCACAAAGAAATACAGCACCTGGGTGACCATCAATGGGAAAAGGGTAGAGGCTCTCAGAGATACTGGAGCCAGTGTGACCTCTGTCCGGTGTCACCTGGTCTCTGAAGAGCTGGTAGTCCCTGGGGCATTCCACCAAGTAGGTTCTGCAGACAACTCAGAGTGCCAGAGTATGGTGGCACAGACAGATTCCCTTTCAATGGGGGGGGGGGGGTCTCAGGTCCCTTCAGGGTGATTATGAGCCCTACCATGCCTGTAGATGGTCTGCTAGGTAACAACCTGAAGCAGTCCTTGTGGAAGTATGTTGAGCTCAGGTCTCACTTTGAGATGCTTGGGTTGCCAGAGTGGGCATGAGTGTCCACTCGATTAATGGCGGCCAGAAAGGGAGGTCAGAAGGACCTGGGGCCTGAAACCGGCGCCCAGGACCCTGCCAAGAAAAAGGGCAGGGGATGCAGAAAATTGGCCCCTGAAGTTCCCACGGACCGGGAGGAGGCTGACCTTGAGGGGGCGCCCCAGTGCCTACAGGGAACAGGTAGCTCAACTGGGGGACATCTCTGAGCTGACCCAATGGCAGCAAGAAGGGGGTCCCACCAGGGAGGAATTCTGCAGGGAGCAGAAAGAGTGCCCTTCTCTGGAGGGTCTGCGGCAGCCGGATGCAGACCAGGCAGCCGGTGATCAGTCTGGATCACATTGGATCTACTGGGAGAATGGTCTCCTTAATATTGAGCCTAAGGTTGCTGAGCCTGGATCAGGCCCGTGTGCTGGTGTTACCCCAGCGCTTCAGGAACTTCCTACTGGGTCTGGCTCATGACGTGCCTTTGGAAGGACATTTGGGGTGGGACAAGACCTTTGACAGGCTTGTCACCCACTTCTTTTGGCCCCAAATTCGAAGGCTGTCAGATGGACATTGCAGGTCTTGCCAAACTTGCCAGGCAAGTGGCAAGAGTGAGAAAAAGATCAAAGCTCCTCTCCAACCTTTTCGAGTTGTTGGAACGCCCTTTGTTAGGGTAGGGATGGTCATTGTGGGGCCACTGGATCCCAAGACAGCCATGGGCAACAGGTACATCCTGGTCTTGGTGGACCATGCCACCCGGTACCTGGAGGCAATCCCTCTCAGGACAACGACGGCACCAGAGTGGGCCGGGCGTTAAAAGGGATTTTTTTCCAGCATGGCTTCCCTAGAGAGGTGGTTTCTGACCGTGAAACCCAATTTCATATCGAAGTATATGACATCCCTGTGGAAGGACTGTGGTGTAAACTACAAGTTCACCACCCCTTACTACCTACAAGGTAACAGTCTGGTGGAGACATTCAACCAGACCTTGAAGGGCATGATTAAGGGTCTAACAGAACCCATGAGGCTTAAGTGGGACATCTTCTTGCCATGCCTTCTCTTTGCATACAGGGAGGTGCCCCAGAAGTCTCTTGGGTACAGTCCCTTTGAGCTCCTATATGGCCACCCTGTTCGAGGACCTCGGAGTTTGGTGAAGGAAGGCTGGTAGGCAGCTCACAGGAAAACTCCCCATGATGTGTTTAGTTACATGCTGGCCTTCAGAAACCAAACTGCCCGTCTCAGGAAGCTCGCTCAGGTGAACCTAGAAGCAAGCCAGGAAGAAATGAAGAAGTGGTTTGATCAGAATGACACTTTGGTCGAATTTCAACTTGGGCAAAAAGTGTTGGTCATGGCCCCAGTGGAACCTTGTGCCTTGCAGGACAAGTGGACTGGGACTTTTTAGGTGGTGGAGAGCAAAAGTGATGTCACCTACCTGCTGAATTTGTAGACTCCTAGGAACCCCTTGAGGGTCCTCCAGGTGAACTGCCTCAAGCCACTTTGAGAGGTCCAAAGTGAGCATGCTCTTGGTGACAGATGATGGGGTGGAAGAGGAAAATGAACCTCTCCCTGACTTCCTGTCTACCAAGGAGCACGACGGGTCAGTGGAAGGTGTGATACTGAGCCCTACAACACTCCTTGGGCCAGCCCAGTGGTCTTGGTCCCAAAGGCTGCTGCACCTGGTGCCACTCCAAAACTGCGGTTCTGTGTGAACTACTGTGGGCTCAATGCCGTCACCAGGACTGACGCGCACCCCATACCCAGAGCTGATTATGCCGGGTGATGCCCTTTGGGTTGAAGAATGCCCCTGCCACCTTTCAGAGGTTGGTCAACCAGGTGTTGGCTGGACTAGAAATTTTCAGTGCCACCTATCTGGATGACACTGCAGTGTTCAGTTCCAGCTGCGAGGAACACTTGCAGCACCTCAGGGAAGTGTGAGGGCTCTGCAGAAGGCAGGCCTCACGATCAAGGCCAGTAAGTGCCGTCGGGCAGGACTCTGTGGAGTACTTGGGACACCAGGGAGGAAGCGAACAGATGGCGCCACTACCGCCCAAGATTGACATTATTCTGGCTTGGGAGCCCTCCAAGACCCAGACTGAGGTGAGAGCCTTCTTAGGTCTCAATTGTGTACTACAGGAGGTTTGCTAAGGGCTACGGCACCCTTGTTGCCCCCTTAACAGAGCTGACTTCCAGGAAGCACCCCAAGAAGGTGATCTGGACTGATTCCTGCCGGAAAGCTTTTGATGCCCTGAAGGCAGCCATGTGCACGGTGCCCATGCTGAAGGCACCCAACTTCTTCAAGGAATTTGTTGTGTAGACTGACGCTTCAGAGCATGATGTGGGAGCGGTGCTCTCACAACTGAACAAAGAGGGCTTAGACCAGCCTGTAGTCTTCCTTAGCAGGAGACTACTTCTCAGGGAACAGAGATGGAGTGCCATAGAAGGGAAGCTTTTGCTGTGGTCTGGTCGCTGAAGAAGCGGAGACCATACCTGTTTGGGACTCACTTCCGAGTTCAGACAGACCACAGGCCCCTCAGATGGTGGATGCAAATGAGGGGTGAGAACCCAGAACTCTTGAGGTGTTCCATCTCCGTACAGGGAATTGACTTTCCAGTGGAACACCGCCCTGGCACAGAACACGCCAAAGCAGATGGTCTGTCCAGGTTCTTCCACCTTAGTGAAGAGAACTCCAAGGAGGTTGGGTAGTTCTCCCTACTTTCAGCTGGAGGGGACATGTGTTAGACTTGACATCTTTTGGCGTGTTTACCCTGTCTTTTTGCTTTCTGACCTCCTGGTTTTGACTCTGTTTTCGCTGGTTTCATTTCTCTGTGCACTTTCTCACTACTGCTCAGTGTTAAAGTGCAAGTGCTCCTGTTGTAAATTGTGTTATGGATTGGAGTTTCCATGATTGGCACATTGGATTTACTGGTAAGTCCCTAGTAAAGTGCAGTGAGTAAGCCAGGGCCTGTAAATCCAAAGCACCTGGTGGGCTTGCAGCACGTGTTGTGCCACCCACCGAAGTAACCGGTACAAAGGTATGTCAGACCTGCCACCGCAGGGTCTGCGCACAGTCTGTAACTGCCATGTCGACCTGGCAGGTGCACCCACTTGCCAGGCCTAAACCTTCTCTTTTCTACATGTTAGTTACCCCTAAGGTAGGCCCAAGGTACCCCTGTGGACAGGGTGCAGTGTATGTGAAAGGTAGGACATGCCCTGATGTGTATGGCATGTCCAGGTTCATTGAGGCGACAGGGGGCCTGGACCAATCTCAATCTGGGTTCAGGCCCAACTACAGCACCGAATCTGCTCTCCTCACTGTGACCGATAACATCAAGATGTCACAGGACAGAGGAGGCTCAATGATTCTGGTGCTGTTAGACCTGTCGGCCGCATTTGATACTGTGTCCCATAAGATCCTCATGAGCCGTTTACAGGGAGTGGGCATAGGAGGTCAAGCCCTTTCCTGGCTGGAGAGTTTCCTGTCCGGGCGCTCACAATCTGTCAGCCTGGGACCATATCGCTCCTCTTCCAGGATGCTCACGAAGGGGGTGCCACAGGGCTCATGCCTAAGCCCCACATTGTTTAATGTGTACGTGGCCCCCCTTGCTGAGATTGTGAGAAAATATGGATTCACCCCGGTGTCCTACGCTGACGACACCCAGCTTCTTTACCCTTTCCATTCCTTCAACTCCAACGTTAGGGACAACTTTGCGGAAGGAATGAGGGCCATCTTCAACTGGATGGCTGCCAACCGCCTCCAATGCAACGTTGGAAAAACGGAGCTAATGCTTTTTGGAAAAGCGTCCTTACTGTGGTCTCCCGACTGGTGGCCCCTTGACTTGGGACCAGTACCCACCCCTAAACTAACAGTAAAAAATCTGGGGGTGAAGCTGGATCGGGATCTTACCTTGAAGGAACATGTGAATGCAGTCGCTGGGGCATGCTTTCACACCATCGGTCTGTTAAGAAGAGTCTTCCCCTACCTCTCTGACAACTATAGAAAGACCCTAGTGCAGACTATGGTGATAAGCAAAATTGACTACTGCAACGGACTGTCAGGGTTTACATCGGCGCCTGCATGGAAAACCTGGTACAATCGCCAAAAAACTACGTTTCCCAGAAGCCTCGGCTGAGGCTATTTCAGGAAGTAAGACACGCTTCCTGTTGCGTGTAATTCCGGCGTTTTGGTGCTACGCGAGAGGGAAGCCTTCTCTCGCTCTTCCGAATGGTCCTAGAGGATTCCCCTGCGTGAAGGCACTCGTGCAGGTAGGAGAGGATCCTGTTCCGAATTCCGCGTCATTGAGCGGAGCGCGGTGGCGGCTGCTACGCGTTGCCGTCTTGCTCGTCGCGTGCAGTGAAGGAACTGCACGCGTTATTGTTTGACTCGTGTTTGTTTGTTTAGCGGAGCGTAGTGGTTCCCAGCCACACGTTACCGTATTGACCTGGACTGGGTATTATCTGCATATCGTTATTGGCAAGTCTAGCCCGCTGAGGCTTCAGGGGTGCACGGTGGTGATCCTAGCTGCGTGTCACCAGTACAAGCTGCTTGTAATTATTTTGTTTTTGAACACTTTCTTGATGCAAATTGCTACGGAGTACAGTGGCAGTCTCAGCTATGTGTTTCCGTGAGGACTGTATTTACTCCAACTAAAAGGTTGTGCTCCAATAGTATTTATCCGTGGATAGTACTACCAACAACTGTTATTATTACTTTATATCATATCTGTGGATACTGACTGTGTGTTGTTCTACAGAATCTGGCAGAGCGGAATGCTGTGGTTCTTGCTTCCCACGCATTGCCGTGTTCTGCGTTTCTCTTGTCTGTGCTGCCGCTCTTTGGTCCTCATCAATCCTCCTTGTTGAATGAGAATAGTGGGATACTATCCCAGGAACCCCTTGTTTAGTTCTTTTGCTTCATGTAGAAGGTATGAGAGATATAGCATACTAGGTTTATTTGATTTTGTTGCGTCTGTGATTCCTGGTCTCACTGTATTTATATATCATATAGGACGAGAGTACCCAAAGAGGGATAACAGACATACTTTCCAGAACTCCTGTTTTATATCCACAGGTATACAGTTTACATATGTCTAATATATGAGTGGTCAGATCATAGAGAGGAACAGTATTCTTATCTTTGTGCCTTTGTCGTTTCAGATATTCCCTTCCCCTGCAGACCCCTCCCTTACCTTCCCTGTTTATTATTTTGCATTTACCCCTCGCCTAATGGCTCAAATCCTCTGTTAACTTATACTCAGAGGGTTTGTGACGTTTGGAGGTGGGCTGTATGATCATCATCCGGATCCTGTGGAGCGTAATCTGACAGAATTACACGCCCACGAATTTTGCTACACCCGATCCGGGTGGGGGTCATATGGCTACCTTGGAGGATGTGCTTCAGGCCTTGGTACTGGTGCAACAAGAGTTGGTTGCCTCCAAGGCGGAAGCTACTGCCTTAAAGGAAAAAGTAGATAGATTGAGTAGGAATCCTTTTGATGCCTCTCCCTCGCAAATTCAGGTCACTGTTCCTCCTCCTATTCCTCTGGCTAGTCCAGAAAGATACTCAGGTGATCCCTCCAAAACCCAAGTATTCCTGACACAGATTATGATGCACTTCTCGTGCAAGCCGGCCTCCTTCCCGACCAATCATTCTAGAGTGGCTTTCGCTATCTCCTATTTGATTGGTGATGCTGCCAATTGGGCTGTGCCTTTAGTGCGTAACGATGACCCTGTTCTAAATAATTGGACGGCGTTTAGGGCTGAGTTTGAACGTGTGTTTGACCGCCGAGCCACCTCTTTCAGCGCAGACAGGGAATTGTTGTCTCTTAGACAGGGTAAGAAAGACTTAATAACCTATTTAACAGATTTCAATCGCTTGGTAGCTGAAACAGCTTGGCCTGAAGAAAAAAGGATGTCTCTTTTTTACCAAGGGTTGAGGGATAGTCTTAAAGATGTTATCGCACAGATAGACCCTCAGCCAACAACTTGTGCCGACATGATCAACCTGACCCTACGTCTGGATGGTCGGATGAGTGATAGAGGGAATGACAGAAGGCGTTGGGAACGAGGGACTTATGGGTCTGAATATACACCCAAGAGAGCAGGGATGGCTACAGAACAGGGGGCTGAACCTATGGAGATAGGGGCGGTTAAGGCCCCACTGACAAAAGAAGAGAAAGAACATCGCCGAGCTCAGGGTCTGTGCCTGTACTGCGGGAAGAAGGGCCATTATGTTAGGGAGTGTCCTGCCAAACCAAAGACGAGTGGGGGGTGGAACAGGAGTAAAAAACTGGCCATCACATCGATGGGAACTCCGGAGAAAGGTAGACAAGTGGAGGCTGAAGTAGAAAAGGGGTCCCCGCCTTATCAAATCCCCTCTTTAACTGTAATGACATTGATGGAGACCGAGACACACATTCTCCTTCCCATGGGCTTGGAGAGTAGGTCGTATACCCACCAGGTGAGCGTTATGATCGACTCCGGAGCCACCGGGAATTTTATAGATAGCGGGCTAGTTTCCGCTCTGTCTCTGGAGAGAGTGCCACGGGAGTTCCCTGAAGAGGTACTGGCTGTGGACGGAAAACCGTTAAAGTCGGGAAAAATCACAGAACTAACAGACACTCTTGTGTTGTCTGTACCGATACCGGAAGGACTCCATAGAGAGGAATTACAATTGAATATCATTGAAGCACCTCAATATGAGGTTATACTAGGAATGCCCTGGTTAAGCCGCCACAATCCAACGATTGATTGGAAGACGAAGGAGGTTCGGTTTGCTTCTGAGGATTGTAGGGAACATGTGATTATCTCAGATATTGAGAAGGCTGCAGTCTCGTATCTGCCGCTAGTAGTGGCTACAGCTGCTGAAAAGGAGGTGGTGTTGCCCGTACAATATAGGGGGTATGAGGATGTCTTTAGTGAAAGCATGGCTGAACAACTGCCTCCTCATAGACCCTACGATTGTCGGATCGATTTGGTGGAAGGAGCAACACTTCCCTCCTGCAGAGTATATGCCCTATCAGTTCCGGAAACCGCTCACTTGAGGGAATATTTAGACCACTACGTGTCCATTGGGTTCATCCGTCCCTCCAGATCCCCCGCGGCCTCCCCCTTGTTTTTTATTAAAAAAGCCAACGGAGAGTTGAGGGCATGCGTCGACTACAGAGTCCTAAATAAAAACACAGTGAGGAATAGATACCCTCTGCCCTTGATAACAGTCCTACTAGATCAGGTAAAGGATGCAAAGATCTACACTCGTCTGGATTTAAGGGGAGCCTACTACTTGGTCAGGGTTAGAGAGGGCGACGAGTGGAAAACGGCCTTTAAGACTCGTTATGGCCTCTATGAGTATACTGTCATGCCGTTTGGGCTGTGTAACGCCCCTGCGGCATTTCAGTATTTTCTGAACGATGTCTTACAGGAGTTTGTGGATGTGTGTGCGGTTGTCTATATAGACGATATCCTTATCTATTCTGACGATGCCAAACAACATCACGTACATGTCACTCAAGTGTTGCAAAAGTTGGGTGACAACAGACTTTTCTGCAAGCTATCCAAATGTGAGTTCAGTGTGCCTGAAGTTGAGTTTTTAGGGGTGGTGCTGAATCATTCAGGGTTGCAGATGTCAGAACGAAAGGTGAAGGCGGTGCAAGACTGGCCTGTTCCAAAGAATGTTAAAGATGTTCAAAGCTTTTTAGGGTTTTCTAACTACTATCGCAGGTTTATAGCACAGTTTTCTCAGGTGGCAGCCCCTTTGTCCAGGTTGTTGAGAAAAGGGGTTCCTTTTCAGTGGAGTGAGGTAGAGGATGGAGCCTTCCAGTCCCTCAAGACAGCTTTTACCTCGGCTCCCATTTTGGCACACCATAAACCTGAACACCCGTTTATTGTCGAGGCGGATGCATCGGATGAGGCCGTGGGGGCTATCTTGTCACAAAGAAATCATCTTACAGGACAGTTACACCCTGTGGCCTATCTATCAAAAAAGCTTAGTCTGGCAGAAAAGAACTACACGATAGCGGAAAAAGAACTGCTTGCGATTAAAAAGGCCTTCCAGGAATGGCGACAGCATCTGTGGGGGGCGGCTTTTCCGGTTACCGTATTTTCGGACCACCGAAACTTGCAGTACATGAAAACCGCCCGCAACCTCTCACAGAGACAAATGCGGTGGATGTTGTTTTTCTCTGAATATGACTTTGTTATCACCTTCCGTCCTGGGGCTGACAACAAAAAGGCTGATACCCTATCCCGTCAACAACAGGGGGAGACATCCACTGAACTACCTAGACTTGAGGCCATTGTGGATCCAAAGAAAGTGGTGTGTGTATTACAGGCCGACTCTTTCCTAGAGCGTATCATTCAGGCAAGGACCCCAGGGGAATGGATCAAGTGGGCAACCCAGGGTAGTGACCGCACGTTGAAGAAAGGACTTCCTTTCCAAAACAACAAGTTGTTTCTTCCGGAGGAACCCATGAGAAAGACTGCATTCGAATGGTGTCATGATTCTAGGTTGGCAGGCCATCAAGGAGTGAGCAAGACGATGCAGCTACTACAAAGACACTTTTGTTGGGACTCAGTCAAAAAAGACGTGGTCACGTGGGTGAGGTCGTGCAGTGTATGTGCCATGGCAAAGACCGAGACAGGGAAAAAGAAAGGGCTGTTACTTCCTTTACCCACCCCCAAAAGACCCTGGCACACTATAAGCCTGGACTTTGTTACCGGCTTACCCCCGGATCAGGGGAAAACAGCTATCCTAGTAGTTGTTGATTGTCTATCCAAGTTGGGTCATTTCATTCCATGTGTAAATTTGCCCACGGCAAGTCAGACAGCGCAATTACTGTTGTCCCAGGTTATCAGGCTCCATGGAGTACCCGAAGTGATTGTCTCCGATAGAGGACCTCAGTTCATAGCTCGGTTTTGGAAGTTTTGGTGTCAGGCTCTGGGCATTCGTTCCTCTCTTTCAACCAGTTTCCATCCACAAACAGATGGACAAACGGAGAGGCTAAACCAAACCCTGAAGAAGTATCTAAGGTGTTATGCTGCCGAAGCTCAGGATTCATGGGTTTCATTGTTGTGGTTAGCTGAGGTGGCGTACAACAACGCGTGGCATTGTTCCTTGGGGGTAACCCCGTTTTGCGCTACGTATGGGTACGACGCTAAAATCCTTCCTATTACCCTTCCGGAGGTGTTAACCAACCAGCCTACTGTATTGGGTCAAATGCGTAAGGTACAGGCCATCCACAAATCGATCAGGTCCCATTTGATCAAAGCAAAAAAGGAGTATAAGAGGTACGAGGATAGACACAGGAGACAAGGGCCTTCTTATGTGGTGGGAGATAAAGTATGGCTTTCAACAAGAAACATCAGATTTAAGCTCCGCAGCATTTTCCACCCTAAATACATTGGGCCATACACAGTGGTGAAACAGATTAATCCTGTCACCTACAAACTGAAACTACCTGGGTCCCTTCGTATCCATCCGGTGTTCCATTGTCACCTACTGAAACCAGCATACTCAGCTAAGCGTAGGGCTCCACCCCCTGTGTTGTGTGACGGCGGATTTGAGTATGTGGTACGGAGCATTAAGGATTCGAAGTTCCGTAGGGGGGTGCTATGGTACCTGGTGTCATGGAAAGGATATTCTGCTGAGGATGACTCGTGGGAACCCGTGACCAACATCCATGCACCTGGGGCTATACGTTCCTTCCATCGTAGATTCCCTCTGCGGCCTGGTCCTAGTAGGCGCTAGAAGGGGGACATACTGTCAGGGTTTACATCGGCGCCTGCATGGAAAACCTGGTACAATCGCCAAAAAACTACGTTTCCCAGAAGCCTCGGCTGAGGCTATTACAGGAAGTAAGACACGCTTCCTGTTGCGTGTAATTCCGGCGTTTTGGTGCTACGCGAGAGGGAAGCCTTCTCTCGCTCTTCCGAATGGTCCTAGAGGATTCCCCTGCGTGAAGGCACTCATGCAGGTAGGAGAGGATCCTGTTCCGAATTCCGCGTCATTGAGCGGAGCGCGGTGGCGGCTGCTACGCGTTGCCGTCTTGCTCGTCGCGTGCAGTGAAGGAACTGCACGCGTTATTGTTTGACTCGTGTTTGTTTGTTTAGCGGAGCGTAGTGGTTCCCAGCCACACGTTACCGTATTGACCTGGACTGGGTATTATCTGCATATCGTTATTGGCAAGTCTAGCCCGCTGAGGCTTCAGGGGTGCACGGTGGTGATCCTAGCTGCGTGTCACCAGTGCAAGCTGCTTGTAATTATTTTGTTTTTGAACACTTTCTTGATGCAAATTGCTACGGAGTACAGTGGCAGTCTCAGCTATGTGTTTCCGTGAGGACTGTATTTACTCCAACTAAAAGGTTGTGCTCCAATAGTATTTATCCGTGGATAGTACTACCAACAACTGTTATTATTACTTTATATCATATCTGTGGATACTGACTGTGTGTTGTTCTACAGAATCTGGCAGAGCGGAATGCTGTGGTTCTTGCTTCCCACGCATTGCCGTGTTCTGCGTTTCTCTTGTCTGTGCTGCCGCTCTTTGGTCCTCATCAATCCTCCTTGTTGAATGAGAATAGTGGGATACTATCCCAGGAACCCCTTGTTTAGTTCTTTTGCTTCATGTAGAAGGTATGAGAGATATAGCATACTAGGTTTATTTGATTTTGTTGCGTCTGTGATTCCTGGTCTCACTGTATTTATATATCATATAGGACGAGAGTACCCAAAGAGGGATAACAGACATACTTTCCAGAACTCCTGTTTTATATCCACAGGTATACAGTTTACATATGTCTAATATATGAGTGGTCAGATCATAGAGAGGAACAGTATTCTTATCTTTGTGCCTTTGTCGTTTCAGATATTCCCTTCCCCTGCAGACCCCTCCCTTACCTTCCCTGTTTATTATTTTGCATTTACCCCTCGCCTAATGGCTCAAATCCTCTGTTAACTTATACTCAGAGGGTTTGTGACGTTTGGAGGTGGGCTGTATGATCATCATCCGGATCCTGTGGAGCGTAATCTGACACGGACTCCTTATTCAAGCCAATGAGAGTGCTATTAATCGCCTCCAAGTAGTCCAAAACACAGCAGCAAGACTGGTCTTGAATGCCCCCCCCAGAACCCCTTCCAAACCCCTGCTGTGTGAATTGCATTGGCTGCCTATACGACAACGCACCAAGTTCAAGATCTGTTGCATTGTCCACAAGTGCTTGTTCGGGAAAGGCCCTGACTATCTGTCCCAAAAGCTACCTTTCTATAAACCTGACAGAGCCTTACGGTCAAGCAACCAACTGCTACTTAAAACCCCTCTTGTCAAAAAAGCCAGACAAGGGGGCAGAGCCTTTTCTCTGGTAGGGCCCAAGCTCTGGAATAATCTTCCAACTGACCTCAGACAAACCCATAATCACTCCTCTTTCAGGAAGAAACTAAAAACCGTCTTATTCCAGGAAGAATAAAAAATTCCAATCACCAGTCTACATCCTCAATCTCGGTCCTATAGCAGCTATTCCATCCTGCGAGCAAAGCGCGGAGATACCTCGTAAGGGGTCGATTCTTGCGCTATACAAGAATATAAATAAATAAATAAAATACTGCCAATTCCGTTGTTCACTATTGCAAGGCTACCTGCTCCCTTAGGACATAATGGGGAGTTTGTTTATAACAGCTTAAAAACATTACTGGCCCTGGGAACTAGGTAGAAAATTAAAGTTTAGTATGCCTGAGGTACGAGTTTCTTACCTTCAGTAACGATGTATCTGGTAGAGACGTTGTCTAGCCACAGATTCCTAAACTTAGAATATCCCCAGGCGTCAGACTGGATCCGGAAATGTTTTGCAGCAGCATCTCTGCGAGCCGGGGGACGGCGCCACACGACCCCGCCCTGACGTGGTCCATGTATGAGACGTCAGCTAGGTCATCTAAGTCCCTCCGGGCGGCTGACGTCAGTTTTCTTCAGAGAAACATTTCCGCTGCACAACGCGGAGCCTCCAACAAAAAACTGTGAAAGTATTGGAACAGTGTGCGAGGGATGAAAAATCACTGAACAAGAAGGAGGATGGTGGAGACACCATCATAAAAGACAGAATTAGACACTGCCTACATATAAGTGAAAAGCTGTGAGAAAAAACCTGCAAGCTAAGCGAAGACCCTTTCCCGAGTGCAACAACAGATAGAAATAGACTGATATTGCCATGTAGAACTGTGTTGTTTATTAAGAACGGAGCACAGAAGGACACCAGTGCACCGTAGGAAGGATAAAAAGACTGGCTCATTCCCTATAACGGAGGTTGAAACACAACCGACCACCAAAGAGGACGACCAAGAGGAGACCAGGGCCCGAGACAATATAGAAGAAGATAGAAATAAATGGAAGATAACTGGAAAGGAAAATGAATCTGCTTGTGCCGTATTACAGGAAAGAAGCCCCTCGGCAGAGGTTAACTGTATATGGAAACACAGAGGGGAGCCACAAACTGAACTCCTGTGAGAGCTAACCAAATGGCAACTGAAGAGGCCAGCGGAGAACACCACTCTGCAATGTTCTTGCAGAACGGGGAGGCTGGGAGAGCGTTAAGGAATCAGCGGCTAGACAACGTCTCTACCAGATACATCCTTACCAGTGGTAAGTAAATCTTACATCTGATAGAGACATCTAGCCTCAAATTCCTTAACTTAGAATGGATACCACAGCCATACCCCCAAAGGGGAGGTGGGTCTGCGACAGAACAACAGAAAGCGCCAAGCATCCGATCCGGCAACAGATGACAGTTAAAGGGGGGAAAGCTGTGGTGGAACAGCAAGACAGCAACCCAAGCAGCTCGAAAGAGTAGAAATAATGGGAAAGTAGATATCCCAAAAACTCCAGAAAAGCGCTACACCATACCTGTATAAAAATAACAGGTAGAACGGCATGAGCCCTATACCAGAGCAAAGAGAGAGAGAGAGAGGGGAAGAAAGATCACACTCCGCTTAATGGCGCCCAATGAGTACACCAACCCAAGCTCGAAAGGAACTTGAAGAGATGCAACCACAGCCTAACAGACTAGCCTTTGGAAGGAAGCTGAAGGAGCCGGTGTCAAGAGCCCAAAGGCAAGAGCTAGTACCTGAGCAATGCGTTGTGAATAGCAGACGGGACAAGATACACGCCAAGTGCACACCCCATCCCAAAAAGGGTTATTAGGGGCAATTATCATCAATTCTAAAGCCGCTGAAGCAGGTAGAAATAAGTTGCAGGCGAACGGCCATAGAGACCTCAAAGTGGCTTACACAAGAGCATAAGAGTGCCCAACCGGGCAGTATGAAGCCATAGTGAGAAACAACCACAATATAGACTTGCAGGCAGTAGTCAAGGACCACTGCCGTCAGAAGAGCCGTCCCGCAGGCATAGCTTTACCAATAGTAGGTGATAATTTGGAAAAAAAGGCATATCCGAAGGAAGTGGCCCCAAAACACCAAGTTAACGAATGATGGGAAGAGTCTCAGAATCCAAGACCAACCCTCCAGAAAAGACAAGTACAGCGTAGAACACCAAAAAGGGATCATATGTAAAATTGGGAAATCACCCCAGTAAGCGGAAGCAAGGAGGAACCTATGGGTACCTTGCAACAAATCAGAAACGCTCCCACACACATGGAGATATTGGTCCAGACCTCGCAACCTCGAAAAGAGGTGGCAAAGTAGGAAGAGGAATACCAAGGCAACCGGCATGTATACATAAATGTATAAACATATAATTATGTAGAGACAGAACTAGCTAGGAGCAGGAACATGTCCATACCGGATCATACCTAGCACAGTAAGGGCAGGTAGGAGCCGTTTTTGAAGAGGAGACTGTAGGAGAGTAGGGTCTGCTATCCTATGGTCACCCCAATTTTTGCTTTTTGCTTCACTGGTTTTCGACTTAATGTGGCTGTGGGCCTGCTAATCAGACCCCCGGCCTGCTGTTCTCTCTCTAAATTCACAGACATGTACTATAGGTACATAACCAAATTGGTACTGGACATCTTATCAGCCTCTATACAGTGTACCATAGGTGCCATGGGCATAGGTGCATCCAAGGCCTACCAGGGGCTGCAGCATAGCTTTTGCCACCCCTGGCTGGTTCTTAAATTGACACAACTGGCTGATCACTCAGCTGGGGCAAGTTGGTGTAATCACCTCTTGCTTAGATATAGTATACCTATATCTAAACCTATATCTGGACACATAAACCTATAAGTCACTCCTATGGCAGGCCTTATCAATCCTGGAGGCAGAGTGCTTGGTTTAACATGAGATGGTGCTCGAGCATGAGCTGAGCCTGTCTGCAGCTGTCGGGAACAACTCCCTAAGCTGTTCCGGGATAATACCATACCATATACTCTTAAGTGCATTATAATCCATCGCGGTTATGTGCTAACTTTGGTTTGGCTTTATCAAAACATGTCGTGTAAGGTGTCATACGATTTGGAGTACTATCCCCTCGACAGTCCTGTCGACGGGGATAGCATTCCACCCTTCTAGAGGGAGAAGACATGTTACTTTACTGAAACGCGGTTAATCCTAACCAGAGCCTCAGCATCACAAAATGGATGCTGCTGCCACCGACACAAGTCTGACCTCCTGCTGCTGACCGAAACTTGGCAGAGGAGGCCTGGACAAAGGGTTTCCTGTCGCAGGGAGGTGCTACACCTCCCCAGACAGGAGATAGTGTATTGGGGCAGGGTGGGTTGAATGAAACCAGACACTGCCTGGGGAGCACAAGGCTTCCCCTTGCATAATCCGGTCAAACCGGTTCTGGGGCACACCAGCCCCAGTCCCAGCACGACCCTGGACAAAGGGAAAGGGGTGTACCACCCCCTTCCTGGGTCCCACCCATAGGAGGGACCTAGCAGGTAATCCAGCCCCCTAGATTGGTATAAGAATGGGAGCAGTGACAACGCACTCAGAATATCCTGACTGAAACTTATGAAACGAAACTCTGGACCCTTCGACATCCTCCTCGACGTAGAAGACTGAAGAATCTCCCTTGTGGTCAAGGAGTGACCACCCTGTGCAAACAGGCACCATCCAGCACCTCGACGTTTGCTTTGTTGCAGTTCCCGCCGGAACTCGAGCGACAGAGATCGACAAGACCCAGCGTGCCTGCCTTCTAACAGCCCGATCCACAGTCCCTTCAGAGCTGAGACCCTTGGAGGCGGCCTGAAGCGTGGGGCCCACCATCTTGGAAAGACTACGAGACGCTGACTGTGCAGCCCACGAGTGACCCTCGAAGCTGTGCATTGGGGTTTGAGAAGCCCCAACCCTGAGCCACTCTTGCACCGAAGCTCACCCCTCTACACTCACCGAGTGCTGCGTGGGGACCTTCTGCATCTTTTGGCTCAACGTGTTGGTCCGGTCGCTTGCCCGTTGGCTAGCGGCCCCTGTACCGACTAACTTTGAAATCTAACTTGTGAGTCTGGTTGCTCCAGACTTGCCCTTGCTCCCCTGAAAAGGAGCACCCGCTCTGACCCCCCTGGTCCGAGTATTAAGCGATCTTCGAATCCTGCGTGGGTTGCGCTTGCCAAGAGTTGTTTGCTCCAATCCAGAAGCCGACACTGCCGACAGCGAGAGCCTTCATCGGACAGCTCGTGATCAACTCCTGGACGCCCTCGGTGCCCCAGAGTCCCCGTGGCAGCGGAGACAAGCTTCCCGTCAACGACCTGATTGCGCCCGACATTGCCTGGTTCCTTCCTGGTTCCACCCTGGTCACTGCTGAGTGACCCAGACTCTGTCCCCTCTGCTTTCAGATCATCTATATCTTCGATCCACCCTTGGATCACACGGATACTTCTCTTCACGACGCCTTTAGCATCTTCATCCTCAGGCACCATCAACCTGCGTGACGAAACCCGACACTACTTGGCACCTGTGCACCGCTTCCTGTGGGTGAGGTAACTCAGCAACGCCGGTGCTCCTGTACTGGTACACACCTCTAGTATATGTGTCTAAAGTTTCATCCTTCTAGGTTAAGCGGAAGTCTCCTTTTGCAGTAACTTTATAACTTTTACGCACCATTGACTTTGCATTGGTGCATGTGGGTGCTTTAAGCGCTGCACCCGAATCCCGCGGGCTTTTCCAGACTTCAGCATTGCTAGTCCTGACTGCTCCCAGCGATTCCCTAGGCCCTAGGCCTAACCACTGTTCGATTGGTAACTCTTATACCACTTTTTTAATATATGATTTGCGTGGCCCCTGGGCCTCATCCATAATTGTGCAACTTTTATATGTTTAACTGTGCTTTTGTTTAAACGCTTGTGCCTATGCACTCATAAAGAGTACAGAGGATTATTCTAGTAATAAATACATATATTTTTATAATATATAACTTGTGTGGTGTCCTTTCATTTGATATTACAGGAGTGTGATTGGTAAAACAGTTTGCTTAACACGACCTCTTGAGTTAAGCCTTTAAGGCTGCTTAGTCCATGCTACCCTTAGGAAGCTGGTCTATAAGGTTGACTTACAACCAACACCATAAGGGATTGTTTGGTCTGATACAAGGTGCCCCCAGAATTGGAGACATCATATATCAGGCCAACTTCTCACAACGGTGAGCAGCGGTGCGGATTTGAGCTTGCTGTTGTTTTACCATTGCAATCTTTATCAAATTGAAAGATCACATCAAGTACCTTAGGTACAAATAAACAAAGCTTCGCATATTTAAGTTCTACTGAACTTAGTAGTTGTAGATCAAAGGGCTTAGCACACCCTGCCTACAACTCACTAGCAAGGTACAGTAGAAAAACACTTAGTGTAGGTAGGTGCACCACTTGCACCTCACTAGCAGTCATGGCTGGCACAGAGGGAGCTTCAAGCTCTTCACCTGTGTTGGTTGACATTACTAAGGCACCTTCCAGCTATGACACCCTCAGCCATAAGGACCCGAGTGCCTTGTGCACTTCAAGGGGGCTGAGAAAGGGTCACAACCCTACCATTCCCATCCTGATAGCCATCCTGGAGAAGGATGATTTAGATAAGGCGAGTGCAGCTCCCTTAGATGCAGGAGATGGAGTGAACCCCCCTGAGATTGAGAATTCCCCAAAGATAGAGGAGGAACCTGAATCAGATACTAATGGAGATTCAGATCAAGATCAGAGGACCAACCAGGTACTAGTGGGGAGGCTTAACCAAACCAACTTGGACCTACATAGGAATGGAGAGGGCGAGCACCTCCCCAGATCCTATAACATAGTTCCCTCAGGTAATAGAAGGCTGAGATCCTCCTCAAGGGATTCTCACATTTCTAGTGCCTCAAGGGAATCTCAAAGGGGAATGACTCCCCCCCCCCCCCCCCCCCCCCCCCCCCCCAGAGAAAAGAGCATAGGGCAAGAATGAGGCCTGTCCAACTCCAGATAGAGAGGGAAGAGGTAGCCCTGGCTCAAGCTAAACTTGCTTTAGCAAGAGAACAAAAGTTGAGTGGATTAGATTCCACTGGTGGCAGCATAATTCCTAGAGAGAAAGACAGGTCCTATGATAATAGAAACCTGACAAAGATTGTAGCCCCCTACAAGGAAGGGGATGACATCCACAAATGGATGACTGCTCTGGAGAGAGCCTGCATGGTACAGCAGGTTCCTCAAGAACAGTGGGCTGCAATTTTATGGTACTCCTTTTCTGAGAAAGGGAGGGATAGGCTCCTCACAGTTAGACCTGAGGATGCCAAAAACTACTCTGTCCTGAAGAGTGCTCTTATTGAAGGGTTTGGCCTAACCACTGAGCAATACAGGTTGTTGTTCAGAGATACCCAACAAGCTCCGACTCAGGACTGGACTGACTTTGTTGATTGTGCCACTAAGGCTCTGGAGGGTTGGCTGCAGGGAAGTAAAGCCTCAGACTATACAGGATTGTACAATCTTATAATTCGAGAGCAGATCCTTAATAACTGTCAGAACCAGCTGTTGCATCAATACCTTATTGACTCTGATCTGACCTCTCCCCAAGAATTGGGAAAGAAGGCGGACAAATGGGTCAGAACAAGGATTAAGCAGAAACCCCAGAACTATGGTGGTGACCAGAAGAAAATAGACCAGAAGGGTGGGGATAAGAAAGATAAAGAAAAAGACCAGAAGACTTCTTCAGGCCCACAAAATTCTAATAAGGAGGGTGGTTCCCAAAATGGTAACAAGAAGAAGAAGAATGATGGCCCAAAGAAACCTTGGTGCAATACTTGTAAGTCCACTTCCCACTGGGGGAGTGAATGCACCAAGAAAAATCCAGTTCCAACCACTGCAGCTCCTAAAGCACCTGCACCCCCTAGTACAGTCAGCGGTGGTGGTACACAACCTAAGGGTATAGTAGTGTTGATCCTGGGTACTGAGATGGAGTCTGGCCTAGTCAGAATCCCTACTCAGGCAGTTCTGCTCTATGATGTGGACATGGCCATGCCCACTACTATGAGTCCCAGTAACTTGGGCAAGTATAGACAGACGCCTTTAATCAATGAGAAACTGGCTCAGGCCTACAGGGACACATGTGCCAGTGTCACTATGGTGACACCTAACTTTGTGGACCCTGGACAAATTGTACTAGTGACCAATGCAAGCAATGCCACTACTACACATAGTGTGGATGTTGGTAACTTCTCCTGGGGAGGGGTAACTGGCCTCAAGAAAGTTGTTGTGAGTGCAGACCTGCCAGTAGACTGTCTGTTGGGCAATGATCTAGAGAACTCAGTTTGGTCAGAGTCAGAGGTGGAGTACAGGACTCATGCAGAAATGCTAGGGATATCAGCACATGTCCTTGCTGTAACCAGAACTCAGGCAAAGAAGTGCTTACCTGAACCTGTGGTGGATCTTGAAACTATAGACCAACCACAATCCAAGAGGAGCAAGAGGGTTAAGGCTGTGCCTTCCCACTTTCCCCAGGTTGAGGATCAGACTTCACAGGAGGCCGATTCTGCAGTCCAAAAGGAGACTGTCTCTGAGGAACTTGAACCTGATCAGGTTGAGTTTCTGGGGACAGGGGGACCCTCAAGGGCAGACCTGAGGCAGGCCCAATTAGATTGCCCTTCCCTTGAACCCCTCAGACAGTAAGCTGCTGCTGAGGCTGCTGGGAATGCTCAAGGTACCCATAAAGTGTATTGGGATGATGGGCTCCTTTATTCAGAGGCTAGAGACCCCAAGCCTGGTGCCACCAGGAGGTTGGTCATACCTTTGCAATTTAGGGGCTTCCTTCTTACCTTGGCCCATGATATTCCCCTTGCAGGACACTTAGACCAGAACAAGACTTGGGACAGGCTTGTCCCTCACTTTCACTGGCCTCATATGTCAGAAAATGCCAAGGAGTTTTGTCGCTCCTGTGTCACTTGCCAAGCCAGTGGTAAGTCAGGTGGCACAACAAAGGCCCCCCTGATACCACTACCTGTGGTGGGGGTACCCTTTGAAAGAGTTGGAATAGATATTGTGGGTCCCATGGATTCTCAAACAGCATCTGGGCACAGATTTATATTGGTGGTAGTGGATCATGCCACCAGGTACCCAGAGGCAATTCCCCTGAGGACCACAACAGCTCCTGTTGTGACAAGGGCTCTTCTTGCAGTTTTCTCAAGAGTGGGCTTTCCAAAGGAGGTTCTTTCAGACAGAGGTACCAACTTCATGTCTGGATACTTAAAGGCAATGTGGGAAGAGAGTGGAGTAAACTATATGTTTACCACACCCTATCATCCTCAGTGCAATGGGCTTGTTGAAAGGTTCAACAAGACCCTAAAGGGAATGATAAAAGGGTTACCTGAGAAGCTTAGGCGCCGATGGGACATCCTTTTACCCTGCTTGCTCTTTGCTTACAGAGAGGTCCCACAAAAGGGGGTTGGCTACAGCCTTTTTGAACTTTTGTTTGGCCAACCTGTGAGGGGTCCATTGTGTCTGGTGAAGGAAGGATGGGAGTTACCTCTCAAAAAGCCTAAGCTAGATGTTGTGGACTATGCACTTGGTCTCCGCTCCAGGATGGCGGAGTACATGGAAAGAGCATCCAAAAACCTGGAGGCCAGTCAAGAATTACAGAAAGCTTGGCATGACCAAAAGGCTGTACTGGTTGAGTTCCAGCCAGGGCAGAAGGTGTGGGATTTGGAGCCAGTGGCCCCAGCAGCTCTCCAGGACAAATGGTCTGGACCCCACACCATCATTGAAAAGAAGGGAGAGGTCACCTATTTGGTGGACCTTGGAACCGCTAGGAGCCCCCACAGGGTGCTCCATGTTAACAGATTGAAAGCATTTGTTGACAGGGAGGACATGAGCCTGCTCATGGCCACAGATGGGGAACAGGAGGAAGGGAGTGACCCTCTCCCAGACTTGTTGTCCCAGAACCCTGAAGATGGTTCAGTTGATGGAGTAGCCTTGGCAGGCAGCCTCACTGACCAGCAACAGATGGACTGCAGACAGGTGTTGCAGGCCCATAGACATATGTTTTCTCTCACACCCAGTCAAACTAACTGGAGCACCCATGAGGTGGACACTGGCGACAGTCTGCCTGTGAAGAATAAAATCTACAGGCAACGTCAGGGATTGTATAAAGGCTGAGGTGCAAAAGATGCTTGAACTTGGAGAGATTGAGCCATCAGAGAGCCCATGGTCCAGCCCAGTAGTCCTTGTGCCAAAACCCCATACCAAAGATGGAAAGAGAGAAATGAGGTTTTGTGTGGACTACAGAGGTCTCAATGCTGTCACTAGGACAGATGCTCATCCCATTCCAAGGGCAGATGAGCTCATTGATAAGTTCGCTTCTGCCAAATTTCTGAGCACATTTCATTTGACAGCTGGCTATTGGCAGATCAGGTTAGCTGAAGAGTCAAAAACCAAAACAGCATTCTCTACCCCTAGTGGACATTATCAGTTTGTGGTAATGCCCTTTGGTTTGAAGAATGCACCTGCCACCTTCCAAAGGTTGGTGAATCAAGTCCTTGCTGGGTTGGATGACTTTTGTGCAGCATATCTAGATGATATTGCTGTCTTTAGCTCCACCTGGGAGGATCACCTGATCCACCTGAAGAAGGTTCTGGAGGCCCTGCAAAAGACAGGCCTGACTATCAAGACTACCAAGTGCCAGATAGGGCAGAGCAAGGTTGTGTACCTGGGCCACCTAGTAGGTGGGGGTCAGGTTCAACCACTGGAGAGCAAGATCCAGACCATACAGGACTGGGCTCCTCCAACTACCCAGACACAAGTCAGAGCCTTCTTGGGCCTGACTGGGTATTACAGGAAGTTTGTAAAGAACTATGGGTCCATTGTGACGCCATTAAATGACTTGACATCCAAGAAGATGCCCAACAAGGTTCAGTGGACAGTTAGCTGTCAAAAGGCATTTGATGACCTGAAGAAGGCCATGTGCTCTGCACCTATCCTGAAGAGTCCTGACTACTCCAAACAGTTCATTGTTCAAACAGATGCTTCTGAGTTGGGGGTGGGAGCTGTACTTTCACAACTTAATGCAGATGGTCAATACCAGCCCATTGCTTTTATTAGCAGTAGGCTGACCCCCAGGGAGAAACGTTGGGCAGCTATTGAGAGGGAGGCCTTTGTTGTGGTTTGGGCCCTGAAGAAGTTGAGGCCATACTTGCTTGGAACTCACTTCCTAATCCAGACAGACCATAAGCCCCTCTTGTGGCTAAATCAGATGAAGGGTGAAAACCCCAAACTACTCAGGTTGTCCATTTCCCTACAGGGGATGGACTTTACAGTGGAGCACCGCCCAGGGACTGACAATGGTAATGCAGATGGTCTCTCCAGGTACTTCCACTTAGAACATGAAGACTTATCTGGTCAAGGTTAAGTTTAATGTCCCTGCGTTTGGGGGGGGGGGGGGTTGTGTAGGAGAGTAGGGTCTGCTATCCCATGGTCACCTCAATTTTTGCTTTTTGCTTCACTGGTTTTCGACTTAATGTGGCTGTGGGCCTGCTAATCAGACCCACAGCCTGCTGTTCTCTCTCTAAATTCACAGACATGTACTATAGGTACATAACCAAATTGGTACTGGACACCTTGTCAGCCCCTATACAGTGTACCATAGGTGCCATGGGCATAGGTGCATCCAAGGCCTACCAGGGGCTGCAGCATAGCTTTTGCCACCCCTGGCTGGTTCTTAAATTGACACAACTGGCTGATCACTCAGCTGGGGCAAGTTGGTGAAATCACCTCTTGCTTAGCTATAGTATACCTATATCTAAACCTATATCTGGACACATATAAACCTATAGTCACTCCTATGGCACGCCTTATCGATCCTGGAGGCAGAGTGCTTGGTTTAACGTGAGATGGCGCTCGAGCATGAGCTGAGCCTGTCTGCAGCTGTCGGGAACAACTCCCTAAGGTGTTCCGGGATAATGCCATACCATATACTCTTAAGTGCATTATAATCCATCGCGGTTATGTGCTAACTTTGGTTTGGCTTTATCAAAACATGTTGTGTAATGTGTCATACGATTTGGAGTACTAGCCCCTCGACTAGTCCTGTCGACGGGGATAGCATTTCACCCTTCTAGAGAGAAGACATGTTACTTTACTGAAACGCGGTTACTCCTAACCAGAGCCTCAGCATCACAAAATGGATGCTACTGCCACCGACACAAGTCTGACCTCCTGCTGCTGATCGAAACTTGGCAGAGGAGGCCTGGACAAAGGGTTTCCTGTCGCAGGGAGGTGCTACACCTCCCCAGACAGGAGATAGTGTATTGGGGCAGGGAGGGCTGAAAGAAACTAGACAGTGCCTTGGGCGCACAAGGCTTCCCCTTGCATAATCCGGTCAAACCGGTTCTGGGGCACACCAGCCCCAGTCCCAGCACGACCCTGGACAAAGGGAAAGGGGTGTAACCACCCCCTTCCTGGGTCCCACCCATAGAAGGGACCTAGCAGGTAATCCAGCCCCCTAGATTGGTATAAGAATGGGAGCAATGCCAACGCACTCAGATTATCCTGACTGAAACTTATGAAACGAAACTCTGGACCCTTCGACATCCTACTCGACGTAGAAGACTGAAGAATCTCCCTTGTGGTCAAGGAGTGACCACCCTGTGCAAACCGGCACCATCCAGCACCTCGACGTTTGCTTTGTTGCAGTTCCCGCCGGAACTCGAGCGACAGAGTTCGACAAGACCCAGCGTGCCTGCCTTCTAACAGCCCGATCCACAGTCCCTGCAGAGCTGAGACCCGTGGAGGCGACCTGAAGCGTGGGGCCCGCCATCTTGTAAAGACCACGAGACGCTGACCATGCAGCCCACGAGTGACCCTCGAAGCTGTGCATTGGGGTTTGAGAAGCCCCAACCCTGAGCAACGCTTGCACCGAAGCTCACCCCTTTATACTTACTGAGTGCTGTGTGGGGCCCTTCTGCATCTTTTTGCTCAACGCGTTGGTCCGGTCGCTTGCCCGTTGGCTAGCGGCCCCTGTACCGATGAACTTTGAAATCTAACTTGTGAGTCTGGTTGCTCCAGACTTGCCCTCGCTCCCCTGAATAGGAGCACCCGCTCTGACCCCCCTGGTCCGAGTATTAAGCGATCTTCGAATCCTGCGTGGGTTGCGCTTGCCAAGAGTTGTTTGCTCCAATCCGGAAGCCGACACTGCCGACAGCTAGAGCCTTCATGGGACAGCTCATGATCCACTCCTGGACGCCCTCGGTGCCCCAGAGTCCACGTGGCAGCGGAGACAAGCTTCCCGTCAACGACCTGATTGCGCCCGACATTGCCTGGTTCCTTCCTGGTTCTACCCTGGTCACTGCTGAGTGACCCAGACTCTGTCCCCTCTGCTTTCAGATCATCTATATCTTCGATCCACCCTTGGATCACACCGGACAATTCTCTTCACGACGCCTGCAGCATCTTCATCCTCAGGCGCCATCAACCTGTGTGACGAAACCTGACACTACTTCGCACCTGTGCACCCGCTTCCTGTGGGTGAGGTAACTCAGCAACGCCGGTGCTCCTGTACTGGTACACACCTTTAGTATATGTGTCTAAAGTTTCATCCTTCTAGTTTAAGCGGAAGTCTCCTTTTGCAGTAACTTTATAACTTTTACACACCATTGACTTTGCATTGGTGCATGTGTGTGCTTTAAGCGCTGCACCCGAATCACGCGGGCTTTTCCCGACTTCAGAATTGCTAGTCCTGACTGCTCCCAACGATTCCCTAGGCCCTAGGCCTAACCACTGTTCGATTGGTAACTCTTATATCACTTTTTTAATATATGGTTTGCGTGGCCCCTGGGCCTCATCCATAATTGTGCAACTTTTATATGTTTAACTGTGCTTTTGTTTAAACGCTTGTGCCTCTGCACTCATAAAGAGTACAGAGGATTATTCTAGTAATAAATACATATATTTTTATAATATATAACTTGTGTGGTGTCCTTTCATTTGATATTACTGGATTGTGATTGGTAAAACAGCTTGCTTAACACGACCTCTTGAGTTAAGCCTTTAAGGCTGCTTAGTCCATGCTACCCTTAGGATAGCTTGTCTATAAGGTTGACTTACAACCATCACCATAAGGGATTGTTTGGACTGATACAAGGTGCCCCCAGAATTGGAGACATCATATATCAGGCCAACTTCTCACAGAGACCATGAAACCTCCCATAGCATAAAAGTACCCCACATGAAGTATGCATATCATAAACAATGGGGAACACCTCTTAGGGCAATAGGTCAAGCCAAAAGAGCGCAGTAACAAACCAAACCCGTGAATGCGAGTTCCGAGCCGTATGACATTACCAAGCTCAATACCACAGCCAGAAGACACAGAAACTTGTGGAACACGGCCACAGCAGGCCAACAGGCAGCTCAAAGCAAAACGCATCCAAGGGATGCCAATAAAAGGGTAATTACCTTTGACCACAGAAAAAGAAGATGTAAGGCTCACTGCCCATGTTAAACACGGAGCGCATCTAAAGGATGCTAAATTAAAAGTATCTCCACGGAAGACAGGCCTAAGACGACCTAAGTGGGAGGACGAGAGCCCGCAAGGAGCCGGTGAACCGCTGATTCGGCATGAGCATCAAACAGCTAAACCCCACCAAGGGTAAGTCCTGGGATCCAGAGACTTGCAAATCTCTCCTTGACTGAAGGTGAGGTCCCCAGGGAGTGGAAAAAGGCTCTGGTAAGACCAATTAGAAAAACTCTGCAATTGCGTGGACAGACTTGTCTAATCTCAGACCAATTTCGCTGCTACCGTTCTTGGGTAAACTTATAGAAAAGCATGTAAACCGACATCTATCTAATTACATCGAACAAGCAGGAGGCCTGGATTACTCTCAATCCGGCTTTAGGCCGAAGCACAGTACAGAGTCAACCCTACTGTCAGTTACGGACAATCTGCATATGTATCAGGACAGGGGCTACTCCGTTGTCCTGATATTATTAGACCCGTCGGCAGCGTTCGACACTGTCACATAACATCTTGACAGGTCTGCTGGCAAACATAGGTTTTGAGGATAAGGCTCTGGCCTGGCTAAGGAGCTTTTTATCCAACCGCACCCAATGTGTCACCATGGGTGAATATCGCTCGGAGGAGGTAGAGTTTTCCAAGGGGGTGCCACAGGGCTCCTGTTTGAGCCCAACTCTTTTTAACATCTATGTGGCACCCCTGGCTAGAATTATGCGAGCCTTTGGTTTCATCCCAGTATCTTATGCGGATGACACGCAGCTGCTTTTTCCCTTCAAATCTCGCACCACCGAGGTTGAAACCTCCTTCTCTCAGGGCATGAAAGCTGTGGCTCAGTGGAGGTCATCAAACTGCTTACAGTGTTACGTAGGCAAGACTGAAGTCATGCTGTTTGGGGAGGCTAAAATCCTATGGACTCCGGACTGGTGGCCACAAGATCTCGGACCAGTCCCCGAACCCAAACATGTCGTGAAAAACTTAGGAGTTCGACTAGACCATGAGCTCTCGCTGAAGCAGCACAGCAACTACATTGTGGGCTCATGTTTCCACATCATAGGCCTTCTACGCAAAGTGTTCCCCCTACTCCCTGACGGCATCAGGAAAATATTGGTACAGGCTCTTGTCCTTAGCCGTATCGATTACTGCAATGGCCTGCTGTTATCTGCAAATGAGGGAGTATTAGCCAAACTCCAAGTTGTACAGAATACTGCGGCCCGGTTGGTCTTGAACGCCCCTCCTAAATGTACATTGGCTGTCGGTTCGGCAGAGAAGGAGTAGTTTCTGTCCTGTAACTCCAGTTCTGTAGTAGGGGTATCTCTGTTATAGTCATAATCTAGTGAATAGTCCCGCCCATGTGCGTGGACCCCGGCAATCAAAAATAATCTCTTAAGTTGTCAAAATAATGCAGAAACTGCAAAGACACTTAAGAGAGAATTTAAAGACAAATAATGCAGCCTATATCCACAGGCTACACTGTCCAGTACTTCAACTAGAAATTCCACCAAACAAAACCACACACAACACAGCCTGCCCAGTTTCTTCCATAGAGAAACTTGCCTCTACCAGTAAAAGACTCTGGAATGATAGAGAGGAAGGCATGGACAGACAAGCCCCATAGGCTGCCATTATGTGGCTTAAATAGGATACTGTGCCTTTAAGAGAACTTTCCAGAACTTGCTCCCAGTATCCCAGTATGCACAGCAGGTCACTTTTACTTTCAGTTCTTTTTTAAGGCGTAGCACGCCAGACCTGTAGCATTCCTTACATGAATATTTATCTCCACCGGGGAGGAGGGCGGGCGCTTATGACTATAACAGAGATACCCCTACTACAGAACTGGAGTTACAGGACAGAAACTACTCCTTCTGTAGTAGGGGATCTCTGTGTATAGTCAATCTAGTGAATACAATGGCAAGCCCATCCCCACACCAAAGCGGCGGTGGAGAGAAGAAAATTAACACCACTATTGTGCGAACAAATTCCGCAGTGAAGCCTGCCCAACCTGAGCATCTGCCCTGGCATCAGTGTCCAGACAGTAATGCTTAGCAAAGGTATGAACCGACTTCCAAGTGGCCGCCTTGCAGATCTCTGCAATCGGAACATTGCTAAGTAAAGCTGTCGTGGCAGCTTTTCCTCTGGTAGAATTAGCCTTAGGCTTACCCCCTAAGGTCTTATTAGCTTTTTGGTAACACAACTGTATGCAGGACACAATCCACCTAGAGATGGACTGCTTAGAGGTAGCAAGACCCGTCCTGACTGATCCATAATTGATAAACAATTGGTCTGACCTACGAATATCTTTGGTCTTATCCAGATAAAATTTCAACACCCTCCTAACATCCAGGAAATGTAAAGACCTTTCCGCTGGAGATGAAGGATTCTGAAAAAACGTAGGCAAAGTTATGGTCTGGTTGACATGAAAATCAGAAATAACCTTGGGAAGAAATTTAGGATGAGTAAGCATAACAACCTTAGCAGCATGAAATACAGTATACGGTTCTTGGCAACACAACGCCTGAATTTCACTCATCCTGCGGGCCGATGTAATAGCCACGAGGAACGCCGCCTTCCAGGACAGGTGCTGCAACGAAGCCTTATGAATAGGTTCAAAAGGCTCCTTCATCAATCTGGACAGCACCACATTCAATTCCCATGAAGGCGAAGGAAGCCTGACAGGAGGGAACACTTTCTTCAAGCCTTCCAAAAAATCTTTGATCACAGGGATCTGGAAAAAGGAAGTCTGTGAAGGGCATTTCCTGTAGGCAGTCAATGCAGCAAGATGAACCTTAATGGAATGAACATTAAACCCAGTCTGCGCCAAATGTAGAAGGTAAGGAAGGATGACGTCTTCCTTGCACGTCGTCGGGTCATAGTTCTTGGACTTGCACCAGATACAGAACCTCTTCCACTTGTAGGCATAGGAAGTCCGAGTGGAAGGTCTCTTAGACTCCTTCAGTATGTCCATGCAATCTTCGGGCAGATGTAGATGGCCATATTGCACTATCTCAGGAGCCATGCCGCCAAACTCAAAGACGAGAGGTTGGGGTGCAACATCTGCCCACCGAACTTCGTGAGAAGGTCCGGCCTGCACGGCAGCCGAATGTGAGGAAGGAGAGACCTGTGAAGCAGGTCCGTGAACCACCACTGTCTGGGCCATTCCGGGGCAATGAGTATCATTCGAAAAGCATACAGAAAGCTGTTCGACCAGTTGATCCATAACGCATTCCCCATCGTCCCCTGCTAGTAGTACCTGGAGGCGAAGTCTCGGCATTTGCTGTTTTCGGCAGTGGCGAACAGATCTACGTCTGGAGTTCCCCACCTTGCGAAGACTTCTCCTAGTACTTCGTCGTTTATGACCCATTTGTGGTTTTCCTGAATCAGCCTGCCGAGTGCATCCACCTGAACATTCTGCACACCTGGCAGATGGGTAGCCGTTATCGTCAGTCCTCTGGCCAGAAGCCAGTGCCAGATCGCCTGCGCCTCCTGTGACAGAGTGCGTGATCTCGAACCCCCCTGCGTGTTGAGGTAATACATCGTGGTCGTATTGCCCGTCTGTACAAGCAGAGAGTTGGTCTGAAAGGACGGAAGAAAGGCCTTCAGTGCCAAGTGAACCGCTCTGAGTTCCAGGAAATTGATGTGATACGTGGCTTCCATCGGGGACCACGTTCCTTGAATCTGTAGGTTTCCGGAGTGCGCCCCCCACCCGTGGAGAGACGCTTCCGTCACGACAGTCTGCGAGGGAATGTCCATGTGGAAGGGAACCCCTCTGAGTAGATTCTCCGCCGAACACCACCACTTCAGAGACTGAAGAGCATACAGAGACAGTCGTATCTTGTCGTCCCAAGATCCTTTCCTCTGATCCCACTGGTTCTCCAAGCACTCCTGCAGCGGTCTCATGTGCAGCCGTGCGTGTGGCGTCAGGAAGATCCAAGAGGCCATCCATCCCAGTAGAGAAGACACCGTCCTCACTGTTGTAGCTGGAGTGGTCATAAGAGCCTGAGCCTTCCGAAGGAGTGATAATCGCCGCTCCTCCGAAGGAGACACGCTTGCTGACAGCGTATTGATGGAGGCTCCCAAGTACTGTATGCATTGGACCGGAGTCGGGACAGACTTGGACATGTTGATGTGCAACCCCAGCTTGTTCAAGAGAACGCACGTCTTCTGGAAGTGTGCTCGAGCTTCCGAGAAGGAGGAGGCCTTGATCAACCAATCTTCCAGGTACGGGTAGACAAACACCTTGTTCTTCCTCAGGTGTGCTGCTACCACCGCCATGCACTTCGAGAATGTTCTTGGCGCAGACTTTAGTCCGAATGGGAGTACTGTGTATTGATAATGATTGGCGCCGACTTGGAACCGCAGGAACTTCCTGTGCTTGTGTGCAATGGGCACATGGAAGTACGCATCCTGTAGGTCTATAGCACATAGCCAGTCTCCCTGTTGCAACTGAGGATAAATCTGATGCAACGATAGCATGCAAAACTTCTCCCTGCGAATCCATCTGTTTGCCTGTCGCAAGTCCAGAATGGGCCTGAACTCGTTCTTGTCCTTCTTGCGAACCAGGAAGAACAGGGAGTACAGACCTCTTCCTCTCTGAGACAGAGGTAAGTTTTCTATTGCCCTTTTCCTTAACAGGATATCTGCCTCCGCCTGGAGCTCGCGCAGCTGAAACTGCGAGCTGACTGGTGGAATTGCTGGAGGAGGGCTGGTGAACCAAAGACTGTATCCATTGCAAACAATATTCAGCACCCACTTGTCCCGAGTAATTTTTCTCCACTCTGCCAGAAAAAATTGGATGCTTCCCCCTACTGGAGTGGGTAACGGATCCGGGGGAAGTAAGTGCTCCGGGCCTAGACCCGGCCGGGCCTTTGGTCGCTGGTGCCGACTGTTGGCCTCCTCTGCCCTTAGGGTGTTTCTGGAACGGCTTACGGAACTGCTGTTGTTGCTGTGACTGTCCCGAAGAACAAGTTACTTACCTTCGGTAACGATATATCTGTAAGAAACATTAGTTAGTATTAGATTCCTTACCTTAGAATATCCCCAGGCGTCAGTCTGGATCCGGAAACTTTTGCGTAGCAGTACCCCTGCGAGTCGGTAGGCGTCGTCTGCAGGCGTCCCCTGCGGCTCCGCGTCCGTCGTCGGCGTCGTGCGCCGTGATGACGTCGCTGGAGTATATAGACGCCGCCTCCGCGCGCTGACGTCAGTTCTTTGTACACAGCTTTTCCGCGCCAGAACAGGCAGAGCCATGTGAGAACCAACACTGGTGCCACTTGAAACTAGGGCCCTGAAAGGGATGTCCTTAACCCTAGGTATCAGTTCGCAGAACGGGGAGGATGGGTGGGTTCGGTAAGGAATCTAATACTAACTAATGTTTCTTACAGATATATCGTTACCGAAGGTAAGTAACTTGTTCATCTGAAAGAAACACGTTAGTATTAGATTCCTTACCTTTGAATAGATACCCCAGCAATACCAACCCCGGTGGTGGGTCTACGAACCAATACATTCCTACACCAGAAAGTCCTGGAGGACAGAACGGCCAAAGAAGCCATCCCTCCGGACTTGACTATCCAGGCAGTAGTGCCTCGCAAAGGTGTGCAGCGAGGCCCACGTAGCCGCCTGGCAAATGTCCTGCAAGGGGACTCCCCGGCCCAGGGCAGTAGTAGCCGCCGTGGCCCGAGTGGAATGGGCCCTCAGCCCAACAGGAGGCTCCTTCCGAGCCAAAGAGTAGCACGCTTTGATGCACAGAACGACCCACCGAGAGATGGTCCGTTTACATACCGCCCGTCCCTTCTTCGCACCCACGTAGCCAACAAACAGTTGGTCATCCACCCGGAACTGGCGTGTGCGATCCACATAAAATGAAAGTGCACGTTTTGGGTCCAGACGATGGAGCCGCTCTTCATCCTTTGAAGGATGCGGATGCGGGAAGAAGGAAGGGAGGGTAATGGACTGCCCGATGTGAAAAGTAGAAACTACTTTGGGCAGGAAAGAAGGTCTAGTCCTTAGAACCACCTTTTCAGGATGAATGGACAGGAAAGGAGGTTGGACAGAAAGGGCCTGGAGCTCACTCACCCTCCTGGCAGAGGTGATGGCAACCAGGAAAGCCGTCTTTAAAGTCAGGAGACGGAGAGGACAAGAATGAAGGGGCTCAAAGGGAGCACACATCAAAAAGGTTAGAACCAGGTTCAAGTCCCACTGAGGCATCACAAACGGAACAGGTGGATACATGTGTGATGCCCTTCAAGAATCTTGTTACAATTGGGGACTTGAACAAAGAAGGCTGATCAGGAAGCCTTAGAAAGGCTGAACGGGCCGAAAGGTAGCCCTTGATAGTGCCCAGAGCAGAGCCCTGCTGGGCATGAGAGAGAAGAAACAGAAGAACCTCGGAAAGAGGGGCAGAAAGAGGATCCACAGCCTTTGCTGTGCACCATGCCACAAATCTGTTCCACCGACAGGCGTATACCGACTTAGTGGAGGGACGCCTGGCTGCCAGAATTACATCACAGACTTCAGGCGGCAAGTCAAATGGCCTCAACTGCCGCCGCTCAATCTCCAAGCATGGAGGTGGAGACTGGACAGGTTCGGGTGGAGGACCGTCTCCTGCTGCTGCGACAGAAGGTCCTCCTGAAGGGGCAGGCGAATCGGGGGACCGACTGACATGCTGAGTAGCTCGGGATACCAGTACCTTCGAGCCCAGTCCGGAGCCACAAGGATAACTTGGGCCCGGTCGCGCCTGGTCTTCTTCAGCACTCTGGGCAGAAGTGGTATAGGCGGAAAGGCATATAACAGACCGCAACTCCACTCGCGCCGAAAGGCGTCGCCGTGCGAGTGCCGTCTTGGAAACTCCAACGCGCAGAACTGCGCGTTCTCTTCTGTGGCGAATAGATCTAACCAAGGCTCTCCCCATTGCAGAAAGAGGCCTTGCGCCACGTCCGAGTTCAGACGCCATTCGTGATCCATCGAGCACCGACGGCTGAGTTCGTCCGCCCTGGCGTTCAGAGAACCTGCCAGGTGTTGAACCGTCAAAGTCACGCCCTGACGTTCCAGCCACTGCCAGAGGCGCAGAGCCTCCTGGCAAAGGGTCCACGACCCCATCCTGCCCTGTTTGTTGCAGTACCACATGGCGGTGGTGTTGTCTGTGAACACCTGCACCACACTCCCATTGACAAAGGGGAGGAATGCCTTCAGTGCTAGACGAATCGCTCGTAGCTCCAACAGGTTGATATGGAGCCGGGACTCCGCCGGAGACCAGATGCCTCTGATCTCTGCCTCTCCCAAGTGGCCTCCCCAGCCCTGGAGGGACGCGTCCGTCATGACAACGTGCTCCGGTTGGGGAAGGGAGAGGGATCTGCCTCTGACCCAATCGCGGTCAGTAAGCCACCACTGCAGTTGTCTCGCAGTGCCCTCCGAGATCAAGACGTGGTCGGACAAGTTGCCCTGATGCTGGGCCCACTGAAACTTCAGGTCCCACTGCAGAGCCCGCATCCGCCACCGGGCGTGATGCACCAGAAGGATGCAGGAAGCCATCAGCCCCAGTGTAGAAAATTAGAAATATTGATGTACATAAGCAACGTTCATTTCCCTTTTCCCACTCCTCTCCCTGCGCGTACCATGAATACCGTAAAGCATTAACTACATCCCACTGCCAGCAAAGGCCTGTACCCATGTGTACATGACAGCCATTTTAGGCACCCTGGCCTTTTGCCCGCCTAAGATTAGAATCACCGGCTTCCCTTTTGCGTGTATTCGAAACCTCTCTCTCTCTCTCTCCCTCTCTCTCTCTCTCTCTCTCTCTCACTCTCACATGCATAAACCATGAAACCCTCTCCCTTTGCGCGACCCTGCCCTGAAAGGCAGCCCTTCTGCTTGACCCACGCAAACCCCCCATTCCCTCTCGAAGAGGCATCCTTCGCCTTAGCGGACATAGCCCTCCCCAGCTGCACCTGACTGCCCCCGCTCTCTCATGTACGGGTCATAAGATCTCTCTCTCTCTCTATGCGACTCTGCCCTTGTGTCCCCCCCTGGCTCCCCCTCCCTTCTCCTCACACGGGCAAGTCATAAACCTTCTTCTGCAAGACCCTGTCCTTGAGAGTCACGGCCGCGCCTGACCAACACCTCCTTTCCTTCCATGAATGCCCCTCTGTTGACAAGCCTTCCCTCCGCGCTCGATTGTCCACGCGGCATGAATACCACTCCTTTTGTGACCCCCTTCCCCCGAGTCCAGCTGACCACACATGTCCGAGGCCATCGCCTAAGCCAGGAGATACCATTTACTGCCCTTATTGTATGAAGTCACTCCTCTTCAAAGGACCCACTGTTGATCCTGGCCATCCCATCCCCTGGGCTATGATCAGGCGCACACATCCAAACAGTTGACAGAACACTCAGCTGCGTGATTACCCTCCCCCCTTATCAGCAGGTCAAGGGTCCCTATTGTGAACGCATATGGGGTAGGATTGACACGAGGATTATGGGGATGTCTTTTCTTTGTCTCACAACATCGTGATTGTAATACCAAGTGTTTTGTAAAGTATAAAAGACGGAGTCTCAGCTCACTTGTTAGAGCACCTCCTGAAAGACACCGTGTTTCGTGTCCGAAATGACAGGCTCTCCTCATGAGAAATAAACTCTGTTCTTGATTCCTGCTTCCAGCGCCCGTCTCTTTATTTGGTAATTATTCAGAATGGAAACTAAGAGGCGTCTTGCGCCAGCAGCCTGGCCATCGATAGTAAAATGGGCTCATGTTTTACAATTGGCGTCCCAACGCGGGGTCCATCAGTGACATAAGGTCCGGTAAGAGAGATCCAGACGAAGAAGTGAACATCTAAATGATCGGAGTATACCTGCCTTGAGAGGGCCCTCGCCCGGCTGCCGATCGAAAGAACTTCACCAATTCTGAACGGACCTCTCTCGAGTGACCTACTGTCCTGACTGGAATCCCACAGGAATGCTGCATGGAGAAAGAGAACAATCGGGCGCTGGAGGAGGAAGACGAAGAACTGTCCGTATGGTCCGGTCCGGGTAAGATTACGTAGGGCGTTTTGCGCCTGATTGGTAGGATGGTTTTATCCATCTGATTGATTGATTGATTGTATTGGAATCGGTATTTGTATACTGATATTGTTGGTATTGGTTCATTTAGCTTTGGATGCTACTTGAAATATTGGTTCTCTTCTTGAGAACGAGACATTCTCTGTGTGCAAACAGCGGCGAATAGGAACGTTCGTCCCTCTTTGCAGATAGAGAAGGGTAGGTAATGCAGACTTTTGTCCCCGTTGTAATCCGTCATGCCTACTTTTCTCCCCACTGATTGTTTGAAATCGATTAATAATCGATTGTTGCTCTTTGAGATCTTCCCTGTCTACAAACTGAGACGAGTAGAAATATTCTGTCTTCCTTTTTGGATAGCGAAGGGCAGGTAATGCAGACATTTGTCCCCGTTGTAATCCGTCATGCCTGTTTTTCTCCCCACTGATTGATTGGTTGCCTGGACATTGTTGTTCCAGGAATTGTTTCGTTTGAGGTATTTTCTACCTGCAAACAACGTGGAATAGAAATATTCTATCTAGTCTTTGCAAGTAGTAAAGGGTAGGTTATGCCCCTTTGTGAATTCGTCAGTCCTACCCACTCCCCACTGATTGGTTATTTGGGGGGTAGCTCGCATGGTCCGCCCAGGAGACTACCCTTATGGAGGACATATGCTCCCCACTCATGGGCCATTTGGTGGAAGTAGACCATCTGGTCCGTCCAGAAGGCTACCCTAGTAAGTGGAAGTACATCGCTTGGTCTGTCCAGGATGATACCCTAATGAAGGAATATATGTTCCCCTTTTGATTGATAATCTAGTTCCACCCGGACCATTTATTGGAGGTAACTCACCTGGTCCGTCCAAGAGTACCCCTAGTGAAAGGACATATAAAAATGAAGTGATCACCGTTCCCTACTAACAGAAAGCTTTAGCTCGAAACACGCTAAGGAAGAGAAGGAAAAATAAAAAGAAATCAGGCTAAGTCAGTAACCCCCTGATGAGCTCTTGACTTCACTAAAAATAAGAAACATTAGAAAAAGTTCGTAATAAGAAATATAAAATGGCGAAGATTTGACAGCAAGACAGCCACGAGGTAGCTAGGTTACGCTGCCTACTCCTGCTCCAAACATGTCTGCCTCATTGCCCACCACGCCCAAATAACGGTCACATGAAATAGATACAAATCAATAGGTACCTACCCTACCCCCATTCCCTCGTGGGAAGTGCAACAGGTCCGCGGTTACGCCCATCCGGAAGGCGAGGCCTCGAGGCATGCGGGGCTCGCCTGGCCGCGGTCAGAAGGAGAGGCTGTTGGGCGGACGGCCCAAAGAATCATAAGGACCTCTCCTTCTCTCCTCTTCTGCTGCCCTGCAGGCCACGGGGGGGGCTGTCTTGCCTCAGCCTCCGACCACCCCCCCCCCCTCTCACTCTCGCCTGATCCGGTCCGCAAAGAAGGCCGAAGCCGAGGCAAGGACGGCGGCGCTTACAGGTAGTCCCGCCACATGTCAATGCATGGACAATTGTAGGTAGTCCCGCCACATGTCAGCGCCTGGACAATTGCAAGTAGTCCCGCCACATGTCAGAAGGGGGGGGGGAATGTCTTGCCTCAGCCACCGACCCCCCCCCCCCCATCTTCAATAGCCGGCACGGCCAATACCGAAGCGGTGGAGCCGAGGAACGGCGCGGGGTCGCTGGAAGGGGGAGGTGACGCGAACGAGCCTCCCCCACCTCCCTCCAGGTGGAGGCTTCCAGCGACACCCCAACGCTCTTTGCTTAAAGAGGGTCCACATCGAATAGCGGTCTTTTGCCCAGGACGGGCACGCGCCCCATGCCTTCTCTCCTCAACCTTGAAGATTCTATGAGAGCCGGGGGGCACCCCGATCCCTCCGCATGGGCGCCCCTGCCCCCCTCACTGGGAACCGCGACATCGGCGCACTCCTGCCGGTACCAGCCTCAGTTTGGAAATGGCTAAAATACAGCCAAGGCACAGACTTGTTCAGTTCCGGAGGAACACCAGAATGACCCGGTAGGGAAAATTGTTGCCGCCCTCTGTTACCCCATTGCGAAAAACTTTTTGAACTACCAACGGAAGGTTCTGGTCCAACCACGAGTCATTGGAGACATTCTGACTGTGCTGGAACTCGCCTGACCCCACCCAAAATGGCGCCGACACAAAAATGAGACTTTTTAAATAAACCTTGTTGCACCCTGATTGCGCAGCTTTTTGTCCCTAGATATGTATGCAGTTTTTGGATAATGAAAGTAGATATGAAGGATATTGAGTATGTGCTCGGACAATGAACTGACTTAGGGTGGGTACTGATTATGATTTGGAAAATGAATTGGTGTAATTTAGATAATGACTGAGCATTGGATAATGAATTTATGAATTAATTAAAACTGAATTACTGACGCGCATCATGCTTGCTCTGTAGGGAAGTTTGATACGATTTTATTGCACTGCTGCACTTCATGCAATGAACTGCCACCAACTTCGTTCTTCTTACGTACAGTTCCAATCTGCTCCGTGGCCGGTCCACTGGGTTGTAGGCCTGTATTTATACATCAACACTTTTTATTAAAAGTATTTTGAAAAAGAAAGCATGGTTGTAGCAGTTGCATTAATGAGTTTTGGATGTTTTACTACGATGAGCGAAGAATAAGTATGATGAAAGCTGAAGGTTAAAAAGGACCAGATATTTAGCAACCGCATTATGTGTCACAGGCAGCTGGAAAAATGCTTTAGACGCACTTAAATCGACACCACAGAAATGCCACCTGACCGCTACCCTTGCACCCAACAAGAGGGGTTGCGACCAAGTAACTCCTGTAGATACGCAGATCATTAATGGTTATATATCTGACATTACTGGTCCCTCTGGGCTTAAACGCCGAGATGGTAAAGAAATGCACTACGTGGAGATAGGTCGAGTATGTGGTAGGTAAAAACATTTTCGGATTACTGCATGCTGATGTGTTTTGAAGGCTGCACCCCCCCACCCCTTCTTTCTCCTCCCTTCTGCAGGTCACGTCAAAACGTCGGCTGAAGTGTGGGAGAGCGATGATCGAACCACCGACGAAAAGGGAAGGAGGGAATATGTGCATAGTCCTTATGACGATAAAAAATTTTAAAAGACGTAGACTTAAACATGACTGTTCCTCCTTAGAACGTAACGACTGGGAGGATGGACTGACATAAGAAACTTGACGGGTACTGTAATGGCGGAAATTGACTCGACATTAGCACGCTAGATAACGCGGTTATGACGTTTAATTAGATAGGGAAAGGACTAGGGAAAGTCCTGAGGTAAGGGTACCCAGGCACCACCCGTCTGGGAAGTTAGAAATGTTGCTGATGTTCAAAATGCACTGCCCCCCTTTCTCACACTCCTATAGATATAACCAAGCTGTCCGACTGTTCTCCCGATCAATGCTTGCCGCTGCCCCAACCTGAAGAACTTCCCACCGAAGGAAGAAACTGAAAATGGTTTAAGATCCAACCATGGGTAAATAGCGCGACCAGGTTAATTTCTGATCGACTAACCGAGGTGTAAGTATTGGCAATTGAGAACGCTCGCAGAGATAACAAGCAAGAGGGAAAAGGAGGGAAGGGTAAAAAGAGCTAAGCACGGGGAGGAGCCAAGATGGCGACTTGAGCAGACGTGTAAGCTCCCGGCTCCACCGGCTCTCTTCCACCGCGCTACTATCCTGATTCCTATCCTGGTATTTTGTGGCGGCGGAACGTCCGCTATGCTGTGCTGATCTGCAGCATCGTTCCCAGGCTTCTCGACTCGCCCGGCAGCCGGAGATAGATGCACAAAGATTTTCAGCCTTGGCCCCGTGCTGAACCGCCGTCCGTCTCCGAGTCTGGGAGGCTTGATGAAGGCGGGGGTCCCCGTGCGACACCGAGGACGTAAAGGTGGCACCATCCCCCGGGACGGAACCCTGACTGCGCTGCCTGCCACGGAATAATGCGAGCTGTGCCCTGTGTGTGATCGCTGTGTAGAGCTGCTCTCCAGGTACAGCGTCTTTGTCCGAGGCGGAGTGCGAGCGGAATTGATTGCACGGCCATGTTTGGCAATCATCGGCTGAATGCTTCCCTGTCCTGGTGCTACGGCATGCAGCTGTAGGGTTCTCAGTCTCGAGAGCCCGATCTGAATCATTTGTGCTGGTAGTGTAACTTCTATTGCTGCCTGTTCATGCCGCACCCGCCTCGGCGACTACTCCTGTGGCCCTACCGACATGGCTATATCTGGTGCCTCGGGAGAGTGAGAGAGTGCCCGTCCTGGTCTGCCGCCTCGGACACCCTGCTCATGCTGGGAGACTGCCCGCCACTGTTTCCCCCGGAGTTTGATGATGAGGGGCTACAATCACGGCTCTCTACTGGATCTATCCTGGCCGCCTTGTCTGCCTTTCGCTCGAAAATGTACATGGCTTTCCGTGTAATGACCGACCACATAGACAAATTGGTGCCTGACCTACGGCAGGAGCGCGATGTCGAGAACCAGCTACCCTTGGAACTGTCTCCATTTAACTCTGCTGAGGATACAATGTCTCTTCTTGCCCGCGGATGTGCTGTGACTGCTTTTGCCTCTACCCACGCTCAATGCCGGCCGCCCGGCGGCCTCGCCTGTGACATTTTGTTTCCCCTGCCTCCGGGGTCTGCCACATTGCTGCCTGGAACATTGTTATTGCCTAAAGACCTGGATATGCAGCCTCCGGCCCTGCCGATGGAGTTTCCCTCGTGTCCTACACTCGCTACGCTGCAGAGCCTGCACTTTCCGGACGGACTGGGGAAACGACTCATCAAGGACAAAGGACTGTATGGTGATATTCGACGGCCATTTTATGCTTCCACTTTACGCTCCTTCTTTACGCGGCCATGTTGTCTTTTGTTCTCAGAGGGGGCGGGCTTTCTCCAGGAACCCCAGTTGGGGATGTATCCGAGATCGGGCCAGGGCTAGATTGCTCTTCTGTGTTATCGGTTGATTGGCGGGTTGAGCTGAGGCTATCGCTGTTTATGCAACTGTTCAAGTCACGCTTTGCGAATTGTCTATCCCCAACTGTCTCTGCATTGTTATTTCCTTCTTTGCTGCTATAAACAGAGTGGGGGTCGTGCTTTCGGCTGAGGGGCTGGGATCCGTTAGAGTTGCTTCTCCTCTCGTTATACTCTTCCCCTATCCTTTACTTCCATCTCGTCCCTTGGTTGTGCAGGGGATTGATAATTGACGAGGGTTTCGTCCCGGGGGGCATCTGGGATCGGGCTAGGGTTAGGCGGGCTCTTTGTTGTATTGCCGTCTCCCTTTAACCTGTGGCTGCGACTTCTTACGGGGGATGGATATATGGGGCCACCCAAGATCGGGCCTGGGCTAGGTGATTTCCTTAGTGTTATAGACGCATCGACGGGCTGGGGTGAGGACGGGTTTGCCTTTTTGCCTGATTTCTCCGCAGATTTGGGAATATTTCCCCACCTTCAGCTCCATTTGGAACCATTGTTTTACCGATGATACTTTTGGTGGGGGTTGCTCACGGGGCTGGTGGGGACCGGGAGTACGTTTAATTTTCCTCCTCCCGCTTCTTCTGAGAGTTAGGGAGTGGGATGTCTCTTCTCACTCTCTGTATTCTCTTTCCCACTTGGGGGTTCTTCTTGGGGCGCCAGGCATGCCTATTGGGGGGGGGGTGGGCCGTGGCCTTCCGCTGGTATGCAGGGTGGGGGGATGGGATGTGTTTTATGTTTCTCTTTGTTTCTATGGCCCTCTTTTTCTTTTTCTTTTCTTCTGTTTCTTTTTTCTCTACGGTTCCTTTCTTCCTTTGGGGTCGGGGTTCAGTGTTCCTTAGATGATGATAGCTATCCTGGTCATTTATTAGCCTCTACTCTCTTTGTATTGCTTTAATTTGTACTCGACAAAATCATAAAATTAAACCTTTTCTATCCTTTTGCTATGGTTCGCGGCTCCACAAGACACTCTTTACCCAGCGATGGCTTTAACGGCGCTCTGTCCTATTAACTCCTTTTTCTCCTGTTCCATGTGTCATAGCGGCCGGCCCTGCGGGGTTGTAGGCAGACGCTGTGTGCTGTGCATTTTACAAATAAAGGTTTAAAAAAAAAAAAAAAAAAAAGAGCTAAGCACGTAGATAAATAGGATAGTAAAGATACGTAGGATATAAAAATAGATCTTGTTGGCCAACTATTGTTTTCTGTTTTGTCATGAATGTCTTATATATATGTAATACGTGTACTGTCTTCCTCTGTCTGAGTTCGCGTGTGTGTGTGCTGTAGGGGTTTATGTTCGCCCTTTGTTTCGTCTCTCCGTTACCTGACCCCCTGTTGTTCTGTGTTGTGAACGCACTAAATGACCTATTTTTGTACACATCTCTCTGTCTTTCTCTATCTCTATCCCACCATTTTCCTCTCTATACCTCTCTCTCTCTCTACCTCTCTAACCTCTCTCTCTCTCTCTATCTCTCTCTCTACATGTCATACGTGTACCAAATGGCTCGTTTGGATTGCGGACGACTCCCACTCTCTGAAAGTCTCCCTATTTCCATCTTCCTTTTTGGTAAAGTCGTGCCTCGCTGGCACTAGTCTGATTGGATACTTATTGAACGCGAAGGTGTTCAGCGAAATTGACCGAAATCAAAATGATTGTATCTCGCCATATTACTACCTCTCCTTTCTGCAAAATGAATGAACTTGAATTGGCTGAGAAGGAAAGGACAGGTAAGACGACTAAGGTCCCCCAATCTGGCCATTTATAGGGGAACTGTATGTCAGTGGCACCTTATTTCTGTTCATTAGAGACGAACGCCAACGTCTAGATTGACCCCCAATGCCCAGATTGCCCCACCCTCTTTTGCACCCAAGCGCGAGCACCCGAAGCATCCCCGCCCCATTTGATAGACCCCAGCTGCTGTCCCGGATATAAAACATGATGACCATGAGTAACTGTCGTCCCTCGAGAAAACCCTGTTTTACTTGACTCTCGATGATGGCACCCCTGCCCTGTTTTGAAAAGGTTAGCCAGCCTTGAAGGGAAATGTTCCGAAATATTGAATTTGACGAAATGCACAACTCGGTAGGAATGCCGACATATGCACTGCTTGGTAATGGACCTCTGACTGTGACCGATGAGCGCATCTCCCAAGTATGTAGATTTGAGGGAAGAATTCACATGCATGGATGTCTTCTTCTGCCAGTTCTCTCAAACTTGTTTTGTACCTATTCAAAGATTCACGATCACCGGAAGGAGAAGGGTCGGACGTGACGTACAGCCTGGCTGCAGCTCTTGAGACACGTGTGACCTCGACCAAAGGTGGAGCTGCAGAGCAACAAGATACGGGACGAGACAGCAATTTCAACGTGGGAAATGAGAAATGACGGGCCGCCCTGAAGCCCTCCGTCTGCTAACCCACGTGAGCCTGGAGTCTCCGTCCCCCTTCTTTGGGCCCGATTGATGGGCCTGCCTGCTTGTTATCCTTTGCTCCCTTGGTCCCTTTTGTGTGTCCCAGGAACTCTGACCCAACTCCGCCCTCTCTCCTGTCGACTATTTGAACCACACACCCTCTTTTCCACGTGACTTATTGCCGAGAGGAAGAACTGCATTCAAGTGGGAATAGGGTGTTGCCACGGAAATATAGGTGCCGAGCATAAGGCGCCGCTAAACGGATTGTTTGGGGAACAGGACTGTGGTCTAACAGCAGAGGACTGACTGCACCCTGCAACGCGTAAGGATAGACCCGAGCTGGACCTATAGCTCCACCGCCGGTGCTCAACAGCGCCAACGAAAGTACACGGACTAGAGCCTACCAGTGATGGCTCACTAAAAAAAAAAAAAAAGGACACTGTGACGAGGAGATCTTGAGTATTGAACTGAATTCCGCCCTCAACTACTTGGTCAAAATGTTCATTGGTCACATTTTTTTTTTAAGTCAGAAACATTTATGCTATGTAGTGCTTTGAAATGATAGGAACTCGACAAATGCAATCTCCTATGTGCTGCATTCTGCCAAACACATCAACTGTCCATGATTATATGCCATATGCTAATATTGACAATGCTAATTCTGCGACCGCGCCTGTTTATATGTACCATCGTCGATTACGAAAATGAACTTTTGCTATGTAAAAAGGGGCGACTGTAGAAAATTAGAAATATTGATGTACATAAGCAACGTTCATTTCCCTTTTCCCACTCCTCTCCCTGCGCGTACCATGAATACCGTAAAGCATTAACTACATCCCACTGCCAGCAAAGGCCTGTACCCATGTGTACATGACAGCCATTTTAGGCACCCTGGCCTTTTGCCCGCCTAAGATTAGAATCACCGGCTTCCCTTTTGCGTGTATTCGAAACCTCTCTCTCTCTCTCTCTCTCTCTCTCTCTCTCTCTCTCTCTCTCTCTCTCTCCCTCTCTCTCTCTCTCTCTCTCTCTCTCTCTCTCACTCTCACTCTCACTCTCACATGCATAAACCATGAAACCCTCTCCCTTTGCGCGACCCTGCCCTGAAAGGCAGCCCTTCTGCTTGACCCACGCAAACCCCCCATTCCCTCTCGAAGAGGCATCCTTCGCCTTAGCGGACATAGCCCTCCCCAGCTGCACCGGACTGCCCCCGCTCTCTCATGTACGGGTCATAAGATCTCTCTCTCTATGCGACTCTGCCCTTGTGTCCCCCCCTGGCTCCCCCTCCCTTCTCCTCACACGGGCAAGTCATAAACCTTCTTCTGCAAGACCCTGTCCTTGAGAGTCACGGCCGCGCCTGACCAACACCTCCTTTCCTTCCATGAATGCCCCTCTGTTGACAAGCCTTCCCTCCGCGCTCGATTGTCCACGCGGCATGAATACCACTCCTTTTGTGACCCCCTTCCCCCGAGTCCAGCTGACCACACATGTCCGAGGCCATCGCCTAAGCCAGGAGATACCATTTACTGCCCTTATTGTATGAAGTCACTCCTCTTCAAAGGACCCACTGTTGATCCTGGCCATCCCATCCCCTGGGCTATGATCAGGCGCACACATCCAAACAGTTGACAGAACACTCAGCTGCGTGATTACCCTCCCCCCTTATCAGCAGGTCAAGAGTCCCTATTGTGAACGCATATGGGGTAGGATTGACACGAGGATTATGGGGATGTCTTTTCTTTGTCTCACAACATCGTGATTGTAATACCAAGTGTTTTGTAAAGTATAAAAGACGGAGTCTCAGCTCACTTGTTAGAGCACCTCCTGAAAGACACCGTGTTTCGTGTCCGAAATGACAGGCTCTCCTCATGAGAAATAAACTCTGTTCTTGATTCCTGCTTCCAGCGCCCGTCTCTTTATTTGGTAATTATTCAGAATGGAAACTAAGAGGCGTCTTGCGCCAGCAGCCTGGCCATCGATAGTAAAATGGGCTCATGTTTTACAATTGGCGTCCCAACGCGGGGTCCATCAGTGACATAAGGTCCGGTAGGAGAGATCCAGACGAAGAAGTGAACATCTAAATGATCGGAGTATACCTGCCTTGAGAGGGCCCTCGCCCGGCTGCCGATCGAAAGAACTTCACCAATTCTGAACGGACCTCTCTCGAGTGACCTACTGTCCTGACTGGAATCCCTCAGGAATGCTGCATGGAGAAAGAGAACAATCGGGCGCTGGAGGAGGAAGACGAAGAACTGTCCGTATGGTCCGGTCCGGGTAAGATTACGTAGGGCGTTTTGCGCCTGATTGGTAGGATGGTTTTATCCATCTGATTGATTGATTGATTGTATTGGAATCGGTATTTGTATACTGATATTGTTGGTATTGGTTCATTTAGCTTTGGATGCTACTTGAAATATTGGTTCTCTTCTTGAGAACGAGACATTCTCTGTGTGCAAACAGCGGCGAATAGGAACGTTCGTCCCTCTTTGCAGATAGAGAAGGGTAGGTAATGCAGACTTTTGTCCCCGTTGTAATCCGTCATGCCTACTTTTCTCCCCACTGATTGTTTGAAATCGATTAATAATCGATTGTTGCTCTTTGAGATCTTCCCTGTCTACAAACTGAGACGAGTAGAAATATTCTGTCTTCCTTTTTGGATAGCGAAGGGCAGGTAATGCAGACATTTGTCCCCGTTGTAATCCGTCATGCCTGTTTTTCTCCCCACTGATTGATTGGTTGCCTGGACATTGTTGTTCCAGGAATTGTTTCGTTTGAGGTATTTTCTACCTGCAAACAACGTGGAATAGAAATATTCTATCTAGTCTTTGCAAGTAGTAAAGGGTAGGTTATGCCCCTTTGTGAATTCGTCAGTCCTACCCACTCCCCACTGATTGGTTATTTGGGGGGTAGCTCGCATGGTCCGCCCAGGAGACTACCCTTATGGAGGACATATGCTCCCCACTCATGGGCCATTTGGTGGAAGTAGACCATCTGGTCCGTCCAGAAGGCTACCCTAGTAAGTGGAAGTACATCGCTTGGTCTGTCCAGGATGATACCCTAATGAAGGAATATATGTTCCCCTTTTGATTGATAATCTAGTTCCACCCGGACCATTTATTGGAGGTAACTCACCTGGTCCGTCCAAGAGTACCCCTAGTGAAAGGACATATAAAAATGAAGTGATCACCGTTCCCTACTAACAGAAAGCTTTAGCTCGAAACACGCTAAGGAAGAGAAGGAAAAATAAAAAGAAATCAGGCTAAGTCAGTAACCCCCTGATGAGCTCTTGACTTCACTAAAAATAAGAAACATTAGAAAAAGTTCGTAATAAGAAATATAAAATGGCGAAGATTTGACAGCAAGACAGCCACGAGGTAGCTAGGTTACGCTGCCTACTCCTGCTCCAAACATGTCTGCCTCATTGCCCACCACGCCCAAATAACGGTCACATGAAATAGATACAAATCAATAGGTACCTACCCCCATTCCGGAAGCTCCCGAAGTGCAACAGGTCCGCGGTTACGCCCATCCGGAAGGCGAGGCCTCGAGGCATGCGGGGCTCGCCTGGCCGCGGTCAGAAGGAGAGGCTGTTGGGCGGACGGCCCAAAGAATCATAAGGACCTCTCCTTCTCTCCTCTTCTGCTGCCCTGCAGGCCACGGGGGGGGGGGGGCTGTCTTGCCTCAGCCTCCGACCACCCCCCCCCCCCTCTCACTCTCGCCTGATCCGGTCCGCAAAGAAGGCCGAAGCCGAGGCAAGGACGGCGGCGCTTACAGGTAGTCCCGCCACATGTCAATGCATGGACAATTGTAGGTAGTCCCGCCACATGTCAGCGCCTGGACAATTGCAAGTAGTCCCGCCACATGTCAGAAGGGGGGGGGGAATGTCTTGCCTCAGCCACCGACCCCCCCCCCCCCATCTTCAATAGCCGGCACGGCCAATACCGAAGCGGTGGAGCCGAGGAACGGCGCGGGGTCGCTGGAAGGGGGAGGTGACGCGAACGAGCCTCCCCCACCTCCCTCCAGGTGGAGGCTTCCAGCGACACCCCAACGCTCTTTGCTTAAAGAGGGTCCACATCGAATAGCGGTCTTTTGCCCAGGACGGGCACGCGCCCCATGCCTTCTCTCCTCAACCTTGAAGATTCTATGAGAGCCGGGGGGCACCCCGATCCCTCCGCATGGGCGCCCCCGCCCCCCTCACTGGGAACCGCGACATCGGCGCACTCCTGCCGGTACCAGCCTCAGTTTGGAAATGGCTAAAATACAGCCAAGGCACAGACTTGTTCAGTTCCGGAGAAACACCAGAATGACCCGGTAGGGAAAATTGTTGCCGCCCTCTGTTACCCCATTGCGAAAAACTTTTTGAACTACCAACGGAAGGTTCTGGTCCAACCACGAGTCATTGGAGACATTCTGACTGTGCTGGAACTCGCCTGACCCCACCCAAAATGGCGCCGACACAAAAATGAGACTTTTTAAATAAACCTTGTTGCACCCTGATTGCGCAGCTTTTTGTCCCTAGATATGTATGCAGTTTTTGGATAATGAAAGTAGATATGAAGGATATTGAGTATGTGCTCGGACAATGAACTGACTTAGGGTGGGTACTGATTATGATTTGGAAAATGAATTGGTGTAATTTAGATAATGACTGAGCATTGGATAATGAATTTATGAATTAATTAAAACTGAATTACTGACGTGCATCATGCTTGCTCTGTAGGGAAGTTTGATACGATTTTATTGCACTGCTGCACTTCATGCAATGAACTGCCACCAACTTCGTTCTTCTTACGTACAGTTCCAATCTGCTCCGTGGCCGGTCCACTGGGTTGTAGGCCTGTATTTATACATCAACACTTTTTATTAAAAGTATTTTGAAAAAGAAAGCATGGTTGTAGCAGTTGCATTAATGAGTTTTGGATGTTTTACTACGATGAGCGAAGAATAAGTATGATGAAAGCTGAAGGTTAAAAAGGACCAGATATTTAGCAACCGCATTATGTGTCACAGGCAGCTGGAAAAATGCTTTAGACGCACTTAAATCGACACCACAGAAATGCCACCTGACCGCTACCCTTGCACCCAACAAGAGGGGTTGCGACCAAGTAACTCCTGTAGATACGCAGATCATTAATGGTTATATATCTGACATTACTGGTCCCTCTGGGCTTAAACGCCGAGATGGTAAAGAAATGCACTACGTGGAGATAGGTCGAGTATGTGGTAGGTAAAAACATTTTCGGATTACTGCATGCTGATGTGTTTTGAAGGCTGCACCCCCCCACCCCTTCTTTCTCCTCCCTTCTGCAGGTCACGTCAAAACGTCGGCTGAAGTGTGGGAGAGCGATGATCGAACCACCGACGAAAAGGGAAGGAGGGAATATGTGCATAGTCCTTATGACGATAAAAAATTTTAAAAGACGTAGACTTAAACATGACTGTTCCTCCTTAGAACGTAACGACTGGGAGGATGGACTGACATAAGAAACTTGACGGGTACTGTAATGGCGGAAATTGACTCGACATTAGCACGCTAGATAACGCGGTTATGACGTTTAATTAGATAGGGAAAGGACTAGGGAAAGTCCTGAGGTAAGGGTACCCAGGCACCACCCGTCTGGGAAGTTAGAAATGTTGCTGATGTTCAAAATGCACTGCCCCCCTTTCTCACACTCCTATAGATATAACCAAGCTGTCCGACTGTTCTCCCGATCAATGCTTGCCGCTGCCCCAGCCTGAAGAACTTCCCACCGAAGGAAGAAACTGAAAATGGTTTAAGATCCAACCATGGGTAAATAGCGCGACCAGGTTAATTTCTGATCGACTAACCGAGGTGTAAGTATTGGCAATTGAGAACGCTCGCAGAGATAACAAGCAAGAGGGAAAAGGAGGGAAGGGTAAAAAGAGCTAAGCACGGGGAGGAGCCAAGATGGCGACTTGAGCAGACGTGTAAGCTCCCGGCTCCACCGGCTCTCTTCCACCGCGCTACTATCCTGATTCCTATCCTGGTATTTTGTGGCGGCGGAACGTCCGCTATGCTGTGCTGATCTGCAGCATCGTTCCCAGGCTTCTCGACTCGCCCGGCAGCCGGAGATAGATGCACAAAGATTTTCAGCCTTGGCCCCGTGCTGAACCGCCGTCCGTCTCCGAGTCTGGGAGGCTTGATGAAGGCGGGGGTCCCCGTGCGACACCGAGGACGTAAAGGTGGCACCATCCCCCGGGACGGAACCCTGACTGCGCTGCCTGCCACGGAATAATGCGAGCTGTGCCCTGTGTGTGATCGCTGTGTAGAGCTGCTCTCCAGGTACAGCGTCTTTGTCCGAGGCGGAGTGCGAGCGGAATTGATTGCACGGCCATGTTTGGCAAGCATCGGCTGAATGCTTCCCTGTCCTGGTGCTACGGCATGCAGCTGTAGGGTTCTCAGTCTCGAGAGCCCGATCTGAATCATTTGTGCTGGTAGTGTAACTTCTATTGCTGCCTGTTCATGCCGCACCCGCCTCGGCGACTACTCCTGTGGCCCTACCGACATGGCTATATCTGGTGCCTCGGGGAGAGTGAGAGAGTGCCCGTCCTGGTCTGCCGCCTCGGACACCCTGCTCATGCTGGGAGACTGCCCGCCACTGTTTCCCCCGGAGTTTGATGATGAGGGGCTACAATCACGGCTCTCTACTGGATCTATCCTGGCCGCCTTGTCTGCCTTTCGCTCGAAAATGTACATGGCTTTCCGTGTAATGACCGACCACATAGACAAATTGGTGCCTGACCTACGGCAGGAGCGCGATGTCGAGAACCAGCTACCCTTGGAACTGTCTCCATTTAACTCTGCTGAGGATACAATGTCTCTTCTTGCCCGCGGATGTGCTGTGACTGCTTTTGCCTCTACCCACGCTCAATGCCGGCCGCCCGGCGGCCTCGCCTGTGACATTTTGTTTCCCCTGCCTCCGGGGTCTGCCACATTGCTGCCTGGAACATTGTTATTGCCTAAAGACCTGGATATGCAGCCTCCGGCCCTGCCGATGGAGTTTCCCTCGTGTCCTACACTCGCTACGCTGCAGAGCCTGCACTTTCCGGACGGACTGGGGAAACGACTCATCAAGGACAAAGGACTGTATGGTGATATTCGACGGCCATTTTATGCTTCCACTTTACGCTCCTTCTTTACGCGGCCATGTTGTCTTTTGTTCTCAGAGGGGGCGGGCTTTCTCCAGGAACCCCAGTTGGGGATGTATCCGAGATCGGGCCAGGGCTAGATTGCTCTTCTGTGTTATCGGTTGATTGGCGGGTTGAGCTGAGGCTATCGCTGTTTATGCAACTGTTCAAGTCACGCTTTGCGAATTGTCTATCCCCAACTGTCTCTGCATTGTTATTTCCTTCTTTGCTGCTATAAACAGAGTGGGGGTCGTGCTTTCGGCTGAGGGGCTGGGATCCGTTAGAGTTGCTTCTCCTCTCGTTATACTCTTCCCCTATCCTTTACTTCCATCTCGTCCCTTGGTTGTGCAGGGGATTGATAATTGACGAGGGTTTCGTCCCGGGGGGCATCTGGGATCGGGCTAGGGTTAGGCGGGCTCTTTGTTGTATTGCCGTCTCCCTTTAACCTGTGGCTGCGACTTCTTACGGGGGATGGATATATGGGGCCACCCAAGATCGGGCCTGGGCTAGGTGATTTCCTTAGTGTTATAGACGCATCGACGGGCTGGGGTGAGGACGGGTTTGCCTTTTTGCCTGATTTCTCCGCAGATTTGGGAATATTTCCCCACCTTCAGCTCCATTTGGAACCATTGTTTTACCGATGATACTTTTGGTGGGGGTTGCTCACGGGGCTGGTGGGGACCGGGAGTACGTTTAATTTTCCTCCTCCCGCTTCTTCTGAGAGTTAGGGAGTGGGATGTCTCTTCTCACTCTCTGTATTCTCTTTCCCACTTGGGGGTTCTTCTTGGGGCGCCAGGCATGCCTATTGGGGGGGGGGGGGTGGGCCGTGGCCTTCCGCTGGTATGCAGGGTGGGGGGATGGGATGTGTTTTATGTTTCTCTTTGTTTCTATGGCCCTCTTTTTCTTTTCTTCTGTTTCTTTTTTCTCTACGGTTCCTTTCTTCCTTTGGGGTCGGGGTTCAGTGTTCCTTAGATGATGATAGCTATCCTGGTCATTTATTAGCCTCTACTCTCTTTGTATTGCTTTAATTTGTACTCGACAAAATCATAAAATTAAACCTTTTCTATCCTTTTGCTATGGTTCGCGGCTCCACAAGACACTCTTTACCCAGCGATGGCTTTAACGGCGCTCTGTCCTATTAACTCCTTTTTCTCCTGTTCCATGTGTCATAGCGGCCGGCCCTGCGGGGTTGTAGGCAGACGCTGTGTGCTGTGCATTTTACAAATAAAGGTTTTAAAAAAATAAAAAAAAAAAAGAGCTAAGCACGTAGATAAATAGGATAGTAAAGATACGTAGGATATAAAAATAGATCTTGTTGGCCAACTATTGTTTTCTGTTTTGTCATGAATGTCTTATATATATGTAATACGTGTACTGTCTTCCTCTGTCTGAGTTCGCGTGTGTGTGTGTGCTGTAGGGGTTTATGTTCGCCCTTTGTTTCGTCTCTCCGTTACCTGACCCCCTGTTGTTCTGTGTTGTGAACGCACTAAATGACCTATTTTTGTACACATCTCTCTGTCTTTCTCTATCTCTATCCCACCATTTTCCTCTCTATACCTCTCTCTCTCTCTACCTCTCTAACCTCTCTCTCTCTCTCTATCTCTCTCTCTACATGTCATACGTGTACCAAATGGCTCGTTTGGATTGCGGACGACTCCCACTCTCTGAAAGTCTCCCTATTTCCATCTTCCTTTTTGGTAAAGTCGTGCCTCGCTGGCACTAGTCTGATTGGATACTTATTGAACGCGAAGGTGTTCAGCGAAATTGACCGAAATCAAAATGATTGTATCTCGCCATATTACTACCTCTCCTTTCTGCAAAATGAATGAACTTGAATTGGCTGAGAAGGAAAGGACAGGTAAGACGACTAAGGTCCCCCAATCTGGCCATTTATAGGGGAACTGTATGTCAGTGGCACCTTATTTCTGTTCATTAGAGACGAACGCCAACGTCTAGATTGACCCCCAATGCCCAGATTGCCCCACCCTCTTTTGCACCCAAGCGCGAGCACCCGAAGCATCCCCGCCCCATTTGATAGACCCCAGCTGCTGTCCCGGATATAAAACATGATGACCATGAGTAACTGTCGTCCCTCGAGAAAACCCTGTTTTACTTGACTCTTGATGATGGCACCCCTGCCCTGTTTTGAAAAGGTTAGCCAGCCTTGAAGGGAAATGTTCCGAAATATTGAATTTGACGAAATGCACAACTCGGTAGGAATGCCGACATATGCACTGCTTGGTAATGGACCTCTGACTGTGACCGATGAGCGCATCTCCCAAGTATGTAGATTTGAGGGAAGAATTCACATGCATGGATGTCTTCTTCTGCCAGTTCTCTCAAACTTGTTTTGTACCTATTCAAAGATTCACGATCACCGGAAGGAGAAGGGTCGGACGTGACGTACAGCCTGGCTGCAGCTCTTGAGACACGTGTGACCTCGACCAAAGGTGGAGCTGCAGAGCAACAAGATACGGGACGAGACAGCAATTTCAACGTGGGAAATGAGAAATGACGGGCCGCCCTGAAGCCCTCCGTCTGCTAACCCACGTGAGCCTGGAGTCTCCGTCCCCCTTCTTTGGGCCCGATTGATGGGCCTGCCTGCTTGTTATCCTTTGCTCCCTTGGTCCCTTTTGTGTGTCCCAGGAACTCTGACCCAACTCCGCCCTCTCTCCTGTCGACTATTTGAACCACACACCCTCTTTTCCACGTGACTTATTGCCGAGAGGAAGAACTGCATTCAAGTGGGAATAGGGTGTTGCCACGGAAATATAGGTGCCGAGCATAAGGCGCCGCTAAACGGATTGTTTGGGGAACAGGACTGTGGTCTAACAGCAGAGGACTGACTGCACCCTGCAACGCGTAAGGATAGACCCGAGCTGGACCTATAGCTCCACCGCCGGTGCTCAACAGCGCCAACGAAAGTACACGGACTAGAGCCTACCAGTGATGGCTCACTAAAAAAAAAAAAAAGGACACTGTGACGAGGAGATCTTGAGTATTGACCTGAATTCCGCCCTCAACTACTTGGTCAAAATGTTCATTGGTCACATTTTTTTTTTAAGTCAGAAACATTTATGCTATGTAGTGCTTTGAAATGATAGGAACTCGACAAATGCAATCTCCTATGTGCTGCATTCTGCCAAACACATCAACTGTCCATGATTATATGCCATATGCTAATATTGACAATGCTAATTCTGCGACCGCGCCTGTTTATATGTACCATCGTCGATTACGAAAATGAACTTTTGCTATGTAAAAAGGGGCGACTGTAGAAAATTAGAAATATTGATGTACATAAGCAACGTTCATTTCCCTTTTCCCACTCCTCTCCCTGCGCGTACCATGAATACCGTAAAGCATTAACTACATCCCACTGCCAGCAAAGGCCTGTACCCATGTGTACATGACAGCCATTTTAGGCACCCTGGCCTTTTGCCCGCCTAAGATTAGAATCACCGGCTTCCCTTTTGCGTGTATTCGAAACCTCTCTCTCTCTCTCTCTCTCTCTCTCTCTCTCTCTCTCTCTCTCTCCCTCTCTCTCTCTCTCTCTCTCTCTCTCTCTCTCTCTCTCACTCTCACATGCATAAACCATGAAACCCTCTCCCTTTGCGCGACCCTGCCCTGAAAGGCAGCCCTTCTGCTTGACCCACGCAAACCCCCCATTCCCTCTCGAAGAGGCATCCTTCGCCTTAGCGGACATAGCCCTCCCCAGCTGCACCGGACTGCCCCCGCTCTCTCATGTACGGGTCATAAGATCTCTCTCTCTATGCGACTCTGCCCTTGTGTCCCCCCCTGGCTCCCCCTCCCTTCTCCTCACACGGGCAAGTCATAAACCTTCTTCTGCAAGACCCTGTCCTTGAGAGTCACGGCCGCGCCTGACCAACACCTCCTTTCCTTCCATGAATGCCCCTCTGTTGACAAGCCTTCCCTCCGCGCTCGATTGTCCACGCGGCATGAATACCACTCCTTTTGTGACCCCCTTCCCCCGAGTCCAGCTGACCACACATGTCCGAGGCCATCGCCTAAGCCAGGAGATACCATTTACTGCCCTTATTGTATGAAGTCACTCCTCTTCAAAGGACCCACTGTTGATCCTGGCCATCCCATCCCCTGGGCTATGATCAGGCGCACACATCCAAACAGTTGACAGAACACTCAGCTGCGTGATTACCCTCCCCCCTTATCAGCAGGTCAAGGGTCCCTATTGTGAACGCATATGGGGTAGGATTGACACGAGGATTATGGGGATGTCTTTTCTTTGTCTCACAACATCGTGATTGTAATACCAAGTGTTTTGTAAAGTATAAAAGACGGAGTCTCAGCTCACTTGTTAGAGCACCTCCTGAAAGACACCGTGTTTCGTGTCCGAAATGACAGGCTCTCCTCATGAGAAATAAACTCTGTTCTTGATTCCTGCTTCCAGCGCCCGTCTCTTTATTTGGTAATTATTCAGAATGGAAACTAAGAGGCGTCTTGCGCCAGCAGCCTGGCCATCGATAGTAAAATGGGCTCATGTTTTACACCAGCAGCCGCAGCGTCAACCTGACCGAAACCCGTGATAGCGGCTGAAAGATGGGAATCAAAGCCTGTATATCCCGGACCCGCCGTTCCGGAGGATAAACCCGAAACTGCGCCGAGTCCAGAACCGCTCCGATGAAAAGGAGCTTTTGAGAGGGACACAGGTGTGATTTCGGCACATTGATGGAGAACCCCAGGTCGTGCAAGAGGTCTGCCGTCATCTGAAGGTGGTGGACGACTGTCTGGGGCGAGCCCGCCTTCAACAACCAGTCGTCTAGGTAGGGGAAGACTGAAACCCCTAACCTGCGCAGATGGGCTGCGACCACCGCTAACACCTTTGTGAACACCCGTGGGGCGCTGGTAAGGCCGAAGGGGAGCACGATAAACTGAAAGTGCTCCTGGCCTACCGTGAACCGCAGGTAACGCCGGTGGGCCGGAAGGACGGGGATGTGAAAATACCCATCCTGCAAGTCCAACGCTACCATCCAGTCTTGCGGGTCTAGAGCAGCCAAGACCTGAGCTAATGTCAACATCTTGAACTTCTCCTTCCGGAGGAAGCTGTTGACGTTCCGTAGATCCAAGATAGGACGTAGGCTCCCTTTGTCCTTCTTGGGCACCAGAAAGTAGTGGGAATAGCAACCACGCCCTACTTCTGGCCCAGGAACGCGCTCGATGGCCCCCTTGGCCAAGAGGGCCGTAACTTCCTCCTGCAGAAGTGTCAAGTGGTCCCCCGATACACGGTGGTTCTGCCACGAAAGGAGCGAAACGAACCTGTTTGCTGGCGCTGGGTCGAGAGACCCAAGGACTTGGCCGTGACCCTGGAGTCCTTGAAGCGTTCCAGCGCGTGGTCCGCCTTGTCACCAAACAGGCGACAGCCATCAAATGGCATGTCCATCAAGGCATTCTGGACATCTGCCGAAAAGTTGGCGGATCTCAGCCAGGCGTGGCGACGAATCGCCACCGTCGTGGACATCGCTCTGCCCAGCGAGTCGGTCGTATCAAGACCACACCGTATGGAATATTTTGCTGCATCTCGGCCCTCAGCCACAGCCTTGCCGAGCTTCGCCCGCACCTCCATGGGGCATTCTGGCAGCAGTTCCGCGACCGTATCCCACAGAGAGTGGGTGTAGCGGCCCAAGAGGCAAGCGGTGTTGCAAGACCGCAGTCCCAAACTCAGGGACGAGAAGACCTTCTTGCCATACTGGTCATACCTCTTAGATTCCCGGTCAGGCGGGGCAGACGGGAATGCGGTCTGGGAAGTCGAGGCCTGGATCACCAGACTCTCAGGGGTGGGATGGGTGGACAGGAACTTGGGGTCGTCCGGACAAGGACGGTGGCGTCTGGCCACGTTCCGATCAACAGGCGAACCTGAAGAGGGCCTGGACCACGTGCCCAACAGAACGTCTGACAAGGCTTCGTTAAACGGCAGCAGTGGCTCCTGTGGGCATGACTGCGGTTTGAAGACCTCAGTGAGGATGTTAGGCCTCACGGCCGCGACGGGGAGCTCAAGGTGTAAGGCCTTGGCAGCCCTCATCAACACCCCTGAATAAGCAGCTCCCTTCTCCGATGCCACGGAAGGAGGAGAGACAAAGCCAGGGTTAGGAGAGTCATCCAGACCACTGGCATCACCCAAATCACCTGTCCAGTCCACGTCGTACTGACACTCACGTGACAGAGGGTCCTCAGACCCCTCCCAACCTTCTCCGTACTCTACATCATCTCCATACTCTGAGTCAACAATGTAGACCGGCTCCTCGGGGTTCACAGGCCCCATCGGCGTCGAGCCCGGCGTCGAGCGACGCCGGTCCGACTCCGCGTCCGGATTCGGGGAGGGTATGGGGACGACGCCGCCCGGAGCCGGAGCCCCGGCGCCGGCCGGAGCCGGCACAGGGGAACCGGCGCCGCGCGGGGACGGCGTCGGGGGTAACCCCGATGGAATCGGCGCCGAAGAGGCCGGCAGGCCAGTCGGCGTCGACCCCGAAGGCCCTTGCGGCACCGGGGTCGGAGACGTCGGCGGCACCGGGGCCGGAGCACCCGATGGCGTCGAGTCAGGGACACCCGAGCCGCCAGGGCCCTCAGACGGTAGCACTGGGCCCGAAGGCGCCGGAAGCCCCGTCAGAGAAGTGAGCGCCATCATGGCCACGAGGAACGCCTCAATCTCCTCAGGCGTCGCACCTTGCCCAGGGACCGGAGGGTATGGAGCAGGCCGCGCCGGCGACTCTCGCGGAGCCGCGGGGTTGGGGTCACCCGAACCCCCGGCCGCGTCACGCGAGCGTCAGGGGGAGTCGGGGGTACGATGACGACGCCCCGACTTCTTGTGTTTCTTACCTGAAGAGCCCGACGAATGGTGACGACTTCCGGAGCGCCCGGCGCGGCTCCGCGACCGCTCCCTCGAACGCTCCCTGGACCTCCGGCCGGACCGGGACCGCTCCTGACGCGGGGCCGACACCCGGAGCTCGAGTAGCTTGCGGGACCGCTCCCGTCTAGCCTTATTAGTCAGAGCCCGGCAATCGACGCAGGCGTCCACGTCGTGGTCGGGGCCCAGGCACCGGAGGCAGAGTCGGTGATGGTCCGTGACCGACATCGTGCGGTCACAACCGTCACAATTCTTGAAACCGGGCATCCTACCAGGCACCAAAAAGAGATAGAAAGTTAACAAACTTGGTCAAAAGACCGGAGTACTGCTCTTCGGATCTGCGCTTACTGGCGCGGAAAAAAGAAGAACTGACGTCAGCGCGCGGAGGCGACGTCTATATACTCCAGCGACGTCATCACGGCACACGACGCCGGCGACGGACGCAGAGCCGCAGGGGACGCCTGCAGACGACGCCTACCGACGCGCAGGGGTACTGCTACGCAAAAGTTTCCGGATCCAGACTGACGCCTGGGGATATTCTAAGGTAAGGAATCTAATACTAACGTGTTTCTTTCAGATGCTTGGCCACGTCCTCTGCCCTGTCCACCGAACCGCCGTTGGAAAGGGCGGTACGATTTCTTTGTTTCTTTGGGCTTCTCTAGACCCACAGCCGTGAGTGTTTCGGCCTCCGCCTTCATGCGGGCCATTTCGTCATCCACATGTTTCCCAAATAGGGTTTTGCCAGAGAATGGAAGATTGGCAACCCTTTGCTGTGCGTCTGGTTTCAGTGATGTAAGGCGGAGCCAGGCATGTCGTCGCTGGTTAATCCCATGGCAAAAGCCATGTGCCGCCAAGAGGGATGAATCTGCTGCAGCGCTGATAATTTGATTCGCTACCAGCATACCTTCGTTTAACACTTCCTGGAAATCTTCCCACTTCTTGCGAGGTAAGTGTTCCGCAAACTACTAGAGGTCGCCGATGTTCCACACACTTTCCTTCCAGCTGAATCCATCCATCTAGACTCTTTGTCTGGGGGGGGACTGTGGATGACGGGGTGGTGGCATGCTGTTTGCGGGCCGCCGTCACAATCACAGAATCCGGAGGAGGTTCCACCCTCAGAAAAGCCGGATCCGAATCGGGAGCCCGGTATTTTTTCTGTAATCTCGAGGGGGCCGCCTTAGTCACCGCCGGGGTGAGAAAAAGGTCCATGGCCGGTTCCTCCAGGCCCGGCACCAGAGGTAGTAGTGGGCGAGACAGGTGTTTCTGGTGCAGTGTCTCGAAAATAACCGATGTCTTGGGCGTGGGCACCGTGAAGGATATGCCCAATTTTGCAGCGCCTCTCAATAGGACAACATGAAACGCCACCAGGTCATCAACCGGCGACACCCTTGTGTCCGGCGATCCCGACAATGACGGAGAGTATTCACTGGTCCCTGAGGACCTTGTGTGAGAGCGAGATCTGTGCCTCCTATGGTGGCATCACGACCGTGTGGACGACCTGTTGCGCGATCGCTCCCTCCTCCTGGAGCGAGAGCGCGACCTCCCGGTTCGTGGGCGCTCCGCATGTTTCCGTGGAGGCGTCTTCCGTGGCCTATCCTGGAGTCTTGGTTTAGGAGTCCCCTTAGGTGGTGTAGGAAGAGGAGATAGTGACACCGATCTTGGCGGTGGCACAGGAGGTATCTCCGACTGAGGGGCGGGCCCATGCGGCGGGAGCAGTGGTGGTGGCTGTCCTGAGGGAGGAAGTGGTGGTAGAGGAGGGTTGACGGGAGGATCCTCCTTAGGTATAGGGGGAGGAGGCGACTTAGGCCGAGGTGGTGTATATACCACAGAGTACACCGAGCCCGGTGACTTCTTCGGAGGAGGGGACTGCAAACCAGCCCCTCCAGTATGTGATCGCCGCCTCCGGCGCCCTCCACCAGACTCAGCGTGACTTCTGGCGCCAGAACTCCTCCTGCGCCGCTTCGGGGAATGAGAACGACTCCTCGACGCCGACCTTTTTCTCCTTTCTTACATTATGCTTTTTGGCAGGGACAGAAAAATGGTGCAGGATCCAACCAATTGGTAAACCACAGGCACAAGGGTTACTCCAGGACATCACTGACACCCGCATACTCCACACCATTTGGGGCCCGCAACACCCCACTATCCTGACTTTACATTCTACTCTTCACACAACAACAGTTGGACGAGGCTTGACTATTTGCTTCTCATTGCTAATGTCATGAAGTGGACGACAGATGCACCGCATTTACCTCGTACATGGTCTGATCACTGCCCTGTTTGCTTAGTGTTACAGATTCCCTCTTGTGGCTGCTTGGAGCGCTCTGGGCGATTCCTTGGTGAGGGGCTACATAGCAGTCTTCCGAACTGAGGTCCGGAACTCAGTTGTTGAGTATTTCACTCTTAATGTTGGCATGGTCTCGACCCGGGCCACCCCCTGGAAGGTCTTTAAGGTTTATATCCGCTGTATATGCATCTTCAAGCATGCCGGCATACTACGCTACATATGCTCTCAACTGTCCCAGGTCGAACCTGAGCTAGAGTATAGACTGTGTGGATTCCAGACCCGACTGCCCTCCGCAACTCCGATGCTCAGTCCTCATGTCTGAATTCCGGGACCTGGCAGACAGGGAGATAGCATACATGGGTGGACATGCCACAGCCGGGCAATAGGTCAAGGGAGAGCGCCCTGGACGCACCCTGGCATGGCTGTTTCGCCCCAGCCACCTTAGTGTATACATCACCCAACTGCTGACCCTCACTGGGGAAAACTTGTCCGATATCCGTCGGTGTCTCCCAGCGTCCTTCTGCTCTGTCTGGCCTCCCCAGACAGCGCAGAAGGACGATGGGGGAGACAGGTGATATACTTCATATTTTTTATTACCATTCACTTTGCACTTAGTTACCACTCACACCATATTTGCTTGCACCTCCCATCACTTTATATACTACTTAATGGTTACGTTCCAGCCACAACAACATCTGTAGGCTGTGGACAGTTTCTCCTGGGTAAGCAGAACCCACATGATGTAAAAGGGTAGTACAGAATGGTAACTGATGGGAATATTTTTCCTATACCCTTGAGATTTGCCCATTTATTCTAGTTACACGTATATACACTTTTTGGGTTTATTCCACTCTTATTAATAGTTAGTTGTGCCTTGGATGGCTCTCATAGTTGAGTGTCAGTTTTTCTTTTTTCGACCCCTAGACATTGTTTGTTATTATTATGTATTAATTTCCAATCTGGAGCCATGTTATTTCATCATTCAGTCCTGTGTCCCATGTACGTAGGCGATAGACCCACCATTGCTATCTCATGTGGAGAATCCTCTGGATATCAAGGCCTGTTGTTTTTATGACCTCAAGAACTACCCATTTTAGATCTATGTCCTTGTGATTGTGTTCCAAGCAAATCCTTGTCAACTTTGTAGTTGTTTTTTTGCATCTAATGGTGCTCTTGTGTTCGTTGAAGTGGACCTTGATTTTTCTGGTTGTCATGCCCACATACATAAGATTGCAGGGGCATGTGAGCAAATAAATAACATTCTCGCTGTTACAATTGATAAACATTATTAATATCCATGGATTCTTTGTTTTTATATCCACTATTTTGGTTGTGCTGGTAAATGGGCATGCCACACATCCTCTGCATGGATAGTATCCAACTGGTCTTTGGTTGCCCCATATGCGGTTTGGTTCAGGTCCTTTGGAGATGGTGCCTTAGCGTGAACAAGTTAATCACAAATGCTCCTGTTACGCCCAGAGCTCGTTTCCGGTCAAGGGAGGACCTGGCCTGGCAGTTTGGTCTGGACTGTTCCCATGTGGCACAGGGTCACCAGTCCAAGGATGCTGGTTTCCGGTCCAGGCAGGACCTGGCCTGGCAGTTCAGTCTTGACTATTCCCATGGAGCACAGGGTCAAGACTGATCCAAACTGGGGTGGCGTAGGGGGCAAAAGAATGATGGATTTAACACAGATCTTTTGACTGGGAGTGAATGTTTGCATTGTCAGTATTCCGTCCATCATTTGTTTTCTGTAACACCAGTTACGTTTAAAAGCAAATAGTGGAGGGCATGGCCAAGATGGCGGAGTGAGAGGTCGCACTTCCCGAGAGCTCTTCTGCACCCGACCGGCCCGGACCATAATATTAGCATTTCTCCCCTCTACAGAATCCTAATAGGGACGGGAGCTGTTGGCGAACCCCCCCTGAATATTTAGGGGGTCGGAGTGGAAACTTGCAGAGCATCGGACGCGGGCACGGAGCGAGGCCCTGCACCAACGCTGGGTTTCGGGGCTCTAACCAAGGCCGATACCCGGAGCGAGGTCTCAGCGACTTCGGCACCTGAAACAGCGACCCGGGACCTTCACGGACGCACACATCGCCCGGCGCCGGACCCGAAGGCCTTGCTGTTGCCTGGGGGCAGCGGGCGGCAACTCGGCAACACAGATGCGGCCGACAACCGGGAGCTCCGAAATGGAGGCAGAGGTCGCGGCCTGGTGCAAGCGGGCCCACAGTGCTTGGCAGCGGGAGTTAGAGCCGGGAGGAATGGCAGTCCGCCCCTCCCGCGGTGGGCTAGAAAGCAAAGAGCCGCAGGACAGAGCGAGGGGGCTTGAGGCCAGAGGCGGCGACGCGGGCCTAGTCCCCAACAAAGAGTGGAGACCGAACATTCGCCGGTCGTGACCAGGAGCAATATCACGCCCAGACCGCCACGCGAGGTGAGGAGCGGAGAGGGACACTGGGGAGGAAGTGGGGGCTCCACCGGGACCCCATGAGTCAACGCCCGAGACGGGCACAGCGACGAACAAGTCCCTCTGCGGGGATGGCCCGCGTGGTCGCCTTCATCTCCACTGCTGCCGGAACGAGAAGAAGCTGAGGTCGGAGTTGCGACATCTACCTAGGAGCTTCCAGGCCGGCCCATGCGAAATTGCCCCGCGCCCTGACCCCGCGAAAGCCAAGACGGCACCCGAGGCAGTTGGGAGCAGTGAAGAGACCCCACAGCACCGGAGCAAAGCCATGGGCGGACAGAAGGGCCCCCGCGCGGCAGCCCGATACTGGACGGGTGGTGCGACGCTGGTGAAGCACAGTGCGGGAGCGGCACAAGCGACGGCCTCGGAGGGGGCACACCGGGAGCCACTTGGAGAACCGGCACGCGTCGGGGCACCCCCCGCACACACGAGTCGCCCGAAGTTGGCTTGTTGGGGGCTCTAAGACTGATCCTCTGGGTGGCAAACAAGAGGTCGGCAGCCATAATCTCCCTCGAGGCCACGAGATGGCGGGCCAGCGGAAGAAAGCAGAACGCACCCTCCCAGAAATGTTAGGCAAAGGACAGTCTAAAGGAGAGAAAGGTTTGTTGTCCCCAGGGTCATCCAAGACTCAGCAAGATTCTCAGGACAGTGAGGTGCCCATCACCAAATCCTTCCTAGAGTCACTCTTCAATTCCTTGCGCGAGGACTTTCACACTCTGAAGCAGGAGGTGGCCAGGGAAGTGCGGGAGATCAGGAGAGAGGTGGATGGGCTCGGCGAAAGGGTTGCCGCCATTGAAGATGCAGGCTGCGCACGAGATGAAGCAATAGAACAGCTACAGCAGGACGTAATACGCCTGAAGGACCAACAAGTAGACCTGCAGGCCCACGCCGAGGACTTGGAAAATAGATCCTGGAGGAACAACATTCGGGTCCGGGGGGTGCCACCTAAAGAGGAAGGGTCGGACATTGTGGGCTATCTACAGGCCCTATTCCGGGAGATTCTGGGAAAGCAGGCGAAATTCGAGATGAGGATAGATAGGGCGCACAGAGTGGGACCGGCGAGACGAGCATCGGCCCCACCACCAGACATTTTGGCCGTCCTACCAGATTACCCCCTTAAGGAGCGTAGCCTCAGAGAAGCTCAACTGCAGCAGCCCCTGCGGTTTCGGGGCCTTCCGGTGGCCCTGTTTCAGGACCTTTTTCACGATCACCCTCCAAAAACGCAAGGCCTTCAAATTTGCAACAGACTTTTTGAGAGAGAAGGAGATCCCGTACGCCTGGGGTCATCCTTTCCGTTTGATTTTCAGGTGGAACAGGGCCCTGCACCATCTACGTTCCTTCCAAGAAACCTGCACACTGCTGGGCAACGCCCAGGAGGACGGGGACACCTCCTCAAAGCCAACCGGACGACCATCCAGGGATGGTTGGCACCAAATTGGAAGACAGCGGTCGACAGGGGCGAGTTTGAAACCGGACGCTCACACCATTAGGGCAAAGATGGACAACGCCATCCAGGAAGTGGCGAAATATACTACGTCCTCAGACTGAAGAAACTCCGGGGGGAGAACTCAATAGCATTTATCATTGTGCGAGTCCGGGGTGGGGAGGGGCAGTAGGGAGCGACGTGGCTGGACGTCCACACAGGTAACACACCACAGTCCCGCTCTTCCCGAGGGCTGGACTGGGACCGGAGGTATGGAGGTTGGGGTTCTGGGGGGAGGGAGGGGGTTGTTGTGGGGAGGGTGGGGGTTCCCTTTGTCCACTTTTGTTTTCCCCCCTTTTGGTTTGTCTTCCACACGCTACACAGCGGTGCGGCTTCCATTGTGATAGACCATGCCACTCTACGGCCTTAAAGTCCTTTCTCTTAATGTGAGAGGGCTCAACAACCCAATCAAGCGTAAAGCAGTCCTCTCCCTTCTGGAGCACTCCTCAGCTGACATTTGCCTCCTCCAAGAGACTAATTTGCTGCCTAAAGATCAGTACCAACTTCGAATACGTGCCTTTCCCACACAACTCTTTTCATCCTCTTCCAAGAAGGTAGCGGGGGTGGCAATACTAGCATCCAAATCTTTCACAGGCAGAGTCCTATAACGGGAGGCAGAGATAAAAGGGCGACTTTTGGTGCATCGCTTCCTGATAGCGGGACTAACATTGCTGGTGGGCTCGATTTACGTGCCTAACTAGGGACAGGAAACGTTTCTTCCGACCGCGTTAGCGGCTGCCACGTCCAACTCTGAACGACATCTGCTAATTGGGGGTGACCTTAATCTCGTTTTCCATAACATAGCTGACCGTTCCTGCCAAAGGTCGGGACAAGTGGGGGCACTCTCCAAGGCAGGGCACGCGTACCTTCGAGATCTGGGCTAGAGGACCTGTGGCGACACTCTCACCCACGTAGCACCGCATACACATATCACTCCATGGCCCACAAGTCCTACGCTAGACTCGACTACTTCCTCTGCGCCTCTGAGTTCGTGCCACGAGCGCGGGCAGTGGAAATTTTGCCAGTCTCACTGTCGGACCGCTCCCCGGTGGTAGCCACGTTCCTCCTTCCGGCTGCACCACCCGGTCAATGACACTGGCGTCTCAGGGAAAACCTTCTTAATACCCCATCGATAGTGGACCGAATTAGAACGGCCATTACGAACTTCTAAACACACAACAACAATACCGACACGACGCGGGCTACACAATGGGCTGCCCTCAAGGCAGTCCTGCGACGCAAATATATCTCAATTGCCACTGCCAACAATCGTGAGCGAGCGCAAAAAAGGGCCGCAATAGCCCAACGGGTGGTGGAGCTGGAGCAAATGCACCAGCGCACGGGAGCAGCGCGGGCCTGGCGTCAATTGTGCGCCGAGCGGAAGATGCAGGCCGCGTTAGATCAGGATGCAGCGGACTACGCGGCCCTCCGTCTTCAGCACGCCTACTACACAGGGGGAGACCGGTGCGGACAGCTACTAGCAAATAAGATGTGTGAACAACACCAGAAGAAGGGGGTGCAGACCATACGGATGGAACGGGGCAGGGTAGTCGCGGAAGACGTAGCGATAGCGGAGGCCTTCCGGTCGTTCTATGAATCCCTCTACACCAGCGACACCCTCGACTCGCAGGCGGGTAAGTTCGTACCTCCTTGGGGCACATCTCCCATCCCTGAGCCAAGCACAGGCAGAGTTCCTGGACCGACCGATAGGCCTGGAGGAAGTGGTGTCGGCTATCTCACGCCTGAAGCTTGGGAAATCCCCCGGCCCAGAGGGGTACCCTGCATCCTTCTACAAAACGTTCCGCCACCAGGTAGCCCCTCTCTTGCGAGAGCTTTTTAACTCCTTCTTCCAGCCAGGCGCAATCCCCGAGGACCTTTTAGAAGCCACAATTTCGGTCATACCGAAACCCGGCAAGGACAAAGCCCGCTGTGGTTCCTACAGGCCGATTTAGCTGTTAAACATTGATTTTAAACTGTACACCAGAATACTGGCGAGCCGGCTTGCACCCTATATGCAACAATTGGTGGAGCCGGACCAGGCGGGCTTTATACCGCAACGGCAAATTAGCGAAAACACTAGAAGGGTCCTACACCTCATTGAAGCAGGCACGAGGCCTGACTGCATGCTCCTCACCATCGATGCCGAGAAGGCTTTCGACAGGGTGCATTGGCCCTACCTGGAACTAGTGCTGCACCACTTTGGCCTGGGGGATATCCTCTGTACTCGTATCTCAAATTGCTACAAACAACCTATGGCTTCTGTACGCTTCAATGGCCACACCTCCTCTTGCTTCCCCATTGGCAGGGGGACCCGACAGGGATGCTCCCTCTCCCCTATTTTATTTGCCCTCTATATGGTACCACTGGCGAACGGGTCTGGCAGCACGCCCTTATTAAGGGCATCTCGTTTGGGAGCGATATTCACAAAATCAGCCTCTACGCAGACGATGTATTACTTTCTCTCACCGAACCGGTCCAATTTCTACGCAAGCTCTTCATCGAACTCCATGACTTTGCACTCGCTTCCAGGTTTAAGGTAAATAAGGACAAATCGATTGCTCTTAATATTTCCCTAACGCCGGAGACACTGGTAGTGGTTCAAGAGGAACATGATGTGCAATGGTCTCATACCTCGGTCCCCTATCTAGGAGTTTTTCTAGGCCCCACTATCCCAGCTACTATTGAGGCGAACTACACCAGACTTCGCACGCAGCTCCGCGAAGAACTCAGGCGCTGGAGCCGACACTCACTCTCATGGTTGGCTTGCACCCTATATGCAACAATTGGTGGAGCCGGACCAGGCGGGCTTTATACCGCAACGGAAAACTAGCGACAACACTAGAAGGGTCCTACAACTCATTGAAGCAGGCACGAGGCCTGACTGCATGCTCCTCACCATCGATGCCGAGAAGGCTTTCGTCAGGGTGCATTGGCCCTACCTGGAACTAGTGCTGCGCCACTTTGGCCTGGGGATATCCTCTGTACTCGTATCTCAAATTGCTACAAACAACCTATGGCTTCTGTACGCTTCAATGGCCACACCTCCTCTTGCTTCCCCATTGGCAGGGGGACCCGACAGGGATGCCCCCTCTCCCCTATTTTATTTGCCCTCTATATGGAACCACTGGCGCAACGGGTCCGGCAGCACGCCCTTATTAAGGGCATCTCGTTTGGGAGCGATATTCACAAAATCAGCCTCTACGCAGACGATGTATTACTTTCTCTCACCGAACCGGTCCAATTACTACGCACGCTCTTCATCGAACTCCATGACTTTGCACTCGCTTCCGGGTTTAAGGTCAATAAGGACAAATCGATTGCTCTTAATATTTCCCTAACGCCGGAGACGCTGGTAGTGGTTCAAGAGGAACATGATGTGCAATGGTCCCATACCTCGGTCCCCTATCTAGGAGTTTTTCTAGGCCCCACTATCCCAGCTACTATTGAGGCGAACTACACCGGATTTCGCACGCAGCTCCGCGAAGAACTCAGGCGCTGGAGCCGCCACTCACTCTCATGGTTGGGGAGGATAGCCGCCACGAAAACGACTCTTTTGCCACAGATACTCTATCTATTCCAGACACTTCCTCTGCGGCCACCCAAAGGTGGGATCCAGCAAACACAGTCGGACCTGGCACGCTTCATTTGGCAAGGTCGTCGCCCGCGCTTTAAGCAGGACATCGCGATTCTCCCGCCTGATCGGAGAGGTGTAGGAGTTCCAGATCTTCAACTTTATTTTAACGCAACGCAACTCCGTAGCCTAGTGGAGTGGTATCAACTAGAATCCGGGAAGACTTGGCTCTTCCAAGACCAGGCAGTAGCGGGCATGCCCCTTCAGGGGATCCCTTTTCTCCCCAAGCGCCATCGGCTGCCTAACCTCTACGCGTCCCAGATCACAAGCACGGTTATGGAGGTGTGGGATCGGGTTGCCACTAAGCACGAGCTGACATCGTTCCCCTCCCCTCTGACAACGCTATTTGCCAATCCAGACTTTACCCCGGGGATGGATCCTAGGGCTTTTGCGGCCTGGCGGTGAACCCCTTGCAGGGCCCTGGGACATCTTTTCAATTTAGACGGCATCCTCTCCTTCCCACAGATGAGGGAGGAATATGGCATCCCTAAGGATAGCCGACTATCATATGTACAGGTACGTCACTGGGCACTCCACCCAGAGGTCCTCCCTGGAACACAATGACATCTAACTCCCTACGAAAAGTGGCTGGTCACCCGCACCTCAGAGAAGAAACGGATCTCAGACCTGTATTAACACCGCCTCATCATCGGTACTCACACTTACAACGCTGGCAGATGCCGGTGGGAGCGAGAGCTGGGAAGGGCCCTCACACACAAAGAGTGGGGCAGTGTTTATTATAGAGCACGGCATTCTGCATACCACACTGGACTGACTGAAACTCTTACTAAAGTAGCCACCTACTGGTACCACACACCTGAGCGCTTGCATAGGTTTGATTCCCACATCAGTGACCGCTGCTGGAGAAGGTGCGGGGAGTTGGGTATGCTGGAGCATTTGCTCTGGAGTTGCGACCGCATACAGTGGTATTGGGGCACAATACTGGATGGCGTAGACTCACACTTAGACACTCAACTTCCCAGATTCCCTGCGTATATTTTGTTGGGGTTGCCTAATGCATTGATGTATCCCCTGAAGTCACGGAGGGGCCGCCTGATTGCTATTGCATTAGGGGCAAAACATTTTAGCACATTGGAGAACACCACAAGCCCCCCCACACACAGGCTGGCTGCAAAGGTTATGGATGGTGCTTGGAGTGGAGAAGCTATCCCTGGTACAGGCAGGTCGGGGAGATGAATTCCCGGAGTTGTGGAGTCCATTCCTGACGCTCCTCACCAGGGAATTCCGTGAACTGAGTTGCCCCCGGTATCTACGTCTTCTTCGATTGGCGGATACCCCAATCCCTGATCAGAAGACACGCGCTGATGCAGATATCGCTCACTGATCCTCCCTTTTTTATCACAGGTATTCTTTTGCTTTGTGGACTTAGGGGGCAGGGAGGGGGGAGGATTTGGGTGTTTTGTTTTTGGGAGTTCTGTGTGACCTACAACACCGACTGGCTTCACCGAACACTGAATATGTTTAAACGTATTGTATTGAAGCTTATCACACTAATCATGCTTGACACTGTGAGATCTGGTTGTTTTGTCTTTAATGGAAATTCAATGAAAGATTTAAACCATAAAAGCAAATAGTGGGGAGGGTTGGGGGAAGCTTTCAAAAAGCAGTAAGCTGTTTTTGTCTGTGCTCTCGTTGTGAACTTAAGTCTTGATCCCTTCCGCTGTCTTGCTTATAGCTAGGTCTAGAAAGACGGCTTCATCCTGGCCGACTGCATGTGTGAATTTTTGATGTTCATCTCTGGTATTGATCCATCTCTACAAAGTCTCTGCTTCTTCTTAGTAACCGCGCTAAACGACAATGACGTCGTCTATATATCACTGCCATACTTTCAATTGTGCTGCAAATGGGTTGTCTTGATGGAAGATGTGGTTCACTTCAAATTGGTGTACATAGAGGCACGCCATGCTCGGAGCAAAGGTGCTTCCCATGGAAGTATCTCTAATCTGATGGTATATTGTGTCTTCATATCTGAAGAAGTTTTCAATGAGAGCCAATTCTGCGCACCCCATGATGAAATGTCTCGGTGTCATGAACTTCCAGTCTCTTTCCAGGAGAATGTGTTCTACCACGCTCAATGTGCGTCTCTGAGGTATGCTGGTGTATAATGCCTCGATGTCCATGGTAATGAAAAGATCTTCAGCTGGGTTGATCTCGAGGTCTCTAAGTAGGCAAAGGACATCTTTTGTGTCTCTTAGGTAAGATGTAGACGACTGGACGATAGGTCTCAAAAAACAATCGCAGAATTGTGAAAGAGGTTCAAGAATTGAACCTATTCTTACACTATAGGTCTTCTTGGTGGGGGCATTCTGTTTTTGTGGATTTTGGGGTGATTATAGAATCTGGGGGTGCAGGGATTATCACCCACCAGAACCTCACCTCATGTTTGGATATCCAATCATTCATCAGGCCCTCATCCACCAAGGTTCTGATTCTGTTCACAAGTCTTGGAGCAGGGTCAATCCGGTGGATTTCATAGAGGTTTTCATCCGATAGCAATCTGATGCATTCTTCGTGATGCATGTTTTTATCCATGATAACGATTGCGCTGCCTTTGTCAGCTGGTTTGATGACAAGTGTAGTATTCTCTTTCAGGTCCATGAATGCCTTCCTCTCACCTTACTTCAAATTCTTAAAGCCTTTGATGTTCTCGGAGTCGATTGTTTCGATTTCCTTCAGTACGGCCTGTTCAAATGCCAAGACCAGAGGCACTTCCATGGGAAGCACTTTTGCTCCGAGCATGGGGAATACAAAGTTGACAATGCATTGCTTGGAACACAATCACAAGGACACAGATCTGAAATGGGTAGTTCTTGAGGTCATAAAAACTACAGGCATTGATATCCAGAGGATCCTCCACACAAGAGAGCAACGGTGGGTCTATTGCCTACGTACATGGGACACAGGACTGAATGATGAGATACCATGGCTCCAGATTTGAAATTAATACAACCTCAATGAGAATAATTCTGCTGTAGACCTTGGCGCACAGCCAATATCCTACCTGTCTGCGTCCAGTGTGGGCATCACTCTATTAAACAAGCATTGGAAATGCAATAGGTCTCGCATTAGGAAAGTTTGAGCGATTGGTATTGTAAATGACACTTTTTTTATTTATGTGTTGGTTTTGAAAATAGCAAAATTAATAGCTTTGTCAGTTACAATGTCAATAGTTTTAACTTTCGCAAATGTGACACCTATAGCATTTGTAATGCAATGTGTGTTGTATTTACGTGACTTAGATGTATTGATATTACAAATAACAATGGCTTTTAATTTTGTAAATAATTAATACTTAAATAAAAGTTATTGTAATTTATAATGGCAATACCTTAAACGTTTGTAAATAACTTTTGTGAAGATTATGTTCAGTGTATTTTATTGTGACGAAAATCCAAGAACATTGCATTTGCACCTACACACACACACAGCCACACATACACACACACATATAGATGTGGTGGTGGTGGATCTGGGGGATGCGGTGGTGGTGGATGCGGTGGTGGTGGATGCGGTGGTGGTGGATGCGGTGGTGGTGGTGGATGTGGTGGTGGTGGATGTGGTGGTGGTGGATGCGGTGGTGGTGGATGCGGTGGTGGTGGATGCGGTGGTGGTGGATGCGGTGGTGGTGGATGCGGTGGTGGTGGTGGATGTGGTGGTGGATGCGGTGGTGGTGGATGCGGTGGTGGTGGTGGATGTGGTGGTGGATGCGGTGGTGGATGTGGTGGTGGTGGTGAATGTGTTGGATGTGGTGGTGGATGCGGTGGTGGTGGGTGTGGTGGTGGATGTGGTGTTGGTGGATGTGGTGGTGGATGTGGTGGTGGTGGATGCGGTGGTGGTGGAAGTGGTGGTGGAAGTGGTGGTGGATGTGGTGGTGGTGGATGTGGTGGTGGATGCGGTGAATGTGGCGGTGGATGTCATGGTGGATGTGGAGGTGATGCTGGATGTGGTGGTGGATGTGGTGGTGATGGTGGATGTGGTGGTGGATGTGGATGTGGTGGTGGATGTGGTGGGGATGGTGGATGGGGTGGTGGATGCGGTGGTGGTGGATGCAGTGGTGGTGGATGCAGTGGTGGTGGTGGTGGATGGGGTGGTGGATGTAGTGGTGGTGGGTGTGGTTAAAGTGTTGGTGGATGTGGTGGTGGATGTGGTGGTGATGCATGCGGTGATGGTGGTGGATGTGGTGTTGGATGCGGTGGTGGATGTAGTGGTGGTGGAAGTGGTGGTGGACGTGGTAGATGTGGTGAAAGTGGTGGTGGATGTGGTGGTGGTGGTGGATGTGGTGGTGTATGTGGTGGTGGTGGATGCAGTGGATGTGGTGGTGGTGGATGCGGTGGTGGTGGTTGATGCAGTGGTGGTGGTGGATGGGGTGTTGGTGGATGCAGTGGAGGTGGTGGATGGGGTGGTGGATGTAGTGGTGGATGGGGTGGTGGGTGTGGTGAAAGTGGTGGTGGATGTGGTGGTGTATGTGGTAGTGGTGTATGTGGTGGTGGTGTATGTGGTGGTGGTGGTGTATGTGGTGGTGGTGTATGTGGTGGTGGTGGTGTATGTGGTGGTGGTGTATGCGGTGGTGGATGTGGTGGTGGTGGTGGATGTGGTTTTGGTGGATGCGGTGGTGGATGCGGTGGTGGTGGTGGAAGTGGTGGTGGATGTGTTGGATGTGGTGGTGGGTGTGGATGTGGTGGTGGATGCGGTGGTGGTGGAAGTGTTGGATGTGGTGGTGGATGTGGTGTTGTGGTGGTGGATGTGGTGGTGGATGTGGTGGTGGTGGTGGATGTGGTGGATGCGGTGGATGTGGATGTGGTGGGTGTGGTGGTGGATGCGGTGTATGTGGATGTGGAGGTGGATGTCATGGTGGATGCAGGTGATGGTGGATGTGGTGGATGTGGTGGTGGTGAATGCGGTGGTGATTGTGGATGCAGTGGTGGTGGATGGGGTGGTGGTGGTGGATGGGGTGGTGGATGTAGTGGTGGTGGGTGTGGTGGATGTGGTGGTGGTGGGTGTGGTTAAAGTGTTGGTGGATGTGGTGGTGGTGGATGTGGTGGTGGTGGATGTGGTGGTGGTGGATGCGGTGGTGGTGGATGCGGTGGTGGTGGATGCGGTGGTGGTGGATGCGGTGGATGTGGTGGTGGATGTGGCGGTGGATGTGCAGGTGATGGTGGATGTGGTGGATGTGGTGGTGGTGGATGCGGTGGTGATGGTGGATGCAGTGGTGGTGGATGGGGTGGTGGATGTGGTGGTGGTGGTGGTGGGTGTGGTTGATGTGGTGGTGGTGGGTGTGGTTAAAGTGTTGGTGTATGTGGTGGTGTATGTGGTGGTGTATGTGGTGGTGTATGTGGTGGTGTATGTGGTGGTGTATGTGGTGGTGGATGTGGTGGTGGATGTGGTGGTGGATGTGGTGGTGGATGTGGTGGTGGATGTGGTGGTGGATGTGGTGGTGGATGCGGTGGTGGATGCGGTGGTGGTGGATGCGGTGGTGGTGGATGCGGTGGTGGTGGTGGATGTGGTGGTGGTGGAGCTAGAGGGAGTAAGATAGAGAGAGAAGGAACTAGAGGGAGCTAGAGCAAGCAAGACAGAGAGAGAGGGAGCTAGAGGGAGCAAGGGAGAGAGACTATTGGCATTGCAAATGTAGACCTCTAACCACTTATAAATAATGTAGGACAGTGGAAATACACACTTAAAGCCCACTAAGATCAGAAACCGCTAGGAAATATGCTAAAATTAACAGCGCGTGTTGAAATAATAGGAACATTGAAATATTTATCTTCATGAGTATCACTACAACTGATGGTATTCACGTTACTAACACGTCATGGCCAGTATCAGAAGAACACTAATTAATAAATGAATCCTTATGCTGCAATAGATCAATAGGTTGTTTGCATACTGGAGTTATGTTGTCAGTCGAGTTATTAAGAAAGGTGAAGCTAGACACATTTGCATTTTTTTTTTTAATTAAGTGCTTTTAGGAGGAATAAGACTAGTGGGATGGAGGTGTAAAGGCGCAACATTTATTTTGAACATTCTACACAGAAGTCATCAAAAGTCCGTTTGTGAAGGGAACGTTTGCCAGCAGCGTGGTTTCTTTGCACTGACAAACTCATTTTAAACTGGCCTCAAGAGACTAACAAGCTAAGCAGAGCACAGTTCATGTTTGTTTTAAAGGTATTTGAGTTGTATTAACTATAATGTCCAAATCTTGTTTACAGTGACAAAATCCCGAGTGTTGGGAATAATGCTATGAATATAGGACAATCATTTAACAAGTCAGACATAATGAGAAAGGGGCAAGGAGAGGAAAAGGATATACACGGCTGCAGCCTTCCTACCACAAGCTTCTCCCAGCGTGCGCTCTGTAGCAGGCCATGCAGTGAATAATTAGGGGAGGAGATGTGCAGGCCTGAGTCAGAGCGCACGCTGAGAAGCTTGTGGGAGGTCGTCTGGGCTGCCTTTGATGTAGTAATGCAAGGCAGGCAGGCAGGCAGGCAGGCGGCTGGGGAACAGATGGTTTGCGGGAAGAGCGTCGCGAGGGGAGGAGAGTTAAGTATGCTAACCAAAGGCGCACTAAGCCCTCTGTGGTAAATGACAAAAGTACAACAAAAGTCTCCGTGTCCACGCAAACCCATGTGATGGGAACCTCCCTGTAACTGGTTTGTGTAAGAAGCTCTCAACTGCGTGAAGAACCCGGTTATTTAAGATGCGTAAATGTGCATGTAATCATCAAAACTCAAAGTGAGTATCTACCTTCCACTGTGTTGAGCAAAATGTGTAATCAAACGATGTAAATTCCACATTAATGGAAGTCGTGTACAAATCATAATAGTTTCAGTGAGTACAAAACACTATGTCTCAAACGCTCTTATGCCGAGTGCAATTAACCAACCGTACCTTAATAATTGCTGCTTCCATTGATAATGAGAACCGGTTTGGTGAAAACAAGAGAAATCTGTGGGCAAGAAACTGAATATAAAACACTGCACCCAACAATATCAAAGTGTCACAATAGTGCCTGTTCCACAAATACCTGCTTACCAGCTGACCGTGCAAATGACCTGTGCGTTGGTCCGTGTCAAGAGCCAAATTCGAATTAAGAATCTATGAGAAAGGATATACTGTGAGTCCTTGTATCAAGCAAAGCAGCTGCCTAAAGTTATCAGCTTACCGTTCCTCAATGTGAAGTGGCAACAAACAAATCACCCTGCTTCCTCCGTGCAACTCGTCCGGAACCTTCTAAGTTTAAATCCAGAACGCGACGTTGGCTACGTCCTCTGTCTTTCGTGCATGCTCCGACCTAACACTTAAAACGTGCAACGTACTCAAATCTCCATGCATACTCTCAAGTTTCCAAGGGAGTTGTTAGTCAATGCAACTTTATTGAGCACAAAGTGAACATCCAACAGTCGCGCCTCTAAATAAATCAGAAATGTTACAGTGAAATGATTAAAGCTTCCAATATATCCAGGTGTTTAATTGGGCAAAAGACCGCCTCAAACGAAACAATATCCTAACTCAAATACAAGCCAGCGCTGGAAGGAAGGAGAAATGCGAGTGTATGAAAACGTGCATGCTTTAAGTGAAGCTTCACTTGTGCATGCTCTCAAGTTTCCAAGGGAGTTGTTAGTCAATGCAACTTTATTGAGCACAAAGTGAACATCCAACAGTCGCGCCTCAAAATAAATCAGAAATGTTACAGTGAAATGATTAAAGCTTCCAATATATCCAGGTGTTTAATCGGGCAAAAGACCGCCTCAAACGAAACAATATCCTAACTCAAATACAAGCCAGCGCTGGAAGGAAGGAGAAATGCAAGTGGATGATAACGTGCATGTTTTGAAGTGATGCAACGAAACAATATCCTAACTCAAATACAAGCCAGCGCTGGAAGGAAGGAGAAATGCGAGTGGATGATAACGTGCATGCTTTGAAGTGAAGCTTCACTTGTGTGTGAGAGGTGTGGGAGGAGTGCGGCTCGGCTGAGCCAGAGCGCACGCTCGGGGAAGCTTGTGGGGCGGAGCTGCTGGGGAACAGTTGGCAGATGGCTGGCGATTTGATGCTGTGCACGAGCATTTCACGGGCCCAGCACCAAATCGCCAGCTAGTTAAACCTCTGTTTAAGCCACTTTATATCGAGCTCCCGCTCAATGCGCACGCGCATTGAGATAGGTCGCTCGACCTAAAAATAGTCACGCCCTTTCCATCCTTTACTCAAACCATTAATAGCAACTTTAAAAATAATTAATAATCTTGAAGGAGCATGAACACTACAGGTCCTTTGACCTTTTCACCTCATTCTTCCCATACACTTTCACACCTTCACTAAGCAAATACTACGTATCTGTTATCACATCACAGATTACCATGATATGCGAAAGTTCACAACGTCCTGCACATAAAATCCTACCCTCAGGCTTTTGAATTATTTGCTTAAATGTGTGATTCGATGGCACCCATGTAGAGTCTATTTGGGGAGCACCTGCGAGTTTGAGCACTGATTGCACACCATTGCTTGACCCATACAAAGTATTTCTGTTCCTTTCAATTTTTAAACCACCCTGCATTTGCGGTCTTAAATGCAAGAGAGGGACGGTACATAAAGGCAAACAGGGGCTGAACAGCCTTACGCGGCATGAAGACGCGCTGCCCAGGCAGTCAGGCGGCTTCCCTGTGACACCGAGAACCATCGATGTCAAGCTGCTAATAGGGGCACTTAGCTTTATTAAATACAACTGTGGAACCACAGATGCTAATTCTTTGAATCCAACAATCTCGCCTCTTTCAATTTGCGGACGCTGGGGTCAGGCATGCTTCAAATAATTTACAGGGGCACTTGTAGACACCGGATGTCGTCCTAATTACGAGGACACGTGGATTACATTCCCCGAGTGTTAACGATTAAGGGAACTATTTAAGGCTCAACAGTTCACGGGTTCATTCGACTCCGGGAATGATGAGCAGGCACATCCAGGATCACGGAGAGAGGCGCACCTTGATGTAATAAGAGAGTGAATGAGAGTATGAATGTGTAATAACGAGACGCCCTTCATCCTCCTGAGTAAGAAATGGATGTCGGATGGAGGCTTACCCACCTTATGCTTCTATTTCCCTTCTTCCACAGTTTGACTACAGGGGTCTCTCCGCCACTCTCCTCCCATGGGGCGTATAGGAAACCAACATAGGGTAAGGTTGTGAGTTTATCTTACATGTGTTCTGCAATGAGATTATGTGTATTCACGATTGCAGTGACACGTGTTGTACTCATATAACCGCTATATGTATTAATTTGTGCATTTATGGCAATTTTACTTCTAAAATGACCGAATGTATTGATGGCAATTTTCTCTTTTCCCTTATGTTTGCAGGTTTTTTGAAAATCTTCTGTTGGTAGAGTGACACAGGTCAGCCTACCTAGTGGTAACTTCATACTGAATAAATTTGGTAAGAAAGGAGCCAAATAAATTATTTTGACCTGATGAATGCAGCGGATCCTTTGGACCATATAGGCAGAAACAGGTCGACAAAGTTAGCAACTACGGTGATGGAGTAATAATTCCCCTCCTTTAAGCATATGGGTTCTGGAGTAGTGTGCTGCTCGCAGAAAAAAAAGCGCTTCAACACCACATCAGGGGTAGTAAACGCTATATAATGCAAACCTTTTTCCCTCTTCTATCCCTCCGCTATCCTTTCGAATCCAAACAACTGACTAACCGATCTACCGCTCAAATTACTTTCATATTTCACTATCCTAATTCAACACTAATCATTTATTGGTTCCAGAGTAGCGTGCTACTCACCGAAAAAAAGCATTGACGCCTCATCAGTGGTAGTAAGCGCTATATAAATGCAATTACAATACAATAGAATTGCCTTTCTGAATAAATGTTAATTTGGCAATTATACTGATTTTTAGACCTTAAGTCACATTTCACGGGCCACCACTTAGCTTTAGAAGTGCCTCCCTGTCTCCAGGTGAAGGCACGCTCTCTATCAAACCTAGTTTTAAGAAAGCGAGGCCTGCCGATGATGAAGCATGACACCTGGTGATGTGAGAGTACAGTCGTTCATCTTTTGTTAGATGCCAGAGTCCACAAAGTAGTTTTTGCCACATTCAGTTCTGGTCACTTTTTACTCGAGAGCAGCTTCTTTTTGTGTATTCACTGCCTAGATTTGCACATCTTTCCAGCAATTTCAAAGTTTTTAATGTTTTACTGCTTATTTATCTTGCTTTCAGTCTATCTGCCATCTTGATTGATCCTTTAATTACTTACGCTCACAACTGTACGCCCATCTACCTTGCTCCACTCTATACGACTCCACGCCCCTATAGTTTAAGCAATTCCACTCCATCCATTGCACTCTCCCGTACTCCATTCCACTCTACAGCACACAGCTCAACGCCACGCTACCCCTTTCCATTCGACTATACGCCACTCTACTCCTTGCCACTCTACACCAATCCACTCTACACCGTGACACTCCACCCCACGCCAAAAAAAAACAACATGGAAAGCAATAACTCTAACATAGGCAAGACCTATTGGCTTTGCCAGTGCTTGTTAATTTACCAATCTAAAAACGGCAGATAGCCGAGTTGTTGTTTGTATGACTACTGTGCTAGTCAAAGGTTGCAGTCTAAATAATGACTTATTTTCTGAATAACGTTACCCTATGATTATCTGAAAATGATTACGAAAATATGGCTGTAAAAAATCCATGACCATGGAGAAGCTGTCTATTCACTGCAGAGCTCTAGGAGTCCATCTACGTCTATGTAACATTCTTATTTTAGCAATTCTAGGTAAGGGGTTCCAGTCAAAGTAACAAATTAACAGTAGGGAAAAGAAAAACAATTCATAAATACTTACTGCTCCAAAGAAGCCAGACCGAGCTACTGCCTCTTTTTTCATCAACTGTAATACATGTTCAACTTTACTTGAATATTTCTCAATCTCCATCATTTCTTTACAAAAGGTTCGAACTGTTCGAATGTTTCCAATGCGTTCCTCAGCCAACTAGAATTCAAGCCAAAATATAAAATTGAGTTTCTTCACATATAATATGTTCTATGTGACAACATAGTATATATAGCCAGAAGTCCACAGGAGCTCCTATCCACTACTTTCGGTGCTGGAGATAACATCCACTACCAGTTACACTACAGACCGGATGCCCTGTCTTTCAAAGAGCTTAAGGTAAGCATAAGAAAGGAAATTCAACTTGCCCGGCATGGTTTTTCAACCATGAATCTAAATTCAATTGTAAAATCCTTTTCTTTAAAAAGAAATATCAAACATGTTTATCAAAGGTCAGTGTTATGTTTTTCTTTTAACGCAGAGCTACTTTCCAGGAAGCTAAAATTGGATTGCACACTAAAACACGTACTCCGGCTTGTCCATTAGCAGATAAAAAACAAGGCACATTTCACATTCTTTCAAGTGGTTTGTTTGGTGACCGGCACCTATTATCGTATTTGAAAAGATTGTGATTAAATACATTACTAACATAACACTGTGGGATTTTAGTTCACACTTTTAGTCTGCCTGTACAGAGATACCTCCTCATGAATGCTGGAACACTGAAAATATCTGCCCGTGTGTAGGATATTACAGACTACTACACAGATATAATGCACAGAAGCCAGGAATCCCTGTATAACAAGCACATACAATGCAATAGGTCTCGCATTTGTTCAAGTTGGAGCTATTGGCAATAAAAATTATGTTTTTTACTTTATTTGCAGTGGATTAATATGATTTGCATAGTTTTGTTACGACTCTGTGGCACTGGAGAACGAGCTAATGAAAAATAAAAAAAGAGCCAGCCTCTGATAAAGGGAGGTACAGGGTAACGAGGAGAGCGGAGGGGCAGGAGGACAAGGGGATGGGTTACCATTAGGAGATGACAGGCTGAAGCGAAAGGAGGAGTCGGGTATGAAGCAGTGACTCTGGTGAGGTGAAGGAAGGGCCCAGTGAAGTGTTGGTGGGGAGTGTCACAATGAGACTGAAAGTTGGTGATGAAATAAGTGACTGGGTGAGAAATGGAGATCCACTGGTGAAAGTAGGGACAGAATGGTGAGGGGAGTGCTATTAGAAGACGGTGAAAGGAGGAGGTGAAAGGAGGAGTCCACTAAGAAGACGAGAGACTGGTGAAAGGAGGGACAGTGTGACAATGTGAAAAGAGGGACAGTGTGACAAGGAAAGCAGAGAGACATCATTGAAGTAGTGGTAATGTTTTTTATGCAGGTTATTTTATTTGCAGTGGAGGTTTTGTTTTTAGCAAATTAGAGTTACAGCTATTGAGGCTGTAAATCAAATGATCAGCGCTCAGGAGACAACAGGAAGGGAAGTAGCTCAGGATGGAGTAGGGGTGGAGAGAGGAGAGCCTGGGACAGAAGAGCAAATTGGGTTAACAGTGAACAGCGGGTGATCTGGTTACGGGGGAACAACCAGTTGTTGGCCAAGCACCTTCGGAAAAGCAGATCAATTTGTTTGCCAGTGTGAAATAAAGAAATGCAACTACATAGTGAAAGCGACTCAATTCTTAAACAAGGAAAGGCGTGTTTAAAGTCAGAGCGTTCCCAGTTAGAAATAAATAAAGATGCGATGCGATGCTGATTGCTCGCTGCCACACCTCCCTGTGCATTTTCCTCTGTGTTTACTTACCTCAGCGTCTGAGTCGAAACAAATAGTGGATAAATAAGTCTTGGATCTGACAACAAAAGTTAAACATCCTCATCACGTGCAGCTTAAAAGCACAAATAACAGCACGGATGCAAATCTAGATACAAACAATCCCAATCAGCATTTGTCTTGCACATTTAATTTCTGAAACAGTTAAAAAATAAATTGCGACTTCCAAGGGAGTCGAAATGGTAATGTTTTTCTTGTGAGGGGAGGAGCGGGTGGAGCTTCGGAGGTACTCTCAACGCCGGAAGGTGCTGTGCGACTGGAGCGAGGCAGAAACTTAGTCTGAACAAGCATTTGCAATGCAACAGGTCTCCTATTAGGAAAGTTTGAGCTATTGGTATTGTAAATGACGAATATTTTATTTATGTGTTGGTTTTGAAAATAGCGAAATTAATAGCTTTGTCATTTACAATGCCAATAGTTTTAACTTTCTCAAATGTGACACCTATAGCATTTGTAATGCAATATTTGTTCTATTTACGTGACTTAGATGTATTGATATTACAAACAGTGGTCGAAGTGGGGAAAAAAGTAGGGGAACTGTGGGTGGAGAATCAGGGGGGTGGGAATAACCTGGGGATTGGATCAGTGGGCGGAGTCAGAGGTGAGGCTAGAAAGAGTAAAACATATCAATTTTTTGTACGTTTGGCATTTCACTGACCAGTTACAGATTATAACGTTATTTACTTCAAACAATGGATAGATATGTTTATTTGAGGTTTAATGTAGAAGGTATTTACATTGAAATACATTTACAATGTGGGACTTGTTTCCAATCGCAGAATACACTTATAAGTGGAATCATAAGCCATTTGTCCCCGAGCCATGCAGTTTCATTCTTCAGCACTTCCACTCCCTTTTTCTAACAATTTCTGAACAAAAAATTTGGGTTTAAATTCTATGACAGGAGGCCCCACAATTTTATGAACATTATAGAAGACAGGCAATTGATTGATATTCTGTTCCACAGTGGTGTGAACACATCATTCATTACACTCCTCCAGGCGCCAGTCTCCAACAGAGGAGGAGGACAGAGCATGGAGAGAGCATGGTGGGGGGTGCATTCCTCCAGAGTGCTCTTCCGTCAGATTATGCCTTACCTAGTCCTGTAAGTATAATACACTTTTTACCCAACTCTGTGGTGCTCATTTTATCACCCTAGGAAGGATGAAAGGGTGAGTGGCTCTGTCAGAGATTTGAACCTGTGACTGTGAGGCCCCACAAGGGTCCATGGAGAGGATGCATTAACCAACTGAGCCACCAGACCGCATTTCAAGTACATCTCTTTAAGAGAACCAATGTGTTAAGCTTTTGCACCCCACCTCCTTCATTTAGCCAGAGTTTTTACAGCTAATGGTAATTAGCAGAGCTCTCTCTCGTTAACAAAATTCACCGCAGACCAGAGGGAATTGTGGCATGGAAGCCATTGGCAGCCACCAGTTCGCTGCCAGGAACCAAGGGTTTGTTTATTGATGCAAATTAAAGCGTTGCCTCTCTTAGGAGGGATTGGAGCTGATAGAAGCATTTACAGAAAAGTTCTCATGTTAGCATTACACGGATGCAGAACAGGTCATTACTGCTGGACATCCAGATAAGACCTATAGTAAAGATAACTTGTCTTTAGGTAGCACTTCAAACCGCACTTCCGCATTTCTAAGCACTGTAAATAACAGGTATTATTTTTTATGAAATTTAATGTTTGTTCAATTTTCCGCCGCAGATAAAAACAGAACTTAATAGAAAATACATTTGTATTCGTTGGCGAGGGTTTAACTCGCTGAGCTATCTGGCCAGATCCAAAGAGATTGTATATGCATTCATGGCTTGTTTCCCAAAGCTTCCTTTCCTTTTTTTGCTATTTTAGTTCATTCATACAGAGCGCGGGATGATGCGAAGACACTTTACCAAAATGAGATTGATTGAGACAAGATACATGATTTGGAGGATAAATGGTCCGGCATTATTATTGAACATTATTATTGTTGTTGTGGGTGTTTCGCTGTATACTGCTGCACAGACGGGGTGGGGGTGTCTATGGTGTGTTCTGATGGGTGTTAGTATGTGCATATAATGGGGTGAGTGCTATTGTGCACACAGATATAGAAAAATAGGGGCCTAATCATGACTTTCACTTATGGTGGGGGAGGCAGCCCCTTCTGAAATTACAGTTACAGCTTGTATCACCTGTGACTTCTGTGCGGATATAGGTTTTTGGCTCACAATGGGGAATAACATACTGAGTGTGAAATTCCGGCACCCCTTGCTGCTGTTTTCCCACCATTACTTGGTCAAATGCCTTCTTTTGGCAAGTGGATCTGTGTCTTTTGGCAAGTGGATCTGTCAGGGTTTTACTGTACTCAGTACTAAAAAATGTAAAGTAAAATCCTGTGCTCGGCATACTACCACCACACCAGTTTTTTGATGCTTCTCTTTAAGCTTTTGTCAAGGGCCTATCACGCAGTAACAGACATGCCCCTAATCCAAGCCAAACCTATTGGCTTTGCCAGTGCTTGTAACCAGTATTGGATATTTCATTTTGTTGTGAATAATTAGAACTGAAAAATTGTTCAGGTTTGAAAATATGAGTGAATTAAACCTTTGAAGATCTGCGGACAGGGTGGTAGTCTTCAGAGTGTCTCAAACATTCCCTTTCTTCCAGTCACATTACTTTACTCTACAGTCTGTCTGCTACACACCTACATCCAGGGCTTTAAGTGGGATGAAAAAATTAGAGGGGCGGGGTCCCTGAAATGTCAGAGCCTAAATTAATTAAGGGCGTTGCTTAAACATGTACACTAAAATTCCTCTACTGTACTCAGAACCACTATCCCACACATTTGCATAGAATCACAACGGCAACCGGCATACCGGAACATTGCTCTGTGTGCCTTGCAGCAGCGCTGAAGATTGAACAATCACAATTTCTGAACACCGTTTTGCCCCTGATAGGAATTTAGAGAAATGCACACTACCTTCAGCCACAATTAAATTTTTCCCGTTATAAACACTTGGATGCAACTCACTTCTAATTATGCACTACACAAGACCAATATGCTGCCTGCCTGTAAAAAAAAAAAAAAAAAAAGAATTTACACAACATCCTTGTGGTTCGCCTTTTATTAAGTTAAAGCCATTTACTTTGCTATACATTACCATTAGCAAGGTAAATGGCTTTAACTTAATCAAAGGCGAGAACTATTGCATTTTCAATGCTTGTCTTCTTTTCCAGTAGGCGTCCCTCAGTCTGCGTGAGCCCGAAACTAAAGGGCAGAGGTGTTCAAGGGCGGGGGCCACCAAAGCATCCTGATGGGACCATTGTATTGGTCACAGTGAGGGGAAGGCAGGTAGCCTCGGCAGTAATGAGCTGTAAATCACTGCACAGCAGGGCAATCAGAGTGTAGCCTTTTTTGCGTGCTAACCCAAGACTGATGGCCCTTTCAGCTTGCTTTGCAGGTCCCTGCCCCCAGATACAGAGGGGAAGGAGGAGGAGGCCGTGGGCACTAAGGAGGCTTTGCTCGATGTGCACCACACAGAGGACACGGCTGAATGCTAAGATGTGGAGCGGAAGCGGCACATACCTACTTGCAGCGATGTCCGAGCGTGGGGGTCCTGTCCCCCACGCCCGGTCAATTAACGTCCCGGTCACCCAGGACTCCTTCTCTTTTTCGTCCCCTGCAGGTACCGGCAACCGAGCGTGAAGGACCGGAAACACTCGCCAGCGATCCCGGAAGTGAAAGTGGGACGACCCCTAACGACCCGGAAGCAGCCGTCTCTGACCCCGGAAGTGGTCAGATAGACAACAACCCGGAAGGTAGAAAAATGCCCGAGAACGAAGGAGAGGCGTTCGGAGCAACCGACTCGTGGCAGGAGGCAGCGGAGAGCGACGAACCCCCGACAGAGAGCGGCGCAGCACGGCAAGACCGGAGCGAGGACGAGGAAGAGGACGTCTGGACGGAGGACTGGTGGCGTCCTCAGGAGGTGGCTGGAGAGCGGCCGCAACTCGGACGAGAGTTGCGGCGGGGCGCGTGAGTACACGTCACCCTTTTCTCAGTGCCCCCCTCCTGTATATAGATGTATATAGAGTTGTACATAGCCTAGAGTTCACGAGCACAGAGATAGTGTATAGATTACCTTCTTTTCACGCACACTGTAATAAAGACCGAGCACTGCCCAGCACCTAACCACCCTCATCCCTCCCATCTCTTCCTTGCCTTTTCCATCTACCCTTACCGTCCCTTCCTCACAGGCCGTTTCCGTACCCCCTCACTCCCTGGTGTAGGTGGAAGTATTCCGACTGTTTGCTCGGACTAAAGCCCTTACGCTTCTCTCCTTTTCCAAGCCTCCGAGGAGTCCCAGTACCATACCGAGGAGACTACTGGCGGAACAAGGAGAAGCAGGACTTGATCCACAACGACCTCTCCGAGCCTGGTCAGCAGCCGCATCAACCAGCCCAACCCACCCTAGGAATCCACACGGCAACCCTACCTTCATTGTGACTTTGTGCATCTGTTGAATAAAAACCCTTGACATAGCTCACTACATCCGGCCTCCCCGCCTGTTATTCCGGTCCGCCCGTCACCCAAGTCCACAAGTGGTGTCAGAAGTGGGATATCCCGGAGGCATGGAGGCCGCAGTCAAACAACTGGCGGAATGCCAGGAACAACTGCGGAAGATGATGGAGAGGTTCCTCAAGACGGCTGAAGACGATTGGGGACAGCTACATGACGTACTGAAGGGTCAGGGCACCGCACAGGACCAAGCCCTCGAGAAACTCACTACTGTCATGGGGCAACAAAGACCGGTCACCTCCCTACCCTCAGTCGTATTACAGAAGTACGTGCCCGGAGAAGACCCCGATTACTTCTTCACAAACTTTGAGCGCCTAGCCCAGGCTGCTGCCTGGCCTGCCGATCGGTGGGGCCACTACCTAGGTCCCCTATTGACTGGTGAGCTGCAGGCCGCCTACCAGCAAGCCAACATCCAGGGACAAACACCATACGCCGACATCAAGACATGCATCCTGGAACGTCTAGGGATAGACGACGAGACGTATAGGGTTCGGCTGCGTCAAGCAAGGGAAGGGCCCCAAGAAACGCCTCGGGCTTTATCCTTCCGTATTCAAGATCTGGCAAATCGGTGGTTGAAACCTGCTACGGCCACTAAGGAAGACATCCTGTCCAAAATATATCTGGAGCAGTATCTGGCTTCCCTGCATCCTGCCACCCAGAAGTGGGTACGCCAACACGCTCGTCTAACACTTGACAGTGCTGTGGAAATTGCCAGCGCATATAGCAGAGCCCAGGAAACCCAGCGACCCAAGGAGGAACATCATCCCCGCATAACCCCGGGAAGCCATCCCCGGGCCCCACGGCCCCCTCAGATGGTCAGGAAACCTGAGCCCGCTCCCCTTATGCCCTACCCTATCCTGCCCCGGCCCAACCCACCTGGACCTCAATGTTTCCATTGTGGTGGGTACGGGCATATTGCTCGCAACTGCCCCCAAAAGGAGGAGCCCATGGACATAGGGATGGCTAGAAACTACGTATGTCTCACCGCTGAAACCACCCCTCCTCCATTTCGATGTCCAGTGAGGATAGACAGACACAGAATGATGGCACTGGCCGACACTGGATGCAGGCAAAGCGTTCTAAGACCCCAGGAGCTACCCCACCCTGTCGGTCCAGTGACAGGCACCGTGGCTATCAAATGTGTACATGGTGACACCAAAAACTATCCGACCACCCGAGTCCATGTCCAACACCCCACGGACGCGGGTAGTCTGCTAACGGTGGGCTTGATACCCAATCTCCCGGAACAAGCGATATTGGGTAGTGATTATAGTGGGCTACCCCATCTCCTTCAAGACACAACCGAATCCCTGAAGAAATGGTGGGCCGATTACCCCGTTTTCCCGTGAACCCTCTCCTGTGAATCCGGCGATCAAACCTACCAAGACCAGAAGACAGAAAAAGAACGAAAAAAGAGACTTTGCTATGGCCTTTCCTGCTCAAGTAGATGTCCATCCATGGGAAACCAACCGGGAATTCCGCGCCACGCAACAGGAAGACCCGGTGTTGCAGGAGGCTTGGGCCCGTGCTCTGGATGCTGAGGACCCACTGCATGTAGGTCCTTATTTCTTCCGAAAAAACGGGCTCCTCTACAGAAAGGGAGGACCCCAACAGCAACCCCAGCTGGTTATCCCCGGATTGTTTCGAGATAAAGTACTGTTCCTGGCCCATAGTCATTTGCTGGGAGGTCATTTCAGTGATGAGAAAACCGGACACACGATCCTAGATACGTTTTATTGGCCTGGGGTACACGGACAAATCAAACAGTATTGCCGGGAATGCCCGGTCTGCCAACGGAACAGCCGATACCGTCCCCCCAGGGCTCCTCTTCAACCCCTCCCCATCATTGATGTCCCTTTCACAAGAGTAGGCATGGACATTATAGGACCATTGTTACCCTCGAGAACTGGGTGTAGGTATGCTCTTGTACTGGTGGACTATGCCACCCGCTTCCCTGAAGCAGTGCCCTTGCGCCAACCCACCACTCAAAACATAGCCAAGGCCCTCATATCCATCTTCTCGAGGGTGGGGTTTCCCCGCGAGATACTAACTGATCAGGGGACACCCTTCGTATCCTCCCTTATGCGCCAGGTCTGCTCCCACCTAGGCATCAAACAAATAAGGACAGCGGCCTACCACCCACAGACAGATGGGTTGGTAGAGCGCTACAATGCCACCATCAAAACGACCCTTAAGAAACTCTTAGGCCTCGAAAGCAAGAGGTGGGAGGAGATGCTTCCCCTGGCGCGGTTTGCCATCAGGTGCAAGCCTCAAAGCAGCACTGGTTACTCACCGTATGAGTTGTTGTATGGACGAGCCCCACGGACACTCTTGGATATGGCTAGGGAAGCTTGGGAAGCCGAACCCGACAGAACCCGACCCCTACCCAAATATGTGGACAACCTAAAGACCCACTTAGAACAGATAAGGGTCATTGTGAGGCAGAACCTGGTGGCCGCTCAAGACACACAAAAACACCAGTACGACAAGGGAACCAAAGCCCGGAAGTTTAATCCTGGTGATCTAGTATTGTTACTATTGCCTTCTTCCGACCAGAAGTTGCAAGGGCAGTTGCAGGGCCCCTTCCCTGTTCTAAGAGCCGTGACCCCTGTTACGTATGAAGTGGAAACAGAACCCACCTGAGGTATCACCCAAATCTATCAAGTGAACCTCTTGAAAAAGTGGGAGGGACCCCGTCCTGTCATGTCCAATGCAACAACCCCTCCCTTCGAAGGGTGCCTTGACCCTGACCTCCCAGAACATAACAAACAGGATCTCAGGCGAGCCTTGTCCTCAGTGCAAACCGTATTTTCCTCCCTACCAGGACACTCCACAGTGGTTGAACATGCCATCCACACGGAACCAGGAAAAACAGTGAGACAAAGGCCTTACCGCATCCCAGAAGCTCGTAGAGCCATTATCAAAGAGGAGACGTATCAAATGCTGAAAATGGGCCTCATAGAACCCTCCAGCAGCAGCTGGAATTCACCTATTGTTCTAGTCCTCAAGCCAGATGGGTCCACTAGATTTTGCATAGATTTTAGAGAAGTGAATAAAATATCGGCCTTCGACACCTACCCCCTACCCCGCGTAGATGAAATGGTGGAACGCATAGGCAAAGCCAAGTACATAAGCACCCTTGATCTCTGCAAGGGGTACTGGCAGATCCCCCTCAAAGAAGCTGACAAACCCAAGACAGCCTTCTCCACCCCTGAGGGCTTGTTTCAGTTTAAAGTGATGCCCTTTGGGCTTCACGGAGCCCCGGCTACGTTTCAAAGAGCAATGAACTTGGTGCTACAGCCGCACATAAGGTACGCCGGGGCATACCTGGACGACATTGTCATTTATAGTGACAGTTGGGAACAGCATCTACAACATTTACGAGCCGTAGTTACCTCTCTAGGGAACAATGGCTTTACCATCAACCCCTCCAAGACCACCTTAGCGGCACAGAGTGTGAAGTACCTCGGATACCTGTTGGGGGAAGGGCTCATCCAGCCTCAGGACAATAAGATCAAGGCCATTCAGGCCATCCCCTTCCCTCAAACCCGGAAGGAACTTCGTGCCTTTCTTGGATTATTAGGGTACTATAGGAGGTTTATCCCGAATTTCTCCCAAACCGCGGCCCCTTTGACCGACCTATTGAAGAAAACCACGAAAACAGAAGAACTACTCAGACACCCTTCATCCCTGGTGGTACACGCCTTTGAACGACTGAAACAGTCCCTGATTTCAGAGCCGGTTTTAGTCAGTCCAGACTATACCCAAACATTCATACTGCAGACCGATGCCTCTGATCAGGGCTTGGGTGCTGTTCTCTCACAGAAGGACTCAACAGGGGTCGAACGACCAATACTATACCTCAGCAGGAAACTTTTTCCCAGAGAAGTAAATTATGCAGTGGTAGAGAAAGAGGCCCTAGCAATCAAGTGGGCGGTGGAAAGCCTTCGGTACTACCTGGAGGGGCGTGAATTTGTACTCTACACCGACCATGCCCCTCTGGAATGGATGGCCCGCAATAGGGGCCACAACGACCGAGTACTTCGTGGTTTCTCTCCCTACAGCCCTTTAGGTTTAAAACATTACACAGGAAAGGACTGCAACAGGGCAACGCTGATTATCTGTCCCGATATCCACCTCCCAACCCCCCTACAAGAAAGACAGCTAGGGAAAGGGGATGTGGAGCGGAAGCGGCACATACCTACTTGCAGCGATGTCCGAGCGCGGGGGTCCTGTCCCCCACGCCCGGTCAATTAACATCCTGGTCACCCAGGACTCCTTCTCTTTTTCGTCCCCAGCAGGTACCGGCAACCGAGCGTGAAGGACCGGAAACACTCGCCAGCGATCCTGGAAGTGAAAGTGGGACGACCCCTAACGACCCGGAAGCAGCCGTCTCTGACCCCGGAAGTGGTCAGATAGACAACAACCCGGAAGGTAGAAAAACGCCCGAGAACGAAGAAGAGGCGTTCGGAGCAACCGACTCATGGCAGGAGGCAGCGGAGAGCGACGAACCCCCGACAGAGAGCGGGGCAGCACGGCAAGACCGGAGCGAGGACGAGGAAGAGGACGTCTGGACGGAGGACTGGTGGCGTCCTCAGGAGGTGGCTGGAGAGCGGCCGCAACTCGGACGAGAGTTGCGGCGGGGCACGTGAGTACACGTCACCCTTTTCTCAGTGCCCCCCTCCTGTATATAGATGTATATAGAGTTGTACATAGCCTAGAGTTCACGAGCACAGAGATAGTGTATAGATTACCTTCTTTTCACGCACACTGTAATAAAGACCGAGCACTGCCCAGCACCTAACCACCCTCATCCCTCCCATCTCTTCCTTGCCTTTTCCATCTACCCTTACCGTCCCTTCCTCACAGGCCGTTTCCGTACCCCCTCACTCCCTGGTGTAGGTGGAAGTATTCCGACTGTTTGCTCGGACTAAAGCCCTTACGCTTCTCTCCTTTTCCAAGCCTCCGAGGAGTCCCAGTACCATACCGAGGAGACTACTGGCGGAACAAGGAGAAGCAGGACTTGATCCACAACGACCTCTCCGAGCCTGGTCAGCAGCCGCATCAACCAGCCCAACCCACCCTAGGAATCCACACGGCAACCCTACCTTCATTGTGACTTTGTGCATCTGTTGAATAAAAACCCTTGACATAGCTCACTACATCCGGCCTCCCCGCCTGTTATTCCGGTCCGCCCGTCACCCAAGTCCACATAAAGTTATCATTTTTAATTCGGAACATTCCTGCCGTCCTGGGATGCTTTTTAAAAATAAAGAAGTAGGGGAACGAACTGTTAAAATATTTCAAAGTAGGGGCACGCCATGCCCTGCCGTTCCCGCCCACTTCTACCACTGATTACAAATAACAATGGCTTTTAGTTTTTTTTTATAATTAATACTTAAATAAAAGTTATTGTAATTTATAATGGCAATAGCTTTAACTTTTGTAAATAACTTTTGTGAAAATTATGTTCAGTGTATTTTATTGTGACGAAAATCCAAGAACAGAAGTGAAATATTAACATCTTTTTGTGACATTTGTAATAAAGCTTGAAACATTGAGAGAACATATTTGAATCAGCTATTGTTGAATGATTGCACAGATTGATGCTGTGGTGGCGCTGAGTGATGTTGTGGTGGCGACGAGTGATGCTGTGGCGTTCAGTGAGGCTGTGGTATCGCATAGTGATGTTGTGGTGCCCCCGAGTGATGTTTTGGTACCCCTAATTGATTCTGTGGTGGTGCTGAGTGATGCTGTGGTGATGCGATAGATAAATAGAGTGAGGGCGATAGATAGAGGGAGGGCGATAGATAGATAGATAGATGGAGGGAGGGAGATAGATAGAGGGAGGGCGATAGATAGAGTGAAGGCGATCGATTGATAGATAGATAGAATGATGGCGATAGAGTGGAATGGAGAGGGACACAAGTGGTGAATGTAAGGGGGGCAGATCACACCTGTGGACTTCAGGCCACCGCCAGGATGCACTATGCTACAGATGAAGGGGCAGCATAAGACCACAGAACAGAGGTACACCAAAGAGAGCTGGGGAAGAACTAGCTTTCTGGTGCAGAGAACATAGTGTAGGGACACATTATGGTACAAGGAAACATATCAGATTATTGAAAACAAGGGAAAAGGTGGACTTCTAATTGACCAATCAATCAATCAATCACGACATTTATATAGCGCGCTACTCACCCGGGAGGGTCTCAAGGCGCTGGGGGAGAGGGGTGTGTCACTGCTCGAACAGCCAGGTCTTGAGTTGCTTCCTGAAGGAGAGATGGTCTTCGGTACGTCGAAGGTGAATGGGGAGGGAGTTCCAGGTCTTGGCTGCCAGGTAGGAGAAGGATCTTCCTCCGGCGGTGGCTCTGCGGATGCGTGGTACGGTGGCGAGGGCGTGGTTGGTCGATCGTAGCTGGCGGGTGGGCGTGTAGAAGGACATGCGGTCGTTGAGGTACTTGGGGCCCAGGTCGTGTAGAGCCTTGTATGCGTGGGTGAGGAGTCTGAACGTGATTCTCTTGCTGACGGGGAGCCAGTGCAGTTCTCTCAGGTGTCCGGTGATGTGGCTGTGTCGGGGGATGTCCAGGATGAGTCGTGCGGAGGCGTTTTGGATGCGTTGGAGTCTTCTCTGGAGTTTGGCTGTGGTTCCGGCGTAGAGGGCGTTCCCATAGTCCAGTCGGCTGGTGACGAGTGCCTGGGTGACTGTCTTCCTGGTTTCAGTGGGGATCCATCTGAAGATCCTGCGGAGCATGCGCAGGGTGTTGAAGCATGAGGAAGAAACGGTGTTGACTTGTCTGCTCATTGACAGGGAGGAGTCCAGGATGAAGCCCAGGTTGCGTGCGTTGTCCGTTGGTTTGGGGGCGGTGCCCAGGGCCGGGGGCCACCAGGAGTCGTCCCAGGCGGAGGGTGATGATCCCAGGATGAGGACTTCCGTCTTGTCTCAGTTTAAGGCGGCTGTTCCTCATCCAGTCGGCGACGTCTTTCATCCCTTCGTGTAGGTTGGCTCTGGCGGTGGTGGGATCGTTGGTGAGGGAGAGGATCAGCTGGGTGTCGTCGGCGTAGGAGATGATGTTGAGGTGGTGTTGGCGTGCAATGGCTGCGAGGGGGCTCATGTAGGCGTTGAAGAGGGTCGGGCCGAGAGAAGATCCTTGTGGTACGCCGCAGATGACTTCGGTGACCTCGGATCTGAACGGAGGGAGGCAGACTCTCTGGGTTCTTCCGGTGAGGAACGAGATGATCCACTCCAGTGCTTTCTATCGGATTCCGATGTTGCTGAGGCGCTTCACTAGGGTGCGGTGGCAGACCGCGTCAAACGCTGCGGAGAGGTCCAGGAGGATGAGGGCCGCTGTTTCCCCGTTGTCGATTAGGGTTCTGATGTTGTCGGTGGCAGCGATCAGGGCGGTCTCGGTGCTGTGGTTGGCCCGAAATCTGGACTGCGAGTGGTCGAGGGATCCGTTCGTCTCAAGGAAGGCAGCAAGCTGTTTGTTGACGGTCTTCTCGATGACTTTGGCCAGAAAAGGAAGGAGCGAGATGGGACGGTAGTTCTTGAGGTCGGTGGGGTCCGCCGTTGGTTTCTTCAGGAGGGCGGTTAGCTCGGCGTGCTTCCAGCTCTCCGGGAAGGTGGCGGTGTGGAAGGAGGAGTTGATGGTGTCTCGGAGATGGGGTGCGACGGTGGCGGCAGCTTTGTTGAAGACGTGGTGTGGGCACGGGTCGGTTGGAGATCCTGAGTGGATGGAGTTCATCGTGCGGGTGGTGTCTTCAGTGCTGATCGGGGTCCAGTTGCAGAGGGTGGTGGTGGCGGGCGTTGGTTCAGTGGTAGGGTGCGTGGTCTGTGAGTCGAAGCTGTTGTGTATGTCGGCGATCTTGCGGTGAAAGAACGAGGCGAGGGAGTCGCAGAGGTCTTGCGTGGGGGTGATGTCGTTGGTTCCGGCGCTGTGGTTGGAGAACTCTTTGACGATGTTTAAGAGTTCCTTACTGTCGTGGGCGTTGTTGTCCAGTCGTTCTTTGAGTGCCATCTTCTTGGTGGCGCGGATCAGTTGGTGGTGTTTGCGGGTGGCGTGCTTGAGGGCGGTCCAGTTTTCTGTGGTGTGGTCACGCCGCCAGGCTTTCTCGAGGGTGCGGCAGTTCTTCTTGGATTCCTTGAGTTCGTTGGTGAACCAGGGGGTTTACTTTCTGCCGGGTCTGCTGGGAGGGTTCCTCAGTGGTGCGAGATCGTCAGTGCAGGCGGTCAGCCACTTGGTGAGGTTGCTGGCTGCTACGTTGGGGTCCGTTGTGCTGGTGGGAGTGTTCTGGCTGAGGGAGGCGGTGAGCTGCTCGGTGGTGATCTTGCTCCAGCTGCGGCGGGGGACCCGTTGTGGTTGGTGGTGGGTCGCATTTCTACTGAAGCTGAAGTGGACGCAGCTGTGGTCTGTCCAGTGGAGTCCGGTGGCGTGACTGAAGGAGACGTGCTTGCTGGATGAGAAGACGGGGTCCAGCGTGTGTCCGGCGTAGTGGGTGGGGGTGTCCACCAGTTGCTTGAGTCCGAGGTTGGCGACGTTGTCCAGCAGGGCGGTGGTGTTCCTGTCGTTGTTGTTCTCCAGGTGGAAGTTGAGGTCCCCTAGGAGGATGTAGTCGGCGGAGGGAAGGGCGTGCGGGCTGATAAAGTCTGCGATGTCTTCGCTGAACTGCGTGCGTGGTCCCGGTGGCCTGTAGATGAGGGTGCCTCTGAGGGTGGTCTTGGGGTCGGTGTGTATCTGGAAGTGCAGGTGCTCGGCGGCGGGGAAGGTTTTGTCGGAGTTAGTCGAGATGCGGATGGTGTTCTTGTGTACGATGGCGATGCCTCCTCCCGTCTGGTTGATGCGGTCCTTCCGGGTGATCTTGTATCCGTCCGGGATGGCTGTGGCGATGTCGGGCGCTGAGGAGGCGTTCATCCAGGTTTCGGTGAGGAAGGCGACGTCCGGTGCAGTTGCGTCGAGCAGGTCCCAGAGTTCCACGGCGTGCCTGTGGACGGAGCGGGTGTTCAGCAGGATGCACTTCAGGTGGTTGCTGTTAGTGTTGGAGTCGGCGGGGGCGGTGCACGTGAAGCGGCAGGCTTTGCAGGCGAAGGGTCCGTTGGTGCGTCTCGGGGTGGCTTGGTAGCAGGTAGGGTTCCGGCCTAATTGAGTGCGTTGAGAGTGGCGGCGTCGTAGGTCAGTCGTGAAGTATGGCATCGGCGGTGGGGACCAGGGGTCCAGGCGCGGACGGGCGAAGACGGGCTTACCTTTGGCGCGCCTTCGGCGCGCAATCGGCGCGCCCGCTGCGCGTGCGCACGGTCGCCATTTTTGGCCAAGTGCAGAGAGGGAGGAGCTGCTGGGAGGCGGGAGCGGGGAGGGCACAGAAGGAAAGGGGGCGTGTCCACACTCCCGGCGGCGGGGAGCGGGGCGGGTGGGCGCAGGGGGCACTGCAGGGGAAAACTGCACAGGGGGGGGACAACAAACACAAGCAAAAGGTACAAAATAGGAAATAATATACAATTAAACTACAAAACAGAACAGCAAAGTAAATGCGGGAGAAACAACGAGCGACGGCGGGGGGCGTGGCCAGAAGGAAGGCTCAGCGAGGCTGAGAGCAGCGGCAGGCGGGGAGCACACGCGACAGCTGGTGGCCGTGCGGCGCGGGGGTGTCCTAAGGATAGGTCGAGGGGGAGATTTAGAGGTAAACAGAAACACATTTTAAAGGGACGACGATTGGAACACTGAAAAGAAGGTTTTGATGAACAGAAAAGCAGACAGCAGACCGCAGTGAGCTGTGAAAAGTAAAGGGAGTTTTCTAAGATTAAAACAGGGCGTGCTGGGTGAAAGGGGCAGAGAGTGAGAGGTGAGCGTTGAGGACACAGGAAGCCACATAAGAGACAGAGATTGTGAATATGAACTATTAATGTGAGCGTAAGCGGCTCCATAGCTGTCCTTCCCTAGAGAGGGGAACAGGCTTCCCTCAGGCATGTGCAGAGCTGACACAGGCTAAGCTTGTTCAACCACACAGCAAGATAGCACATGTGTGTGGTTTCATTCCCCTGCACCAGAGCCGGAGGGCTGAGCACAGAGTACATGCTTTCAGACACGACCAGCCCCCAGCACATACACCAGGTGCTGGGTCTTTTATTCAGCTTCACCAGGCGCTGTGGGGGCGGCCTCTCTCCTCACAGGGGTCAGTCCCTGAGCTGGAGGTGCACGAATAAAGGCAAGAGATTTTATTTCCTTCTCTCTTGTTCGGTTTGTCTATTGAGATTTTATAGATCTGTTAGCATTACAGTGTCAGGTCATAATAACATCACAAGGGTGTTTACAGCGTGATTAGCAATAATCAGTGCATTACATGGGCCGGTACTCACCGGTACTGAGTACCGGCACTTCTTCATTTTCTCCCCTTGAGTACCAGCACTTTTTTCTAGAAGAAAGAGTACCGGTACTCATGAGGATCTGACTTTAACCGAGGCAGCGCGCTCCCTTTATCCCTCAAGTTATACTACGGCAGCACCTTTCAAGCACTGCACGGAATCCATCAATGGAGCTCGTCACCAGGACTCAGCATGAGCTGATTTGTAAATCAGAGCAGGGGTGTGTCTGCGGAGACATTTGCTTATCCAAAGATGTTTCACAGTGGGTGCTAAGAGGGGGCTGAAAAATCTAATGGGTGGCGGTGGAAGGCACTATTCAGAACATAACAAAAGAACGTATGGGAAGGCTTTTACAGTCACCACGCATCTGAATTGCTTTCTTGCACACTTCCATTTCCACACTCGCTGATTCCGATTTCATCGACCTTGGACAGACCTTAAGACCAATCAAAAATGTGGAGATTGGCACCTGGTTCCCCAGTACAGAGGTTGTCAGCTCTGGCCCTAACTCCGGTTTACAAATTTTCCAGGAGAGACTTGTTTATTTATTTTATGCATTTTTATATAGCGCAGACTTTACCCGAAGGTGTCAGAGCGCTTCACAATAGGAACAGTAATGATACATGAGGAGAAAATTACAAGTGAACAAATTACAAAAGCAAACGTTAAGTTACATGAGGCAAAAGTGACAATTGTGAGCAAACAAAATACAAGAGGTAGCAAACGATACAGTATAGGAGGAAAAAGTGATATGTGTGCAGGTTACAAAAGCATACAAAGTACAAGTAGAGGTATAGTACTGCAATAAATGGCAGACACTAGCACAAGAACAAACGTTACATGAGGCAATGGTGGCACTTGCGCAAGTATCTAAGGCAAACAAAATGTAAGAGGTAGCAAACAGTAGGTTACAAGAGAAAAGTGACATGTGCATGTTACAAAAGAGTACCAGTACTAGACAGATGGCTCAGTGGGCTTTAGGCCACCGGTTCGATTTAAGGCAGGCTGGAGCAGCATGTAATCCTTAGGCGGTTGATAAAATGCATGCAGATTTCATGCATACAACCTTGGCATGGTCAAAAAGCGAACCCCGCCCCTTGTTCCCCCTTAGCCCCGCCCTAAACTCCGACCACTGCTCCTTTTGGTGAGTACCTGCACTTATTTTTTTCCATTTAAAGCACTGGCAATAATACTAGGCATGTTTGGGATCACAACATGAGATGTTACGAGCACGCATCCCATAGAGGTCTGGAATAGGCTAGAAAGGACAGCAGTGCACAGACAGCCGTCCTACACCCAAATTACATAAGGAACAAGTTATGTGTGCTCCGAGGCAGGGGGACGGGGGAGAAGTGGGGAGCTAAAGCGAGGAGAGGCTCCCTGAGCGGAAGTGTGTGTGTGTGGGGGGGGGGACGTTAAGCGAAGAGACCTCTGTGGGCAGGGTAGTGCCTGGAGAATTTCTTATCTTTAGGGGGGGCCATCTGTTCTGGGACAACCCACTGTTTGGGAATACTGAGCGGAAGACTCCAGTTCTATGCGTAAAAATATACCTGTGGAACAGCACAACTCCGGGCCATAAACATACAAAGCAAAAAACAAAGCTGTTAAAGCGTGGAGATCAGAGAAATGCATATTTTACAGCATCACATACAGTGACTGTCACAGGTCATGTAAACATGGGCGTAGGAAGTGTGGGGGACGTGGGGGACATATCCCCCCCAGATTTTGGAGTGGGGGGACACACGGGACAAGAATGGGGGTGGGACGAGGGGACATAAGAATTTTCCCTCTACCTTCTGTTATTCACAGGGCCATTAGCGCGCGAAAGTGCTACCTAATGGCCCTGTACTTGACCTGTGACCTCACCTGCTTGCAGTCAAAGAGGCCACCCGCCCTCTGCCCTTTGTTATTCTGCAGTAAGGCTTGGCCAGTCAGGGAAGGGCAGAGAAGGGAAAAAACTTGACTCTTTTCCGTCATGCCCAGAGAAGGCAAGGACAGTGTCCGCTTCTCCTGCTCTGCTTCTGGTAGCTTCCCTCCTCTCTCTCTCTCATTATTCCCCCATCTCTTTCTGTCTCTGTCTCGCTTATCCTTAAGTGCTGATTTCAAAAGACAGCAGTTACATACTCTCTCTTGCCTCTCCTTTTCTTTATTTGTTCCCCCGTGAAATGGATCCAAAAACGCGCAGTACACTTTGGCTGGAAATGTCCTCATTTTCTGACAGGGTTCTATTCCAAAGTACAACCTCGGGACGGAGAGAAAAAAGTATCAAAATAAGAAAAATAATTAAATAACCAAATAAAGCAATACAGAGTGGTCAACAGACAGGCCAGATTGTTATTTACACCCATGCACCTTAGCGCTGCTTTACAGAGTTTTCCAGTGAAGCGCTACTTTCTTTTTATCTTCTTTCTTTGAACAACATTGTTTTCCCAGGGTGGGGAAGTGCACCATTCATAAAGGGACTGCAATACCTGGTTGAGGGGTGGAGTGGAAAACGTTTAATATGAGCGTTTTCAAATGTTTTAATTAGGTTAGCCTATAAAATATGTACCGCAGCTCTGTGTTGAGGGATTTGGTCTTTTTAAAACCAAACTGCTTACATTTTGTAAGGATATAAGCATTGGACATTGAAACGGGTCCCTTCCTGGTCATGTAGTCATGTCCTGAACTTTTCAGGCAAAATCACTTACTGATTTCCGAATAATGAGTTTAAAACCATTAAGGTAACCATGTTTTTCCTGCTTACATTTCACATACTTTGCTCATCCTTGCATTCAATGTTTGCTTTTTACAGGGTGTTGTTACTTTTTTTCAGACAGCATTTTACTCTTGTCCAATGCATAATTTGAATTGAGTCTCAGCACAATTGGGTTGTAGCTGAAGGCAGTGCCAGTTTCTCCCAGTAGGGCAGTATGGTGTTCAGTAGGGGAGAGGATGTGGCACTCTGGCCAGAGCTGCCAAATTTGGCGTTCTGGGACCGTGAAGTTGAAAGAAATTATCCCTGTTTTGGCCACAAGTACCCTAAGAGAGCAAGTGGAGGCGATGGCAGAGAGAATATAGATTGCCCCGAAGGAAATACGAATTGCAGTAGGTGAAAGCAGTAAAATCTCGGAATCCCTGAAGAGTAATACAGATTCGAATTTGACAGAAATTACCCGCGCCAGGGGTAGGAAAAACTATCACAACTCGAAGCCCACACAGAAGAGGGCATATACAGACAATCTTGCTGCCTATATTTGGATACTTTGGAGGCTTAAAGATTTGATTCACAAGATATAAACACAAGATATGTCCAATTTGTTCACAATAAGGAGCCCTGATGAAAGCCAGTAAAGAAAACAACGAGGCTAGAAACGCGTCGGCATATTCATTCTATGATGCTTAATAGTGGATTTGCCGAAGTAAATTGATTTAATTAAGAGCGCAAAATTAGCCTGGTAAATTTACATATATGCCTAAGTAGTATATGGTGTATGTTGGAATCCAGATATATACGTGATGTATATTGGTTTTAATGTTGTGGAGTCTTTGACATATTGTGTACTATATGATGTTTGTTTAAAAATGAAAATTGTTAAACGTTGTCTAAACAGGTCACTGTCATTAATGTTGAATGTAGTATAAATTTTGTGTTTTTCTAGAAAGGAGAGAATTTCCTTTAAGAAGTAACAAAAATAATGAAAAAAAGAGGGTAAATAAATAACCCCAATCACAAAAAGCATATAGTGTGATTGCTTTACTTAAAGAAATAGGATTCCGGGTTTTGTTTTGTGTTCATTTTGATAGACAGGACCCAGGTAGGGCCATTTATTGGGCCTGACCCCCTTCTTGGTTTAAATTTGGAACTGGAGCACCATTTTCAGCCTTCATGACCAGTCCACCAGACCACACTCCTGACAGAGCTCATTCCGATGCTACACCTTGGAAGGCAGGATAGACCGTAGAAGCCCTGGTGTCTTAGCACCAGCAGGTGGACGCTAACGGTAGCAAGTGTGAATTAACCTTGAAAGGCCTGTCCATCACAACCCATGCAGTTCACCTCCAGTCTTGCGAGCAGGCATGTGAAGAAGCACACACTAGAGCGACAGTGACTCTGTCACTGAGGCCAGTCCACCTCGTCCATTGGTACCTCCATTGGACTTTTTCAGCACTAGTAGTGTATCTTACCAGGGGTTGGTAATGTTGGATTTGCATGCACATTAAACTTAGCGGGTGATTATAATGGTGGTAGGACTGCCACATCACCGCGTCGTTGACAGTCCCACCACCATTGATGACGGCATTACTGCCCGCCATATTACAGTGGCGGGCGGTTCCCTGGCAGTTGGAGAGACCGATCGCCACGCACACTTCTCCCTTCCATAGGGAAGGGAGATGGCTGGGATCCTTGTGTCTTGCAGAAAGGAGAGAAAAGGGTGGATCTGCTCTTCAGGAAGGATATACAATGCAGAAAGGGCCAGAATAGCCAATCTGGCATTTCCTTTGTGGCTGCAAGCTAATGATGCTTAATTTAAGTTGGTGTCTGCAGGGGAGGCGTAACTGTATTCTTTGTTAGAGACCGGAACATTATTTAAACCATTAGACTGTAAAACCGAACAAGTGAAAGGCATTAAGAGTTGTTGGCAGAAGGAGGAAGGGAAATATGGAAAACAGGGAAAAAGGAGAAAGCAAAGATGAGAAAGAACCTGGAAGAGTGAGATAATGTGGAGGGAGAGTATGTTGGTGGATAAAGGAGGCAGGAGATGAAATCAGAAAGACAGCCTTGGTATTCAACAACCAAGTTCCGCCACGGATTCCCTCACTACCACCCTTTAACACACAATAAAAATACAACACCAATTTATAAAAATACAAAATATTTTTCTCTTTAAAATGAAAAAAATCCAATATAGGGAACCAGGAAAATGACTTTTAAATTTAGCACGGGGGCGTGGCAAAGATGGCGACCGGGACAGACGTGTAGCTGCGGAGCTCCTTGCCCCGATACCCTGTAACCCCCACGATAGCCCCTGAAAATAGATGAATTGACCCCCCCATGCACTGCACAACGCGGGGCAGACCCAGAGCCCCGGTGTGCGAGCCTACGGAGCCGCAGCTGCCTGTGTCCGCCGCCGCCGCTGACTGAGGCGGGAAAGTGCAGAGGAGCGGGCCCTGCACTGGTCGGGCCTGTTGCGAGCCTGCGGTCGACTGGACCCCACCGTGGCATTGTGTCGGCTGATCGGAGGCCGGTCCCCGGCGTGGAGTGCCCCCCCGGGACATTGGGAGGCCATCTGGAGTGATAAGGCGCCTCGCGACTGGGGTGCGCCGGGTCCCGGGCGGCCCCCAAATCTAGCCCCCGGCTTGGGCCTATACGGGCCCCAGAAGCAGCGGTGAGGAAGCGTGCTGATCCCGCTTTGCTCCGCCCGGACTGCCGGCGAGGAGACGCACTTGGAGCCGGCACAAGACCGCTGTCATCTGGGTCTGTGCCGCGAAGTTGTGGATACCGGGACCGGCGCCCGCGCGCCTGAGGCGGCCTGCGGCCGGGGTGCGCTGCACGCCGGGCCCCGGCTTGGGCCTACACAACGAAGGGGGACGATCGGTGCACAAAGCTGGGGGTCCGTCAGGCACAGCGGAGGGGTGCCCAGACTGCCCCTTCTCCCGAAACGCCCCCTTGCAGCACACGACGCCCTGCAGCGGGCCCCACACAGAAGCGCCTCATCCGGGCCCGGCTTGGGCTCATGGACTACCACTGCAGGCTCGACAGAGGCCTGGTGTGCCGGTCCCGCTTCGGGGTGACTGCTGAACACATTCGAGGTTTGCCCCGACCTGTATAGCCGGGCCTCCTATCCAGCTGTGAGGGGCCTCTGAGTGGCACCTGCAGCCCGCCTAGCGGAGTGGAAGATCCGACACACAGCAACACTAGAGGTGAGGAGTTAGGGGTGCTCGGGGGGCCTGGTGATCGTGCCCCCGGTGGGAGGAGAACTGGTGTCTGTTCACGGCCGGATCCCCCTCAGGGCCCACTAAGAATCGCCTAAAGTGCCCGGGTGGGTGAGAGCTAAGCTCCGGATACGCCTCGGGCGCGTGCTGGGAGCCCTGTAGATCACTCGGTCAGTGGTGTGTTGCCCTTGTCTGCGCTGCCCCCTGCCTTTCGGGGGGCACAAACCGAGCCTCCGGTGGGGCACACTCAAAACTCGCCTGCATCTCCAGGCACATCGCCAGGGCAATCAGGAGACTGGAACTGCGGGCCTAAACCTGACACTGCACTTCATCTCTACTGGGACATAGGCTGTTCTACTCACCCCACAATGTCGAATGCCAACCGCAGAGGGGGCCGGCCGATTAATGAATTGCTTCTGAAAACTTCCTCTAAATCTGAGAAATCCCAAGCATCCGCATCGCCAACTGCTCAGACAACCACCCCGACCAAGGAGGCTGAAGATGCCCCTATCACAAAGTCATTTCTAGAAACCCTCTTCAACACGTTGCGTGAAGACTTTCAGACTCTAAAGCAGGAGCTGGTGAGTGAACAAAGGGAAACTGCGCCGGGACCTGGATGGTTTGGGGGAAAGAGTGGTGGCGGTGGAGGAATCTAATCATGCGCGCTGTGAAGACCTGGTGCACCTCCAGCAAGAAGTTATCCGTTTTCAAGAGCAGCAGGTGGGCCTCCAGGCCCACGCAGAAGACCTCGAGAATCGCTCTCGATGGAACAATATACGGGTTCGGGGAGTGCCATCGAAAGCGGAGGGGAACAGCGTTACGGAATATCTCCAAGACCTCTTCCGAGAGGTCCTCAACGAACCTGCTGACTTCCCCATTCGAATCGACCGAGCGCACCGAGTGGTACTGCCCCGCCGGGCTCCGGCCCCCCCGCCGGACATCTTGGCGTTCCTCCCGGACTTTCCCCTGAAGGAGAGGATACTGAGAGAGGCACGCCGGGCGCAACCCATTCGCTTCCGAGACAGCCCCATTGAACTCTTTCAAGATCTCTCAGCTATCACTCTTCAGAAGCGCAGAGACTTCAGGATCGTCACCACGTTCCTAAAGGACAAAGGAGTGCCATACTCCTGGGGTCACCCGTTTCGCCTGATCTTCAAATGGGAGGGTACCCTGCACCAACTCCGCTCCCTTCAGGACACCTGTGCCCTGCTAGGCCTCGAGCTTCCAGACGACACATCGGACGGGAACTCCAATCCGGGGTCCTCGCAAGCAATGGACCCAGCCATCTGGAGGAGGCTGGCAACAAGTGAAGAGACGCCGCGCCTAAAAAGCGCCTCCGCCCGGACCCGGGGACGATTGCCAAGGACAAAGCCGCAGCCATTGAAGAGGTCGTTAAAGACACTGCCACTAAATCCTAAGTGTGTCTCGGACTGGGGGCCATACTAGACGCATTCTCTCTGAGGGGGGGGGGGGTGCATGGGTTGCCACTGCCACAATCTCCTTTACTTCTTCAACCTACAGGCCTGAACTGACTCTGGATAGGCCTGGGACTATGACTTCGGGTTGGGGACCACAAGTTGGGGTTAGGGTGGGAAAGGGAGGGAAATGTTGTTGGATGGGTAAGACAGGGTTGATTCCGGGCGAGAGGGAGGACGGACAACTTGCCTTCCGGAAGGTTGCTTGGGGTTGGGATGGGGTTTTGCGGGGGGGACAGGAGTGGGTATGAGGGAGGGGACCAGTATGCCAAGGGACGCCGACGGATTGGGTGTACCGACAATTGTTTCCTGCGCATGTTGATGGGTATGTTGCTACGCTGTGCTACACCTGTACTACTCCACGATGTCTGATGCACTTAAGGTTCTGTCCCTCAATGTGAAGGGCCTCAACAATCCAATTAAGAGGAGAGCTGTAATTTCGTACCTGGAACACTACGGGGCAGACGTCTGCCTATTGCAGGAGACCCATCTCCTACCTAAGGATTGGCACAGAATGCGATCCAGAGCCTTCCCTCACCAATTTTTTTCATCACTCCCTTCTAAGAAAGCGGGAGTGGCTATGCTGGTGTCCCGACGCTTTCGGGGCCGTGTGGGGGTCAAAGTGGGAGAAATCAAGGGCCGCCTCCTGGCATAAACCCTCCTTATAGGGAACAGCACATTGACAGTCGGCTCCATTTATGCCCCAAACACTGGCCAAGAAACCTTTCTCATGAAAGCACCCTCGGAAGCCCTACAACCCCCTAATTCCCTCCTGCTCATTGGGGGGGGGGGGGGACGACCTCAATCTAGTTTTGGACACGCACAAAGACAGGTCCGGACATCGGTATGGGGACACAGGAGCGCTTTCAGAGGCGGGTGGGTTGTGGCTACGGGAACGGGGCCTGCTAGACCTATGGAGGGCGATGCATCCCAATACAATACATTACACATTCTACTCACATGTACATCGCACTTACGCGCGCTTGGATCATTTCCTAGGCTCCTCAGAACTCACGGCCCGCATCACCGACATCTCCATTGTCCCAGCGGCCCTCTCTGACCACGACGCGGTAGAACTGACACTTACCATACCCACAACCACGCGCAGCCCGGGCTCGTGGCGGCTTAACGAGACCATGTTGCAAAGACCGGCTGTCACTACGCAAATCCATAAATGCATTTCGGACTACCTCGCCACCAATGATGACTCCGTGACCTCCATATCGGCTCTCTGGGGTGCCTTGAAAGCTGTAGTGCGGGGGGAACTGATTGCTATAGCAGCGGCAGACGCCAAACTTCGCAAAGAAAAAAGAGATGATCTCACAACACAGGTGTCTGAGTTGGAAAGGGTTCACAGCCGCACCGGAGCTCCGAGAATTTGGAGACAGTTGAAGGCCGCTAGGGCCCAACTGGCCAGCCTTGATACCGACAGAGCGGAGTTCGCCGCCCTCCGACTCTGCCATTCCTACTATGTAGGGGGCAACCGCACTGGGCGCCTTCTAGCCAGCGCCCTAAAAGCCAAGACCCAGCGCTCCAAAATCACCACCCTCCTGGACGATTCCGGAGAGGCCCTTACTGACGAAGCGCAGGTTGCGGACACCTTTCGCTCGTTTTACGCTTCCCTATACAAGGAAGACAAAGTGTCGCCTACTGACATAGACGCATATTTACAATCGGCGGATATTACACCACTGTCCAAAACGAATGCGGAAGCCTTAGACGCTCCTATTCGCTCGGACGAAGTCCTAGCCGCTATCTCCCGCCTGCGCCCGCTCAAATCTCCAGGTCCTGATGGCTTCTCGTCAGGCTTCTATAAACTCTTCGGCCACCTCTTACACCGATACTCACAAGATTATTCAACTCGTTCGAAGGCCCGAGCTCCATACCCCCAGATATGCTAGCAGCAGACATAGTGGTGCTGCCCAAACCAGGTAAGAGCCCAACACACTGCTCAGCGTTCCGTCCCATCTCGTTACTTAATCTGGACTTGAAACTGTTCACTGGGGTGCTGGCAGCCCGCCTAGGCCCCTGTCTTCCGGGTATCCTCGAACCAGATCAATCGGGCTTTGTTCCGAATCGCCAGTGCAGCGATAACACTAAAAGACTCCTGCACCTGGTGGATAAAGCCCACTTCCAGGACTCGGATTCGGCACTGTTGGCTATAGACGCAGAGAAGGCGTTTGATCTTGTCGACTGAACATACTTGCAAAAGGTCCTACAACGATACCAATTGGGTGACCGATTTCAAACCTGGATAGCAAGTTGCTACTACAACCCTCAAGCTAAGGTTCGCCTGGGTTGTCTTAAATCAGACTCCTTCGAGATACAGCGAGGTACGAGTCAGGGGTGCCCTCTCTCACCCCTCCTATTCGCCCTCTATGTAGAGCCGCTTGCGCAGAAACTCAGAAAATCAATATCCATGGTATTACTTTCGGCCATGAACCTCACGTGGTGGGATTGTATGCCGATGAAATTATTGCCGCCCTGAATAGACCATCCCGCTCTATTCCTGCCTTCCTGGAGGAACTGGAGACCTTTGGGGCAGTGTCTGGCTTTAAAATCAACCGGGGGAAATCCCCGATTCTGCCTCTGGGCAGTAATGCCCACCCTCGCACTCCTGCATCTGACTTCGGATGCGACCTACACGCATCCTCGCAGCTCCCTTATTTAGGAATCACTCTTACCTCCACCACCGACGCGACAGCCTCCCTTAACTATAACACACTCACCTCTCAGATCTGAGCCGATCTTGCCCGCTGGTCGAAACAACCCCTCTCCCTGCTGGGCCGCATAGCGGCAGTGAAAATGTCAGCCTTGCCTAAGATATTGTATATCTTCCAAACTCTACCGATACCGCCGCCGCCTGCTGCATTGCCAGACTTACAAGCCGCCCTCCACCAGTTCATCTGGGGAAGAAACGCGTGCGCCTGCATAAACAAGTAGCGCACAGAACTGTAGATGAGGGTGGTGTTGGAATTCCCAACCTCCTGCAATATTTCCAGGCCTGACAACTCCGCTACTTGGTGGAATGGTATAGGCCAGAATCCGAGAAGAGGTGGTTGTTCCAGGACAGGGCAATGGCCCAAACGTCACTATGGAAGATACCATTTCTCGCTCGCCAACACAGGCCACGATATCTCCTTCGATCCCCCATCATGCAAGCTTGGGACACGGTGGCGGTCAAGAAAGGTTTAACAACTTTCCCCTCCCCGCTTACCCCGATTCAGGACAATCCGGAATTTCCACCGGGCAACGACCCTCGCGCCATTCCACAATGGCGCGGCACGGAATGCCGGTCCGCTGGCTACTTTTTTGAATCGGAGAGCTTTCTTCCCCTTAACGACATTGTGCAGGACTATGGGGTAACCAAACCCCACCTGTTCCAGTACTTCCAACTCCGCCACTGGCTGTCGAGCCCAGACTGCGCCCCCTTAGTAAGTCGGCAGTTAACGCCGTGCGAGAAGTGGCTGATCACAAAAATTTTTGACAGACATCTTATCTCAGACCTCTACAAGATGCTTTTACCTGCGATTGGCCCGGACAAAACGGCGGAACAGAAACGCTGGGAGTCGGAACTGGGTAGGGCATGGTCACCCAAGGAATGGGGGTTTATATATTACAGAGCGGCGCACACCACTCGTAACACCACTGCCAGGGAGGCAGCGGTGAAATTGGCCATCTACTGGCACCTCACCCCAGTCAGACTCAATCGTGGCAACCCTCTTCGGAGCGTGCTGTGTTGGTGAGGCTGCGGCGAGCTGGGCAGTTTGACCCACCTGCTATGGGATTGCTGCACTGTCCGAGACTACTGGAAAGCGGTCCTAGATGATATTGACTCCACCTTCCAGACCGAAATCCCACGCTTCCCCGCGTATGCCATTTTGGGACTGCCTAACCCGCTTACATTTCCTTTGAGATCCACGTGCGGCAAACAGATGGGCATTGCCATGCAAGCAGCGTCACAACATATCCTGTCCCTCTGGGGATCGCCCACCGCCCCTACCCACACTGGATGGTTGCATAAATTGTGGTTCACGCTAGGCATGGAGCGCATCCAGGCCACACTGACACACACCACAGACTCCTTTCAGAAAACTTGGCAGCCGCTTTTATCCCTACTGTACAAAGAATTCCATGAAATCACTTGCCCCAAATATCTTCGCATTCTGCGACTCACAGGGCCACCGCAGGATCCCCCGTGAACTCGGACACCCTACAACACACGGCTCTAACCGCGTCATACCGCAAATCCCTAGTGAACGGCATACTGGTCAGGGTGGAGGGAGGGAAGGGATGTTGGGAAGAGGGTGGGGGGGTGGTTCTTCTTGTTTTGGTCGGTTGACCCCTTTACATGGCACCTCAGTTACAGCACTGGCAATACATATCTATGTTGGCATATTGTTTTCATTTCCTCAATGACATTTAGAGAAGACATGCCTGTCTGTCTCGCTCGCCATATATGCCTGCTTCTTGGTTGCTGTATTGAAATGCCCTTTTCTGCTTTTGAAACCAATAAAACAGATTTAAAATTAAAAAATTTAGCACGATATAGCACATAGAAACGTATATCCCCTTTTGGTACATCTGGTCACGCTGGCCCTGCTTAAAGTCAAAGTTTCAGGCTGACCACGATGAAGCCCAGTGGGGCTACTCCTTGCGGTAGGTCTCGGTCAAAGTTTTAACCTTCTGACTTTGTAACTTTTCTGGAGCTTTTCTTCACAGGGTCTGTCAAAGCTCTCAGCCAGCCCTGATTCAGTGAGGGTTCGCCAGCTTGCCTTGCAACGAACTCCCGGTCAAACTTATGGAAGTCCAACCTCCGGAGCTTTCCAGCGGTACGAGCTAGGGATGCAGGCTGGCACACAGTTGATGGGTGGCTTGGCTCTCATGGTTGGCCCCGGTCACCTTTTCTAAGTTCGGAATTAGAAATGTTTGCAGAGCTTTTTCTTGCAGGGTCCCTCAAAGCTTTTCACTAGGCAGGATTCGGTGAGGGTTCGCCAGCTTGGGTTTCTGCCTACGCCCGATCAAACTCGAAGTCGGACCCCTGGAGCTTTTCAGTGGGAGGAACCTGGACGGCAGGCCAACTCATGGTTGATGGTTGTCTGCTTGGCTGGCCAGAGTGAGTCGGTCCACAAATGGACCTTTTTACCAAAGTTGCTCCAAACTTCTCCAAACCTCTGGAACTTCTTCTTGAAGGTTTCCAAAGGGTCTCAAAGTGTCCAAAACGTACTCCAAGGGTCTGGAATCTCCAAGATGGTCCTTGAAATGGACTTTAGTTAACACAATCCACTTGGACAAAACCCTTTCAAATTCACTGGTGGTTCTCCAGGCTGGGGATTCTTGGTGGTCCAGGTGTGTTCTGTTAACCTTCAGCTTGCAGGGAGTCCACTCTTTAGTCCTTTTGAAGCAAGGTAGTCCATAGGACTGTAATTCCAGATTGTGCAACAGGCACAATCTTCAGTCCAGGGCCTGGTTGGTTCAAATCAAACTCCTCAGCAGGGACCCTTCTTCTCCCAAGTTTGAAGCAGCATAATCTGAGAGGCTTTCTCACTTTCAGATACTTATTCCAAGTTGTCTGGGTCAAGAAGGAAGACACTCCTGTCAAATGAGTATGTCATTATTTTCCCAAAGAGAGCACATTTTCTACAAAATTCATCATGGCTGATTTTCCAGCAGAGGAGCAGAACTAACTAAACCAGCTCACAGGATGGCTTCATCTACGTAGGTCCACTCCCCTTACATCTGGGAATTCCTTCTTAATTCCCCCATCCGGCTGTAGGAGAGGTGTAAATGAAAGTGATTTTTCCAGCTTGTCTCCTTCGCTTGAAGAGCATTGTTTACTACCCCTCCCCCAGGCTCTGGCATTCCTATGCCCAGAAACCTCTACTCTCATACAGGCCTCCTAACTCTAGGGGTCATTTATCACCTCTTCAAACAGCCAGTCCAATCCACTTACCTCTGACAAATCAAGGGAGGGCACTAGAGGGCTGAATTGTGGCTTGCAGACAAAAAAGACATAACTTCTTGTCTGTGCATTTTAGAATACATTCAACAATACCACATTGTTGCATTTATCATTAACATTCTTCCGAGTCCTTTAATCCTAGTTGTATGGCTTTCCTTTCTCCAGTTATTAATTAATAACCTCTTGCAATGTTAACCTATGGGCTGGGGATCTGCAATGGAAAAATTAACTGGCCAATTTCTCCAATGCCAGGGCCTATATAAGGATCCTCTTATACCTACATGACCCCCCACCCCTAGAATACATAGGAAACACTTTAGGGGTTCTGATTATATCAAAATATTGCAGATCCTCACTTCACAGTGCTCCTAGCACAAAAGCCGATTTGGGGAAGCACTATACTACAATGTAGGCAGTGAAATGTACAATTTCACTAAACTCAGGGCATATAACATTCATTTTATAAGGGTCCTCCTTCAGATACCGGACCTCTAACCCCTGGGACACCTAGGGGAACCCCTGGGGATACCTAATATGCCCCAACATTATAGTTTATCAATTTGTAAGTGCCCCAAACCCAAAAGTCAAGATTGGGCACAAATTGCATTTTAAAAGCAGTCCTCCAACACGGGCCTGCTTTTAAACTGACCTCAAGCTACATCAGTGCACACATGCAAGTGCAGGAAGGGCTGCTGGCCTCTAAACCACTATGCCCTAATATATACTAGGGACTTAAAGGTTGTTTCAATCCTCATGCCCTATTATGTACTAGGGCCGTATAGGAGAGGACATGTCAATCATGGAGGTACCCTAACCCATAGTGCACCCTATTGTATGTAGGTGTTTTTACTGTATTTGTAAGTGTCTCTTTCAACATAGCACTGGACCTGGGCCTGGTTAGTCAGAGGGGCCAGGGTCAGTCAGAGTGAGGTACCACCAGTACAAGTCGGCAAAAAGTTGGGGAGTGCCAGGGAACAGATGGCTTAGCAACACTAGAGAAGCACAAACCCAGAATTTAAACATAACACCATGATTTGGGGTTCTCTTTAATAATCAGAATTGATTTCCATCCTAATTATCCCATTTTCCAACCTTAGGATAATGAAAGACTGGGGAAAAATCATAACGTTCTAATCTATACCTTGCAGTTTTCATGCAGCTCTTTGATGACTGTTAATAGCTCACTGTTCAATGTTAGGATTTTAACTTATAAACTGCAAATAGCAAAAGAATCTCTCAGAAAAAGCAGTAACTTGCTGACCTATTTACATTATATGCATTTTGTGATCTGTGTGGTACACGTTCTTTGCAGCAGGCACATTACCCCACTGTGGCTACCTTACTATGAGTCAAAACTTCCACTAGACACACCTCCGATCTCTCTCAATAAAGAACATTAAACACCAGAGTTATCTTCACATTTTTATTGTTACCTGAAAATTGCTGGAGACCAGGAACGCAGCAGCAGGTACTGTTCAAACCATAATGCACTTGCAAACACGATGCCCCACCCTGAGTCAGCGACCTCTTTTGCTTGGTGCATGAAGATGCAAGATTCATATACCTGTTTTTTTTAACATTTGGTCTGATTACTATGTGAATGTAAATAACAATAAAGCATAATGCAAACTGACTACATGTCTGCTTTTCTCAATATTTCACTTCAAAACTATGCGACTGTATTTGTTTAACGGGCGGTGATTTGTATAGGGTCAATGGAAAGTCCACAAGGTTGTCCCTGTCCCCCCAAGAATTTTAATGTCTCACACATTACATCCACATGTCCTTTGCGTGTATCTTACCACTGTTCTATTTTGCAAAGGAGGGACGGAGCGGTGAGTCAAAGTGGAGAGGAGCAACAGAGATTCCCGAGAGGAAAAGAAAGGGATTCCTGTAGGGAAGCTTGAAGGGTCAGCGATCGTGGCTGGTGAGTAATCCAGGAGAGGAGAAAGGGGGCCTGTGTTTGAGGTAGCGTCTCCTAAAAATGCGGGAGGTGGGGAGGACATCGGCGCTTAAATGTTGCTACAGAGGCAGCTGCCAGGGGATAGCTTCTAAAACTTGGCAGGATACACAGTATGAAGGAGCATACCAATTTTTTATTCCAATAGAGAGGGGCCTCGTGATTGCCAAGGGGGAGCGGTATGGGAGTAGGAATTGCAGAGGGTAATTAATACATATAGCGCAGTAGTCAAGACACCTCTCCTTGTAAAGTTTCAAACCTCACTTTAATTTAAAAGAAGCTCTCGGCATTGCGTGGCGTGGGGTGTGGGGGGGGGATGATGTTGGGCCTTAAGCCCACATCATGCAAATTTAGTGCGATAACTAGCCACAAGCACATGCACCCGGGCCCTTTTATTAGCCGGGTCAAGTCACTCGTGACACCGGTGGTGGATTGGTGTGGGGTGTGTGTGCCCACTCCCATAGGGGGAGTGGTTATTAAACCAGTGCCTGGCGAGACACTAGAACGTGTCTTGCAGGACACTACATTCCTTTCCAACTTTATTAAAGAACAAACAAAATGTTGGTCCACCCCGTGGGGACAAAACAATTAACTAAAACACCACAGGGTCCATCAGTCTTCTGAGACAGGTGGCAGGAAGACGCCAGACGTGGGCTGATGACTCCGCCTGCAGCAGGACCTTCCCGGTTGGCACTCGTAGTTTAACCTGAACGGTTCAGGACACGACCGCTGGCTTGGAGACGTCCACTGCATGACGACAGTTGTGATGGCATGTCTTGCATGACTTCCCTTTTGTTGACGTCGGTGATGGTCTGTGGGGAACTCAAACAGTTCTTTCAATGGGATGCGTCATGAGCATGGACGGAGTTCATGGTGACGGTACGTGGTGGTGTTGCCTGATCACTTGTCTCTGTGGACCCTTTTAGCTGTAACCACTGAGCCGTCGGTGGGGCAAAGTCTCTTTTCACTCTCCCGTCTGGAGAGGCCCATTGCCTGGGTGGCTGCGGGACTGCAGGAAGGCTACGTTGGGGCAACTTGTGTGCCGACTGGGGTAGCTGCAGGACCACCTAGGAGCCGTTGCTTGGTCGCACGTACAACCCTCTAGGGTGGAGGTGTCTTGGCCGATGCTTGCTCTCGCTACTGCGTTTCAGGGGTGTGCCCGGTTCACAAGTAGCCTCTGGTCTCTTCTCTCGGCTGGTGTGACAACAGCATGTGACTCCAGTCCATCGATACTCTGGGAGTGGTGTTTCATGCATGTGTTGATGGCTGGTGTGATGGTGGTTGCCAGCCATGTGGTGACTCAGGATGACAGGTGGTGGTGACGTGCTGAGAGAGTTGGATGTCAGGAGGGACTTGGTAGCCCTGTGCCTCCGCCTTGCTGAGGTTCAGTTTCAGTGACGGCGTGACACGCAGTGTGTGGATCCTCTCTTGCCTGGCTTGGGGCCACTGCCGACTCCATCTTGAGTCGGTGTGAGGAAAAACACTTGATACCGATCTTCACCCATGGCATCTGCAGTCAGGAGCAGGGATGCCGTTTGACTTACACTGCTGACACTCTGGGGTGGACGATCGTCTGAGGACGCGTTGGGATGATGCACAGTTTGCATTTGCTGCGGATTATGTTCGTCTCTCCCACGAGGCTGTATCCAGGGATGCCGGTTGACCCTCACCTGGGGAAACTTTGGGATGATACTCGGTCTGCGCTCGCTGCAGCTTACTCTTGGTTCTCCCTTGAGGCTGTATCCAGGGACGCCGATTGACGCTCACCTGAGGACGCATTGGGATGAGACTCAGTTTGCGCTTGCTGCTGCTTACTCTTGGTTCTCCGTTGAGCCTGTGTCCAGGGACGCCGATTGACGCTCACCTGGCGAAATGGTGGGATGAGACTCGGTTCGCACTTGCTGCAGCTTACGTGTGGTTATTCTTGGTGCTGTCGCCAGGGCCGCCGGTCCGCCTTGGTGGCTGCCGGGTGTGTCAGGGCATGCTCCTGGCTTGCTGTACGAGTCCTCGGTCTTCTCCCTTTGTTGGTCTATTCGACCCACGTGTGTTTATCCGATTTTGGGGTGAGAGCGCTGTCACTCTCTTCCTTCTTCGAGGGCGTGCGTTTGGATCTCGAGGTGGTACCGGCTTCCGCCTTCGTTTAGGCTTGCTTGTCCGGACTGGTCAATTGGTGTGACGTGCTCCTTGCTTGCTGGGCGATGTGACCTCCGGGTACGTGACGCCGGTTGTCGGAGCGCTTGTTGCTGTGATGGCCTGCCACATGGAGTGTGCGACTCCTCTCTTGCCTGTCGCGGGTTACTGCCGACTCCATTATGAGGCGGTGCGAGGGAGGACACTTTGTGTTGCCTTTTGCTCACTGAGGGGCTTCGATGGGGCGGTGGAGAAGTGGATGCTCCACTACCTGCGTTCAGTAGTGCTCCTTTGTGGAGATGTCTCTGTCTCCTGGGCACTTTCTTGTGCATCAGTTTCACTGGCGCTGCCTCCTGCGTGCTTCTGACGTGGTGCCCTCCGTCTTCTTCTGGCACTTGGTGTGCCTGTTTGGAGCGGGTGGTGAGATGTTCTCGCTTGCGGTGGCCACTGGGGTTTGCATTTTCTCTGCACATTTTTCTTGTATCTTGTGTGAGGCTGGCTGTCTTTTTAAGCTTTGCTGCTCTTGGCCACTTGTCTTGTTTCTGGGCTTGCGCCGTTTTTGGGCTTCTCGCTTGCAGTGGTGCAGTTTCTTCGCTTGTAGTGGCACCAGACGCCTATTGGGGTTTACACGCCATTTGCACAGTCTTTGCAGACTTCGTGTGGGGATAGCTGCATTCTCAGGGTTTGCTGCGTGGCTGAGCAGCTTGGGCTCTGTGATGCTCCTGTGGTCACTCTCTCTTGAAGAGGCAGAGCAGTACTTTGTGTCAGTGTATTTGTTTGCAAGCTTGGCTAGGGTGGTTGCAAGAGGTAGCAAAGTGTTTTGCAGCTTTCACCAGAGGGTGCTCTGTACACTTGCACTGGTTCTGGCTGTTCACTTTGTCTTGTGGGTGAGTCAACTAGCAGCTGTCCCGGTGTGGCTGGGTGTTTGCTTTCTCTGGTGTCCTGTGGGTTGCACTAGTATATCCAGTTGGATCTCAGTCATTGACCCCTCTACTTTTCTCTGTGTAGGACAGAGGCTTGGGGTTTGCACCTTGCCTTGCAGCATTGTTACACGTAGTAACCTCTTCTCATTGGTGGCTACGGACCCTACACGCGAACCTTGCACTGCTGGCTCATTTTCTTCCAGCACCTGCTCCCCTGTCACCGAGGAACTCTCCTTGTGGGCTAACTGGGAGGTCCTCTGTGAGTAGCGCGATGTTGCTCCATGGTGACGCGGTGTCGGGTCTTCCAACTCTGCTGCTGAGGTCGGTGCTGGGTCTATATCCGAGCCTGTGGAAGCTGACGTGTTCTCAGCTCGTTGTGGACTGCGCTTTAATAGATATGAGGCTCCTAGTGGGTGGGAATGCCTTCCCTCTTCTCGTGGTACTGCACGGTGCAAATCAGGAGATCCAGGCAGGTCGCTTCTCATTTGCGCTTCTTGGTGCTTAGGACAGCCGCTGGAGGGCTGATGCGGTGAAACGGCTTGGTTCTGGGCAAAGTCTGTGTTATGCAGCTCTCTCGCCTGGCCGGGTTGCCCATGCGGTGACCAGCAGGTGGTGCTGCGCAAGCTTCTCAGCAGCAGTACTAGTCTTTGGCATTGCAGGCGTGTTGTCGAAGATAGGCCGCCTCTCACGGCAAAGGCAAGAGCACTCTCTGGGCCGTTTCCTGGCAAGCCCGTTGCGGCTAGGGGCGAAGACTCGGAAGGCAGGGGTTCCGCTACGGCTTCTCTCCTTGAAGCATTAAGTATCGGGTGAGATGGCCTTCAACTGCCAGCGCAGGTGAGGGGGCATGAGCCTTTTTTCTCTGCGCCGCTCCTTCCTCTATCGCCCCCTCCCTCACTCCTGTGGCCGTGCTGCGCGGCGCTGCACCATTCTCTTGCGGGCGATTACAGCCCTACCTTTGGAGTTCTGGCTGCTCTCCTGCGCTGCTGTCCTCGGACACTCTACAGCGCCGGAAGTCACTGAGGCTTACACGCCGCCGAGGTGTCCTGAGGTGATTCACTCTTTTCACCTACATGGGTGCCTTCGAACCGAACCAGGGGCATATCTATGTGGCATGTTGCTGGTCCGCTATGTCCCCAGACGTTAGACGCTCAGGTTGCCCCTGTCCCCGGGACAGATGCCAAGGATGTGGTTGAGGGACACCAAACACGTCGCCTACCCCGGTGCTGGGAGGTTGTGCTTCCTCTCCTTTCCGGACGGAATCAAAGGTGGTAGAGGACAGCCAAGGGGTCACTGCATAACAGTGCCGAGCTCGTGCCTCAGGGCAGTGGGGGCATGACATCTATGCGCACATTTCCTCCCCATGAGGAACGACGAAACACCTGGCAGCGGGCACACGAGGTCGGACCCGCCTCGTCGCCAGTGTGATGTTGGGCCTTAAGCCCACATCATGCAAATGATGCACACAGACACCATGAGAGTTAGTGCGATAACTAGCCACGAGCACGTGCACCCAGGCCCATTTATTAGCCGGGTCACGTCACTTGTGACGCCGGTGGTGGATGGGTGTGGGGTGTGTGTGCCCACTGCCATAGGGGGAGTGGTTATTAAACCAGTGCCTGGCGACACACTAGAACGTGTCTCGCAGGACACTACGGGGGGGGGGGGGAGAGGAGCGGATTCCTTTGAATTCTGATGGAGGGGCGGGGGAGCGAAGTAAGCGCATTCCTGATGCAATCCCATTTCCTGATGCAATCCCAGGTTCAGCGTCTGTGAGCCCTGGGGGCGTGCTGCCGAAACCTATGTGTCGGTGTTGGTGTGAGAGACACAAGCAGGGGAGGGGAGTGATATAAAGAAATGCAGAAGAGAAGAGAGGCCGCGAGGAATGAGTGAGGGCGGGAAAGAAGCAGGGAGTGAGAGAAAAGAGGAAGTGGAAGGACAGCAGAAGGGATGATAGAGAGGAATGAGGCAAAAAGGCGATGAAAGAAGTAAGAATGGGAGAATGAGTGAGGGAGTAAGGGGTGAGCGAAAACAAGGAATGTGAGGGAAGAGAACAAGTGGAGACAAGAGATTGAGGAAGGTATCAGTTTGGGTACTTGTTACAAAGAAGAAGGCACACAGGAAAGGTTTCAGGAAGCTGGTTTATTAGGTCATAACACCATCACAGGTTCCAGTCAGCTGAAGGCAGCTGTGGAATCTCTGCACATTCTTTTCAGGGCTGTACCAAGGGGTGACAAGATATGGGGGGTGGGGCATACCAATAGAGATTACAACACATCTCCTTACCCAAGGATGGAAGAACAGGGGAAAGGTATGCGAGGGACAGTAAGAGGGCTGGGAAAGATTTACACCAAAACATGCTCCGGAGAAAAACAACAGTATGGCATGCAGAATTCTTGAGACATAGAGTATGTACATTAATCACCATAAAGATTTTAACTGACACAGTATTCCTAGTCCAGAGAACACAACAGAGTAACCTTAGGAAGAGAAAACATGAGAATCCTGTATTGGCAATATTGAAAGTTCTCATCTGACATAGTAATCCTTAGTACACCTGGGTGCAGTAGTGGGCCTAGACTATTTCCTAAGGGCCACGTCATTCATACTCTGCCTCTGCGTCTCTACCCTGGGCCCTGGCTTCTCTCTGTGAGGGACAACCCTGTCCATACTCCAAGTTTGTCCGTTGGTCAGCTGCACCACATTCTTACCTACTCTGGTTACCCTCATTATCTTGGTGATCCTTAAACCGCTTACCTATCTCCTTGCGGTCAATGTCACAACTGTACCCTTTTAACAGGAGAAGTCAGCCTAGTTTTAGGAATTCTTCCTTTCAATGAGGTGAATGGTGACACCCCTGTGACTAAGTTGGGGGTAGTGCGATAGGCCCAGATAGTTTCTTGCAGAGTATGAGCTGCAGACGTGCTCAAAATCTCAGAGCATTGTATACACTCCTTCACCATGCGATTCATGCACTCCACCAACCCGTTGGCACGGGGACAATAGAGGGCAGTTTTCTGATGGACGATGCCCATGTCAGACAGGAATTCCCTCAGACTCCGAGGTAAACTGTACCCCATGTCAAAGAAGGGATCCTTCAGGAAGTTTATAAGTACTCTGGTGTCAACTTGGTGAACTCACTTGTAAGTCACCCACTTAGTGTGGTAATCCACCAGGACCAGAATTAATCTTTCTTTCAAACATTTAAGGTTCAGAGGGCCCATAATGTCGAGAGCCAATTTGGACCACGGACTATCTAGTATCAGAACTGGAGAAAGAGGTGGTTTCCTTGTCTGCTGGGTCTTATAAGCCTTGCTACACTCAAAAAAATCCCTTACTGTGTGTTCTGCCATGGCGTCCATTCCAGGCCACCAGTAGTCCAATCTCATTTTGTTTTTTGTAAGGCTACGACCCAAGTGTCCAACATGTGTAAGGTCAACAATTTTTTGCCTGAGTGATATAGGTGGAATAATTTTATTTCCTCTCTACACCACACTATCCTGAATGTTAAGTTCTAGTTTTACATCCCAGAATCCACTCAACTCCAGCGTTACTTTGTTTTTCTCACTGGGCCATCATTTCGTTATGTAGCTCTTTAGTGCTTGTAAAACCCAGTCATCATTCAACCCTTGTTCTCATTCTTCTTTGGTTAGGCACGTCAATTTCAAAACTCTCTCCTCTTCCTCAACAACACCGTCAATATCACTGGTACTAATCGGTGAGCGGGACAAAAAATCCGCCACCACATTCTGTGAACCCGGCATGTATTTCACTGAAAAATTGTAACCCTCCAGACCCAAAATCCACCTCGAGATGCGTGGTGTGGTTTTTTCCGACCCTTTGGTGGTAAAGGCATACATGAGGGGTTTGTGGTGGGTCCTTACAGTGAAGGGAATGCCCCAGAGGAAGAAACGGAAGTGTTTGATGGCCCATGTGCATGCCAATTACTCCTTTTCCACTACAGAGTAATTTACATCTGCTCCTTTAAGGGCGCGAGAGGCAAAAGCCACCACTTGTTCCCAGTTCTAGACAATCTGAGTGAGGCTTGCCCCCAGCCCTTTATTACATGCGTTGGTGTACAAAATGGTGGGTTTAGTCAGGTCAAATCTACCCAACGATGGGGCTGAGGCAATGCTGTCCTTCACTGTGGTGAACGCCACCTGACAGTCTTCACTCCATGTAAAGGGAGCTCTGGCCTTAAGTAGCAATCTCAGAGGTTCCACAATGCTGGCATAATTTTTCACAAATTTTGCATAATACTCTGATAAGCCTAAGAATGACTTTAAGTCATCTACGTTCGTTGGTGGTTTAGTTCCCTGAATGGTTTCAATCAGATCTACCTTAGACTTTACACCATCCTCTGAAATTGTGTGGCACAAGTACTCAACTGACCCCACCCCAATTCGACACTTCTTCTTCAGTGTTAACCCCGCTGCTTCCAATTTGGTTAACGCCTTCCTTAAGATGGAATTATGCTCCTCCAAGTCCTTTCCATAGATAAGTATGTCGTCTTGGAAGCATAAGGTATTGGGAAGATCCTTCAGTACATTCTGCATGATCCTCTGGAAGGCAGCGGCAGCCGATGCCAAGCCAAAGGGCATGCGAATGTACTGGAAGGCCCCAAACACGGTGATAAAAGAGGTAAAGTGCCGTGAATCTGGGTGCAATGCCACCTGGTGGTATGCAGACGAGAGGTCAAGGACGCTAAAGCAGCTGGCACCTTTGATCAATGTGCGGACCTCATGTATGCGTGGTAATGGATGATTGTCCACCCATATGCTATTGTTTAGGTCTCAAGGTCCACACATAATCTAATGTCCTTGCTGGAGGCTTTAGTCGTAAGGACAATGGGGGCCAACCATTGTGAGCTGTCTATAGGTTCAATAATGCCTAAAGCCAACAGTCTGTCCAATTCAGCTCGAATGACTGCCTGCATTAAATGGGGTATGGGTCTCACTTTATGGGCCACTGGCACAACTTCGTTTTTAAGTTTGATAGAATGCTGGTAATTCCTAAGCAAGCCTACTTCTCTCTGGTGCTTCCACCCCAACAGATTAGTCCCTTTCTGTGTAATATAGATTTTCCCCACAGTGTTCCTCCCTTTAAACCCTATGTTCATGATCATCATGCCTACTAAAGGTATGGGGTCTCCATTGTAGCCTCCTGGGTGTATGTCAGCAGGTTGTATGTCTTGTTGCCAAAGGGGAAACATTCTTGAGAAGGTGTCTGCTTCCACTAAAGTGTAGGGCGAGCATGAGTCAGCAAAGACATTCACCTCCTTACGGTCTAAAGTAATGGTGCAGGATGGGAAGCCACTTGCCTTGTGCTCTTCTTGTATCTTAAACACCAACTTAACCTCTTGTTGCGGTTCTTGCTCAACAGAGTGAACAGTTTTAAACTGATGATCTTTGCAAAGTCTAGCTAAATGGCCCCTTTTTCCACATCTGTGGCACGTGACTGACCTCGCTGGGCATCCAACGTGATTAGCCAGGTGGTTTGGGTTGCCACATCTGAAACACTTTAGCTTGGTATCTGAGGGAACATTACTGGGACTCTTTCCCTTAGTTTCTTTATGGGTCTCTTGTTTGTTTATTGCTTTTACTTCTGTGGTTTTCTCCCCCATTCCTTTCATGGCTACCATACAATCTGCTGTGTGTTCAATACCTACTGCGATATCTATAGCTTGTTTTAAGTCAGGATTGGCCACCAGGAGCCTTTCTTGAATCTTTGTGTTGTTAGTACATCTCACCAGTTGGTCTCTAATTAGGGATTCTTGTAGGGTCTCAAATTCACACGTATTAGCTAAACCTTTGAGGGCTGCAATGTATGTTTTTACCTTTTCGTTCTTTCCCTGTACCCTCGAGAAGAATTTGTGCCTTTCTAACACCACATTTAATGTTTTACCAAAATGTTTTTCTAACCTATTCACCGCCGCTAGATACACATTTTCATCGTCATCACTGTCCTCTTCTGCCTCCGCAGAAATGTTGTCATATGTTTTACGTCCTTCCACCCCTAATTTATGCAGTAAGGTGTGCAATTTCCTTAGTGCTGAGAACTTCTCACCCCCAATTGCAATAATGTAGGACTCTAAAAGCCCAAACCATTGCTTCCAAGGTAGGGGTGGTTCCCCTACTTCATTCAGAAAAGGTGGTGGCTGTGACATATTTGTGCTCGCCATCTTGCCCCCTATGAATCTGTTAGAACAATTTACTGTAAAATGTCACCTCAATTTACAGTCAAAATGACGCCTTCTATTTTTCACCCAATAGAAAGTACAATCATACCTGGGAAAAAGTTCTGCTGTACCTGTCAAAGTGAAGAAAACGGAATGTAGGAATTACAGGTCTGGGCTATACAGAATGGAAGGGTGTTACCAGGAGGCTCGTGCACTAAATAAACCTTTACCTTGAAGCATTGGTATTAGCAAAGCAACAATAATTAAAGAGGAATAATAAGAACCACAACACCCTTTGTACTTGAGTGGCATACAAAGACCACTCAAATTTCAAGATTGTCTCCAAAATTGGCTCGGCCTGGCAGCGATTGAAGTGACAGGCTCCAAAGACAGCTGTGCCTGTCAGCGATCGTTGTGGCAGGCAGAGGCGACTCAGGGAGGTTTTTTTTATTAAAACGTCAAAAAGTCAGCTGTGCCTGTCAGCGACGGGCATACATAGCACGGAGAACTGGGGATATCTTGGAGTGTCTCAGAGGGTGGCGCCAAAGGCTTGTTGTCACACAGTAGCTCGTCAGAGGCAAGGGCAGGATCATCAGCGTAGCTCTCGTAATTGCTGCTTCAAGCTGTCAGGAATATCCTTGCCTCTTGACAAGCTATGAGTTCTCTGTAATTAAGACGTTATAAAACGCCAGCTGTGCCTGTCAGCGAAAAACACCACAGGCAGGCACAACAAAGTGATGCAGGGGTTAATATCAACGCGTCTCTTGAGGGAGGCGCCGATGGCTTGTTGCCGCCTCCTACGCGACCCATTTCACTGAAGAGGAAGCAGCTGCTGCCTCCACACGCCAGGAGGACAAATTGCGCCGGTGTTTACTTGCTGCTTGATCCACTCCAGCTCTCCGCAACACCACAGCGAATGAGTGACCAAAATCAGCAAAAACGCACCAGCGTGATCACGGCCACTCCAGAGAAGCGCTCTCAGTAATAATACAGTCTCAGCCTCCACACACCAGGAGGAAAGGCTCCGCCGGTGTTTACTTGCCACCTGATACCTTCAGCTCTCAGCAACACAACAGCGAGTAAGTGACCAAAACCAGCAAAAGCGCACCAGCGTGATCACCACAACTCCATCCCTTCCGCTCACGCTATACCATGTGCTTCTCTCCTTAAACAGCAGAGATCTCTTGCGACAGTCGTTCAAACCTCGGAGGCTCCATGGACAGGTCCCTCACTACACTCGCGGCAGGTGAGGGTAATTTCCCACCGTCCCCACACGACAAGAGATGAAGATTACAGGGGAGAACAACCGTTCCCCGGTCAGGAGACAGAATGGGTGATCTCACGATCTCACATACTGTGGATGAATTCACCGCAGTAGAAGCACAGCAGAAGGAGAGAGCACAGCACCGCAGACGCAACGTTATGTTGTATCTTACTTATGCCACCCATCTGTACCCCAGCGCATGGTACCTTCCCCTCCCCTGCGCGTGAACTCCCTCTGAGTTCTCCTCTTCCCCATTGGTTCCCCCCACATTCCATCAAGGAATGACTTGAATGCCTCTGAACAGAATTGCGGACCATTATCAGTGAGCACTGATTTGGGTAAACCTTCACTTAGAAAGAGTTTGTCCAAGAAATCTATAAATTTTGAGCTGTCAATTTCCTCAACAATTTTAATTTCCGGCCACTTGGAGAAATGACCTATTGCCACGAGGATGTACTTGATTTCTCCGTCATGTCCTTCGATGGGCCCCACTATGTCTAAGCCCAATTTCTCCCATGCCATTTGAGGGGGTTGAATTGGAGAGAGACTGACTTGAAGTTTTGAGAGTTTTGTCTGAGTCACAGCATTCAACACAGTTCCTGACCTGGACCTCAATTTGCTTGTCAATACCCGGCCACCAATAACTTGACCTGACTCTTTGCTTAGTTTTGGTGATACCAAGGTGGCCAACGTGACACAAACTTAGGATTTTGTCTCTGAGCGTGGCAGGGGCTATGGCCTTACCCATTCTGTACAACACACCGTTTTCCACACTGAGTTCATTTCTTGTTTCCCAGTACGCCTTGACATTGTCATGTAGGTTGCGCTTATCTGGCCATGCAGAGTTGACGAATTGGCATACCTCATGCAGTGTAGAGTCGCGCGACATGTGTTGACCCCATTCTTCCGCTGATATTCCATCCAGGTCGGTGTTGAAGAGCAGAGCTACCTTCTCCTCGTCTTCATGTGTGACCATGCTTTCCGTGTGAGGCAGAGGTAGTCTGCTGAGGAAATCTGCAATTTTGTTTTTCACTCCAGGCCAATATTCCGCCGAGTAGTTGTAGTCCAATAACTTGATTGACATTTTGCTCAGTCTTGGTGAAGCATTTTGTAGACCAGAGGCAGATAGTATCTTGATTAATGGTTTGTGGTCTGTGCGGAGATGGATTTTGTATCCCCACACATATGCTCTGAAGTAATTGAGCGCCCATGAACAAGCCAGCATTTCGCGCTCAATGACTGAGTACTTTTCCTCTATAGAGGTGAGCGACCTGGAGGCAAAGGCTACAACCCATTCTTGGTTCGATGAGTCCTTCTGTGCTAGCACAGCTCCTATACCTTTGTTGCTCGCATCTGTAGTTAGGTAGATTTCTGCTTTGGGGTCAAAACCTTTGAGGAAAGGCGCCTCGCTGATTTCCTTTTTGATGGTATCAAAGGTGTTCTGACAGTCAGGTGACCAGACAAATTTGTTTTTGTTTTTCAGTAATTGTCTTATACTGTAGGTTTTTTCAGAGAAATTCCTTATAAATTTGGAGTAATACTCCGTCAAGCCGAGAAAGGCTCTTATATCTTCTTTGCTTGAGGGACATGGAGCATTGAGGATTGCGTCCACTAAACCTTGTTTGGGTTTAATTCCTTCTCGGCTGATGGTGTGCCCAAGGTAAATCACTTTGTCTTGTGAGATTTTACATTTGTCTAACTCTACTGTTAAACCATGCATTTTCAGTTTGCAAAATACTTGCCTAAGGCGTGTGTCATGTTCCAATTGGTTGCTGCCCATGACCAGGATATCATCCTGGAAAAACCTGATGCCATCAACACCTTCCAGGATGGATGTCATGACCCTTTGGAAAAGTGCTGCGGCAGAGGCCAATCCAAATGGTACCCTGGTGACCTGGGGTGGACGTCTGAATCCAAACAAATTGAATGGTCACCAGAAAACATAAGGAATAACATTATCCTAGCACAGAAATACTACAAGGAATGGTATGATTCGAGACACAGCGCAAAGGATCATACATTCAAGGTTGGCGACCTTGTGAAAGTTCGTTTGGAAAAAAAAGTAAAGAAAGGTGAAAGCAGATTCACTGCCCCTCTTCACATTGATGAATTGTTTAACAATGCGGCAAGACTCAGCGATGGAAAAGTATGGCACATGAGCAGACTGGCGAATTATCATCCTGGAGGCAAGGCTCACAATCAACAGCAACAGGTTACGGTTAGCAATGATTTGTGGGTGGATGTTGATAGGTCTTGTATTGAAGAGAGTAATATGCCTAGAAATGACAGCACACATGATCTCCAACCTGACTCTGACTCTGATGACGGTCAATCGACAGATCGGTCTGTAGGTGTCAATCCCAGCACTTCGACATATAATCGGAGTTGTCACGATGACCCTCATTCGGATTCTGAAGTTGCGTCTGATGGTCACAGGCTCAGAGGTAGGTTCGGCAGAACCATCCATGATTCCCATTCTGACACCGAATGTGCACCTAACTTACCGTCGGTCTCTGGAAGGTTTGGTAGAACCATCCGTAGACCAAAACGTTTGGATGACTTTGTCTGTGACTAATTGCCCACCAGTTTATGTACCCACTTGTTAATGGTTACCACATTCTGTGGCACAGTTGTCAAAGCTCTCAAGAGAGGAAGATGTGTTGTATCTTACTTATGCCACCCCCCTGTACCCCAGCGCATGGTACCTTCCCCTCCCCTGCGCGTGAACTCCCTCTGAGTTCTCCTCTTCCCCATTGGTTCCCCCCACATTCCATTCCCTCCCAGCTGATACCCGTTGACACCAACTGTCATTACTGATGTTCCGCTTACCCACGCACCACCGCCAGGTGTGGGGCTGTTCTAATAAACCTAACTTCGTACTACTACCGATTACAGTCTGCTTTGTAACAAGTTATCTGCTAGGAATTCCTAGATACTTCAAGGCATAAGCTTAAGAAAGTAGTTTTCAAATCTTTTTTGCACTGGAGTATGATCTGGGGGTGATGGTGTACCGTCCCCACAAGGTTTTCGTCGCCAGTGTTACGAAGAAGAAGGCACACAGTTAAGGTTCCAGTCAGCTGGTTTATTAGGTCATAAAACCATCACAGGTTCCAGTCAGCTGTGGAATCTTCGCACATTCTTTTCAGGGCTGTACCAAGGGGTGACAAGATAAGGGGGGTGGCGGGGAATACAAATAGAGATTATAACAGTACACTTTTGAAAGCCTTACTATAATCTCGCAAAAGAAACATTGCTAAAGCAATGCCTGAGGCTCTACCTAAACACTTCCCCTCCACGGCACTCACGCAGCCACCAGTATAATGACCCTGAGCGAATCCCTCACAACAGTCAGCATGAAAAGGGAGAAGGTGGGTCCGAATAATCTTTTTGTAAAACGCATGCAGAATACATGTGCATTTATTAGTTGTTTTAAATAACGGTAACGTCTTTTTATAATTTAAACATTTTATTTAGCTACTGCGTTTGTTAAAAAGAAAACATGACATACCACTTAGTTGTAATGACCGCAATAGGTATTAACCAAACTTATGCAAGATGGTTAACCCAGTTCTCTCACAAAACGAAACTTAAATACATTGACAGCCTTTTTGTCACTTTTTTATGAACTGCAGTGCGCCTTTCTCCAAATTGCAGTTCAAATCCACATATTACAAGAATCGAACTGCATTTCCCAAAAATTGTCACTGGTTGGAGACTAGATGGATGCTGTCTGGCTCGCTTGCCTGGGAGGGCCGAAACTGACAATAACAAAGCTGGGAGGCAATGGGGGGGGGGGGGGGGGGGGGGGGTGATCCAGTTTAAAACCTTTACAATGTTGTGCACCTCAAGCGTACAGACAACATTTGCAGGGAGGAAGAGAGTACAGGAGGCATGGAGCACTTAGCCTGCATCTTAACCCCTACAAATTGTGTTGCTGGAGTATGAGCATAACAATGGGTAAATAATTGCTGGTTCCTTGCCCTGATCCTGGCTCAAATCACAACATATACACAAACCCCAATTTACAATAATGAAGACAAACAATAGCTTTATTTCAAAGACTTTTATTTTGGTCACTAGGACCATAAAAAGTAAGCACAGACACAGAAAAACATACATTATTGAGTACTGAGTGCCATGAATAACTAGCATTTACAATACAATGGTCTCGGCATTATTAAAGGTAGAGCTATTGGCATTGCTCATGACTTTTTTTTTTTTTAAATCATAAATTTAATGGCATTGTCATTTAGATTGCCAATAGATTAAACGTTAAATAATGGCATTGTCATTTACAATTGGCAACTGCAAGACTTTGTTTGTAATGTAAGCCATGCTTTCGCAGTACACAGCACACAGCACTCAAAAGCACACAGCACTCAAAAGCACACAGCACTCTGCCCTCGACAGCACTCTGCACTCTGCCCTCGACAGCACTCTGCACTCTGCCCTCGACAGCACTCTGCACTCTGCCCTCGACAGCACTCTGCCCTCAGCAGCATTCTGCACTCTGCCCTCAGCAGCATTCTGCACTCTGCCCTCAGCAGCATTAACTAGCCCTTAACCCCGGTCGCGCTCCCAACTGCGTCCAAGCCGCTCCTGGTCGCACCCATGGACCTTTCTCCTGCTACTCCTGCAAATTCATCGGCACCGACAACATCTCCGCTACAACCTCACCACAGATACCCGACCCCAACCACCTACATTGTATCCTTCTCAACACCCGATCAGTCCACAGGCACGCCATCGACCTATGGAACCTACTAGACACCATCTCTCCGGACATCGCCTTCCTTACGGAAACATGGATGAATGCTTCCTCAGCACCAGACATCACCATTGCCATCCCTGATGAATATAAGATCACACGCAAGGACCGCACCAGCCACACAGGAGGAGGAATCGCTATAGTCCATAAGAAATCTATCCGCATCTCAACCAGCTCTGACGCCAACCTCGCCAATTCCGAACACCTTCACTTCCAGATCCACATCGACCCCAAGACCACACTCAGAGGCACCCTCCTTTACAGGCCACCAGGACCCCGCCCAAAATTCAGTGAAGACATCACGGACTTCATCACTCCACACGCGCTCCCCTCCAAAGACTACATCCTTCTGGGAGACCTCAACTTTCACCTCGATAAGATCAACGACCGCAACACCGCCACCCTCGTGGACAACCTCACCAACCTCGGACTTAAACAACTGGTCACTTCCCCCACCCACATCGCAGGTCACACACTCGACCCCATCTTCACCTCCAGCAACCATGTCTCCTTCAGCCACACTACGGACCTCATCTGGACTGACCACAGATGCGTTCACTTCACCTACAACAAACCAAAACCCAGCATCCACCTCCAACCTACCCTGAAAAGGAACTGGAACAAAATCACCACGGACAAAATCTCCGCATCGCTCCTTCAACACACCCCAGCCCCCTCCTCCAACGCTAACGAAGCCGCCGCTAATCTCACCCTATGGTTATCCAACACCGCTGACACCTTAGCACCTCTGAAAAAACGTCAAAATAAACCTGGCAGCAAGAAGGCCTCATGGTTCAACGATGATCTCAAGAAGTCCAAGAAACTCTGCCGCTCCCTTGAAAAGGCCTGGAAAAAAGACCCAACCACCAGCACCAAGGACGCCTTCAAAAACGCCACCCGCACTCACCACCAACTAATCCGAAAAGCCAAGAAAGCAGCATTCAAGGATCGACTCGACAACAACGCTCACAACAGCAAGGAACTTTTCAACATCGTCAAGGAATTTTCCAATCCCTCGGCCAACTCCAACGACATCACCCCCTCTCAAACCCTCTGCGACTCCCTAGCCTCTTTTTTCCACAACAAGATTGCAGACATCCACAACAGCTTTGACAACCAACCCGGAAACCAACCCACCCTGCCGTCTGCTGTCCATCCTCCCCCCGTGAACACCCTTAACGACTGGAAGATAATCTCCACTGAGGACACCATCCGCCTGATGAACTCCATCCACTCAGGATCCCCCACAGACCCATGTCCTCACCACATCTTCAACAAAGCAGACTCCGTCATAGCGCCGCACCTCCGAGACGTCATCAACTGCTCCTTCAACTCAGCTACCTTCCCTGAAGACTGGAAACACGCTGAACTCACCGCCCTTCTGAAAAAACCAACAGCGGACCCCACCGAACTCAAAAATTACCGCCCCATCTCGCTTCTTCCATTCCCGGCCAAAGTCATCGAGAAAGCCGTCAACTGCCAGCTCGCCGCCTTCCTCGAAGCCAACAAATCCCTCGACCCCTCACAATCTGGCTTCCGAGCAAAACATAGTACTGAGACCGCCCTCATCGCAGCAACAGATGACATTCGAACTCTACTGGACAATGGAGACACAGTCGCCCTCATCCTCCTCGACCTCTCTGCAGCATTCGATACAGTCTGCCACAGCACCCTTCTACAACGCCTCAATAACATCGGAATCCAAGGAAAAGCACTTGAATGGATCACCTCGTTCCTCACCGGAAGAACCCAGAGAGTCCGCCTTCCCCCATTCAAGTCCGAGGCCTCTGAAGTCATCTGCGGCGTACCTCAAGGATCCTCACTCAGTCCCACCCTCTTCAACGTATACATGAGCCCCCTCGCGGCCATCGCACGCCAACACAACCTCAACATCATCTCTTACGCGGACGACACTCAACTGATCCTTTCTCTCACCAATGACCCCGGCGCCGCCAAAGCTAACCTGCACGAAGGAATGAAAGAAGTCGCCGAATGGATGAAACAAAGCCGTCTGAAACTGAACTCAGACAAAACAGAAGTCCTCATCCTAGGCACATCCCCCTCTGCTTGGGACGACTCCTGGTGGCCGGAAGCCCTCGGAAAAGCACCCATCCCGACAGACCACGCACGGAACCTGGGCGTCATCCTGGATTCCTCACTCTCAATGAACAGACAAGTCAGCGCCGTATCCTCTTCCTGCTTCAACATTCTTCGCATACTCAGAAAAACATTTCGCTGGATCCCCTCCGAAACTAGGAAAACAGTCACCCACGCCCTGGTCACGAGCCGACTGGACTACGGAAACACCCTCTACGCAGGTACCACCGCTAAACTCCAGAAGAAACTCCAACGAATCCAAAACGCCTCAGCCAGGCTCATACTAGACATCCCACGCAACGAACACATCTCTGGTCACCTTAAAGACCTCCACTGGCTACCCGTCAATAAGAGGATCACTTTCCGACTGCTCACCCACGCACACAAATCACTTTACGACATCGGACCAGACTGCCTCAACTCTCGACTGTCCTTCTACACCCCCTCCCGCCAACTACGCTCTTCCGACCAAGCCCTCGCTACTGTACCTCGCATCAACAAGACCACCATGGGAGGCAGATCCTTTTCTTACCTGGCTGCTAAAACATGGAACTCACTCCCCGCTTACCTCCGCCTCACCCAGAACCACCTAGCGTTCAGAAAGCAGCTTAAAACGTGGATATTTGACAAATAATCCTCCTCCTCTTCCTAAGCGCCTTGAAACCCTCTGGGTATGTAGTGCGCTATACAAATTTTATGACTTGACTTGACTCTGCCCTCAGCAGCATTCTGCACTCTGCCCTCAGCAGCATTCTGCATTCTGCCCTCAGCGGCACTCTGCACTCAACGGCACTCTGCACTCAACGGCACTCTGCACTCAACGGCACTCTGCACTCAACGGCACTCTGCACTCAACGGCACTCTGCACTCAACGGCACTCTGCACTCAACGGCACTCTGCACTCAACAGTACTCTGCACTCAACAGTACTCTGCACTCAACAGTACTCTGCACTCTGCACTCAACAGTACTCTGCACTCTGCACTCAACAGTACTCTGCACTCAACAGTACTCTGCACTCAACAGTACTCTGCACTCAACAGTACTCTGCACAGCTGTTCAAGTGGACTTGACAAACACTGCGACTCTGTGGATCTTTTGGTGGTACAATTATGAACATATTCAGAAGATGTTCTGATGCTTTTTATGTTACAATCTGCTGCTGAAAGCACAGTCAATCTTGTATTTTAAATTGAATGAAAGTGTCTAGAGGGATGTTTCTTGGAGAGTGCCCAAAAATATATTTTTTTGTAATTAAATACTTACTGTCCGCATTTTTTCTGGCTGCTCCCCTCAATAACCGCAGTGGAATGACTGGCTGCTGCAATGCAGTGGAAACAATTTGGAACTGGGTCGGGATTTCATGCTTCTACAATAGTCAGTAGTGTAACTCTCTGCAATGGCATATCCCTGCAGGGCTGAATGTTGACGTAGCCGCTGTAGGGTGAGGGACAGCCCATTCTATTGCAAGGGGGACACCTGATGGCCAGGTCTAGTATTACACCTAAAGTGACAGCACTAAGTGGGAAAGCGAAGGCGTTCACAATGACACCTTCTCCACTGGAATGGGAGAGCTACCATGATAACACGATCCGAGTAAAGAAGAGCAAAGCGTCCTTGTAATGGGCGTTTGAGTGCTGGCGATGTAGTATTTATTATATTGATACTTTTTGGCTGGCCTGGCATAGGCTTGGTCTTGACTTTATGCTCAGTCACGTCCATAAACAATTAGTGTAGGGTATCACTGCCCTGCTGCTTCTGTGTGGTCAGTGTTTTCATGCCCTATTCAGTAATATTCCAGACTTGCATTATGGTATTTCTGGCCTTGTTTGCCCTTCTCGCTCCCTTCTTGCTGGAGGAGGGGGAGGCCACCGGCTAGTCCAACGAGCTGTTCAAAGTCACACACTGCTGTCCCTCTGTTCGCAGGTGCTGGGATGAAATGGCCAAAAGGATGAAATGGCCAAAACATAAGCCAGCAGCAAGAACGCAATGCAATCAAAGAGTGTCTCCCAGAGGTTGTCGTGCCTCCCCCTTCTGACAGAGAGGGAAGAGAGAGATGGTAAAAAGCTGCAGAGACGAAACAGCCGCATAGTTGTTAACATACACCCAAGAGTGTCTGCATTTGAATTAACTGGTGATTAAGGCATTAAATAGCAGTTGCGATCATCAACAACGTAACACATATATGCATCGGACGGCTAATGGGATCCTGTAAACAGTTTAGTACACCAACCCCCTCTCTCCCACCCACCAGCAATTAAAACGGATTTAAGCACACACACTCATTTTAGCGCCCGCACAACCTCCACAAATCCTAATCAGGCTCCGGTCTGTGATGGAGGCATTTGGAAACGTCACACCATGCGCTGCAGGGATGCCCGCCCTCTGAAATCACTGTGCGCTGTACAAGTGTGAGTTAAAAGCAAAATTAGTTTGTCATATTTCTCACTTCAGACCGGCGCAGCGGCAGAAGTTGTAGACCACCTGTAACCTTCAGCAGTGCTAAGGATTTGTATTTATTTATATATTTTAGACCTGGAGGCAGCACAGTGCAGCGAGCGATAGAAATGACAAAGTGATTTATGAAGAGTTCCGGGGGCGCCAACAAGAGGGAAAAGGTAAGGACCTCAGGATTGACTCGAGGTCGAGTAACAGTGAGGATTAATTTAGTAGGCATCTGTGGGCTAGGTGCCATTCCTTCTTTCTATTTCAAGCGCATGAACTGATGCAAAGATGAACTGTGCCTTCGAGTTAATCTCCACTCCATTCTCCCGGCCTTCAGCCCTTGTCTCTGGAGCCCCCGGGCAGTAACTCTACAGAGCTGCGACAGTCAGCCTCCTTGTAAGAGGCAAGGTGACCACTGGTCTGTGCGCAGACCTGCCTGGTACGGAGGGCTCCGGAGCAGCTCCCCCATACATGGAAATAGACCGAAAATGTTACAATGGAACTGGAAGCTCCGCATTCTGACGTTTCTTGTATTCAGCTTGTGTGTTATCCCTGACCCACCCACCTCCATGAGAAGGCTGGCTTATCATCAAATAGAGGACAGTGTACAACTAATTTGCACATAGCACCGGCGGCCGGACGTAAATCGAGGAGTGTTTCTGAAACAAAAAGCGTGGGGCCAATTATTGGCGCCACGCTCGAGTCACGAAAGTAACACGGTTGCATCAGGGTGGCCCGAGTAGAGCAGTGAACCGAGGCTCAGGAAGACACAGTAAAAGAGCTGATAGTGTCTGTGACCCATTGTACACGGGTGCAGTGCTGAAACATTAAGCGCAGGGCCAGAGGGCGGGACGGGTGTGAGGGGCTGTGAGCCACAGCGCCATCATTGTGTGCACCCGTGTTGTGTGAATGTAAATGCGGGCGCCATGTTAAAGATAAAACACACAGGAAATACACACAAGAAGTGCCACCAATTGCCGCAAGTGGTGTTTGAGGGGCGGGACAGTGAAGAAATAGAAGTAATGCACCTTGAAGGATCGCACTGACGAGGGAGGGCGAAAGTCAGAATAAAAAAAAAAGAGCAGTGGTGCGCGCCCGTAGCCCCGAGCCCTAAAAACAGGAAAATGGTGCACGAGCGCCCGGCATCTGGCTTCAATTACCGCGGCCCCTGACAGCTGGTAATTGATTAAATATAGCCTTCTGCTGCGCGTGTCCGCACGGAATATGCAGGAAGCGGAGCAACTCTACAGCCTATGGCCTATTGCGTGCTGGCTTGTAAAAACAAAGCCATGCGAGGGCCAATTGCCATGCAGCTACCATTAATAACGAGCAAAAATCACGAGCTTCTCTGGAATTCGTAGGTTAGATTTTCGAAGTCCTCAGCAAAGGACTCTTAAGCCACACCCACTTTGTGGGATGTAGGCCGAGCCCTAAAAAGGACACCCCATAAGTAATACAATTTCCAATTTACATCAGATACAGTGATTTTACCAAATGGCTAGGGGAGAGGGAGGGAAGGCAATAAATTAGCACTGTGAGAAAAGATTATCTCACTAGATGTGATACCGAACAGCTAGGGGAGAGGGAGGGAAGGTAATAGATTAGCACTGCGAGAAAGATTTATCTCAATAAACGTGAAAGTCGGCAAGCGACAAAAAAAAAAAAAAAAAAGAAATAGCAGCAATAATACAATCTTTTAAAAAGACAAAAAGGAGAAATTAATACTATTTACAATTCTATATACAAGATAATATAATACTAAAACCAGTATCTAACACAGTCTGGGCACGTGATAATCACATTTATAAATATATTGCCAATACGCATTTTATGAATTTTTAACCTTCTGAATAAAAGCCCACCTCCTACGCCACATTGTATTTAAGTATCTTGAAACAGCAAACACAATAGGTTTAGATGTGTCGTATTTTAAGACCCAAAAAGCCTCCCTACAATGATCAAAGCCCAGATTCCGACAGAGCTGTACAAGCCAATAGCACCTTGCTTTTTGATAACCAAGACAGAAAAATAAAACATGCATTTCTGTTTCTTCTTGTGTAATGCATACAGGGCAACCCTCCTCTTTCTGTCCAGCCCATTTGTTAGTGGCCGCACGTACAGGTAGGGTGCTATGTCTAAACTGTATGTACAGTTTTCTATCACCCTGGGGAAGGATATCATCCATGAATATTTGTAGCTCATAGCTATCCTGCACTGCAAGAAACTGTGTTGTAAGGGAGCCAAGTTTGGGATTTGCTTGCAACGCTTCGAGCTTTAGTGTACGGAAAATCTTGGGCAATAGAGCTTGGGGGACTGAAGGGCAAGTATCACCCAGAGTGCTCCACAAAAAAAGGTTGACCAAGCCTTTCGCACTCATGCTTTACATGGGCAAAGTAAGGGACCCTTTTCAACAAATCTGGGTAAGATAAAAGCTCTATGTATCTGCCTGGTATGATACTAATTCGGGAGTTGCCCAGAGTCTTCTCCAAAATGTCAGTGGTTTTAGGGCAATCTCATCCTCAATCGGCGAAATACCCATGTCTAATCGTAAAGGGATTAGCGGGGTGCTTGCCGGGAGACCCATTATTTGTCTTAAAAATCTATTCCCAACTGCAACTAAGGTAGCAGGCGAGGAATGCCCCCATAATTCTGCCCCATACAAAGTTGCAACACGCGCTTGAGCCCTGTACATTTCAAGCGCAGGACCAATGGGTTTAAAAGGTGATTCCCTGACTAGTTTGGCTATACTCCCGGTAATCTGGGAAAGCTTGAGCTTGGCTTTAGCTATTTGGGGCGCCCACTGCATATCTTCTGAAAGGGTGACACCAAGATATTCAAACACAGACACCCTTTCCAGACAGGTGCCATTCAATTGTGGGTTGGGGCGAGTTGTCTTAGGAGGGTTGACGATCATAAATTTGGTTTTGGTGGTATTGATCACCAAACCCCTAGTGTTACAGAATGAGGCGAAACTATACAGTAGCCTCTGGATACCCATTGGAGTCTTTGATAGGAGGAGGGTATCGTCAGCAAACATCAATGCTGCCACCTTGGTGTTAGCTAACTCCGGGCAATTTTTGTTTACTACCTCGGCCAAGAACGGGATCAATGCATTGACAAAGAGGGAAAATAGGGTCGGTGCAAGCACACAGCCCTGCCTTACACCTCTGCCGACTGAGAGTCTACTGGTCAATTCTCCTCCCTTTCCACATCTAACTTTAGCATAGGTGTCAGCATGCAACTTAATCAAGATGTCAAGTAGATAGGAAGGGATCCCATATCTCTTAAAACCCCCCACAATTTGGGTCTAGGGACAAGATCAAAAGCAGTTTTCAGGTCCACGAATATCAAATAGAGGCTGCCACCCTCCATTGATACTGTCTTCCATGTGATGAGTTGGAATCTAAACACTTGGTCGAGTGTGGAAGTGTTTTTCCTGAATCCTGCCTGTTATGGGCTGATAATATCATTTTCTTCCAACCAGCCCTGGATTCGGTCCAGTATTACCCTAGCAAAGGAATGACGGGGAACCCTTTTTGAAGATAGGAACAATCTCGGCCCCGGCCGAGGTATTCAGAATGGGCATGCCATTCATAATGGCATTAAATAATACTAAAAAGTAGGGGCCCCAGATTAACGGTTCATCCCGGAACATGTCCCCGGGGAGTTTGTCTAACCCAGGTGCTTTTCCGGCTGGTAATCTTTCTATTGCTGAGGTAAGCTCTTATAGCGTAATTTCTTCGTGAACAACATTTGCCTGACTACTTGGTGGCACCAGATGGGCTTCTGCGCATGCAGATACTGGGCAAAGCATATCCCTAGAGTCTAATTGGGGGACCTGTTCTGGGTCAATTGCATACAGCCCTGAAAAATGCTCTGTCCACACTTCAGCAGGCAAGTTGGGTTCACTAGCGAGAGTACCCTCCTTACATCCCGTTCTTATTATAAGCCAGAATGCTTTCATGTCCCGAGTCAGTAGGGCAGATTTAATATTTAGCCATTTTTTTTCTTCCCAGGTCAGTTTTGCGCCAGTGACAACTTCTTTATAATGGGCCTGTCTGTTTTGTATCAGTAGCTTTTCTTCCCCTTTAATGGCCTCCAACAATGCTGTCTTGTCCTTACGGCATTCGTCATTATACCACAAATGTGGTGAATCTTTAGTTTTCCTTGGGCGACTAACAGGGTTTAAAATATCAGCTAAATTAACTATGAGCTGATTATGGAGTGTTGAAACCGAATTTAAATAGGCTGGGTTAGTCCCATCAACTCTAAGCATAAGTATGTTATGCAATATCGGGATGACCATTGCATAAAGCTCCAGCAGTTTCTCCAGGGACTCTTTTAGTCCACCCCATTTTATCCGTCTCCTGTCATTGGTCGTCACCAGTCTGGATCTCACTGGCAGGGGATATACCTGAATCTGGGACCCGAAGGTTAGTGTCAAAGCATTATGGTCACTATCCATCCGTGGGATAACCTCAAAGTCCTTCACCCGATGCCAAGAACTGCACTCAACCATAATATAATCTATTTGGGAGGCCTGACCCGTTCTATTAAATGTTGGCCTGCTTGGCCTATCTGATGGGGTACGGCCATTGCAGGCCCTCAGGGAGTGTGTTAGGGCAATAGCATAAATTTGTAAAGCCAGAGGTGACCAGGATTTTACTGGATACGTTTGGGGGGTCAGGTATACCCCACTGTAGATCCTCCTCACCAATAATAGTATTGTGTGAGCCTAGAAGAGGTTCGAAGTGGCAATTTAAATCGCCACCCACTATCAAACCCGGATTAGGTGGCACCCTTGTGATAAAAAGATTTAATTCCTCCAAGGTTTTTGATTCCTGAGCGAGTGACACAGGGCGGGAGTAGATAATAATTGCTAGTTTCAATTTGGATGGAAAAGTGAGCAGTACTGATTGGATATCTTGTGAGTGGGTATTCAGGGTGGTGGGATGACAACCCACATAGGAAGCTACCCATATAGACAGGTTCCCCGATGGCCTTCCCCTCCCCCCTGAACTGGCAGGTATGTTACAAGTAGCAAAACCCACCCTTCCACAATCCTCTCTTGCCCATGTCTCCTGAAACAGGCAGACATCAAACTGATCAACAAACCCACCCCATTCAGGAGAAGAGAACTTAGACTTAATGCCAGCCAGGTTCCATGGTAGGATCTTAAGGTCCCCACGTTGCCTTGGTGTCTCTTCAGGCAGGCTAGGAGCAATCTCAGAGGTTATTTGAGGATTAAGAGGCTTTGAGACTTCCATAGCGGGAGTGGTGGGGATGGTTAATGGGAATAAGGAGGTGAAAAATACACCTTCCCCCCTTCCCAGACGTGATCACAACAGGTGTATCCAGTTCCGATTTCTTGGCAATCATGGATGACCCCTGTTGGTTCCCCGAGTTTTCCATCACATTCACTTCCTGTCTGTCCTTAACGCTCTTGCCACAACACATGGCTGACAAACTTACAATAACAAAGCTGAGAGGCAATTGGGGGTGGGGTGATCCAGTTTAAAACCTTTACAATGTGCACCTCAAGCGTACAGACATTTGCAGGGAGGAAGAGAGTACAGGAGGCGTGGAGCACTTAGTCTGCATCTTAACCCCTACAAAACGGTGTTGCTGGAGTATGAGCATAACGATGGGTAAATAATTGCTGGTTTCCTGCCCTGATCCTGGCTCAAATCACAACATATACACAAACCCCAATTTACAATAATGAAGACAAGCAATAGCGTAACTCAGCCGCGAGATCGCCATGCTGTGCTTATACTGGTGGAACCGTGTGGCAATAGAAAAGGGACTCACCCAAATGAAAAGTGAAGTTAAAAAACCTTGTAAACGCAACAAAAGAAAAAAAAAAGTGTGCACGTGTAAAATACATACCAGCGGGGGACTGCTGTTCCGTTCTTCCGCTCCGTCCATCCGCTGCTCCACAGCTATCACCGAAAGTAGCAAGACACTGCAGCAGCTGCAGCCACGATAGCCCAGCCCAGCGCTGCTGCACGCCGCAGCTGCCGGAGCTCCTCTCCAGGGCTTACCAGGGCCGGAGCCCGCCTGGAACCTGCCTGCACGCGAGCTGGCCTGTTGTAGGGTCGGTCCCACAGAGCCCTCTGCGGCGGTAACAGGTGGCAGGCAGGGGGGCAGCCGGGAGCATCAAACCGTCCCTCCCAGCCCAGCAGCGCTGCTCGTGGCACCCGCCTGAACCCGCCAGAACCCCTCACCTGCTGCAGATTTCTGTAGATTTTTAAACCTTGACATCCCCGAATTGCGGCAGAGGGGATTTCCGACGGAGGCTGTCAGTGTGCTGTCAGTGTGCTAGCGCTTGAGCCAGTGCACGTCTGAAGCGCTAGATTCCCGCCAGAGCCAGAGCCCTGTCACGGGCCAAGCCCGAGCCGCAGCACCAGCAGCGCCAGCAGCAGAGGCAGCTCCCTGTAGCTCCTGGAACCGACCTCAGTGTGCACAGAACACTGACCTACTGTTAGCTACTTCTGCGCGGAGGACGCAAAGCCCGGAAGCCTGTAACAGAACTGTGAGCTGGACGCGCAGGGGCCTCAGCATCCATAGTTGAGGCAGCTGTCGGGTGCCTTTGGGTCTTTGGACTTTTGGAATTTTCCAGAGTGTGAACCGGAGCGTGAACCGGAGCAACCGGAGAGCCTGGAGTTTTGGAGGCAAACCGAGCAGCCAGCGTGGAGTTAAGTGGCAGTGGCAAGTGCGGCAGCCATTAGAGGCAGTCGCAAAGTAAGAGCCGAGGGTGCGGACCAAGGGGCTGCCTGACTAGGTCTCCCAGCCTGCGGTCCCCCTGTGTGCTCCGCTTGCCGCCGCCCTCTCCCCTTGAAAAAGAGGCTGCCCAGTATAGCACTGCTCACGAGGAGAGCTAGTAACTTTCCCTAGATTCATACAATAAGCTCAATAAGCTCAAGGCTCCCACAGGGGAGTCACCTCAATAACCAGGAATACAAGCAAGTGGTTCCTACCCCCCCCCCCCCCCCCATATCAAACAGCCCCAGCTCACAGTGCCTAAAGGTGCTCAAAGGATGACGCTTAAAAAAATCAAGACGAGCACGAAGTAGGAGGAGGAGGTGGGGGGGGCGGAGGCGAACCCTGAAAACACGGCACTAAGAAGGACAACTAGGAGCACTAAAGGTACCAACTTCCAATGTTCTCAGGACTCAGTCCCGGGCAATTCCCTCCCACAGGGTCTCATCACTCAATTCTTCCAGGCCCCCAGTGGCCCGATAACCACGGACATGAGTCTACAAGGACCCGAGGGCAGTGGCACACCGAGGTTGCCAATATCGAAGCAAGATCATCTCTGCAGTTACTCTTGCGAGCCTGCAGACTCCGGAAAAGCCCAAAGCCTGGAAGACGCCCGAAGCCAGGAAGCCCTACCTCATTCTACTGCCAGAGCGAAAAGCCAGTTAAGGACACTAGCAGAAGTTCACAGGAGTACCACCGAGGGCGTACAGGAGGAGACAGGTAGCGCAAAGCAAAACACGGGCACCACACCCTCTCCCCCAACGAGCCCTGGGACGCACCTGTGCACGCCAGTGACACCCCGGGTAACAACGGAGACGACCACTCCGGGTACGGCCGCGCTAACGGCATCGTTCCCGCAAAAACTAGAACACTCAATTGAGCGCACACTAGAAGATACCCCCATATACTCAGCCAGAACTAATCCCAGGAGATCGCAGCAGACGGAGGCATGGAGCCCCTTGGGCCAAACACAACATCAAGACTCAGTCGATGAGGTCACGGTCAAAGAATTAAACCTGTCCATAATAAGAGAAGTGCAAGACACCATGGCTAGGGCTTTATTATGGCAGTCCACGAAGATGGAGGTTCAAGTTGATCTCCTGCACTCAATTGCCCAGCACCTAGTGCGCCAAGACGACAAACTAGCAAAGTTAGAGGTGCTATTTGAAGCCCACGCGGTCAACATCAACTCTGGTGCGGCCATTATAGAACAAGCATTTACAATGCAATGGTCTCGGCATCATTAAAGGTAGAGCTATTGGCATTGCTCATGACATTTCTTTTTTTTTCTTTAAATCATAAATAAATGGCATTGTTATTTACATTGCCAGCACACACCACTCTGCACTCAACAGCACACACCACTCTGCACTCAACAGCACACACCACTCTGCACTCAACAGCACACACCACTCTGCACTCAACAGCACACACCACTCTGCACTCAACAGCACACACCACTCTGCACTCAACAGCACACACCACTCTGCACTCAACAGCACACACCACTCTGCACTCAACAGCACACACCACTCTGCACTCAACAGCACACACCACTCAACAGCACACACCACTCAACAGCACACACCACTCAACAGCACACACCACTCAACAGCACACACCACTCAACAGCACACACCACTCAACAGCACACACCACTCAACAGCACACACCACTCAACAGCACACACCACTCAACAGCACACACCACTCAACAGCACACACCACTCAACAGCACACACCACTCAACAGCACACACCACTCTGCACTCTCTACTCTGCACTCTGCACTCTCTACTCTGCACTCTCTACTCTGCACTCTCTACTCTGCACTCTCTACTCTGCACTCTCTACTCTGCACTCTCTACTCTGCACTCTCTACTCTGCACTCTCTACTCTGCACTCTCTACTCTGCACTCTCTACTCTGCACTCTCTACTCTGCACTCTCTACTCTGCACTCTCTACTCTGCACTCTCTACTCTGCACTCTCTACTCTGCACTCTCTACTCTGCACTCTCTACTCTGCACTCTCTACTCTGCACTCTCTACTCTGCACTCACTACTCTGCACTCACTACTCTGCACTCACTACTCTGCACTCACTACTCTGCACTCACTACTCTGCACTCACTACTCTGCACTCACTACTCTGCACTCACTACTCTGCACTCACTACTCTGCACTCACTACTCTGCACTCACTACTCTGCACTCACTACTCTGCACTCACTACTCTGCACTCACTACTCTGCACTCACTACTCTGCACTCACTACTCTCAGTGCCAAAAATACGTACATCAGCTGTAACTTGGAGAATAACTTTATGTACCATAAAATCGCCACATTCTGCGCTAGATGTGACTATGCTGGGCAGGACTTTTCAAGAAAAGAGACCCGATTCCTAAAGAGATATTTCCTTCATAATTAACTTACTCACAAAAAAGTGTACTTTGCCTTTGCTTAATATGCGCACCACACCAGCGAAAAATGTGCATTTAGCTCAAGAGCATCTTAAGCGAAAAATGCACACCTACGAAAGAAGTAGTGATCATTTGGGGCATGGCATTTTTAAGAATCCGCAATAATGCTAAACTCTTGCACTCACATTGGTGCAAAATTGCCCTTAGCACGTTTGCTCTGATTCAACTGTCTTTGACACAAAGGCCAACGATGTGACAGGTAATAACACCATCTAAAAGCACTAGAATTTCTGAGGAGATAAATACTAGCACTTCTTGCCGCTGGAAGCCATCAAGGTAGACACTGCAGCCAAAGTGAGAACTGTTAAAATTATGCATTAAAAATGCCTTACACAACGTTCAGTCCACATATGGGTCTTTAAAATTCCCGAGCTGACTTTCCGCAACTAAAAGCAGCAGTCAGTCTCTTTTATTGTTCGTCTGATCAACATTCAAGTGTAAACTCGAGAGCATTTTCATCCATACAGTCGTTTGGGGACTATTGGACTTTCAGCCCAAAGTTTCTCTTATGAGGCAAAATACGAAATCTCCCTGTGCCTTAAAAAAACCGGACTGCAATCTGGTCCACGAAGTGTTCCAATGCCCTTAAGCCAAGTTCACATTATATAAAACTGCAAATAAAATAAAGAAATATGGCTGGTGTATTTGTGGTGCAGCATAATACCCGAGCTCTACAATTATGGGGAACCAGTCTTGAGAGCTTCATACACGTATCATGGGGATGTTTTAAGAAAAACAGACAGCCACACTCAGTCAAGTCATGTATTAATGCTTAGTATTGCAGCAGTAATGTACTATACTCATGACGTGGATGCCTATGTGGAATCCTCAAGATATCTATTAAGGCCAATTTTCACAGTGCAAAGGGATAGTTGCAGGCACTGAGCAGGATACAACCGCTTCATCCACATGCTATATCACATGACAAAAATATTACATCCACTACATCAACTTAATAGTTACATCACGATGTAATTCAAAGTAAGCAGATGGGAAGTCAAGAATGGTGATTATGTACTTACCTTGACGATGCAGTGGGTGCAGTATTTTTTTAGGTTCATATTATCAAGATTAATGCAGTGTAATATGTCCCATTGAGAGAGTGAGAGAGCAAACAAACATTTACAGCTATTCGTTACAAGTTCAGAACTCACTGCACCAGTTTCCAAATGTGGGCGATACTTTTACTATCGGATTCCACGGAGGACAGAGAAATCAGCAGCAGCATCCTAAATGCCCCCGGAAGTCCGCCGCGGCCGCCCCGGAAGTCAGGCACGGTCGCCTGTGACGGGGGCGGGGCCACGTCCAGACCGGAAGAGGAGGCAGGCGGAGTCGATGCGTCTCGCGGCCCGGGGCTCCTGTGAGCGGTGTGGAGACCCGGGGCCGCGCTAGCAGGAGGTTGGGCGCCGCGTGCGGAGAGAAGAGTCCCCGACATTGCCCAGGTAAGTTTCAAAAGGCTGGGGGGGCTTGGTGCACTTGTGTGTGTGTGTGCGTGTATGCTCGTGTGTATGCGACGGTGACGGCGGGGGAGGGGGAGGGGGGGCCTCGGTGCACTTGTGTGTGTGTGTGTGCGCACGCGCGTGTGTGTGTATGTGTCAGGGGGGTGTCTCTGTATGTATGTATGTATGTGCGTGCGTGCATGGGCGCTTGTGTGTGTGTATGCGCATGCGTGTGTGGTGCTTGAGCTTCCCAGGAGACAGCGCCTGGCCACAGCGCGCGGTCACGTTTCAAATCGCCTCCAAGGATTCGCGTGGCCGACACTGTCTCCTGGGAAGCACAGTCGCTGACAAAAGATCTCGGCGGAGACGCGCTTCCGCGCGTTGAGCCGAGACCTAAAAATGGGCAAGCCTACCCGAAGTTCTAAAAGATATGCTCGCATTAGCCAAGGGCCTTGGAGAGAGGTCCCCTCAAACACAGTTGGCTCAAAAGCCACCAGCTTTGACGAGAGTGCATGAAGTACTGAACGATCTCTGCACCACGGTCACCAGCTCACCAAAAGGTTCGCTGGCAGTGCCATGCAGCAAGCTCACCATGCCAGAACAAGGAAGCTGGGACCTTGAGGTTTTGGACCCTGACACCGAAAGCGACGACTCATCCGTCAGCATTCCTCTCTCGGAAAAGGCCAAATGCGCATTGGCTGGCGCAAATGCTCCGCTGTCACGGAGAGCAAAAAAAAGGCTAAAGAAACAACTAAAGAAACTTAAAACCAAAAGCAGGATCATACCACCAGCCATAATAACTTCCGGCGCCACTATAACTGAAACTACTCTCAAAACACCCTTTCCTATCTTCACCTCAAACCGTGCACTGAAGACTGTCAAACCTAGAGACGCACCACCTGTCCCTTGTGAGGCCCCCAGACACTCAATCCCTCCTCCGGAGGGCCATTGTTATGTGGAGGATCTTCCACGGCCCTCACAAGTGGTTTCCGGAGGACTTTCCAGCACCAATGGTCCAACTGGTTGGGTCCCCCAACATAAGATAGAATCAACCCGCCCTCCGTATCTGGGAGCGCAGTTGGGACTGCCCTGTCTGGTAGGTCCACCAACTGAGGCACCAGGCAGCCAGCAATCAGGAGCTATATACAACAACCTCCCACACCCGAACGCTATCAATGATGCGCAGCAAGGACTGTCAAGAGAGGCAAGCCCCCCAATCACGATCTCAGACAGACAGTGCCCAGGTGACCGTCACACAATCATTGCACATCCAATTCATCAGAGGCACGTGTCCCCTGGCGAAGGGGCACAACGGCGCCCCCCAGAAAATAATAAGCCACCAGAAATTTACGAGCTGCTGTTCACCCCCAGATTTATAGCCATGGACTCCTTTGACATCCTGAACAGGTCTAATATCGTATGACACTTCGGCCACATTGACTCCCTGGCACACATCACCTCGGGGATGATCGAATGGGTGAAGTTCAAGAGCCTGGAGACAGACACTCACGGTGACTCCACCATAGTCGGACTAGCCAACCAGCAAGCCCAAAAAGCTGTCCTCCAAGAAGCATTGCAACTGGCAGAATGGGGTATAGAAGTCACCGCCCCCAGGGTTCCAAAATATCCACACGTCCTCAGACCACATTATGGTCTACAACAATCCATCTCTGTTTTCAAAGGCACGAATTCCACAAGTTCTGATGGGGGACTGAAATCAGGGAGGCCAAGATCCCTGCTAAAAATAAAAATCTTGCTAAAAGAAAAGCAGCGCATTTTGCAGCGTCCTCAGCAAGGACTGGCCCTCACAGAGGACACATGGAGACGGGGCTTCTAACCCCTCCCACACATACGAAAACACCAGTCGCGTATGCCCATCAAGAGGCCAGGATCGCAACCTCCGCATCATCTCATGGAACATTGCAGGGTTAAATAACATCCGCAGGGTTACAGCCACCCATGACTATCTCGCACAGGGGGACATACTATGTATCCAGGAGACTTGGGCGAGGTCCACTTCACCAATTGCTGGCTTCCACGAATATTTCAAATCAGCAACCAAAAGGACGATCTTTGGTCGCCCGTCAGGGGGTCTCTCAATCTTCATAAGCCACGCCTGCAAATTTAATGTAAAAGAACTATCTCTGGAGCCACCCGACCTACAAGCTATCTTAGTAGAAGGACTGAGAGCGGACCAAACAACCCGACCGCTTTTATTAATCAACTGTTATCTCAACCCTGCAAAACTTCACTCCCCACACGGCTTGGAATCATTCATCACCGCCCTGGAAGATCTATTAATAAGCTGCTTGCACCACGATGTAATCATAGTCGGTGACTTTAACTTGAGAGGCCTGGACCTGCTACCCATGATACCACCTAGCAGGAAGTCAGCCCAACTGATTGAACTTTTAGCAAATTACAACTTGCAATCCACCCACGGGATACAAAAAATGCGCAACCCCGCATGGTCCGCCTATCCGACCTTCAGGAATGTCTCCATTATAGACTATATCTTCATCAATGCAGGGCTGGCTAACAAACTTCGCAACTTCACTGTGGACGACAGAGCCAAAAGCGACCATAGGCCCCTTCGTGTCACATTCAACCTGACACGAGAACAGGCGGACCCCTATGCCGTAATTGGTATGACCACAGGCGAAGAACACCACTTAGTCCTTAAAAAAATAAAATGGTCGACCAATCTTAGCCACAGACTTAATGCATTCGTAGCCAACAGGGTGACAGTACCAAGGCCACAAGATAGTGAATGTATAATACACCTATGGGAAACACTGACCAATGACTTATTGAAGTGCCTGGGCTACACTTACCAATCAAGAAGCGGACAAAAAAATGTCATCCCAGGCCACCAAAAAACCCACAGTCTTAAGCAAGCTAAGCAGGCACTTAACAAGGCAGTGAGAGCAAAAAAGAAAGGTATCTACCTGCCAGAGGCCCCCCCATTGCTGTCTTGAGAGCCAAGTACAAAAAGAACATCTGGGATCTGAAAAGAAAACGGACCGAACAGAATTGGCTGACAGTGTTTTCCATAGTTAAAGGTAAAGATAATAGCAAGATCTGGCGCTACATCAACAGCTTGTCATCAGGAGGGTACACAAGGTTAACAGTGTTGGAGGAAAAGTGTGGGAACTATATGCAAAGGGGCTGTATACCTGTGAGCTAAATCGGATGTCTCACTGTATCACCGGGTGGTCCAAGGCGGCGGCAGCTACCATCAGCTCTGAAAGTGCCCCGAACGAAGAATCAAGTCCGACCCGACCTGGAAAATTCTCGGAGGCGGAGATTGCAAAGCACATCAAAGCCATCAGAACCAACGGTGCCCCTGGCCCCAACGGGATCCCCGCACAGGTTTTTAAGAAAGATCCTGCATTCTTCGCTTCCAAACTTACTCCTGGAAAGGCTCAATCCTCTTTCCTATTCACAAAAAAGGTGACCACTCGAACCCGGCTAATTACAGACTGATAGCCCTCCTTGACATTGAAGCGAAGGTCTATGCCCGCCTGCTACTTAAGGACCTGGAAACCTGGGTGGGTAAGAACGGCATACTCCCGCCCTCACAGACTGGCTTCAGGGCTAACTGTTCTACGCTGGACAACATCATAACGCTTTCGTACCTTGCTAAGAAGGCCAACATGCAGAATAAGCTGCCCCTGTTCTGTTGCTTTATAGACTATTCAACGGCCTTCGACCGTGTGAACAGATGCCGGCTCTGGGCAAAACTAGAGTCTTGGGGGATCCCTAGAGATCTTCTAAAGGCCATAAAAGCACTTTACGAGGGGACCTGGGTTCAGGTGAAACTAAGCGCCACATCTGCAACCACAAGAATTGCCACTAACTCTGGATTAAAGCAGGGGTGCGTTCTGGCCCCCCTGCTTTTCAACTTGTACACTGCAGACATGGGGCATTTTACTGTATTTTATTGAACCAAACTGTATTTTTTATACTGTAATGATTTTAAGTAATCGCACAGTTCATTAATAAACTATCATACCATAACGAAGCAGAGTAACTAAAAGTAAAACGCAGCTGCTCTGCTTCTTAGCAGTATGTATTTTAAACCTGCACAACCTTGTGGCGGGATGTATTTTAAACGAGCGTGCACTTTTTCTTTTCAAGTATTTGCAGTACAATGCAATAGGTCATGGAATTTGTCAAGTTACAGCGATTGCGGTTATAAATAGCGCTGTATATAAATATATTCACATATGGTGTACGTTCTACCGAAATTAGCTGGGCTTTTAATTTTTTGGCTGCTGTGGGTGTCGATGCGTATGTGCATGGTGTTGTCCTGCGGGATGGGGTTGGGGGGTGCCCGATTGGGGTCTGCCGGCAATTTAAACAAGTATTTGAATGCGGGAGGGGGTGGGCAGGCGAGCCGCGACGTCATGGCTCTGAAGAAAGAAGTATTTAAATGCGGGGGAGGGACGGGGGGCGAGCCGCAACGTCATAGCTCTGAAGAAAATATCATTTAAATGCCGGAGGAGGAGTGGGGGGCGAGCCGCGACGTCATAGCTCTGAAGAAAAATTCATTTAAATGCGGGAGGGGGAGTGGGGGGCGAGCCGCGACGTCATGGCTCTGAAGAAAAAATCATTTAAATGCGGGAGGGGGTGGGGTCGAGCCGCAACCTCATGGCTCTGAAGAAAACAAACATTTGAAGGCACGTACGGGGAGGGGGGGGGGGGCCAGTTAGAAGGCATCGGACTGCGGGAGGGGGGGGGGGGACGGGAAGAATTGCCAGGTGCGAAACTGAAACGAGCTTGCCTCAAAGTTAAAACAAGCTCTCAGCATTGCTGTGGCGGGGAAGCGCATTCCTTTCAAGTCTGATGGGGGGGGGGGGGGGGGGGGGGGGCACACAAGAGAAAAAAAGGGTCCCTGAGGAGAGGGTGATCAGCAGTGAGGGGTAGAAGAGCGCCAACAGGAAAAGAGCGAAGTAAAGTGGAGAAGAGAAGAAGCTGGGGTGAGAGCGGAAGGAACAAGCGCTGTGTTATATTTAGCACTATATCTTTAATAGAATATTAAAGATGTCTTTAGCTATGTCAGGCATTAGGTTGACATAGGAAAGTTCTAATCTCAGCCAGTTGATGTCTGTTGGCATTGCATGTAGATGGGATTTTATATTTTTGGATTAAACTTCATTTCAAGAACCTACTTGTATCTTGGATTTATTAATGAAGATTCTTCACTGGCGTAGTCGGCATTGGAAACACCTGGAAGGAATTTTTGAATTTATTTTCATATAAAGATCTCAACATAAGTTTTTGAGAGGAGAAGAATCATCATTGTTTATTCTATAAAAAGAAGAGCAAATCCTCTCTTAACTGGCAAGCAGCTATTCATTGTATCTTCCATCGTGAGTAGAAATTGACTCTGAAATGACTTACATTATTTATTCAAAAGCTATAATTTAAAACTCTAAAACTTGCATCAAACTCCTTATACATTCTAGTGCGCAACTTAATGAGCTTAAAAAGAATTATCAATTTTGATTTATATGCCAAACGCTGTGATTTCACTTTGAACTCCTAATATTTAAAGCGCTCGAGTGTGTAGATCTCCTTATCAACATTACAAAGATCTTAGTGTGTGACTTTTGGCAAAAGTACTTGAATCGGAAGTCATTGTGCAGGACTCATTTTCTGTGTCAATTGAGTTCAGCCCATGTTATTCTATCTGAGCGTGATCAGCTGTTATACAATTTTGTTGAGTGCTAAGAAAAGATTTCGAAAGCTGGCTTTGTGGATGGAATCTGATTGGCATTAATCACCTTTAATCTGTCATTTCTCAAGTTAATTGGAAGTTGATGGAGTAAATAAGGATTGCTATTCTGCCATTGAAAGCTGCGATTGCGCGAACCCTAATTGAAAGTAAACAAGCTGATCGGCGTAAGGTGTGAATTGAAAGCTGCCATTGCGCGTGCCTCAATTGAAAACAAACAAACTGATCGGCTTAAGGGTGTGTGCAGTCTGGTGTGAAGCGCGAGCAACCATGCCTGAAGGAGCGGTCATCGCGTGAACTTCTATCGAAAGAAAACAAGCTTGTGGAGCACGTGTAGACACTGCGTGAGCCTAATTGAAAAATAACAAGAAACAAGCTTGTGGAGCGCGTGCAGGCATCGCGTGAACCTAATTGTAAAATAACAAGTCAGGCTGCTTGTAACCATCGCGTGAGCCCTAATTAAAAAATAATAACTTCGTCTGCAAGAAGGAGCACATGCAGTCAAATATGAAGGAGCTGTCATCGCGTGTAATGCGCTCTATGGAGTACATCCTTAACTAAACAGTACACATTGTCAGCTTTGTGCCATCATCTGTACATTGGATAAAACCTCCCATTATTTAAGGAATCCTTATATTTAAACAAACTCAAAGTGAACATTTACACATGGAGTAAACTTGTTGTGATTTAAAGAAATTCACATATTTAAACAGATCGTATTTTAAAGAGATTTTGGACCGCACCTTCCTCCTATTTTGCAGTCTTCAAGCTCTTCAGTCAAGTTTTAACTGCAGTTACACAAGAAGGATTTTGATTGGTCTATACAAGATTTCCCTGTTTTATAAACGTGTGTGCTGATTGGTTGCTGCATTTCCTGCTTATTTTTCAGAGACAAGGCTAACAGTTTGTAAAAACAAGTCAATGATTTTCAACATCATTCTAATCTGTTTTGTTTATTCCATTTTAGGGTGAATAACTATTTATATAACTACATTTGTGTTATTTTAAGAATTAACAAAATGCAAAAGGTTACAGCTGCACCATTTTTTTGTCTAGTCCTGGTGAACCTCCAATTAAATGGAAAAAATGGAAGTTAGTTTTTGAACGATACGCCAAAGTATGTGGGCCTTCTCTTAGTGCTGAAAGAAAATGTTCTCCATTACTTCACTGTTTAGGCTCTGAAGGCCAAGATGTTTTTGAGGATTTACCCGATTTGCCTTCTTCAGAGGCAGACGGCTTAAATGAATATGAAATTAGCATAAACAAATTAGATAAACATTTTCTACCTAAGGTTAGTACTATACTTGAAAGATATCAGTTCACGAAATGTATGCAAAATGAAGAAGAAACTATTGAAACTTAAGTAACTCGTTTAAGAAAGCTTGCATCTTCGTGTAAGTTTAGAGCTCTCACTGATGAATGCATTCGCGATCAATTCATGTTTGGTTGTGGAATAGAAAAAGTCAGGGATGAGTTATGGTTAAAAGATGAGCCTACACTTGAAGAGGTCTTAGCTGTTGCTAAGCGTATTGATCATTCTCTTAAATGTGTGGCTATAATCAAGAAAAGTACAGAGAAAGATAACAAGGTTCAAGTAGTAAAGAGTAAAAATGATAAATATGTTAAGGATATTATCAAGTCAGATTTTAAAAAGACTGAGTTTAAATGTTTCAGATGTGGTAAGCCAGGCCCATCTTGCGAATGACAAAAAGTGTCCAGCTCTCAAACAAACCTGTTCTAAATGGAAGTTGAGAGATCATGTCACTGCATTGTGTAAAACAAAAATTAGATCTAAAGTAAAAAAAGTAGACATTTTTGAGAAAGCTTCTTCAGGATCTGATTGTGATATTGAAGTGGTTCAAACTATTGGCGAAGGTGGGGAAAACCCACACCCACACAAAAGACCTAATCCTGTTGATGAAATATTAGTTGATGGCGAAAAAACCAAAGTATTAATTGACTCTGGTGCCAGAATCACAATCATTTCCAATGAGTTTTTCATTAACAAATTAAAGGGTAAAGTATCCCTTTTAAAACCTGATATCATTCCATTGGCGTATGGTGAGAAACCTATAAAACTACATGGTACTTTATAGGTCTTATAGAGTACAAAACTAGATTTGTGTCTGGTAAAGTGTACGTCTCGAAGAAGGGAGACTGCATTATTAGCTGGATACACCAAGGTGATTTGAGTGTATATTTGCACCCGAATGCCAATCCTTGCATACAGTTGAAAGATAAAATTCTTAGTGTTGTAAATAAAAAGGGAAATTTATTTGAAGGGAAATTAATTGAAGGGAAATTAATTGAAGACAAATTTGCATGTGGATTAAAAAAAAAGTTTCCTAATGTGTTTAAGGAAACTTTAGGTTGTCCTAAAGGATACCAACATAAAATACGGTTAAAGAATGATTCTATTCCTGTGAGTTGTAAAGTCCGTGGTGTACCCTTAGCGTTGAAAGAAAATATGAAAAAAGAAATTGAAAAGCTCACTGAAAATGAGATAATTGAAGAAATTGAAGGTTGTGAGTGGATGGCTCCGGTCGTCGCAGTGCGAAAACCCAATGATGATCTGCGCTTATGCATTGACCTGAGGCAACTTAATAAATGTTTGATTGTCGACAGATATCCCCTTCCAAATATTGCAGAGTTGTTGGTATTGCTGGAAAATGCTAAGGTCTTTAGTACAACAGATCTTACCTCTGCGTATCACCAGATTGAATTGGCGGAGTCTTGCAGAGATTACACGTCCTTTATCACACCTTTTGGCACGTATAGATTCAAGAGGATGCCATTTGGTTTAGTATCAGCTTCCTCAGTGTTTCAGCGGGTAATGGAAAAGGTCCTAAAAGATGTTCCTGGTGTTTGCATATATCAGGATGATGTAATAATCTTTGCAAAGAATGTATCTGATCATGATTTAAGATTGAATATGGTTTTGGAAAAATTCAGCAAACACAATCTCACTGTAAAGGCGAGCAAGTGAAGATTCAGATCTGATTCTATAAATTACTTAGGACATAACATTTCAGATGATGGGGTTAGACCGAGAGCTGAATTGATTGACACTATAACCAAAATGGTTGCTCCTGATAACAAGACAGAACTTATGAAGTTTTTAGGCATGATAGACTATTATGCAAAATTTGTCAAGGGTTTTGCCAATTTAACGGTCAACATGAGGTGCTTGTTAAGGAAAGGAGTGGAATTTCATTGGTCAGAGCTGTGTGAGAATGAGTTTTATGAAATTAAACAAAGATTAAATAGTGCTCCTTCGTTAAAAAGCTTCAACCCCAAAACAAATCCATCCTACTTACTGATGCTAGTGAGAAAGGGTTAGGTGCGGTATTAAAACATAATGGTTCAGATGGCATGCAAACCATAATGTTTCTATCTAGAAGTTTGAGAGATGCTGAAACTCGTTATTCTGTTGAAGAGGGGGAAGCATTGGTAGTGTTCTGGGCAGTAAGAAAGTAAAAAAAAATTCTTTGGGGTCTAGACTTTGAAGTCCATATGGATCATAACCCTTAGTGGACATTTTTAGTAAGAAAGGTTTGGATCTTTTATCTGGGAGAATAACAAAATGGGTTATTGGTCTACAAGAATACAGTTTGAGTCCAATATATTCTGGGGGTTGATAATGGTGTAGCGGATGTTCTCTCACGTTTAGTCTGTAATGGAGATTTAGAAGATGAACATTCTGAGTTAGATGAAGAGTTGGTTTGTGCTGTTGATTATGATTTTCTATCCAAAAAAAGTGGTCTGAAGAATTGGAAAATGATGATACGTTACGTCAAGTTATGTCTTTGATGAGAAATGGTTGGATCAAAAGCAAAGAAGGTTCTGCTTTGACTATGCCTTTTTGGGCAGTACGCAGTGAATTATCTGTTGATAATGATTTGTTGTTTCGTGGGACGAGGTTGATTCCTCCATCAAGTCTCAGGAAAGAATTGATAGATTTGATTCATGTTGCTCATTCAGGTTTATCTAAAAGTAAGGAGAGACTTTGCATGTCATATTGGTGGCCAGGCATGGATAAAATGGTTGAAAGGGTAATTAGAGATTGTACTCATTGCAATGTTACTGACAAATCTTATAGTAAGCATACACAACCTATGATTTTAAGAAGAAGACCTAATGGTCCCTGGCAAGACATAGCTCTGGATTTAGTGGGTCCGATACAACATAGAGATTCTCAGGTGTTTGTACTAGTGGTCATTGATATGTATTCAAGATGGCCAGAGGTGTTTTTTTGTCAGGAATTGATTCTAGTAAAATTATTCAATGTTTGAATTAGTTATTTTCTAAAGAGGGTTTTCCTGCAACCATTTTGTCAGATAATGGTGTTCAATTTGTTTCCAAGGAAATGGAACATTATTTATATTCTAAGGGTATTACACATAAGACTTGTTCTCTTTACCACCCAGAGGCTAATGGTATGGCCGAGCGATTTAATAAAGTGATCAAGGACACTTAATTTAGCTAAGAACATGTCATCTGATTGGAAAAAAATGTGTATTGGCAAAAATAGAAGAATACCGATATACTCCTCATACTACAACTGGGAAGACTCCATTTTTGTTGTTTCGTGGAAGAATTCCCAACACGCATGTTGAACCTTTTTGGGTTAATAAGTATGAAGTGTTGAAGGGTAAAGAATGTGTGAGCAACAAAGAGGATGTTGTTAAGAAAGAGAAGGATAAAGCTGAGCGTAGGAAGGCGTATTTTGATGTTAAAAAAAGTTTCAAGAAAACTGTTGTGTGTGTTGGTGACATGGTCCTGATTAAACGCCCTGGCATGGTGGGTAGTTCAGAAACAAAGTTCATGAAGCCAATCAAAGTAATTAAAATCTTTAACAATGCAGTGCAGACACAAGATCATCGCATATGGAATCTGAATAGAGTTTTGATTGTAAGAAGGAAATTGCAAGGAGAGGAGAAAATTGTTACCAAGGAAAAGGAGAATGTGGATTTGAAAAATCGTAAAGGAATTGATTTTGGAAATGTTAGGTCTTCTACACGAGTGTCCAGAAGGCCTAGTTATCTTACTGATTTTGTATAGTTTGTATATCTTGCTGATATTGTGTAGTTTGTATAACTTATACATACATATAAGTTGTCCAGAAGGCCTAGTTATCTTACTGATTTTGTATAGTTTGTATATCTTGCTGATATTGTGTAGTTTGTATAACTTATATATACATATAAGTTTTTCTTTAATTTGTTTTTGTTTGTTTATTTTTGGAGGGAAGGAGATGTGTGATATTTAGCACTATCTTTAATAGAATATTAAAGATGTCATTAGCTATGTCAGGCATTAGGTTGACATAGGAAAGTTCTAATCTCAGTCAGCTGTTGTCTGTTAGCATTGCATGTGGATGGGATCTTATATTCTTGGCTTAAACTTCATTTCAAGAACCTACTTGTATCTTGGATTTATTAATGAAGATTCTTCACTCTGGCATTGCGCGGAGGGGGCGGGGGAGCGGCTTCCTTTGAAGTCTGATGCGGAGGGGAGCGGCTTCCTTTGAAGTCTGATGCCAAGGCTCAGACAAATGGTGTGGGATGTGGTTGACGATGTGCACGTGCCCGGCTCACATGAACTGTACGCGATCCGCAGTTTGGGTAGATTTTAGGAAAGCCTTACTATAATCTCGCCCACCATCCCTACGGGATGGCTTAGGCGAGACCTAAGAACATCTATGGCATTGAGGGGAAGAGCGGATGGAGCTTTGTAGGTACACTGATTGTGGGGCAGACACTATGCGTCTGAAGCAGAGTTGATAGGTGTTGGGCACACTCGGCGCACTGAAAGCGCGTTCAGTCAGAAACAAAGTGTGAAACATATATTGCATTGAGGAGAGGAGCGGGTGGTTGTTTGTAGCTACACTAATCGTGGGGCAGGCGCTGTGCGTCTGTAGAGGAGTTGATGGGGGACCATGCACTATGGATAGGGCTTTATACCTCTCAAACCAGCTCCTGCCCCGACCTTTTAGGTCCTCTGTATGGCTTCCAGTTGGTCACCGGAGACTCCAACACAGACTACACCAACTAGAAGGCCCCTGGAGCCGGGAACAGCTGCTCACAGAGCTGCGTGACTGTGCAGAGTGATCTGACCTGGAGGGAAAGGGACTGCGAGAGCCGAAGCTAAGGTTTCCTGTGCGAGTTCACCTATCCGGGCACTTGCAGTCCCTTAAACCTCAGCTCTGGGCTCGCGGTGACCTACGTGACCCCCTTCAGAGCTAATGGTAGTGACTTCATGGCGCTGCCCCGTGACACGGTGGCTTCAATCTCTCCAGACGGATTCAAGCTTCACTGCCAGTGGAGAAGTGTGGCTCAATGGTTAGAGCGGCAGACCCTGATGCAGAGGTCTGGCCCGGGACCAGGGTTCAATATCCCACCTCGGCGGGTCTTGGGCTCAATATCCTCGGACCTGATACTTCTCGCCTCGATGCCTATTCTAATCATGGGTCCCACTCTGCAACTCTGGGCAATAGCTTGCTTAATCTCCACAACGGCCCCAACATCGCTGGGATGCCTGGCTTCACCTTGGGATGCCCAGGAGAGGACATTTCACAGGGAAAAGCCAGGAAGGGTTCCTAAGCAGTATACGGACAGCGCTGGGACACTTCCGTTGGAGGTAGCTGTGTGCTTTACAAATGCTGGCATTTACATTTACTGCCGAGGCCAGGACAGCACCAGCATGAGATGAGTTTCCCAGAGCCCAGGCCCCTGGCACTGCGAGGAGGAGAAGAGAGGCTGCAGCCACAGCTGTAGAGAGGAGTCTGGCATTGCCACCTGCACCTGCCCCCCGGGCCTGGAGCAGAATAAAGATGGACGGCAAAGCGCCTTGCCCCCGACCCCTGCTCCAGCCACAGGTGCGCCGAGCTCTGCTTCCTCAACACCACCGACAATGTGCCGCAGTGCATCTGCCAGGAAGGATACGAACTGGGCGAAGATGGCACCAGCTGCCACGACGTTGACGACTGCCAGGTGAACAAGAACATATGCGATCAGCGGTGTGAGATGATAGTGGGGGGGCTTCCACTGCCTCTGCCACTTGGGCTAGGAAATGTTCGATAACAAGTGTGAGGACACTGATGAGTGCTATGGCCAGTTGTGTGAACAGAACTGCATCAATAGGTGCACTATTGACTCTCGCAATCCCAGCAAGTGCCAGATATTCTGCAACAAACAAACCACAACCAAATGCCAATACTACTGTTGTTCTAGCGAATTGAATTAGTACAAGATGTAGCCATCAAAACATCTTAAAACTCATTAGTCGCTTTTTTATTTTTTAATTATCACTTACATTTTTTCAAAAAAGTTTTTTACATTTATATATATATATATATATATATATATATATATATATATATACACATATACACACATACAATACTTTTTACAATAACCCACAAATACTATACAACAATTCACAAATTACATGACAAATCACATCACACTCGCCACTTCACACAGACTACATTCCTACACAATAATACATTAATATAGACATAAACCAAACATTCAAATTAGACAAAAAACCTTTTTTCTTAAGCCAAATTCTGTACACTTTTTACATTAGATGAACGTAATATTATTTGCCTAAATCCTCTAAACGATGAAAATATACATTTGGGACATAAAGTAATGCCAATTTCAGGCAAGTATTGGCGATGTTTTTACCATCTTACACTAAATGAGATGCCCTCCTTTGATACTGCTCCGACAGGTGTTTCGTTAGCTCGCCTAGCTCCTCCCAATGTTGGTAGGCATGACTATGTAGCAGTGAATTGGAGTTAGCTTTTGCCACTAGATCGCTGCACTCCTTTCCACTTTCCATCCCATGAGGTTCATCTTCTTGCTATCCTTATCTGGAGGAGTTCCTGAGGTGCTCGCATCCCGAAGTTGTTATGGAGTCTGCTGGGCTGGTTCCTTTTAAGTAGTTAGGGTCTGTGAGAAGTTGGCCTGGTATATGATGCTAACTAGTTCTAGTGATCACCTTGTACCATGCCAAGCAACCCTTATGATGATTGGTTGTAAGTCAACCTTATAGACCAGCTATCCTAGAGGTAGTGTGGACAAAGCAGTCTTAGGCTAAACTCTAAGGCATGTGAAGCAAGATGTTTTACCATGCACAATCCCCTTGAATACCAAATGAAAGGACACCACACAGATATATATTGAAAATATATATATATATTTATTTACTACAAATATCCCCTATACTCTTTATGAGCACAGAAGCAAATGTGTTAACACAAAACACAGTTTAAATATACAAAAGTTGCACAATATGGATGAGCCCTAGGGGCCACCTAAACCATATACTAAAATAGTGGTATGAGTACCACGAATCGAAAAGGAAGTAGGCCTAAGGCCTGGGGAATTGCTGGAGCTGTTCGGGAATAGCAGTGACTAAGTCGGGAAAGGCCCGCGGGACTCGGGTGCAGCGCTTAAAGCACACGCATGCACCAATGCAAAGTCAATGGTGCGTAAAAGTTAAAAAAGCTAATGAAAAGGGAACCTTCCGGATGACCTAAAACCTAGCAATTCGGAACATAGACACTAGAGGCGTATTGCTACACAGGAGCACCGGAGTGCCAGGGTTACCTCACCCACAGGAAGCGGGTGCATATGTCTCAAAGTGTGTCGGGTTTCGTCGCCCTGGTCTATGGAGCCTGTAGATGAAGATGCTGCAGGCGGGTCGTCGAGGAGAGTTCCGGTGGATCTAAGGGTGGATCTGAAGAGGTGAAGACCTGAAAGCAGAGGGGACAATGTTCAAAGCCACTAGCCAGTGACTACCGTGGAACCAGGAGGGAACCAGGCGATGTCGGGTGCAAACAGGTGAAGAAGTGAAGATTGTCTCTGCAGCCACGTGGACACGAAGAGGTCGAGGACGTCCAGGCGTCGATCACGAGCTGTCCCGCGAAGGCTCTAGCTGATGGCGGTGTCGGCTTCTTGATTGGAGCAAACAGGCCTTGGCTAATGCAAGCCACGCAGGAAACGATGCAAGCTTCTCACTCGGACCAGCAAGGTCAGAGGGGCTGCTCCTTTTTACAGGAGCGAGGGCCAATCTGGAGCAACCAGACCAGCGGTGTTTATTTCGGATTTCGTCTCCAAGATGGCCACTAACCAACAGGCCAGTAACCGGGATGACGCGTCGAGTGGCAAAATGCAAAAGGGCCCCACGCAGATCGTGGAGATGCTGGGGGGCTGATCTTCGGTGCAGATGCTGCTCAGTGGTGGGGCTTTTCCAACCTCAAAGCACAGCGTCGAGGGTGCCTCGGGTGCTGCGCAGTCAGCTTCTCGTGAATCTTCCAAGATGGCCGGTCCCACGTCTCTTGGTGCCTCCACGGGTCTCTTCTTTTCAGGGACTGTGGATCGGGCTCGGAGATGTCTGGGAATCTGGGTCTTGTCGGGCTCTGGGCTCCGGCTCTGGCGGCGGCAAAGTAGACGTCGAGTTGCTGGATGGTGCCTCTATTCACAGGGTGGTCACTCCTTGGCCACAAGGGAGATGCTCTTCAGTCTTCTGTGCAGCAGAATGTCGAAGTCCAGGTGTCTTCTTAGTTTCAAGTCGAGTTCAGGATGATCTGAAGTCTTGGGACACAGCTCCTACTCTTATTATAAATCTAGGGGCCGGATCACCTGCTAGGTCCCTCCTCTGGGTGGGACCAGGAAGGGGGGCGGTTACACCCCCTTTCCTTTGTCCAGATCCGCGCCAGGACTGGGGCTGGAAAGCCCCAGCACCGGTTTGGACGGGCTTATGGACGGGGACACCTTGTGTGCCCCAGGCAAGTCTCATTCTATTCAGCCCTGTCCGACCCAATACACAAAATCCTGTCTGGGGTGGTGCTCGCACCTCCCAAGGCAGGAAACCCTTTGTCCAAGCCTCCCTCGCTGGAAGGACTCCCAGCAGCAGGAGGTCAGACTTTTGTCTGTGGTGGCGACATCCATTTTGTGATGCTGAGGCTCGAGTTTAACTTTAACCGGGGTTCAGGTCATGTACATGTCGTGTCCCTCTAGAAGGGTGGAATGCTACCCCCGTCGCCAGAATTGGCGAGGGGGTAGTATCCCAATTCGTATGACACCTTACTCGACATGTTTTGATAAAGCCAAACCAAAGTTAGCAAGTAACCGCGAGGATTATAATGCACTTAAGAGTATATGGTATGGCAATATCCCGGAACAGCTAAGGGAGTTGTTCCCGACAGCTGCAGACTGGCTCAGCTTGTGCCAGAGCACCATCTCACATGAAACCAAGCACTCTGCCTCCAGGATTGTCGAGGCCTTCCATAAGAGTGGCTTATAGGTTAACATGTGTCCAGATAGGTTAGATATAGATATACTATACCTAAGTAAGAGGTGATTACACCAACGTACCCCAGCTGATTGATCAGCCAGTTGTGTCAACAATGGAGGCCAGGCCAGGGGTGGCATAATACATGCTGCAGCCCCTGGTAGGCCTTGGAAACACCTATGCCCTGGGTACCTGGGGTACACTGTTACAGGGGCCTATAAGGTGAACCAGTTCCAATTGGGTATGTACCTAAGGTACATGGAGTCCATTTTAAGGAGAGAGCAATTAGCCTGGCGCCCTGAATAGCAGGATCCCAGGCCAACTAGGTAAAAAACTAGCTAAACACCAGGCAAAAAGTTTGGGGGTAACCATAGTCAGATATCCACCTTCCTACACAACCCCCCCCCCCCCAAACGAAAGGAGATAAGGCTATCCTTGACCAGGTAAGCCTATATTGCCTAAGTGGCCATATAAGAAGTACCAGCACTGGCTTGGTTACCCCCTGTCTCATGGTCCACTAAGCAATCCCTCACCCTAAGGGTATCTGAGGGTATCCACCATAGGGAATCTCTACCTGTGGTGTGTCTTGGCAAAGTCAAAGGCTGGTGTTGAGATGGAGTACTGAAGTGAGATTTCTCTGTAGGACTCCGCTTGCTCCGATCACTCTCCACCATGTAGGCCTTTCTTTCTTTGACTGAGTTGCACTGTGCTCTCAGGGTCAACCTCTGGCTACCTAAAGCTGGAGGCTGGGTCCCTTTGGTTGGCTTACTGGAGGGACAGTTCAGGTTTGGCCCCTTTAAGTCCCAGGTTTGGCTGTGCCCAACAATATCCATCTGTGGGAGGTCCCTAACTACTTTTAAGGGGGATCCCTCAGGAGTTTTTAAAGTTTTCACCTGGCTAGGGCTGCTAGCTTTGGTGCCCCTAATCTGCTGATGGGGGTGCTTTATTTGACAGGGGGCCCTTTGGGGCTCACTGTCCTTCTTGTCCTCTGCAGCCCTGGGCTGACTAAGGCAAGGTAGAGAAGGGCAGGTTACCTGCTCCAGACTGGGTCCCACCTGAGAAGGGTCCACTGACATCAGGGGCTCTGTCAGACTAGGCCTAACCACCTCTGGGGCAGTTCCTTCATCAAGGGTAAGATCAGTTCCCTGAGAAGGCTGATCTTTTCCTAAAGTCTGGTGGGAGGGAGATTTCACTTCCTCAATGCTCACTGTTTGTGTGGAGTGATCCATTGTTTCAGGCTTCACAACACATGAATCAGTTTGAGTTTGGGCTGTGGCCATCACAGCCCTACCAACCTTTTCAGGAGGAGACTCAGTTTGGGTATGGGCTATTATCATAACAGCTCTGCTAACTTGTTCAGGGAAAGAATCTGTTTGAGATGGGGCTGAGACTTGCGCAGCCCTACCAACCTTTTCAGGAAGGACATCTTGGATTGGAGCTGTGGCCATCACAGCCCCACTAACCTTTCCATGGAGATTTACCATTTTAGAATGGGTTTTCTGTTCAACCTCAGCCCAGGCTGAGATTTCCAAATCATTCCCCAGTAGACAATCTACAGGCAAGTTTGGGGACACTGCCACTCTCTTGGGGCCAGTGACACCTCCCCAGCTGAGATTTACCACTGCTATGGGATGATTTTTCTGAACTCCATCAAAGTTTTTTTCACCTGGTATGTGGCACCAGGTAAAAGTTGCCTTGAGGGGACTAGGCTCTCAGTCACCATGGTGATGTTAGCCCCTGTGTCTCTAAAGGCCTCAACTTTCAGACCATTGATGAGGGGTTCCTGTCTATACTTGCTCAAAGTGTTTGGGCAATCAGTGAAATTGGCAAACCCCATACCAGTTTCATAGACAAGATCAGTTGGGGACCTGGTTAGACCAGAGTCCACCTGTGTTCCAAAAGTAAACCACCCAAATTCTTGGGGGTGCTCCCACCACCTGGGGGACCACTGCTACCAGTGACAGGAGGTGTTGGAGCTTTACTTGGAGGTATATTCTCCTTATTGTTGGCCTTTGGGCAACTGCTGTCAGTTTTCCAATGGCCTACCTGTTTGCAGGTATGGCAATGAGGTTTCTTCTGGTTAGAGGAAGTGTTCTGGGACCCACTCCCCTCATTGTAGTTTTGGGGCCCTGGGGAGGTCTTCTCTTTGGATTTATCCCCACCTTTCTCTTGATGCTTGGTAGTCTCTTTCTTTTGGTCACCACCCTGGTTCTTAGGCCTGATCCTGGTTCTGACCCATTTGTCTGCCCTCTTACCCAATTCTTGTGGAGAGGTCAGATCAGAGTCCACCAGGTGCTTTTTTTTTTTTTTTTAATTTTTTTTTTTCCTTTTTTCTTAATATGCACATTGTATTTTACATCATACATTTGTATATTTTATACATCAAAAATTTCAAATTTCGCTGGTTTGAATTTTTAAACAATATAAACAATATAAACAATATAGAGATATCCTGCCATATAATTTATAATTCAAACTTTCATACTCTGTTACAATATCTTATATTGCCATCCTTTCTTTCCATTTGGCTATTGGTTCCCAAATTTTAAGCCCAAGTCTCCTTCCCCTTTTTCCCTTGCGTGCATAAATAGCTTTCTCAAGGTTATAACTAGCTAGTAAGTTTGCCAGCCATACATGCATTCCTGGGGGTACCTTGTCTAGCCAAACTCTTGCTATTGTTAATCTCATAACTGCAGTAGCTATAAACATGAATTCCTTCTGATCAGAACCAACTTGATTATCTCTCCCAAACAGTATCATCATAGGTGTCAATTTGGTTCGTATGTCAAGAGTATTACTAAGAAAATCTTCCATATTTTTAATCAGGGAATAGAGTTGGGGGCAGGTAGCGAACATATGAATAATATCTGCGTCCCCTGCATTACAGCGTGGACAGGTGGTGCCAGTGGTGCCTCCCCATTTAGCTATCCTGGCGGGAGTATGGTACAACGAGAATAGAGTCTTGTAATGCTGCGATTGCATGGGACCTGAGCACAGAACCTTACATCCCATGTCCAGGGATTCTTGAAAATTTCCAGTCTCCCCACCCAATTTTTCAATCCATTTGTTGCTAACTTTCTCTAAATCATCAATTTTACTTTTTGCTAAACATGCATAAAAAGATCTAATTGTGCAGTCCCTACCCATTTTTATTTTCTCCAATACTTCATTAGTACTAAATCCCGCACTACCACCTTGCTTGCGACAGAGGAAGCTCCTTACCTGTAGGTACTTGAAAAAATCCTTCCTCTCAATCCCATACTTGAGAGTAAGATCTGTAAACTGAGCTAACGCCTCCCCATCCATTAAGTCCCCAATCTGCCCTATCCCTTTTTGATACCAACTCAACATTATCGAATCTGCAAATACTTCCGCCGGGAAAGATCTGTTCTTATAGAGCCTGATATATCTGTTATATCTTCCCAGGCCCATTTTTTTTAGGAATGCAATCCATACCCTACCTGCTGCCACTACAGTCTTAAATCTAGTCCGTTTGTGATAACCAAACTCAATTCTATTTAAGAAATTATTTTCTGCCTCTGCCCCTAATACTATAGAGTAAACTTCTGTTGACATAGTCGTAACACTGCTATCACTTCCTCCACCCCCAATTAACCCCTGCATATACTGAAGTGCTGCCGCCATTTGATATAGCCTAAAATCAGGTGCCCCCCAGCCACCTCTTTCTCTTGGGAGGGTCATATACCTGTAGGCCCGTCTAGTTTTCCCGTGCGCCCAAATAAATCTATTAAGTACCTTCTCTAACAAATTAAACCATCTAGCCTCAAATACTAAAGGAATAGAACGAAAGAAATATAAAAATTTAGGTAAAATTAACATTTTAATTATGTTTGTGCAGCCCATAAGAGAAAGGTGCAGATTATTCATCCTTTCTAAGTCTTTTTTGACTTTGTCAATCAGAGGTGCCAAATTCTGCTCTACTATGTTATCCACACTTGTTGTTAAAAGCACCCCTAAGTACACTGCTGAGTTGACCACCCTATCATCGGTACATACAGTATGTCTATTTTTGATTATCTGCGTTTTTAGTCTATTTAGGCTATACCCTGAGATCTTTCCAAACCTCTGAGCCTCTAACTCCACCTCTTTTATAGCTATGGTCGGATTAGGCGTTAAAATTGCAACATCGTCTGCGTAGGCTAAGGTCTTCACCACACAGTTGTTAATCCGCATTGGTGGTATCTTTTGATTAGCTTCAAGCCTACGCAATAGTGGTTCCAAATATAGCGCAAACAGCAGGGGAGAGGAGGGACAACCCTGCCTAGTCCCCCTAGCAATTTTTACTTTATCAGAAAGCCCTCCATTAACTCTTATACTTGCTGTTGGAGCATTATACAGTACCCGTATGGCTTTTATAAAGGGTTCCCCCAATCCACACCACCTCATAACCTGCCACAGGTAATCCCAGGAGACCCTGTCGAATGCCTTCTCGGCATCCAGAAATAGTGCTGCAACAGGGTCTCCTAGGATATCCGCAGAGTCCAGCATTGTGATCACCGTTCTTACATGTTGCGTGGTCCCTTTCCCAGGAATGAATCCATGCTGGATAGGGGTTACAAGCTGCTCGATTATCCCAGCCAACCTTTTTGCTAATATTTTAGAGTACATTTTTACATCCGAGTTCATTAATGTGATTGGCCTATATGACCCTGGTGTTTCTGGTGGCTTCCCCTTTTTCAAAATAACTATTATGTTAGCCCCTCCCCACGTCTCCGGGCTGGGTTCCCCTACCTGTGCTTGCTGCATTATCATAAACATGTCTGCCAAAAGCTCTTTTTTGAATATTTGATAAAATTCAAGTGGAATCTGGTCCGGCCCTGCTGCTTTTCCTGCCGGTAAACTTCCAAGAGCTTCCTCCAACTCTTCAAGCTGCAATGGTCCATCTAATATCTCCCTGTCTTCTACTAGCATTGTTGGTGGTGGAATATTCCTCAAATATTCATCAGTCTCTTCTAGGTTCGTTGGGTCTTCTGGAGTATATAAATCCGCATAGTATTTTCTAAAGATTTCTCTTACTAGGTTAGTCTCCATAACCATGTTCCCCTGTACGTCTCTTACTTCCTTTACTCCTGCTTCAGCTGCTCTCTGCCTAGTTCTAATTGCCAGCACCCGCCCCACCTTCTCACTTAGTTCGTATATTTTTTCCTTTTTTGTTAAGAAGTTATCTGCCGCCTGCCTTGCAAAACCTTCCACTGCTTCAGCTTTTAGCGCTATGATCTTAAGTAGACACTCCTCTAAGGGTAGATTGTGTCTTATAGCCCTGCTTAAGTTCCCTTCCTCTCTTAACAACCTCTGTCCTATCTCTTCTCTCTTTTCCCTTTCTCTTTTTTGTCTCCCCATTGCAAAACTAATTGTTTCACCCCTTACTCCTGCCTTAAATGTATCCCAGACCACCCCTGGGGCTGCTGTCCCCCTATTTATATCCCAAAACCATTTGATCCAAACTACCATGTGCTCCCTATATGCAGGATCCTTTAAAAGGCCTCTCTCAAAAGTCCATTGCGCAGGAATTCTTGGTGTTTGGTTGATTTTAATAGTAAGGATCACCGGACTATGGTCTGAGATTACCCTAGGTAACTTCTCCACCTGTGACTCGACTAGTAAACAATTCGTTATCAGAAAGTAGTCTAGCCTAACCATTACCTTATGAGGGGCAGAATAGAAAGTACAACCATCAAGGTGAGGATGTAGCTTTACCCAAGGATCTACCAGAGCATTATGTGTGACCATATCTGCCAGAGCCCTAAATACTTTCCTTTTCCTCCCTCTATAGGTCGCATTTTCTTGTGTAAATGAGCTCTCTAAATCATGTATATTAAAATCTCCACAACATACTATGGGTTCATTCCACTGGGCTAACTCCGCATCAAGAAACTGGAATACATCAGGGTCATCTTCTGTTGATCCATAGATAGAAACTAACGTTAATTTCTGCCCTTTAAAACAGATTTCTAAGATAACCCATCTACCCCATTTGTCTTCCTTCTTCTTCCCTACCACAACATCCCTTAGCCTACCCAAGATTGCTACTCCTCTGGTCCTAGTCTCTTGTCTAGATCTTGCCAACAAATCAAATCCTAATTGCTCTAAAAGGTATGGCCTACTTGACTCTATATGGGTTTCTTGCAGACATATCAAATCTAATCGCAAAGATTTCAAATACGCTGCAACTCTCATTCTCTTATTAGGCTCGTTTAAACCACATACATTCAGTGATACTATCCTACATGCCATTGTGCTGACTTTAACAGGTACCATACAAGATAGACATTATTTAACAGCATCAAACCAGACTGCATATTTTCACAAGTTCTTGAATACATAACAATGTGCCATAACTTAAAGAAAAAATGTTTTCGTTCCACCCCCCCCTTACCTCCCCCCTCCCCTCCCCTCCCTCTCCACCCCTGCTCCGCCCCCACCCCCCTCCCTTTTACAGGCAAATAGGTCAACTGACCTATGTGTGCCCGCCTTTGTTGTTGTGCAAGTCGCTTCCCTCCCCCACTCACTTCAATTGGTTTTGCTGTGCTCCCCTTAATTCACCCTTACTCTTATCCAGATACATGTATAGCCACATATAAATATCTATACTTTTTAACCTCCCTTCTGCCTCCTCATTTCTTCTAAGAAGAGCTCAGCTTTTATCTCAGAGTTAAACATCCAAGTTTTCCCTCCCACAATTACTTTGAGTCTGGCTGGGTAAAGTAAATATGCTTCCATACCGAGAGCTTGGAATGGAGCAATCAACTGCCTTAACTTCCACCTCCTCTCTACAGTAAAATGGCAGAAGTCAGGTCTAGCGAAAAAAGTGGTGTCTTCGAAAGTCCTCCTACTCTCTGGCTTTGCCTTACTCAAAATCTCCTCTCTGAGCAGGAAGTTCCCAATATACACTAATATTGCCCTGGGATGGTTTTTCTGACCATCCCTCCCTCCTCCTCCTGCCCACCCGGCTTTTTTTACTGTAAATGGGAATCTATGTGCCCTCTGTATCTCTGTTTCCCAGAGTCCACCAGGTGCTGATGTAAAAGCTGGTTTTGACAATTATTTAAGATTTGCTCTCTCATCATCAAATTATACAATTCTGTATATTCTGTAACCTTACTTCCCAGCAACCAGCCCTCCAGAGCCTTAGTGGCACATTCAACAAATTCAGACCAGTCCTGAGTCTGTGTCTTCTGGGTCTCTCTGAACATTAACCTGTACTGTTCAGTGGTTAAGCCTAACCCATCAATCAGAGCACTCTTCAGGACCAGGTAGTTTCTAGAATCCCCATCACTAACTGTGAGGAGTCTGTCTCGGCCTCTACCTTCAAAGGAGAGCCACAAGATTGCTGCCCACTGCTCCTGAGGGATCTGCTGTACTCTGCAGGCTCTCTCAAGTGCAGTCATCCATTTGAGGATGTCATCCCCAGCTTTGTAGGGGGGCACAATCTTACTCAGGTTTATATTGTCATAGGATCTGTCTTTATCCTTAGGGATAGTGCTGCCACCAGTGGATCCTAATCCACTCTCTCTAGGCTGTCTTGCTCTAGCAAGTTTCTCTTGGGCCAGGGCAACTTTTAATTCTTGCTTCTGGATCCTAAGCTCAGCCTCTCCCATGTTGGCCTCATGTTCCCTTCTCTGAGGGCTAGCCATCCCCCTTCTGGAGTGACCATGAGAACCTCTAGAAGCTTGGGAGGTGTTGGATTCCCCTGAGTGATTCCTCCTCCTCCTTTGCTCCTGGTTAAGTCCACTTGGGGGTCTGAGTGGGTTTACCCCTGACTCAGTCCAAAATAGGCTTAAGTTAGCCATGCTAAGCCCTCTGGCTAGCACCCGACTATTTCTTCCATCATCAGAATCACTGCTCTCCCCTTCTGTCTCTCCCTCCTCCTCTTCTTCCTCAGGCTGAGTATCCCCAGTGACCTGGTCTTCCTCATCTATCTGGACAACAGGGACAGGGGTGTCAGTATTATCATCTTCAGTGGGAGAGCCTCCTTCCACATTCCCTGTGGGGTCTGCTTTAGAGGTCTTTAGAGCTTCAGACTGGTCTAAAAGCTCTCTGAGGTGGTCTGTGGTTGGGGCTAGACCAGTCTTGAGACCTCTTAAGGTACACAGCTGCCTCAGTTCTTTAAAGTTTAACATAGCAAATTTGGATGGTGCCTTTGGAGGGTCACTCTCAACAGGGGCAGGTCCAGTGGACCCCTCTGCTCCAGACATTGCTCTAGTGTGGGTGGATGTGTTGCAATCTACCTACACTGGTGTTTACCTACTAAACCTATCTAGTAGTTGTAGTCAGGGTGTGCTACTCCCTATCCTCTACAACAACTAAGTTCAGTAGAACTTAAGTATACTAGTCTTGTTTTACATGTACCTAGCAGGTACCTGTATGATCTTTCAAATGATATTTTCAAAGATTGTAATGGTAAAACAACAGCAAGCTCCAATCCCAACCGCTGCTCACCAATGTGAGAAGTTGGCCTGGTATATGATGCTCACTAGTTCTAGTGATCACCTTGTACCATGCCAAGCAACCCTTATGATGATTGGTTGTAAGTCAACCTTATAGACCAGCTATCCTAGTAGCGTGGACAAAGAAGTCTTAGGCGAAACTCTGTAAGGCATGTGAAGCAAGCTGTTTTACCATACACAATCCCCTTGAATACCAAATGAAAGGACACCACACAGATATATATTGAAAATATATATATATTTATTTACTACAAATATCCCCTATACTCTTTATGAGCACAGACGCAAATGCATTAAAACAAAACAGTTTAAATATACAAAAGTTGCACAATATGGATGAGTCCTAGGGGCCACCTAAACCATATACTAAAATAGTGGTATAAGTACCACGAATCGAATTGGAAGTAGGCCTAGGGCCTGGGGAATCGCTGGAGCTGTTCGGGAATAGCAGTGACTAAGTCGGGAAAGGCCCGCGGGACTCGGGTGCAGGGCTTAAAGCACACGCATGCACCAATGTAAAGTCAATGGTGCGTTAAAGTTACAAAGTTAATGAAAAGGGAACCTTCCGGATGACCTAGAACCTAGCAATTTGGAACATAGACACTAGAGGTGTATTGCTACACAGGAGCACCGGAGTGCCAGGGTAACCTCACCCACAGGAAGCGGGTGCATATGTCTCAAAGTGTGTCGGGTTTCGTCGCGATGGTCTATGGAGCCTGTAGATGAAGATGCTGCAGGCGGGTCGTCGAGGAGAGTTCAGGTGGATCCAAGGGTGGATCTGAAGAGGTGAAGACCTGAAAGCAGAGGGGACAATGTTCAAAGCCTCTAGCCAGTGACTACCGTGGAACCAGGAGGGAACCAGGCGATGTCGGGTGCAAACAAGTGAAGAAGTGAAGATTGTCTCTGCAGCCACGTGGACACGAAGAGGTCGAGGACGTCCAGGCGTCGATCACGAGCTGTCCCACGAAGGCTCTAGCTGATGGCGGTGTCGGCTTCTTGATCGGAGCAAACAGGCCTTGGCTAATGCAAGCCACGCAGGAAACGATGCAAGGTTCTCACTCGGACCAGCAAGGTCAGAGGGGCTGCTCCTTTTTACAGGAGCGAGTGGCCTAGCGCTGCCATGTTGGAAACGGCCCAGTGCGGCTGAGTTGCGTTCTCTTCAATTGCGGAGTTTCCGACTCCCCAGCATCAACAGGTAAGGGGCTCAGGTCAGCAAGTCTTACAGAAGCCTTTCATGGTTTCACACTGACCCGAAATCCCAGATGAGCGGAAATTGTCGGGCCAGCTTGCAGAGCTCTAGGCTGACACATCCGCCATCTTGCGTGGCTCGGCCAGGCCCCCACAAATAAAAGTATACTTATATTTCAATGTACAGCAGGTTCTAGAAATTTACAGTGCATTCCAATTGTCTGAAAACATCCATATTGTAGAACAGCTCTATAATCTGTACATCTGTAGTTATTTAAAGAATAATATATCAGTTTTTGTTGTTTTTTTTACACCCCTACCTATCAAACTGACCTGCCATACATGGTTGATAGCAGTGAGAACTGTCGGAGACCACCTATTTTCAATATATTTCCATACAGATTGAGAGGGAACTAGATAGGTACTTTATGAGATATATATATCTATATCAATATTTCTATAGCTATATTACCTACTGGCGGTCACGAGTAGGTAGTTGTAGTTAGGACCTAGTTACCATAGGAAAATCTCAACATTCTATTCCCAATAACTTGGCGCCGATTGACGAATCTTCGCAAAATTTTCAAAACTCGTGGGGCGCTCCGGTCTGTTCCTATTTTGAAAGTTTCAGGGTGATTTGGCAAGCGGGGGCCGAGAAAAAAGGGGGGTCCCAAAATTTGTTTTCTCCATGTTATTTTCCATACGAAACTTTAGACACGGCTACAGCCTAACCTGCTGATCGGAATTACACCAAATTTGGCAAAAAGGTAGTTCTTGGTTCAGAAATAACTCTTTTTGTTAAATGTTATAAATCCATTCAGTAGTTCCTGAGAAATTTGAAAAAGAAAAAGTATCGATATCTGGGCGGAGCCTAACCACACATGTCATGGTGAGATCTGATTCTATGTCAGCACTTCATCCTGGAATTGCTGGCAGCCATCTTGGGACCAATATACATGATAGTACCCCATTAAAATGCATTGTAGTGAATCGAAGATTTTGAGGGTTACCAAAAGGAGAACTATAAAGGGTGATAACAGACTTTAATTGAAATTATAATTCATTTGTTGATGGCACCATACTAACTTCAGGAATTGTGATGTGTTCTAAGGTGATTTTACCCTGTGAAAAACCTGCTGGGATATCATTAATCATGTTTGAGAGAAAACTATTTTCACATGCTTGTCCCATAGAGTTTGAAGGTGCTCTGTTAGACGGACCGGGAGGGTCGGCCGAGATTACGGGGAGAGGTCTCCAGGGAGAGCCGTCTCCAACGACTGTACAGATAAGTAACTTCCCCCCCACAGACAGACACCACACAGGAGTGAAGGTTAACGAGACTTTATATGCAATTCTTAGGTTACGTTGGTATGATACAAGGAGGTCTGGACTCAGGGGTCCCCTCGATTCGAGTCTTTGGTCGAGGAAAGGGGTAGCGGGACAGTCTTAGTTACCAGTGAGTTCAAAATAGCTCTCAATCCTCGAGCTCGGCGTTCTTGATGATCGGGCCGTGGAGGAGCCAAGCAGGTCCCGAGATGGATGAAGGAAGGACGACGGTCCGCGGCGGAGCCTGCAGGTCCCGGTGAAAGATGACGGTTACAACGGTCCGCGGCCACGCCAGCAGATCCGGACGACGGTGAAGGATGAAGGTTACGACGGCTGTGGCAGCGCCAACAGGCCGGACGATGAAGGTTACGACGGCTGTGGCAGCGCCAACAGGCAGGACGATGGTGCACAGGACAGAGCTACGGCAGCGCCAGTAGTCCGTCCAGGATGAGTTCCTCTTTACGTCTCTCGACTCCAAGATACAACTCCCTTCCTGCTCTGGAGCTGCCCCAGTTATAGGGCTGGCGTGCTTTGATGTCCGGACCCTCGCACTTGGAGGTCGGGAGGTCCGGGATGAGGGAGTCCAGACACCCAGCAGGGGGGTGGAGCCAGCGCCCGGGGAGGCGATGGGCGAGCGGCACTTGGTGGGGGAGAGCCATCGACACCTCCTTCTCCCATTGACTTGCCAAGTAGCCCGCTCACCTCCTGGGTGGATGGTGGTGCCGGGATGTCTGAGGCCTGGCCAGGCCCAGGGTTGAGGTCGGCCGGGGGCCAGGCGGCCACGTGGTGAAGTGTCCAAGATGGCGGCCCGGGCTGGGCGCGTGGGCCGGCAGTGGATCGGGCCCATGAGGTCGACATGCTCGAGGGCAGGGGTCCCTGAGGGGACGGCGGACGTACAATGGTGGTGTGGGGTGCTTGTGTGACCGGGCTCGGGCCGGGTCGAGCCGGGGGAGAGCGGCCCTTCGTGTGGCCTGTCCAACATGCGTCCCCCCCAGCTGAAGGCGGGGAGAGTCACCCATCCTCTTGGGGACTCTCTTCGTCGAGGCGGAAAAATCGGGACAGGCCATCCGCGTTGGCGTGGTCGGACCCAGGCCGGTGTTCGACGGTGAGGTCCATACCCTGCAAGGATATGGACCAGCGTAGCAACTTGGGGTTTTCCCCCCGCATGTGCATCAGCCACTGCAGGGGTCGGTGGTCGGTCTGCACCCGAAAGTGGGTGCCGAAAAGGTAGGGCCGGAGCTTCTTGAGGGCCCATACCACAGCGAAGGCTTCCCTCTCTATGGTGCTCCAGCGTTGTTCCCTTGGTAGGAGTCTCCGGCTGATGAAGGCCACCGGTTGATCAAGGCCCTCGGTGTTCACTTGGGACAGGACCGCCCCAATGCCCTGGTCGGAGGCGTCCGTCTGGACGACGAACTCCCGGCTGTAGTCTGGGGCCTGGAGCACAGGAGCGGAACACATGGCGGCCTTCAATTGTTCGAATGCCGCTTGACACTCTGGGGTCCAGTTCACCTTCTTGGGCTGATTTTTTGACGTGAGCTCGGTGAGGGGGCCCACTATGGTACCATAGTCTTTCACGAACCTTCGGTAATAGCCCGTGAGGCCCAGGAAGGCTCGTACCTCGGTTTGGGTGATAGGGGGCTGCCAGTCCTGGATGGCGGCAATTTTCAGTTGTAGAGGGGCCACTAGGCCGCTTCCCACCTGGTGTCCGAGGTAGGTCACAGACCCTTGTCCAATTTGACACTTGCTGGCCTTGATCGTGAGGCCAGCTCGCTGAAGGGCTTGCAGTACTGCTCGGAGGTGGTGGAGGTGCTCGGTCCAATGGTGGCTGTACACAGCGATGTCGTCTAGGTAGGCGGCACTGAACCCTTCGAGCCCCGCCAGGACCTGATTGACGAGCCGTTGGAAAGTCGCTGGGGCATTCTTCATACCGAAGGGCATGACCGTAAAATGGTAATGGCCATCGGGGATGGAGAAGGCAGAACGTTCTTGTGCTCGGGGTGTGAGGCCGATCTGCCAATAACCTGCTGTCAGGTCGAAGATGCTAAGGTAGCGGGCAGCTCCCATTCGGTCGACCAGTTCATCTGCCCGGGGGATGGGATGTGCGTCCGTTCTGGTGACTTCATTCAGGCCCCGGTAGTCGACGCAGAACCGGAGTTCTGGTGTGGTTCCGGGGGCGGCTGCTTTGGGGACCAGTACGACCGGGCTGGCCCATGGGCTGTCTGAGGGCTCGATGACCCCGAGCGTGAGCATCTTAGCCACTTCCGCCTGGATGCAGGCCCGTACCCGATCAGGTACGCGGTAGGCCCGGTGGCGGATAGGAGGGCTGTCTCCGGTATCTACATCGTGCACACACCAGGAAGTGACACCTGGGGTGAGGGAGAACAGATTGGCGAACCGTGACAGGAGGGCTTGGCACTCTTGGCGTTGTTCTCTGGTGAGGGTCTCCGAGAGTCGGACCCCATCTACGGAGCCGTCTTGCTCCTGGGTCCGCAGGAGGTCAGGGAGAGGCTCGGAGTCGTCTTCAACCCCATTGTCCGTGGCCATCAATAGGCTGAGTTCTGTTCGTGCAAAGTGGGGTTTCAGTCTGTTGGTGTGGAGGACTCGGAGGGGGTTCCGGGAGGACTCCATATCGATCAGATAGGTGGCAGGACCCTTGCGCTCGATCACCTTGAAGGGCCCCGTCCATTTGTCTTGGAGAGCGCATGGCTCCGTGGGGGACATGACCCATACCTGTTGTCCCGGTTCGAATTCAATGGATGAGGCGTTCTGGTCATACCATTTTTTCATGTCCTCTTGACTGGCCTCTAGGTTGGCTTTTGCTAGGTCTCTGAACCGCCGGGACTGGTTGCGGAGGGTGAGGAGGTACCGGAAGACATCCGGAGGGTTCTTGGTCGGAGGCATCTCCCAGCCTTCTTTGATCAGGCTGAGCGGCCCCCGCACTGGGTGCCCATAGAGCAGTTCGAATGGGCTGAAGCCTAGGGATTTCTGTGGGACCTCTCGGTAGGCGAAGAGGAGGCACGGCAGCAGCACGTCCCACTGGCGACGGAGGGGCTCTTCCAATCCCCCGATCATTCCTTTCAGCGTGCGGTTGAACCGCTCAACAAGTCCGTTCCCTTGGGGGTGATAGGGGGTCGTGAAGCGGTAGGTGACCCCACACTGTTGCCAGAGAGATTTCATGTATTTAGAGATAAAGTTCGTGCCTCTGTCGCTGACGACTTCTCGGGGGAACCCCACACGGGAGAAGATCCCCATCAGGGCCCGGCCGACCACTGGGGCTGTCACGGTCCGGAGAGGAACAGCCTCAGGGTAGCGGGTGGCGTGGTCCACTAGCACCAGAATGAAGCGATGTCCTTGTTTTGTACGCGGGTCCAGGGGTCCCACAATGTCTATTCCGACCCTCTCAAATGGGGTCGTGACTACTGGAAAAGGTTGCAAGGGGGCTTTTAGTTTGCGGCCGCTCTTCCCACTGGCTTGGCACGTGGGGCAAGATCGGCAATGCTGGTGCACATCGTTCCTCATTTTGGGCCAGAAGAAGTGGGTCACTAGGCGACTGTAAGTTTTATCTTGTCCTAGGTGCCCTGCTAGGGGGACATCGTGGGCCAGGTTTAACAGGAAGTCTCTAAAGCAGAGGGGCACTACTAGTACTCGGTTGGCCCCCAGTTCGGCGATTCGTTGCTCGCTGTATAACAGATCATTGTCCCAGTAGACCCAATGAGTTCCGGAGGTGTCCCCTGCGCTTTGGGCGAGCGCTTGTTGGCGGAGTCCCTCAAGGGAGGGACAGGTCTTCTGTTCCTGGCGAAATTGTTCTTGTGTGGGTCCCCCCTCTTGGGCCCACTGGTCAAGGTTAGCGAGGTCGGAAGGTTGAGCCGGTTCGAGGGGGGTGTCCTGGTCGGGGGTTTCGGCTGGGGCGACCGGAGGCGGTGGCGCCGGCCATTCTGGTTCTTCCGGGTGATGGTTGGCACGGGCGGCCATGGACCGGGTGGTGACGCACGCCCAGTCCGGGACGCCCAACATCCCCAAGTGTTCTTTTCGCTCCACAGCGGCCCACGGGGAGCTCTCCAGGTCATTCCCGAGGAGGCAGTCCACGGGGGCGTCGTCTCGGACCGTCACCTTCAACATGCCGGAGACCCCTCCCCACTCAAAAGGGACGCAGGCCATCCGACACAGACTTTCCGAGTTGTCGGCTGAGCGTACAGGGCAGAGAATGTTCGGTAGATATTGTTCTGGGGTCACCAGGTGGCAGCGGACGGCTGTCACACTGGCCCCGGTGTCCCGAAGGGCCTCGGCCCGTTGTCCATTGATGCTCACCCATTGGCTGTACTTCTGGGTGTTAGCGGGTAGGGGGACCCGCGGGACCATGTCTCTTCCCCCTAAGCACGCGAGAGTCATGGCGGCTGGCTCCCACTCTGGATACTCTTGTTCGTCTGTTTCTTGTTCCTCGGAGATCTGTTCTTCCCCTAGTGCTGCGGCGGCCACATGGCGGGGTTTTGGACTCTGATACTGCGGGCAGTTTGGGTCGTTGGCATAGTGGCCGACTCGTTGGCATCGGTGACACGTGACGTTTGCTCTGTACCCTGGTCGCGCCGGGGTGCTGCCCCGGTTGGCCGGGGGGGTGGTGCTGGTAACGGGGGCGGCCGGAGTGTTGTCTCTTCCCCGCCCTGGGCCTCCTCCTCCTCTGGGTCGGTGGTGACCATTGTTGTTCCTGTTTTGCTCGTAGGACCCATTCCGGCCCACTCTGGTGATCTCCCACCGGTCAGCTTCGGCTGCGAGCTGCCGGGGATCGGTTAACTTGCTGTCGAGGAGGTGTTGGCGTAGTTCAATGAAGCAATTGTTGGACAGATGCTCCCATACCATTAGATTGAACAGTTGCTCGTAGGTCGTGACGTTGTTCCCTTTGATCCAGCCTTCGAAAGCTCGGCTAAAGTACGTTACATAGTCCACCCACGTTGTACCCGGGATGCGTGTGCAGTCTCTGAACCTCTGACGGTACATCTCGGGCGTGAGGCCATAGCGGGTGAGAAGGGCTGCTTTCATATGGTCGTAGGAGGTCATCTGGTGGTCTGGGAGCTGTAACAGGGTATCGCGGCCCTCATTGAGGAATCTGCCCCATAGGCCGGCTCCCCAATCGTTTCTATCGATCCGGTGCGCAGTCATAGCGATTTCATAAGCCTTAAACCATTGCTGGATATCGTCCTCTCGAAAATATTCTCGGACAACATCCTTGGGGATGTGTACTTTTTTCTCCGTGGTCCCGGGGGTGTGTGGTCCCTCAGGCACCCCCAACTCTTTATTCTGCTTGCGCAGGTTGATCTCGGCTAGGTTCCGTTCGTGCTCGTACGCTAGTTTCTTTTCCTCGAGCTCCCTTTGTCTCTGTTTCTCCTCTCTTTCTTCTCGGATACGTAGGTGCTCTAAGTTTATCTTTTGTTCGGCCAACTTGAGTTCTACGTCCATCTTGAGTCGGGCCATTTCTAGCTCGTGTAGTCGGGTTTTTTCTCTTTCTTGGATCTCGTCTGGCGAGAGACCGGTTCTTTGCCCTTCAGGGGCCGTGTTGCTTTTTTTCGTGGTGCTTTGCTCAGGAGCTTCGGTATCCCCGGTCTCTGCCCAAGATTCTAGGGCATGCTTAAAATCGTCCTTGGTGCTTAGTCCGGTGGTAGCGATACCTAGTTCAATGCAGAACTGCTTTAGTTCACGATGGCTGTACTCCTCTAGTTTTTCCATTTGGAACTTCTCAGTTGATCCGCTCTCTTTAGTTGTCATTGTGGTTCGTTGTGGGGTGAGCTACTCTCTGTACGTACGCGGTGATTCGGATCGCGCCGCTGGCCACCAATGTTAGACGGACCGGGAGGGTCGGCCGAGATTACGGGGAGAGGTCTCCAGGGAGAGCCGTCTCCAACGACTGTACAGATAAGTAACTTCCCCCCCACAGACAGACACCACACAGGAGTGAAGGTTAACGAGACTTTATATGCAATTCTTAGGTTACGTTGGTATGATACAAGGAGGTCTGGACTCAGGGGTCCCCTCGATTCGAGTCTTTGGTCGAGGAAAGGGGTAGCGGGACAGTCTTAGTTACCAGTGAGTTCAAAATAGCTCTCAATCCTCGAGCTCGGCGTTCTTGATGATCGGGCCGTGGAGGAGCCAAGCAGGTCCCGAGATGGATGAAGGAAGGACGACGGTCCGCGGCGGAGCCTGCAGGTCCCGGTGAAAGATGACGGTTACAACGGTCCGCGGCCACGCCAGCAGATCCGGACGACGGTGAAGGATGAAGGTTACGACGGCTGTGGCAGCGCCAACAGGCCGGACGATGAAGGTTACGACGGCTGTGGCAGCGCCAACAGGCAGGACGATGGTGCACAGGACAGAGCTACGGCAGCGCCAGTAGTCCGTCCAGGATGAGTTCCTCTTTACGTCTCTCGACTCCAAGATACAACTCCCTTCCTGCTCTGGAGCTGCCCCAGTTATAGGGCTGGCGTGCTTTGATGTCCGGACCCTCGCACTTGGAGGTCGGGAGGTCCGGGATGAGGGAGTCCAGACACCCAGCAGGGGGGTGGAGCCAGCGCCCGGGGAGGCGATGGGCGAGCGGCACTTGGTGGGGGAGAGCCATCGACACCTCCTTCTCCCATTGACTTGCCAAGTAGCCCGCTCACCTCCTGGGTGGATGGTGGTGCCGGGATGTCTGAGGCCTGGCCAGGCCCAGGGTTGAGGTCGGCCGGGGGCCAGGCGGCCACGTGGTGAAGTGTCCAAGATGGCGGCCCGGGCTGGGCGCGTGGGCCGGCAGTGGATCGGGCCCATGAGGTCGACATGCTCGAGGGCAGGGGTCCCTGAGGGGACGGCGGACGTACAATGGTGGTGTGGGGTGCTTGTGTGACCGGGCTCGGGCCGGGTCGAGCCGGGGGAGAGCGGCCCTTCGTGTGGCCTGTCCAACATGCTCCAGAAGCTAAAATGAGAGCATATTTTCTGTAAATTCACATTATCTTTCTCAGTCATGTGAGAATGAAGTCTGACATTCTCAGTAAAACATGTACATCCAACAAGGGCAGAGACTGTCAGTTAATTCCTTTGTGTTCTACTGCAGCTTCCCAGAGTGTTCTAAAGAACAACTAGAGCGCTAACAGTCTTACTTATGACAAAATTATGGTACACCTGAAGCCATCTTGATTGAAATAAACTGCTAACAGTTAAAACATTTAATTTAAAAAGGAACAAAATGAGGGGGTTCATTTTGCCATAGAAATTATGGTTAGTGCTGCAAAAAGAAAATGTAGGGCATGTTTTAAGTGAGATCCCAAATCCTCTTCTATTTCATTAGAAAATTCTGACATGCAGACTGAAACAATCACTTTCAATACCAGCAGTAGACTTCCAGTTAACTCCCTGGTGAACAATAGCTTTAATACAGTGATCTAATAAACAAATAGAGTACTAACATTCTGAATATATGGCAAATGTGTGACACATCTGAATGCCTTCTTGATGGAGTCAAAGTAAAAAACTGAAAGCATTTCCTACTGAGGAGTCTCCCAAGATGGCCAGCAGAGAAAAAAAAGAGCCCAAATGTAGCACAAATATCACTTGGATGTAGCCCACATATAGCCCAATGACAGAAGTGTGCAAAACACTTTTTAAATTGAGTTTTTCTGCAGTTTTATATAGTGCAGACTGGTAAGGTATTAAAGCCTTCTTACTTGGACCCCTTATTGCGTATTTTGCACGAAGTACAGGAGATTGATCTAGCGAAACATTGAACTTTACGATTTGGTTAACCTGAAGTTGCTCTGAACCGAGCTTTGTAACACCCGTTTTTACCTATTGGTTTTAATTAATTCTCACTGTATTGTATTAGGAAAGAGGATTAACTGTTTTTATATCAGATCAAATAAAGTTTAATGAATTCTATGGCAGGACGGAGGGGAAGATTATGCACATCTTGTCCCTCCAGCAGTCGACCAAGCCTTCTCTCTGGCTAGTTCTAGGGCGTGGGCTCCTCTTAGGGATCAGGTTGATAAGCTGGCGAAAAGCATCACTGGGTGTTCAGTGACCCAGATCTGGCGGTGGTGGGTCCCAATAGCTCCCAGATGGGGAATAAAAGGGCCGTTAAGCATAATGCGGGGCACTTGGAAGGATTTGATACATTTACAGAGACCTTCCTCAAGAGTGCGCAAACGCTAAAACGTACACCCTGCCGGGAGGAGTTGGAGCCCAGAGAAAATTGCAACGCTGTCACCACTATTGTAGACCCTGATGGCGGGTTTCCCTTAGAGGAGAGGGTGTATCGGAGGACGAGTTCTCCTCCAATGAGGATAAGGACTCAGGGCGTCCAGAGTCCCACCCTTCTCAGTCCCCGGTTGGGGACGGGGTCCACTCGGGCCCGTTCAAGCCTATCCAAATTTACCATCCTAGGTCGGCGGAGTGCACCCCTGATGCCAAAGTGGCAAAGTATGTGGTGGGGAAAGACCATCAACCCCTTGAAAGGGAGGTCAGGAATAGGATGAGGGGAGAATGCCCCAGGCCCTCACTGAAGGAGAAGGTGGCACACACGCCTAAAATTTATGAGAAACTATGTACCTTTTACTCCAAGTATAGGAGGGATCCCAAGAAAGGAATTGATAGGTCTTGGACGTGGTAGGGCCCTTGACCCAAATTATTCAATTGGCAGAGCGTTCAAAAGAGTCAGGATCCCCTTTGTCTACGGATATTGTGGCTGGTTGGGCCCACTACCCAAAACTCTAAAACACTACCCGCACCCCATGCCCAACCCCCTTACCTCTCACTCCTGGTGGTTCTTCTCTCCTTGTGGTTCCTGCTTCACGTCGTCTGAGGGGCGGTGCATGTCGTTGTGAGGAAATGGAACAGCCTCCGTTTCCTTACAACGACGTGGATCGTCTACATGTTTTTTAAAACGCATGGTCATTTACCATATATACTTTTACAACAAAATTTGTTGTAAAGGTATGCATGGTAAATGACTATGCATTCAAAAAAATGCCTAGTAGCGATGTATGACTCATGCGTGGTAATGCATGCGTTGAAATGGTATCGCGAAGTAAAAAAAGTCACTGTAACGGCTGTTTACCGATCGAAGCTGGGCCCTGTTCTTCAGTGAGACATTTATTTGAATAATTAGGAGGAAGGAATGTTTTTTTTTTACCAAAAAGTGCATTCCCAGCTGTTGTATTGTGAAAGTGTCCGTGTGGCCTGGTTTTACATCCGGTGAGAGAGTGGAAGAGTCTGTTTGGATCTAAAGGAGTTCTGTTGTTGGACGGGGCCGGCGCGACAAGTCATCAGAAAACATAGCTAATGGAAAGCGTCCTCCCTGAAGTGTGGAGCAATGCCATAAGAGGTCAAAGAGTATGCGTCCCACCGCAGTATGACTGTACCTCGTGACCCATGTGCCGCCTCCTGGGTAGGGGAGGCAGAAGCTGCATTGCAGGTCTTCTTCAAGACCGCTGTAGCACTAATTCTACATTTTGGTACTAGGGCATTTTCACTTGGTTGTTCCTGCCAGATACAATGAGAAAATCCAGTGTTAATCAGTGCCCTCATTACCTTTTTTGTGGGTTGTGGTGCTTGTCACTTCGTTGCCCCGCCTGTGCACAAGACTGGGCACTCCCCCTCGTGTGCTATCTGCAGGGCCTCTGCCCTCGGATCACTGGTTTCGGTTTCTTGAGTGGCAACATAAACAGTTGCTTAACCAGCCAAGTCGACGAGGACGTCATAATTGCACAGCTCCGCTCGCGACACCATATGCCGTCATCGGATCCATAAGAGGACCTTGTTGGTGGGCTGACGTCAGTTCCACCCATTTTTTCCGTGCCACCGAGGCAAACAGGCAGACCGAGACATTTTCACATGTATACATAGTATAATAAATTCCAACCACACCCGCTTTCTCTTCCAAAAACCGGACACCGACACCGGAGCAGATTAGATCATCAGCCTTTCAGGGTATTTTAATTTTAAAAGCATAATATAATATATATATATATATATATATATATATATATATATATATATATTCACTGAAAAAAGTTTTCAGGCACGTTATAGTTAGAAATTAGCATTTAAAAGACCTTAGAAATTCACTGAAAAAAAACATAGGTTTCAGGGGCGTTCTAGTTAGTTGTACATTTTACTCGTCCAAAACCATAGAAATTCCCCCGTTATTGTTAGTTCAGCTAACTATGACTCGCGCGCCCGCAATTCACTGCAGATGCCATCACATATTACATCACTCATGACATGGTCAGTGACATCATGGATGACATCATCCAGTGAATGTGTGTTTTTCTGAAAATTAAATATGTTTTATATATGTATATCTCAAGGTCGATGGAAGAATAAATGGGTATATAAGTGTCTAAATGGATGATTTGTTTTGTAAAATTGATTGTGTAACGGACTGATTAAGTGTATCTTAGTGAATACATGGGTTAATGAGTAATGTTTAAATATGTAAGTACCTGTATCACTCTTTCACTTTGTATATAAGTGGCTGCATGGGTTGGTGAGTAGCTACATGAGTAGCTACATGAGTGTCTATATGGGTTATTAGTTGTTTTTTTTAGTATCAGTATGAGTGTCTGTATGGTTCGGTGGGGGGTATTACTTAGTGCATAGATGCATGAATGAGTGACTCACTGTTTGTATGTGTTGAAGACAGCCTGTGTCCACTGTAAGGTGGATGAGTGTGTCTGTAGGTGTGTTAGTGAGTAAATGACTGTCTCAATAGTGTCTTTATGAGTAAGTACATATGTTTTAAACTAGTATATGTGAGTATTGGTGTATATAAGTGAGTATATGTGAGAGTGAGAGATTGGAAGAGTTCCTGTATAAATAAGTATGTGTTTCTATAAGTGATTGTTTAAGAGAGTAAGTATGTGTACGTTTCTGTAGAAGTAAGTGTGGTAGTGTGTGTTTAACTGTATATGCAAGTAAATGGATGTTTGATACTTTGTTTGCATGTGTGACTAAGTATGTGAGTAACTATGGATGAGTAACTATTGATGAGTGGCGGCGTGTAACAGGATGTATAGGTGTACGAGTACATATGGTGAGTGAGTACATGTATGAGTGACTGTATAGGGACTGTTGGTGACCCTTTCCTGGGGAATTGCTGATTGAATTTGTGCTCGTCCGAACCTGGTGCTGCCACTAACCCTGGGAATCACTGCAGGAGTTTAACATCTCGCCGGACCCGCTTCGCGGGTCCCGCAGCGCCCTGCACCCAGATCAGCTGTCAGTGAGGAGCAGAGGTCATTGGGGTGTGTGTTGTTACCGGCAGGGCTGCGAGCTGCGAAGCAGGGACTCCAGCTACCAGGAGTCCCTGCGAGCCCCATTGAACACACCTGGGCTGCTCTCCCTGCCGGCCCCGCCCCCCCCGTCCACGGAGTGAAAAGGGTGCCTGGAGTTCCTGTATGCGGGACCCTTTCCTGGGGAATTGCTGATTGAATTTGTGCTCGTCCGAACCTGGTGCTGCCACTAACCCTGGGAATCACTGCAGGAGTTTAACATCTCGCCGGACCCGCTTTGCGGGTCCCGCAGCGCCCTGCACCCGGATCAGCTGTCATTTAGGAGCAGAGGTCATTGGGGTGTGTGTTGTTACCGGCAGGGCTGCGAGCTGCGAAGCAGGGACTCCAGCTACCAGGAGTCCCTGCGAGCCCCATTGAACACACCTGGGCTGCTCTCCCTGCCGGCCCCGCCCCCCCGTCCACGGAGTGAAAAGGGTGCCTGGAGTTCCTGTATGCGGGACCCTTTCCTGGGGAATTGCTGATTGAATTTGTGCTCGTCCGAACCTGGTGCTGCCACTAACCCTGGGAATCACTGCAGGAGTTTAACATCTCGCCGGACCCGCTTCGCGGGTCCCGCAGCGCCCTGCACCCGGATCAGCTGTCAGTGAGGAGCAGAGCTCATTGGGGTGTGTGTTGTTACCGGCAGGGCTGCGAGCTGCGAAGCAGGGACTCCAGCTACCAGGAGTCCCTGCGAGCCCCATTGAACACACCTGGGCTGCTCTCCCTGCCGGCCCCGCCCATCCGTCCTCCATCCTCCCCTATTGAAAAGAAGGAGGTCTCTTAGCCGCCGCGCGGGAGCGCGCGGGAGAAGCCCGGGACAAGGGCGGGACCGTTTTGTGGCCGTTCGGGGGCCGAAGGAGGCCGGGCTGGGCCAGTCCTCCAACATTTATTTTTCTGCTCCACCATTCTCATTGACAAGTAAGCCGTTTGTTTGCTCACCTTTATCATAGACATTGACTTCGCTTCATTTAATGGCTACCATGCATGGGAAAATTTCGTCGCCCGACCCTGGGGGAAACAACAAAGGGACTTTGGACACGTACTTTAGAAAGCTCGGTGGTGATATAGATAGGGAATGTGATCTGGCAGAACGAAGGGCAGAGCGCCGACGTTCCATTGAATCCATTAAAAACAAACCGATTAGGGGCGTATCACCGGAGAACAGTCTAGTGCAAAGGGTAGAGGGTTTGACACAAGTAAATGAAGATTCACAACTATCACAGGGATATCCCATGCTCCTACGAGAAATGACCCCACCACCATCATTAGTCATCAGTGGTATAGAAGGAAGTAACACTGTGGGGACTAGGGATACTACCATTTTAAAAGAAACTATACCTACTAACACACGAATATTACCATCTGGGAAAAAGAAACCTGGGAAACAGGGGGTTGGCCAAATTGTTGGGCCGCCACCAAACAAGAGACAGAGGAAGGGAGGGGTTCAGCAAAGAGCCAAAATCAGCCATACTGATTTTGGTAAGGGAAGATTAGTGACAGCTGTTCCCGTACCCACAAATATTGTGATCCTACCCTCTGACCTGGCCCAGGTCGCACCACACGACTTAGCATCCTCCCCAAATACCTCTATACTGCCTGAAGTCGGACCAAACTTAATACCTGGTACTATTTCTCCCCCTACTGATAATTTGTCAACACTCTCCCTCGAAAATATTGAACATCTATTGAGGGCATTCACATCCCCCATATTAGAGAGGTTGAAGAGGTTAGAGGATCGTTTGGGGGTCATAGAAACAACGATTACCAAAAAAACAGGAATGTTGGCAGTACCTGTAAAGCAAGTTCTAACGCCTACAGCTGTAGTTTCTACGCCCACAGCCCTTATACAAAAGATTCTAAAGCCTCAAAGTAATCTTGTGAGCAGTACTGAACAAGGGGTGAATCCATCCAAGGCAGTTCATCAGCCCACCCAAACTAGTAAGAAGGATAACAACAAAGGGGCCAGCACAATGGTTGCTAGAAGTAGTCAGGAGGTAGGTGGGAAAGTATACTCGGGTAAAGAAGGGAATCAGAGGGTCCGCCATGTTGAATTACCACCAGAGGCAGTCCCCTACGTGGTGGTACTTACGGGGGTCCCTAGGTTGGCAGACAACAAGAGGGAAGGGTTTAGCCAATTAAAAAATAAAACTATACATTGGCTTGGGCAACATAGACCGCTCCCATGTTTCATCAACAACGAGATTGTCCATGTAAGGCGACTCCCCTGGCTGGGGAGTAGAGTAAAAGATAGAGACGGGGATTTAATAATTATAAATTTTAGAGATCCAAGGGCCGTGACACACATCCTTAATTGGATACCAAGGTCCACTGGCTCACTTATTGTTCCCTGTGATTTAACCTATTTCTATCCTAGATCCCAGGTGCCTGCAACACCCATTGGGGTACCTCTTGGTCCTCCTAAAAACCCTCCCGGGATGTTTAATAACCAATATATGTGGCAGGATCCAAATTATAAAATGCCAAATCCATTTGGATGGAATATTGTACCACATAGGGAGAACAGGAATAATTATAGAGGTATGGACCATCCACAAAGTGTAGGTGGAATGAATCATTTGTTGCCCTTTACCCCTTTTGAAACCTCGAATAGGTTTGAAGCATTCTCTGGGCTAGACGATTGTGAATGACGGTCGGGGCCCCCTGCCAATAGGTCTGAGCCGAGGCGAGTGTCAAGCAGTGGACTGAGTTCCCCAACTGCCTCTATTTCTTGGCCTATGCAGGATATCGACACGCACTCAAGTAAATTCCTTAGTTGGAACATAGCTGGTCTAAGAGCCAAAAAGGATGATCCGCTATGGACCAATTTTATCACCTCCTTTGATGTCATAGCTTTACAAGAATCTTGGGAAACCTCATGCGATGTTTGGTTGGATGGTTTTGTTACTTTATTTGTTCCAGTGATACCCAGTCAAGCTGGGAGAGCTAAAGGGGGTTTAATTTTTCATTTTTCCCTTAACCTCGCAGGGTCCTTTAAACAGTTAGACTCAGGTTCCCCTAACCTTTTGATTGTAGAATGGACTGTTTCTTCGACCCATTCAATTTTATTACTTAATTTTTATAATTCCTGGGAGAGGGCAATGGATACTGACCACATTGCACACCTAGAGACATTTTTATATAACTTCAGTCTTAATAAGCACACTGTACTTGAGCTTATCGTGTTAGGTGATTTTAATACGCATTTATGCAATTTTCCCTGTCACTTGGGTGAACATTTGGGACCAACTGGAACATTCACACCCCATTTTGAACATACAAAATCTGGTGAGGCCCTGGAAGTTCTAATGGCCAGTTTTAACCTTTATGAACCCCTAAATACAGATAGGAGGGAAAGAGTCCCTACATACAAAGGATCTCCGCAAGGGTCCATAATTGACTACATATTTGCCACGCCGGTGCTACTATCAAAGGTACTAAACTACAGAACAACTCAGTCACCTTATAGTGATCATAACCCTGTGGTAATGAAGATGAGTTGGGGGGAGCTTAAACGAGTGGGGTCGGGTTGCCAACAGGTGCAGGCAATACCCGTGCCCTCTGATTAAGGGAGAAGGCTCAAGTGGGGCAAGGTGATCCCAGATGACTTTATGGCAATCTTATTGCCTAAAATTGAGGGTGAAATAGAGGTATGTTTGGATCAAGAGGCCTCTAATAGCTCAATTGTTCAAGCCTTTGAATCCATATGTGCCCAAGTCAAGATGGATTTGACTGTTATGCCCTCTAAGAAAATTTCTAATATGTCAAAATGGTTTAATGTTGATATATATATATATATATATACACACATATATTACCTACTGGCGGTCGCCAGTAGGTAGTTCTAGTTAGGATTTTTTTCAATGCAAAATCTCAAAATTCTTTTGTGAATAACTTTGGCGTCAGTTGACGAATCTGCCTGAAAATTTCCTCAAATTTGCCTCGCAGAGCTCCGGTCCTTCCCTGAAAGTTTGGGGGGGGGGGGGGGATTCGTCAAGCGGGGGCTGAGATAAAAGGGGGGTCCCTAAACGTGTTTTCCCCATGTTAATTTCCATAGGGCGGTCGAACTCACTTTTAGCCCGAACGGCTGAATGGATTTGCACCAAACTTGGCAAAATTGTAGGGACTGGTAGCCCAATGTGCCTTTGCTATGTCAAGATATGTGCTCCAGTGGTTTTTACGAAAATTAACTTTGAAAAAATATATATTGGGCTACATTGGGCTATATATATGTTAGAGCCCAAATGTAGCCCAATGTAGCCCAAAGATGGACATCAGAGACAAAAGAGCCCAAAGATGGACATCAGAGACAAAAGAGCCCAAATGTAGCCCAAATATCAGCCAGATGTAGCCCAACTATAGCCCAATGACAGAATGTCCCAGAGTGTTCTAAACAACTAGAACGCTAACAGTCTTACTTATGACAAAAGTATGGCACACCTGAAGTCATCTTGACTGGAATAAAGTGGTAACACTTAATACATTTAATTTGAAAAGGAACAAAATGAGGGGTTTCATTTTGCCATAGAAATTATATATATATATATATATATATATATATATATATATATATATATATATATATATATATATATATATATATTCACTGAAAAAACCATAGGTTTCACACCAGTTATAGTTAGGTGGAAATTTTACTCGCATAAAACCATTGAAATTCCCACGTTATAGTTAGTTGGACTCACTATAACTTGCGCGTGCAATGCACTGCTGATGACGTCACATATTACATCACTCATGACATGGTCAGTGACATCACTCATTACATCACTGATGATATCTCAAATGACATCACTGATGACATCATCCAGTGAATGTGTATCTTTCTGAAAAATAAATATTTTTTATATATGTATATCTAAAGGTTGATGGAAGAATAAATGGGTAAATAAATGTCTAAATGGATGTATTTTTTGTGTAAAATTGATTGGTTAACTGACTTATTAAATGTATCTTAGTGAATACATATATTAGCGAGTAATGTTTAAATATTTAAATATCTGTATCTGTGTCTCACTTTGTGTATAGGTGGCTGCATGGGTTGGTGAGTAGCTACATCAGTGTGTATATGGGTTATTAGTTGTTTTTTTGAGTATCAGTATCAGTGTCTGTATTGTTCGGTGGGGGATATTACTTAGAGCACAGATGCATGAATGAGTGACTCACTATTTGTATGTATTTTGAAGACAGCATGTGTGCAAGACTGTATGGGTGGATGATTGTGTGTATGGGTGGGTTAGTGAGTATGTGTTTTTATAATTGATTGTTTAAGAGTAAATATGTTTCCGTTTCTGTAGAAGTATGTGTAGTGGTGTATATATAGCAGTATAATCAAGTAAATGGTTTATTGATAGTTTATTTGCATGTGTGAATTTGTGTGTGAGTAACTATATGGATGAGTATTAGTGTGTAACAGGATGTATAGGTGTATGAGTACATATGATGAGTAAGTACATGCATGGGTAACTATATAGAACTGTTGGTGAATGAGTGGATGTGTATGTAGATGTTGGAATTACCTAATAAGTTGTTGTAATTTGGTTGGTTTCTCCTTTAAGAAAATGTTAGTTTCTATTTTTTAATGTGTGTGTCAAAGGTTATTTTATGCCGATAGGAGGTCTGCCACTTTGTCACAAGGATGTTGTCATCAGTGATGTCATTTGAGATGTCATCAGTGACGTCATGAGTGATGTCACTGACCATGTCATGAGTGATGTAATATGTGACGTCATCAGCAGTGCATTGCACGCGCAAGTTATAGTGAGTCCAACTAACAATAACGTGGGAATTTCAATGGTTGTATGCGAGTAAAATTTCCACCTAACTATAACTGGTGTGAAACCTATGGTTTTTTCAGTGAATATATATATACACATATATATACATACATATATATATATATACATATACACATATATACACATACACATATATACACATACACATATATATATATATATATATATATATATATATATATACATATACACATATATATATATATACACATATATATACACATATATATATACATATATACATATACACATATATATATATATATATACATATATACATATACACATATATATATATATACATATATACATATACACATATATATATATATATACATATATACATATACACATATATATACACATATACATATACACATATATATACACATATATATATATATATATATACATATACATATATATATATATATACATATACATATATATATACACATATATACATATATACATATATATATATACATATACATACACATATATACATATATATATACACATATATATACACATATACACATATACATATATACATATATATATATAGTGTATTGCATTTAGGCAGAAATAATTACGGGTTCACTTCTATCATTATATAATTTTGGTGTATATGAGAAATTAGAACACTCATAGTATGTTATCCCCTTCTATGACCATGTGTTGCATGATGTCACTGTTATGGGTGAGCACGTTTATGCATACATATAAAAAAGCAACAAAAACTTTATTGACTTGCAGCGTGAACAAGGGCTTGTGTAGGCTGAAACGCGTAGCTGTTCTTCTCTGTGCTAAAATAAACTATCGCACCTGATCCTGTGGTCCGTCTCCCTTCTCGCTGGTACCGGAGGTGTTGTGGAGTTTATTTATATTTATTTTTATATATATATATATATATATATATATATATATATATTTATATTTATTTATTTATTACCTACTGGCGGTCGCCAGTAGGTATATATAGTTAGGATTTTTTCTCTATGGGATTTTTGAAAATTCTATGTCTAATAACTTTGGCGTTTGTGGACGGAATTGGCTGAAATTTTCAGGAAAATGGAACATTTTGTTTCTGAGCAGCCCCTGACAATTTGGGGGGGTTTCATCAAGGGGGGGCCGAGAAAAAAGGGGGGTCCCAAAACGCGTTTTTCCCATGTTAATTTCCATAGGGCGGTTGGCCTCACTTTTAGCTCGAACGGCTGAATGGATTTGCACGAAACTTGGCAAAATTGTAGGGACTGTTAGCCCGATGTGCCTTTGCTAGGTCTCAATATATGTGCTCCAGTGGATTTTGAGTAATTTAGGTTCAAAAAAAGATATATATCTGGGCGGAGCCTAACCACACATCTGATCTGATTGGCTGTCAGCACTTCATCCAAGAAGTGTTGGCAGCCATCTTGGGACCAATATACATGATAGCACCTCATTAAAAAGCATTGTAGTTAATAGAGGGTTTTAGGACTTTAGTTACATTATAAATCATTTGTTGATGGTACCATACTCGTTTTAGGAATTGTGGTGGGTTCTAAGGTGATTTTACCATGTGAAAAAACCTTCTGCTGTGATATCATGAATATTGTTTGAAAGAAAACGAATATCTCATGATTTTCCCACAGTGGTTTGGAAGGGGATCTATAAGCTAAACTGAAAGCATATTTTCTGTAAATTCACATTATCTTTCTCAGTCATGTGAAAATGAAGTCTGACATTCTCAGTAAAACATGTACATCCAACAAGGACAGAGGCTGTCAGTTGATTCCTTTGTGTTCTACTGCAGCCTCCTAGAGTGTTCTAAAGAACAACTAGAGCGCTAACAGTCCTACTTATTACAAAGGTAAGGCACACCTGAAGCCATCTTGATTGGAATAAAGTGGTAACTTTTAAAACATTTAATTTAAAAAGAAACAACATGAGGGGGTATATTTTGCCATAGAAAGTATGATTAGTGCTGCAGAATGAAAAATTAGGGCACATTTTGAGTGACTTCTCAAATCCTTTTCTATTTCATTAAAACATTCTGACATGCAGTCTCCCAAAATGGCCACCAGAGACAAAAGAGCCCAAATGTAGCCCAAATATCACCCAGATGTAGCCCAAGTATAGCCCAATGACAGAATGTCCCAGAGTGTTCTAAAGAACAACTAGAGCGCTAACAGTCCTACTTATTACAAAGGTATGGCACACCTGAAGCCATCTTGATTGGAATAAAGTGGTAACTCTTAAAACATTTAATTTAAAAAGAAACAACATGAGGGGGTATATTTTGCCATAGAAAGTATTAGTGCTGCAGAATGAAAAATTAGGGCACATTTTGAGTGACTTCTCAAATCCTTTTCTATTTCATTAAAACATTCTGACATGCAGTCTCCCAAAATGGCCACCAGAGACAAAAGAGCCCAAATGTAGCCCAAATATCACCCAGATGTAGCCCAAGTATAGCCCATTGACAGAATGTCCCAGAGTGTTCTAAAGAACAACTAGAGCGCTAACAGTCCTACTTATTACAAAGGCAGTGGCGGTTTTTGCCTTAGGGCGTCGGGGCTCCGCCCCCCTTACTTTCACCCCCAGGGTCACCATTAGATAAAAGGTATTTTTTACATTTTTTTTTTTTTAAACAAAGTATACAACCTCTTGGTTTTATTGCTGTGGCCCTGATGAGTCTTGTGTGACAGCAAGCATTGCTTACGCTGATCCGGGACCGGTGCATTCCCTAATGCTGAATCTATAGTATTTGCCGAGCGGACGAGCTCACAGCCCTGAGGTCTGTGATGTCATCAGCTCGTCAAATACCATAGCCTCGAGGAGAGTCTCCACCCCCTGATGACGTCTGGGTAAAGTTTGCCCCGGGCGCTTCAGGCTGAAGCCCTGTAGCACCAGGGGCTTCACGTCAGTCAAGGAATGGAGACGCTGTTCATCCCCACCCTCCCTCCCTGTGACGAGTTGGGAAGGTGGGATCGAGGCTGCAGGCAGGCAGAAAGCAAAGAAATCGAGTCTGCGCAGTTTGTCATCAGTATTTCTGAAGACACACTGCGCAGACTCGAGGTGTCTGCTTCCCGCGCTCCTGTTAGTTGCTGGACGGTGTGATTGCCATTTGGAGCTCCAGTGCCTGTGCTTTACTGGCAATGGCAGTCGGAAGCAGCTGCAGCATTCAAAGTTTAGGCACTGCTGGTGTGCGTCACTATTATCTAGAGGCAGGTTAGATGGTTCGCTGCAGCCCCAAATCGGTCAGTGGACCAGGCACCAAGTCAAGGTAGGTGCGTAAAAAAAAGCTAAGTGGTTGACGCATTTCCAAATAAATTCATAATCACATTATCACAGTCAGTAACAAAGCATAATGCTCTGACAGTGACTGCGTAATGTTAAATCAAAGTCCGGACTCTGCCTCAGCAGTACCACCAGCAGCAGCGAGTTTAGTACTTATTTTTAAAATGTCAACACTGTTGGAGAGTGCTAACTCGTGCTTGGGGGAGGAGGTGAGGGGTATCAGAGGGCAGATATCAGAGTTTATCACTGGGCCATAAAACAGCCACAGTGATTGCACATTCCAATCGGATGTCGACTTTTTCAAAATGTTTAATGTTCCTGTGGCTAAATAGTTGTGCTCCATAGATTGCTGCTGCTTGCACCTGCTTTCTTTTATAATACAAAATATCTTTGCATTAATGAGTAAAAGCATGATCATCATCTTTTAAAAGAATGTACGTCTTGGTTCGTTTTGGAAAACTAATTAGGCAACAGCAGCTTTTTGGTGAAAGCATCGAATCCTATGAATGACTGTGTTAAGTTTCTAAAATCTGGGCACATCAATTTTCGTCTATTTGTCTTTGGGCACTGTCACTGTTAATCATGTTAGTGACAACAACAGACTGAAAGAAGTGCAGTGTGGCTTTTGTTTGGACAGGGCTGAGAGTTGTGCCTAATGTGTTGTCTTGTACTTTGCTTCGGGGACACAGTCTCTGCTTTGTCAGCCGGGGTGCAGGTGAGAAGAGGGCGGCATGGGTTAAACCTATTTTAGGAGCGAACGATCTCAGTGCAAATATTCATATTGTAGAACAACAGAAAATATAACTATATATTTTATAACTAAGCACACCATTCACGGTTGCCTGCACGTTCATTTGTGGGAATATTATGTTAAGTGTTTTGGGTTACTACTGTCTATATACCACTTTGGGTACGGGCTACCGCCCGGACTCGGTTTATGTACATTGTTCTTAGAGCCCTGTAGGTATGGTCCTTTCGCACACAGTAAGTCTCTTTTGGGGGATGCAGAGTTTGTACTGTAATTTTCGAAAAGGCTCGATTTTTCCCACTTGTTTGAGGCCCCGTCCGTTCCTCCTTTGGATGGGTATGTCATGCTGGGTCCTTTGGGGCGAAGGGGTCCGCATGTTTCTTTGAGAGGCACATATTTCACTTTCCACGTGCCAGCTCAATATTTGGTTCCCTTAGTGGAATATGGCCTGTAGTGTACTATTATTTGAGAGGCACGGCCTGTACTTTCCTTTGGGGTGGGTGACCTCTGCATTCCTTGGCAGCCTCTGTCTTTCCTTGTCGGCGTGGCGGGTCCAAACTGGCAAGGTGAAAGCTTAATTCTGCCAGAGTTGTGCCAGTGTGACTAAAGTGGGCAGTGCTGTTGCATTGTCTCGGGACCCAAATTAAATGACATTTTTTCTGAAGGATAATATAAACATTTTTTCTGAAGGATAATATAAAGAAGGGTTTAACACAAATGCCAGGCAGGGTTACATTTACTGGGAGTTTTCATCTTGATTTCAAGTAAGTAGTAACTATCATAGGAGTGCCCTGCCCCTTGGCTAGAAATTCAGGACTGTCCGTGTCCCAGTGGGTTGCACTAAGCAGGGTTCGTCAGGAGAAAGGACAGGTATGAAAGCTCTGTCTCGAACTTGTGTGACCCGTATTTGGGACTATGAGTACTATAAGGATGCACGTGAAAGCTAGCAATCCCTCTTTTACTCACATAGTGAACCATTCAATAATCGATTTCCATTTTAATGCTAAATGCAAGTTAGTGTTTTTAAATACTCTGAAACCATAAGAAATTGAGCTGCGAGCACCATTTGCTCATACACTCGGAAAATATGCATCATTGGCAGCCACAGTGCCAATTCCATCCTGTCTCCTTGGTGGCATGTGAGGGGGAGTTGCACTTAATTTGTGCGTCCCACCAGCACTTATTTGTTTGCTCCAGTGGCTTTGCCGAACGACTGGTGGTGACAGGATCTTCAGTGCGGCCTAGCCGGTGATTGTATGTCAGTCACGCAAGCCGTTTTATTGATTAATTGAAATTGTTGTGGATGAGAGCAGCGATAGGGGTACACAACCGGACTTGAAAGTATATGTGGGTGGCAACAGTGCCTAGAATTTATTCTGCTTTGCATGTGATGATGTGCTCTGAAACTATTTTCATACTTATAGCACCCGCTTACCTGCCCTGCTCGTCTAGTCTGCATGACTTTAATTTGTTTAAAACAGTTCTTAAAGCTGACTGCAGCTGTTTACTGTTCCCATTCACTATGGGCTCTGAGCTTGCAGCGGTTTCCAGAGGCATTGTCCCCATCCTGCCTAAGCACCTACAGCTGATCCCAGCGGCAGCAGATATGGTGCACGTTTGAATGTGACTAGTTCAGTGTTGGTGAACAGGGCAACTGTGTAGTTTTATGTTTGTGTGAGCGTGTAGTCGTGAAAATATTTATCTGGCTAGATATTAGCATGGTGCAATAAATTAAATATGTTTCTTAGTTAAACTGACGTGGTCACAAATGCCGTATATGTCTGTGGTTTCGTGTTAAAGATGTCAAATGAACTGTACATGCCACAGCATTGGTGTTTTCATTTAAGCTGACCCTGTTTGCTTCAGTTGTTAACATAGGAGACACATATGCCTAGCCAATGGCTGCTGTGTACATGTGATTTGCATTCCTCTTTGGTGTAGTCAGGTCAGGTGCACTATACTTCTTTGTGTCCAAGTATTAAAACAGTTGAATAGGGTTTACATGATCACAAAGAAAGATCTTTGGGCCTCACAAGAGTTAATTTACAGAGATATCAGAAAAAAACAATGTGCCTGGCCTGGACTGCAACTTAACCAATGTTCATATTGTTTCCTAATTTGCACGTAGACTACAGCTTGCAGAGTAGTGCTTGCAGAACTTGGTTTAGCACCCCTGGATCTGTCAGCACAACTCTACGATGCGCACCCACCCAGGCTGCCAGGGCGTGCTGAATCTGAACAAAGTAAAATGGCGCATGAATAAGAACTGCTCCACCCTATATCCTGATCCTAGCACTGACCAGCATGGCATGATGTGACTGGTTCAGTAATAATTATGCAACTCTAAGAGTTGTAGTGTATTGGCTCAAAGGCCAGAGCCTCGATTGCTAGTAGGACCGTTTTGTGCTGTAGGTCAGGTCTGAGGTGAACGGCACACTTTAAAACTTTTTGAGCCAATTTGTTAGCTGTCTGTCTATGGAATGTTTTTCTCTTAAAAATGATATATTATTACGCTTCCTATAAAATGCCATTGGGTATTCACTGAAATCTGTAGCCACTTTCCATAATAGCATAATAGTTGGTTCTCTCTGATCTTGTTTAACTTGATTAACCTGTTTCCATTGAATTTTAAAGAGAGTATTGGAAAGTTTAATGTGTGTCACAACAGAGTCTATGGCTTTTCAGCAAATGTAAGTGAAAGTATCGCCATAAAATGCACTATTGAACAAACCTTTTTAGATTTTTTTTGTCTGATGCAAGATGCATCAACCCCACTCTTGAAACTTTCGGGGGGGGGGGGGGGGAAATGCTCCTTTTCCCTCTGCAAATTCGATCAGGTAGTACACCTGAATTCAGTCAGTCTATGCAGGCAGCAGGTGGTGCAGTTGGTTGAATAGGATCATGTCAGTAGTAGAAAAGGGCAGGGGCCTCCTGAGAATAATGTTAGTCACCTGATAGCATTGGCACGCATATAGCACCTGCTATATCACCAGTGTGTGTCTTCTAATTTACATGGAGGTGTGACCCCAGGCAAATGAGGGAATTCCGTTTCCATTGCACTCTTACTGTTTTGTAGACGTGGATGAAGAGGCAAAGAAGCTGTCTGGAGTCGCACTGACAGTGCACCACCTAGAAGGTGGAGCACTTTCAGTGCAACCCCTGATGGCAGCCATCTGGAGGAGTAAAAGAGGACTCTATGGACCACCAGACATCTCATTGCAGGCAGGTGCAGTCACTCACTGTACCCACCTGCAAGGGGACCTCTGGCCCCACTTAAAATTGAAGGCGGGCTGCTGCCAGCAGTGTGAAACACAGAACAACTGCTTCAAAGCTGCTCTATTTTTTACTTGAGTGCAGTGCCCCCAGTGCAGCAGAACTTTGCGGCTACCCTGGTGGCAGCGCATTCAATATAGATAGGGTGCACTTTCCCTGTTTGCTCCCGGGGCACCTGTTTTATGGTGCACTGTGGCGCAAACAGGGAACGTGTGCCCTATGTGTGATAGTGTCCCTGGTTGTTTAGTGAAAGAAACTGTTTCCCTTTCCTTAGAAAACAGATCTGTTACCAGGCCGTTTTTGTGTTTTTTGATAATGTGTTCCATGAGGGTGAGGTTGGTGTCGGCAGTCAGTGAAAGTCGGGCTTGAAGCAGCCAACTTTCATGTTACTCAGCTGGGTTTGTATGTTTTCTTGTTTGTTGTTCTGGCAAATAACTGGAATTGTGACTTGGTTGGGCTTCAGGTAGGCGCTGTACTTCTCTCTCACTCAGAGACTTGACATCATTTCTCTATCACTGGTGGTCTGCACAGTGATTCTCCCTCACTCACAGCGTACACAACACTTCTACCCCACCTATGGGTTGTTCAGAACTTTTCCCTCATTCACACCCACCTCCCTTGATTGAGGTCTCAGGGACCAGTTTAAATGGGGCACAAAGATAGAACATACCTAGTTTCAACCTATAACTTCAGAAGTGAAGTAGCTTGGAGTGTAATTGACATGCCAGTGACTCTGAAAGCCTGGTGAGGCTATGGTCAGTGATCAGTGAAGAGCCAGGCCTATATCTGTAAAATGTGGGTAGGGTAAATTATGGCAAGGGCAATGTCCGTTTTCTGCCATTCAATATTCAAAGAATTTAGGCAGGGATACGCACTGCTGAAGCATGAACGTTTCACTCACAATTTTAGTCACCTGCACTTTTTTTTTTAAATACAAAGTTCAGCGTGGGCGTGAGGGGGCGTGTAATCGTGGGGTTGGGGCGGACCGGAATAACAGGCGTGGAGGCCGTATATAGTGGGCGATGACTTCGCTTGATTTATTGTTTTACACAGTAGTTTGACGGTTAAGGTGGAACACTCTAGGATGATGCAGGAAGGGAAGGGTCTCCGGGTCTCCAGTCGAGAAGTGTGGAAGCACAAGGATGATACAGGAAGGGAAGGGACTCCAGGTCTTTGCTCGACTGACAGTCTGGCTGTTGGGTCCTTGCTGTGGGTTGCTCCAGGTGGTGTCCTCAGAGGTATAAAGAACGAGAGAAACAAAAAGAGGGCTGTTAGACCACCTGACCGGGACTGACTGAGTCCTTCTACCAACACCAGGGGGTGTGGGGGAGGTTTACAGAGAGCGTGAGGGAGGTAGGGGATTGGATAATAGTTGGGAGGCGAAGATCGGAAAGTCAGAGGGGTGTATGGGTGAAGGGCTGGTGAAGGGATATTCACAATCGTGACCGTGTGACCCAACGCTGCTATACAAGAACTATATACAGTGCGAGATGCAAACCCAAAGTGAGGCTGTTTATATTTACACGACTATGTACACAGCTATTTACTAACCCCCGAATTAGTAATGGAGCCAGGGTACTCACATGCCCCGCCGCAACTCTTCCGAGTGTTGTGGCCGCTTTTCAGCCACCACCTGCGGACTCCACCAGTCCTCGCTCCAAACGTCCTCTTCCTCTCCTCCGGTCGTCTTCTCAGGTTCTCCGTCCTCCTCCGCTCCTCCGGTCGCCTTCTCGGGTTCTCTGCACGCTGTCTCCTGCCACGAGTCCACCGCTTTGAACACTCCTCTCTCTCCAGTTCCGTCTTTTACGTGTTCCGGCTCCAGGATGAGGGAGGGACTTCCGGGGTCAAGGGAGGGTGCTTCCGGTCTTCCATCAGTTCTGATCGGATCCTGTAATGAGGGATAGAGGGGTGGAGTCCAGGTTGTCCGAGGTGCGACAGGATCGGGGTCTGAGGCCGGGGATCTTGGCCGAGGAAGCAGTTTTAGAGAGGTAGGGGACGGCGCCATTTCACAGGGCTCCAACATAGATTCCCGCACAGGGCAGCACCAACCCTGAAGCCGGCCCTGGTGACGTGTCTCTTCCCTCTAGCTCTCAGTCAGAGCACTCTCTGCTGTCACCGTTACTGTACTGACATCCCAGTGTCAGACCTCTCTTAGTCTCTTCCCTCTAACTCTCAGCTCTCCCCTCAGTGTCAGACATTCTCCCTCCCTTACTCTCTGCTCTTGTCTCAGTTCTCTCTCTCTTCTTACTCTCCTCTCACTCACTCTCCCCTCTTGCTCTTCACTCCCCCTCACTCACCACTCTCTTCCCTCTCACTCTTCGCTCTCATCTGTATCTGAAATAATCTCGCCCCTCTCAATCTCTGCTGTCGTCTGTCAGACCTCTCTCCTCTCACTCTCTGCTCTTCTCTCAGTGTCAGACCTCACTCCCGTTTTACTCTCCACTCAGTCTCCCCTCTCACTCTCACTGACGGCTGGAAGGAAGGTGATTAAGGTAATTTAAGCTGTTCACAAATGACCTTGCAGCTGAATAAAATAATTCCTTGTCTGCGTTGCATTCCTTCATTATCTTATTAAGTGGAGCGTGCGTAGTTTCTCATAAAAAGCTTCACCAACTGCCGCTTCCTGTACGTTTTCTCATGTCTATTGATTAATCATTTTGTAATTCCATTCCAGGCTGCCTTGCTCGCTTTTATGGTATGTGGCTTCCCTGCTTTGTTGTGTGCATGTCTAGCCGGTGATGATAATGTTGTCACGTCCAATACTGGCTTTATCGCTGCAAGTTGTGCTTTTCAAACTGTAATTTCTCTGCACTTTAATTTCATATTCTATAACTCGGCTGAATGTCAACATTGCCTACTTGCAGTATTTGCTCGGGTTGACTCGTCATCACGTGGGCCTTTGCAACTGGCTCAATAGTGAGTATTTCCCCGAAATGTGTATTTGGTTGTTCCAGAACTAATTGTATGCATGTTCTTTGAAAGGCTGCACAATATTCTTTCACCACAAGCTGCAAAAGAAAAACATCTGCAGCCTCGAATCACCGAACATTTGTTAATTTTATTCTAGTCTGTTGTGAGGTGAGGTAATATTCCATGGCATTACGTGGCATCAGGTAGGGTAGTTCTGTAGTCTTACACTTTATCTCTAATGGCAAGTTGCAACACACTATAATCTTTCTTCTTTTTTAAACAATTTCAGAAGATGTGTTATATGTTATTGTATTGCAATGTATTGTAGCATTTATATTCCTTTTACTATCCTGATGTGGGTCACAGAAGTGCTTGCCTGCATTAGTAGCACACTACACTGTACATGAGTGGTTTATTCATGAGGCCTTGGAACTGATGATAGTTTGAGGGGAGGCAGTGGCCTGTTTCTGTTTAGCACAGTGTCTTCAGAAAGTCTTGAAAATGCGCCATTTGCCTTCTAATTTTTCAAAATTTTCTCGGGGGGAAATCCCCCCGAACCCTCCTTAGGTGGTTCGGGCTCGCTCGCTGCGCTCGCTCGCGCCGTGTACTACACCAAGAAGTAGACGCCCCACCACTTTCAAATGTCACCAGCCGCCACTGTACAAAGGTATAGCACACCTGGAGCCATCGTGATGGGAATAAAGTGGTAACTCTTAAAACATTTAATTTAAAAAGGAACAAAATGAGGGGGTATATTATGCAATAGAAGGTATTATTAGTGCTGCAGAAAGAAAAATTAGGGCACATTTTGAGTGACTTTTCAAATCCTCTTCTATTTCATTAAAAAATTCTGACATGCAGTCTCCCAAAATGGCCACCAGAGACAAAAGAGCCCAAATATCACCCAGATGTAGCCCAAGTATAGCCCAATGACAGAATGTCCCAGAGTGTTCTAAAGAACAACTAGAGCGCTAACAGTCCTACTTATTACAAAGGTATGGCACACCTGAAGCCATCTTGATTGGAATAAAGTGGTAACTCTTAAAACATTTAATTTAAAAAGGAACAAAATGAGGGGGTATATTTTGCCATATGAATTATGATTAGTGCTGCAGAAAGAAAAATTAGGGCACATTTTGAGTGACTTCTCAAACCCTCTTCAATTTCATTAAAAAATTCTGACATACAGTCTCCCAAGATGGCCACCAGAGACAAAAGAGCCTAAATGTAGCCCAAATATCACCCAGATGTACCCCAAGTATAGCCCAATGACAGAATGTCCCAGAGTGTTCTAAAGAACAACTAGAGCGCTAACAGTCTTACTTATGACAAAAGTATGGCACACCAGAAGCCATCTTGATTGGAATGAAGTGGTAAGTCTGAAAACACTCAATTTAAAAAGGAACAACATGAGGGGGTTAATTTTGCCATAGAAAGTATGATTAGTGCTTCAGAAAGAAAAATTAGGGATCATTTTGAGTGACTTCTCAAATCCTCTTCTATTTCATTAAAAAAATTCTGACATGCAGACTGAAACATGCACTTTGAATACCAGCAGCAGACGTCCCTGGTGAGCAGTAGCTTTACTACAGTGATCTAATGTGCAACTAGAGTGCTAACATTCAGAATGTATGGCAAATGTGTGACACATCTGAATGCCTTCTTGATGGAACCAAAGTAAGCAAGCATTGAAAATGCAATAGATCTCGCCCTCGTTTAAGTTAAAGCCATTCTGTTTGTAATGAGGTGGCTTTTTAGCTTTGCTTTTATTAGTGTTTTTTCAACTTTCATGTAAATAACATGCATCTGTATGCATATAAGTATATGTATGCATGCATTTATGTTTGTATTTATATAGATATACAGATGATATATGTTTATATATGTATGTATATATATATATATATATATATATATATATATATATATATATATATATATATATTCACTGAAAAAACCATAGGCTATAGACCATATATAGTTAGGAATTAGCATTTACAAAACCTTGAAAATTCACTGAAAAAACCATAGGTTATAGACCATATATAGTTAGGAATTAGCATTTACAAAACCTTGAAAATTCACTGAAAAAACCATAGGTTATAGACCATATATAGTTAGGAATTCGCATTTACAAAACCTTATTTTACTCACACAAAACCATTGAAATTCCATATATAGTTAGTTGCACTAACTATATATCGCGCACCCGCAATCCACTGCTGATGATGTCACATATTACATCATTCATGACATGGTCAGTGACATCACTGATGACATCACTGATGACATCTCAAATGACATCACTGATGACATCACTGATGACAACATCCAGTGACTGTATGTTTCTGTAAATTTAAAATATGTCTTACATATTGAAGAATGAGTGGATGTATAAGTGTCTGGATGAAGGATTTAGTAGGTGCATGACTGACTGTATGAGTGAGTGATTAAATGTGTCTCACTGAGTGCATGGGTTAGTGACTAAACTGTCTTAATTTGTGCATCATTATGTCTGTTGTTCTGTAAACTGTTGCATGTGTTGATAAGTAGCTATATGAGTAACTATATGGGTTATTGATTGGTTGCCCAAGTATTTGTATGGGAGACTGAGTGTGTGTGTGGGTGGCTGGGAGGTGTATGACTCTGTGCATAGATGTGTGAGCAGTTGATTCACTAGATGTATGGTTTCAAAAGTGCATGTGGAAACAGCTGTATGGGCGGTTGACTGTGTGCATGAGTGTATTGGTGAGTGAATGGATATCTCAGTGCTACATGTCAAAGTAAGTACATATGTAAAACACAGTACATGTGAGAGTTGACATATATAAATAACTGTGCATAAGAGCCAGTGAATGTGTGAGTGGCTGTATGGATCATTGTGAACTTGTATCAGGGATTGTATAAGAGAGTAAATATGTGTTAGTATATGTTTGAATAAGTAAAGTTTGTATAACTGTATAGATGAGGAAATGGAGGTGTGATTGATTCTTTGCATGACTGACTAGGTGTGTGAGTAACTCCATGGATGAGTGACAGTCTGTGAGTGTCTGTTTACACTGATTGTATCTAAGGTTATATTAGAGTCTGAAGAGGTTCATCGTATTATCACATGAATGATATCATCAGTGATGTGATCAGTAATGTCAAATGAGATGTCATCAGTGATGTCATCAGTGATGTCATTTGAGATGTCATCGGTGATGTCATTTGAGATGTCATCAGTGATGTCATCAGTGATGTCACTGACCATGTCATGAATGATGTAATATGTGACATCATCAGCAGTGGATTGCGGGTGCGCGATATATAGTTAGTGCAACTAAATATATATGGAATTTCAATGGTTTTGTGTGAGTAAAATAAGGTTTTGTAAATGCGAATTCCTAACTATATATGGTCTATAACCTATGGTTTTTTCAGTGAATATATATATATATATTTTTATAAATATTTTTATAAATATGGCGTGGTTCAGCCAAGAGGATCGCACCACCAGCAAAGCGCACCACAGCTGCCCGCAAGTGAACCATGTGGTAGAACTCGTGAAAACGAACAGGGTTCAGCAGGTGCACCCGAAGACTGGACTTCGGTATGGTGTCCGAGCAGCCTTTCAAAGGAGGCATGCAATGGAGTCAGCTATGAAGGGAAAAACGAAAAGAACTCTAAAATGCAGCACAAAACTACCAGTCCCAGCCAAACCCTCAAAATCCGATCGCCATTTCCGTCACAGGACCCATAAGACACTCGGACTTCTAAGGAAGTGATTCCATATTGCACCACCTGAGGTAATGGATTTAAATCAACGCCGGTCCTGTGAACGGAGATGACAGATGGACCCACGGAGGCAGCCCATGAAAAACAAGGGCGGAACTTTTAACAATTCAGCAGGCTTGTGGAATTCTGCTGCATGTAAGTTACAGGCGCAATCCTTTGAGAAAAGTCCAGGAGGACTGAAACGCGCCAGGAACGCCTAATTGAATAACATCACCAAAATAAATCCCGTCATTGCTGAGGCAGCGGCTCGTTTCCCTTTCAAGGAGAAAAAGTTTGTGTTATATATATATATATATATATATATATATTCCCTTCTGGTGGTCTCCAGTAGGTAGTTATAGCTAGGACCAAAGTTTACATAGGAAAAGCGTTTTTTTTCATGCCACTTGATGAATCTTCACAAAATTTGTAAATAGCTTCCCCTTTTTGGTTCAGCTGCTATACTGAAGTGGGGGCAGAGAAAAATAGGGGGTCCCGAAACGTGTTTTCCCCCATGTTAAGTCAATGGAGATTTTTTAAACACGACTACAGCCCGAACCGCTGAATTTTACTGCACCAAATTTGGCAGAAGGCTAGATGCCGATCCAGAAAGCATGCTTCAGAGATATTCAAGTTAAAAAAATATAAATATCTGGTAGCCCAAAAAACTACTGAAATGCTACTGAAATTCGATTGGCTGCCAACACTTTCACATGATAGCACCCCATTGAAATGCATTGCAGTGAATGGCAGGTTTTGAGGGTCACAAAAAGGAGAACGTATAAATGGTGATAAGAGATTTTAGTAACAAAATATGTAATTTGTTGATGGTACCATATACATTCTAAGAATAGTGGTGTGTTCTAAAGTGATTTTACATTTTGAAAAAGCTTTCTGCTATGATCTCATGAATCACGTTTGAGAGAGAAAAAATTCTCATGATTTTCCCACAGAGGTTATTGATGGAGCTCTAGAAGCTAAAATGCAGAGCATATTTTCTGTAAATTCACACTATCTTTCTCTGCCATATGAAAATAAAGTCTGACGTTCTCAGTTAATCATGTACTTCCAAGAGGATGAGCTTGTCAGTTGATTCCCAGAGTGTTCTAAAGAACAACTAGAGCACTAACATTTTTTCTGATGATATACCTATGGCACACTAGAAGCCATGTTGATTGTTAGAAATGGGGATCTCAAGTTGGCAGCTACTGGCGCCGAGGTCCAAATAGGGATCCTTCTTCCTGAGTTAGAGTAAGGGGGCTACACCCTTTGATAACCCCTGCTCAACCCTGTGGTAACGTAGCACAAGCAGACAGGCCTATCTCAGAGGCAGTTTGTGAAGCATTTATGACTATACACAATAACACAGGAGAGACGCTACAAACGGACACCACAAGTAGTTATAGAAAAATAGTTATCTTTATATAGACTGAACACAAGGCTAAAAGCGCTCAAGGAGCCACAATGCACATAATTACAGATTCACTTCAAAAGCAATAAAGGCACTCGAACCGGATGTGGAACGGACTTAGGTCGGGGTCCACGCAACCCAGTGATGCACAATGTACCGGAGATTTAAAGGGGTAAAGCACGCAGCCTCACAAGGAAGACACAGTGATGACAGGCGGACTCGCAGGAGCCACAGCTCCCAGCTGTAGCGGTCCGCGGCGTGCATCACGATAATCCTGGGACGGGGCTTTAAGGCGGACACCCAGCAGCACACGCAGGTGATAACAAGATCCTCGAAGTGGTGACTAGTGCGGACACTCAGCGGCACAGCTCCTCAGCTGCAGAGGCCCACAATAGCGATAGCAATGATTCTCATAGTACGGCAAATGCGGGCACTCAGCGGCACAGCTCCTCAGCTGCAGCGGCCGACAATAGCGATAACGATTACTTTGGTAACACAGGCAAATGCGGGCTCTCAGTGGCAACAGCTTCTCAGCTACGGCGGCCCAAAATGGCGATAACGATGACTTTGGGAACACAGGCAAATGCGGGCTCTCAGTGGCAACAGCTTCTCAGTTACGGCGGCCCAATATGGCGATAACGATGACTTTGGTGACACAGGCAAATGCGGGCTCTCAGAAGCAACAGCTCCTCAGCTGCGGCAGCCCACAGTAGCGATGGCGATGATTTTCGTAGTACGGAAAATGCGGGCACTCAGCGGCACAGCTCCTCAGCTGCAGCGGCCCGCGATAGCGATGATTTTCGTAGTATGGCAAATGTGGGCACTGTGAGAAAGTGCCCTCTTTCATGCATGGTATGCCCCCACTTTTTGCTGAATTGCTGATGTGCTTTGACTGAGTGTGCCCTGAGCTCCTGCCAATAAGGTACTCGGGGCCTGTGTTCATTCCCCTAAACTGTATTGAAGCCTAAACCCAATTGGCATCTCTTGCCACATGTCAGCCCCTGGAAAATTGTACCCAGGGCACTTGGACCAGAGAAGGCCCCTAAGGCAGCAGCACTTATTGTGCCACCCTTATAGGCCCTGTACCCTGACACACACATATTGCCTTGGCAGGCTGCGTGTCTTGGTGCAGAACAAAACAAAGAGTTGACATGGCACACATCTGTGTGCCATGCCCACAAAACACTGCCCTGGCATACATCATTCACCCCTCTAGCTGGGTGCCTTATGCCAGTGGTGACGGTACAGGTGCCTGAGCCCTGTACCCCTAAAGTACCCAGGGCCATTCCTGGGCACTGTAAGTGCAGTGCTGCCATTAAGAGTATATTGTGCTGGAAGGTTGTCATTACGAACTCCACAGCACCATAATGGTTACACTGAATACTGAGAAGTTTGGTATCAAACTTCTCAGCACATTAAACCCACACTGATGCCAGTGTGGGATTTAATGTAAAATGCACAACAGAGGGAATCTTAGAGATGCCCCCTGAAACTCAACCAAACTCCCAGTGACCTGACTGACTCGGCAGGAAAAACAAAGTGAGGAAAAGAGGTATGCCCACCTCTGCCAACTCCATCCCTAGGGTGGGGGAGGCGAGGTGAAGAACAACTTTGAGTCCCTGCCATCTTGAGGATGGGGGCACCCAGCCAACAAGGGAAAGGCTCCTGCCCCCCTCCCACTGGAGAGTGGCAGAATAGGGGGTATACCCACCCAAGGGAAGGGACCCATTGGTCCCTGACCTTTACCTACTTGTAACACCCCTAAATTTAGTATTTAGGGGCACCCTGAACCTTCCTTCCTCACATCCAGCAACAACAAGAAAAGGAGAAGGACGTGAAACCATGCAGAGCTAACAAGAGGACGACGCCCACTGACTTGGCCCCAGCCCTACAGGCCCGTCTCCCCTAGAACCAGCTTCTGGGAAATCCCGGCGTGTCCAGCGGCCAGCAACCTCACAAACCCCGGATGACCTGCCTGCATTCACTTCCCAAGCTGTTTCTCCCCTGAACACAGGACGTGTTTGAACTGCAGCTTCTGGTGCCAACCAGGAACCGCGAATCCAGCACACTTCTGCACCCGCCGAGCCCGGCCCATGTTTGAGTGAACAAACACCACAAGGAGTTCCCCTGGTGACCCTGACCCGAGATCCGGCGACCCCTGACCTACCTCAGCCTCCAGACGACACCTGCAGCCTCAATCCAGAGGGCCCCCTACCGCGACCAGAGCGGGTAAGAAAATCCGACACCCAAAGGAACCCCTGCACCAGACGCCCCATGGCGTTGCGTGCCCAACCCAGCGGTGCCTAACCATCCCTCTACATCCAAACTTACCCCTCAAAGTGGTGGTCACTTCTAGAAGATCCTCATCCCCGAGCCTGCAGTGTTTCTTTGTCCCGGAGAAACCCAATTGAAATCAACAGGGCACCCGAGCTCAAAACTGCACCCGGCTACCCTAGCACCGCTGAGGGTGCCCCTTTGATGCTAACTTGGTCCCCAACGTGCCCTGAGCTTAACCCTAGGAGCTTTGCTCCCAAAACCCTGTGGCCTGCCTGCCATCCACCACTAACCGGAGTACCCCTATCCCCCATTGGATAACATTGGGCCTCAACACTCTGCACCCGGCCGCCCGAGTGCCGCTGAACGTGCAACAACAGTGCATTACTGACCCTGGGAGACCCCTGAATCTAACTCCAGAACCCTAACTCAAAAGACCGATTACTTACCTTGAAAGAGATAACTAATTTTTCCTCATCGGATAACATTGACACTTTTTCTCCCAAAAAGAAGTGTTGACTTTTGAAAACTGCAAATATTCCTTAAAAATCAGCCGAATAACCAAAACACATTTTTTCAACTGTTTTCAGGAAATGTCTCAGTGCGGAATCCAGGATCCAGCACGGAGTAAGAAAAAGTAACGATAACCTAACTTACCTGCTAAGTGAATTTCCTCCCATAGGATAACATTGGTGATTCTATGTGAAAAAGTTTCGAAGTGTCAACTTTTGAAATACAATACTATTCCTTAAAAATTGTACCTTTAACCAAAACGCATTTACTCACCTGTTTTCAGGAAATGTCCCAAGACTGAATCCAGGATCCAGTCCTGTGTTAGCAAAAGTAATCTGAAAAGTAATTAACGGCATTTTACGTAAAAAGCCCATTCAATTGAATATACTATACCTGCAATGTGTTGCAAACTGCTTTCTTAAAACGATAACCAAAACCAGTATAAATTACACTACCATTTTGAACTGTGTTCATACAAATAATTTACTACTGAAAAGTATTTTTATGCTTATCTGTACCAGGCTTGCTTGGTTCTAGAAATAAAATAACAGTATTTTGTTTTATACAAAACATGAGGCCTAGAGTTCAGTTCTTGAGTGTGTGAGACCATTTGCTGACTGAGTGAGTACATCAAATGCTTTACAATGTCCTCTGATACTGGCTGACTGCCCGACCTAGCTTCCACTTTAGAGAGTAAGGTTATATCTAACTTTAGCCTCTGCCAAACCTCTGGAGACTGCTGGACTCTGTGCACTCTGTACCTTACTTTGATGCAGTATATACAGAGCCACTTTCTTACAGGCACTCAGCGGCACAGCTCCTCCGCTGCAGCGGCCCACACTAGCGATACAATGACTTTCAGCCCGCGTTCCCCGCAGTAGAAACCGAGGCTCTGGAATTCTCAACAGAGGCCTCACCTGCGAGTAGAATTCCCCTCAAATAGGAATCCGGACGGCTGATGGGTGAATGTCCCTGAGACCTCAGCAGGAGGCAAGCTCAAATCACTAGTTTCTTCAGCAAGATGGATGAAAGTTTCAAAGTCCTTTCCCTCTAGTTACACGGACAGAGGTTCGTCTTAACATCCAGAAGTAACACACCGGGTAGGTGTTTTAGCACAGATCTTTATACCCCAAAAGTCTTTGTTCTCAAAAGTCACAACCCCTGAACCCAGCCAGAAACAGTTTGGTGTCGTCCTGGAGCACTTTGTTTACAAGGTGGCATCCTGCCTTTCAGGAAGAGGGGGTCTGGCTTCAGACGCACAGTGGGAGGTGGAGCCATCAATCACCTTGCCAGGCTGCTCAGATCAAAGGGCCACCCTTCCCCATGCTTAAACTGCAGATCTCTTTGTTCAAACTGGGTTGGCCTCAGCCTGCCCGGTCCCTCCAAAACCAGACAGCCAATACACAACAGCAGAGACCACTGGAAAGCTTAGGCAAGAAAATACCTACTTCCCAAAAGTGGTATTTTCAACCACAGAATATAAAAATAAGCTTGACTACCAGATGCAGTTTAATATTGTGAGCTCAGGCATGCTAAATTCGGCTTTCCTATCATGTTCCTTGGGTCAATTAGGATTATAGAATGTAATACAGTCAATTTACAATAGGGAGCATTCGCGCTGCGGCACTGAATGGCAGTGGCACAGCACCCAGAGCATCTAACACCAGCAAACACAGAGGAGACAAAAGCAAAAAGGGAGGGAGACCCACGCCAATCGTGCCAGGTCTAACATTGATTGAATAAAACTGGTAGAACTTAAAATATCTAATTTAGTAAGGAACAAAATGAGGGGGTTCAGTTTGTCGTAGAAATTATGGTTAGTGCTGTAGAAAGAGAAATTAGGACTCATTTCAAGTGAGTCTTCAAATATTTTCCTCTTCCATTTCATAAAAAACTTTCTGACATGCAGACAGAAACATGCACTTTCAACACCAGTAGCAGATTGCCTGTAACTCCCTGGTGGTCAGCAGCTTTGCAGCTTTATTATAGTGTTCTAATGAGCAACTAGACTGCAAACATTCTGAATTTATGCCCAAAGTGTGAAACATCTGAAAGGCATCTTGATAGAATGGAAGTAGAAAATTGAAAGCAATTTCTACTGAGGATACTGCAGTACATGAGGATATTTTATGTCAAGACCGGAGGCTCTTATTATGCTTTCTTAACTTGCTTAATTTTAATAGCAGCAGTCAAGATAACACAAAAACTGCATATCCCAACAGGCTAAGTACGCAATAGGCTGTCCAAACACAGTAACTAATAATATCAAGAATCATGAATAATGCCCTACTTGACTGTGAACAACCCTCTTTTCCTGCTGCTCGGAGTCCAGATAAGTTAATTCATTTTGTTCTACATAGGTTTTATTTATATGCACTGAGATGTATATGTGGATACACGTATTGGTTTCGTCTTTTATTTCAGTATTTTCAGCCTTAAAGTTGTGTCTCCCACTCGCACTCACCAGTTTAATTCCATTCTTATCATGAGCATGCTGCACTGCTTCCTCTCTGCCCGACGAGCAAGTCCGTCCTTACGGTAGTGTCTTTCAGCGCCTCTCAGCTGAAAGACCTGATCGGACCTTTCACACAACAGCGTTTGCTACTTTTCCGATGTCCCTCTGCTGATCGGACAGCCTACTTTCTTCAGGGGAGGGTTTTTTTCTTCATTTCCTTTTTCCAGGGTGTTTTTTCCTGTCAGATGCACACATAGGGGTGGGGTTTTCTGCCCTCCAGTTCACTCCATATGATGTTAACCCTTTTTCTGCTGATTGCTTTGTTTCCGTGTGCATTATGGAAATAGATAGCCCAAATCTTTTAAATGTTGATAATGAGGAAGGTGTGGCTTTTAAAAATAACTTGATTGTTTTTATTTATTTGGGGAGTAGGCAATTGAGGCATCCATAAATAAACTTCCAAAAAATATGGAAAACGTTATGTTAAACATGATGTCCAAAACCTTATTGGCCCATTCCGAGGGGGGAAACAGATAGATAATATAAGTTTGTACCTCTATCCAATTGAAAAAATTAAATCTCTAATTTTTATGCTGCCCAAGCTATCAGTGAGGTTTCCTCACACAAGTTTGAGGATACGGTTCCTCTCAGGCCTCCTTCTAAGGAAGGGATCTCTAAATCAATTGTGAAGTGTAAATCAAAAGCTAAAAATATTTCTGAGGTTCCTAAACAGATTATAATCACTAGAATCTTGGACACTGATGACGAGATGGGTGAAACTGATGATATTTCTGATAAGTTGGAAGCCAATGACCACTCCTCCCCTCCTCCCACAAAAAAAATCTAAACTAGACTTTTTTTCCTCCAAACCAGTTCTGGATGCTAAAGGTTCTCCAATGTTCGACCCTTTCATGATCCGCCATCCTGACTCCACTGAGTGGTTTGCTACCATCCATGTCGGAGAGTACATCTCTTCTAGACATCGCCTTCCCCTGGATAAATTCACCAGAAGCAAACTGAAATCAGAATGTCCACGACCTTCCCTTGCTTCTAGTATTACTACCACTCCCTTCTATCGATCAGCCTTTTTACTAACTTTCTTCTCTAAATTCATCAAAGACCAACGTAATGGTGTAGACAAGGCATGGTCTACTTGCCAAGACAAACTACTGGATGTGGTGGTGCCTCTCACCCACATTTTTGACATGGCGGAATGCGCCAGGTTGGAGAACATAGACATAGATTATCAAGATCTTCCCTTGTAGATCTAAAGAGCTTTTTGTTTTCTTGGCAATGCCAATCCAGCAATAACCCACGAATACTACAAAGGGCTTCTCTTGAAATTGGAGCCCAAATTAGTTAACTTGGCTTCCCTGAACCCAGGCCTTAGGGCCGATTGCCTTCTTTTTGGTGATTCTTTTATAAAGAATTTGAGGAAGTATGTTACTACATTTGCTTCTATTGACAAAGCACAGCAATAGTTGAAAAAGGATTATATTACTTACCCAGTAAGCATCTGTTCTTGGCATGTAGAGCTGTAGATTCACATGCTTTGCATACTCCTGTTATCTAGTGTTGGGTCTGGATGTTTGCGAAGTGTTTTTCTTTAAATACGTTTTCCCAGTTACAAGGTAAGGTGACTCCTCCTTTTGGTGCTAGTGCACATGGGCATCGACCCCATTGTTAAATTGCTTTCCCCGTAATAGGGTGAGAATGGAGTAAGTGAGTGTAGCACGGAGATGTCCATGCATTATGCAATGTAGTAAATGAAAACAGCAACAACTACAGGTGCCCGGGGAGGTGGGAGGGTGCATGTGAATCTACAGCTCTGCATGCCAAAAGCAGATGCTTACTGGGTCAGTAACATAATCAGTTTGAGGCATGTGTGCTGTAGAAACACATGCTTTGCATAAGCTATATAGCAGTATTCTTCCAAAGCAGTGACTAACCAGTAGATGTTGCAGTTGTTTGAAAAAGTGTTCTGAGCACTGTTTGCCCTACATTGGCTTTTTGACCTGCTAAAACATCCACACAGTAGTGTTTAGTAAATGTGTGTAGTGTGGACCATGTTGCTACCTTACAAAAGTCAGCTGTAGGAATGTTACCGAAAAAGGTCATAATTACTCCTGATTTACAAGTGGAGAGCACTCTAGTAGGTATAGATAAAGTTCTTATAGCCTTAGCACAACAAGTCTGAATTAATTTAATAATCCATCTCGAAATGCCAGATTTTGAGATAGGATTGCCTTTGTGAGGCGGAGCAAATGCAACAAACAGTTGTTTTGTCTTACAAAAATCTTTTGTCTTTTCAATATAGTATAATATTGCTCTTCTGACATCAAGTGTCTAAAGGGCTCTTTGAGGCATGGAATCAGGATGAGGGAAGAACATGGGTAACTCAACTGGTTGACTAAGATGAAAAGCAGAAACTACTTTAGGGAGGAATTTTGGATTAGTGCAAATAACTACTCTAGTTCTTCTAAGGTTAATGCCTGTAGATCACCAATTCTGCTCAATGAAGAGACAGCAATGAGGAATACAACCTTCCATGAAAGGAATTGTAAAGGGCAATTGTGTAATGGTTCAAAAGGTAGACCCATGAGTCTTGTAAGCACAATATTGAGATTGAGATTAATTTTGTTAATGTTACAATAGACAACAAATCTTTTCCATTTAGCTGCATAACAAACTTTGGTAGTAGGTTTTCTTGCTTCTTAAAGAATATTCAAACAATCTGGTGGCAAATTTAGGTATCCAAACGATGACTTCAGGAGCCAAATCGGTAAGTTGAGCTCCTTAGGGTTTGGGTGCCTGATTCCACATTGGTTCTGAGTGAGAAGGCTATAATTGAAATGTAGCTTTTGATGTGGAACCACTGATGGCTCCAAGAGTGTGGTGAACCACGGTTGACTGCCCCATGTGAGAGCCACTAATATTAGCATGAGGGATGTTTGCCTGAGCTTCCGAACCAGAAAGCGAAGCAGTGGGAGCGTCGGAAAAGCGTAGGCAAATATTCCTGACCAATTGATACATAGGGCATTGCCTTTGGATCGAGGGTGTGGGAGCCCGGAGGCAAAGTTTGGGCGCTTGTGTTGTCTACTGTGGCGAACAGATCTATTTGTGGGAATCCCCATTTTTGGAAGTATGGCAGGAGAACTTGGGGATGAAGTTCCGCAGTGTGTGATTGTTGTCTTCTTCTGCTGAGGAGGTAGGCAATTTCATTGTTCACTCCTGAGAGATGTTCTGCGAGATGAATTCTGTGATGGATTGCCCAACGCCAAATGGTCTGAGAAAGGCGTGACAGTTGTAGAGCGTGTGGCCCCTCCCCCGTTTCCATACATAGTACATAGCTGCTATGTTGTCCGTGAAAACAAAGATAACTTTGCCTGTGAGGTGAGATTGAAAGGTTTTCAGAGCTAGAAATACTGCTAGAAGAAAACAAGTTACTTACCTGTAACTTTAGTTCCCCAGTATTGGTAACTTTCATAAATTCCCATGCTTTGTATCATTCCCCGTCGTCGGAATGGGAGTCTCGGTAACAAAAATACCATAGCTGTAGGTACAAAAGACAATGGAAAAAGGCCTAGGCCTCATTCCCTTTTGTAGCATATCACCCTCTTTGTGTAAAAGAGACCAAACTTTGGCCTCAGCCAATCAGAAGTGCCTCACCACTTAGAACCTTCCGGAAGGAACCTCAGAGCCTCAGATTTTCGTAGCCGTTGTGTACTTAGACACCATATCTGTTATAGGCTGAGCTTTCCCCGGGGAGGTGGGTGGGCGCATGGGAATCTATGAAAGTTACCAATACTGGGGAACTAAAGTTACAGGTAAGTAACTTGTTTTCTTACCCCAGTATTGGAACTTTCATAGATTCCCATGCTTTGTATCAGAGTAGTAAGCAGTTGGCAAGATAATCACATTTTGCATCGTAAATAAATAGCAGTAGACAACATGACATTAGATACAAAATGTGAAAAAATGGAAGGTGGGAACAAAGGAAAGCTCACCATTAGTGGAAGAGGTTCCTCAGGACAGCCTGTCCTACTGCTGCATCATCCTGTTGCAGAGATTCCAAGCAGTAGTGCTGGGTAAAGGTGTGGACGCTACTCCAGGTTGCAGCTCTGCAGATATCCTTAATTTGCACCCCCGCGAAGAGTGCTGTGGAAGAAGCCACAGATCTTGTGGAATGCGCTCGTACCTTTCCAGTCAGAGGTTTACCAGCAGCCTTGTGACAATGTAATATAGCGCTTGTGATCCACCTTGAAACACCCTGTTTGGATAGTGGAAGGCCACAAACAGTTGAGAAGATTTTCGAAAATCTTTAGTACGTTGTAAATAAAATTTCAAGCAGCGCTGCACATCCAATGAATGCAACGCTTTTTCCGCTGGCGTGGAAGGCTGAGGGAAGAATGTTTTCAGAATGACCGGTTCATTCAAATGGAAATACGAGGGAACCTTTGGCATGAACCTAGGGTTAGTCCTCATGATGACAGTGTTCCTCTTGAATTGAAGGAAAGGTTCTTGAATGGTCAAAGCCTGTAATTCCCCTACACGCCGAGCCGACGTGAGAGCAAGGCGAAGAGCCAATTTCCACGAAAGATATTTGATGTCAGAACGATGGACTGGTTCAAATGGGCCCTTCATGAGTTGAGAAAGGACCAGATTCAAATGCCATGTTGGAGGAGGCGGTCTCACCGGTGGATAGACCCTGAACAGGCCCTTAAGAAATTGTTTGATTATTCTAGAAGACCATAATGACGGCCCAGAGTCTGTCCTTCTGAATCTTGACAAAGCAGCCAAATGGACCTTAATTGATGAATGGGCTAGACCAGATTTGGCCAAAGACAGCAGGTAAGGGAGGATCTGATGAGGTTTGGAATTGAATGGATCAATGTGGTGCTTTCGACACCAACAACAGAATCTTTTCCACTTAAGGCGGTAAGTTTTGTTAGTTGAAGGAGCCCTTGCTTGGGACAGAACTTCCCTAACCTCCTTTGACAATGGCAGGTTCATAAATTCTCGCTGTTCAGGAGCCATGCAGTCAGGTGTAACGACTGAGGGTCTGGATGCAAAATCTGTCCTCCGGACATCGTGAGAAGATCCGACCGAATTTGTAGAGGCAAGGGAGGAGCTATCGACAACAGATGGAGCTCCGTGAACCAGAACTGCCTCGGCCAAGCCGGGCTATCAGGATCATTCTGCACGGTTCCACCTTGAGTTTCTTGATTAGTCGTGGTATCAGAGGAATGGGAGGAAAAGCGTAGACAAATGTCATCGACCAGGCTATCGAAAGGGCATTTCCCAGTGAATCCAGATGGGGAAGCCTGCTTGCGTAAGACCGGCATTTCTTGTTGGTCGGAGTGGCAAAAAGGTCGATGTCCGGCCTTCCCCACCGGCTGAAGACTTGTTCCAAGACTTCCTGATTCAACTCCCATTCGTGGCTGACCGAGGATGACCTGCTCAGTCTGTCGGCGTTTTCGTTTAGGACGCCAGGCAAGTGTTCTGCCATCAGAGACATCTTGTGTTGGATCTCCCATTCCCAGACCTGCTGGGCTTCTCTTGACAATGGGCGCGATCTGGTCCCTCCTTCCTTGTTCACATAGTGCATGGCCGTGGTGTTGTCCGTCCTGATAAGCACTTGTGAACCTTCCAGGCGAGGAAGAAACGCTTGCAGAGCCAGTCGTATCGCCCTGAGCTCCAACAGGTTGATGTGGAGGCGTTTTTCCTGGGGTGACCAATGACCACTGACATGTAGGTCTTGCAGCACTGCTCCCCAACCCTCCAATGACGCGTCCGTCGTTATCACCTGTGGAGACGGGTCGCTTGCGAAGGATAGGCCTTGGGACAAGTTGTTTTGATCTGTCCACCATAAGGCCGCGTTCTTCATCTCCGGAGTGATAGCTGTGAGAAGGTGGCCTGATATGCAGAGGTCACTATTCTAGTGAACACTATGTATCAGTCCAGCAACCCTTATTGATGATTGGTTGTAAGTCAACCTTATAGACCAGCTATCCTAGTAGCGTGGATACGAGCAGTCTAAGGCTAAAGACTCGAGAGGGCGTGTTAAGCCAGCTGTTATACCACATATACCCCTTGAACACCAAGTGAAAGGACACCACACAAGTGTTATGAAAATAAACAGTTATTTATTAAGATTCACAACAGCCCTGTACTCTTTATGAGGACAGGGTACTAAGCACAAACCAAAACTCTTACAAAAATACTTAAGTTAGCACAGTATATACAAATGCCCGAGGGGCACGGAAAACCATATACTTGAAAAGTGGAATGCGAAATTACTAGCAGGTAAGTACAGTACTAATAGGCTTTGGAATCGCTAGGACTTGACTATAGAATCGTTAGATTACTTCTAGGAGACCCAGGGGACTCGGGTGCAGTGTGTGCACTCTCACGCGAGATGCGGGACAAAGTCTATGGTAGCTAGAATTAGCAAAGTTAGTGTTCTCGGGCGAACCCGACCTGGTAGGAAGAAAACGAAAGTAGATTCTGACCCTTGGATACTGAGGCTATGCTGGGGCACCGAAATGCCGAAGTTACCTAGCCCAGGGGCTGCAGCTGCATAGGACTCAAAGGACGTCGGGAATCCTCGTTGACGGACCAGGAGCCTGGAAGAAAGAAGTTGCTGGCAGGCGACCAGTGAAGAAAGTTCGGTGGATCCAAGCCTGGATCGATGGAAGATGACACCTGAAAGCAGAGGGGACCAAGTTCGAGACTACTAGCCAGTAGTCAGTGGGCACCAGGAGGGCACCGGATGGTAGCCACCTCGACAAGGCGAGTGGGTGACGCTGTGCTCGAAGATCTCAAGGACCAGGAGGCGTTGTCGGCGACCAGGAAGGAGGATCGAGCTGTCCCACGAAGATAGAAGCTGTCGGCGTCGCTGGACCCAGGATTGGGCAACAAAGCCTTGGCAAATTCAAGCCCACGCGGTGGACCTAAAATGGCGTCTGGAGTGGACCAGGAGGGTCCGGGGTGCCTCTCTTAAGAAGGAAGCAAGGGCCAGTCTGGAGCAACCAGACCAGCAGCAGTGTTGTCGTCGGGCGTCGTTCAGAAGGCCACCAGCCAGCCGGCTAGTAGCCAAACAACGCGGTGCACAGCAAACAGCAGAAGGGCCCCACGCCGATCGTGGAGATGCAGGGAGGCTGATCTTGGGTGCTGGAGCTGCGCAGGGTTGGGGCTTCTCGGACCCCAAAGCACTCACCCGTGGAGGACACGGTGGGCTTGCAGTAAAGAGGTCGTGCAGTCTTGGCGATCATCGGTCCCTCGAGGTCTCGTCGCACTCACGGTTCTCAGCTTTGCTGTAGAGGTGAGTAGAGGTCAGAGGTGCCAGGGAAGCCGGGTCTCGTCGAGCTGGGTCGTCGGATTCGTGAAGAAGGACTTGCAGCAGACCGCAGTGTTCTTAGGATGGTGCCCGCTTGATGCAGGGTGACTACTCCTTAGCCACAAGGGAGAATCTTGAAGAAGGAAATCTTGAAGTCCTTTCGCAGAAAGTTGTGTCTTGATTCCAAAGATGATCTAATTTTAACAGGGGGCCCGCTCCCATCTTTATACTAAAAAAAGGGGGCTGACCCCGTGACTAGGTCCTGCCTATGGGTGGGACTAGGAGGGGGGTGGTTACACCCCTCTGCCATGCCGGACTTCCCCAGGCCAGGGGCTGGTGTGCCCCTGGAACTGGCTCAGACCGGCCTATGCGTAGTGAGCACCGGGGTGCCACTCAGCAGTCACCTTCCTGAAAAGCCCTGCCTACCCAGGATACACAAAACCATGTCTGGGACGGTGCTAGCACCGCCCCTGACAGGAAACCCTTTGTCCAGGCTCCCCTCGCTGGAAGGACTCCCAGCTGCAGGGGGTCAGACTCGTGTCTGTGGTGGCAGCATCCATTTTGTGGAGCTGAGGCTTTAGTTAACTTTAACCGGGGTTCACAGTTACATACATGTCGTGTCCCTCTAGAAGGGTGGAATGCTAACCCCGTCGCCAGAATTGGCGAGGGGTTAGTATTCCAATTCGTATGACACCTTACTCGACATGTTTTGATAAAGCAATACCAAAGTTAGCATTTAACCGCGAGGATTATAATGCACTTAAGAGTATATGGTATGCGATATCATGGAACAGCTATTAGGACTTGGTTCCGCAAGCTGCAGACAGGCTCAGCTCATGCCAGAGCACCATCTCACACGATTCCAAGCACTCTGCCTTCAGGATTGTCAAGGCCTGCCATAGGAGTGACTGATAGGAATCTGTGTGTCCATTTTAGGGTTAGGTGTAGGTATACTACACCTACAGCAAAGGGTGATTACACGACTTTGCCCCAGCTGTCATGCAGCCAGTTGTGTCAAATTTAGGAGGCCAGCCAGGGGTGGCATAATACATGCTGCAGCCCCTGGCAGCCCTGGGTACACCTATGCCCTGAGTTACAGGGTCTGATAAGGTGACCCAGTACCAATTGGTAAATGCACCTAGGGTACATGTCGTAATTTAGAAAGAGAACAGCCAGGCTGTGGGTCTGATTGGCAGGCCCACAGCCAGTGAAAGTCGTAAACCAGTGAAACAAAAGCAAAAAATCTGGGTGATCATAGGATTGCAGACCCTACTCTCCTACATGACCCCCCCCCCCCAAACTTTGGGACAATAAGCTAACCTTGACCAGGTGAGTCTTCTTGTTCTAAGTGGAAATATCTGGAGAGCCTATCGGCATTGCCATGATCAGTACCAGGTCTATGTTCCACTGTAAAGTCCATCCCCTGTAGGGAAATGGACCACCTAAGCAGTTTGGGGTTTTCACCCTTCATCTGATTTAGCCACAAGAGGGGCTTATGGTCGGTCTGAATCTTGAAGTGAGTGCCAAACAAGTATGGCCTCAGCTTCTTCAGGGCCCAAACCACAGCAAAGGCCTCCCTCTCAATAGCTGACCAATTCTTCTCTCTGGGGGTCAGCCTTCTGCTTATAAAAGCAATGGGCTGGTCTTGACCATCAAAATTCAGTTGAGAAAGAACAGCTCCCACACCCAACTCAGAAGCATCTGTTTGGACAATGAATGGTTTGGAGTAGTCTGGACTCTTAAGGATAGGTGCTGTGCACATGGCCTGCTTTAGGTCATCGAATGCTTTTTGACAGCCTGCTGTCCACTGAACCTTTTTTGGCATTTTCTTACTTGTCAGTTCATTTAATGGTGTCACAATTGAACCATAGTTCCTGACAAACTTTCTGTAGTATCCAGTCAGGCCCAAGAAAGCTCGAACCGGAGTCTGGGTGGTTGGAGGAGCCCAGTCCCTGATTGACTGTATCTTGCTCTCCAGTGGCTGAACCTGGCCTCCACCTACAAGGTGGCCCAGGTATACAACCTGTGTCTGCCCTATCTGGCACTTGGTGGCCTTGATAGTGAGGCCTGCTGCTTGCAGAGCCTCTAACACTTTCCTCAGGTGGACCAGGTGATCCTCCCAGGTGGAGCTAAAGACAGCAATATCATCTAGATATGCTGCACAGAAGTCATCCAGCCCAGTAAGGACTTGATTCACCAACCTTTGGAAGGTGGCAGGTGCATTTTTCAGACCAAAGGGCATTACCACAAATTGATAATGCCCACCAGGGGTTGAAAATGCTGTCTTGGGCTTGGCATCCTCAGCTAACCTGATTTGCCAATACCCAGCTGTTAAGTCAAATGTGCTTAAGTAGTTGGCAGAAGCCAATCTATCTATCAGCTCATCTGCCCTTGGTATTGGGTGGGCATCAGTCTTAGTGACTGCATTGAGACCCCTGTAGTCTACACGAAACCTCATCTCTCTCTTACCACCCTGGGTGTGAGGCTTTGGCACTAGAACTACTGGACTAGCCCAAGGGCTATCTGAGGGTTCAATGACTCCCAACTCCAACATTTTCTGCACTTCAGTTTTTATGCAGTCTCTAACATGATCAGGCTGCCTGTAGATTTTACTCTTAACTGGCAGACTGTCAACAGTGTCAACCTCATGGGTACACCAATTGGTCTGACTGGGTGTCAGAGAAAACATATGTCTGAAAGACTGAAGAGCCTGTTTACAGTCTTTCTGTTGATGCTCAGAGAGGCTGCCACAAAAGACAACACCATCTACTGACCCATCATCAGGATTCTGAGTGAGCAGGTCTGGGAGAGGGTCACTCTCTTCCTCCTGCCCCTCATCTATGGCCATGAGCAAACTCATGTCCTTCCTGTCGACATATGCTTTGAGCCTGTTGACATGGAGCACCCTGTGGGGGCTCCTGGGAGTTCCAAGGTCCACCAGATAGGTGACCTCTCCCTTTTGCTCAAGAATTGTGTGGGGCCCAGACCATTTGTCTTTGAGTGCTGCTGGGGCCACTGGCTCCAACACCCACACCTTCTGTCCAGGCTGATAAACAGTCAGGACAGCCTTTTGGTCATGCCAAGCTTTTTGAAGTTCTTGACTGGCCTTAAGGTTTTCTGATGCCTTCTCCATATACTCAGCCATCCTGGAGCGGAGACCAAGTACATAGTCCACTATGCTGGTTGCAGGCTTTTTGAGAGGTCTCTCCCATCCTTCCTTCACCAGACACAGGGGGCCTCTTACAGGATGCCCATACAAAAGTTCAAAAGGGCTGTAGCCAACCCCCTTTTGTGGGACCTCTCTGTAAGCAAACAGAAGGCAGGGAATCAGGACATCCCATCTACGCCTGAGCTTTTCAGGTAGTCCATGAATCATCCCTTTTAGGGTCCTGTTGAACCTTTCAACAAGCCCATTGCATTGTGGATGATAGGGTGTAGTGAATTTGTAATTGACACCACACTCCTTCCACATAGCAGTTAAGTAGCTTGACATGAAGTTTGCACCTCTGTCAGAGACAACCTCCTTAGGGAAGCCCACTCTGGAGAACACTCCAACTAGGGCCCTTGCCACCACAGGTGCTGTGGTGGTCCTAAGGGGAATAGCTTCAGGATACCTGGTGGCATGATCCACTACCACCAGTATAAACTTGTGCCCTGATGCTGTCTGGGGTTCCATTGGACCAACAATGTCAATCCCCACTCTTTCAAAGGGCACCCCCACCACAGGCATTGGTATAAGGGGGGCCTTTGTTGTGCCACCTGACTTACCACTGGCTTGGCAAGTGACACAGGAGCGACAAAACTCCTTGGTATCCTCATTCATGTGAGGCCAGTGAAAGTGTGAGACAAGCCTGTCCCAAGTCTTTGTCTGGCCTAAGTGACCTGCTAAGGGAATCTCATGGGCCAAGGTAAGTAGGAAACCTCTCTGAGACAAGGGTACAACCAGCCTCCTGGTCATGCCAGGCTTGGGGTCTCTCGACTCAGTGTACAGGAGTCCATCTTCCCAGTATACCTTGTGGGTACCTGTGGCGTTCCCAGCAGCCTCAGCAGCAGCCTGCTGCCTGAGGGGTTCAAGAGAAGGGCAGCTTAACTGGTCCTTCCCCAGGTCTTCCCTTGAGGGTCCCCCTGAACCCAAGAATTCAACTTGATCAAGTTCAAACTCTCTGGGCTCAGTTTCCCTCAATTCCTGTAGGTCAGCCTCCTCTGAGACTTGATCCTCAACCTGGGACAAGGGGGAAGGCACAGCCTTAACCCTACTGCTCTTCTTCTTGGGAGGTGTCTGGTCCATTGTTCCAGGATCCAGCACCTGTTCAGTGGGGCATTTCCTGACCTGTGACCTGGTCACAGCAAACACATGTGCTGGCAAGCCTAACATTTCCATGTGAGTCCTCTGCTCCACTTCTGACCATTGTGATGACTCCAAATCATTGCCCAACAAACAATCCACTGGGAGGTCTGAACTAACTACAACCTTCTTTTGGCCAGTTACCCCTCCCCAGGAGAAAGCTACAATTGCCATACTGTGATTGGTAGTGACATTGCTTGCATTGGTCACCAGGAATTCTGTACCTGGCATGATCTGTCCAGGGTCCACAAAGTTAGGTGTCACCATTGTGACACTGGCACAAGTGTCCCTATAGGCCTGAGCCATTTTTCCATTAATGAAAGGTGTCTGTCTGTATTTGCCCAAAGTATTGGGACTTATGTCAGGGGACATATCCATATCCCCTGTACTGACAAGGACAGCCTGAGTGAGTGTACCAACTAAGTTGTCACACCCCTCAGAACCCAGGGTTAACCCTACTAAACCCTTGGGAGGTGCACTACCACTGCTGGTTGTACTAGGGGGCACAGGTGCCTTAGGGGCTGCAGTGGCAGGAGTCTGCCCTCCTCCTTTCTTGGTGCACTCACTAAACCAGTGAGTTTTACTTTTGCAGTATTGGCACCACCTTTTAGATTGGCCTTCTTTCTTCTTTTGGGGAGCCTGACCCCCACCCTCTTTGGGTTGTTGGGGACCTGTCGAAGACTTCTGATCATTTTGTTCCCCCTTAGAATCTTTACCCTTCTGGTCTGCTTTCTTCTGACCGCCTTGATTCTGGCCCTGGTTCTGTTTAACTCTTGTTCTAACCCATCTGTCTGCCTTCTTTCCCAATTCTTGGGGAGAGGTCAGATCTGAGTCAACAAGATGCTGATGCAACAACTGGTTCTGACAATTGTTTAAAATTTGTTCTCTCATCATCAAATTATACAATCCTTTATAATCAGTAACCTTACTGCCCAGCAACCAGCCCTCAAAAGCCTTAGTGGCACAATCTACAAAGTCAGACCAATCTTGAGACTGAGTTTTCTGGGTATCCCTGAACAGCACCCTGTACTGCTCAGTGGTTAGGCCAAACCCTTCAACCAGTGTATTCTTCAAGACTTGGTAATTGTTAGCATCCTCTACCCTTGTGGTGAGGAGCTTGTCTCTTCCTTTACCTTCAAAGGAGAGCCACAAGATAGCTGCCCACTGACTCTGGGGAACACCTTGCACAGTGCAGGCCCTCTCCAAAGCAGTAATCCATTTGTGGATGTCATCCCCTTGTTTAAAGGGGGGCACTATCTTACCAAGGTGCTTTGTATCAAAACTCCTTTCCCTATTGCTAGGTACAATGCTGCCACCAGTGGGGACTACCCCACTTAACTGTTGCTCTCTAGCAAAGGCAAGCCTTTCTTTGGCCAGGGCAAGTTCTTCCCTTTCAATCCTCAGATTGGCTGCCCTTTCTTTAGCTTCATACACTCTCCTCTGAGGGGATGTCATCCCTCTTTGAGAAGAGTTGTGAGAGCCATTGGTTTGAAGGGATCTGCCAGAGCCTCTTGATAGAGATCTGGCTCGTCCATTCCCAATGTTAAGCTGACCTGATAGTGGCCCCAGGGGTCCCCCAGTACCACTCTCATGTTTGCTTAAGTTGGACCTGGTTAGTCTAACGACTTCTACCTGTCCCTTGTCTGCCTCATCTCCAGAGGGATCCTCATCCTCATCCTCCTCCACATCTTCGTTCTCAGCTGAGAGGTGGATGAGGTCAGGGTCACCTCTGGTTCCCTCAAGGGGAGGCATGCCATGCCTCCTTCTGGATTAGAAAGGCTAAGAAGTTTCTCAGCCTTCCTGGCATCATAAGTCTCTAGGAGACCAATCAGAAAGGAGGTGGTGGGGTTAGCCCCTTGCTTAATCTTCCTAGAGGTACATACTTGTCGTAACTCATGGAAGCTAAGCACAGTATATCTTGAAGGGATGACCTGTGGAGGGTCAACTGGCACAAGGGGAGACTCAGTGTTTCCTCCTTTGTCCGACATACTGTTTCTAGTGTGGTGTAAGTGATGCACCTACCTACACTATGTGTTTACCTACTGATCCCTTGCTAAGAGTTGCAGCCAAGGTGTGCTAAGCCTTGAGGAGCTGCAACAGCTGGTTCAGTAGAACTCAGAGTATTCTAAGCTTAGTTATATGTACTAACAGTACTTATGTGATCTTTCAACAAGATATTCTTAGGATACGTGTGGTAAAACAACAGCAAGCTCAAATCCCACCGCTGCCACCAATGTGAGAAGGTGGCCTGATATGCAGTGGTCACTATTCTAGTGAACAGTATGTATCAGTCCAGCAACCCTTATTGATGATTGGTTGTAAGTCAACCTTATAGACCAGCTATCCTAGTAGCGTGGATACGAGCAGTCTAAGGCTAAAGACTCGAGAGGGCGTGTTAAGCCAGCTGTTATACCACATATACCCCTTGAACACCAAGTGAAAGGACACCACACAAGTGTTATGAAAATAAACAGTTATTTATTAAGATTCACAACAGCCCTGTACTCTTTATGAGGACAGGGTACTAAGCACAAACCAAAACTCTTACAAAAATACTTAAGTTAGCACAGTATATACAAATGCCCGAGGGGCACGGAAAACCATATACTTGAAAAGTGGAATGCGAAATTACTAGCAGGTAAGTACAGTACTAATAGGCTTTGGAATCGCTAGGACTTGACTATAGAATCGTTAGATTACTTCTAGGAGACCCAGGGGACTCGGGTGCAGTGTGTGCACTCTCACGCGAGATGCGGGACAAAGTCTATGGTAGCTAGAATTAGCAAAGTTAGTGTTCTCGGGCGAACCCGACCTGGTAGGAAGAAAACGAAAGTAGATTCTGACCCTTGGATACTGAGGCTATGCTGGGGCACCGAAATGCCGAAGTTACCTAGCCCAGGGGCTGCAGCTGCATAGGACTCAAAGGACGTCGGGAATCCTCGTTGACGGACCAGGAGCCTGGAAGAAAGAAGTTGCTGGCAGGCGACCAGTGAAGAAAGTTCGGTGGATCCAAGCCTGGATCGATGGAAGATGACACCTGAAAGCAGAGGGGACCAAGTTCGAGACTACTAGCCAGTAGTCAGTGGGCACCAGGAGGGCACCGGATGGTAGCCACCTCGACAAGGCGAGTGGGTGACGCTGTGCTCGAAGATCTCAAGGACCAGGAGGCGTTGTCGGCGACCAGGAAGGAGGATCGAGCTGTCCCACGAAGATAGAAGCTGTCGGCGTCGCTGGACCCAGGATTGGGCAACAAAGCCTTGGCAAATTCAAGCCCACGCGGTGGACCTAAAATGGCGTCTGGAGTGGACCAGGAGGGTCCGGGGTGCCTCTCTTAAGAAGGAAGCAAGGGCCAGTCTGGAGCAACCAGACCAGCAGCAGTGTTGTCGTCGGGCGTCGTTCAGAAGGCCACCAGCCAGCCGGCTAGTAGCCAAACAACGCGGTGCACAGCAAACAGCAGAAGGGCCCCACGCCGATCGTGGAGATGCAGGGAGGCTGATCTTGGGTGCTGGAGCTGCGCAGGGTTGGGGCTTCTCGGACCCCAAAGCACTCACCCGTGGAGGACACGGTGGGCTTGCAGTAAAGAGGTCGTGCAGTCTTGGCGATCATCGGTCCCTCGAGGTCTCGTCGCACTCACGGTTCTCAGCTTTGCTGTAGAGGTGAGTAGAGGTCAGAGGTGCCAGGGAAGCCGGGTCTCGTCGAGCTGGGTCGTCGGATTCGTGAAGAAGGACTTGCAGCAGACCGCAGTGTTCTTAGGATGGTGCCCGCTTGATGCAGGGTGACTACTCCTTAGCCACAAGGGAGAATCTTGAAGAAGGAAATCTTGAAGTCCTTTCGCAGAAAGTTGTGTCTTGATTCCAAAGATGATCTAATTTTAACAGGGGGCCCGCTCCCATCTTTATACTAAAAAAAGGGGGCTGACCCCGTGACTAGGTCCTGCCTATGGGTGGGACTAGGAGGGGGGTGGTTACACCCCTCTGCCATGCCGGACTTCCCCAGGCCAGGGGCTGGTGTGCCCCTGGAACTGGCTCAGACCGGCCTATGCGTAGTGAGCACCGGGGTGCCACTCAGCAGTCACCTTCCTGAAAAGCCCTGCCTACCCAGGATACACAAAACCATGTCTGGGACGGTGCTAGCACCGCCCCTGACAGGAAACCCTTTGTCCAGGCTCCCCTCGCTGGAAGGACTCCCAGCTGCAGGGGGTCAGACTCGTGTCTGTGGTGGCAGCATCCATTTTGTGGAGCTGAGGCTTTAGTTAACTTTAACCGGGGTTCACAGTTACATACATGTCGTGTCCCTCTAGAAGGGTGGAATGCTAACCCCGTCGCCAGAATTGGCGAGGGGTTAGTATTCCAATTCGTATGACACCTTACTCGACATGTTTTGATAAAGCAATACCAAAGTTAGCATTTAACCGCGAGGATTATAATGCACTTAAGAGTATATGGTATGCGATATCATGGAACAGCTATTAGGACTTGGTTCCGCAAGCTGCAGACAGGCTCAGCTCATGCCAGAGCACCATCTCACACGATTCCAAGCACTCTGCCTTCAGGATTGTCAAGGCCTGCCATAGGAGTGACTGATAGGAATCTGTGTGTCCATTTTAGGGTTAGGTGTAGGTATACTACACCTACAGCAAAGGGTGATTACACGACTTTGCCCCAGCTGTCATGCAGCCAGTTGTGTCAAATTTAGGAGGCCAGCCAGGGGTGGCATAATACATGCTGCAGCCCCTGGCAGCCCTGGGTACACCTATGCCCTGAGTTACAGGGTCTGATAAGGTGACCCAGTACCAATTGGTAAATGCACCTAGGGTACATGTCGTAATTTAGAAAGAGAACAGCCAGGCTGTGGGTCTGATTGGCAGGCCCACAGCCAGTGAAAGTCGTAAACCAGTGAAACAAAAGCAAAAAATCTGGGTGATCATAGGATTGCAGACCCTACTCTCCTACATGACCCCCCCCCCCCCAAACTTTGGGACAATAAGCTAACCTTGACCAGGTGAGTCTTCTTGTTCTAAGTGGAAATATCTGGAGAGCCTATCGGCATTGCCATGATCAGTACCAGGTCTATGTTCCACTGTAAAGTCCATCCCCTGTAGGGAAATGGACCACCTAAGCAGTTTGGGGTTTTCACCCTTCATCTGATTTAGCCACAAGAGGGGCTTATGGTCGGTCTGAATCTTGAAGTGAGTGCCAAACAAGTATGGCCTCAGCTTCTTCAGGGCCCAAACCACAGCAAAGGCCTCCCTCTCAATAGCTGACCAATTCTTCTCTCTGGGGGTCAGCCTTCTGCTTATAAAAGCAATGGGCTGGTCTTGACCATCAAAATTCAGTTGAGAAAGAACAGCTCCCACACCCAACTCAGAAGCATCTGTTTGGACAATGAATGGTTTGGAGTAGTCTGGACTCTTAAGGATAGGTGCTGTGCACATGGCCTGCTTTAGGTCATCGAATGCTTTTTGACAGCCTGCTGTCCACTGAACCTTTTTTGGCATTTTCTTACTTGTCAGTTCATTTAATGGTGTCACAATTGAACCATAGTTCCTGACAAACTTTCTGTAGTATCCAGTCAGGCCCAAGAAAGCTCGAACCGGAGTCTGGGTGGTTGGAGGAGCCCAGTCCCTGATTGACTGTATCTTGCTCTCCAGTGGCTGAACCTGGCCTCCACCTACAAGGTGGCCCAGGTATACAACCTGTGTCTGCCCTATCTGGCACTTGGTGGCCTTGATAGTGAGGCCTGCTGCTTGCAGAGCCTCTAACACTTTCCTCAGGTGGACCAGGTGATCCTCCCAGGTGGAGCTAAAGACAGCAATATCATCTAGATATGCTGCACAGAAGTCATCCAGCCCAGTAAGGACTTGATTCACCAACCTTTGGAAGGTGGCAGGTGCATTTTTCAGACCAAAGGGCATTACCACAAATTGATAATGCCCACCAGGGGTTGAAAATGCTGTCTTGGGCTTGGCATCCTCAGCTAACCTGATTTGCCAATACCCAGCTGTTAAGTCAAATGTGCTTAAGTAGTTGGCAGAAGCCAATCTATCTATCAGCTCATCTGCCCTTGGTATTGGGTGGGCATCAGTCTTAGTGACTGCATTGAGACCCCTGTAGTCTACACGAAACCTCATCTCTCTCTTACCACCCTGGGTGTGAGGCTTTGGCACTAGAACTACTGGACTAGCCCAAGGGCTATCTGAGGGTTCAATGACTCCCAACTCCAACATTTTCTGCACTTCAGTTTTTATGCAGTCTCTAACATGATCAGGCTGCCTGTAGATTTTACTCTTAACTGGCAGACTGTCAACAGTGTCAACCTCATGGGTACACCAATTGGTCTGACTGGGTGTCAGAGAAAACATATGTCTGAAAGACTGAAGAGCCTGTTTACAGTCTTTCTGTTGATGCTCAGAGAGGCTGCCACAAAAGACAACACCATCTACTGACCCATCATCAGGATTCTGAGTGAGCAGGTCTGGGAGAGGGTCACTCTCTTCCTCCTGCCCCTCATCTATGGCCATGAGCAAACTCATGTCCTTCCTGTCGACATATGCTTTGAGCCTGTTGACATGGAGCACCCTGTGGGGGCTCCTGGGAGTTCCAAGGTCCACCAGATAGGTGACCTCTCCCTTTTGCTCAAGAATTGTGTGGGGCCCAGACCATTTGTCTTTGAGTGCTGCTGGGGCCACTGGCTCCAACACCCACACCTTCTGTCCAGGCTGATAAACAGTCAGGACAGCCTTTTGGTCATGCCAAGCTTTTTGAAGTTCTTGACTGGCCTTAAGGTTTTCTGATGCCTTCTCCATATACTCAGCCATCCTGGAGCGGAGACCAAGTACATAGTCCACTATGCTGGTTGCAGGCTTTTTGAGAGGTCTCTCCCATCCTTCCTTCACCAGACACAGGGGGCCTCTTACAGGATGCCCATACAAAAGTTCAAAAGGGCTGTAGCCAACCCCCTTTTGTGGGACCTCTCTGTAAGCAAACAGAAGGCAGGGAATCAGGACATCCCATCTACGCCTGAGCTTTTCAGGTAGTCCATGAATCATCCCTTTTAGGGTCCTGTTGAACCTTTCAACAAGCCCATTGCATTGTGGATGATAGGGTGTAGTGAATTTGTAATTGACACCACACTCCTTCCACATAGCAGTTAAGTAGCTTGACATGAAGTTTGCACCTCTGTCAGAGACAACCTCCTTAGGGAAGCCCACTCTGGAGAACACTCCAACTAGGGCCCTTGCCACCACAGGTGCTGTGGTGGTCCTAAGGGGAATAGCTTCAGGATACCTGGTGGCATGATCCACTACCACCAGTATAAACTTGTGCCCTGATGCTGTCTGGGGTTCCATTGGACCAACAATGTCAATCCCCACTCTTTCAAAGGGCACCCCCACCACAGGCATTGGTATAAGGGGGGCCTTTGTTGTGCCACCTGACTTACCACTGGCTTGGCAAGTGACACAGGAGCGACAAAACTCCTTGGTATCCTCATTCATGTGAGGCCAGTGAAAGTGTGAGACAAGCCTGTCCCAAGTCTTTGTCTGGCCTAAGTGACCTGCTAAGGGAATCTCATGGGCCAAGGTAAGTAGGAAACCTCTCTGAGACAAGGGTACAACCAGCCTCCTGGTCATGCCAGGCTTGGGGTCTCTCGACTCAGTGTACAGGAGTCCATCTTCCCAGTATACCTTGTGGGTACCTGTGGCGTTCCCAGCAGCCTCAGCAGCAGCCTGCTGCCTGAGGGGTTCAAGAGAAGGGCAGCTTAACTGGTCCTTCCCCAGGTCTTCCCTTGAGGGTCCCCCTGAACCCAAGAATTCAACTTGATCAAGTTCAAACTCTCTGGGCTCAGTTTCCCTCAATTCCTGTAGGTCAGCCTCCTCTGAGACTTGATCCTCAACCTGGGACAAGGGGGAAGGCACAGCCTTAACCCTACTGCTCTTCTTCTTGGGAGGTGTCTGGTCCATTGTTCCAGGATCCAGCACCTGTTCAGTGGGGCATTTCCTGACCTGTGACCTGGTCACAGCAAACACATGTGCTGGCAAGCCTAACATTTCCATGTGAGTCCTCTGCTCCACTTCTGACCATTGTGATGACTCCAAATCATTGCCCAACAAACAATCCACTGGGAGGTCTGAACTAACTACAACCTTCTTTTGGCCAGTTACCCCTCCCCAGGAGAAAGCTACAATTGCCATACTGTGATTGGTAGTGACATTGCTTGCATTGGTCACCAGGAATTCTGTACCTGGCATGATCTGTCCAGGGTCCACAAAGTTAGGTGTCACCATTGTGACACTGGCACAAGTGTCCCTATAGGCCTGAGCCATTTTTCCATTAATGAAAGGTGTCTGTCTGTATTTGCCCAAAGTATTGGGACTTATGTCAGGGGACATATCCATATCCCCTGTACTGACAAGGACAGCCTGAGTGAGTGTACCAACTAAGTTGTCACACCCCTCAGAACCCAGGGTTAACCCTACTAAACCCTTGGGAGGTGCACTACCACTGCTGGTTGTACTAGGGGGCACAGGTGCCTTAGGGGCTGCAGTGGCAGGAGTCTGCCCTCCTCCTTTCTTGGTGCACTCACTAAACCAGTGAGTTTTACTTTTGCAGTATTGGCACCACCTTTTAGATTGGCCTTCTTTCTTCTTTTGGGGAGCCTGACCCCCACCCTCTTTGGGTTGTTGGGGACCTGTCGAAGACTTCTGATCATTTTGTTCCCCCTTAGAATCTTTACCCTTCTGGTCTGCTTTCTTCTGACCACCTTGATTCTGGCCCTGGTTCTGTTTAACTCTTGTTCTAACCCATCTGTCTGCCTTCTTTCCCAATTCTTGGGGAGAGGTCAGATCTGAGTCAACAAGATGCTGATGCAACAACTGGTTCTGACAATTGTTTAAAATTTGTTCTCTCATCATCAAATTATACAATCCTTTATAATCAGTAACCTTACTGCCCAGCAACCAGCCCTCAAAAGCCTTAGTGGCACAATCTACAAAGTCAGACCAATCTTGAGACTGAGTTTTCTGGGTATCCCTGAACAGCACCCTGTACTGCTCAGTGGTTAGGCCAAACCCTTCAACCAGTGTATTCTTCAAGACTTGGTAATTGTTAGCATCCTCTACCCTTGTGGTGAGGAGCTTGTCTCTTCCTTTACCTTCAAAGGAGAGCCACAAGATAGCTGCCCACTGACTCTGGGGAACACCTTGCACAGTGCAGGCCCTCTCCAAAGCAGTAATCCATTTGTGGATGTCATCCCCTTGTTTAAAGGGGGGCACTATCTTACCAAGGTGCTTTGTATCAAAACTCCTTTCCCTATTGCTAGGTACAATGCTGCCACCAGTGGGGACTACCCCACTTAACTGTTGCTCTCTAGCAAAGGCAAGCCTTTCTTTGGCCAGGGCAAGTTCTTCCCTTTCAATCCTCAGATTGGCTGCCCTTTCTTTAGCTTCATACACTCTCCTCTGAGGGGATGTCATCCCTCTTTGAGAAGAGTTGTGAGAGCCATTGGTTTGAAGGGATCTGCCAGAGCCTCTTGATAGAGATCTGGCTCGTCCATTCCCAATGTTAAGCTGACCTGATAGTGGCCCCAGGGGTCCCCCAGTACCACTCTCATGTTTGCTTAAGTTGGACCTGGTTAGTCTAACGACTTCTACCTGTCCCTTGTCTGCCTCATCTCCAGAGGGATCCTCATCCTCATCCTCCTCCACATCTTCGTTCTCAGCTGAGAGGTGGATGAGGTCAGGGTCACCTCTGGTTCCCTCAAGGGGAGGCATGCCATGCCTCCTTCTGGATTAGAAAGGCTAAGAAGTTTCTCAGCCTTCCTGGCATCATAAGTCTCTAGGAGACCAATCAGAAAGGAGGTGGTGGGGTTAGCCCCTTGCTTAATCTTCCTAGAGGTACATACTTGTCGTAACTCATGGAAGCTAAGCACAGTATATCTTGAAGGGATGACCTGTGGAGGGTCAACTGGCACAAGGGGAGACTCAGTGTTTCCTCCTTTGTCCGACATACTGTTTCTAGTGTGGTGTAAGTGATGCACCTACCTACACTATGTGTTTACCTACTGATCCCTTGCTAAGAGTTGCAGCCAAGGTGTGCTAAGCCTTGAGGAGCTGCAACAGCTGGTTCAGTAGAACTCAGAGTATTCTAAGCTTAGTTATATGTACTAACAGTACTTATGTGATCTTTCAACAAGATATTCTTAGGATACGTGTGGTAAAACAACAGCAAGCTCAAATCCCACCGCTGCCACCAATGTGAGAAGGTGGCCTGATATGCAGTGGTCACTATTCTAGTGAACAGTATGTATCAGTCCAGCAACCCTTATTGATGATTGGTTGTAAGTCAACCTTATAGACCAGCTATCCTAGTAGCGTGGATACGAGCAGTCTAAGGCTAAAGACTCGAGAGGGCGTGTTAAGCCAGCTGTTATACCACATATACCCCTTGAACACCAAGTGAAAGGACACCACACAAGTGTTATGAAAATAAACAGTTATTTATTAAGATTCACAACAGCCCTGTACTCTTTATGAGGACAGGGTACTAAGCACAAACCAAAACTCTTACAAAAATACTTAAGTTAGCACAGTATATACAAATGCCCGAGGGGCACGGAAAACCATATACTTGAAAAGTGGAATGCGAAATTACTAGCAGGTAAGTACAGTACTAATAGGCTTTGGAATCGCTAGGACTTGACTATAGAATCGTTAGATTACTTCTAGGAGACCCAGGGGACTCGGGTGCAGTGTGTGCACTCTCACGCGAGATGCGGGACAAAGTCTATGGTAGCTAGAATTAGCAAAGTTAGTGTTCTCGGGCGAACCCGACCTGGTAGGAAGAAAACGAAAGTAGATTCTGACCCTTGGATACTGAGGCTATGCTGGGGCACCGAAATGCCGAAGTTACCTAGCCCAGGGGCTGCAGCTGCATAGGACTCAAAGGACGTCGGGAATCCTCGTTGACGGACCAGGAGCCTGGAAGAAAGAAGTTGCTGGCAGGCGACCAGTGAAGAAAGTTTGGTGGATCCAAGCCTGGATCGATGGAAGATGACACCTGAAAGCAGAGGGGACCAAGTTCGAGACTACTAGCCAGTAGTCAGTGGGCACCAGGAGGGCACCGGATGGTAGCCACCTCGACAAGGCGAGTGGGTGACGCTGTGCTCGAAGATCTCAAGGACCAGGAGGCGTTGTCGGCGACCAGGAAGGAGGATCGAGCTGTCCCACGAAGATAGAAGCTGTCGGCGTCGCTGGACCCAGGATTGGGCAACAAAGCCTTGGCAAATTCAAGCCCACGCGGTGGACCTAAAATGGCGTCTGGAGTGGACCAGGAGGGTCCGGGGTGCCTCTCTTAAGAAGGAAGCAAGGGCCAGTCTGGAGCAACCAGACCAGCAGCAGTGTTGTCGTCGGGCGTCGTTCAGAAGGCCACAAGCCAGCCGGCTAGTAGCCAAACAACGCGGTGCACAGCAAACAGCAGAAGGGCCCCACGCCGATCGTGGAGATGCAGGGAGGCTGATCTTGGGTGCTGGAGCTGCGCAGGGTTTGGGCTTCTCGGACCCCAAAGCACTCACCCGTGGAGGACACGGTGGGCTTGCAGTAAAGAGGTCGTGCAGTCTTGGCGATCGTCGGTCCCTCGAGGTCTCGTCGCACTCACGGTTCTCAGCTTTGCTGTAGAGGTGAGTAGAGGTCAGAGGTGCCAGGGAAGCCGGGTCTCGTCGAGCTGGGTCGTCGGATTCGTGAAGAAGGGCTTGCAGCAGACCGCAGTGTTCTTAGGATGGTGCCCGCTTGATGCAGGGTGACTACTCCTTAGCCACAAGGGAGAATCTCGAAGAAGGAAATCTTGAAGTCCTTTCGCAGAAAGTCGTGTCTTGATTCCAAAGATGATCTAATTTTAACAGGGGGCCCGCTCCCATCTTTATACTAAAAAAAGGGGGCTGACCCGGTGACTAGGTCCTGCCTATGGGTGGGACTAGGAGGGGGGTGGTTACACCCCTCTGCCATGCCGGACTTCCCCAGGCCAGGGGCTGGTGTGCCCCTGGAACTGGTTCAGACCGGCCTATGCGTAGTGAGCACCGGGGTGCCACTCAGCAGTCACCTTCCTGAAAAGCCCTGCCTACCCAGGATACACAAAACCATGTCTGGGACGGTGCTAGCACCGCCCCTGACAGGAAACCCTTTGTCCAGGCTCCCCTCGCTGGAAGGACTCCCAGCTGCAGGGGGTCAGACTCGTGTCTGTGGTGGCAGCATCCATTTTGTGGAGCTGAGGCTTTAGTTAACTTTAACCGGGGTTCACAGTTACATACATGTCGTGTCCCTCTAGAAGGGTGGAATGCTAACCCCGTCGCCAGAATTGGCGAGGGGTTAGTATTCCAATTCGTATGACACCTTACTCGACATGTTTTGATAAAGCAATACCAAAGTTAGCATTTAACCGCGAGGATTATAATGCACTTAAGAGTATATGGTATGCGATATCATGGAACAGCTATTAGGACTTGGTTCCGCAAGCTGCAGACAGGCTCAGCTCATGCCAGAGCACCATCTCACACGATTCCAAGCACTCTGCCTTCAGGATTGTCAAGGCCTGCCATAGGAGTGACTGATAGGAATCTGTGTGTCCATTTTAGGGTTAGGTGTAGGTATACTACACCTACAGCAAAGGGTGATTACACGACTTTGCCCCAGCTGTCATGCAGCCAGTTGTGTCAAATTTAGGAGGCCAGCCAGGGGTGGCATAATACATGCTGCAGCCCCTGGCAGCCCTGGGTACACCTATGCCCTGAGTTACAGGGTCTGATAAGGTGACCCAGTACCAATTGGTAAATGCACCTAGGGTACATGTCGTAATTTAGAAAGAGAACAGCCAGGCTGTGGGTCTGATTGGCAGGCCCACTGCCAGAGAAAGTCGTAAACCAGTGAAACAAAAGCAAAAAATCTGGGTGATCATAGGATTGCAGACCCTACTCTCCTACAATAGCCACTCTGTCGTCGAACGAACCGTGGACTTGCTTCCATTGATTGTCCAGTTGTTCCTGCAAGGGACGCATCCTCAGTCTGCAATGGGGGATTAGTGGAATACACGATGATATTACTCCCAGCAGAGACTTGTAGCGGCATACTGAAAGAGACTTTCTTGTTTGTAAGTCTTGGGCCATGGTTTGTAGTTTTTGCCTCCTTTCCGGAGTAGGAAAAACTCGTGAAAGCTTTGAGTCCAAGATGGCTCCCAGAAACCGAGCTCTCCTGGACGGGATCTGGCAAGATTTCTCGTCGTTTAGAGTGAGACCCAGGTTCTGAAATAAATTGGTACATGCATGAACCGCTTGTAGCGCTGTTTGTCTGGGCGGAGCTTTCAGTAACCAGTCGTCCAGATAGGGGAAGACCTGAAATTTGTGTTTTCGAAGGAAAGCTGCTACTGGCGCCAGCACCTTTGTGAATATTCTTGGGGCTGAGCGGAGTCCAAAGGGTAAAACCCTGAATTGGTAATGGCTCTTGGCTACTGTGAATCGCAGAAACCTTCTGTGCGCTGGGTGAATCGGAACGTGGAAATAGGCATCCTCGAGATCGAGTGTGGCCATGTAATCCCCCGGGCTGATCAGCTTCAAGATGTCCTGGAGGGACACCATCCGGAAGGACAGAGAAATGAGATAGGTGTTTAGCCCCCTGAGGTCTAAAATGGGGCGCCACTTGTCGAGCGTCTTCTTCACCAGGAAGAACCTTGAATAAAATCCTTGGCCCCTTTGGTTCGATGGAACTGGCTCTATCGCCCCTTTTCGGAGCATCTGTTTAACTTCGAGCCGAAGGAGACGCTGGTGTTTTGAAGGAGTGGCTGCCGGGGGCTTGGGTGGCGGACCTTGTGCGAACTCTAAGGTATGCCCTTTCCGAATGATGTTGAGCACCCAACGGTCCGATGTTATCAGGGACCAGTTGTGAAGGTATTTGTTGACCCTGCCTCCAACTGATGACTTCCTGGAGGAGGGTCCAGTAGGAAGAGCCAGGAGGCCGCTATTGGCGCTTGGACGAATCTCGTACTCGTGCCCCTTGTTTTCCTTTACCGTAAGGCCTGGAGTAGTTGGAAGACTGGCCTTGCCGCTGCTGGTAAGGCTGACGGTGTTGCTGGGAACCGGGTCCTGTGTTGGAATAACGTTGTTGTTGGAAGGATCCTCTGTAAGTACCACCCCTGCCTCTGGATCTCTTGAAAGGAGACTTTCTGTACTGAAGTGTTCCTAAAGACCTAGCGGTCTCTGTGTCCTTTTTTATATCTTGCAGGGTGTCGTCAATGAGTTTGCCGAACAACGCTTCTCCATCAAAGGGGAGATCCAATACTTTATTCTGGACCTCGGGTGGGAACCAAGTAGCTTTAAGCCACCCTTGGCAACGGAGTACTGCTGCTCCAGCCAGTGAACGTAACGCAGTAGTTGCAATATCCATTGCACAATCAATGATTTCCATCGACGTCGCCTCTCCCTCTTGTAAAACCTTCTTTGCCTCAGACATAGATTCAGGAGGTAGCTGGTCAAGGTACGGGGCGACATCGCACCAGAGTTGACGGTCGTACCTACCCAGGATCGCTAAGGCATTAGCCGCTCGCACTAGCAAACTTGCCATCGTTGAGAATCTTTTTCCCACGTTATCCAACCTCCGCCCTTCCTTGTCCGGAGGAGTTGTCAGTGGTGCCGAAGGGTTGCGCGATTTCCTCTGCGCTGCCTGCGAGATCACAGAGTCTGGTCTTGGATGACCTGTCAAGGCCGCAGGGGCATCATCGGTCGCTTTGTACTTCTTTTCGAGACGCGGTAGCACCTGGACCACCGTCGCCGTGTGTGTCATTGCCTTTAAGCCCTCTTTCCATAGGTGATCCACGATAGGAATAGACCTGGCAGTCTTTCGGAAGGGTTCCTTAAAATCAAATAAGAAACAATCTGTGGTAACTGTAGGCATTGCCAATTTAAATCTTGCCGCCGCTCTCTCCATCAGCTGATGGAAGCCCCCAATATCCGCTGGCGGGGAGTCCGCCGGGTCCGGATTTGGCGATGCGGGATTGTCAATAACGTATTCATCATATTCCGTGTCGGGATTAGAGACATGATCCGATTGCTGGTCCTCATCCGAGGATTCATCAACATCATGGGTCCCTGGCAATCCAGAAGAATCCTGTTGGACGGACGCCTGAGGCTGTGGAGAAGTTGGAGCCGAGAAAGTAGGTGGCACCAATGAAGCCTGAATCCTTGAAGGCGTAGCAGGCGTTGATGTATGTGGCAGAGGTCTACTGGCCTTAGACTTATAGTCCTGTAGCATCTTATGTAGATCTTGCAGGAAAGACGTTGGCACCGAAACCATTTCCTGTGCAGGTTGCTGCTGCTGACTATGACCATGTTCCTCGTGGCCGTATTCGCCCTCTGAGTCAGTGTCCTGGCACTTGACAAATAGTTGTGAAGGACTATTGGCATAGCTATATGCATCTTGTTCATCCTCCTCTGATTCTTCCTCCTGAAGAAGCATGGTAGGTAACAGAGGGGACACCGTCCTTGGAGAAGTCATCTCTGGCGTGATCCGCGTCACAGAAATGGTAATTCGCTTTTCTGTGGACAATATCGTCGGTTCCGTAGTCGACGGTTGTATGTACGCCGTCGAGATAGGTGCCGTGGACGTCGTCGACGATGAAACTGTCGACACGCCAGCCGTTGTCATAGTCACTGTAGTAGTCGTCGACGAGACCGCAGTCGTCGACACCGTCGTCATCGTCGTCGACGGGACTCTCGTCGTCGACACCGTCGTCATCGTCGTCGATGGGGCTTTCGTCGTCGACGGGGCCTTTGACGTCGACGGGGCCTTCGACGTCGACGGGGCCTTCGACGTCGACGGGATCTTCGACGTCGACGGGGCCTTAGACGTCGACGGGGCCTTAGACGTCGACGGGATCTTCGACGTCGACGGGGCCTTAGACGTCGACGGGATCTTCGACGTTGACGGGGCCTTCGTCGTCGACGGCTCCTTCGTCGACACCTTTGAAGCTGGTACCTTCGTCGGCGTCTTCAGCTTCTCCGTCGACGGCGAGGACTCCGCCGTCGACGGTCTCGACGTCGACGAACCTCCAGTCGACGGAGTCTTCGATGTTCTCGTCGACGGGCCTCCCGCTGTCACTGGGGGTCTTTTTTGAGGCCTTAGAAGATCTTCCCACAGAAGTAGAAGGGGAACCCCTACCCCTTTTCACTGACCTTCTTGTAGAAGACATGGAACCAGCATCCTCACTGTCACTGGAGACAGTATCCTTCCTTGATTTAAGCTTTTGCAGCCATGTCAGGAGCCTACCCTCACGGTCCCGGAGGGTCTTGGCAGAAAAAGTGCGACAGATGGAAGTCAGCAGCCTGGTGGTCAGGATAGAGGCAATAAATGCAGTCCTTATGCTTATCCTCCACAAAAAGCCTTTTCTTGCCACAGGAGGAACAAGGCTTGAAAAGGGCTTTTTTCTTCTCAATTTCCGACATCCTGGAAAGTAGAAACACTCCTGAAGAGAATCTGAAAGATTCTGAAGAAAATCCTTTAGAAAATCCTGAAGTAATCCTTTTGAAGAGTAGAAGTTGAGCAGAGCTCAAAGGAGACTCCCTAGCACAACGTGCGGTAGAAAATCTGAGGCTCTGAGGTTCCTTCAGGAAGGTTCTAAGTGGTGAGGCACTTCTGATTGGCTGAGGCCAAAGTTTGGTCTCTTTTACACAAAGAGGGTGATATGCTACAAAAGGGAATGAGGCCTAGGCCTTTTTCCATTGTCTTTTGTACCTACAGCTATGGTATTTTTGTTACCGAGACTCCCATTCCGACGACGGGGAATGATACAAAGCATGGGAATCTATGAAAGTTCCAATACTGGGGTAAGTACTAGGTTGTTGATGTGAAGACATCTGTGTTTGTTGTCCCAGAGCCCATGAATTGTGCAGTTGTGGAGATGGGCACCCAAACCTGTGAGAGATGCATCTGCCATTAGCACGATCTGTGGAACAGTGTCAATAAAGGGCCGCCTTTATGATAAATTTGATGTGTTCCACTACTGCAGAGAGCAATGGGTACAGCTGTCTACCAACACTAGATCTGTGAACTGACCCTGTGACTGATTCCACTGACGTGCTAAGCATTCTTGTAGGGGGCGCATGTGTAGTCTTGCATGAGGCGCAATCGCAATGCATGATGCCATCATTCTCAACAGTTGCATGAAGGTTATAGCTGGTAGTTATTGGTTGGCCTGAAACTGTAATGCCAGACTTTGAATATTTTGAATTCTGGCTGCATTGGGAGAGGCTAGAGCAGTGGGAGTGTGGAGAGTTGCTCCTAGATAGGACTGTGTTTGTTAAGGTTGAAGATGAGATTTTTGTGTATTGACCGTAAAACCCAATTGATGAAGTAGTCTGAATATGTTGTGTTCTGAGATGAGCTGCTACTTCTGCTAGGCATTTTGTAAATACTCTGGGTGCGGTAGTTACTCCGAATGGGAGTGCTTTGAACTGAATGTGTTTTCTTGCTATTACAAATCTGAGATATTTGCGATGAGCTGGATAGACCGGAATGTGAAAGTATGCATCTTTCAAGTCTAGGGTGGACATAAATCGCCTTGCTTTAGAAGTGGAAGCACTTGTTGAAGTGTTACCATATGGAAGTGTTCTGACAGTATGTACCGATTTAACTCTCTTAGATCCAAAATTGGTCTTAAGGAGACATCTTTTTTGAGTATTAGAAAATTCAGAGAATAAACTCCTGAATTTTGATACTGTAACAGAACTGGTCCTATGGTCCCTTTTGTCAATAGAGCTTGCACATCTTGTTTGAGTTGTTGAAGGTGCTCTAAGGAGAGTTTGTGAATGGGAAGTGGAATATTTGGAGGACTGGTGGTAAGCTCCAGGCAATAATAATGTCGGATAATGTCGACCAACCATTTGTCTGATGTTATGAATAGACAAATGGGGAGAAATTGTTGAAGCCTTCCCCCGACAGGTGTTAAGTGATCGGGGCAGAGTAAGGGCAGGTCCCTGTTTTTTGGTGGAAGGGGAGCTATGCATAGTGGCACCGTTACCCCTACCTTTGAAATGGTTTCCTCTGTACCCTCCTCTATAAAAACCTATAGAGGGAGAGGGTTGTGTGTTTGATTTATAAGAGGAAGTATTAGGGTCTGAGGATGTGCTCTTGGACCCTCCTCTATAAAAGGAGCACAAAAGGAACCTCTGTTCGATGGAGATTGGCAAGCTCCCATAGACTTCACCACCTCTGTATCCTTCATTTTTTCTAAGGCTACATCAACCTGAGGTCCAAACAGGTGTTTGTCACATGGAGTGTTTAAAATAGACTGCTGAACTTCTGGTTTAAACCCCGAGATCCTAAACCAGGCATGTCTTCATAGGAGAATGCTGGTGTTAATTTCCCTTGCTGCAGTGTCAGCAGCATCTAAGGCACATCTTATCAGTGAGTTATGAGTTTGCCTTCCTGCACTAACTCTTGTACTTTAATTTTGTGTTCATCTGGTAGATATTGAAGTAGTTCTTCCATCACATCCCAGTGCGCCCTATCATGCCTAGCCAGTAGGCCCTGTGGGTTCGCAATATGCCAATGATTAGCGGCTTGAGCAGCCACTCTTTTCCCAGATGCATTGATTAATTTAGACTCCTTGTCTGAAGGAGGTGCATCAGCAGAGGTTTGCGAGTTTGCTCTCTTACGAGCATTAGAGACCACTAACGAGTCCGGAGGCAATAGTCCCTTAATAAATACCGGATCAGATTTATATTTTTCATCGACCCTTGGAGTCAAAACACGGGCACGCACAGGATCTTTAAAAATTTCGTCAGCATGTCTCAATTATGCCTTTTAACATATGAAGACTCAGAGTTGTCTTATGTGTAGACCCCAGAGTGTCAAATAAAATAATCTTCCTCCAAAGAATCTTTATGTAATGCGATCCCATGATATTCATCAGCTCTATAAATAAGCTCTTGGTAAGCTACATTATAATGTAGCCTTATAAGCAGGATCTTCTGCAGGAATTTTCCTTTTGGATGGTGTCTTAGCTAAAATGTGTCCAGTATCTGGACAGATGTATATTTCCTTTTGTTTAGGGTCTAATTTTTCTTTCAAAAGTTCCAGGGCAGGTTCTGAAGACTTTGTGAGGGTTTCTTTCGTTTGCGACACAGAAGGTTTCAGGTGCCGAAAAGTCTTGCCTTTGTAACAGATTTCGGCTCCTAAGTATGCTTGTCTTTCGAAGCCGAAGGCTTTGTTTCCAAACCAGGCTCGTCTTTCAGAGCGGAAGATTTCGGATCCGAAGACGATGACTTAGGCCGACTCGATCCCTATCCGGAAGACTTGACTGTTTGTTTCAGTGCCAGGCCTGAGGGCGGGGCAACAGGAGCATTGTCTCAGTGCTGACCAAGACCTGAAGGCAGAGGTGGTGCTAAGGCCTTATACTTTGTGTTGGAAATGTCAATTTTTGCAGGGTTATCCCCAAACTTTTAGCTTCTTCCTTCTATTTTTTCCTGACCTGCTGTCGTTGGTTTTAGAACTCTGCGCACTTTACTACTGCTGATCAGGGCTAAAGTGCATATGCTCTCTGTGAAATTTGTATTATGGATTGGTGTTTCCATGATAGCATATTTTATTTACTAGTCAGCCCCTAGTAAAGTACACTGAGTGATCCAGGGCCTGTAAATCAAATGCTACTAGTGGGCCTGCAGCACTGATTGCGCCACCCACATGAGTAGCCCTGGAAAGGTAACTCAGACCTGCCACTGCAGAGTCTGCGCGCAGTTTGAAACTGCCATGTTGACTTGGCAAATGCATCCACTTTCCAGGCCCTAACTTTCCCTTTTCTTACATATCATTCACCCCTAAGGTAGGCCCAAGGTTACCCTGTGGCCAGGGTGCAGTGTATATTAAAGGTCACGCTCTATAAAACTTTCAAAATAAATAAATAAATAGGACATGTACTGGTGTGTGTGACATGTTTTGGTAGTGAATTACAGTGCATTTCGTTTTTAACTATGGAAAGGCTTTATGTCCCATAGGAAAGCACAGGAGTTCATTTATAACATCTTATAAATATATCTTCCCATTGGGACCAGATAGAAAAATAAAGTTTTTCTCAGAATCCTGAACTCAGAATCCAAAGACGCATCTTTCAGTAAAGGGGATTTCAATCAATCAATCAATCAATCATTCAATCAAATTTATATAGGGCGCTACTCACCCGGAAGGTCTCAAGGCGCTGGGGGGCAGGGGTCCGCTACTGCTCGAAGAGCCAGGTCTTGAGTTGCTTCCTGAAGGAGAGGTGGTCCTGGGTCAGCCGTAGGTGGATGGGGAGGGAGTTCCATGTTTTGGCTGCCAGGTAGGAGAAGGATCATCCTCCGGTGGAGGCTCTGCGAATACGTGGTACGGTGGCGAGGGCGAGGCTGGACGATCGCAGCTGGCGGGTGGGCGTGTGGAAGGTGAGGCGGTTGTTGAGGTACTTGGGGCCCAGGTCGTGGAGAGCCTTGTGTGCGTGGGTGAGGAGTCTGAACGTGATCCTCTTGCTGACGGGGAGCCAGTGCAGGTCTCCCACGTGGTCAGAGATGTGGTTGTGGTGGGGTATGTCCAGGATGAGTTGTGCGGAGGCGTTCTGTATGCGCTGGAGTCTTTTCTGCAGTTTGGCAGTGATTCCCGCGTAGAGGGTGTTCCCGTAGTCCAGTCGGCTGGTGAAGAGTGCCTGGGTGACCGTCTTCCTGGTTTCGGTGGGGATCCATTGGAAGATCTTACGGAGCATGCGCAGGATGTTGAAGCAGGATGACGAGACGGCGTTGACTTGTCTGGTCATCGAGAGGGAGGAGTCCAGGATGAAGCCCAGGTTTTGTGCGTGGTCCATTGGCTTGGGAGTGGAGCCCAGGGCGGGGGGCCACCAGGAGTCGTCCCAGGCGGAGGGTGATGATCCCAGGATGAGTACTTCCGTCTTGTCTGAGTTCAGTTTCAGGCGGCTGGTCTTCATCCACTCTGCAATGTCTTTCATTCCTTCCTGGAGGTTGGCTCTGGCGGTGGCGGGGTCTTTGCTGAGGGAGAGGAATAGCTGGGTGTCGTCGGCGTAGGAGATGATGTTCAGGTTGTGTTGGCGTGCGATGGCTGCGAGGGGGCTCATGTAGACGTTGAAGAGGGTGGGGCTGAGAGAGGATCCTTGAGGTATGCCGCAGATGACTTCGGTGGCTGTGGATCGGAACGGGGGGAGGCGGACTCTCTGGGTTCTTCCGGCGAGGAACAAGATGATCCACTCCAGTGCCTTCTCTTGGATTCCGATGTTGCTGATTCGCTGTATTAGGGTGCGGTGGCAGACAGTGTTGAACGCCGTAGAGAGGTCCAGGAGGATGAGGGCAGCTGTTTCCCCGTTGTCGGGCAGGAATCTGATGTCGTCGGTGGCTGCGATGAGGGCGGTCTCGGTGCTGTGGTTGGCTCGGAAACCGGACTGTGAGGGGTCGAGGGATCCGTTCGTCTCGAGGAAGGCGGCGAGCTGTTTGTTGACGATCTTCTTGATGACTTTGGCCGGAAAAGGGAGGAGCGAGATGGGGCGAAAGTTCTTGAGGTCGGTGGGGTCCGCTGTCGGTTTCTTCAGGAGGGCGCTGAGCTCGGCTCGGCGCTGAGCTCGGCATGCTTCGAGCTCTCCGGGAAGGTGGCGGTGGCGAAGGAGATGTTGATAATGTCTCGGAGTTGGGGTGCGATGATGGGACAGGGGTCGGCTGGGGATCCGGAGTGGATGGTGTTCATCGTGCGGGTGGTGTCTTCGGTGCTGACCGGGGTCCAGTTGCGTAGGGCGGTGGTGGGGGGCGTTGGTTCGGTGCGTGGGCGGTGCGCCAAAGCTGTTGTGTATGTCGGCGATCTTGCGGTGGAAGAAGGAGGCGAGTGAGTCACAGGGGTCTTGCGAGGGAGTGATGTAGTTTTTTCTGGCGCTGGGGTTGGAGAACTCTTTGACAATGCTGACGAGTTCCTTGCTGTTGTGGGTGTTGTTGTCCAGTCGTTCTTTGAATGTTGTCCTTTTGGTGGTGCGGATCAGCTGGTGGTGTGTGCGGGTAGCGTTCTTGAGGGCAGTCATGTTTTCTGTAGTCTGGTTGTGGCGCCAGGCTTTTTCGAGGGTGCAGCAGTTTTTCTTGGATGTTTTGAGTTAGTCGGTGAACCACAAGGCTTTCTTGCTGCCGGGTCTGCTGGGCGGGTTCTTTAGTGGTGCGAGGTCGTCGGCGCAGTTGGTGAGCCACTGTGTGAAGATGCGGGCTGCTTCGTTGGGGTCCGTTGCACTGGCTGGAGGGTTCTGAGGGAGGTGGAGAGCTGCTCGGCGGTGATCTTGCTCCAGCTCCTGCGGGGAACCTGTTGCGGATGGTGGTGGGTCGTGGTTCTCCTGAAGCTGAAGTGGATGCAGCTGTGGTCAGTCCAATGGAGTCCGGTGGAGTGGCTGAAGGAGATGTGCTTGCTGGAGGAGAAGACGGGGTCAAGCGTGTGGCCGGCGTAGTGGGTGGGAGTGTTCACCAGTTGTTTGAGTTCGAGGTTGTCCAGCAGGGTGGTGGAGTTGTTGTCCTTGTTTTTCTCTAGGTGGAAGTTGAGGTCCCCCAGGAGGATGTAGTCAGAGGAGGTGAGGGCATGCAGGCTGATGAAGTCTGCGATGGCTTCGCTGAATTGTGTGCGTGGTCCCGGGGGTCTGTAGATGAGGGTGTCTCTGAGGGTGGTCTTGGGGTCGGTGTATATCTGGAAGTGAAGGTGCTCGGCGGCGGTGAAGGTGTCGTCGTAGTTGGTCGTGATGCAGATGGTGTTCCTGTGGACGATGGCGATGCCTCGTCCAGTCTGGTTGACGCCGTCCCTCCGGGTGATCTTGTATCCGTCCGGGATGGCTATGGCGATGTCGGGGGCTGAGGAGGGGTTCATCCAGGTTTCCATGAGGAAGGCGACGTCTGGTGATGTTGTGTCGAGCTGGTTCCAGAGTTTGACGGCGCGTCTGTGGACGGAGCGGATGTTGAGCAGGATGCATTTGAGGTGGTTGTTGCTGGTGCCTGGCCTTTCAGGTGCGGTGCAGGTCCGGAGGCAGGTGAAGGGTCCATGGGTGCGTTTCGGAGTGGCTCAGTAGCAGGCGGGGTTTCGGCCGGCGTTGAGTGCGTAGAGGGTGGCGGCGTCGTTGGTCCGTCGTGTGGGCTGGCGTCGTCGGGGGCCAGGGGTCCTGGCGCTGGGCGCGGTCCAGGCGCGGACGGGCGTAGACGGACTTGCCTTTGGCCCGCCTTCGGCACGCCCGCTGCACGGACGCTTCGAGGTCTCCATAAGTATGTGACCGGGAGGGAGGAGCAGCTGGGTGGCGGGAGCAGGGCGGCGAATGGGCTGGCGGAGGGTGGGGCCGCAGGGAGGCAGCGGCGGGAAAGAGGAACTGGCGGTGGGCGGCTCAGTGGCGGCTGGGTCGTCCGAGGCGGGCAGCGGCGGTGGAAGTCAGGCTGGCAGGAAGGCAGCAGCGCGGGGGGAGACCTATCCTGGAGAAAGGGTCAACGGTCGCTCCCTACTCAGCAACTCGGCCCCCTTAAGTATGTGACCAGGAGGGAGGAGCAGCTGGATGGCGGGAGCGGGGCGGCGAATGGGCTGGCGGGGGTGGGGCCGCAGGGAGGCAGCGGCGGGAAAGAGGAACTGGCTCAGCGGCTGCTGGGTCGTCCGAGGCGGGCAGCGGAAGTCAGGCTGGCAGGAAGGCAGCAGCGCGGGGGGCGACCTATCCTGGAGGAAGGGTCAACGGTCGCGCGATTTTTAGGTCTTGCACCAAGCGTTGCAGTGCGCAGCACTGTCGCGCAGCGCGAGACATTTAGTAGGTGAAAAACGAGGTTTAAGTAGCTGACCGAGGAATCGCACACGCACGAGCGTGTGCTTTTTCTCTTGTGGCACGCTATTGGGCCTCCGAGACGTCATCAACTGCTCCTTCAACTCCGCCACCTTCCCGGTTGACTGGAAACACGCCGAACTCACCGCCCTTCTGAAAAAACCCACAGCGGACCCCACCGAACTCAAAAATTACCGCCCCATTTCGCTCCTTCCATTCCCGGCCAAAGTCATCGAGAAAGCTGTCAACAACCAACTCGCCGCTTTCCTCGAAGCCAACAAATCCCTTGACTCCTCACAATCTGGCTTCCGAGCAAAACACAGCACTGAGACTGCCCTCATCGCAGCAACAGACGACATTCGAACTCTACTAGACAAAGGAGACACAGTCGCCCTCATCCTCCTCGACCTCTCTGCAGCATTCGACACAGTCTGCCACAGCACCCTTTTACAACGCCTCAATAACATCGGAATACAAGGAAAAGCACTTGAATGGATCACCTCGTTCCTCACCGGAAGAACCCAGAGAGTCCGCCTTCCACCATTCAAGTCCGAGGCCACTGAAGTCATCTGTGGAGTACCACAAGGATCCTCACTCAGCCCCACCCTCTTCAACGTATACATGAGCCCCCTCGCAGCCATCGCCCGCCAACACAACCTCAACATCATCTCTTACGCGGATGACACTCAACTAATCCTTTCTCTCACCAATGACCCCAGCACCGCCAAAACTAACCTACACGAAGGAATGAAAGAAGTTGCCGAATGGATGAAACAAAGCCGTCTGAAACTGAACTCAGACAAAACAGAAGTCCTCATCTTAGGTACATCCCCCTCTGCATGGGACGACTCTTGGTGGCCGGAAGCCCTTGGAAAAGCACCCATCCCGACAGACCACGCACGGAACCTAGGCGTCATCCTGGATTCTTCACTCTCAATGAACAGACAAGTCAGCGCCGTCTCCTCATCCTGCTTCAACGTTCTTCGCATGCTCAAAAAAACATTTCGCTGGATCCCCACCGAAACCAGAAAAACAGTCACCCACGCTCTGGTCACGAGCCGACTGGACTACGGAAACACCCTCTACGCAGGTACTACCGCTAAACTCCAGAAGAAACTCCAACGAATCCAAAACGCCTCAGCCAGGATCATATTAGACATCCCGCGCAACGAACATATCTCTGGCCTCCTGAAAGACCTCCACTGGCTACCCGTCAATAAGAGAATCACTTTCCGACTGCTAACCCACGCACACAAATCACTCTACGACATCGGACCAGAATGCCTCAACTCACGACTGTCCTTCTACCCCCCCCCGCCAACTACGCACTTCCAACCAAGCCCTCGCCACTGTACCTCGCATCAATAAGACCACCATGGGAGGCAGATCCTTCTCATACCTGGCTGCCAAAACGTGGAACTCACTCCCCGCTGACCTTCGCCTTACTCAGAACCACCTAGCATTCAGAAAGCAACTTAAAACGTGGATATTCGACAAATAATCCCCCTCCCCTTCCTAAGCGCCTTGAGACCCTCTGGGTATGTAGTGCGCTATATAAATTATCTGACTTGACTTGACTTGACTGGTTTCAATTATCGTGCCCAGACACGGGCGCGATAATTGAAACCACATGGCTTGCTGTGGCGCGCGCAATACTAAGCTTCTTTTTTGGGGGGGGGGGGGGGGGGGGGGGGGGGTGTCCATTTCACAGCGAAGCAGCTAAGTGAAAGAACCGCTGACGTCTTGTGTGCTTCTTATGAGAGTTATCAAGTATTCGTATTCTCTTGTAAAGAGTTCTGAAGCCCATTCCAACAATATACGCCTCATAAATAAAGGAATACACAAACTGGGAGCACTCCATAGGTCCCATTATTCGATCCACCGAAGACGGCAGAGTAAACAAAGGAACAAGGAAACAGAACTTCCGCAGCCCTGAATCCCACTGGTTTACGTTGTGGATGCGCACAATTAAAAATGCAATTCAAGGAGAAAGCGTCATATATAATTCAAAATGGAGCACCCTGCTCTGGGTGCTGAGCTGTGCCGGTCAGGGTGTTCCGGGGGGCAGGCTAGGATGGAGGGCTCCGGTCAGGGTGTAGGGTAGTTCCTATATTCCCAATAGGCTCTGTGCATTGGAATAACAAACTATAGTTTAGACGTAGGACTTAGGTCGACTAGGTCTCTATTGAATATGTTAGACTTAATTGTGTGTGCCAGCTAGCTCAGAGGTCACTAGAAACTTTCTCGAATACACAAGAAGTGATTAGCTTCTGACAACCATATAACATGACAACTTTGTTCCCCCTGAAATAAGGAATATCTCCAGAGTCGCGGAAACAATAGATAGCTATTTCACTCAGTCAATCGTGCATGCTTCGTTTCACCAGAAGTGCAGAGAAATAGAGAGACGGATGTTTTCAATAAAAGGGTTATTTATTGAGCAGTCTTCTTTCTCATGCAAGAGAAGTGAATTGCCACAATTGCAATACTTGTCATAAAGTAAAGTGTGTACAGTAAAATGAGTATTATGAAATAATACTGTAAAAGCATTTATATGGTTTCTAAGCCATAAGATACTTAAAATGGATAAAATACATACAATGATAAAATAATGACTAAACGTACTCAACTGGTGTTTCTAAGATACGCCTACCACGGTGTACCTAACCTAAGCCTAGTATGTGGGTGGGAAGGAGTGGATGAGTTATAGTTTTTGCCAAGAATCTGAATCAAGAATTCTTTAAGGGTCTAATCAGCTCCGTACCTTGGGTATAGAATGAAGGAGGTCTTGTATCTCGCTCTCAGGACTCGATTTCCCAGTAACCCGCAAGGGTAGCAGGGAAACACTGGAGCTGGATTTCTCGGCAGGAGAAAAGACAGCGTCTCTCAGTGCGTCAGCAGGGAGGGTCGGCTTCCTTCGGCACTCGCATCAGCAGGGCGTCGGGCAAGTAGATAGACGATCTGCTCCAAAACACCGTGTGTTGCTCAAGGCAGATGTTGGTATATTTATACCTGGAAGGTGCAGAGTTTGACGTAAGGTTGGACATAAGACGTCACTAAGAACTCGCAGTTCTTTCAGGACTCCAGGAGTTCTAGGACAAATCAAATACCGAAGCAGGGGGAATTCCCGGGCTGCTGGAGGCTTGGTTTGTTTAAGAACGCGTTGTTCTTTCTAGGAGTCTATGGGAGTAGCCTTGCCGTATTTAGACTGCATTGGCTATGACTTAATATGGATATGATTCTTATGCCTTTATGAGGATATGATTTGATATAACCACATAAGGGCATAAATCGGGAATGTTTTAAATAGGGTCCTAGATACGTTCACAACACCCACTCCACATATAATGTCCTTCATTACTAAATACTAAGCAATACTAAACATATAACGATGCATGTGTTTTCCAGCCCACCCCAAAATACATAATAAGCATTTGAAATGGTATATAGACGAAAAATGAGTATAATACTGTACGTTTTTTGTAAGCAGTGGTGCCATTCTGATAATGCATATTTTGTACATTTAGAATGTTGACTGAATGAATCACGAAATTTACATTTATGAAATGGCTCTTAATACAGAAGAGAAGGTCGAGACCATTTCATCACATATTTATACAAGACTGTACATGTGCTAGAGGCTAAGTCAAAATATTGTCTCTAGAGATTTTTAAAATATAAATCTTGTTCTCTAAGAATAGTGCTACTTTAAGCAGAGTATCATGTGCCAAAAAATGTAAATATTTTGGGAACTGGAAAAAAATAATTTCGTTTTTAGGGAAGAAAAATAGTTCCAATGTTTTTTAGAAGTTCTGTTTATCAAAACTGAAGGCCGAATTCAGAGTTCAGGGAACGCGGTGTGCTCGCTATTTCAAAATTTATTCTCGTTGTTAGGAGAGAACATTAACTCAGATAGGCTGGTAAAAAATGTGTCTACAACAGTAGGTGAAAGTTGGACCAGGTCCGAAATAGTAGAAATAGTGCATATGGGTGAAGCATTGCCATCATCGGTGTCTAGATCAGCAATGGTCACGGAAGGTTGTACCTGTGTGCCGCTTTCATCTCGTACCTCACCGCCACCTAATCGTAATGGTGAGGTCTCAACGAATGCCGTCATCAGAATGGGTAGCCGCTGGGGACAACACTTTGCATGAGCCCTTACCGAACCAAGCAAAGTATCGATATCCATAGGTACTGCTGATGGGAGTGTGAGACAGATGTCTAACACGCATTCTTCTCCACAAGGCAGGCATCGTAGAACAGGTAAGATGCAATCTTGCCAGATTGGTCTGAATGAAAGAAACCAGGTAGTATTCAGATCTCTTAGCCGAGCCAAGCCGAGGACTTTAGTAATCCGCTCTCGATATTGCATTGCTAGGATCGTGTCTTCCATTGTAGCCTGAGTTTTGTCTGTGACTTGACTTGCCATATCGGAGCAGAAGGACCAAAAATAGGATTCCTGCTACGAGTCCCAAGATGAGAGGCAGGCCTCCGAACACAGAATACACGAAATTCAGGAAGAGGCCTAGAACTGCTTCAAAGGGTGCTAACAATCCCGAAAAAATTGTCTTAAATACATGTGCGATGCCACTGGTATCTGACATGTTTAAGATTTGACTTAACATTTCTACGAAATGCACAGGGCAATTTGTTGATAATAATGCATGTATCTCAGCTGCTGTCCTTGCAACTTGCAGATCATACGTTTCTCTAGACTAGGTTAAAGGCACAGTTGTTTGTAAAAGAATAGACTTCATTCTGCTTAAAGTATCAATTCGAATAGAAGAGATATACAAAGAAGGCCATATTGCTGCCTCCATGTCTGGTTTGCTGTTTGGATACAATACTTGCATACAGCAAGTGACCCTGGAAGTAACGCTCACAAGATAGGCCGTTCCTGGCACCATGCCACAACACCGGTGGTCATTTATTATAACGTAGCTGCCGTTGGAAAGTTGTCTGAAAAAGGGCTCTATCTATGTAGCAGGGGTGCCGTGCAGGTGGCATGAAAGGTTATTTGATGAACCTTCGCAGGCTCCATGCAAGTTAATTCCTTGACACAGAAGTGTACCGCTTAGTGAATTTTTACAGTTGTTACCACTAAGAAATACTTCTTTCTTGCCCCCACTCCAACATATATGTGTGTAAGGCAAATTCCAGGTTGACTTGATGTACCCTTTACCCAACCTTTCATACAGGCCTGCTGGTATATACTTTTGACAATATTGAAACTGAAAAGTCGTTATCGGAATTGTAATGGTGCCATGTATTATCCATTCTATGACAGGCTTTTGGGAGACTGTCAATGGCAATCTTTCTAGTTTCTCAATGCTCAGCACCGTATAGTCTGCCCCATTTTGTGCCAAAGCGATTTGTTTATCAGTAAGGTTAAAGATAGAAAATAATGACGTGTTGATTAGACGCCATGGCATGTAGCCTGAACGCAGATTTTGTAACGTCCAGCCTAGCTGTACAATAGAACGTACTTGGGACTGGCCATGTTGTAACATTAGCATATCCTGTTCTATTATATCAATAGCAAATGATACAATGCTGTCCAAATAATAAATTCTGGAGGTCAGAGTCGTTAACCCATTGTCCACTACAGACAGTGATTTTTCCAAATTAATTCGATCAATTTCTCGTATTTTTTCTGCAGTTTCAATTTGCTTGACTTTCCAAGCTCCGTTGTAAGCTGCGTATATACCGGCGTATAGGAAACGTTTTTGACGCTGTTTGCGAGGTCCCAGTAAGAAATCTCGCAAGTCAGCTCCTTCTTTAAGTAAAGTCAAGTGTTCCTTAATTTCGGGTAGTGTGGATTTCTGTAGCCATTCGAGGCATAGTTTTCCTACACTGTATGTTGTTACTATCCCTGGATGTTGTCTCTGGGAATATCTTGGGCCTGGCCTGTTCTGTTTGAACCCCTATATTTTGTTCAGGAATCAATCTTGACAGGTATTTGTGTCTGTGGGCCAGATCAACCATTTTTTATAAATCAGGATTAGTTCTGTTTTGTTTTAAAATATAGGACACGTCTAACCCCTCATCTGTAGTGTTATTTCTATCAGGCATAGGCTTTGGTATAGACGGGTTGTTTAAATCTTTTATCTTGGCTAGGCCAAGACAGGTTGTTTGCTGAATGGTATCATTCAGGAACATTATTTGTTCTGGGATCATGCAGGCTCTGAATAATGATTCTAAACCTTGTACCTGCCATTCTTTTGTACCCCAGACAGTTTTTGTCTCAATGTTGTTTTTCCAAAATTCAAAACCAAATGTAGACATTTTTTCATAAAATTTTTCAGAATAAATCAGTTTAGTATTTGTCAACATGTTCTTTATTCCTGTTATTCATAATGTTAAAATAAAACGTTTCTGGATCAGTGATATTAAACCCTGAGAAGTATGGGAATTTCTCATAAAATGTTTTCGAGCTGCCTTTTGGCGGAGTTGGACAATGTTCCCATTGATTATAACTGAAAACATTTCTAGGATTACCAGATTTATGCAAATAGTGATGCCTATAGTGATTAAAGCAATACATTTCTTCATAATTTGATGAACCTTGTAAATAATCATGTTCTGTACATTTTGCTGACATTTCTAAATCTGACATCATATTGTTAATATTTTCAAAGTCCCAATCATCAGAGAAAGTACTAGGTGATACAAAGTCACTTAAAGAAACCTTGAATTGATGTGGATATTTCAAGAGTTCAACCGGGCCATAGATTTCGTAATCAGTAGTGTCCCATGCTACACCACCAGGTATAGGAATGGCTGTGATGTTCACTGATGAAAGTTCTCTTTTTTCAATGTGAGACGATCCGTGAAGTTTTAGAACCAAGTTGATGTTCTGACTTGCTGTGTCCATTGCACTGTATTTTCCATCAATCATTCTTCCCAAGCTTAAAACCAAAATGAGCCAGAGCAGGAGGAAAAGTACACCTAACACAATCCACAATTCAATCCATGGTGAAATCAGATATGTTTCTCCAAGTTGATGAAAGAGTTTTGTAATTTTGTTTTTAAAAGTTTTGTTTGCTGGCTTGTCTTCATGTTCACTTGGATCATCAAAAAAGTCATCTAAGTTGATAAAGTAGCCAGATGCAGTTCTGTCAATTGTTGGAATTGCTTCCAGATTTTCCTTAATCTTTGGATTTGCTTCTTCCTTTGTCATATTAGTATAGTCAGAGGCTACATCATTGTAGACAGGTGTGTCTTGACGAACTGTTGCAATTTGGGTTTCAAGAGGCACAAGTTCCATGGCTTTGTTGCATAGTCCTTTTTTATTCACTGCAGGTTTATCAAATGTGATTAGTCTTTCAGTTTGAACCTCTTGGATTGTAGCAAGGTTTGGTCTTCTGCTACATCTTGGGAGTCCACTGGGCCTACTACTTATTATTGGCCACATGGTTGTGGTTTTACCAGGTCGATTGATACAACTCGATTCTCCTTTTTACCAGCAAGGGGCGGTAGTACTACTGTTCTTGTTCCGCTGATAGCTAAGACAGGTACTGCTTTTCAGTAAGAAGGCCCAAATTCCTTCTTCACCGCGATCTTTTCTCTGAGCAGATCCCCAATCTTTGGAACCCAGACAGGTCTTGCTGGGACAGATGGTTTTTCTTCAGTGGCCATTGGCTCTAGCTTTCTGTTACTTAGACTTTTTCTTGTTTCATTCAAGTCCTGTAAAACAGCCAAACGATCTTTGATATCAAAAGCTTTTTGTTCCACCACTGAAGTCTGACAATCAAGATCTTCGATTATCATTCTTGTACCAAACAAAAGTTCATACGGAGTGATTCCACCCAGAGAATGTCTTGGCAGATTATTAAGACTACGTTGGACACTTATTAGATGTTTGACCCACCCATCACCCGAACCTAATACCCTCGCTGTTATAGATTGCTTTAGGTCACGTTTTTTTCTCTCCACTACCGCATTTCCCTCAGGATGGAATGGACTAGAGTATCGCAATGCAATGCCTAAGCTGGTCATTGTCTCCTTGTAAGCTCGAGAGCTAAACGCAGGACCCTGGTCAGAATGTAGCATGCCAATTGCGTATGTGCCGATAAAGACTCGCAAATCTTTTATACCAGTTTTGGCGTCAGCCGAGCGCAGGCGCCACATCCAAATGAATCTCGTCTTAATATTCATGGGATCGCATTTGTCCGGTCGGACGCCTGCATGTAGATAGTCTAATGCTGTCTAATTGAGGTGTCTGGGCTGGTCTTATTGTGCTAGAGTCAGATATCTGGTCTGGTTCATAACTGCGATCTCTATTGCAGTCTTGCAAAGTTATAAACTTGCACGCTCATTCCCGGCCACCAGTATTTTGATTGCAATTCTATTAGAGATTTCAGGATCTCTTGCTACCTCAGACCCATTCCCATGTGTGCTTCTTGAATCAAGTAAGCCCTCCGGTTCGTGTTTGGAATTACTCTATCCCCCACTCCAGGGATTTGAGCAAAAGGAACGGAGTTCGCATCAATTATGTATGTATTTCCAAGTGGATAATTTAGAGGTAACGCCGCATAATTGCCTACAATTGAGGCTTTTACTGCTAGTAGCGTTTCACCATCTATTTGTTTTTTAGAACGCTTTTTTGTAGCTACGGAAGCCGGTTGACCAGCCACCGCTGTGGCTTTATTAGCCAATGAATTCCCTGCAACATGAACGCCATCACGTTGAAGACCCTGCATATGTATCACGCAAGTCTTTCGTAGTTCTTTCTGTAAAAGAACTACTTGTTCCCATAGTTTTTTATTTTTATTGTGCCACCTGTCTCATCTTTGTAGCAGTTTTTAATCCAGGTCTGCATGGAATTATTGTAAGAACTGACGCAGTAATGCGAATCGCACACTATTAGTGTGGGGAATTCGCAATCTGCATTTTCAAGCGCCATCTTCAAAGTTTGTAGTTCAGCTCACTGAGCTGTACAGTTTCTGATTGATTCAGTTTTAGTGACCATTGGTCTGAATTTACCTATGCGCCAGCGACCTTTAACAATCGCGCACACTGCATTGTAAACTTTTTTATCCACAACGTAGTGTTGTGCAAATCTGTCTGTGTAGATTACACAAGTGTATTGTTCCAGAGGCAGAATTTCGATCGACAGAGGACATTCTTGTTCGTATTCTAGATGTTCTAGCTTTTTCATTTTGGGATCAAATGCGTGTATCACGTCAGTTGCAGCAAGAGAATTAACCCATTGTATCCATTTTGGATCTAATGCCATAGCATTTGGAATGCTCGGTCTTGTTACTGTCTCAAGGGCTGATACTGCTGTTAAAACAGATATGCTCTTCCGTTGAACTAGGGCTTTTTCTTTTGCTATAGCCGTTTGAACCGCAGTTAGAATTTTTTCAGTAGAACTGAATTTAAGTTCAGCTTGTGTGTACAAGTGTGATTTGTAAGCTATTGGTACCGTTTCTCTCTCATTAGAGGTCAGGTATTTAAATCTGCATCTTCCTGGGATGACTCGGATTACAAGGTTGCGTTCGTTTGCGTGTGTTTGCAGTTTTGTTTTAGTTAACATGTCTGTTTGTAATGATCTTAAAATTTCGGTGTGTTTCTGTGTCCAATTAATTGGTTTTAAATCAGGTTTTATTAATTTGTAGAGCGGTTTAACCCTCTCTGCATAATTTAGAATGTAAGTTCTTCCGAAGTTCAGGAAACCTAGGATTGATTGTAAGTTTTTCAGCGTTTTTGGAGCTTGGAGTACTGCACACTTCTCTAAGAAGTTGTCTGCTAGGCTTTTGCCTTCACTTGATAATTCATATCCTAAAAATAGGACAGTGAGGTGGGCAATTCGTGACTTTTTAAAGTTAAATTTGTACCCTTCATATGCGAAGCCAAGTATGATGGTGTTCACTCTTTTCAAGTGTGTCTCCAGGTCATTGTCTGTAAGATGGAGGTCATCGACATAAGAATGCCTCATCATCATATATTTGTAGTAACTCTGTTACCCTGGCTGAAAATAATCCTGGGCTATTCTTGAATCCCTGTGGGAGACGACAAAATTGCTGCTTTTGGGCCCCCATGCTGGAGAAAGCGGTTAAATACCTGCTTTCTGGTGCAATGTTTTGAAAGCAGAAACCATTTGAAATATCTAATGTTGTTTTATATTTTTTGCGCACGATATTATTCATTAGTGCTGCACTGTGAGTTTTGTACTACAAATGTTTTGCAACAAGAGTTTAGGTGTCTGTAGTCCAAAACTAGACTATGTGAATCGTCTGGTTTAGAGACAGGAAACAAAGGATTGTTCATTTGTGAGGTGCATGTTTCAATCACCCCCTGGTATTCAAGTTGATCTAAGGTCTCTCTGACTTGTTTTTTTAGCTTCTTGCTTAACAGGATACTGCCTCTGTGCTGTAGGTTGATTTTTTAACTGGATTTTATGGTGAGGAGAATCCTTATCCCATCCTACATGATTTGTATATAATGCAGGGGCTTGGGCCACTGCCGATTTTCTTGCATATGTGTATTTTTTATGAATTGGAATGTGATTTGAGAAGGCAGGTATAATCATTTCTTCGCCATGTGGGCACTCCCTGACAAACTCTGGTGGCCAGTCTTTCTCTGCTAGAAGGAGATCCTAACCTTTAGATAGATTCTCCCAAAAGAGGCCTTTATTTTCCTAGTTTTGTCCCCTTCTATACGTAATGTTATTTCATATAATTTATGGGGCACGCTAACTCTGGTGTCTGCAGTTTTCAACTGAATGTATTAATTTGTGTCAACTGTCTCCGGAAGATTCATCAAGATCTTGCGAGCTTTGGTCACTTCTGCTGCGCAGTCTAGCATTGTTTGGGCCCACTCTCCGTTCTTGAGTTGTGTCCTCAGGATCCTAGGCATACTTTACTTCAATACTGGCTACCTTCTTTTTGGGAAATAGTAATTTTTTTCTTTGATGAGCAGGTTCTTTGTCTTTGGACTTGACGCGCTCTTCTTTATGTTCTGACTGTCCTCTTCTTTCCGATTTCTGTGAGGAAGTCTGAAAAGATCGAGAGGGACGTGTATCAATATCTTGATATCTGTCAGGTTTCCTCAAATTTTACCTATTTCTAAGGTTATATCTTTTTTCAGAGGGCTCCCGTTGTGGAGACTTGCCCCCCCCATTCTGGAGATCTATCTCTTCGTTGGGGAGATCTTCCTCTGGTCTGAAAATGTTTTTCTCTGGGAGTGGTTTGCTTATTACCCTCGCACTTCTTTTTTGGAGAAATTAGATTTTTAATAAATGTTTTTTCAGGATTTTCGGTTAGTTGGGGTTTTAGTGGTTTCCCACCCAAACTATCTCTACCTAATTCTTCATAGGATTTTTCAATTATTCTGGCAAGTTCAAAAGGTTGGTCTGCTATATCTGTTTCTTTTAATTTTTGGCGGATCGCCACGATGCTGCTTCTTCTTTTATGTTGGCTAGTAGTATAGCCAAGACTTGCTTAAAGTCTTCCAGTAATTTCATACCTAGATTTAAAGCAGGCTCTGGACCGTATTCATTTTGAATCTGTGTTAGTACGTCTGGTATAACCGCCATGGACGGAACACCATGTGTTTTTGTGTAGATTGAAGCAAAGACTGTTCCCCAAATGTCACAGTCCTCCACATGTGTTGCAATCCCCGTGGTAGGCAGATTGTCAGAATTCTGTGTTTTTCGTGGGGTAGTATCAGGAAATACTGCCTCTATCTGAGTAATCTTTTGAGCTAACCAGAACAGAATTTGTTCCCGTTTTGTGGGTAACTTGCCAATGACTGATTGTATAGTCTGTGGTGTAATTTTATTTGTGTTCCCCTGGTGAGGAGTGTGCTGTGGAATTTTTATTGCTGGTTGGCCTGTTAGAGTCCGCATGACGTATTGTACCAATTGTCTATGTATTTTAATTAGTTGTTTTAGCTGAACTAAAGGTTCTCCGCTTGACATTTTTTCAATGTCAGGATGAGGTGTATAGCTGGCTTGAACCGGCCATGTGGCTCCTGGTCTACCTAGTGGACCGAGCCTGGTAATGTGATTTTGATGTTTTAGGGCGCCATTAAACCAGAGCTCAAGCTCTTGGTAAGTTAGTGGAATTTCAATTTCCTCGAAAGGGGAGTATTCCTCTAGAGATTCCTCTATTTTGTAGTGGTGGAACTCACGTGTCACAGCATTTGCTGCTGGAAAAGTTATCCATGAATAGAATACCTCTGTCTGCCGATATTCATGTGCCTCGACAACAAATATGACTGTACCACCTCTTGATGATACTCCATTTTCTATAAGTTTTATAGTTATGGTTTTCCTTATAATTACCGGGATGAGTATTGCATCCGGTTCATTTTTCATTAAACCCTGTAACGTCTGAAACCGGTTGATTTGCATCAACTGTAGCTCCAACGGTTGCATTGTTGTCACCGTTGGTTGACATTGTATAATGAAAGTTTGCAGAGCAAGTTTCAAGGAAACAAAGATTAGGTGCACAATATTTTGGAACACTGTATCCTTCAACGTTGACTAAACCAAAAACGAATACATAGGAATCTCTTCCTACTACGTTTTGGCGAATATTAACCTTTTACCCACTCCAGACGTCTATTGGAGTTTTTACGGGAAAAGGGGTCTGTGTGAAAAGCACGACTGAGTTACTCTAGTATCTGGCATTAAATTATCGCCTTACCAAACGTTGGGCGCCATGTAGTGTAGTTCCTATATTCCCAATAGGCTCTGTGCATTGGAATAACAAACAATAGTTTAGACGTAGGACTTAGGTCGACTAGGTATCTATTGAATATGTTAGACTTAATTGTGTGTGCCAGCTTGCTCAGAGTGTTGTGAATGTATCTAGGACCCTATTTAAATATTCCCGATTCATGCTCTTATGCGGTTATAACAATTCATATCCTTATAAAGGCATAGGAATCATATCCATATTTAGTCATAGCCAATGCTGTCCAAATACGGCAAGGCTACTTCCCTGGACTCCTAGAAAGTACAACGCGTTCTCTAAAGAAACCAAACCTCCAGCGGAGCGGGAATTCCCTCTGCTTTTGTTTTGATTTGTCCTAGAACTCCTGAGAGTCCTGAAAGTGACAGTTCTTAATGACGTCTTATGTCCAACCTTACGTCAAATCCCGGCCCCTTTCAGGTATAAATATACCAACGTTGCCTTAAGCAAACACACGGTGGTTGGGAGCAGAGCGGCTATCTACTTGCCCGAAGCCCAGCTGATGCGAGAGCCGAAGGAAGCGTCCCTCCCATTTGACGCACTGGAAAAGAAGCTGCCTTTTCTCCTGTCGAGAAATTCCAGCTCCAGTGTTTCCAGTCACCCTTGCGGGTTGCTGGGAGATCGAGTCCTGAAAGAGAGATACAAGACCTCCTTCATTCTATAACCAAGGTACGGAGCTGATTAAAAACCTTAAGAGAATTCTTGATTCAGATTCTTGGCAAAAACCAACTTAACTTAAAACTGCAACTTACTTACTCCTTCCCACGTATTAGGCTTAGGTCAGGTACACCGGGGTAGGCGTATCTTAGAAGCACCAGTTGAGTACGTTAGTCAATGTTTTATGTATGTATATATTTTATCCATTTTAAAGTATCATATGGCTAAGAAACCATATCAATGCTTTTACAGAATTATTTTATAATACTCCTTTTACTGTACGCAATTTACTTCATGATAAGTATTGCTATTGTGGCAATTCATTTCTCTTGAATGAGAAAGAAGACCGCTCAATAAATAACAACTTTTATTGAAAACACCAGTCTCTCTATTTCTCTGCACTTCTGGTGAAATTAAGAATGCACGATTGACAGAGTGAAATAGCTGTCTATCGTTTTCACACGACTCTAGAGATATACTCTTATTCTGAGGGAGCAAAGTTGTCATGTTTATGCGGTTGTCAGAAACTAATCCCTTCTTGTCTAATCAGGGAAGTTTCTAGTGACCTCTGAGCTAGCTGGCAAACCTAATTAAGTCTAACATAGTCAGTAGAGACCTAGATGACCTCAGTCCTACGTCTACACTGCTGTTTATGTTATTCCAATGTGCAGAGCCTATTGGGAATATAGGAACTACACTACATGGCGCCCAACGTTTGGTAAGGCGATAATCTAACGCAAGATACTAGAGTACTAAGTCGTGCTTTTTCACACAGACCCCATTTTCCCGTAAAAACTCCAAAAGACGTCTGGAGTGGGTAAAAGGTTAATATCCGCCAGAACTTAGTAGGAAGAGATTCCTATGTATTAGTTTTTAGTTTAGTCAACGTTGAAGGATACAGTGTTCCAAAATATTCTGCACCTAATCTTTGTTTCCTTGAAACTTGATCTGCAACAAAAAAAACTTTGTCTGTAAAATGCCAGAAGGTGATGAAGAAAGAGATGCTTTAGCGTCTCAACTGTTAGATGACACAACTCTCCAACAGAATGACCAGAATACTATAATAATTCCAGTCAACGTAATCAGAACCATAACTATTAAACTTATAGAAAATGGACTATCATCGAGAGGTGGTACAGTCATATTTGTGGTAGAGGCCCATGAATATCGGGAGACAGAGGTATTCTATTCATGGATACATTTTCTAGCAGCAAACGCTTTGACACAAGATTTCCACTATTACAAAATAGAGGAACCTCCAGAGGAATACGCCCCTTCAAGGACGTTGAAATTCCACTAACATACCAAGAGCACCTGCTCTGGTTTAATGGCGCCCTAAAACATCAAAATCAAATTACCAGGCTCGGTCCACTAGGTAGACCAGGAGCCACGTGGCCAGTTCTAGCCAGCTACACACCACATCCCGACATTGAAAAAATGTCAGACCGGGAACTTTTAGCTCAGCTAAAACAACTAATTAAAATACATAGACAATTTGTTCAATATGTCATGCGGACTTCAACAGTCCAACCAGCAATAAAAATTCCACAACACACCCCTCACCAGGGGAACACAAATAAAATCACACCACAGAATATACAATCAGCAATTGGCAAAATACCCGCAAAACGGGAAAAAATTCCATTCTGGTTAGCACAAAAAAATCACTCAAATAGAGGCAGTATTTCCTCATACTACACCTCATGAGAAACACAGAATCCTGACTATCTGTCTTCCAATGGGGATCGCACCACATGTGGAAGACTGTGACACTTGGGGCACAGTCTTTGCTTCGATTTACACAAAAACGCATGGTGTTCCGTCTATGGCGGTTATACCAGACGTACTAAGAGAGATTCAAAATGAATACGGTCCAGAACCTGCCTTAACCCTAGGTATGAAATTACTGAAAGACTTTGAACAGGTGTCGGCTATATTATTAGCCAACATAAAAGGAGAAGCAGCATCCGTGGAGATCCGCCAAAAATTGAAAGAAACAGACAAAGCAGAACAACCTTTTGAACTTGCCAGAATCATAGAAAAATCCTATGAAGAACTAGGTAGAGATAGCTTGGGTGGGAAACCACTAAAACCCCAACTAACTGAAAATCCTGAAAAAACCTTTATTAAAAATAATCTCAACACTCCAAAAAAGAGTTGGGAGGGTAATAAACAATCCACTCCCTGAGAAAAAAGGTTTCAGTCCAGAAGAAGGTCTCCTCAACGGAGAAATAGATCTCCAGACCGAGGAAGCAAGTCTCCCCAAAGGGAACCCTCTGAAAAAAGATACAACCTTAGCGATAGGGATAAATTGAGAAAACCTGACAGATATCAAGATATTGAAACACGTCCCTCTTGATCTTTTCAGACTTCCTCACAGAAATCGGAAAGAAGAGGACGGTCAGAACACAAGGAAGAGCACGTCAAGTCCAAAGACAAGGAACATGCTCAAAGTAAAAAATTACAATATCCAAAAAAGAAGGTAGCAAGTATTAAATTAAAACATGCCGAGGATACTGAGGACACAACTGAAAAACGGAGAGTGGGCACAGACAATGCTAGAAAGCCCAGCAGAAGTGACCATAGCTCGCAAGATCCTGATGAATCTTCTGGAGACAGTGGACACGAATGAATACATTCAAGTGGAAACTGCGGACACCAGAGTTAGCAAACCCCATAAATTATATGAAATAACATTGCGTATAGAGGGGGACAAAACTAGGAAAATAGGGGGTCTCTTGTGGGACAACCTTTCGAAAGGCTATGACATCCTGTTAGCCGAAAAAGACTGGCCACCAGAGTTTGTCAGGGAGTGCCCTCATGGTGAAGAAATGATTATGCCTGCCTTCTCAAATCATATTCAAATTCATAAAAAATACACATTTGCAAGAAAATGGGCAGTGGCCCAAGCCCCTGCTTTATATAAAAATCATGTAGGATGGGATGAGGATTCTCCTCCCCACAAAATCCAGTTAAAAAGTCAACCTACTGCACAAAGGCAGTACCCAGTTAAACAAGAAGTTAAAAAGCAAGTCAGGGAGATCTTTGATCAACTTGAATATCAAGCGGTAATTGAAACATGCACCTCACAAATGAACAATCCTTTGTTTCCTGTCTCCAAGCCAGAAGATTCATATAGTCTAGTTTTGGACTACAGACACCTAAACTCCTGCTGCAAGACATTTGCAGTACAAAACTCACACAGTGCAGCACTAATGAATAACATTGTGCGCAAAAAATATAAAACGACATTAGATATCTCTAATGGATTCTTTTGTCAAAACATTGCACCTGAAAGCAGGTATTTGACCGCTTTCTCAACAATGGGGTCGCAAAAACAATTTTGCCGACTTCCACAGGGATTTAAGAATAGCCCAGGATTATTCTCAGCAAGAGTAACAGAGTTACTACAAATATATGATGATGAGGCATTATCTTATGTCGATGACATCTATCTAACAGATGACGACCTGGAGACACACTTGAAAAGAGTGAACACCATAATACTTGGGTTCGCAGCTGAAGGGTATAAATTCAACTTTAAAAAGTCACGAATTGCTCACCTAACTGTCCTATTTTTAGGATATGAATTATCAAGTGAAGGCAAAAGCCTAGCAGACAACTTCTTAGAGAAACGCTGAAGAATTTACAATCAATACTAGGTGTCCTGAATTTCGGAAGAACATGCATTCTAAATTATGCAGAGAGGGTTAAACCTCTCTACGAATTAATAAAACCTGATTTCAAACCAATTAATTGTACTCAGAAACACACAGAAATTTTAAGATCATTACAAACAGACATGTTAACGAAAACAAAATTGCAAACACGCGCAAACGAACGCAACCTTGTAATCAGAGTCATCCCAGGAAGATGCAGATTCACATACCTGACCTCTAATGAGGGAGAAACGGTACCAATAGCATATAAATCACACTTGTACACACAAGCTGAAATGAAATTCAGTTCTACTGAAAATACTCTGACTGCAGTTCAAACTGCTGTAGCAAAAGAAAGAGCCCTAGCCCAAGACAAGAGCATATCTGTTTTAACAGCAGTATCAGCACTTGAGGCAGTAACAAGACCACGCATTCCGAATGCTGTGGCATTAGATCCAAACTGGATACAAAGGGAAAATTCTCTTGCTACAGAAGACGTGAAACACGCTTTCTGACCCGAAAATGAAAAAACTAGAAGATCTAGAATACGAACATGAATATCCTCTATCAATCGAAATTTTGCCTCTCGAACAGTACACCTGTGTAATTTACACAGACAGATTTGCACAACACTACAATGTGGAAAAACAAATTTACAATGCAGCGTGCGCGATTGTTAAAGGTCGCTGGCGCTTTGGTAAATTCAGACCGATAATCACCAAAACTGAATCACTCAGAAACTGTACAACTCAGCGAGCTGAAATAAGATCTTTAAAAATGGCGCTTGAAAATGCTGATCGCGAATTCCCCACACTAATAGTGTGCGATTCGCATAACTGCGTCCAGTCTTACAATAAGAGCATACAGACTTGGATTCAAAACGGTTACAAAGATGACACAGGTGCCACAATAAAGCATAAAAAGCTATGGGAACAAGTAGTTCTTTTGCAGAAAGAACTACGAAAGACTCACGTGATACATACACTGAGTCATTGACGTGATGGCGTTCACGTTGCAGGGAATTCATTGGCTGCCAGAGCCGCAGCGGTTCAACCGGCTTCCGTAGTCACAAAAAACCGTACTAAAAATCAAATAGACGGCGAAACGCTCCTAGCAGTAAAAGCCTTGATGACAGGCAACTGTGCGGCGTTACCTCTAAACTATCCACTCAGCAATACATACATAATTGATGCGAACTCCGTTCCGTTTGCTCAAATCCCTGGAGTGGGGGATAGAGTAATTCCAAACACGAACCGGAGAATCTTCTTGATACAAGAAGCGCACATGGGATTGGGTCTGAGGCACCAAGAGATCCTGAAATCTCTAATAAACTTACAATCACGATACTGGTGGCCGGGGACGAGCGTGCAAATTTATAACTTTGCAATTAATTGTCAGGACTCTAACAGAGATCGCAGTTGTGAACCGGAGCAGACACCTGCCCAGAAACCTCTATTAGATAGCATCAGGCTATCTACACGCAGACATCCACACGGAAGAATGCGGTCCCATAATTATTAAGACTAGATTCACTAAAGATGTGGCCCCAGCGCTTGGCTGACGCCAGAACTGTTATAAAAGATTTGCGAGTCTTTATTGGCACACAATTGACATGCTACATTCTGACCAGGGTCCTGCGTTTAGCTCTCAAGCTGACAGAGGCCATGACCAGCATGGGCATTGCATTGCGGTACTCTTCTCCCTTCCATCCCGAGGGAAATGCGGTAGTGGAAAGAAAAAACCGTGACATAAAGCAATCTATAACGGCGAGGGTATTAGGTTCGGGTGATGGGTGGGTCAAACATCTAACAAGTGTCCAACGTAGTCTTAACAATCTGCCAAGAAATTCTCTAAAAGGTTTCACTCCTAACGAACTATTGTTCGGTACTAGAATGAAAAGCCAACGACCACTGAAGAAAAACCACCTGTCCCAGCAAGACCTGTCTGGATTCCAAAGATTGGGGATCTGGTCAGAGAAAAGATTGCGGTGAAGAAGGAATTTGGGCCTTCTTACAGAAAAGCAGTACCGGTCTTAGCTGTCAGCGGAACAAGATCAGTAGTACTACCGGCCCTTGCTGGTAAAAAGGAGAACCGAGTTGTATCCATCGACCTGGTAAAACCACAATCATGTGGCCAATATTAAGTAGTAGGCCCAGTGGACTCCCAAGAAATAGCAAAAGACCAAATCTTGCTACAATCCAAGAGGTTCAAACTGAAAGACTAATCACTTTTGATAATCACTTTTGATAAACCTGCAGTGAATAAAAAAGGACTATGCAACAAAGCCATGGAACTTGTGCCTCTTGAAACCCAAATTGCAACAGTTCGTCAAGAAACACCAGTCTACAATGATGTTGCATCAGACTATGCTATTGAAACAAAGAAAGATCCAAAGACCAATGAAAATCCGGAAGGAATTCCAACAATTGACAGAATTGCATCTGGCTAATTCATCGATTTCGATGACTTTTCCGATGATCCAAGTGAACACGAGGACAAGCCAGCAACAAAAACTTTCAAAGACAAAATGACTGAACTCGTTCATCAACTAAAAGAAACATATCTGATTTCACCATGGATTGAATTTTGGATTGTGTTAGGTGTACTTTTCCTCCTACTTTGGATCATCATGGTTCTATGTTTGGGAAAATTTATTGATGGAAAATATAGTACAATGGACACAGCAAGAGGAGCATTACCTTGGCCCACGGAACCCTTGCAGGACGTTTCTGCCTACATCAGCGTTTCCAGCCTTTACTTTGTTGTTCTAGTCACTGGGTGACTGATCTCTGCACAGCGCGGTGGGAGCGCTAACATCACGCCACCAGGTCCCCCCCGCCGCTGCCTAGTAAACGCGGCCGCCTTGCGGGGGGACTACAGGTCCCACAATTCCTGCTGGCTCCATTCAACGACGCCAGCGGAGGCGCCCGGAGGTGCACAAAAACACCTGCGCTCCGGTGATTCAGCGGGAGCATTACCTTGGCCCACGGAACCCTTGCAGGACGCTTCTGCCTACATCAGCGTTTCCAACCTTTACTTTGTTGTTCTAGTCACGGGGTGACTGATCTCTGCACAGCGCGGTGGGAGCGCTAACATCACGCCACCAGGTCCCCCCCGCCGCCGCCTAGTAAACGCGGCCGCCGAGCGGGGGGACTACAGGTCCCACAATTCCTGCTGGCTCCATCCAACGACGCCAGCGGAAGCGCCCGGAGGCGCACAAAAACACCTACGCTCCTCCGGCACCGCGGGATGCGCGCAGGTGTAGCCCGGGTCTAGGGCGGGCCGTTTTGTGGCCGTTCGGGGGCCGGAGGAGGCCGGGCTGGGCCACCCCCCTTTTATCAACTTTTCCAGATCGACCATCTGTGATTCGTAAAGCGACAAACAAGTAAGCGGGACACAGGACTGTTACTCGTTTGGGAACTGTTTATTGCTGTTGAAAATGCCTTCTTCTAAAATTCCCAATCAGGCCAAAAGTAACATTACGACATTAACTGCCATTGACCGCATGTTACAAAAAACTATTGTTGCGGTAACTACTGCTATTGAGCAGTCGGAGAGACGCTTGTCCCTGCCTCCAACTGGACTACCTCCCTACTCCATCATTAACCCCTTTAGTGCTAAGGCAATATTACTACTATTCTATAATTTCCATTGAAATGAATGGGCAGTGCATGACGAGTTACCCTTGTCATTAGCATCCAAGGGGTTAATCTATCAGAGACTATTGATAACACACAGGACTCATATTTGTTGCCATCTTTTGTTGCCCTTCCATATGTGGCGAGTTCTTTGACCCCAAAGTTGATACACCCCCTGAAGATCCAACAAGTGTTGATTCCCCCTCCATCCACTCAACGGCGTTACCCGCAAGCCAGGGGAACTCGGGTGGAGTTCTTCTAAGGCAGGGGGATGCGGCTTTATCACTCTTGCACCACTCGTCTGAAATGAACAACATTGCAGACATTAGCATTCCGCTCCAACTGCGCGAGTACTCTAGGTCCCCTACACCTACTATGGATTTATTAGGTAATAACCCTCTTCCTATAGAGGGGGCAAAAGCCCTGCCTCAACCTATTCCTCCTATACCAGAGGGGAGTAAAAGCCATTCCCCTCCGAGAAAGAGGAAGCGAGGGGCTGATATTCCTCTAGAGAGAAACGTAAAATCGAGGAAAAAACAAGGGAAAATTACGATACCCTCGAGGGACTTAAAGACAAAACAACCCTTTATTTTAAACACACCTGCCATTCAACCTTCCTTTGTTAAGGAGGTTGTAGAAAGCATACAAACCCTAATGCAATCCCTAGTACTTCCAATTGTACACAGGTTAAAAATAATTACTGAAAAATTGGGAGAGTTGGAAAACAATACACAAACTAACACTCAACTCTTAAAAGAACTAACTAAACAGGTACCTAAGAAGGTTCTTGTTAAACAATCTAATCCTGTTCCAGCTTCCCAGACTAAAGCGCCCAGATTGGAAACTAAATCAGCGCAAGGACAAGCTTATTCTAAATCCAACGGGAATCTTTCTATGTCTAAAACTCCTTCCACTACAATCCCTGCCCAAAGTAGAGACAGCTCTCGAGTTCCTATCACGCAGGGCTTAGGCAATACAGGTGAAGTAAGGGAGGGGACAGTTTCAAAAGAAAAAACACTTGCCACTGACGTACCAGATGTAAGGGGTGCAAAAAGTTTGTCATCTGTACCCCTGGCACCAGGAAAAAATAATGGCCCAGTTCAAAATAAGCCCCACAGGAGAAATCATCGTGAGGTTCCAATTATGCTCCCCCCAGAATCTGCTGCGTATGTCGCAGTTCTAACAGGGGTTCCTGAGTTACTACCAGCTCAATATGAAGATTATGGGAGTCTTAAAAATAAAACAATTCATTGGTTAAAAAAGAACAGACCACTACCTCCACACATCAACGGGGAGATCTTACATGTAAGAAGGGCGAACTGGGTGGGAGTAAGACAAAAGGACATTAGTGGTGACATTATAATCATACATTTTAGAGACCATAGAGTGATGACCTTCCTGAATGAATGGTATCAGGAGAAATAAATCATAGGGATACATCTAAAACAACTAGATTATTTTTATCCTAGGTCCATGGTTTATCCAAGACAACATCAGGTTCCCCAATCCCAGATGCAATACGAAGACTATCTGTCCTTCTCCCTGTTTACAAATAGATATAATGCCCTACTAGGATTAGATAGTGTGGATTGACTTAATCACCCCATGCTCCAAAATGATCTTTCTCATTCCCATTTAACCCCTCTACCTGTAAAAACCTTATTACCCCCAAATATTAACGTCGCTTCTCCTACTCCTTCTCATCCAGAGTTGTTACCGTTGCCCAACCTAGAAACTCGGGGTACGGTCATGACATGGAATGTGGCAGGTCTAGCCACCAAAATACAAGATTCCCAGTGGCATTCGATAATTTCAACCCACGCGAATATTGCCACCCAAGAAACGTGGGCAATAGAACCACTACACTTACCGGGCTATCAGACATTCTTTACTCCAGCTATCCCCAGCAATAGAGGTAGAGCAAAGGGAGGTCTAGTCACAAACGTGTCTATTACCTCGGGACCGAATATTCGGAAGTCATTCCTGGATTACTCATATTTCCAAATCTTACTGGGATCTTGGGGTCACCATAAAAACCTGGCCTTTATAAACTTCTACAATAACATCCCAGTATTAGATCTGGACAAAACATTTAAAAATCTGATTAATACACTAAACTCTTTAGAAGACCGAACATCGGGGGATATGGCTGTCATTTGGGCAGGTGATTTTAATTGTCTAACCTGCCCCATGAGTACTAAGGGGGTATGTGGCACAGATGAGGATGAACAGGGGGCAATAGGTTATCACTTTGCCCACACAAAAGCGGGGGACTTATTTAATACATTAATGGGGGATTTCTCGCTTGTATTCTTTAACGAGCTTTGTAACCCACCCAAGAAATGTTCTCCAACTTTCAATGGTAGGGGTGTGAACACAACAATAGATTTCATACTATACTCATCACGGTATGCTTCTCTGGTAGCAGATTGGGAGACCCTTCGTTCCCCAATGAGTGATCACTATCCCATACTAGCGACAATAATCTTTGAGTTAAATAGCAAACCACCTGCGATATGTCCAAATTATGACTTTAACCCAATCTTGGGCCAAAAAAATGGTTTTACCATTAAGTGGAACAAAATCGTTCCGGAATCCTTTCTAAAAAACCTTGTCAGCTCATCCTTTAGTGAGTTTAATGTCTGCCTGTCCTTAGAGGGTGACCCGTTGAAGGTGACCGAGGCGTTTGGTAAAATGTGTTCTTCTATAAAAGACCTACTAACAAGAACTTTTTCTAATCCCGCGAAGGGCCCTAGGGGCTGGTTTGACGCAAAATGTACCAGGGCTCTGAGGACCCTAAAGAAGGCCCTTCATTCATCCACAGTGAGTAGATCTGAGGTTAAGCCTGCGAGGTTAAACTACCGCAAGGCACTATTGGTCAGGAAACAAGATCTTAAAACTCAGGCATGGAATACATTACGGGAGGCCTCAGAAACTAGGGATAATGTGGCCTTTTGGAAGGCCGTAAACGCACCCTACTACCAGGACCGTACTGGCCCTATAATAGATAATGCCATTTCAGCGCAAGAATGGGTTCTCCATTTTGAGCGACTCAATAGCATTTCTCCCTGCCTGTCAGTTCCCACTATCACGGGAGCCTTTACAGAAATGCAGGGATCTAAAACCCAGATAGATATCTGTTTTAATTCACATGAGGTTCAAAAAGCTTTACAAGAAAGTTCGGCTGCTAAAGCCCCTGGTCCTGATAATGTCCCAATTGACATTTCTAAAACTTTCCCTGATCTCTGGGCTCCTATTCTTACCAACGTCCTTAACTGCTCTAACAAGGTCGGCTTAATAAAAAGCTGGAATGAGTCAGTCCTTGTTCCTATATTCAAAAAAGGGGATAGAAATGATCCTGCCTGCTATCGACCGATTTCTCTTCTAGACGGCCTTGTGAAGATTGCAGGCAGGATCATTCTATCCCGAATTCAGGAATGGCTTGAAGAGAAGGACATTCTTTCTCCGCTCCAATATGGGTTTAGGCGTGGGCGGGGTACCATAGAGCAGGGTTTGAATTTAGCCCTCATAACTGCTAAATATACGCACGCTAGAGCTAATAACTTGTACATTACATACGTAGATCTTAGCTCAGCTTTCGACTGCGTAAGGCATGACCTTTTATGGCAAACACTTGGGTACATAGGGCCGGACATAAACATTTTACATTTTATCAAACAACTTTACTTTGGTGCGGGGGCCCGTGTTAGATATGGAAAGAAGGGGGGATGTACAGATTTCTTTCGGATCCATAGAGGTGTTAGACAGGGGTGTATTTTGGCACCCCTGTTGTTTAATCTGTACATTAACGGTGTGGGTGCTAAATTGGTGCAGAGTTATAACGATTACCCTGTTATTAAGGGAAGACCCATACCGTTATTGCTCTATGCCGACGATGCGGCTATCCTTTCACAGACCAAGAGGGGACTTCAAAGGGCCGTTGATACCTTTGCACTTTTTATGACTGAACGGGGCCTCAATATAAACATATCAAAAACCTTTACAATGTCCTGTGGTATAAAGAAAGTGAGAGCTCCTTGTACCATCTTCTTAGAAAATAAACCACTGGAAGTAACAGATACTTTCTGTTACTTAGGAGTTCTCTTTGATCGCCGCAGCACCTGGAAACCAGCAGTGAAGGCCAGAGCCCTTTTGTTTAATAAAGCCATTGGAGCTCTTTTAAACTTTTCAAAAAAAATAGGCTCAAGACCTCCTAGGGAGCTCCTTCAGGTATATAAAGCAAAACGTGTTTCGATAGGTACATACGGTGCTGGCCTGTGGGGATGGTTATCGGCTGAAGTAATTCAATGTACAGAAAACAAATTTTTACGCTACCTTTTAGCATTACCGCCGAGCACGTGTACTTACGTACTTCACGAGGAACTGGCAGTAACTTATATCACTGACATCATAAGGGTGGCACCAATATTACTCTGGCATAACATCTGGACCAATCCGGCCACCTCCCTTAATAGAATGATAATAGAACGACTGTCTACAAAGTCATGGAGTAAAAAACTTAAAGTGGTTCTCCTATATTAAGAGCTTTGTAAACTACATCGGCCACCCAGAATATTTCTAAAATCCCTCATCATTGGACCTGGTGTCGAGGACAACCTTAACCACATGGCTGCTAGGCGTTTTCCCGTCCTGTGCTGGGAATTGCTGTTTTACTTTATTTCATGATGAGCTGGCCTTGTCATCCGCGCACAGCAGGTAAGCGCCATGACGAGCCCAGCTCGTCATTAGCTTCGAAGGGGTTAAAAAAGCTCCTGATGGAGCACCTGGAAATTAAGAGATGGGGTAAGGAGAGCTTAAAAACATCAGTAATAAATCATGATGCTGTCATCCTTCATAACACTATCCAGCTCTATCTCTTAATAGTTCAGCCTTTTTATGACCGTAGACTAACTTATTTTAGGTTGGAAACATTTTTTAGGTTAATTATGCTCCCAATATGTAAGGAATGGTCCAAGGAGAAAGTAATTTGGCCATGCGACATGTCTTCCTTCCAGTCTAACATTCATTTTACCTTTTATTGTACATTTTACGCACATCCAAGGAGACAAATTTTAAGGCCCTTATTGCGTACTTGGGGAGTGCGAAAGTCCCGTGAGGCTTATAATAAATTGCGTTGTTTGGCCGATCACCATACAATTGTCACAGTAACAGCTTTTTTGAAAGTAGTATTAAGATTACGACGCTCTATTGTATTAGATTAACTGGCCTCCCATCCCAAAATTGTAATGTATTTTTGTGTAGTTTGATAGGTGGTTTCGCTATTTTAACTTAGATACTAAATATTTTAATGAATTACTATGTATTTTATGACTTTGTTTGTAAGAATGATGAAATTCAAATAGATGTATTTTATTGTATGCTTTTATGAACTGTTTTTACAATTCGAATAAAGCTTTTTGAACTGAACTGACACAGCAAGTCAGAACATCAACTTGGTCCTAAAGCCTCACAGATCCTCCCACATCGAGAAAAGAGAACTGTCATCAGTGAACATACCGGCCAATCCAATACCCCGTGGGGTAGCATGTGACAAAACTGATTATGAAATCTATGACCCGATTGAGCTCTTGAAATATCCACATCAGTTCAAGGTTTCATTAAGTGACTTTGTGACACCAAGTACTTTCTCTGATGATTGGGACTTTGAAAATATTAATAATATGATGTCAGATTTACAAATGTCAGTTAAATTCATAGAACATGATTATTTGCAGGGTTCATCAAAATATGAAGAGTTATATTGCTATAATCATTTGGGTCATCACTATTTGCATAAATCTGCTCAACCTAGAAATGTTTTTACTTCTAATTAATGGGAACATTGTCCAACTCCGCCAAAAGGCAGCTCAAAAACATTTTATGAGAAATTCCAATACTTCTCACGGTTTAACAACAGTGTTCCAGAAATGTTTTATTTTAAAATGTTAAATAAGACAGGAATGAAAACAATGTTGACAAATACTACATTGATTTATTCTGAAAAATGTTATGATAAAATGTCTACATTTGGTTTTGAATTTTGGAAAAACAACATTGAGACAAAAACCAGCTGGGGTACAAAAGACTGGCAGGTACAAGGTCTAGAAGCATTATTTAGAGCCTGCATGATCACAGAACAAATAATGTTCCTGAATGACACCATTTAACAAACGACCTGTCTTGGTTTGGCCAAGATAAAAGACTTAAATAAACCATCTATTCCAAAGCCCATAATCCGATAGTAATAGCACTACGGATGTGGAGATAGACGTAACCCATATTTTACACCAAAACAGAACAAATCCTGATTGGAAAAAGTGGTTGATCTGGCCCACAGACACAAACAACTGTCAAGATAGATTCCTGAACAAAATACAGGGGTTCAAACACACCAGGCCAGACCCAAGATATTCCCAGAGAATACATCCAGGGATAGTTGCAACATACAGTGTAGGGAAACTATGCCTTGAGTGGCTACAAACATCCACACTGGCTGAAATTAAGCAACTCTTGACTTTACTTAAAGACGGTGCTGACTTGCGAGATTTCATACTGGGACCTCGCAAACAGCGTCAAAAACGTTTCATATACGCCGGTATATACGCTGCTTACAACGAAGCTTGGAAAGTAATGCAAATTGAAACTGCAGAAAAAAATACGAGAAATTGATCGTATTTGTAGGAGGGTGGATACCGGACTATGGTTGTCCCCAATTTTTTGCCTGGTGTTTTGCTGGTTTTCCGACTTAGTTGACCTGGGACCCTGCTATTCAGGGCCCCAGGCCTACTGCTCTCTCTGTAAAATGGACTCCATGTACCTTAGGTGCATTTACCAATTGGTACTGGGCCACCTTATCAGACCCTGTAACTCAGGGCATAGGTGTACCCAGGGCCTACCAGGGGCTGCAGCATGTATTATGCCACCCCTGGCTGGCCATCTAAATCTGACACAACTGGCTGCACGACAGCTGGGGCAAGGTGGTGTAATCACCCCTTGCTGTAGATATAGTATACCTATATCTAACCCTAAAATGGACACTCGTATTCCTATCAGTCACTCCTATGGCAGGCCTTAACAATCCTGAAGGCAGAGTGCTTGGAATCGTGTGAGATGGTGCTCTGGCATGAGCTGAGCCCGTTTACAGCTTGCGGAACCAAGTCCTAATAGCTGTTCCATGATAACGCATACCATATACTCTTAAGTGCATTATAATCCTCGCGGTTAAATGCCAACTCTGGTATCGCTTTATCAAAACATGTCGAGTAAGGTGTCATACGAATTGGAATACTAACCCCTCGCCAATTCTGGCGACGGGGTTAGCATTCCACCCTTCTAGAGGGACACGACATGTATGTAACTGTGAACCCCGGTTAAAGTTAACTCGAGCCTCAGCATCACAAAATGGATGCTGCCACCACAGACACAAGTCTGACCTCCTGCTGCTGGGAGTCCTTCAAGCGAGGAGAGTTTGGACAAAGGGTTTCCTGTCAGGGGCGGTGCTAGCACCATCCCAGACAGGGTTTTGTGTATCCTAGGTAGGCAGGGCTGAATAGGAAGGTGACTGCAAGTGGCACCCCGGTGCTCACTGTGCATCTGCCAGTTTGAACCAGTTCCAGGGGCACACCAGCCCCTGAGCTGGGGAAAGTCCGGCATGGGAAAGGGGTGTAACCACCCCCCTTCCTGGTCCCACCCACGGGCAGGACCTAGTCCCGTACCAGCCCCTTTCTTTAGTATAAAGGTGGGAGCGGGGACCCTTCCAAATTAGATCATCTTTGAATCCTGAAACTACTTTCTACGAAAGGAACTCAAGACTTCTTCCTAAGATTTCTCCCTTGTGACTAAGGAGTAGTCACCCTGCATCTGCGGGCACCAACTAAGAACACTGCGGTTTGCTGCACGTCCTTCCTCAGGAATCCGACCGACCAGCACGACGAGACCCGACTTCCCTGGCACCTTTGACCTCTACCTACATCGTCAGCTCAGCTGAGATCCGTGGGTGTGACGAGACCTCGAGGGACCGGCCATCTTCAGAACTGCACGACGCTTATCCAGCACGACCGCCGAGGGATCCTCGAGTGAGTGCTTTGGGGTTCGAGAAGCCCTAACCCTGAGCAGCTCCAGCACCGAAGTCCAGCCCCCCAGCATCCACCAGATCTGCGTGGGGCCCTTCTGCTCTTTGCTGCTCACCGCGTTGTCCGGCTACTTGCCTGCTGGCTTGTGGCCCTCTTGACGACGTACCACGACGACAACACCGCTGGTCTGGTTGCTCCAGACTGGCCCTTGCTCCCCTCCAACAGAGGAGCACCCCGGACCCTCCTGGTCCACTCCAGGCGCCATTTTGAGTCCACCGCGTGGGCTTGCATTTGCCAAGACTTGTTGCCCCAATCCTGGGTCCAGCCACGTCGACAGCAGATACCATCGTGGGTCAGCTCGCACCTCCATCCTGGTCGCCGACAACGCCTCCTGGTCCGTGAGACTGCAGAGCCCAGCGTCGCCCACTCACCTGGTTGAGGTGACTTCGTCCGGTGCCATCCTGGTGCCCACCTAATCACTGGCTAGTGATTCAGAACTTGGTCCCCTCTGCTTACAGGTGTCTTCCATCTTCGATCCAGGCTTGGATCACTTCGAACTTCATCACTGGTCGCCTGCCAGCAACTTCATCTTTCAGGCTCGATAGCTCCAAAGACTGCAACGAGGATTCCCGACGTCTTTTCAGACCTATGCAGCCGCAGCCCCTGGGCTAGGTAACCTGAGCATTTCGGTGCTCCAGCATAGCTTAACTATCTAAGTGTTCAGATCCTTTTTCGTTTCAGCTCTATCTGGTCGGATTCGTCCGATAACACTAACTTTACGAAATCTAGCATCCATAGACTTTGTCCCGCATCCCGCGTGAGAGTGCACACTCTGCACCCGATCTCGCTAGGCCTCCTGCTAGTAATCTGAAGGTTCAGTAGTCCAGTCCTAGCGATCCTAAAACCTATTAGAGTAGTACTTACCTGCTAGTAATTTTGCATTCCACTTTTAGAGTATATGGTTTTTCGTGCCCCTCGGCAAATTGTGCGACTTTCAGTATTTTCATAAGAGCTTTGTATTGTGCTTAGCGCCCTGTCCTCATAAAGAGTCCAGGGCTGTTGTGTTCTAAATAAATATACTTTTATTTTCATAACAACTTGTGTGGTGTCCTTTCACTTGGTGTTCAAGGGGTATATGTGATGGTATAACAGCTGGCTTAACACCCCCTCTAGAGTTTAGCCTGAAGACTGCTCTTGTCCATGCTACCAGGATAGCTGGTCTATACGGTTGACTTACAACCAATCATCAATAAGGGTTGTTTGGACTGATACATAGTGATCACTAGAATAGTGAGCACTGCATATCAGGCCAACTTCTCACAGTATTCATTTGGAAAAATCACTTTCTGTAGTGGACAATGGGTTAACGACTCTGTCCTCCAGAATATATTCACTGGACAGCATTGTATCATCTGTTATTGATATAATAGAACAGGACTTGCTAATGTTACAACATGGTCAGTCCAAATTACGTTCTATTGTACAGCTAGGCTGGACGTTACAAAACTTGCGTTCAGGCTACCTGCCATGGCGTCTCATTAACATAACGTCATTATTTTCTATCTTTAACCTTACTGATAAACAAATCAGTTTGGCACAAAAAGGAGCAGAGTATACGATTCTGAGCATTGAAAAACTTGAGAGATTACCATTGACAATGTCAGAGAGACCTGTCATTGAATGGATAATACACGGAACAATTACAATTCCAATAACAACTTTCTAGTTTAAGTATTGCCAAAAATATATACCAGCAGGCCTGTATGAAAGGTTGGGTAAAGGATACATCAAGTCGACCTGGAATTTACCTTATACACACAAATGTTATAGTGAAGGGAAAAAATTGGTATTTCTTAGTGGTAACAATAGTAAAAAATCACTAAGAGGTACACTTCTGTGTCAAGGTATAAACTTTCTTGGAGCCTGCGAGGGTTCATCACATAACCTTTCATGTCACCTGCACGGCACTCCTGCAACACAGATAGAGCCCTTTTTCAGACAGCTTTCCAATGGCAGTTATGTTCTAATAAGTGACCACAGCTGTTGTGGCATGGTGCCAGGAAAAGCCTATCTCGTAACCGTTACTTCCAGGGTCATTTGCTGTATGCAAGTATAGTATCCAAACAGCAATCCAGACATGGAGGCGGCAATATGGCCTTATGTGAAAATCTCTTCTATTCGAATTGATACTTTAAGCAGAATGAAGTCTATTCTTTTACAGACAACTGTGCCTTTAACCTCGTCCAAAGAGACGTATGATCTGCAAGTTGCAAGGACAGCGGCAGAGATACATACCCTATTATCCACAAATTGCCCCGTGCATTTCATAGAAATGTTAAGTCAAATCTTAAACATGTCTGATACCAGTGGCATCGCATATGTATTTAAGACAATGTTTTCGGGACTGCTAACACCCTTCGAAGCAGTTCTTGGCATCTTCCCGAATTTTGTGCATTCTCTTTTCGGTGGCCTGCCTCTTATTTTGTGACTCGTAGCAGGAATTTTATTTTTGTTCCTTCTGCTCCGATATGGCAAGCCAAGTCACAGACAAAACTCAGGCTACGATGGGATAAACAATCCTAGCAATACGATACCGAGAACGTATCACTAAAGTCCTCGGATTGGCCCGGCTAAGAGATCTGAATACAACCTGGTTTCTTTCATTCAGACCAATTTGGCAAAATTACATCTTACCTGTGCTTCGATGTATGCTATGCGGAGAAGAATGCATGTTGGACGTCTGTCTTACATTACCATCAGCAGTACCAATGGATATCGATGCTTTGCTTTGTCCGGTAACGACTCATGCAACGTGTTGTCCCCAGCGGCTACCTATTCTGATGATGGCATTCATTGAGACTTCACCATTACGATTAGGTGGCGGTGAAGTACGAGATGAAAGAGGCACCACACAGGTACAACCTTCTGTGAACATTGCTGATTGTTGACATCGATGATGGCAATGCATCGCACATATGCACTATTTCCACCTTTTCGGAGTTGGCACAACTTTCACCTACTGTTGTAGACGCATTTTTTGCCGGCCTATCTGAAGTAATGTTCTCTCCTAACAACGAAAATAATATTTAAAACAACGAGCTCACAGCGTTCCCTGAACTCTGAATTCGGCCTTTAGTTTTGATAAACAACACTACTCTAAACATTTGGAACAATTTTTTCCCCTGAAAGCGAAATAATTTTTTCCACTTCCAAAATATTTACCTTTTTTTGGCACATGGTCCTCTGCTTAAAGTAGAACTATTCTTAGAGAACAGAGCTTCTATTTTTAGAAACACTAGAGACAATATTTTACCTCAGCCTCTAGCAAATGTACAGTATTGTATAAATATGTGATGAAATGGTCTCGACTTTTTTTTTCTGTAATCAGAGCCATTTCATAAATGTAATTTTCGCAATTCATTCAGCCAATATCTATATATGCATTTCCTGAATGAAAACACTGCTTTAAAGCGTACAGTATAATACTAATTTTCGTGTATCTATATCATTTCAAATGCATTTTTTGTATTTTGGGGTGGGCTGGAAAACGCATGCATACCTATATGTTTATATATTGCTTAGTATTTAGTAATGATGGACATTATACGTGGAGTGGGTGTTGTGAATGTATCTAGTACCCTATTTAAATATTCCCGATTCATGCCCTTATGCAGTTATAACAATTCATATCCTTATAAAGGCATAGGAATCCTATCCATATTTAGTCATAGCCAATGCGGTCCAAATACGGCAAGGCTACTTCCCTGGACTCCTAGAAAGTACAACGCGTTCTATAAACAAACCAAACCTCCAGCGGCCCAGGAATTCCCCCTGCTTTTGTTTTGATTTGTCTTAGAACTCCAGAGAGTCCTGAAAGAACTGCCAGTTCATAGTGACAGTTCTTAGTGACGTCTTATGTCCAACCTTACGTCAAAACCCGGCACCTTTCAGGTATAAATATACCAACGTTGCCGTAAGCAAACACACAGTGGTTGGGAGCAGAGCGGTTATCTACTAGCCCCACACCCAGCTGATGCGAGAGGCGAAGGAAGCCGTCCCTCACATTTGACGCACTGGGAAAGAAGCTGCCTTTTCTCCTGCCGAGAAATTCCAGCTCCAGTGTTTCCAGTCACCCTTGCGGGTTGCTGGGGGATCGAGTCCCGAGAGAGAGATACAAGACCTCCTTCATTCTATAACCAAGGTACGGAGCTGATTAAAACCCTAAGAGAATTCTTGATTCAGATTCTTGGCAAAAACCAACTTAACTTAAAACTGCAACTTACTTACTCCTTCCCACGTATTAGGCTTAGGTCAGGTACACCGGGGTAGGCGTATCTTAGAAGCACCAGTTGAGTACGTTAGTCAATGTTTTATATATGTATATATTTTATCCATTTTAAAGTATTATATGGATAAGAAACCATATCCATGCTTTTACAGTATTATTTTATAATACTCCTTTTACTGTACGCACTTTACTTCATGATAAGTATTGCTATTGTGGCAATGCATTTCTCTTGCATGAGAAAGAAGACTGCTCAATAAATAACAACTTTTATTGAAAACGCCTGTCTCTCTATTTCTCTGCACTTCTGGTGAAATTAAGCATGCACGATTGACTGAGAGAAATAGCTGTCTATTGTTTTCACACGACTCTAGAGATATACTCTTTATTCTGAGGGAGCAAAGTTGTCATGTTTATGCGGCTTGTCTAATCAGGGAAGTTAACCCCTCCCTACTCATTTGAGAAAGTTTCTAGTGACCTCTGAGCTAGCTGGTAAACCTAATTAAGTCTAACATAGTCAGTAGAGTGAGGCAATAGAAATTTTACGTAGCCAGTGTGTCCCCTACACGCACCCCGTGTATGTCCATGTTATCATGCAATTCCTTTCTCATGCCTGTAATATGAATGTCTCTACATTTCCGCCCAATGTTAACATGTCAGTTATTAGGCCCTCCATGAATGAAACGTTAATTCCGCACTGAGGCCTATGTTGCCAATGCATTTACATGGTGCACGTTTAAAAGTCGAGATGAACTCGTTTTGTGGCACAGCCGAGCCAGGACCCGAATTCAGGCTCCAAGCCTCCTGATACTCTGAAAGCTGCAGTTTAGTTATGTATCCCTGACCTCTTCACATACTTCCTGCTCAGCGGAGAGGTGCCCAGCCTGGCCTGCCAAGACAGTATTTTGTCTACAGTTATCTGCTCAGCTCCACAGAAACACATTCCTGTCTAACGAAAGGGGTAAACATATTCCGCCTGCAGAAGATAGGGCCTAGTTTTTCTGTCTCCATCAAAGTGATTTACAGAACCCGTTTCCATAGAAGGCCCATGGCCTCCGCAATGCACGAAGAAATATATGCACACACTAGCATTTAGTGATGAGCAGCCTTTGCTCGAGCGACCTTTACTTCAGACAATACATCCTCCAGATAATGCCAGGGGTGCAGGTCGTTCTGACATCCAAGACTCCTCTACTAGCACTAAAGTCAGCTCCCCCCAGCTTTCCCCCAGTTACACGTCAATTCCACGTCATGACCAATTTTGCGCGCACAAGTAGGGTAAAGGTTCCTGCTGACCATGCAGACCCCCTCTATGTATCCACCCACCTATGACACACCTATGACCCATCAAGTGAACACCCACGTGTACGCCTTCTTTCACGCCCATGTGCTCTTATCTCCCTCTCTTTACTTGCTCCGCCTGGAGCGCTCCGCCTCCTCTATACAATTCAATGTATGTTTTAACTATATATAATGTATTCTGTGAATAAAGATTCAGATGGCGATCCTTCCTGAACCTTAGTGGTGATGGAACCTGATTCTCCAGTAACTCGAGTTATTGTATTGAAGCCCGTCTGAATCGGACACCACGGACTCTGCCTCTCATTATATGCATGATCCTTATTAATGTATAGAAATTATGACAGGGTAATTAATTATTTACCACATTAATCTGGCGCCCGAATAGGGACCAGTCCCCTTCCCCACGCGCCGGCGATGTAGGTCCAGCCTCTGCCCCCTTCTGCAGCCGTGACGGACTTCAAGTGTACACGACAGCGGGACTTCCTGCCTACTCCCTCAGGCCCACGGAGGAGACGGAGACTGCGACCAGGCATCCACACGAGGCGGTGAGGATCGCGGACCATCCCGACCAGAGCCCAAGCCGAGAGAGCAAGGTCCGAGGTATCCCGAGGCCCACCTGTTCCGAGGCGCATGCGCAGTAGCAGCCGCAGCAGTAGCAGTCCTGTATCGAGTTTCCGAGGCCTTCAGTTCTGCTTCCCGGTGAGTACCGTTATCAGGAACGCATAGAGACGGGTTCATTTATTTGAGCTCGGTAAAGACGTATCTGGGTACACAGGTACGGTAAAGACGTGTCCATTTCGGTGGACGCGGTAAAGACGTGTCTCTTTACGAGACCGGTATGGTTGTACTGTTTTGCAGTGCATAAAGTAAACAGTTTTCATGATCATATTCTTTTTTCTATGTACTAGTTAGGATGTCTTTGTTTTTAATATTGTAATGTTGTAGTGTGAATGGTTGTTTCCAGTCTATTTTTGTGCATATTGTGTTTTCGTTCAAGTTAGTTCCAACATGCCACCGTTTTCAAAATTACGTCAGATAGGGACCAGGAAAGGGATATTTGAAGAGGCAGTCCCTGTCCCGCCTAGAGACACACCTGGCCATTTCATGTGCCAGAAGCATGGGTTAGATGCCATACTGTTTTTAGACTTATGGGTAGATTACACGAAGGATCTGGACGAGAAATATAGATGGCCTGCCTCAGGAACATGGGATGCTGATTGCATTATGAGAGTAGAGGAAGCACTATGGAAAAAGAAAGCTAGACAGTCCCAGAAAGATGCCATTGAGTTATGGTGTAAAGAAGCGCATAGGAGAGCAGAGAAAGAATTCCACAAAGCAGAGAGAAGTAAAGAAGCAGCAGAAAAAGCCAGAGAAAAAGAGCTAAAGGAAGAAGGTGAACGGGTCAAGGCAGAACAAGCAGATAGACAAAGAAATGCTCTTATTAAAGGCATGTATCCCGTCCTCGCTGAAGGACTAACTAAAGTGACCCCGGAAGTCCCCAGTAATTTGCCGCCACCACTGATCCCGACTAAAATACGTAGTCATAAACAGACAGCAGCGGACATTTTTCTTTCCTCCTATTTAGAGGAAGCCGCTCCGGATTATGTTAATGCAGGTTTTCCTCCTCCTCCACCTGGTAACAATCCTTTTCTCCCCCTGCCCGTATCACAGGAACAGCTTACGCAAGTACACCCTTCACTGACAGTAAAGGACGATTCAGGACAAGGGGCAGTGGGAGGGGGGCCCACCACAGACATACCGCAAACACCGCCACCATCACGAGCACTACAAGAATTAGCATTACAACGAACGCCAAAAATGACAGCATCACCTCATAAACAAAATGTAACGATTTCACATTGTATATACGATCCAGTACCAGGTGTGGGCCCAATGCTCATGTTCTCACTACGATTAAGACGCGTTGCAGACTATCTGATCACATTACCAGGCATGAAGGACAATTTAGACAGAATATACCACTTTATTAGAACGGGGGAGGGACCCGAGAGTATACATGAGGCCATGTCACAAAGAAAAGTGGAGGTTCAACGTGCACTTTTATGTTTTTTAGTTAATTGTCTGATCAGGGAACAAGACCAGCCAAATAAAGGAGTAACTAGAGGTATGATTGAGTGGAGTGACAATATAGCTGCTTGTAAACATGATACAATGTCGAAGATAGAATGCATGTACAGGAAAATACGTAAAGAAATCCTAAACTTACACAGGAAAGAGTCAGACGAGAAAAAGGACGACGTACCATCAGATGAGGGTGAGCCCGAAACAGAGGAAATGGATAAAATGAATTACGTAGGCAGAGGAAGACAGTTTGACAGACCCAAGGGTCTCGATTACAGTAAACATGGACCTCCCATCCCAGAAAGATATTCTCTCGAACACCTATTCCAAGCTACTGAGAATGCACTGAAAAGACGAGTGGGGGGTGGGGGCGGTAGACCTCACACTATGCATGAACAGGAACTAGCCCGGTCAGCCGTTCAATGGGCGTGTAATTCTAATATATATAATGATGACGTAGTGGCGCAAACTTTTTTAAGCCTTCCTCGGAAGAACAGCGTTTAGCTGGTATTTACATGGTTCAACATCTGATCACGTTGTACGAGAGTCAACGTTCTGATCCCGGTCCCTTGTATAAATTACTGGACGATCTACTCCTAGAGAGATGGAGAGGCCTAGGTACCGAATTAATTAATGTCATTCTAGACCAACGACATAAGTACTTGACTTTTCTGACCACGCACTTGATTCCTGCCCCACACCACGACAGAAAGATCTTACACATAGATAGATGTGTGTATTGGCATTTATATAGCGCACTACTTAGCCTTAGGGTCCCAAGGCGCTTCGACCGCTGCGAAACCCTTCCTGGCTTCCCTGAGAGATGGTCCCTTAATGGGTATCTCCAGGGTGAGACCAGGCATCCCCGGCGGTCTGGTGGGGCCGTTAGTGAAGATGAGGCAAGCTAATGCCCAGAGTTGCCGAGTGTGATCGCTGATCAGAGTGGGCACCGAGGCGAGAAAATTATCGAGTCCGCTGACCCTGGTCCAGAAACCTGCCGCGCCGGGAATCGAACCCTGGTCCCGGGCCGTCCTCTGCTCTCGGGTCTGCCGCCTCTAACCAGTGAGCCACACTACTTCACAGACAGAACCCCCTACGAGAGGTACATCCCGTCAAAAATGAAAATAATGAGCTTCAACGAGTATATGTTTACACACCCTTGACGAAAATAGAAATACTGGAAATGAAAAAATTGCTGCCCTGCCATGATAAAGACCCGGGGGGATTCCACTGTGAATTAAAAGACATTCTCCGCATAGGGGATTACACATACGCTGACATCATTAAATTATTAAAGGTACTGTTACCAGCTGGCATTTATGAAAAGTTGAAAGAAAAAGATTGGGAAGTGGGAGAGAAAAAGATAAATTGGACAGAATTGGAAGATGAGGATAAAGGTCGGAACCCTGGTATTGGTCTTGGGGCAAAAGCTAAAGAACTACCTGAACTATTGATACAGGTCCTGCCGAGATTATTAGTTACTAAAAAGGAAGATTGGGATGCTATTTCAGCATGTAAACAGAAACCAGATGAAGACACCAGTGATTTTCATTCTAGATTCGAAAAATGTTTTACTATTAATAGTGGCCTTAAACCAAATAGTGAATCGTATCCACATCTTTTTGTGAGCAAATTAGTAGAGAATTCCTTACCCCCGATCAAGAATAGAGTACTGAAGGTTGAGAGTACCTGGCAAGCAAATAGCCCTTGCCAAATGTTACAAATGTTACAATTCCACCAAAACCGAATTAGAGAGGAACAGGAACATGAAAAGAGACGCATGAAAGATACGAAAATGAAAGTACTAGTTGCACAATCAGTACCAGCAGATGGATATAAAAAGGGCACGGCACCTGTTAAGGGGAACTGTAATTATTGCAAGCAACCAGGTCACTATGTAAATGAATGTGCTGTCTTGAAACACAATATAGCTACAGGCAAGACAAAAGAAAGACCGCATCCTCCTAGACAGAATAGCACCCCACAGAACACGCAAACGCCACAGAACTCGCAACAGACAGTAGCTAAACCGCAACCCATAGCTGCCACACAACATGTCACGCAACAAATGTACCAGTACGCACAGTCAGACTATCCAGAATATCAACAGTATTCATGAAATAGCCTAGAGAGGGAGGTTGGCTTGCCCCTTATTGAAGTTCCTGTAGATCAAGAGGGTCCCTATGTACATAGTCGTGTATTGGGAAAAGACAGAAAATTTCTGATTGACACAGGGGCGAGCAGAACTACCATCAGTCATGACGAGGTTCCAGGGGCACCCCTCTCAGGCTCACAGAATATTTCCCTGGGATTTTCAGGAAAGCCTATTGTTAACGAAGTGTCAAAGCCAGTTTCCCTAGGAGTCGGTCCTTTGTCCCGTACCACAGACCTGTTACTTACTAAGTCATGTCCAGAAAATTTGCTTGGTATAAAGACATTGAAAGAACTAGGAGCAGTGATTTGTTGTTCTCCGGAAGGAGTGAGATTGTTTTTGCGTGATTTTAAAGGACATTATGTGTTGAGAGGTTTTGATCCCAGACTCCAGAATGTACCATAGCATTTATGGGCGCAAGGTCCGACTGATGTAGGTTACATGCACATTACGCCACACCGTGTCACTCTCAAACCAGGAGTTGTACTGCCACGAATCCGACAATACAAGTTACCACCTGATGCCGTAGTAGCATTACTGAAAATTGTTGACGAACTCATTGCACAGGGAGTGGTTGTAGAAACTGACTCAAATGTATGTAATTCTCCTGTCATCCCTATTCTTAAACGAACTGACCCTAATGCACCACCAGTCTACAGACTAGTGATTGACCTCCGAGAACTGAACAAATGCATAATACCCCAGTACCCAGTGGTCCCAGACATTTCTTCATTACTGACTGCAATTGATTTCGAAGCGACGTTCTTCACTGTAATCGATCTCAAGAACGCCTTCTTTAGTGTCCCAATACATCCAGAGAGCCAGTACCTCTTCGGATTCTGTTTAAATGGACGCAGTTTTAAATTTACGAGGGCTCCTCAAGGATTCACAGAAAGTCCTAGTATTTACAGTCAAGCATTAAAGAGACAACTAGACAGTATTCACATGCCTGCCGACACAGCATTGCTCCAATACGTGGACGATATCTTGATCACAGCACGAACAGAACGAGACTGCGAACGTGCATCATTGACAGTCTTATACTTTTTGGCAGACAAGGGGCACAAGGTGTCCCCTTCAAAGTTACAATTCTGTGCACAGCAAGTGGTGTACCTTGGACACTTGCTGTCCAAGAGGGGTAGACAGCTGACACAAGACCGCATTCAGTTAATCGCAAATCTGCCACAGCCCAAGACACAAAAGGAAGTACGGGCCTTCATTGGCCTCACTTCTTACTGCAGACAATGGATTCCCCAGTATGCATATCTGGCCAAACCACTCATACAGTTAACAACACAGGAGGCAGCTTCTTCGACTGTCCTCCCTTGGACACAAGAACATACACTTGCATTTGACGAATTGAAAAAAGCTCTATGTCAAGCACCAGTTTTAGCGACTCCATGTTACAGCAAACCTTTTACACTTTTTGTCACTGAACGAGATGGTACAGCATTATCTGTCCTTACACAAGATCAAGCAGGAAAACACAAGCCTTGTGATTATTTTTCTAGTACATTGGATCCAGTGGCCCAGCTCTGCCTGCGTGCCTGAAATCAGTTGCAGCAACAGCCCTAGCAATAAGACAGAGTGATTCCATAGTGTTAGGACACCCCCTGACAGTACAGGTTCCACACTCAGTGGAAGTTCTTTTGAACAGGACTCAGACACAACACCTGACTATAGCAAGACTGACAGGATATGAACTGACATTATTTCAGCCACACATAGAGATCAGACGATGCAACACTTTGAACCCTGCTACACTCTTGCCCTCAAGCACAGCAGACACTGCACCACATGACTGTGTGGAAGTAGTTAATACTGTAACGAAGCCGAGACAAGACTTGACAGACATTGCACTGCCAGACCCAGACCTGACACTTTATGTGGATGGTTCATGCATGAGAACAAGTACAGGAGAATTAGTGGCCGCATATGCAGTGACCACAGATACTGAAATCATAGAGACACAACGAATTAACACACTGTCAGCCCAAGCAGCAGAGCTTATCGCTCTGACACAAGCCTGCATACGAGCCAAGAATATGAAAGTAAACATATACACAGACTCACAGTATGCCTTCGGGGTCGTTCACGACTTCGGAGTTTTGTGGCAGGAGAGAGGTTTCCTGACCTCTCATGGGGCCAAAATTCAGCATGGTCCCCTCATTCAGGCTCTGTTAGAAGCAATACACTTGCCTACAGCCATAGCTATCATGAAGTGCAAAGCACATACTAAAGTCACCGACACCATTTCCCAGGGTAACGACCTGGCAGATCGAACAGCTAAACTTACAGCCCAGACTCCAACAGACATTCCAACAGACACGACAAAGACAGAAGCACCATCACTGACAAACTGCATGACAGTCAGGGATCCTTCACAAGATGTACTCGACATACAGACACATGCCTCTCCAGACGAAATAAAGAAATGGACTGAACAAGGAGGGGTCCAGACTGACCAGGGTTGGATGACAAAAGGCAAAGCTACATGGTTTCTTCCTGACTCCATGGTTCAAGTTATCATAAATACAGCACATAGTCCAGCACACTTAGGAGAAAAGGCTATGCTAGACAGTTTACAGAATATTTGGTTCAACAAGCACCTGCGAGCAGCAGCAAAACAAAGTGCGTACCTGCATGATCTGTTGCCAGTTCAATCCAGGCAAAGGCATTCCCGTGGAACAAGGTGGATTTCATCCTCCTGACCACCCTTTTGAAGTCCTCCAGATGGATTATATTCAGATGGACAGATGTCGAGGATACAAGTATGTCCTAGTAGTTGTATGTGCACTATCTAGATGGACAGAAGCGTACCCAGTCCCAGATTACACTGCTGTGACCACTGCCAGGCAGTTGGTCCAAGAGTTCTTTCCGCGGTACGGCTTGCCCCGTGTCGTGTACTCAGATAACGGTCAGCCATTCTCCTCTGAATTAATGAAACAAGTATCTCTTCTGTTAGGGTACCAGTGGAAGTTCCATTGTGTACGACACCCAGAGGCAGCAGGCCTTGTTGAAAGACACAATCAGACACTTAAGACTAAGTTAGCGAAAGTCTGTGCAGAAAAAGGCGTGGATTGGATGGTAGCCTTGCCGGTTGCCCTCTTTTACATGCGTATGGTAGCCCATTCCAGAACAGGACTGTCCCCGTACGAGGTGGTTTTCGGTAGACCACCGAATATGAGGGGTACGCCTATGCCAAAAAGAATTACCGATGTTGACAGTAATATGCTGACAGATTACCTGGCTTCCTTGATGTCTGCACTCCTCTCTTGTCGTTCACAGGTTGCAGCCGCTTTCCCCAACAACACCCAAGTGAAGGAACACTCCATCGTTCCTGGAGATACCGTGTTGGTCCGGAACTTTGATCGTTCAAGTCCTCTCGAGCCCCGCTGGCGAGCACCGAAGCTAGTACTTCTCACAACGAGGACCGCCGTCAAGGTCGAGGGAAGAAAGGGCTGGATTCATGCCCAACACGTTAAAAGATTCCATGGACACGGAACTGTAATCAAAACTAAGGACTGCCCAGATACCAGTGACTCAAAACTCCCTTTGCTAGAAAAGACTCCGCAACAGGAGTACAAATTAAAGCTACGGTCTAGTAAGTCAGACAGCGTTTAATTGTTTAAGTCCACCCTGTGGTGAATCGGTTAGACAGGTTCCTGACATGTATAAGATCGTAGACCCGAATAATAGACAGAGAGATAAGAAAAAGAAATACTGCAAGACCTTACGCAGCAGATGCATAGTAACTCTGATCATTATGTTTTTTCTAAGTATATTGATTATATGTATAAGCTTGACGCTCCATGTTTTCTTTCCTCCTCTTGGTTCACATTCTTCATTCAATGACACTGTAGAGCACACATTCAGTGATCTGCCACCCCATGAATTGTCATATCGACTAGCACTGCGCAACAACACTTTTATTCGCATGTTGCACCATTCTCATCAGACCAGCAATGTAACGAATTGTTGGGTATGTGGCCGACTCCCACCTTATCAGAAAACGAAGGGAGTTCTGCCCCTCTTTCCTTACCCGTTCTCGCACAATGGTTCGTGCGGAGCATGGTTTGCTTTAATGTGATCATCACAAGACAGAAAGTTCACAGATTCCCAGAGAGAATGGATTTGGGGAGATTTCAATATAGTAATGAATAAGGCATGTTTCCCAGACAAAGATGGTTTTCCCCAAAGGAAAGGAACAGATCTAGAAAATGAAGTGTATGAACTAGGAAATGTTTCCCTTAACCTTATGATTCTGAATGTCCAGTCCGAGACAAATATAGGTTCACCGTTCATAACTGTCTTACCAGTAAAGGGTGAATTATGCATTAGAAAGAAAGGCTCAGTGCATTTAGGACACAGTGATTGTAATACTGTGGTCGAGTTTAATGATAAAGGAAAGTCTACTTTCAAAGCTTCCCGCCATTCTTATTTTATTTGCGGTCAGACAGCCTATGTACGTCTGCCCTTAGACTGGGGTGGGACGTGTTATATAGCGTTCCTACTGCCACCTGTTTTTCTAGCCCCATCCCATTATCATCGAGATTCACGACTAGTACACGTTAGACACAAGAGGGAGAACGATTCCCCAGTAGTTGATCAGACTAAGACAGCTTGGGAGCAATATTCAGATTTCATTAAAGGATATTTCTGGTTCATAGGTCCCGTCCAAAACAGTAAATTACTACCCAGGTTAACAAGAACACTGGAAGCAGTAGTGAATGAGACTACTTCTGCTTTAGGGAACTTGACGGAGGAGCAGTCTACTATGAGACTTGTTGTTCTTCAGAACCGCCTTGTTCTTGACGTCATCCTGGCAGATAGGGGCGGGGCTTGTAGAGTGATCAGCTCCAGTTGTTGCGTGTTTATTCCTAATAACGCGCCATCCGTATATGCAGCAAAAACAAGGCTCCACAAGATAGTTCATGAAAAGCATCAAGACCCATGGTCTTTGTCCGGTTGGCTCTGGAGTGTAATAGCGGGATGGGGTTGGACAGTGTTGTCATTCCTAGGAATAATACTACTAGTTATATTCAGTTGCTGTCTCTGTCTGCAATGTGGCCCAGCGATTTGCGGCTTGTGTGCTACTGCCTGTATCCCCCGTCCACGTCCACGAGTACAAAAGAATAAAGACGAGCAAATGATGCTGTATGATCAGATATATGGTATCATGAATATAGATGTGTCCTGAAGGGCACAGTAGGGGACAAGGAGGGAATGAGGAAATAGAAATTTTACGTGGCCAGTGTGTCCCCTACACGCACCCCGTGTATGTCCATGTTATCATGCAATTCCTTTCTCATGCCTGTAATATGAATGTCTCTACATTTCCGCCCAATGTTAACATGTCAGTTATTAGGCCCTCCATGAATGAAACGTTAATTCCGCACTGAGGCCTATGTTTCCAATGCATTTACATGGTGCACGTTTAAAAGTCGAGATGAACTCGTTTTGTGGCACAGCCGAGCCAGGACCCGAATTCAGGCTCCAAGCCTCCTGATACTCTGAAAGCTGCAGTTTAGTTATGTATCCCTGACCTCTTCACATACTTCCTGCTCAGCGGAGAGGTGCCCAGCCTGGCCTGCCAAGACAGTATTTAGTCTACAGTTATCTGCTCAGCTCCACAGAAACACATTCCTGTCTAACGAAAGGGGTAAACTTATTCCGCCTGCAGAAGATAGGGCCTAGTTTTTCTGTCTCCATCCAAGTGATTTACAGAACCCGTTTCCATAGAAGGCCCATGGCCTCCGCAATGCACGAAGAAATATATGCACACACTAGCATTTAGTGATGAGCAGCCTTTGCTCGAGCGACCTTTACTTCAGACAATACATCCTCCAAACACAAGATATCAGATAATGCCAGGGGTGCAGGTCGTTCTGACATCCAAGACTCCTCTACTAGCACTAAAGTCAGCTCCCCCCAGCTTTCCCCCAGTTACACGTCAATTCCACGTCATGACCAATTTTGCACGCACAAGTAGGGTAAAGGTTCCTGCTGACCATGCAGACCCCCTCTATGTATCCACCCACCTATGACACACCTATGACCCATCAAGTGAACACCCACGTGTACGCCTTCTTTCACGCCCATGTGCTCTTATCTCCCTCTCTTTACTTGCTCCGCCTGGAGCGCTCCGCCTCCTCTATACAATTCAATGTATGTTTTAACTATATATAATGTATTCTGTGAATAAAGATTCAGATGACGATCCTTCCTGAACCTTAGTGGTGATGGAACCCGATTCTCCAGTAACTCGAGTTATTGTATTAAAGCCCGTCTGAATCGGACACCACGGACTCTGCCTCTCATTAAATGCATGATCCTTATTAATGTATAGAAATTATGACAGGGTAATTAATTATTTACCACAAGAGACCTAGATGACCTCAGTCCTACGTCTACACTGCTGTTTATGTTATTCCAATTGTAGGAGAGTAGGGTCTGCAATCCTATGATCACCCCAGATTTTTGCTTTTTGCTTCACTGGGTTACGACTTCTCTGGCTGTGGGCCTGCTAATCAGACCCACAGCCTTGCTGTTCTCTCACTAAATTGACACGTGTACCTTAGGTGCATTTACCAATTGGTACTGGGCCACCTTATCAGACCCTGTAACTCAGGGCATAGGTGTACCCAGGGCCTACCAGGGGCTGCAGCATGTATTATGCCACCCCTGGCTGGCCATCTAAATCTGACACAACTGGCTGCACGACAGCTGGGGCAAGGTGGTGTAATCACCCCTTGCTTTAGATATAGTATACCTATATCTAACCCTAAAATGGACACATAGATTCCTATCAGTCACTCCTATGGCAAGCCTTAACAATCCTGAAGGCAGAGTGCTTGGAATCATGTGAGATGGTGCTCTGGCATGAGCTGAGCCCGTTTGCAGCTTGCGGAACCAAGTCCTAATAACTGTTCCATGATAACTCATACCATATACTCGCGGTTATATGCCAACTCTGGTATCGCTTTATCAAAACATGTCGAGTAAGGTGTCATATGAATTGGAATACTAACCCCTCGCCAATTCTGGCCTTCTAGAGGGACACGACGTGTATGTAACTGTGAACCCCGGTTAAAGTTAACTCGAGCCTCAGCATCACAAAATGGATGCTGCCACCACAGACACAAGTCTGACCTCCTGCTGCTGGGAGTCCTTCCAGCGAGGAGAGCTTGGACAAAGGGTTTCCTGTCAGGGGCGGTGCTAGCACCATCCCAGACAGGGTTTTGTGTATCCTGGGTAGGCAGGGCTTTAGAGGAAGGTGACTGCAAGTAGCACCCCGGTGCTCACTATGCATAGGCCGGCTAGAACCAGTTCCAGGGGCACACCAGCCCCTGAGCTGGGGAAAGTCCGGCATGGGAGAGGGGTGTAACCACCCCCCTTCCTGGTCCCACCCATGGGCAGGACCTAGTCGCGTGCCAGCCCCTTTCCTTAGTATAAAGATAGGAGCGGGCCCCTTCCCAAATTAGATCATCTTTGAATCCTGAAACTACTTTCTACGAAAGGAACTCAAGACTTCTTCTCAAGATTTCTCCCTTGTGACTAAGGAGTAGTCACCCTGCATCTGCGGGCACCAACTAAGAACACTGCGGTTTGCTGCACGTCCTTCCTCCGGAACCAGACGGACCAGCACGACGAGACCCGGCTTCCCTGGCACCTCTGACCTCTCCCTACATCATCAGCCCAGCTGAGATCCGTGGGTGTGACGAGACCTCGAGGGACCGGCCATCTTCAGAACTGCACGACGCTTATCCAGCACGGCCGCCGAGGGATCCTCGAGTGAGTGCTTTGGGGTTCAAGAAGCCCTAACCCTGAGCAGCTCCAGCACCGAAGTCCAGCCCCCCAGCATCCACCAGATCTGCGTGGGGCCCTTCTGCTCTTTGCTGCTCACCGCGTTGTCCGGCTACTTGCCTGCTGGCTTGTAGCCCTCTTGATGACGAACGACGACACTTTCATCGCTGGTCTGGTTGCTCCAGACTGGCCCTTGCTCCCCTCCAACAGAGGAGCACCCCGGACCCTCCTGGTCCACTCCAGACGCCATTTTGAGTCCACCGCGTGGGCTTGCATTTGCCAAGAGTTGTTGCCCCATTCCTGGGTTCAGCGACGTCGACAGCAGATACCTTCGTGGGACAGCTCGCACCTCCATCCTGGTCGCCGACAACGCCTCCTGGTCCGAGAGACTGCAGAGCCCAGCGTCGCCCACTCACCTGGTCGAGGTGACTTCGTCCGGTGCCATCCTGGTGCCCACCTAATCACTGGCTAGTGATTCAGAACTTGGTCCCCTCTACTTACAGGTATCCTCCATCACCGATCCAGGCTTGGATCACATCGAACTTTATCACTGGTCGCCTGCCAGCAACTTCTTCTTTCAGGCTCCATAGACTGCAACGAGGATTCCCGACGTCTTTTCAGACCTATGCAGCCGCAGCCCCTGGGCTAGGTAACCTGAGCATTTCGGTGCTCCAGCATAGCTTAACTATCCAAGTGTCCAGATCCTTTTTCGTTTCAGCTCTACCTAGTCGGATTCGTCCGATAACACTAACTTTACGAAATCTAGCATCCATAGACTTTGTCCCGCATCCCGCGTGAGAGTGCACACTCTGCACCCGATCTCCCTAGGCCTCCTGCTAGTTATCTGAAGGTTCAGTAGTCCAGTCCTAGCGATCCCAAATCCTTTGAGACTAGTTACTTACCTGCTAATATTACGCATTCCACTTTTAGAGTATATGGTTTTTCGTGCCCCTCGGGCATTCGTGTAAATTGTGCGACTTAAAGTATTTTCATAAGAGCTTTGTATTGTGCTTAGCGCCCTGTCCTCATAAAGAGTCCAGGGCTGTTGTGTTCTAAATAAATATCCTTTTATTTTCATAACAACTTGTGTGGTGTCCTTTCACTTGGTGTTCAAGGGGTATATGTGATGGTATAACAGCTGGCTTAACACACCCTCTAGAGTCTAGCCTAAAGACTGCTCTTGTCCATGCTACTAGGATAGCTGGTCTACGGTTGACTTACAACCAATCATCAAGAAGGGTCATTTGGACTGATACATAGTGATCACTAGAATAGTGAGCACTGCATATCAGGCCAATTTCTCACACCAATGCGCAGAGCCTATTGGGAATATAGGAACTACACTACAAGAGGTCACTAGAAACTTTCTCGAATACACAAGAAGGGATTAGCTTCTGACATCCACATAACATGACAACTTTGTTCCCCCTGAAATAAGGAATATCTCCAGAGTCGCGGAAATAACAGATAGCTAATTCACTCAGTCAATCGTGCATGCTTCGTTTCACCAGAAGTGCAGAGAAATAGAGAGACGGGCGTTTTCAATAAAAGGGTTATTTATTGAGCAGTCTTCTTTCTCATGCAAGAGAAGTGAATTGCCACAATTGCAATACTTGTCATAAAGTAAAGTGCGTACAGTAAAATGAGTATTATGAAATAATACTGTAAAAGCATTTATATGGTTTCTAAGCCATAAGATACTTAAAATGGATAAAATACATACATTGATAAAATATTGACTAAACGTACTCAACTGGTGTTTCTAAGATACCCGGTGCACCAAACCTAAGCCTAGTACGTGGGAAGGAGTAGATGAGTTATAGTTTTTGCCAAGTATCTGAATCAAGAATTCTCTAGGGTCTAATCAGCTCCGTACCTTGGCTATAGAATGAAGGAGGTCTTGTATCTCTCTCTCAGGACTCTATCTCCCAGTAATCCGCAGGGGTAGCAGGGAAACACTGGAGCTGGATTTCTCGGCAGGAGAAAAGACAGCGTCTCTCTCAGTGCGTCAGCAGGGAGGGTCGGCTTCCTTCGGCACTCGCATCAGCAGGGCATCGGGCAAGTAGATAGCCGATCTGCTCCAAACCACCGTGTTTTGCTTAAGGCAGATGTTGGTATATTTATACCTGGAAGGTGCCGAGTTTGACGTAAGGTTGGACATAAGACGTCACTAAGAACTGGCAGTTCTTTCAGGACTCCAGGAGTTCTAGGACAAATCAAATACCGAAGCAGGAGGAATTCCCGGGCTGCTGGAGGCTTGGTTTGTTTAAGAACGCGTTGTGCTTTCTAGGAGTCTATGGGAGTAGCCTTGCCGTATTTGGACTGCATTGGCTATGCCTTAATATGGATATGATTCTTATGCCTTTATAAGGATATGATTTGATATAACCACATAAGGGCATAAATCGGGAATGTTTTAAATAGGGTCCTAGATACGTTCACAACAAGGGGACGCTCCACCCAGTCACCTGTGCTTGGGAAGTGCGACTTGCAGATGATGCGGAGTTGTGGGAGTCCTACCCCGATGATCCTTGCTGAGTTGGTGTGGCGCTGGCCCGGGGGTCGGAGCTCTATTCGCCGGGGGCTGGGTGTAGGGCCGGTCGGCTGCTTGGGTCGGGCAGCTGGTGCCTCAGGCGAGGCTCCCCGGCCCCCGCCCGCCCTCCTACTCTTTTAGCCACATCCCTCGTCCACACTGCCTCTGAGGTTTGGGGTCAGGCTGTTCGGCTGCAAGTGTCGCGCACCAGGGGCCTCGGGAGAGGCGCCCCAACCCTCCTCCCCTCATGTGAGGCGCAGAGCCACTGGTCACTACACCAATCTGTAGACACACCAGACTGCCCGCCTTTGGGGTCCTGGGATCAACGGGTCCTCGCACGTTGTCCTTGACACCCACCATCTACAGACACCAGCACCTTCTCCCACGAAGAAACTGGACCAAAATCACCGACGACCAGCTCACCTCTTCACTCACCAACTCCACCCCAACCACTGTGGAAGACGATGACCCAAACATCGCAGCACGAACTCTGCACAGAAGGATCTCCCACAGAACCAACACCATAGCCCCCTCAAGAAGAGCAACACACGCCAAGAAAGCCAGCAGGTTTACCACCGAACTTCGAGAGTTCAGACGCACATGCTGCCGCCTCGAAAAGGCTTGGAGGAACTCCAAATCCACAGAAGCCCAAAACAACTTCAGAGCTGCCACCAACGCCCACCATCAACTCATCAGAAATACGAGAAAGACAGCGATCAAAGACAGAATCTCCACACATGCGCACAAGAGCAAAGAACTCTTCGGCATCATCAAGTTCGCCCAACCTACCAGCGAGTCTACTGACATTACTCCCTCACAGGATCTCTGCAACAAACTCAGCACCTTCTTCCACCACAAAATCAAGAACATTTATGACCACTTTGACGAAGATAACCAACACACCGCACCCTCACCAGCCACCCCGGACACCCTGAAGCCAACGACTGACAGCTGGACAGCCCTCACTACCAAAGACACACTGAAGACAATCAAGTCAATACACTCTGGGGACCCCACGGACTCCTGCCCCCACCACATCTTCAACAGAGCCACCAACACCATCGCATCCATACTTCGCCACAGCATCAACCGCTCCCTGGCGAATGCCTCCTTTCCCGATAACTGGAAACACATCAAGATCAGCCCCCTCCTGAAGAAGCCCTCGGCGGACCCCACTACCTCAAAAACTACAGGCCCATCTCTCTGCTCCCGTTCCCAGTGAAAGTCGTAGAGAAAGCCATCAATAGCCACCTCGCCACCTTCATCGAAGAGCACAACATCCTCGACTTCTCCCAATCTGGAGTCAGAAAAAAACACAGCACAGACACTGCCCTCCTCGCCGCAACAGACGACATCCGCTCCTTCCTGAACAGGAGAAACAGAAGCCCTCATCCTCCTTGACCACCCAGCGGCCTTTGACACAGCCTCCCACCGCACACCAACACGCAGACTCCACAACGCAGGGATCCGGGACAAGGCCCTCGACTGGATCCACTCTTTCCTCTCCGGCAAAATGCAGCGGGTCAGACTCCCTCCTTTTCTCTCGGGCCCTACACCAACCACCTGAGGACTCCCCCAGGGGTCCTCTCTCAGCCCCACGTTCTTTATTATCTACATGGTTCCGCTCGCCCCCATCAGCAGAACCCACAAACTCAACATTGCTTCATACGCAGACAACACCCAACTCATCCTCTCCCTATCCAACAAACCCAAAGCAGCAATACACAACTTTCAAAAAGGCATGAAAGCTGTCACCAAATGGATGAAAAGCAGCTGCCTACAACTCAACTCTGACAAAACAGAAGTACTCATCATGGGATCACACCCAGACGCTTGAAATGACATCTGGTGGCCCCCCGCCCTCGGAAGTCCACCCACCTCCATGGACCACACACGCAACCTTGGAATCATCCGGACTTCGAGCTCAAAATGGACCGCCAGATCAACTCTGTTGCATCCTCCTGCTTCCACGCCCTTCGCCTCCTACGTAAGACCTTCAAATGGATCCCCTTCGAGCACTGAAAGACTGACTCACGCCCTCGTCACCAGCAAACTCGACTATGGCAATGCACTCTACGCCAGAATAAACAAAAACCTCACCCACAAGCTACAAAACATCCAGAACGCCGCCTCAAGACTGGTCTTCAACCTGCCAAAACACTGCCACATCTCCCAGCACCTGCACACACTCCACTGGGTCCCCATCGAGGCCAAAATCACCTTCAAGATGCTCACCCACGCACAAAAAGCCCTCCACAACATCGGACCAGCATACCAGAACAGCCAACTCAGATTCCACACACCGCAAAGGACCCTACGATCAGCCCAGCTCTCCTACGCAGTGGTCCCCTGCGCCAGAAAGACGAGATCGGGAGGTCGCTCCTTCTCCTTCCCCGCAGCCAGAGCCTGGAATGCCCTACCGCTCCACCTTGGACAGACAACATCACTCCCCATCTTACAGAGAAACCTCAAAACTTAGCTCTTCAACAGACCATCTCCTTGATGGTCTGGAACCTGCACCCCCTCCACCCCAGCGACTTGTCACCCTTACGGGTGAGTAGTCACGCTTAACAAACACATGATTGATTGATTGAGCTGCCGTCCCCCAGATGTGCGGAATATAGCCCAATCTCTCTTATTAACACAGAGATAAAAATATACACCACAATCCTGACTCAACGACTCTGCCCCTTTCTCCATAAGTTGGTCCATGTGGACCAATGCGGCTTCATGCCAGCGCGGAGCACCAGAAGCACTGCCTACGACACCTCAATCTGTCCCTTGCTAAACCCTTACACCCTACTCCTCCTGGTAGACTTCGAAAAAGCCTTCGATACGGTGGACTGGCACTATCTGGAGGAGGTCCTGCAGCTGACGGCTCTTGGGCAGCAGTTCCGGCACTTTGTCTCAGTCCTCTACTCCAACCCCAGAGCCAAGGTGCTGACCAACAGAACCCTCTCCAGGGTGTTCCCAATCCAAAGGGGCACGAGACAGGGTTGTCCCCTTTCGCACCTTTTATTCACGCCGGTAATGGAGTCTCTGGCCTGCCTTATTGGATCGGATCACGGGATCCAGGGCTGGACTTGGGGAAGAAATGCATTACTTACCTGTAACTGCAGTTATCCAGTATTGGTATCTTTCATAGATTCACATGCCTGAATCATTCCCCGTCGTCGGGGTGGGAGTCCCCGGTATATAAAGAAAGTAATGTCATAAAGACATATACATAACAATAGGCCAGAGGCCTCACATTAGTAACATATCCATGTCCTTTTGTAAAAAGGACTAAACTTTGGCCAGGAGCCAATCAGATCTCACCACCCTCTAGAACCTTCCTGGAAGGAGCCCTAGTCCCTCAGATTTTCGTAAGCACAGTGCTAAATAGTACCTACTGAGAGAGCTAAGGTGAGCCCTTCATGGGCAGGTGGGTGGGTTGCATGTGAATCTATGAAAGATACCAATACTGGATAACTGCAGTTACAGGTAAGTAACGCATTTCTTATCCAGTATTATGGGTATCTTTCATAGATTCACATGCCTGAATCAGAGTAACAAGCAATATCCAGCACATTTCGTAAGGTACAACATGTAAAGTCACACGATATAAGAATACCATCTGTGAAATAGAACAAGTACCTCAAAAACAATGAAATAAAGAAATGTGTAAGCATGCAGTAGGAAGGTGGGATGAAAGAGAAGGCTCACCTCTAGTGAAATAGATGATGGAGTACTGCTTGACCCACAGCTGCATCCTTCATGAGTTCAGAATCCAAGCAGTAGTGCTTGGTGAACATATGTGGTGTCTTCCACGTCGCTGCTCTGCATATGTCGATAATGGGTACTCCTGCAAAGAGCGCCATTGAAGTAGAGACAGCTCTGGTAGAATGAGCTCTCACTCTAGAATGCAGAGGATGATTTGCCTGTTGATGGCAGAAAGTTATTGCTGCCGAGATCCAACGGGAAATGCTCTGTTTTGTCAGAGGGAGGCCCTTTCTAGGCCTACTGAAAGCAACAAACAGTTGGTTGGATTTCCGAAACTGTTCTGTTCGATGAATGTAGAATTTCAGATAACGCTTGAGGTCTAAAGAGTGGAGAGACCTCTCCGCTGCAGAAAGTGGATTTGGGAAAAAAGTCTGCAAAATTATAGGTTCATTCAAGTGAAAATTAGATGGAACCTTAGGGATGAATTTAGGGTTGGTTCGTAGGATAACTCTGTCCTGTTTAAATTGCAAGAAAGGATCCTGAATGGAGAAAGCTTGCAGCTCCCCAACACGTCTTGCAGATGTGAGTGCTAGCAAGAGAGCGGTTTTCCAGGACAGGTATTTGATGTCAGCTTTGTGTATTGGCTCGAATGGATGTTTCATCAGTTGAGCAAGGACGATGTTCAATTGCCAGGTGGGTGGTAAAGCTCTAACCGGAGGGAATGTCCTGAAAAGGCCTTTTAGAAACTGTTCAACTAGTCTCTCGGACCAGAGGGAAGAGCCAGTCGATGAACGCCTGAAGCGAGAAATCGCAGCCAGGTGAACCTTAATAGAGGCATGCGCCAGTCCTGAGTGCGCTAAATGGAGCAGGTAAGGAAGTATTTGTGCTGGAGTGGAAGAAAAGGGGTGTATCTTATTTGCTTTACACCATACACAGAACCTCTTCCACTTAAGAGAATACGTTTTGTTGGTACTCTCCGCCCGAGCCCGGGCTAAGATTGTCCTGCATTCTTGAGAAATGTCTAGGTTCTGAAACTCTCTGAGCTCAGGAGCCAAGCTGACAATCTGAGAGATGCTGGATCCGGATGCTGGACTTGACCTTGGTTCATTGTTAGGAGAGTCGGGCAAGGTTTGAATAGGATTGGCGGTTCCAGTGATAGGAGATGAAGCTCTGTGAACCAATGTTGGCGCGGCCACGCTGGAGCTATTAGGATCAGGGTGCAATGCTCCGCCTTCAGTTTCCGGAGAACCCTGGGAATCAGGGGAAATGGCGGAAATGCGTAAGCAAAGACGTTGCACCATCCGATCGAAAATGCATGCCCCAGGGATCACTGTTGGGGATGCCAGCTTGCGTAATGTTGACATTTTGCGTTGTGGCGAGTCGCAAACAGATCCACAGGTGGCGTGCCCCATCGGGCGAATACCGAGCTGAGAAGATGACGATCTAGCTCCCGCTTGTGGCACATGGTACGTTGCCTGCTCAGAGAGTCCGCCAGGACATTGTCCGTCCCTGGGACGTACTCCGCCCGAAGGGAAATGTTGTGTTGTAGAAGCCAATTCCAAATATCTTGAGATTCTTGAGACAACGATAGAGAGCGTGCTCCCCCCTGTTTGTTTAGATAGTGCATTGTGGTGGTGTTGTCTGTTCTCACAAGCACCGGGGAATTCCTGATCCTGGGTAGAAACGCTTTTAGTGCCAGGTATACCGCTCTCAACTCGAGGAGATTTATGTGCAGTTGTTTTTCTGCCAGGGACCACTGCCCATTGATTTGGAGGTCCTGAAGGAACGCCCCCCATCCTTCTAGGGACGCATCCGTAGTTATTACGTGTGGCGAGATTGGAAGTATGAAGGATAGGCCTCGTCGTAGATTTTGAGACTGAAGCCACCAGTCCAGAGCCTGGACTATGGCAGGAGTTATCCAGACGTCGTCGTCGAAGGATCCCCTGCATTGAGTCCACTGAGCAGACAGCACCTCCTGAAGTGGGCGCATGTGAAGGCGGCAGTGTGGGATCAACAGGAAGTTCGAGGACATCATCCCTAACAAGGACTTGTAAAGGCGCACGGTGATAGATCTTTTGGACTGAATCAGGGTGGCCAAGGTCCTTAGTTTCACTTGCCGTTCTAGTGAAGGGAAGGCCTTCCTTCGAGCAGTATCTAGGACAGCTCCGAGGAACGTGAGACACTGGGACGGTTGATGGACAGATTTTTCTTCGTTGAGTGTGAGTCCCAGAGCATTGAAGAGCTGTAGACAGGCGTCGGAGGACTTGGTCACGCCTGCGTAAGTAGGTGCTTTGACTAGCCAGTCGTCTAAGTACGGAAATACCTGATGATGTTGTTGGCGAAGGTATGCTGCTACTGGAGACAGACACTTGGTGAAAATGCGTGGGGCCGACTTTAGGCCGAAGGGCAAAACTTGAAACTGGTAGTGCTTGCCCGCCACTTTGAACCTGAGAAATTGTTTGTGGTTCTTGTGGATCGGAATATGAAAATAAGCGTCTTGAAGGTCGAGAGACACCATAAAGTCGTTTGCATTGAGGAGTTGCAGCACCTCCTGGATGGACACCATGCGAAATGACTGTTTTTTGAGGTATTGGTTGAGGTTTCTCAAGTCCAATATAGGTCTCCATTTTTTCACCTTTTTTCGAATTAAGAAGAATCTGGAATAGAACCCCTTGTTTCTCTGATTTCGGGGAACTTTTTCTATCGCTCCTTTTCTGAGCATGAGGGAGATTTCCAATTGTAGTAGCTTTAGATTCTTGTGTTGCATTGGGATTGGAGGCGTTTGAGGAGGAGTTTCCACAAACTCCAGAGAATGTCCGAATTGAACAAGTTGGAGGACCCACTGATCTGTCGTAATTTGCTGCCAATTGTGAAGGAAGGATGCAATTCTCCCGCCAACTTTGTAAGGTGGAGAGAAACTGGAGACCTGTGGCAGAGAGAAGTCATTGTCTCCTGCCTGTGTCCTTCTCCCCCCGTCCGCGAAAGGAAGACTTGTTGTAGGACGCCTGGTTTTGCTGCTGTCTTTGCTGGTACTGGGTTTTATATTGTTGGCCTGAGCTGTAAGTGGATTTGTATCCTTGATTGTTGCCTCTGAAGGACTGACCTCTGCCTCTGGAGCCTCGAAAGGAGGGGTTTTTGTATTGAAGAGTACCTAGAGCCCTTGCAGTATCTGTATCTTTTTTGATACGTTGAAGCATGTCATCGATGTGTTGACCAAACAGAAGTTTACCGTCATAAGGCATGTCTAAAACCTTGGCTTGAACTTCAGGCCGAAAAGACGTTGCCTTAAGCCAACCTTGACGTCTCAGGACTGCAGCTCCTGCCAGCTGTCGGAAACCTGTGGATGCGATATCCAGTGCCACATCAATCATCTCCGAGGCGGAGCGCTCGCTTTCGAGGAGAATCTTCCTCACCTCTTCTTTCTGCTCCTCTTGAAGAGAACCCAAGTATGGAGCTACGTCTGCCCACATTTGGCGGTTATAACGCCCCAGTAGAGCCAAAGAGTTTGCTGCACGCACTTGTAAAGCTGACATGGACGAAAACTTTTTTCCTATACTGTCTAGCTTTCGGCCCTCCTTATCTGGCGGCGCAGTCAATGCAGCTGAAGGATTTTTTGACTTGCGTTGTGCCGCTTGGGTTATTACCGAGTCAGGCTTCGGATGGCCGATAAGGCAAGCTGGGGCAGAGTCCGGAGCTTTATATTTTTTATCTAGTCTGGGCAGCACTGGCATCAGAGATGCAGGGGTCTGCATTATCTTCTCCCCTTGGTCCCAGACGTGATCAATGATGGGAATAGATCGTACCGTCTTTTGGTATGGGTCTTTAAAATCGTAAAGGAAGCAATCTTGTGGTGTTGCCGTGACTTTGAGGCTGAAGCGTAACGCCGCCCTCTCTACGATGTTGTGGAAGCCCCCAATGTCTTCCGGGGGAGAATCCGACTGCGCCTGCACAGGGGATGCGGGACCTGAAATTACATATTCATCCCATTCGTTCTCCTGAAGCTCCCCTTCCTCACGTTGTTGCTCCTCTTATTCTTCTTCCTCTTCCTCATCAGAGGAAGGCAGAGGACGTGAATGAGATGGCTCTTGTTGGAGAACTAAAGGAGCCGGTCGAGTATTAGGAGGCAGTGTGACCACTGTAGGTGTCACAGGTGATTGTGCCACCACTGGCTGAGGTGGAGCAGTGGACCGGAACCTCTGTTTATAGTCCGCAATGAGAAACTGCAGGCCTGTCACAATAGAAGCTGGGAGACATACCATAGGTTGTTGTGGAAGCGGTGGAGGTTGGATTTCCTCCTGGTACTCCACGTCCTGTTCCTGTTCCTCATAGTCTGAGCTTTCGTGAAGCTTGACTTGTAGTTCAGATGGGCTTGTTGCTTGCTGAAACATAGAGCCCTCATCTGAGGCCTCAGTGTCCAGGATATGAGCCGGGGGGAAAGGTTGTACCCTGCTCGGCGAGGTTAATTCTGGCGTAAGTGTACGCGTAGTCATCCTGAAGTGTGTATAGGTACACTTCTATGGAGGTGATTCAGCTGTCGATGGAATGGTCGCCGACGGGGATTCGTCGACAGTCGACTGAGACTGAGCCGTCGACGGTGTCTTCTTCATCGACGACGTCGTCGACAGTAGGATCGTCGACGATGTGTGCTTCGTGGACAACTTCGTCGACGCTGATGTTGTCGTCGACGGTTTCGTCGACGTTGATGTTGTCGTCGATGGCTTCGCCGACGCTGATGTTGTCGTCGACGACTTTGTTGTCGACTACTTCGTCGACGCTGGTGTTGTCGTCGACAGCTTCGTCGGCGCTGGTGTCGACAACGGTTTCGCTAGGTTCGCCGTCGACGGGCCCGCCGACGGCCTCGTCGACACAGACATCGACGACGATGACTTTATCGACGATGAAACTGTCGTCGAAGAGGGTTTCGTCGTCTTCGAAGATTTTGCCGGCGACGATAGTTTAGACTTCGTCGTCGTCGACGGCGTTGTCGAGGTCTTTTTAATAGTAATAATAGATGGAACAGACCTACCCGTCGACGACGAGGATGTAGTAGTCGTCGACGTTGATGATAAAGATGACGCCACCGTCGTGGAGATCGTGGCTGTCGACATTGTCACAGGCAGGGCTGAAGATGTCACCAAAGGTTTCTTGAAGGCAGGATCCTGTAGAGAAACCTTTACAGCAGTAGCCTTAGAACGATCCTCTGAAGACTTGGGCGTCTTCTTTTGAGGAGGCTGTACAGATGGTCCTGGAGATGAAGTTCTAGGCCTTTTAGGAGTAGAGTGTACACTCCCCATGGAACACTCACTCTCACCTGAAGAGACTGTTTGATCTTTGTCCTTAAGTCTCTGGAGCCATATCAGCAGTCGGCCCTCTCTATCCTTGAGAGTTTTGGTCGAAAAAGTTCGGCAGATTTTACAATCTTTTGCTGAATGGTCAGGATATAAACAGTAAAGGCAGTCCTCATGCCTGTCATTCACATTAAGCCTCTTTTTGCCACAAGAGGCACAAGGTCTGAAAAGTCCCTTCTTTGGAGTATCAGTCATGGCTAAGCAGAAGATTCCTCACAGGAATAAAGTTCTGAGACAAAATTGTGGAAATAAAGCCATAAATAGAAAGAAACTGAGCAGAGCTCAGAGGAGACTCCCTTAGCATGACGTGCGGTAGAAAATCTGAGGGACTAGGGCTCCTTCCAGGAAGGTTCTAGAGGGTGGTGAGATCTGATTGGCTCCTGGCCAAAGTTTAGTCCTTTTTACAAAAGGACATGGATATGTTACTAATGTGAGGCCTCTGGCCTATTGTTATGTATAGGTCTTTATGACATTACTTTCTTTATATACCGGGGACTCCCACCCAGACGACGGGGAATGAATTAGGCATGTGAATCTATGAAAGACACCCATAATACTGGATAACCCATCTTACCGACAAAATTTCCCTTTACGCGGATGATGTCCTGCTCTATCTGGCGGACCCGGCTAACTCCGGCCCTAGATGCCTTGAAGTCTTACAGGCCTTTGAGAGCGTTTGGGGCCTCTGACTCAACCCGGCGAAATCAACACTGGTGCCCCTCCACCTCTCTATGGATTGCTTTGACTGTCCGTCCACCATCCCCATCAGGAGGCAGTCATTCAAATACTTAGGGGTCTGGGTTGCTCTGCTTCCTGAGCTGGAATGGACAATGAACATCACCCCGCTGGTCCATAAAGCCAAAGCAGATCTCAAGCGCTGGCCAACCTTGCTGCTTAACCCACTCAGAAGTATAGCGTTGTTAAAAATGATGATCCTCCCACGCTTCTTGTACATCATTCAGGACACCACCTTTCACTTCCCCCGTTGCTGGTTTAAGGAGTTCGATGGGGTGATCACAAGGTTTTTATGGGGGAGCGAGGCCCCGAATTGCTCTTGTCCGTTGCAGGATCTCACCTTTCGATGGTGGTATGAGCATGAACGATCTCCACCTATACTACCTGGATCCCCGGCTCCTTGTAATCCACAACGGGTTCACTGTGGATGGTCCGATCCGGCCTACATGACGGAGCTCAAAGACATGGATCTCCCCCAAGTGCAAGCGTACCTATATGGATGCCCCTTACCTAAATCGATGCCGCCGATAACCAGGGCACTCCTGGTGGTGTGGCGCACGGCCCTGAGGCACACACGTTGGGACAACAGTTGGAGCCAGCACACGCCTCTCTGGAGGGGAACATGGCTGGGTAAGGTGGTAGCACACTCAGGGTTCAAGCAGTGGGACCTCATAGGGATCTCCTGGGCGACGTCTGGGTGGGCGACCACATTAGGACGTTCCAAGACTTACGTGGCGGTACACTCTCCACGCTTCACATTCTATAAATATCTACAACTATGTCATGCCCTCAACGTACATACTTCAACATGCACGTTCGGTCCTGAATTCAGCCCACTAGAAGCTCAAGTCATGATGGAGGACCTGGAGAGGGGTGGGGTCTCCCGAATTTACCGTACCCTGGTTAGTAATGGACCGGCAACTCTCGATCCACTTTGGACTCGCTGGGAGGGGTGGGTGTCTCCCCTGGAGGACGAAGACTGGCGTGACGCCCTCATGGCCCCTAAAACTGTCACGTCCTCAGCCAGACTCCGCCTTATTCAATTATACTATCTCCACGTGGCTTACATCACCCCAGCACGCTTGCACAGAACAGGGCTGCATCCCTCCCCAGACTGCGTGCATTGCAGCCATGCACCTGGGGACTTTTACCACATGATTTGGACTTACCCTAGCCTTGTCCCTTATTGGTCGGGCATTGAGACAGAGTTTACTAAGGTCCTGGGCTGGACAGTTCCCCACTATCCCGTACGCCTTGTCTTGGGGGTGATGGAGGGAATGGACGGTTCACAAGCAGACAAAGCATTTCTTGGGACTGCAGTTTCAGTGGTCAAGCGCAACATTACGGCCTCCTGGGCGTACGCCAAGCCCCCCATCGTGGCAAAATGGCGCCATGGAGTGGACTGGTGTTCAGCACAGGAAAAACTCTTATTCGAGGCCAGAGGTTGCCCCGCCAAGTACAACAGAGTTCGGGGTGGATGGCTGAACCTGATGGACTAAGTGGACGAAACCTCTTCTCTGTGTTTGGGTGTAATGTTACCGCGTTGCGGTGGTGCCTCCGCCTACTGTTTTGTATGCCCCGCAAATTGTGTTTGCGGAAAATGCTTGTAGTATCAATTCAGTGTCCAGTGATGCTAATGTGTTTGATCTAAAAACCAATAAAGTGGATTATCACAAAAAATTAAAAAAAGAATGGTAATGAGGTATACCCTTTCATTCTGGAAGGTACCTTGAGAGACCCTGCCATCAAAGAGGCTGTTATAGCTAAACCATTAATAGATAGGCAGATAGATTTTCTGATATCCTTGCATTTGTGTAGCTGTTCAAGGAGTCTGGGCACAGATAGGACATGCAGTACTAACATGGGCTATGGTACAGACTCAGTACTTGTTTATGAACTCTAAGACATTAGTTTCTTCTCAGCTGTGTAAAGAACCCAAAATAATCATGTGATGTTATTGGTGACTTTTTTTTAAACGGGCTACCACCTTAATTTCTTTACGAAGCCATCACCCAATATTATATTAGTAAAGGAAATGTAGCTGCTGCACATAAAGCCACGTTTACAAATGTTGCTTAAATGTAACTATAGAAGATTGGGCACTAAGGTGGATGGGAAGAGAATTTCAAAGTTTGGCCACAGCTACAGAAAACACCTCATCTCATGCCTTCACTTTATGCATGGCTGCAATGTGAAACAGGAAGCAGGATCTTCAGGTGCGAGAATGTGTGTATGATTTGAACTTTGATGCGAAAAATAAAGGAGAGGAGGCAAAAATTGCTTTGTGACCAATCAAGAGCAATCTGAACATTACTCTCTTACGAAGGGCAGACAGTGAAGCCAGCGAAGGGTAGGAGAGATACACTACCATTTTGTACCTCCAGTGATAAACTTGGTTGTGTTTTGAAAAAGTTGTAGTTTCTACAATCGCTTTTCTTGCCGCACCCCTGTATACTGTATTTCTATAACTGAAGTGACAGTAAAATTGAATGAAATCAATGGAATGTGACCGAAGGCTTTCAACCAAAAGATACACACAATGCTTCATACCGTATGGCCCAGAAATAATTGTTAACTACTTCGCAACAGATAAGCAACAAGAATCAAATTCGACTTCTGGTCTAATGACTTATCAAGTTTTGTGTCTCATGAAAAATTGCAGCTATGTACAGGATGGAATGGGCTTTGCCTGTTCATGTATTACAAAGCTATAAAGAGTGTGTCTTACTATTCATATGATTGCATCTAAAAAACCTTTGTTTTAGCTTGGATGCAGGGATATTTTAGACTCATCAGCTGGCATGTTAGCTTCCCACAAATCACATATACGAGGCTCATTTTACGCAATTATCGTATTTGAGCAGAAAGCAGTCCATTGAAATGCAGAAATCTTCTGCACATCCTCAGAACTATTCAGAAAAGGGGGTGGTGATGAACAGAGTGTCTGAATTAAGCAGACCACTCTTACCCAGTCCAAAGATCAGGGCTTGATCCATCACCGTTTTTTAGCTCACTGCACCATCCCAGCTCAGAACCTGGCTATATGCAAATTAGTCTGACCCTGGCCCAGTGCGTCATGGGAACAGGGCAGACCAAACTACCAAGCCAATTCTTATACTGGGAAGGAAACAAGCTTCCGGGGACCGGTTTCTGGCATTTCAGCAGTCTTCGGCCCGGCTTGCTTGAATCCTGATGGTGCAATGAGCAAGGGACTCACATCTGAGTATACCCTTCCACGCTTATGGTGGACAAAAAAGATTCAGAAAAGGGGGTGGTGATGAACAGAGTGTCTGAATTAAGCAGGCCACTCTTACCCAGTCCAAAGATCAGGGCTTGATCCATCACAGTTTTTTAGCTCACTGCACCATCCCAGCTCAGAACCTGACTACATGCAAATTAGTCTGACCCTGGCCCAGTGCATCATGGGAACAGGGCAGACCAAACTACCAAGCCAATTTTTATACTGGGAAGGAAACAAGCTTCCGGGGACCGGTTTCTGGCATTTCAGCCGTCTTCGGCCCGGCTTGCTTTAACTAGACAATGTATTGAACCCTTCTTGTCCTGGGGTGTTGGATCACTACTGTAATCTTGGGGATACTTCTGCTAACCCGCGCTCACCTGTCTGGGACATTTGTTGGTTGAACGCTGTGCCTTGCCCAACTTCTCGACGCACCCGCTACGCGGGTGCCGCCAAGTTTCTGGGAGCTGCTGGGAGCCGTCGTTGCTCGCGGCTCTGGACGCCTGGGGGCCGTGGTGTATGTTTGTGGACGGTAAGGAGGCCCTTTGGAGCGGCGCTGCAGGGACTCGCTCTACCAGGAGTCCCTGCTCGGCAGTCCACCTGGCCCGCGCTGCCTGCCTGCCCCGCCCACAGGTCGCCACCCGATTGAAAAGACCTGCTTCTTGCCCGACGATTGGGATACTTCTGCTAACCCGCGCTCACCTGTCTGGGACATTTGTTGGTTGAACGCTGTGCCTTGCCCAACTTCTCGCCGCACCCGCTACGCAGGTGCCGCTTCGTGGCGCCAAATTTCTGGGAGCTGCTGGGAGCCGTCGTTGCTCGCTGCTCTGGACGCCTGGGGGCCGTGGTGGCTGTTTGTGGACGGTGAGGAGGCCCTTTGGAGCGGCGCTGCAGGAACTCGCTCTACCAGGAGTCCCTGCTCGGCAGTCCACCTGGCCCGCGCTGCCTGCCTGCCCCGCCCACAGGACGCCACCCGATTGAAAAGACCTGCTTTTTGCCTGACGATTGGGATACTTCTGCTAACTGCGCTCACCTGTCTGGGACATTTGTTGGTTGAACGCTGTGCCTTGCCCAACTTCTCACCGCACCCGCGCTGCCTGCCTGCCCCACCCACAAGTCACATATATAATTGAACGGTAACCCCGCTGTGCGGGAGTGCGCCGGGCTAAGCCCGGGCAAAGGGCGGGCCCTCTGTGGCCCTCAGAGGCCAGAGGAGGCTGGGCTGGGCCTCCCCCCCTTCGACGTGTAACCCACGGCATGGACGGATTGTTTGTACAAGACTATAGTAAGCAGATCCACTAAAGCGTTCCATTTGGGCTTCTTGATAACTGATAAATGCATAGTTACAGTTCTGTTTGAGACAGCACTAAAGGTTAAGTGTGATTTCACTAGCTACCCACAGTTTATAGCACGCATCATGACCTTGCCTGTCTCTAAAGAAAAATCGTTAGTGGGAGGAGGAGTCAACCGAGGAACGTTAGTCAATTTTGTCATTAGGGCTACCACAGGAAATGACAAGGACATTGCACTCGCGGAGCGACGGGCTGAGAGACGTTGTTCCGTGGAGCTTATTAAGAACAAACGTTCATCTCTGGGCCCGTTACAGCTAGCCATGTCACCGCACTCTAGTACGCCTTGCGAAAGCGAGGGTTTTGAGGCTTCTTTTTTGTGACAACATACCGTTACTGCTCCGAGATAGAACTTCCCCACTCGAGACAAATAATGACTTGATCATAAATCTTTCTGCTTCATCTGGTAATATAATACCAGAGGCAGAAGTTCTCCCATACACACTGTCACCATTTGTAGAGACTGTCCAAAAACCTAACACAATTTTGAAAACCCCTCGAGCACAAGGCCCACCCCCGAAAAAAAAGGAGAAAGAGGGGGAATGGACCACAGAGAAATAAGATTAATTTAATTAATTTTGGTAACTCTTAGAACTCCTCATCCAATGCACCCACATCACCCACATCAGCTATTCCACCACACTGCCCACTAACAGAAACATCTGGCACTGACCTAATGGGAAGTATTGAAAAACGAATTAGATCTCTCATATTGCCCCTAGTAGAGAGACTAAAAAGAATAGCCCAACAGTTGGGGAACTTAGAACAGGCATTTGGGGAAATCAAAGAGGTAACTAAGGATTTACCAAAGCCCCCACCAGTGCCCCTAACTATTGCATCAGCCCCAAATACTATTGCCCAAATGGGAGTAAAATCCATGAATCAAGTTAAACCGAAAACCTTGAAACCAATGTCCCCCATAAAATCTCGGCAAAATGTAAAAATCAGAGAAAAAGAGGCTCAGGTGGGTGGGAAACCTAATCTTACAGGAAGTGCCCAAAAACCTAATGGCCATGAAGACTCTGTGAGGACATCCTTGCCCAAGGGGCACAATGTGGAACTGCCTCCGGAAGCAACTCCGCTTGTGGTGGTCCTCACGGGAGTCCCAGTTCTAGAGGATGGCAAGAGAGAAGACTAAAGCCAGTTAAAAAACAAAGTCATATTTTGGCTTAGGCAGACCCGACCACTTCCTCCAAACGTACATGGTGAAATCTTACACGTTAGGCGTCTTCCCTGGCTAGGACACAGACTAAAGGATGATAAGGGGGATATCATTATAATAAATTTCAGAGATAAAAGGGCAGTTAGACATGTTTTAACCTGGTCCCCCTCAAATAGTAACAATGCAATTACAGCACGTGAATTGCCCTACTTTTACCCTAGAGCACTGATGACCTCTGAAATTAATTCGAGGCCTCCATTTCGAAACCAGGATGATTGCATTAGACCTTTACTCCAACATCAGGATGATCACCTTAGGTCCCCACCTAAACATCAAGCTGATCGCTTTAGGCACCCACCTCAACATCAGGAGGACAGCTTTAGGCCTCTACTTTTACATCACAAGGAACACTATAGACCCTTATATCAATATCAGAATGACGCTTTTAGGCCCCTACCTCAAAATCAGGATAACTGTTTTGGCCCCCTATTTCATCCTAAGGTTGATCGTTCCAGCCCCTTACTTCAATATCAGAATGCTCACTTTAGGCCCCCATCTCAACATCAGGATGGTCGTTTAAGGTCCCTATGTCAATATCAGGATGAATTCTATAGGCCGACATTTCAATATCAGGACGATCACTTCTTACCTGTCTACAACCGCTACGCGGCACTATCAGGTTTGGAGGGAGTGGACTGACTTGATTTTCGGGGTACAGTAAGGGATGCTGCTGACAGTCTACAAAAGGTGTCTTCCACAAGCATAGAACTAAATACTAACAATACTGTTCATGTCTCCCAAGCCTCTTATCCAAGACGTAAACTGCCCCAGGTCACATCTACTGACCTGCTGGGCAAGTCCATAGGTCTGAATCAGGCCCATTCTATCCCTGTTCCTGAACCGGATCTAAATCCTAATCCTGTCATCGGATCGCTATTAGATACGCAGGGATGCATAGGAGAGGAGAAAAATGTCTGTATAGCAGTTCTATTTTGGAACATAGCAGGCCAATGATCCAAGGTCATAAATGACGAATGGAGGGACTTTAGCCCTAAATTTGATATCATAGCGCTTCAAGAGACCTGGGCTACAGAGGCGATACACATGGAGGGATTTAAAACCTACTTCACACCCGCCCAACCTTCCATCTCAGGCAGAGCGAAAAGAGGTATAACAATTTATGTTTCAAACCTCCTTAATACAATGGAAGTAGTGCCTATAAACCTGGATCCTAATTTTCAGATTCTTAGGCTGAGCTTAAACAACAGAGATAGCTTCCTTATAGTGAACTTCTATAATAACCTTCCTGATTTTAAGGCAGTGAATTTGGTATCCTTGATCCGGTCTATATTAATACCCAAAACAAGGAAGACAACTAATGAAGAGGTAATCATTTGGGGGGGGGGGGGGATTTCAATTTGGGACCATGCCTTACTAGTAATAATATCTGTGGTATCCTAGATGAATGTGAAAACCCCATTTCACACTTTAGACATTCTACCCTAGGAAATCATTTAAATGAAACCTTATTTGAGTTAGACCTGGTCCAGGCAAATACCCTGAATAAGGAGAATTTAATACTGGCCCCTACATTTCACAGGAGAGGATACCAAACAACTATAGACTACATCTTGATCTCAAATGGTGAGAGGACTATAGACGCAGGATTCAACAGACACGCAATCGTATTAAGCGATCATTATCCTCTCAGCATTTCTCTGTCATTATCCCATAAACAGAAGAGTGGCCTAGGTTCCATTTTATCACAAAACAATCTGGTATTAAACAGATTAAATGGATATGCGCTGAAATGGGGGAAAGTTGACCCAATGGAAAAAACAAAGTTAGTGATAGCGAGGGCCTACCCCTCCATTATTAAATGCCTTACCCCAGACACTACACATACAGAAGTCATTGCCAGCTTTGAATTGAACGTTAAAGCGATCAATGAGGCTCTGTGGGTAGAAATAAAACATAAGTCAAAAAAGAGGAAAGGGATGGTTTAACCACGAGTGCACGGTTGCTTACTCTAATTTAAAAACTGCATTGAGAAAACTGGTGAGGATCCCACACGAGATAACATCATTAAGGAAAGCTTATAACTCTGCATTAAAAGACAGGAAAAAAGAATTAAAAAACCAACTTTGGGACCAATTGCATGAAACTTGCACCCATAAAAACTCGGCTGCTTTCTGGCAAGTGGTCAAGTCTCCCTTTTTAACTGATAATACTAATCATGCAAAGTAAGATTTATCAATAGAGGAAAAGGAATGGGTTCTCCATTTTTCCAAGATTTTTTCAGTCGGTCTGGAGTCTGCTAAATCTCAGGACCTAAAACCTCAGAACTCTAACTCCCGGGATGTACTAGACAGTGTCTATCCCATCGACCTACAGTTCTCATTGAAACAAACTGCCCAGGCTCTGAGAGCAAGTAAAAATGGGAAGGCTCCGGGTCCAGATGGCGTCCCTATTGATTTATTTAAAGCGCAAATGGACCTCTGGACCCCCTTTTAACTAGAGTCCTGAACGCAACTTGCAATATAGGTTTACTGGTTTCATGGTCTAAATCCGTACTAGTTCCTATTTTAAAAAAGGGGATCGGGAGTCAGTAACCTGCTATCGTCCAATCTCTCTCTTAGACTCCCTTGGAAAGGTGGCAGGTCGAGTCATTCTAGAGCAATTGAGCTAACAGCAGAGTACAAAGTTCCCCAGGGGGTGTTGAACAGTGTGGAGCAAGGAGTTGGTATATTGAATACCGTGGCTGCGAAAGGAGGGTTCCCTAGTCGGAACTTAGAGAGCCTCACACACCCAAAGTAAGAAGCGTGAAACACACCCTTACTAGAGGGTGTCCGGTGTCATCATCGGCTCACTGCCCCTCGTCAGACCGGCGCTGCAATGTCCGACGGAGTCCCCAAAGGTACTCTTTTGACGGGGTTCTTTTAGTTCCTTGCCGAAGGTGGATGTGGGTGAGGTTGAAAGAGGTGTAGTCAGTGCAGTGGTGAGTGAAAGCGATAAAAAAGGTAATCAGTCCACTTGCAACTTTAATAACGTGGCTGATTCCTTAGTTAAAAGGGGTGGGAGGGGAGTTTAGAGACTGTAAAGGTGTACAGAGCAATAACTCTACCCCCTAGTGTGGTCAACATGTTTCTCGCCGGAGGCGATTCGTCAGGACCAAAAAAGAAATTAAAGTACTACACAGAAAAGTGAACTCAATGCTAATTCTCTATAAAGAAAGCACATACAACCTCGCTGGGTCGGAGGACAAGAGGGCCAAGGGGTCCTGCTCTATTTAGGCGACCTAGAGGTAGGGGAAAAAATATAAAAACAGAAAGAACAGCTCAAGTCAAATGGAACATAGTGACTCAATGCTCAAATCGTGCAGCGTGACTCATGTGACGCAGGCTCCACACTGTGAAAAAGTGAAGGGGGGTGGTGTGGAAGGGGATACCAATTGATCCGGTAAATTGGGTGCAACGTCCCTTCTTTTGCATACACCACCCAAATGTCACAATTGGGAAATTTCTATTGTGTGTTAAAAACAGTGGTATATAAAAAAATTCTAGAGCAATTGCAAGATTGGGCGGACGATGGCAGGTTTATTTCAGATCTACAGTACAGGTTTCACCAGGGCTTGGGGACCATTGAACAGGCCTTAAACCTTTCACTACTAATAGATAAGTATTTTTATATCAAAGGAGGAGACCTGTACATGGTATATGTGGACCTATCGACCGCATTTGATTGCTTTCCCACTCCAAACTTTGGACATTACTGGTTGACATGGGGGCTCCATTGAATTTGGTCAAGTTCCTGAGGGAACTTTACAAAAATGCCACTACAAGTGTGCGTTACGGGGTGGGGGAGGGGGGGGGGGGGGGGGAGTTGACGGAAGAGTTCCCAGTAGAGAAAGGGGTTAGGCAAGGGTGTGTCCTGGCTCCTTTCCATTTTACACTATATACTAATGAGCTGGAAAGAGATGATGAAGGGGTGCCAGGATCTCCCAATGGTGAATAATCGTCCAATACCTGCACTCCTTTATGCAGACGACACCGTCATTTTAGCACGTACCCCCCGTGAACTTCAAAAAAATTTGGACAGATATTCCACATTTATGGCAGGCCTTGACCTGAAGATAAATATTAGCAAAACTTTTTTCATGAGGGCAAGTTCTGGCCACAAAAGCAAAAGTAAAATGAGGGGTATCTATCTTAATCAAGATAAAATAGCAACTACACAAAAATACTCTTATTTAGGCATAACAATAGATCACAAATTATCCTGGAAACCGGCTGTAGACACGAGAAAACTTCTTTTTTTAAGAACAACTACAGCCCTTGTCAACTTTACCAGGAAATTGGGAAAGAGAGCTCCCTCTGAAATTATTACGATCTATAAAGGTAAATGCCTATCTGTGGCTTTGTACGGGGCGGGTCTCTGGGGCTTTGTGGTCACGGACAACATTCAGAGAGTTGAAAATTCTTTTCTGAGGTTTCTTCCTGCAGTTCCTGGGAGTGCGGGTACTTTTGCCTGCCACACAGAGCTGGGTCTTGTATATGTGACGGCCCTAGCTAAAGTCGAACCACTTTTATTATGGCACAGGATTTGGACTTCGGACAAAGCAACCCTTACTCAGTCTATTCTATCCAACTGTCTAACCATGGACAATGCTCGCAGGTCGAAGTGGTTGTGGTACATTGCGAGGTTTTTTCACGATTTGGGTTGGGACAAATATTATCATAATCCCTCCTCAATACGTGAGGTTTCGAGGAAGGCCTTAAAAAAGAAATGTCTCGCCCACCTTGAGGAGCTGAGACTGATGAGTGAAGCCGTCAAACCCTCTGTTACCCACAGTTTAATGATACAATTGGTACCCACTATACAGCCGTACCTCACTTTTAACATCACGAGTTACAAGCGTTATCTCCTGGTAAGATTTAGGATGAACTTTTTCTATCGAATGGCTGCATTCCCAGCTCGAAACAACTGGGCTAAAGAACTTTCCTGTTATCCTTGTGATGACACTTCTTTGCAATCGACTTTGCATACCATTCTTTTTTGTAAATTTTATACCGAACCCAGGAAAAAATGGCCGTTCCTGAGGCGTATTGGTTATAGACAATGTCGCCCAGCTTTACTTTTTTTTTACAGATGTTGGCAGGAGAGCAGCTGGTATTTATAGTAGTTAGTTTTCTTAAATGTATTGTTCGCCATCGTAGGGATTTAGATTAATAGCGCACGGAGACCAGTTCTGAAATGTATTAATACAAACATGTCATTTTTAACTTTAACGGATATATTCTGTTGGTTGTGAATAGTATTAAATAAAGATCAATTAGTCGTTATGTATACGCCCTTTTTTGTTTCCTTGTAAAAGACGAGGTGGGGCATATATCTTTTTAACTTGTAAATATCATGTTTCGTATTGTAATTAGGTACGGTATTTTTATTGTATGTTTTTATGTATTACCATTTTATAGTATGCTTTTATGATTTTCAACCAAAATCGAAATAAAGCAAGAATTGAAATTGAAAATACTGTAATCTTCTGACCTGCGTTAGAGTTTGTCTTTTGCCTGCCCAGCTCAGTATCCCACAAACAAGAGCACCCTTGTGATAACGCTTTTCAACAAACATATGCATTTACTTACATTTTAACTGTTCCTTCCAAGAATTTTCCTAAAACCCTGTTGATTGTGATTGATCAAAAATGCTACAAACCCACTCTTTTTAAAAAAAATGGCGCTGCTAAACCAAACCACTCTGACTGTGAAGAAATTCATGATGGCTGCTATTTCTATTAGGGAGGAACTTGGGCCCTAACTGTTCTCTGTTTTTAAGTCTTGTGAACTATTTTCTTGATTGCGTTTATAAGAACTCTGTATGATTTGATTTTCCTTATGTTTTTGCGACACTTTGTTGAAACAAACTCTTAATGATGATGACACATTAATGTAATGCTTTCTGTGTACCCATTGTGCTTCTTACAGGTCAGGTGCTGATACTCAGACATGCTGCAATGAGAACCAACTCCTGCTTGCTCGCACAAACCTAGTTACATTATTTTGACTTCTGCAGATTTTGTACAGTTTTGTGATCTAAGCCCATTATAAAGTTCATTTAAGGCATGAATCCAAAAGGAAGTTACACATTTGTAAGTTAAAAGGCTCATGCATTTCTACAAAACAGCTCTTTAATGTCACTTAAAGCTAAATATTCTTGGTTTAGGGTGTGCACACATTTCAATGCTTTACATTTAAACAGAATAATACCTGTGAGGCTTCTGCCAAGGAATCCTGGGTGAGCCTGGTGAGGTTTCGAAGGTATCGCCCATAGATCACAGCAATAATGGCAAGTGGTGGCACAACACTCAGTACAAAGGTTGCAAGTTTTGGAGAAACAAAAAACTGCGAGAAGGAAAAAGACTAGTTAGTTCTCACATAACTTGATGAATTCAAGAGGCTGGTCTCCAATTAGCCTCTGCAGTCTAAACCACATGCAGGCAATTACTCAACCAATGCATATTTCTATTTTCAAAATGTTAAGATGTTCTCCCCTTTTATTTAAAAGAATTTTGACATCATTATAATTTGAGTAAATAAAATTAAAAAATAAATGAAAGACAAAGTACTTTGGTAGAAGTAGAAAAAAATGTTCCCTATTTAGTTAAATAAATACCCATAAAATATATAAAAAAACAATAAAGACACAATAAAAGAAATGGACACATTTTACGTACCACTCAATGCGGAAAGAGACACAGACATAAGAGATGAGTCAAACTATCATCAAATAACACATGTATAGACGTTCCCCAGCACAGCAAGAAAAAGCATGGCCGGCCTCACTTGGGGTAGCTTGGCCTCCCTCAAGAGCGGAATCAGGTTCTTTTTCCTAGGCAAGGTGTAAAAATTACAAAACAAAACCATTGAACTCACTGGGACCGAAAAAGTCACCTGCCACCCAACCTATAGGGAAAATTACCAGTGGGGAAAAATGTGCTCAACCTAAATCAGGATAGAAGATACCATGGTAGATAATAGTCCTCCAGGTTAAATACGGCTCTAAGGAGTTAGCTGCCTATATTAAAAAGTAAGCCAAAACGAAGTTTTACATGTCTGTGTCCTCACGACTGGCTCACAAAACGCATAAGAAAAGTGAGTTTATCCCATTAGCAATCCTCTTTAATAATGCCCTTTGGCTGTGAAAAAAGGCTAAGACTGCCCAGAGCTAAAAAAGCAGACTTTATATAATTTAGCCATGGGATAACCTTGTGGTTGTCTAGGGAAAGGCAGTTCCGAATAATTTTGTTAAGAATAGAGTCACTGTTGTGCCAGATCGAGATCCAGCTTAATAAAGATCTAATTCTGTTGCAGTCCGATATATAGCCAATACCAAGTTCCTCATGCACTGCGAGAGTGTGGGCTCCCAGTCAGGCGCCAAGGAGCCGCCTGAGAACCTTGTTTGCATCCCGCTGTATCAAATCGCACTCCCGATACCCCCAGAGGTCGCTGCCATAAGTAATTGCTAACACACGTTTAACCTTATACACATGGATCAAGCCTTTCAAAGGCGTCCTGCCCACCAGTGAGCAAAAATCCTTAACTGCTCCACACAATCTGGCAAGGGCCAACGTCTTTGAGAGAAAAGAGGGTACCCAAGAGGATTTGTCATCAAACAGAATACCCTGGTAGTTAAAAGAACCGATCTGGGCAATTCTGGCTTTCTGACAAAAATGGCTCCTTGGTTTAACAGGCTTGACCCCCCCCCCAACCTCATCGTAAATCTATTTATTTATTTTGAAAGTTTTATATAGTACGAACATGACCACCGAGGGTAGCAGAGTGCTTTACAGTTTATACATCAGACAGAATACAAGCAATCAACAGCATCAACAAACAAGCATTGGAATAGCCAATAGGTCTTGATTTTGGGACCTTATGTGTTTAGCCAGAACTTTTGGCTATGTTGTAGAGCATCGTGGCTGCTGTGCATTGTGTTCAAAAGTAATAAAAAAAAGTGTTAAACATTTTTTTTACCTTTATACAAAAGAAAACGACATTTTATACAACAGAAAAGCCCGATTAAAAAAAGATTTTAAGGGGGCGTGGTTACGCATTTCGAAGGAGCTCCGCTCTCCCTGACCAAAGTACACAGATCTGTATCCCGAAGTGGGGAAGGGCTGCGTTAAGTGAACGCAATCCACCTGCTTCGTTTCCGGGCTTCGCCGGGCTCGTGCAGACGGAGACAGGCTGGCTGCGATCCAAGGCTTCCCCGCAGCAAAGGCAGCGTGCTGCAGTGATTCCTGGTGCCGACCCGTGCACTCCTGAGGTCAGGCGAGATGCAAATTGACGGTGTGGCTTGCGGCCCAGCCTGCGAGTCACGGGAGAAGCCTATTTCCCGGTAGTGCCGTGAGGGACGATCTCGCCGCAGGAGGAAAAGAGGAGCGCGGCTTCTGGCCTGAGGTACTGCACGTTAATTTACCCATGCTGCAGAGCTATTGTGACCCACATACTACAGCTGACTGATTGTACCCACCCTGAATTAGGAGGGTGTCCGCCACCCGTGGCGGCCTGCTGAGGTGTATCTGGTGCCCAGAGGGACCCGCAGTTGACATTTGGTGGCGGTGGACCCGTGTGTGGCAATAGAGCGCTGCTGTTGAGGGACAAGAGGTCGCCTACGCCCCCTGAGAAGTGTTGTATCTTGTATCTTCCTGCTGCTCAGCTTGTATGCATGAGATGTGGAATGTTGGATGTTTGGAATGTGAGTGTGTTATGAATGTCAGTTGGATGAGGGCTGAGCAGCAGGACAGCTGCTCCTGATGGGGTTATCATCTTAACTTAACATCTTAATAAAGTTAGATAAAGAACCTACTGTTCCAGCTTTCTTTTGATTACTTCATTTGGCGACATCTTTGGAGAATCTACGCGTGCAAAATTGAAGACAATGGAAACCTAAGGAGTACTGATAAAAAACAGAGAAATCCAAGCCTGAAGTGAAAAGGTACATGATGAAAAAGAGAAGCGGAATCAGGATATCTCGAGGTAACGGTTTCTTAATTTAAATGTGTGTGACACAGTCTGGCAAACTAACCCCATCAGTGACCTCTACATCGGTCGCCCTGAAACTGAAGTTTGCCAGATTCATCACTAAGTTGCGTGTTGTTTTCGGGGGCAGTAAATCGAGCCTCAGAGAAGAAAACATTTGGTATTTATAATTTTGCAGCTGCTGTGTTATTGTATGTGGATCGGGGGGCGGTTAAATCGAGCCTCGGTGGAGATTGACGAAAATCACAGCTCTACTGTTCATTTGAAACCAAGGGAGAAAGACGAGCCTCAGAGTGTGGTGTGAGAATATAGAGAGAGGAGGTTTAAAGTCTGCTGCTTTGCCGTTTACTTGTACACGCAGGCAAAAATCGAGCATCAGTGAGAAGTCTGCGCATGGATGTAAAAGATTGACTCTCGTTGACCTTTAATTAGTTTGAACTTCGGGGGCAGACGATCGAGCCTCGGTGCGGAATTGTGACTAATTCTTGGAAAAGCTATTTGCTATTCGTGTTGGAAGTAGGAGGATTTATTAGGAAAGTACCTTGTGGGGATTGAAATTTAAAAAAAAAAAAGAAACGAAAAACGAGTGACTTATTTGGTGTATGTGCCTATGTATCTTGGGTGTTTAAACTTACTTGGCGCCAACTGCTGTGCTCTTTGTGCACGAGGAGATCCTTTCTCTGGGAGATTGTCTGTGTTTGATGACGTTTCGGAATTGTTGGGGCTCATGGTGGACAAGCTGCGTGTCCCACGTCCCACGTTTTCCTCAAGCTGCAGCTCCTGGTGACTCATGCTGTTACGTTCTGACGAGGTTGGCAACCATTTGCATTTTTATAGCAACAATGAGGGTTGCTAAGTAACGCTCGGCTTGTGTGGAAACTTCTGTGTTTGAAAGAGATCGGGGGCAGAAATCGGGCCTCACAGTCTAGTATGAGCTTATGAAGAGTGAAGGATTTATGACTCTTGCTCTGCTGTTCATGTATTTTCGGGGGCAAAAATCGGGCCTCAGAGTCAAGTATGGGAACATTACCTGCCTCAGCGTTAATCAAGGATTAACATCTGTTAACCCGGTGCAGGATGAACTCTGTGTCTTAAAAGCATATTTATCGCAATCAACATGACTTTCTTCTGTGTTGACCATTTCTTTGTGGATATAACAGTGTGGACGCAGTTTTGAGCAGTGTCTGTAAAGTTCAACTGCACAATGGGGTACCGTAATTTGGGGTCCAAGAGCCAGCGTGGGGGACAACTCTTTTCATTATTGTGGTTTGGTTGTGTATATTGTTTTCCTTGTGGTTCTGGTGTGTGAGAATGAGTTATGTAAGTGCCCATTCTGGTGTATGAATGAGTTATGTAAGTGCTCGTTCTGGTTAGGAATGAGTTATGTAAGTGCTCGTTCTGGTGTATGAATGAGTTATGTAAGTGCTCGATCGGGTGTATGAATGGGTTATGTAAGTGCCCATTCTGGTGTATGAATGAGTTATGTAAGTGCTCGTTCTGGTTATGATTGAGTTATGTAAGTGCTCGATCTGGTGTGTGAGAATGAGTTATGTAAGTGCTCGTTCTGGTGTATGAATGGGTTATGTAAGTGCCCATTCTGGTGTATGAATGAGTTATGTAAGTGCTCGTTCTGGTGTGTGAGAATGAGTTATGTAAGTGCTCGATGTTTGTGTCTTGCACGTCAAGGTTGCGATTGGGATGTCTGTTAGGATGTTTGTTACCTCGCACGTCAGGGTTGCGATGGGGTGCTTGTGTCTCGCACGTCAAGGTTGCGATTGGGATGTTTGTTATGCATGAGTTTTGGGTGTTCATGTTCTTCCTGATGCATATATTGGTGTTGTGGTTTGTTCCTGTGTGTCTTTCTTGTCGTTCTGGTCTGGCCAACTAGTATGACTTGTGGCATATGGGTGAAGGATGTTGGTTTGCTGTTTTGTTTGGAAGTAATGTGATGCTTATGATGCTTGTTCAGATTGTCGTGTTTGTGTGTCAGTATAGATAGAGACAGGATGTGTCTTCTTGCGTGTTTTTGGTTGTATGGTGAGGGTTGTATGGTGAGGTTTGTCAGTTGTTTTGCACATTTTATCTTACTTGTGCTGTATTTAAATTTTTGGAATTTACTGACCAATTGTTCTTGACTTTATGTCGATGTTTTATTTGATTCCTTTTAATTTCCCAACGAAGGGAGATATGTTGTATCTTGTATCTTCCTGCTGCTCAGCTTGTATGCATGAGATGTGGAATGTTGGATGTTTGGAATGTGAGTGTGTTATGAATGTCAGTTGGATGAGGGCTGAGCAGCAGGACAGCTGCTCCTGATGGGGTTATCATCTTAACTTAACATCTTAATAAAGTAACATAAAGAACCTACTGTTCCAGCTTTCTTTTGATTACTTCAAGAAGCTTATCAGAGAGTGACTTTGTGGGGTCCTCGCAGTTGGGCAGCGGACAGTGCCGCCGAGACCCCCTGTAATAGCGGCAATGGCGAGTAGCAGGGGGCCAAAAGCGATGCAGCAAAGTAAATTTGACAAGTACACCTGCCCCAAGGGCCCGGTACTGCAGCACGCAGTCCAGACTCACCAAGCTGGAGGATTGGGAAGCGAGACCCCTGAACTGTCACTTAACTAAGGAAGTAATGGAGGCAATTGCAGAGGTGCCCACCTCCATGGTGCAGGGCACGGATGCCATCACGGTGGAGGTGGCGGATCAGGGCGGACCTTGCCCATACCCATGAGAAGGTCAAACAACTAGAAATCCCCACCAAGAGTCTCATAGATGACGTCACGCAGCTTCAGACCGAAGTTCAAGCTTTCCACATCTTCAAGAGGTTCGCTGAAGAGAAGCTGGATGACTATGAAGGGCGCTCCAGGAGGAATAACGTACTCATTATAGGTATTCCGGAAACATTGGAAGGAGATTTGCCGGACCTTTTTGTTGAAGACCTAGTACTCAATCATCTCAAGCCGAAAGGCCTCTTGAAGTTCTTTGTGGTGGAAAGGGTGCACCGAGTCCCTGGGGGACGCTCAAAGCCAGGAGCTCCACCCCATGTTGGCGAGACTACTAAACTTTAGAGATCGAGACTTAATTCTGCAAAATGCCAGGAACTCGCTGCCTCTCCGGTACGAAAACTCAACTGTGACCTTCTTTCCTGACTTCATGCAAGCAGTGCAGAAGCAGCGGAGGTCGTTCTTGGCCGTTAAAAAGACCTTGCGAGATAAAGGGATAAAATATACAATGCTTTTCCCTGCTAAACTGCAAATAGAGGCAAATGGAAAAACTTGGTTTTTCGACCGCCCGGAGGCGATGGCGGACTGACTGGAGGGCTGGAGAGATGCCAGGGAGCATAACTAATGTTGAACTGGTAGGAATGTCACAACTTCTTTTGTGTTAGACTGGAGGTTTTCTGAACAGACTTTGGGGCCATTGTTGAATCTATCATTTGTATGCTGGACCAAATGGGTGGTGCCGCACTGTCGAACTGTACCTGCGGCCACTGACTGATCCATTCCCGGGATTGTCGGACTCTGGTGGCCTCCTACTTCGGGACTAGTAAATCATGTTTTCTGGTGGCCTCCTACTTCGGGACTAGTAAATCATGTTTTCTTTTTTCCCATTCTATTTGGGGGAGGGGTGTGGTTGGGGAGGGTGGGGCTTTTATCCCCACCTTTAATTTGTATTGGTATTTTGGGGCGACAGGCACTCTGCGCAATTAGTTTAATGGGCTGGTTTTCGCCCAAGGTGCAGGGAGGCAGGGAGGGTGGGAGTTGGCAGGGGAGTTGTAGGGGTGGGATTGTTCTTTGTTGTGATGTCGGCTTCACTGATTTCCGTTGGTCTGGGGGTATTATCACCTCCTAACTTGGCATTAAGGTATGAATCCAGTTCTATTACTCTACTATGGGGTCACACTGGTACAAAAGTTTCACGTTACTAAGTCGGAATGTTAATGGGTTGGGGGACAGGGTGAAACGCACCATAGTCCTGCAGTATATAAAGAGGCATTCCCTGGAGGTGGTCCTCCTACAGGAATCGCACCTGGTTGGGAACATGTGCCCTAAACAGATGGGGATACAGGCTCCGGGCACACTCGGGCTTCACTAGCAGATCTAGGGGAGTTGGGATCCTGGCTAAACATTCCTTCCCCTTTTCAGTCCAGTCTACACACACGGATAGCCGCGGGAGGTATGTTGCACTCACTGGGCAGTCAGAGGGTAGGACATTGACCTTGGTGTCGATGTATGTCCCTCCGGGGCTGCAGGCACAAACACTCACTGACCTTGGCGCGCTACTCCTCTCCCTCCCGAAAGGCCTATTACTAGTGGGAGGGGATTTTAACGCGGTCTCCTCGGGACGCTGGACAGCCAGCCCCCCCAAGCCACAAGGCGCTCTGATAGTTGGCTTCCCGACTTCATCAAGGCTTTTGGCCTTTCGGACGCCTGGAGGGCATTCCACCCCGGGGACTTGCAGTACACCTTTTTCTATGGCGCCCACCACAGCTCCTCTCGCATCGACTATTTACTCCTGCCGGCCTCTCACCTGCTCCACTTGCAAGAGGTCCGCCACTTGGCACACGGTATCTCTGATCATTCTCCTCTGTGGACCAGGTTAGTGCTGGGGGATCAACGGATTGACATAATAGAACCCATCATTCCCTGGTATTTGCAACACCCCTTGGTCCGCGCTGACCAGCAAAAAGGGATCGACTGTTACTTTCAGGAGAACCTCGGCTCAGTGGACTCTCCTCAGATGCTCTGGGAAGCGTTCAAATCTGTTGCTAGAGGGATAGCTCTCTCACTCATAGCAGGAGTCAAGAAAGAGAACTCCAGGGAACTCCAGAAAGTCGAGAGGGAGGTCCAACGCCTAGAGGCGGACGTTGGGAGGGGAGATACCCCGGAAGCGGCTCACCTTTTACGACTGAAAACAGATGAGTACAAAGCCATTGTCACAGACAGTGCCAAGTCTTGGGGGAGTGAAAGAGACGGAAAGGGATATGAATGGGGAGACAAGGCTAGGAAACGTATTGCCTGGCTGGACAAAAAGGAAAAAGCTAACCGCCTGGTGCCGGAGCTTACGTACGACTCGGGTGCAAAGATTACAGATCCAGTTCACATTTCCAGAGAGTTTGCCGCGCACTACGCCAATGTGTATCGGACACGCACCTCACTGTTGGAGGCGGACTCTGCAGACCTCCTAAGGGATATCAAACTCCTGGTCCTCTCCGAGTACGACCGGAACTACTTAGAGAGTGCTATCACTAATGACGAGATCGCACAAGCGATCAGGGCCCTTAAACCGGGGAAGGCGATGGGGCCCAATGGACTGCCCATTGAACTCTATAAATTGTGTCCAGACAAACTGGCCTCAAGAGCTGTCCGACTAACTGTGGTATCGTAGGCTGTCTTTAATCATAGAGCATTTTAGCGCTGAATCTAGCATTCGATTGTAATCTGTTTCGAAGCGCAACTTTAGCTTACTGAATCTGCTGCGGCCTTTAGGATTTTGCATCGTGTGCTGCTCTGAACATTTTTTTATTAAAGCTACCGCCGCCATTAGCATTTGACATTCGTGCTGCACTGTTTGCTTTGATATTGATTGCATCTTCCTCAGCCCAGTTTCACTTTCCCAGGAGACATTTTGTTGTGTTTGTTTTTGCCTTCCTTTGGCCGCCTACCCTCCCCGATACCGCCTCCCAGCTGACCCGCCCACGCTCCGCCCCCCCCACTCGCCATTTATGTCAGTTGTCCCAACGTGCAGCGTTCACGTGCAGCGATCGCGCCCCAGTCGCGCCGAAGGTGCGCCAAAGGTAAGCCCGTCTACGCCTGTCCGCGCCTGGACCGCGCCCAGCGCCAGACCCCCTGGTTCCCGCAATGCCCAGCCCACTCGCATCACTTACGACGCCACCACCCTCTTAGCCCTAAACCCCGGCCGTCTCCCCAACTGCGTCCAAGCCGCTCCTGGACACACCCATGGACCCTTCTATTGCAACTCCTGCAAGTTCGACGGCACCAAGAACAACTCCTCATCAATGAACACACAACAGATATCCGACAGCAACCACCTAAAATGCATCCTGCTCAACACCCGCTCAGTCCACAGGCACGCCATCAACCTCTGGAATCTACTAGACACCATCTCCCCGGACGTCGCCTTCCTAACAGAAACATGGATGAACGCCTCTTCAGCCCCAGACATCACCATTGCCATCCCGGAAGGCTACAAGATCATCCGTAAGGACCGCACCGACCAAACAGGAGGAGGCATCGCTGTCGTCCATAAGAACTCCATCCGCATCTCAACCAGCTCAGACGTCAACCTTGCCAGCGCCGAACACCTTCACTTCCAGATCCACACCGACCCCAAGACCACACTCAGAGGCACCCTCCTCTACAGACCACCAGGATCCCGTGCACAATTCAGTGACAACATCACTGATTTTATCACCCCACACGCCCTCCCCTCTAAGGAATACATCCTATTGGGAGACCTCAACTTCCACCTGGAAAAGAGCAACGACAGCAGCGCCACCACCCTTCTGGACAATCTCGCCAACCTTGGACTCAAACAACTTGTCACTACCCCCACCCACGTTGCAGGACACACACTCGACCCTATCTTCAACTCCAGCAAACATGTCTCATTCAGTCACACCACAGCTCTTCATTGGACGGACCACAGCTGCGTTCACTTTATCTATAATAAGACCACAATCCACAACCATCTTCAACCCACTCTGCAAAGAAATTGGAACAAAATCACCATCGACCAGATCTCCTCATCGCTTCTTCTAAACCCCCCCGCCCACTCCTCTAACCCCGACCTAGCAGCCATTAACCTCACCCAATGGCTATCCAACAGCGCCGACATCCTAGCACCGCTGAAAAAACGTCAAATCAAACTAGGCAGCAAAAACGCCTCTTGGTTCAACGATGATCTTAAGAAATCCAAGAAACTCTGTCGCTCCCTAGAGAAGGCCTGGAAAAAAAACCAAACACCAGCATCAGGGACACCTTCAAAAACGCCACTTGCATACACCACCAACTAATCCGATCTGCCAAGAAAGCCGCATTCAAAGACCGACTAGATAACAACGCCCACAACAGCAAGGAATTATTCAACATCGTCAAAGAATTTACCAACCCATCAGCCAACTCCAACGACATCACCCCCTCTCAAGCCCTCTGCGACTCTTAGCTTCATTCTTCCACAACAAAATCGCAGACATCCACAACAGCTTCGACAACCGTCCCGGAGACCATCCCACCCAACCTGCTGCCGTACCCTCACTCCCCTTGAACATCCTTAATGAATGGAACCCAATCTCCACTGAGGACACCATCCGCCTGATGAACTCCATTCACTCAGGATCCCCCACAGACCCATGCCCTCACCACATCTTCAACACAGCTGACTCCATCATAGCACCACACCTCCGAGACGTCATCAACTGTTCCCTCAACTCCGCCACATTCCCGGAAAGCTGGAAACACGTAGAGCTCAGCGCCCTTCTGAAAAAACCCACAGCTGACCCCACCGAACTCAAAAACTACCGCCCCATCTCGCTTCTTCCATTCCCGGCCAAAGTCATCGAGAAAGCTGTCAACAACCAGCTCGCCGCCTACCTCGAAACCAACAAATCCCTCGACTCCTCACAGTCAGGCTTCCGAGCCAAACACAGCACGGAGACCGCCCTTATCGCAGCAACAGACGACATTCGAACCCTACTGGACAATGGAGACACAGTCGCCCTCATCCTCCTCGACCTCTCCGCGGCCTTCGACACAGTCTGTCATAGCACCCTTTTACAGCGCCTCAGAAACGTCGGAATCCAGGGAAAAACACTGGAATGGATCACATAGTTCCTCACCGGAAGAACCCAGAGAGTCCGCCTCCCACCATTCAAGTCAGAAGCCACTGATGTCATCTGCGGCGTGCCACAAGGATCGTCACTCAGCCCCACCCTCTTCAACGTATACATGAGCCCCCTTGCGGCCATCGCTCACCAACACAACCTCAACATCATCTCCTACGCTGATGACACTCAACTGATCCTCTCACTCACCAAAGACCCTAACACCGCCAAAACCAACTTACACGAAGGAATGAAAGAAGTAGCCGAATGGATGAAGCACAGCCGTCTGAAACTGAACTCAGACAAAACAGAAGTCCTCATCTAAGGCACCTCCCCCTCCGCCTGGGATGACTCTTGGTGGCCAGAGGCCCTTGGAAAAGCACCCATCCCGATGGACCACGCACGGAACCTGGGCGTCATCCTGGACTCCTCACTCTCGATGACCAGACAAGTCAACGCCGTCTCATCTTCTTGCTTCAACATTCTTCGCATGCTCAAAAAAACATTTCGATGGATCCCCACCAAAACTAGAAAAATGGTCACCCACGCACTGGTCACGAGCCGCCTGGACTACGGAAACACCCTATACGCCGGTACCACCGCAAAACTCCAGAAAAAACTCCAACGCATCCAGAATGCTTCAGCCAGGCTCATACTAGACATCCCGCGTAAAGAACACATCTCCGGTCACCTGAAAAACCTCCACTGGCTCCCTGTAAATAAGAGGATCACTTTCCGCCTCCTAACCCACGCACACAAAGCACTTTACGAACTTGGACCCGAATGCCTCAACACACAACTGTCCTTCTATACCCCCTCCCGCCAGCTACGATCCTCCAACCAAGCCCTTGCCACTGTACCTCGCATCAACAAACCCACCATGGGAGGTAGATCCTTCTCCTACCTGGCAGCTAAAACCTGGAACTCACTTCCCACTCACCTTCGCCTTACACAGAACCACCTAGCATTCAGAAAGCAACTTAAAACTTGGATATTCGACAAATAATTCCCCTCCCTTCATCAAGCGCCTTGAGACCCTATGGGTATGTAGCGCGCTATATAAATTTTTTGACTTGACTTGACTAAAGAAGGTAAGCCAAAAGACAGGTGTGTTTCCCATAGAACCATCTCTTTAATAAATGCAGAACCAAAAATACTCGCTAAACTCCTAGCCAACCGACTGTCCCAAGTGATTAGTTCCTTGGTGCACCAAGACCAATTCTGGCTTCATGCCCCTCCGCAATACTGCTCTGAACGTACGCGGCGAGTTCACGGAGTGGTGGAGCGGGCCGCAACGATTCAAGAAAGTGTGGTAATCCTGTCTTTAGATGCATCCATGGCATTCAATACTCTCGAATGGCCCTACCTGTTTGCAGTCCTTCACAAGTTAGGATTTGGCCCGCAATTTATATCTTGGATTCAGCTCCTCTATTCTGCTCCTCTCACACAGGTAGAGGTTAACAACAAATGATCCGAGTCCTTTGCTCTCGGTCGGGGCACTAGACATTGGTGTCCGCTATCACCCCTACTTTTCACCCTGTCTTTGGAGCCCCTGGCGGCCTGGATCCGAAGTGATGCTGTTTTCATTTTTGATGAATTGAAGAATAAAAAGAAAAGAAGTTTCTCAAACTCTGAAGGATTTTGACTAATTTTTCCTGTCCTGTATTGTTTAATGTTATTTAATATATTACCTGATGGTGACTATCAGATTGCAAAATTGTATTATTGTTCTCTAGGATGGTGCACACTTTACCCAGTTCTTTTTTCTTGGATCCGAAGTGACTTGGCCATACGTGGTATGCGATGGTCAGCAGAGTGGGAGGGCCGAATCGCACTCTACGCAGACAACAACCTCCTCTATTTGACCTCCCCCAAAAAGTCCCTTAGATGTGTCTTAGACATCTTCACATCCTTCGGTAGGTTCTCGGGTTACTCTATCAACTGGAATAAATCGCTCCTATACACCCTGTCGGGTGTAAATTCATCTCTCCCCAGGGCGTGCCCATTTCAAGTGGTATCTGATGGATTCCGATATTTGGGGATTTTTGTCACCGCATACCCCGGGCTCCGCTACGAGAAAAACCTGCTCCCGCCCATGCAGCGTCTTCGTTACGACGTTTGCGCACTGGAGGGTGCTCCCTCTCTCACTGTTTGGCCAAGCCACGCTTTTTAAGATGATGTCCCCCAAAAAGTCCCTTAGATGTGTCTTAGACATCTTCACATCCTTCGGTAGGTTCTCGGGTTACTCTATCAACTGGAATAAATCGCTCCTATACACCCTGTCGGGTGTAAATTCATCTCTCCCCAGGGAGTGCCCATTTCAAGTGGTATCTGATGGATTCCGATATTTGGGGATTTTTGTCACCGCATACCCCGGGCTCCGCTACGAGAAAAACCTGCTCCCGCCCATGCAGTGTCTTCGTCACGACGTTTGCGCACTGGAGGGTGCTCCCTCTCTCACTGTTTGGCCGAGCCACGCTTTTTAAGATGATGTCCCTGCCCCGCTTCCTCTATGCCCTGCAGAACTACCCTGTCCCTGTCACAGCGTGATATTTCAAACAGATCAAAGATCTACAGCGGCATCTTCTTTGGGACGGAAGACCGAGAATAGCGCTTCCCAAAGTAACCCTTAACTGGTATGACGTCGGCATCAGTCTCCCCGACATAGAAAAATACTATTGGGCGGCCCATCTCGCTACCATCAACCAGGGTACGTACGTGCTCCAGGGTACCCAGGCTACGCCATGGACAGATGGCTTCTACCGGGCGGGACGTACAATTGAGCCCTTTATGCTAATCACAGGAAGCTTCTCCTCACTGGGCCCACTTCCCACTCGGTCCAAGTGTGGCACGCGGTCAACAAGAGCTTAGGTTGGGATCGGAGACTTACCCTGGCAACACCCCTATGGGACTCGGAGCTACTCGGTACTCTACATGGCTCCAAGGGATTTGATAAATGGGACCTCATAGGGGTTTTCCGAGTGGGTGACCTCTGGGTGAAGGGTAGAATGCTCCGCTTCAGCCAGCTGTAACAGCAATACGAACTCGCAGATTTGGAGTTTTTTTGTTACTTACAAATCCGACATGAACTAACCACAGCAATAACTGGGGTCTCCCCCCACCCTGACTCCTCCCCCTTAGAGGATAGACTGTTGGACGGACTGCTAACACAGAAGGCAATCTCCTTGACCTACCGAAAACTTGTAAATAACATGCCGGATCCCCTGGAGTTGTGGGAGGCGGATGGTCTCTTGTTAGATGATAGGGAGTGGAGGGAGGCAGTGGCCTCCCCACGAGAGGTGGCGATCTCTGCATGTCTCCGGTTTATACAATTAAAAATTCTGCACAAGATCTACATCACAGGATCACGGATGGTCCGCATGGGGCGGGGTGACAGCATGCACTGCAGGCGGGGCTGTGGACAAGACGCCACTTTTATGCACATTCTTTGGGAGTGCGTGAAAATTCAAAGGTATTGGAGGGGGATATATGTGGTAATGACTGAAGTTCTGCACAAATCTGTCCGGCCTGAGGCCAAACAATGTATCCTTCACGTTTGGGACCCTCTTATTTGGGAGGGGCGGAGAAGTTGTGGGTCACACTGGGGGCTGCGGTTGCCAAAAGAGACATAGCTCAATTATGGGGAGGACTGGTACCTCCGACTGTCATAGCATGGAAATTAAATGTTGACTGGTGCATGTTCCATGAGAAAACGGTCTATGTTGCCAGAGGGTGCCCTCAAAAATGGTCCAGAGTCTGGGCTAAGTGGAACACGTATAGAGGGGATATTTGTGTTGCACCGGCTGCCCCCTTAGACAATGTAACCCTGTCTCCCTGAGTATTTGATCCATCATAGATGTTGTTTACTGTATTTGCTTTATGTCCCATGTTAAATTTTGTATACAATCATGCCATATAATACTTACTGGTGATTTGCCAACTGTTTGGTTTGTTCATCTCAATTAATAAAAAGATATTTAAAAAAAAAGATGTTAACATACAAAATGTCTTCTAGTTTTTTTGTACTTGCACTGCTGGCAACTTTTTCCTGCCTGTTCTCATGCTCGTTTGTTATAATTTTTTTGTTATGGGTGAGCGGGACATAAATAACGGTGGAGTGGAGTTTGGAAAACAGTAATTTAATTAGAACACAAGCAGCGGATGGACACTAGGGGAGAATCAACAGATGCCAGATTCCAAGGGTAGACTGATGTGATGCTTAGGATGGTGCCCTGATGCAAAATGGTGGTGGTGAATGTTGTTTGGTGCTCAGGTGGTGACACTACATGGTGTGCATTGGAGGTACGTTGTGGATTGTGGAGTTGAAATATGTTGTTTGGTGTGTAATTATGCGGTGTGTATTGGAAATGTGTGGAGTTTAGTTGCGTGGCCTGAAACTGTGGTGTGGAGTGAAATTATGCTTAGTGAAATTGTGTCATGGTGTGGAGTGTATTTCTGTTGATTGGTGGTATGTGGTATAGAATGCATTTATGTGGCGTGTATTTATGTTGCATAGAGTACAATGCAATTATGTGGTGTGTAAATATGTGGCACTGAGTGGTATTATGTGGAGTGTATTTATGTTGCATTGAGTAGAGAGTAATTATGTGGTACTGAGTGGTATGCGGAGTGTATTTATGCTGCATTGAGTACAGTATAATTATGTGGCATGTAACCATGTTGCACAGAGTGGTATTTTGTGGAGTGTATTTATGTTGCAGTGAGTAGAGTGTAAATATGTGGCGCGTAATCATGTGCACAGTGGTATTATGTGGAGTGTATTTATGTTGCATTGAATAGAGTGTAATTATGTGACGTGTAATTATGTGGTACTGAGTGGTATTATGCTGAGTCCATTTATGTTTACAACAAGGGGTGGTGAGGGACAGAGTCTCTGAATTAAGCAGAAAGCTCTCACCCAGTCAAGAGATCAGGGCTAGATCCAACACCGTTTTTTAGCTCACTGCACCATCCCAGTTTCAGAACCTGACTGTATGCAAATTAGTCTGTTCCTGTCCCAGTGCATGATGGGAACAGGGCAAACCAAACTACAAAAGCCAATTCTTACACTGGGAAGGAAACAAGCTCCCGGGGACCGGTTTCTGGCATTACAGCCGTCTTCGGCCCGGTTTGCTTGAATCCTGATGGTGCAATGAGCAAGGGTCTCACATCTGAGAATACCCTTCCACGCTTAGGGTGGACAAAAATATTTACAACAAGGGGTGGTGAGGGACAGAGTCTCTGAATTAAGCAGAAAGCTCTCACCCAGTCAAGAGATCAGGGCTAGATCCAACACCGTTTTTTAGCTCACTGCACCATCCCAGTTTCAGAACCTGACTGTATGCAAATTAGTCTGTTCCTGTCCCAGTGCATGATGGGAACAGGGCAAACCAAACTACAAAAGCCAATTCTTACACTGGGAAGGAAACAAGCTCCCGGGGACCGGTTTCTGGCATTACAGCCGTCTTCGGCCCGTTATTTATCTCACTGCCCGGATGGGGCAGTGAGATAAATAACGGTGATGGATCAAGCCCTGATCTTTGGACTGGGTAAGAGTGGTCTGTTTAACTCAGACACTCTGTTCATCACCACCCCCTTTTCTAAATCGTTTTTGGCCACTATAGGTGTGGCAGGGTATACTCAGACATGAGTCCCTTTCTCACTGCTCCATCAGGATTCAAGCAAGCCGGGCCGAAGAAGGCTGAAATGCCAGAAACCGGTCCCCGGTAGCTTGTCTCCTTTCTGGTGAAGAATTGGCTTGGTAGTTTAGTCTGCCCTGTTCCCATGATGCACTGGGCCAGGGACAGACTGATTTGCATATAGCCAGGTTCTGAGCTGGGATGGGGCAGTGAGATAAATAACGGTGATGGATCAAGCCCTGATCTTTGGACTGGGTAAGAGTGGTCTGTTTAACTCAGACACTCTGTTCATCACCACCCCCTTTTCTAAATCGTTTTTGGCCACTATAGGTGTGGCAGGGTATACTCAGACATGAGTCCCTTTCTCACTGCTCCATCAGGATTCAAGCAAGCCGGGCCGAAGAAGGCTGAAATGCCAGAAACCGGTCCCCGGTAGCTTGTCTCCTTTCTGGTGAAGAATTGGCTTGGTAGTTTAGTCTGCCCTGTTCCCATGATGCACTGGGCCAGGGACAGACTGATTTGCATATAGCCAGGTTCTGAGCTGGGATGGGGCAGTGAGATAAATAACGGTGATGGATCAAGCCCTGATCTTTGGACTGGGTAAGAGTGGTCTGTTTAACTCAGACACTCTGTTCATCACCACCCCCTTTTCTAAATCGAGTCCATTTATGTTGCATTGAGTGTAAATATGTGGCATGTAATCATGTGGCACTGAGTAGCAGTATGTGGCAATATGTGGCATGTAATCATGTGGCACTGAGTAGCAGTATGTGGACTGTATTTATGCTGCATTGAGTAGAGTAATTAAGTGGTGTGTAATTATGTGGCACTGAGTGGTATTATGGGGAGTGTATGTTGTATTCAGTAGAGTGTAATTATGCGGTGTGTAATTATGTGGCACTGAGTGGAATTATTACGAGTCTATGTTGCATTGAGTGCAGTGTAATTATGTATCATAATTATGTGGCACTGAGTGGTATGTGGAGTGTATTTATTTTGCATTGAGTAGAGTGTAATTATGTGGCGTGTAATTATGTGGCAATGAGTGGTATTATGTGGAGTGCATTTATTTTGCATTGAGTACAGTGTAATTATGTGGCGTGTAATTATGTGGCACTGAGTTGTATTATGGGGAGTGTATGTTGTATTTAGTAGAGTGTAATTATGTGGTGTGTAATTATGTGCTACTGAGTGGTATTATTTGGAGTGTATGTTGCATTGAGTGCAGTGTAATGTAGCATATAATTATGTGGCACTGAGTGGTATTGTGTGGAGTGTATATTGCATTCGGTAGAGTATAATTATGTGGCGTGTAATTATGTGGCACTGAGTGATATGAGAGGACAGGCAAAGGGAGATAAAGTGATGAAGCGGTTTACACTCACTGTAAATTAAACATAGTGTAAAGCGTAAAAAAGCGGCACTGGTGAGGTTTACAATTTAACATTGTCATGAAAACCGCAAACCCAGAACAAGAAGAACCATAAACAACCCAGTGTTAGCAGTGAGCCGCAGGCAACATCACCCCCTATGTGGAGCCTTGTTACTCCTATTATGCGAGAAATACAATATTATGCACATGGAAGAGATTCAAGCTGCTTTCATGAAGCTTGCCTCTTGAACGCCCTAAACTACAGTAATTTCCTCTTTGGAGAAGTATCCACTGTAAACTTTATATTCTGGCTGATACATGAATAGATTAGGAATGGCATATGTATAAATAATGTTCTAGAAAATGCGTACATGGATGGGGGGAGGAGTTCCAGATCCTCGGTGCCATACCTAAGAAGGCTTGATTGTATGTCTTCTTTTTCTTAGATTTTTGTGGTTTGAGTAAAAGGGGGGTGGTGCTTCTGGAGGCTCTTGCAGCACATGAGAGCTCCAGTTTCTGAGCGAGGTACAGTGGGGCCTTGAAGTGTATGGCTTTGTGTGCCATGCATGCAATTTGTCACTGTATCCGTGCTTCATTGGGAAGCCAGTGCAGGGCCAGCAAGTCCGGAGAAATATGGTTGCATCTGTTAGTGCCAGTTATGAGCCTAGAAGCAGAATTGAGGGCAACCCTAAGAGGAGCTGTCTTTACTGTAGGCAATCAGCAAAGCGTTGTGCTACCATAGTCCAGCTTGGAGATCACTAGTGCTTGCACCGCCACCTATAGGTCCTGAGCCGGTAGATAGGGTTTGAGTTTCCTCAAGATACTGAGTTGGTAATTCGCTTCTTTGGTAAGGGAGCTGATGTGCTTCTGCATGTTCAGGCTTTTGTCTAGAATGATACCCAGAGAAGATGCCAACTTAACGGGGAGAGGTCTGCAGTTTAAAGCCATAAGTTGATTCAACCATTGTTCCAAGACCATGGAATGCTTGTGGGGTGAGATTAGGAGGAATTCAGTTTTTAAAGCATTTAGCTTCAGGTGGTTACATGTCAGCCAGCTTTGTGTTTCCAGCAGGATTGAATTGAGGGATTGAATGTCCTCAGAGGAGGCAATCTTCAGGTATAGTTGGGTATCATCCACATACATGTGATAGTGAATGCTGGAGGATTTCAGAATTTCTGTCAGAGGCTCCATAAAGAGGTTGAAGAGCATGGGAGACCGTGCTGAAGCTTGGGGGACCCCCAGCATGACCGATGTAGGATGGGAAAGGTATTGGTTCACCTTGAAGCTTTGGGATCTATTCTGAAGGAACAAAGAGAACCAGTTAAGTACAGGCCCAGATAGCCCCATCCTGTGTTTCAAGAGATCAATTAGGTTATTGTGTTTCACAGTATTAAATGCTGACGAGAGGTCAAAAAGGATCAGTAGGCACAACTCATTATGGTCCAATATTCTTAGTGCATCATCAACAATGTGCGTTAATGCGGACTCTGTACTATGACCGGGCCAGAAACCAGATTGATATTGGTCTAGGAGTTGAAAGTGTTCAATATGGGAACAGAGTTGGGCAAGCACACATTTCTCCATGAGCTTTGCTAAGGTGGGGATGTTAGAAACTGGGCAAAAGTTATGAAGGTCAGTGGGATCCGCGGACGGTTTATTTAAAATTGGGGTCACTTGACCCAATTTAAGGCAATCAGGAATTGCACCTTGCTGAAGTGAAGCATTGACGATCGTAGTCCAGAGTGTTAGTAAGGAGGCTCTAACCTCCGGGAAAGGTTAGCTGGCAAAGGGTCATTGTAGTGATTGGAAGGTTTCAACGTCCCCAGCACTTTGCGGATAGTGCCTTCATTCAAGGTTTGGAACAAGCTCCAGGATGCGTTATTTTTGGGCAGGTAGGGCTGCGCAGGGTCAGTGAAATCCAGACCGGAGTGATCAGAGCACTGATCGAAAGGTAATCAAGGGCAGAGCGTAATTCAGTCTCAATCTTGATAGTCTTATCCGTGAAGAAGACAGCAACTTCTTCACAGTTCGGCAGAGACCCTTGACCCGGTGACGAGAGATTAGGATGGCTGTTAGCTTGGGACTTGATGAGTTCGAACAGTTTATTTGGACTTTTTTTTGCTTAGTCTAGTTGAGATCTGAAAAAGGTGGCCTTCGAGCCTCAGTTGCGTTTATTGTATAAGCTGCACAAGGATCTCTAATGGTGGAGAAGTTTAGGGGAGGTGTTGTCTCTCCATAACCTTTCTGCAAGCCTAAAGTTTCATCTATCGGAATTGAGACTCTCATTGAACCATGGTTTGGAGAGTTTAGAGGACATTCTCTTAAGCTGTAGTGGAGCAACCGAGTCTAGTACATTGAGCGGTTATAGTGGTTCTTGAGGTCGTGGATGTGCAAGAGAGGGGGCAGGATGTTATTGCAGAGAGCAGTCAGATCTTGTGAGTTAATGTTCCATAGACATCTTTTCAGCCATTTTGGGTTCTTAGGCTGGGATCTATTTAGTCTTACCCATCTAAGATGAGGAAGGTGATGCAACAGTGGTCTGTCCAATCACTTGTGAGGATCAACTCAAGGGGGATGGAGTTGGGCTTACCAATGACAAAGATCTAAGGTAGCTCCTTTGATATTAGTCGGGCTGTCACAAATTTGGGTTAGGTTGAGGTCAAGTAGGAAGGATTTAATGCTATTAACCACCATATCATTTGCATCATTTCAGTGGATATTGAAATCACCCAAGACGATCTGAGTAACATGGAAGTCAGCTTTAGCAGAAATAATGTCCATGGCCTGTTCTGTGAAGGGAAGGTTTTCGCGTGGGGGGTGTTAGAATGTGTGCAGTCTACATGAGAGATTGTTGCCACCAGTCACTTCAATGCAAAGGTATTCACAGGACAGCAGGAGGTCGGCATGAAGAACTTTCACTATTAGATTGCTGCGGAGCAAACATGCTATGCTTCCACCTTGACCACAAGCTCTGTCCAACCTAATGATATCATAGTTGGGAGGTATAAAAGGCCCAGGGAGACAGCAGCTGAATCATTTAGCCAGGTTTCCGTCAACATTACATGGTCAAGATCCTGGGCAAGGATGATGTCAGCAATGTCTGCCGCATGTTTAACAGTCAATCAGCAGTTTAGGAATACGCATTTGAGTCTTATGTTGGTGTCCATTGGTGCAGTAAGAGTGGTGGTGATCCTCCTGAGGTTGTTCTCATTTAGAGTTCTGGTGTTTGGCCTAGGTTCTATGAAGGGGGTCTGTGGGGATGGGTTCAATTAGTTGAAAGTTTGGTAAAGGGGAGTGATGAGCCAGATCGTATGAGAGTAGTAGGGATTGGATATTTCTATCAGACAAGGAGGTTCTACATCTGGAGGGGCGAGAAGGGTTGTTGGGGTGAGGAGTGGAGGCCCAACTATGTGTGATGCGGTATGTAAGCCGACAAGTATAAGGGGGAAGGGAGCCCGGCATGACCCCTAGCAGGGACCGAGCGGGGTTGGTGGTTGTTCCTTACAGAGCTGTTGTGTAGCATTTTAGAATACGAACGAAATTACAGATTCATGCCCTTATATAGGTACAATCTACTTTGCCCTTATATAGGCATAGAAATCATGCCCATGTTTAGACATAACCCATCCAGTCCAAATACAGGCATGGCTACTTCCACTAGTTCCAAAAAGCCACAACGATTTCTTGGAAAACTCTGCTTCAGCAGTCAGGGACTTCCCCTTGCTTGAATATCTATTTGTCCTAGAAATCATGGAGTTTACAAAGAACTACCATTCCCTTGGGGTTCTTTGCGGACATTATTATGTCCAACTTTACATCAAACCAGGCACCTTCAAGGTATAAATATGCCTACACTTGCCCTAGCAAAGACCCAGTGGTTCAGGAGCAGTTCGACTATCTACTTGCCAGACGCAGCTCGCTACAGCAAGTGCCGAAGGAAGCCGACCCTCCAGCTGACGCACTGACAGAGAGGCTGCCTTTCTATCGCTGAGAATCCAGCTCCAGTGTTTCCAAGCTCCTCTTGCGGGATGTTGGGAAATCGAGTCCGAGAGACAGAGAGATACCAGACCTCCTTCATTCTAAAACCAAGGTGCGGAGCTGATTAGACCCTAAGAGAAATCTTGGATAGATTCTTGGCTTAAACAAACTAAAACTATGCTACACCATACTTACTTCTTCCCTCGTACAAGACTTAGGTTAGGTACATTGGGGTAGGCATATTTTAAAAGCACCAGTTGAGTACTTTTAGTCTTTATTATTTATGTATGTATTTATCTATGGCTTAGAAACCATACAATGCTTTTACAGTATTATTTTATAATATTGTTCTTGCTGTACGCATTATATTTTACAACCTGCATAATGATTGTAGCAGTCCACTTTACTTGCAAGAGAAAGAAGACTGTTCAATAAATCCTTTTATTGAAAACGCCCGTCTCTCTATATCTCTGCAACTCTGTTGAAATGAAGCATGCACGATTGACTGAGTGAAATATCTATCTATTGTTTCCGCGACTCTAGAGATACTTCTTATTCTTGGGAAACAAAGTTGTAATGTTTATGCGGTTGTCAGAAACTAATCCCTTCTTGTTTATTCGAGAAAGTTTCTATTGACCTCTGAGCTAGCTGGCACTCACAATTAAGTCTAGTATATTCAATAGAGACCTAGTAGACATAAGTCCTACCTCAAATCTATAGGATATATTATTCTAATGCGCAGAGCCTATTGGGAACATAGGAACTACACTACATGGCGCCCAACGTTTAGTAAGGCACTAATTTAACGTTAGATACTAGAGTAACTCAGTTGTGCTTTTCAAAGAGACCACTTTTTCCCGTAAAATACTCCAATAGACGTCTGGAGTGGGTAAAAGGATAAAATGTCCGCCATAACTGAGTAGGACGAAAATCCTATGCATTCGTTTTTGATTTGTTCAACGTTGAAGGATACAGTGTTCCAAAATATTGTGCACATTATCTTTGTTTCCTTGAAAACTTGCTCGGCAAACTTTCAGTCAACAAAATGTCCGATAGCGAAAACCGAGAACGGTGGAGCTGCAGGCAATAATGCCGTAGCAGACTTTAACTTAACAGGTCTCCAAGAGACTGACCCGGATGCTATAATCATTCCAGAAAATTTACGGAAAACCATCACTATAAAGCTTATAACAAATGGCCTATCATCAAGAGGTGGTAGGGTAATTTTTGTCATAGAGGCACATGAATATCCGCAGACAGAGGTATTCTATTCATGGATTGTCTTCCCTGAAGCAAATCCAGTAACACATCGTTTCACTTCCACAATGAAGAAGAAACTCCAGCGGAATACACTCCTTTCAAGGATGTTGAAATTCCATTAACATACCAAGAGCACCAGCTCTGAGTTAAAGGTGCCCTACAACATCAAAATCACATTACCGGGCTCGGTCCACCAGGTAGACTAGGAGCAACATGGCCGGTACTAGCCAGCTATACACCACATCCTGCCATTGAAGAAATGTCAGGTGCTGAACTATTAGTTCAACTGAAACAACTAATCAAAATCCATAGACAATTGGTTCAATATGTCATGCGGACTCCAACAGTCCAACCTCCTATGAGGATTCCACAACAAACCCCTCACCAGGGGAACACAAATAAAATAACACCACAGACTATACAATCAGTCATTGGTAAATTGCCCGCAAAACGGGAACGAATTCCATACTGGATAGCTCAAAAAATTACTCAAATAGAGGCAGTATTTCCAGATAGCACACCTCATGAGAAATGACATCTTGGACCCTCCCCTGAGGCCTATTGTTTCTTCAATAAACTCATGTACTGAGCCTCTGTCACAATACATTGACACCTTTCTATGCCCGCTTACCAAACATTATGCATCCTACATTAAAGATACAGGGCACATGATAGCCCCTTTAGAACAGGCCCCTTTTAATAATGAAACAATTGCTGGTTACTCTAGACATAGAGTCGCTTTACACCAACATTCCCCAGGACCTAGCCATTGAGTCGGTGGCAGCGCTCTTGGCTAGGACACCGGGTGACAGACCAGACCCCTTCATCTTAGAGTAACTTAGTATAGTACTACAACATAACTTCTTTGAATTTAAACAAGACCTGTACCAACAGATCAAGGGCACCAGCATGGAGGCATCTTGTGCCCCCAGCGTAGCAAACATTTTTATGGGGGAGTTTGAACTGTCTTTAATGAGGCAGCCCCTTTTTATGAAAACGTAACTAAATGGCATAGAATTATCGATGATATTTTCTTCATTTGGACAGGCTCAGTAGATCACCAAGAATGTGTGTCCTGGCTCAACTTAGCGGACAGTAACTTGACCTTTACTTGTAACAGCTCTCCTAAACAAGTAGAATTCCTGGATATCTGGATTAAAGGCATGGATGGCCAAATGGAGGTCAGCCTCTTTAGAAAGCCAACCGTTAAGAACACCATATTAGAACACAGCAGCTTGCACCCTTCGTGTCAAAAAGACTCAATCCCCTTTGGGGAATTTCTACGAATATGTAGAAACTGCACACACATGAAGGACTTCATGTACCATGCAGAACAGTTGAAAGAACGTCTCATCCTACGGCAGTACCCAAAGAGACTTATACGACAATCTCTAAAAAGAGCGAAATACTATAATAGGGACGCTCTGATTAGCAATATCCCAAAGCAGATCACAGATAAATTGGGATGCTTAGTGGACCACTCAAGTATAAATCATAAAATCAGACAAACCTTAGAGAAAAACTGGAAAATCCTCAATACCAATGAAGGGGAAAACACCCTAGAGAAGCCATTGGTGGCCTTTAGGAGAAATTCCAATCTAAGAGATAAGCTGGTACACAGCAGACTCAAATCACACACACAGACTAGACAAACCACTATTGATGGACTACCACCACCAAGAGGCAATCATAGATGTGGCAACTGCCACGACTGTGAATGTGCCATAACTTCACAGATATGGACATACAGAGAAAAAGCAGCGAAAATAACCCATATGTCTAACTGTAGAAGTTCCAACATCATCTATCTCATACTGTGTCCATGCAGACTAGGTTACATTGGAGAGACCTCGAGGGAGTTCAGGTGCAGATTCTCAGAACACAAATGCGCCATAAAACCTAAAAAATTTTCAGCACCAATGGTAGATCATTACCAAAAACATGCACACAGAAAATGATATGAGGTGGCTGATTTGGAACGTGTCAAATTGATACCAGGAAAGGATTCCACAAAAACAAAAAAAACAGAGAGAAACCTACTGGATCTTCTCTCTGGACACTGTCCGCAAAGGATTGAATGAGGAAATAATATGGGTAGTAACAACATGAAACATACCAATACACCTCCCTTATGATATCATGTAGGGTCTCATGTGTACTTAGTACAACTGTGTCCACATACACATTGTCAGGCCTCTTACTCCTTCCTTAATCATTTGTGCAATCTGGTCAGAGGAGCGTGAGCTGTGAGGTATAGCCTCCCTTTCTGTATAAAATTGAAGTGCAGAACTAGTGATAATACACTATGCCATACCTATTATAATTCACAATTCTAGCATGGCATTATACTCTGTTTGAAGCAATAACATTAGCTTCTGATGTAAATTTTTTTAATACACTGCACCATAATATCGGATGATCAGTAAAGCAATCTTGTTCAGATACTGCACACATATACATTAACTGGCACGAGGATTCTTGGGAATGAATCCCGTTTCCAAGATGGCGCCCGCAAAATCTAGCGCAGACACAGCGTACTGGGATATTTTGCGATCCATATTGGTACAGATTGTGACTAGCAGACCCTTCTTCTTGGTGCTGATTACTTCAATACTTAGACATATTGCACTGTGTTAGCTGGAAATCTTTTCACGAGGTCACCGATGAGAACAACATTCGTTACATATATTTGTCTCTCTTCCAATATGGCGTAGACCCTTCACAGTAGCAAATAGACAGATCTTGAAATCTTGTATCGCGATACCTAGTGGTCTTACATCCCACACATCGTGTCCATACTTATCAACCTCCACATTCGCTTTCCGTCCTTTCTTACTTGTGACGCATTACTAGTCATGCTATAAAAAGTTGAGATGGCTTATGGGCTTACTGCTTCGTAGAGTAAAGATAATCCAATCTTGTGTAAAGCAATAACCATTTTACTATACCGTCGCCCTCTTCCAATATGGCGCATGATTTAACCACCTTCATGACGTAGAGATACAAAACATCGCGAGAATCCCCATACCACAGTGGGAATTTAAAGATGACCGTTACGAACTGTTCCGTACCTGCTGGTATCCGGACGGTAGCAGGAGGCTGGTAGAATTGCAATTGAGGTAAGCCAAATAGGCAAAACTCAGGAGTAACATTATATCGGGATTTGTCAAAAGACTCCACTGATACAGTGTGCGGCGCGTTGTGTTCACATGCCCTAACTTAATAACTTCTGATATAACATGTGGCATCAGCATGGGAAGCCGAGATCTATTTAGCGTCATCAAACCAGCGCCTTTATCCTTGGTGGTAAGGGATATCGCATAATTTAGTTAGGCACATAGCGCGTTTCCCTTGTAAATAAACTCTTATAAATCTAAAATAGTGCATAGTCCCTTATTGAGTTAGATGATAACCACAGAGAGCAGTATGCACATTTCTTAGTCACCTTTAAATATGCATATATGCTAGCTGGGCAAACAATGCCATATGCGTACCTCATCTGCATACAAAGAGGCAACAAACAGATAAAACTCTACATTGTACACTAAGTCGCCATAACTTAGGGTGGGTGACTATCGTGGTTCCCGATAATAGAAGCCCCCTTATGTCAATAGACACTTTACACTATTGCGGCCAATATCGTAAGAGATGATTTCACCATAAAATATATATACAAGCAACACTCTGTTTGATACACACTCCGCTTATATTATAGATCTGCAGACTGCAGGCGCATACAACCTAATGACCACCACGTACTCATCGCAACTGATGGGAAATATGAAATAAGAACTGCTACAATATACACCCGAAAAATCCTAATAGGTAAGAGTCCATTCCTATTACAAGGAACAGGAAACAGGAAGTCCATACCTTGTCCTTTTTTAACATCTTGAGTATCTTTCCCTTTCTGTGTTTTTTAGATCCACAGTGAATTGTATCATCTATATGCTGTCAGGATCCAATACATAGAAGGACATATACTACACTTTTAGCTGTAAGTAGGACACATAAGCATATAAACCTAGTAGATACAATATACCATGACACCTAATCGCGAGATTATGCCTTTTCTCATTTATAGTTTCCATCATTGATCCAATCTTACTACTTTATAAAAATAACTACCTGTCCGGAATCCTTGTAAAACAAAGATTAAACGATCTTGGGAACTAATAGTAAGTAGGCCCACCGGGAAAAATGTATTAAATCATCATTGCAGCACAACTCTGAGATACCTAACCAAATGGTTGTGTTTCTCCTCCTTCAGCTTTATGCGTTGACAAAAAATGGAGAAAACGTGACCCAGAGACACAGGACTGAGTCTCTTAATCTTGTAGAAATGTAGGTTATAATCAGTATTGAAACCTTTATTCTTGGTGAGGGTCAAAGGCACGAACTTTTATATCCACACACATGGTGGTTTCTACTATATCTTGACTAGTAATCTGGTCTTTACCTTTCCTATTAGATTCTTTCTTTTTATTGGACCCATTGGGTCTTAGACCTAGAACTTAAGTCTTTAGGTTACTGCAGTGGTCACACTTTACTGTTATTCTGAACACAAATAGAAGGTTTAAAAATGTAAAGAATAATGTTGTTGGGTTCATATACAGCACAGGAATTTACAAATGCATTGTATTATTGCAGATGCCACGAACCCCCAGGATTTTAAAAATTAAAATGTATGCTTGTCGGCCCTGTTGAAGGTGTTTTTTCATCTGACTTCACCGAAACGCGCGTAGGCCAAGTGCACACATCTGAGAACACATCTAAGAATTAGGTCAAGATAGATGACACACTACGAAGATGGACTGATGCCTCTGGAAATACAGACATTTAATTAAGAGCCTTAATGTAATAAGTCTCTTTCTCAGATGCTGTTGCTTTTTATTTGTAGAGTATGTGAGGTAGTATGACTGTGAAGAGTGAGTGGTGAGAAAGAAGAATGATAGTATGAGTCGGTTTTCAATTGAGTTTTTTGTGGGTTTTTTTTTGAAAGAATAATCTACACAACTGTGAAAAACATTTATTTGATGCCTTTGATCCTTTTTCTTATATCATTGTTAAGAAAACTTTCAAATTGCTTTTATACCAAAAAAGAAAAAAGAAAAACTAGATATATAGAAGAAAATAAAGAAAGAAATGCACTTTGAATAATAAAACGGATTCTAAAAAGAATTTCACTTGTATATGAAATGTTGTACTTGCGTTGTATATGTGTAAATTGTCCATAGAGTAAATACCATTTGACAAATTAGATAGGTCTGACAAGAGGTCTACATAGTTTTTGTTCCATCTTTCCCCTCCTCTTGGACCTTAAAGAAATAGGGGGCACCTCAATCTTATAGATATGTGACGTCCTCAGCAGTGCATTGCGGGCGTGCAAGTTATAGTTAGCTGAACTAACTATAACAGGGGAATTTCAATGGTTTTGTATGAGTGAAATGTCCAGCTAACTATAACATGTGTGAAACCTATGGTTTTTCCGTGAATTTCTAAGGTTTTTTAAATGCTAATTCCTAACTATAACGTGGCTGAAACCTGTTTTTTTCAGTGAATTTCTAAGTTTTTTTAAATGCTAATTCCTAACTATAACGTGGCGGAAACCTATGTTTTTTTCAGTGAATTTCAAAGGCTTTGTAAATGATAATTTTTAAATGTATTAATTGTTATATTTTTTATACTGATTTACTACATGGTTTTAAAGTATTTATTTTTAGATACTTTATTTTTTTAATTACATTACATATTTTAATATAAATTGGAATTTTTTTTTAATATTGACATTTTAATTTTTTTATTTTATATATTTTTTAATTTATATATATTTTACATAGCAGGCAATGATATCCTATGGAAGGAAATTCAAGTTACTGGTAAATACGGTTAAAATTACCTTTCAGGATCAGTACTGGGCAGAAAGATGCAGCACTGAGGTCTCTCCTGATAACAGGTGAGTAAATCGGAATTCGTACTTCGGCTGATTTTAAAGGAATTTTTTAAAGTTCCAAAACTCCACACTTGGAATAATTTCCAAGTGAAACCAGTCAATGTTAGCCTATGGAAGGACATTCAAGTTACTGTAAGTATGGTTAGAGTTACTTTTCAGGATCAGTAGTGGGCTGAAAGATGCATCAGTGAGGTCTCTCCTGATAACAGGTGAGTAAATCAGAATTCGTAGTTCGGCTGATTTTAGAGGAATATTTGTACGTTTCAAAAATAGACACTTAGAAACTTTTCTGGTGAAAACCACACAATAGATTCCTATGGAAGGAAATATAAGTTACTGGTAAGTACGCTTAGATTTGCTTTTCAGGGTCCGTACTGGGCTCAAAGATGCAGCACTGACATCTCTTGTGATAACATGTGAGTAAATGGGAATGGGAATTCGTAGTTCTGCTGATAAGGAAGGAAGCGGAGCCTGAGGTGACGTGTGCAAACACGCCCTGTGGCGCGTTTTAAGTTGGGGGAATTAATTCCTCTTAAATCCTGAGGTCCCCTGTGGGCCAACAAGCCCACCAGGTACCTCCAGTAAGTGCCAGGGAGCTGTCAGCAGAGAGGTGTTCAGAGGCCATGCCCCCTTTTTACAACACTCTGCAACGCAGCTCCGTGGCACTTACTGGAGGTACATGTTGGGCTAGTTGGCCCCTAGGGGACCTCTGGATTGAAGAGGAATTAATTCCCTAACTTCAAACGCGCCACAGGGAATGTTTGCGCACATATCACCTCAAGCCCCGCCCCCTAAATTCACCACTGTGCAAACGCACCCCGTAGCGCGTTCTAAGTTGGGGGATTAAGTCCCCTTGCATACTGGGGGTCCCTGGGGGCCAACTAGTCCACCAGGAACCTCCAGTATGCGCCAGGGGGCTGCGTTGCAGATTGGTGTAAAAAGGGGCGTGGCCTCATTACACCTCTCTGCAACGCAACCCCCTGGCGCATTTCCAGAGGGGGAACTAAATCCCCTTGAATACTGGGGGTCCCTGGGGGCCAACTAGCCCACCAGGAACCTCCAGTATGCGCCAGAGAGGTGTAAAAAGGGGCGTGTCATTACACCTCTCTGCAACGAGCCCCCTGGCACGTTTCTAGAGGGGAAACTAAATCCCCTTGAATACTGGGGGTCTCTGGGGGCCAACTAACCCCCCAGGAACCTCCAGTATGCGCCGGGGGGCTGCGTTGCAGGGAGGTGTAATGAGGCCACGCCCCTTTTCACACCTCTCTGCACCGCAGCCCCCTGGCGCATACTGGAGGTTCCTGGTGGGCTACTTGGCCCCCAGCGACCCCCAGTATTCAAGAGGAATTACTTCCCCGTCTGCAAACGCACCAAGGGCCGCGTTTGCAGAGTGGTGCACGGAGGGGGCGTGGCCTCCTACCTGATCCCGTTTTTTTTTTTGTTGGTTTTTAAGAAGGTAGGCTGTGTAGCCCCCCTTTTTCTTTTTTTGGGGGCCCTGGGGACCCCATCCCCCAGGGCCTGACCCCCAAAAAGTATTATTATTTTTTTTTTACGGGAAGGGGGCCACGTGGCCCCACTCCTGTGGCTAATCCAGGCCCAGGGACCCCATCCCCCGGGGCCGTCCTGCATCCTTTTCTTTTAAAAAAAAAAATCAATTTATTATTTGGGGAGGGGGCCGCGTGGCCCCCCTCCCGCGCCACTTTTGGCCCTTTGCCTTTTGGCTTTGCTTTTCTGCTTGGGGAGCAGCTAACATGCTGCTCCCCAAGCAGAAAAGCAATTCGCTTTGGATTTGGAAAGAGAGCAGGTTTCCTGCTCTCTCTTTCAAAAACCATGAGGGGGCGGGAGCTGCGAGGATCCCGCCCTACTATAGCAAACAGCAGTGTCCTGGGATAGGCACCCCGGGACACTGCAGGAGCCGACCCTGGGGGGGGGGGGCAGTCCCCAGGGCCATCAGGGGCTCCAGGAGGGGGGCCGCGCGGCCCCCCTCCCAACAGTTACAGGCCCTGGGGGGTGGTGATCCCCGGGGCTGGGGGGTCCGTCATGGACCCCCTTATTTTGAATATTAGTGCCCCGGGGAGGTGGCGTCCCCGGGCGTGTGCAGGGGGCCGTGAGCCCACGCATACATTTTGGGAAAGCCCCGGGGTCGCAGTCCCCGGGGCTGGGGGGGGGGCCCTTTGGGCCTCCCATTATTAGAAATAAAAGAAGCCCCGCGGGTGGCGGTCCCCGGGGCTGCTGGGGGGCCGTGAGCCCCCCGGCATACATAACGTGAAAGCCCCGGGGGTGGCGGTCCCCGGGGATGGGTGGACCCTCTGGGCCCCTGTAGGAAGGTGGACACCTGACTATGGTTACCCCAGATTTTTTGCCTTGTGTTTAGCTGGTTTTCTACTTCGTTAGTCTGGTTCCCTGCTAATCAGGGACCCAGGCTATCTGCTCTCTCCTTAAAATGGACTCCATGTACTATAGGTACATAACCAAATTGGTACTGGACACCTTGTCAGCCCCTATACAGTGTACCACAGGTGCCATGGGCATAGGTGCATCCAAGGCCTACCAGGGGCTGCAGCATAGCTTTTGCCACCCCTGGCTGGTTCTTAAATTGACACAACTGGCTGATCCCTCAGCTGGGGCAAGTTGGTGTAATCACCCCTTGCTTAGATATAGTATACCTATATCTAAACCTATATCTGGACACATAAAAACCTATAAGTCACTCCTATGGCAGGCCTTATCAATCCTGGAGGCAGATGTGAGATGGTGCTCGAGCATGAGCTGAGCCTGTCTGCAGCTGTCGGGAACAACTCCCTAAGAGGTTCCGGGATAATGCCATACCATATACTCTGAAGTGCATTATAATCCATCGCGGTTATGTGCTAACTTTGGTTTGGCTTTATCAAAACATGTCGTGTAAGGTGTCATACGATTTGGAATACTATCCCCTCGACAGTCCTTTCGACGGAGATAGCATCCCACCCTTTTAGAGGGAGAAGACATGTTACTTTGCTGAAACGCGGTTAATCCTAACCAGAGCCTCAGCATCACAAAATGGATGCTGCTGCCACCGACACAAGTCTGACCTCCTGCTGCTGACCGAAACTCGGCAGAGGAGGCCTGGACAAAGGGTTTCCTGTCGCGAGGAGGTGCTACACCACCCCAGACAGGAGATAGTGTATTGGGGCAGGGAGGGCTGAATGAAATCAGACAGTGCCTGGGGCGCACAAGGCTTTCCCTTGCATAATCCGGTCAAACCGGTTCTGGGGCACTCCAGCCCCAGTCCCAGCGCGACCCTGGACAAAGGGAAAGGGCTGTAACCACCCGTTCTTGGGTCTCACCCATAGGAGGGACCTAGCAGGTAATCCAGCCCCCTAGATTGGTATAAGAATGGGAGCAGTGCCAACGCACTCAGATATCCTGACAAACTTATGAAACGAAACTCTGGACCCTTCGACATCCGACTCGACGTAGAAGACTGAAGAATTTCCCTTGTGGTCAAAGAGTGACCACCCTGTGCAAACAGGCACCATCCAGCACCTCGACGTTTGCTTTGTTGCAGTTCCCGACGGAACTCGAGCGACAGAGTTCGACAAGACCCAGCGTGCCTGCCTTCTAACAGCCCGATCCACAGTCCCTGCAGAGCCGAGACCCGTGGAGGCGACCTGAAGCGTGGGGCCCGCCATCTTGGAAAGACCACGAGACGCTGACCGTGCAGCCCACGAGTGACCCTCGTAGCTGTGCATTGGGGTTTGAGAAGCCCCAGCCCTGAGCCTCTCTTGCACCGAAGCTCACCCCTCTACACTCACCAAGTGCTGCGTGGGGCCCTTCTGCATCTTTTGGCTCAACGCGTTGGCCCGGTCACTTTCCCGTTGGCTTGTGGCCCCTGTGCCGACGAACCTTGAAATCTGACTCTTGAGTCTGGTTGCTCCAGACTTGCACTCGCTCCCCTGAAAAGGAGCACCCGCTCTGACCCTCCTGGTCCGAGTGATAAGCCATCTTCGAATCCTGCGTGGGTTGCGCTTGCCAAGGGTTGTTTGCTCCAATCCGGAAGCCAACACCGCCGACAGCGAGAGCCTGCGTGGGACAGCTCGTGATCCACTCCTGGCCATCCTCGGTGCCCCAGAGTCCACTTGGCAGCGGAGAGAAGCGACTCGTAAACGACCTGATTGCGCCCGACATTGCCTGGTTCCTTCCTGGTTCCACCCTGGTCACTGCTGAGTGACCCAGACTCTGTCCCCTCTGCTTTCAGATCATCTTTAACTTCGATCCACCCTTGGACCACACCGGACACTTCTCGTCTCAACGCCTGCAGCATCTTCAGCTCCAAGCACCAGCAACCTGCGTGACAAAACCAGACACTACTTCGCACCGGTGCACCCGCTTCCTGTGGGTGAGGTAACTCAACAACGCAGGTGTTCCTACACTGGTACACACCTCTAGTGTATGTGCCTAAAGTTTCGTCATTCTAGGTTGAGCGGAAGTCTTCTTTACAGTAACTTTTACGCACCATTGACTTTACATTGGTGCATGTGTGTGCTTTAAGTGCTGCACCCGAATCCCGCGGGCTTTTCCCGACTTCAGCATTGCTAGTCCCGACTGCTCCCAGCGATTCCTTAGGCCCTAGGCCTAACCACTGTTTGATTGGTATCTCTTATACCACTTTTTTAATATATGGTTTGCGTGGCCCCTGGGCCTCATCCATAATTGTGCAACTTTTATATGTTTAACTGTGCTTTTGTTTAAACGCTTGTGCCTCTGCACTCAAAGAGTACAGAGGATTATTCTAGTGATAAATACATATATTTTTATAATATATAACTTGTGTGGTGTCCTTTCATTTGATATTGCAGGATTGTGATTGGTAAAACAGCTTGCTTAACACGACCTCTTGAGTTAAGCCTTTAAGGCTGCTTAGTCCATGCTACCCTTAGGATAGCTTGTCTATAAGGTTGACTTACAACCATCACCATAAGGGATTGATTGGACTGATACAAGGTGCCCCCAGAATTGGAGACATCATATATCAGGCCAACTTCTCACAGCCCCCCATTATAATTGATCAAATTGCCCTTGCGATTTGGCCCCCAAGGGGGCTAATAACTAATAAAGCGGCTTCGTTTTTTTTTTATTCCCACAGGATACGCGTACCGTACGCGTATCCCGCGATTTAAAAAAATATATATATTTTTGGGCCTTGGGGGTCCTTGTGGCACCCCGTGAGTAGGCCTAGAGGGTCAGGGTGTTTCTACCCTGCCCCCTTTTCGCGTTTTTCGCGGTTTTTTTCTGTTTTCTTGTGCCTCGGCACAAGATGGATGCCAACACTTCCTGGTTTGGAGTGTTGACAGCCAATTAGCATAAAGCTTGTGCTCGGGAGGGTACGCGTACGGTCCTTCGTCTATAGATATATCTATGATTTTACTTTTGATTTTCTCAGCAACTACTGCACGGATTTACACTATTTAACAAGAAGCGTAAACTGTGAACCAAACTGTACCTTTTTGCCAAATTTGGTGTAATTCCGTTCAGCAGTTCGGGCTGTAGCCTCACTTAAAGGTCCCTATGGAAAATTGCATGGGGAAAAACGGTTTTGGGACCCCCCTTTTTTCTCAGCCCCCGCTTCACGAATCACCCCGAAACTTTCAGGGAAAGAGCGGAGCGGGCCATCTTCTTTGAGAATTTCACAAAGATTCGTCGACCGGCGCCAAAGTTATTCCAAATAGAATGTTGCAGATTTCCTATGGAAACTAGGTCCTAACTATAACTACCAATTATATATATATATATATATATATATATATATATATATCTATATAAGCAAATGAGCCCTTGAGCTCCGAGAGGGCTACTCACATGCTCCCAACCATCCTGTTTGTTATGCCCTGAGAGCACGCATTGCTGGCCTTTATTTTTGATCACAAACCATGTCCGACGCGTTTCAGGGCTTGAACGCCCCTTCTTCATGGACTCCGCATATGAGTAGCCCTCTCGGAGCTCAAGGGCTCATTTGCTTAAACATTTAATCGCAAGGCTACCCTTGGCCGTGGAAGAGGAGCACCACTTCGGCATTCGACTGAAAGAAGTCGGAGCGCGAAGGCGCTTGTGAAAGGAAACTTCTTCCTTTTGTTTGAAGTACATGCTGCCGAAGGACATATCAGCACGCATAACGGACTCTCGTCCTACTTAAGGAAATAAAATGCTGCAATCAATAAGGGGACTGAGCCCACTTAGGAGAATGCATTAAACTCGCCACAAAAGGACCGCAATTACCAGCATGCTGCTGGGTGTTTCAACTTGTGCCACTCCCACTAGGGGCGTTTCTTCCTTCAATAAAAGGTCGGAAAAGATGTGTGGTGAGTTCCTCTGTCCCCTTATGCGGAGTCCATGAAGAAGGGGCGTTCAAGCCCTGAAACGCGTCGGACATGGTTTGTGATCAAAAATGAAGGCCAGCAATGCGTGCTCTCAGGGCATAACAAACCGGATGGTTGGGAGCATGTGAGTAGCCCTCTCGGAGCTCAAGGGCTCATTTGCTTAAACATTATATATTTATATTGTTAAGCTTGCATGGGGGCGCACAGGAAAAGAAGTCCAAGAAAAGTTGTCGATTTTAAGTATATGAAAAGTTTCTTTATTTAGTATTGTTCATTCTTTATAAAAGCATTCATAGTACAAATTGCATGAAAGTCAGCCAACGCGTTTCACTCCTACCAAGGAGTTTCTTCAGGGTGGGTGCTTAGAATGGTAGCCTCTACTAAAGTCGTCGAGAGGCGTGGAGCAAGTTCCTTACCTCCTCGGGTTCCTCTCAATGTAGTTATGTCAGTTCCCCTTATTTATCCTCTTTTTGTTTTTCTTTCCCCTGTGGCGCGTTCGCTCCGATCTTAAGTATCCCGGCGAAGGGATTCATGTCCGTTCCTTCCTTCATTCGCGTCAATGTAGCGGCATGGATGGTTCCAATCCATGCCGCTACATTGACGCGAATAAGGACACTCTACTAGGTTCATTACTTCTGAACCAACACAGGACTGCTCCCCCTACCATCCTGCCAGTTGATGGCCCATCCAGGCACACTTAATCCTTTTATTATGTGGCTGTCTGGAAGGATTAAATATAGTCCAACTGGCAACTACTCCCAGGCATGTAATGCAGGAGGCATGCTGAAGGGTGGTTAGGACAGGACATGCCAACGTTCTAAAATCCTAATACACTATATTTGCAATATCGTGGTAGGTCCAGAAACAAATTGATAACTTTTTCAGACACTTCATCGGATTCCAGCCAAGGGTCAAATAGCGGCTATCATCCCTATCAACAATATCAAAGATCCAGACCTCCTTTTTTCAACAGAGGAAGGTTCAGACCATGGGGAGGGGGACCGAGATGGAGGGGATACAATTATCAAGGGGATGTATATCCCCCACAGATGGTCTTCAAATCAGGAGACCAATATCAGACTCAGGAACCAGAACTTTTTCGAACCAGGAAAAGCACATAAAGACGATAACACTTCAGACACAGGATAGTATACAGAGAGATATAATTCCAATCTATAATCTTTCTCATCACACCCTGTCTGAACAGAAGATATCTATTTTATCCAAGGGTTTAACATTTGTCCCGACGAGATTACAAAATCCCATTGAGACTAAAATGGAAGTCTTGGCTTTCCTGAGAAAAATAAGGTTGAAAGCCTTCTTTTTATAAAAGGAAAGTCTCACAGTACTTAACGTAAGCGGACTTAAAAATAAATCTAAATTCATACCGGATAGTGTCTTACTACCCCCAGAAATATTAGTTTTTGAAAACCAGGTGCTAAGAGACTTAGATCTACTCCAAAGTAAGAAATGCTTTTATAAACCCAATTGCAGCAAATTGGAAATGCTTGCGCTTAAAAATCTATCTCAAAATTCTGACATAACTGTAAAGCCTGCAGACAAAGGCGGGGGAATTGTGTTGTGGGACACTGCTAAGTATGAGCAGGAGATTACAAATAAACTAGCTAACCAAATGTTCTACAGGGCGCTAGATACGAACCCCACCCAACGTCTAAAAGAACAAATTAGGAATGTCACACAAGAAGGTCTGGACTGCGGTTGGTTATGTAAGAGTGAGTTTGAATTTTTGAATAGTGAGCAGAACAAAATTCCCAACATATATGTTCTGCCTAAAATGCATAAATCATTGACGAATCCTCCAGGGAGACCCATTGTGGCAGCGTGTGGATCCCTGTTGGAACCACTGGCCCAATATGTGGACATATTTTTATTTCCATTGGTAAAAGAAATACCAGCATATATTAGAGATACCACGCATTTCATATCGAAGGTGGAGGGGTTAGAATTTGATCCGAATAAACAATTACTCTCCACCTTCGATATCGAATCACTGTATACAAATATACCTCAGGAGGATGCCCTAAGTGTGTGTGAATTTGTTTTGGACTCTAGGCCACGCCCACACCAAGTACCAACTAAATTTATTGTCCAATTGGCCCGGATTTGTTTAAAGAACAACTTTTTCAATTTTAAAGATAAGCTGTACCTCCAGGTCTCAGGAGTGGCCATGGGGTGCAGTTTTTCGCCAGAAATTGCCAATTTGGTAATGGGGCAATTCGAACAGAGATGGATATATAGCGACACCAACCCATTTTTACACCTTGTGGGCTTTTGGTGTCGCAATATAGATGATATCTTTATGATCTGGAATGGGGATTCTAAACAATTGACCGAATTCCACACCTGGCTTAACCACAGAACCCAAGAGTTTAACTTTACAGTATCAAGTGACCCCTTTAAAATCAATTTCTTAGATGTGTACATTGAGCATGAGGATGGGAAATTGGCTGTTAGTTTATATACTAAGCCCACAGACCGTAACACACTACTACACTTTAATAGTGGCCACCCGAGGTCGTTGAAAGAAAATTTACCCTATGGCCAGTTCCTCCGTATTCGGAGGAACTGTAGTAGCAAGGAACAATACTTTTTACATGCCAATCATCTGAAAGAAAAACGGACTTCACGAGGATACCCTAAGAGATTGATTAAAGTGGCACTGAAAAGAGCATGGTATACGCCGAGAGAGACTCTGTTGGTACCTAAAGATAAAGACACAAGCGATACGCCGTTGACATGTGTATTAACCTATGATCCGAGAGCTAATAAGGTAAAAAAACTGATTCAAAAAAATTGGAAACTGTTGGGGGAAATCGACATTCCTAAACCACTATTTGCATTTAGAAAGGGTTGCAATATTCGTAGCCAACTAGTAAGAGCTAAGACCAACTTGTCAAAACAGGTACCTAAAACTAAGAGGGATTTATTGGGATTACCCCCGGTGGTTGGCCATTTCAGATGCCACAATTGTGTGGCATGTGAGATGACGAAGGACTCCAAAGAAATTGACTTTAATGAAAATTTAAACACCCAAAGATCATTCTCCAATTGTAATTCAAAAAATCTTGTATATTGTATCATGTGTCCATGTAATCGATTCTATATTGGACAGACGACCCAGACTGAAAACAAGGGTCCTACAACACAAATCGCGTATTAAATGTATGACCATAGGGGCCCCTTTGGTTAGTCATTATCAGAAATGTAATCACTCATTCAACGACATATACTGGACAGTATTATGCGTGGTATCTAATAAAAATAAAGGAGACACTGAGATTAAAATAAACCATTTGGAAGCTAGATTAATTGAAAAATATCAGACCTCCAAAACTGGACTTAATGACAGGGATGAGGTATGGTCCCTAATTTGCTGAAATGTGTAACTGGTCCAGGCCATTATACAGACCTATAACTGGATGTTTTCATGATATGTATCGTATTTTGGGTGTGTTTTTGTGTATCTGTATATTATGCAAAAAATTCTTTATATATTGATTGTTTGTTTTTATCATGTATGTAACAAATGGTTTTAGAATGGAAGAGGGGTAAGGTATCACACGTGGTAATGGGTTAAGCTTTTCCTTTTTCTTTGTTTTTTGTTAGACTTTGGTTGATTCACTGTTAGATGGGTTATTAGTAGAGAATTGATTGGGTTGTAATTTGAATTTTCTAATGTTTCCTCCTTCCCCCCCCTCCCCCCCTACCCACTGTTCACCTTTCCCTCTTCCCCCCTCCATGTCTTCCCCCCTCCTTGTTTTCCTGTATTTTTAGAATAATTGGTGTAAATGCACGAGGGAATGTTGAAATGAGTGGTGCTGTGAATGTACTTGGATGGCGGCCATTTTAGTTGAGGCCGATAGAATGGTTACAAGTCCGCTTTCTATGTTCCTCGTTATGGCATCCGGTAAGGGGGGTCCCACTGCCTTTAATTGTCCTAGTCCGGCACCGGTTTCCAGGAAGCGGGTATGAGCGCCGAGTAGTAGAAGACTCGGGCGCTGGTTTGAAAGCTTATGTTGGTCGTAATCTTCCAGCGGACGCAGTGAGAATTGTGAGAAACCATGCAAGCGTGCAGCAAGGTAAAGTTAGAACGTTTTTACCTTTTTACCTATACTCGGTTTACGAGTAAGGCTTACGACGGAGGCACTCGAGAGCCCCGGGGTTATGCAAGTTACACTTCATTCCCCTTGTGGAGGGCGCACTCAAACTTAATAAAGTAGTAGTACATACTAGAAGTGTGCCATATAGATTGTGGTAGAAATTTATTTTAACATTTCAGGTCAATTGATGATACGACTTTATGCTATTTAATCATTTAGGCGCTTGGATCAGCAGTTTGGTGATATACATGAGATTCGGATAAGCACAGGCTGTGCCTTACAAAGGAATTTCCTCCGCGTTTTCCCTGAAACAATTTATTTCCGGTACTAAGATTATATCCTTTGGTCATCCTAGCGGATATCGGCTTGGAAGAGTTGTGTAACTTTTGCTGTGGTATGTAAAACTTCATGGCCAGTTTAGTGGTTTCATTTGGTATGTGCAGCATGTCATTGGTGGTGGATGCACGGTATAGAAGGAGCTTTGCTATTGAATGTGCGCATAAATGGGTAGAACCATGTGGTGATGGTTTGACTATGAACACATTTCCCTTTTCGGTGTGTAAATACTATATGATACCAGAACCTTGAGGTTACTTCTCTCCTTATAGTGGTAGTGGCACCCTTGGGTGCCTGTGTCCGTGTAAATGACAGTCGTGTTTTTCACTTTATACTTCAGAAAGATGTATTTATTGATAATGGTATTTCAATGTTTCTAGGTTTACTGTTATGATTTTTGTTGCCCATTGTCCTGAGGAGGCCTGAAACTGTTTGACAGGCCGAAACGCGTCGACAGTTATTACCAATTTCGACACCTCTTGGATTTGGAAATTGATTGGATATAATCCCTAGGAGCATTACTGTGGTTAGAAGCCATAAAGACATTGATCATTGCTTCTTATGCTCCTTGTTACTTTGGTGTTCGAAAAGGAAATTAGGCTAAGAAAAGACATTGCCAGTATTTTCCTGGATTAGAAATTATTGGGCTTCTTACATAACCCAGGAATTAAGGGTTAACAAGGAAATATTTTGTTTCTGGATTTTGAACTGTATTTCCACACAAGATCAAATATTGTGTGATGAATTTATTTGTATTTATGATGAAAAAAGGAAAAAGGGACTTCTAATAAGAAAACTATAAATCAGAATTAATGTTTGTGTGTTTTCTTCTTTTCAGTTGGTGTTAATAGCCACTAGATGAATGTTATAATAGGATGATAGACTGATACAGTACAATTTATAATGTGATGAGATGGATAATTAGTAGTATCTGTCCCTGCAAATAACCTTTCTTTAAAAAATACAGTTGGCAACTTTTTGTCTTTAGGTAAACGTTCTAAAAGTGTCATTTTTAAAATTCTAACTTAAAATCCGATGTTACCATTAAAGAGGATGCTTTACCTACAATTTCTCAGACACCAGACATGAATTGTTTACCACTTCTCAATCAAATGGTAGCACTTACTAAATGTAATAAGGCAACCCAATGTTATCCTATGGGAAAGGTAGGCTTCACAGTAGTGAAAAACAAACGTAGGTGTTTTTCACTACCAGGCAAGTAAAACTTAAAAGTACATGTCAAACCTTTTAATTACAATGCACCCTGCCCTATGGGCTACCTAGGGCCTATGTTAGGGGTGGACGACTTCTATGCAATTAAAGGGGAGTTTAGGGCATGGCAAGTCGAATTGGCAGTATAAAACTACATTCAAGATGAAATGAAATGCCTGGGACATGTTTTAAGGGGCTACATAAGAGGGTGGCACAATAAGTGCTGAGGCTCACAGGCAGCATTTAATTTACTAGCCCTGGGTATATGGTATACCATTCTACAGGGGGCTTAAAAGTAAATTAAATATGCCAATCAGGTGCAAGCCAATATTTTACTATGTTTAAGGGAGAGGACATAAGGACTTTAGCACTAGTTAGCAGTGGTAAGGTGCACAGAGTGTTAAAGCCAACTAAAACGAATTTCAACAAAAAGTGGAGGGCAAAATCAAAATGTTTGGGGGTGACCACCCCAAGGCTGACCAGTCTAACTGTCCACCAAACCAATTTGAGGTCTTGGTTATTTGGTTTTGCCCACATGGGTCAGCAAGGTACCTGTAGGGCTGTAAGACCAAGGAATAGTTGAGTGAGTTATTGGTGGTGAGGAATGGATGTAGATGGTGAAAGAAAAGTACAAGATTGTGGGCAGTGTTACCATTAGATCAGGAAGATCAAAACCTCACCAATGGTGTGCAGAGATTTACCAACAGGTCCCTGGGAAAGGCGTCTTGATATTTTAGGCCCCATATCAGGTGTTTTGAGTAATTATGTGTTAGTGTAAATTGATATAGTCTCCCATTGGCCTGAAGTGCAGTGGTGAGCAAAGGGATGGCCATAGTGGTTGGATTTTGAAAGAAGTATTTTAAAGAGATAGCAGCCTGAGTTTAATTCTTACCCACAATGGCATCCAACTAACATCCTGTGAAATAGATTTTTTTTTTTTTTTTTTTTTTTTTTTTAGAAGTAAGCGGTATAGCCAATAAAAAAAATAGTTCCCTCTATCACCCTCGGACAAATAGAATGCTTGAGAGATTTACTAAGTAATCCAAAAAGGCACGTATCTAACGCGTCAATCAGTCGCACTGCCACATGTGGGACCCGATCCTCACAGTGAACAAGTTTGCTTATCATACTCCAAGTTAAATCCAAATAGTAAACCAATGTTTTATTCAAAACCCATCCAAACGTTAATCCAATAAATCATAATCACAAAGAGGACAGCGTGGTACCACTGTAGCTGTTTATTTCATATATTTTTTCAGCTGCCTTCTGCGTGCCCATACAGGCTTCAACATCGACATGTAGAGGTGAACAATTCATCCTGAATGCTATCACGTAGTTTCACCCAATGCATTACGAGCCATTTTGGCCCTTCATCAGGGGTAACTTCAAAGTCACCGTCAGCAACTGTATAGACTCCTCCAAACTCTCATTAACTGCCGTAAAAGTGTGTTACCTCATTTCCACGAGCAACAGCTACAAAGAGATTTACTAAGACATTAAAGCAAGTACCCAACTAGCAAAGACTGCGGGGAGAGACAGGAGAGAAGAAATTAAGCTGCAGGTGGAGGCGTTTCAGCTTACACTACATTCAACAACTCAGGGGTCACACCTTTTGAATTGTTTAAGAAAAAAAAATGTGTACAATGATGTGTCCACCGTGGGTTACACAAAGAACGGGGGATCAAGACCTCATTTCACTAAATTTGTTCAGAACCAGATAAAGCTATTTTAAAAAAAGGCCCTTAATGCGAATTATGATTCTAGGATAACTGTGGCCAATTCCAGTGTGTGACTTGGGGATAAGGTTGCTGTGAAACTTTCAGAAGGAAGGAGCAGCGATGTGTCTAAATATGGAAAACCCCTTAAAGTGGTAACATTGTTTAAATAGGCAGTAAAACCTGAAGATGGTCATATCTGTAATGAGAGTCACATTTCAGTTATTAATTAATTGTAGTTGCATTGTCTCTTCATTTGTGTTTGTGTTGCTTTTTTATCTCTATGTTTGGTTGTGCATTTTGTGTGGGGGGAGATCTGTGTTATTCAAGGTTAGCAATTGAGCTTTTTAGAAACTTGAATGAGTCATGTTCTTATAATGTTTAAGTTAGAAGAGGTGAGGATTCCTAGCCAGTTGTTAGTCCTTGGCTGGAGGGATGAGTTATGGATGGAATCTTTGTAATGACACCACAAGGTCAAACAAGCCAGAAAACCTAGATGACTCTTCCGCCCCTAGGTTTTCGGCAAATTAATGTGATCACTACATGGGTTACTACTTGTCAAACATGAGAAAGCCCAAGGGTATTTGTAAGGTGAACACGACATGGCCATGCCCAAGAGCTCCAGGTCAGACTCCAAGAAGGGACCGGCATTCTGTAAAGATGAGGCGGAGGCAAGGAGTTGTAGATGGAGGTTTATTCAGGAGAAAAGAGCCGTCCAGCTTGAAGGGAAGACACAGCAGCTGCAACTGCCAAACAGGGAACACTGGGGAGGAATGTTCAGTACATGGAAACCCCATGGGTGACATCACAGGGTTCAGTGATGAGATGATAATAGGCAATACACATTACAGATCACCACACACCTCCCCCCTTTTTTAAAAAAGAGAAAGAGAGAAAAAAAAACCCTAAAAGCAGAGTGAAATTACAATGAAAAGCAAATCAGATATAATCACGAAATTTGTTAGGCCTAACAGTCATTCTTGAGCTTTTCCTTAAACCATTATCAACATTGACATTGGGTGAAGGAGCAGTTGCACGGGAAGGATCTTTAGCGACACGAGAAGTGTTCCACCATTTGCCGTTTGACAATTTGACAGCATTCTTGCGAACTTCCACAACTTGCTGAGAATCAAGAAATTTTGAAAAACCTTTCTTAACAGTGACAGGATTCTTAATCCTGACCCAATCACCAGCATGAATACTGTGAAAAGACTTCTTGCCTAATTCCACATTGCAAGGCAGTGAACTGGGAGACTTTTTATTAGCACATTCCCACACCTCTTCCAAATCACAACCTTTGTGGAGACTTTTGACCATCCAAAAGGGGAGAGCCTGGGAACAGGCTTTCCTTCCTCTCATCAGTTCAAAAGGGGAAAAGCCCTTGGCAACATGGGGGGGAAATCCTATAAGACCATATAAGATCTTTTACAGCTTGGAAGATACAGTTATTGGACCTGAAAGCAGCTTGCACACATTCAACAATAACTATTAAACCTCTCGGTTTTGCCATTGCTCTGGGGATGGTACAAAGGAGATCTGGTATGTTTAATACAGCAATTATTCAAGAAATCACCCATTTCCTTAGAAATGAATTGAACCCCATTGTCAGTGAGAATTTCTTCCGGACAACCCTCCCTCAGGAAGATTTTGCTTAAGCAATCAATAACACTTTTAGAATTGGGAACATTGATAGGTTCAACTTCGACCCACCTAGAGAGGTGATCAACAAGGACCAAGAAGTATTTGGAAGTATTGGGAAGAACATGAAATGGACCCAGAAAGTCCAGACCAATTTTTTGCCAAGCTCTAACGGGTGGGGGAACAACGGAATCACAAACACCTTCCAAGATAAGGACTTTGTCACTGGAGTTGCAACGTGTACAGAGTTTGATAGCATCCCACAATTTGATTGTCCATTTTTGGCCACCAAAAATTTGATCTGACATTTCTCTTGGTAATGGTGGCTCCTAGATGTCCAGAATGGGCATCAGCAATGATTTTCTCTCGGTAAATAAAAGGGGGAATAAATTTATCACCCCTAACAATTTTGCCATTTTCCAAAGAAAGTTCTGAATTAATTTTCCAATATATCTGAAGTTCGGGAGAAAGAGACTTTTCTTTGGGCCAACCTTTTTGTATGAAGGAAATTACGTCCTTAAGCACAGCATCATTTTTAACAGCTTTAATCCAATCACTTTCAGCGAAAGAAATGGAATTTTGGGAAATGTTGGCCACAAAACATTCCTCAATCTCAGTTTCCCAATCATTTTCGTCAGGTTCTTGTATGGGTAACCTGGACAAACAGTCTGCTCGTTTGTTTTTACCACCAGGAATATAGATAACTTTGAAATTGAATTCCAACAATTTAGTAGAAAGTCTAGCCAACCGTGCGGTTGTACGTTTGATATTTCTACCTGACAAGATGTCGACAAGAGGTCGATGGTCGGTTTGAAGAATAAACGGTCTACCCCATAAGTAAGATTTGAATTTCTCAACGCTCCAAGCGCAAGCCAGCAGTTCTTTCTCAATGACCGAATATTTTCTTTCAACAGGACGGAGAGTCCTGGAGGCAAACCCCACGGTAAATTCCTTACCATAAGCCAATTGTGAGAGGACAGCTCCTAAGCCACATTCACAAGCAACAGTGACAACAGTTTCTCTATTCCCATTAAAAGGCTGAAGGGCGGGAGCTTTAGTGATATGCTCTTTAACCCCTTCCATGCGGCCGCGATTCCCCTGGTGTGCTGTAAACAACACGAACAGGGGCGGGCCGTGACGAACCCCAGCCGTCATCAGCACACGAGCACCGTAGTGCATGATGGCTGGGGTTCGTCATCAGCATGGAAGGGGTTAATGAGCTGAAAGCCCTTTTCACACTCATCAGACCAGCTGAAGGTGGCACCCTTTTTCAGTAAGAGTCTAAAACATTCAGTAGTCTTGGCGTAGTCCACTCACAAAGAACAAGAAAGGACAAAAGTTGTTCTTTGTTAGAAGGGGCAGGAGCTTCAATGATGCTTTTGACCAGACCTGGTCTGGGCTTGATGCCACACTCAGAAATGGTATGACCAAGATATTCTACCTCTCTGGTTTTGAATACACACTTACTCTTCTGTAGAGTTACACCTCTTCGTTCCAGGATGTTAAAAACTTGGTCAATGACTATGTCATGCTCGCTCTCAGTTTGAGTAAAAATAAGAATATCGTCTTGGAAGACGACTACGTTAGAGAGTTCCTCAAACATTTCGGACATGATTCGCTGGAAAACAGCGGCGGCAGAAGCCAACCCAAAAGGAAGGCGACGAAATTGGAAAAAACCATCAGGTGTTACAAAAGCAGTGAGGTGTCGTGAGAGAGGATGCAATTCAATCTGGTGGTAGGCCGCCTTTAGATCAAGTTTGGAAAACCAAGTAGATGAGCCTACCTTTGCTATCAAATCCTCAATCCGAGGAAGGGGAAAGCCATCGACCCAGATAGCTTCATTAAGACTGCGCAAATCCACACACATCCTAAGGTCACCAGACCTTTTCCTGGCAAGTACAATAGGAGAAAGCCATAATGTGGATTCTACTTTTTCAATAATTTCTTGTTCACATAGTGACTTTAAGTGTTTGGACAAATCGTCTCTAATACTGAGTGGGACATTTCTGAGTTTGTGTTTGACCGGGGTAATGCAATCTTTGACTTTGATGAAATGCTGAAAGTTGGTGATTTTACCAAGGCGATCTTCAAAAATGTTTTCATATTTACGCTCCCACAAATTACCATTCAAAATGTTGCATACAGGGGTAGAAAAAGAAGACGTAGAACAAGGAAGGTTGCACCCTTCAATAAAAACAGGGTTGGGTAAACCAGGTTTAATAGTAATACCGAATTCTGCCTGATGTATGAGACCCAGGACATTAATGCCTCGTTTGGCCAAATAAACCTTCCCTTTGATAGATTTGCCAAAAATAGAGATTACAGCCCAGAAATAACCTAAAAGATTAATTTTGCTTCCTTCAAAAGCCACAGTGAGAACATCAGGAGGAAGTAAATACTTATCTTGCCAAAAATGAGAATATTTGTCATGGGAAACAATAGTGATACGAGCACCAGTATCTACAAGTAATTGGACATGATATTTTTCAATAATAGTATCAACTTCAGGATCAGGAACATGAAATGTGTGACTGACGTTGTCACGGTCTTTCACAACAACTACATACTCCTGAGTAGTTACATCACCTTCCGAAAAATCAGCTGGATGCTCTAGAGAATTCAAATCAGGAGGAGGATCATTCTCATTCATGACACATCGCACACTGCCTCTTCTACCTCTCATGCAAACCCTTGAAAAATGACCATTTTTGCCACATTGACTGCATTGTTGGTTGGCAGCAGGACAATTTTTGAAATTGGAAACCTGGTAAGATGAGCCACATCTAAAACAAAAAGTACTTTGGTTGAATTGTCTATTGGGCATAAAGGGTCTTCTAGTACTAGTGATTCCCGTTCTTCTAAAATAACCACGTGAGTCACGAGGAATAAAATTAGAAGTTTTAGTAGGAGCTGGCGTTTTGGTGGAAACTGCGCTAGAAATAGAGGTATTGGAGAGGGAAACTTCTAATTGTTTAGAATCCTCCAAAGATGTCTCTATACTTTTGGCTATGTCAATGGCCTTATCTAGAGAAGGATCTTTGTAAGATAATAGTTTCCCTTGGATTTGTTTACAGGAACAGCGAGCAACAAGTTGATCCCTAATAAGTTGAGAGGTGAAATTATCAAATTCACATTTGGAAGCAAGTATTTTCAAGACAGTAACAAAGGTGTCAATACTTTCTTCAGGTTTTTGAGCCCTGGTGAAGAATTTGTAACGATGTACGACCATGTTTTTAGTCTTAACAAAGTACTTGTCCAATTTGGCTATAGCTATGTCGAATTCATCTGGAGCTTCACCGGGAGGAGGGACATAAGGAGGCAGATGGTCGAAAACATTCTGGCCTTCTACTCCAAGATGATAATACATTAGACTTTTTTTTCTTTCTGCACGATATCTGAGACCATCAATTGCGCCTAAGTAAGCCATGAAAGATCTCAACAAAAGCTTCCATTCGAGAGGAGGATCTCCAGGAGTCTGAAGAAATGGAGCAGGTGGAGAGACGCTTTGCATCGTGAGATCTTCTATTTTTACCCTTGAATTGAAATGTCTTAATTCGACAATAAAGTAAAAGAAACTGTTTTTATGAAATGAGAGTAACTACTGTAAATGCAAATAGGTCTTCAGAATAAAACTTGGAATTAGCAATGAACAAATAACAGAGAAAATGTGCTGTAGCACAAAAGTGTAAGTAATCTTTAGACATGTGCAGATGCTGTGCACATCAGCGTGTACGAACGAATATTGGAGATAGCGGGGTGCACAGCGTCAAGTTGGACAAGTTACTCAATAAGGTATTATGAGTTTTGGGTGCTCACATAGGGTGGTGTTATCCGTCAAAAAACACCTTCAAATATCAAGATTGTCGTGTATGCGGAGCCCCGCAAGAACATCCCCTGGTGGAGCACACCAATTGAGGTCACACAAAGGTGCTTCTGTTTTAAGCAGTGAGTCTTTATTACTTCATTTATATGGTGATTTTAGGTTTGCACGGCTTCGATATTTAACAGCATATCGAGAATATTATAATCCATTTACATTTGAACATTACGCTCCAATGCATTTCGGGCGTAGGCGCCCTTGATCACGGAGAGCTGAAAGGAGGAAGCAGAGAAAAATGACGGTGAGGGAAGGTGCTGTATTTAAAAGATAAAAGGAGTCTAACGGCGTGCTCTTAGGTGTAGGGCTGCTAGGCTGAGTATGCGCAAATAGAGTGCAGGGTAGGGAGGTGGTAGGGGAATTACCGCCGGTGAAACACGTAGACAATAAGTCTCTGAGCATTCAAAAGAAAAATGACGATGTGCTCTTAGGTGTGGGGCTACTGGGCTAAGTGCGCGCAAGTAAAGTGCAGGGTAGGGAGGTGGTGGAAGTGTTACCGCCAGTGGGGCAAGTCGATGGTAAGTCTCTAAGCATACACTAGTTCGCCTCTTACTTCAATGTAAAGCGTGATGTCCTTAGGTGTATTCCTGCGGTCATCTGTTTGCCGTCAGGGCCGCGTGTAAAACAATCGGCTAAATGGATTAGGTTAACAGAGATGACGGACTCGCGTCCGTGCATATGCGGGGGCCATCTTGGAGTGGTGCGATCCAATTCAAACACCAAGTGGTAAATACATGCGTGTGTGAATGGGTAGGGGTAAGTGAATACGGGTGGGAGAATAAACATGGTAAGAGAAATAAAGGTGAATAGAATAAAGGTAAACAAAGGGTGGGATAAGGTGGGTAAATGAAGTAGACAGCTTTAAACCAGTATATAAACATGGATACAGGTGAGAGACGAAAGTAGACACGGGGTGAAGTAGGGTAAAAACAGACATAAAGAGAATGGAGAAGCAGCAACATTACAGTGATACTTTATAGATAACAGCTAAACTCTGTGCGATCATTGAGCCCATGGGGCTTGAGAGTCTGTAAAAGATAAATCCACTCGAGTTCTCTCTTCAGTAGCAATTTGGTGTTGTCTATGCCTTCTTTTCTTGATACGATCTCTAGGACCATGAATTTTAGTTGAGCGATGGTATGGTGTGCTTCCATGAAGTGAAGAGCAATGTTGGATTTTTCGGTTTTGAGTCTGATGTTAGACTTGTGCTCATTCAGGCGGGTTTTGATTTTTCGTTCGGTCTTCCCTATGTATAATTTGCCACATGGGCATTTGAGGGCGTAGATCAGGTTGGTGGAGTTACATGTGGCATCTACATGGAGTTTGATGTTATATCCTTTCATAGGGTGTTGTATTTGATTGCCCCGGATTACATTGTTACAATGACCGCAGTTCAAACACGGTTGGGTGCCGCGGTGTCTTTTGGTTGATTCAGTGGGTTTAGCCAATATTTCCTTGATGTTTCGATTCCTGGTGTGAGCAAATATAGGAGGCTCATTGAAGATGCCTTGGAAATCCGGTTCATTTTGTAATATTGGCCAGTGCTTCCAAATGATCTTTTTATATGCTGCGCTGACAGTGGAATATTTGGACACGAGGACCATGCGTTGCTCTGTGTTCCTATGAGTTTTTTTCAAACAATCCTGTCTCGATGTGTTAGCCACACGGTTCTTGGCGTCTTGCAAGATGTTTTCTGGGTAACCACGTGCCCGAAATCTGTTGGACATTTCCGTCATCCGTTGGTGAACCATGGTTTCGTCAGATACTATGCGTTTGACACGCAACATTTGGGAAAACGGAAGGTGCTTTTTCAGGGAGCCTTGATGGAAGCTGGTGTAGTGGAGGGCGGTATTTCGGTCTGTACTCTTTCTGTAGAGATCCGTAACGATACCATCAGCTGTGTTCTTGATGTGGACATCTAAGAAGGCAATGTCTGTGTCACTGTCTGTGTCACTGATTTGCAATACCTGTACACTCATCCAAGCTTCCAGAAACACACTAAACTATTTCTACGATACATTGACGACCTATTCTTCCTATGGGCAGATACCAAAGAATCGCTCCACAACCTTTTGACAGAAACCAATACCAAAGATCCACGGATTAAACTCACGTGGCAAATCAGTGACACAGACATTGCCTTCTTAGATGTCCACATCAAGAACACAGCTGATGGTATCGTTACGGATCTCTACAGAAAGAGTACAGACCGAAATAACGCCCTCCACTACACCAGCTTCCATCAAGGCTCCCTGAAAAAGCACCTTCCGTTTTCCCAAATGTTGCGTGTCAAACGCATAGTATCTGACGAAACCATGGTTCACCAACGGATGACGGAAATGTCCAACAGATTTCGGGCACGTGGTTACCCAGAAAACATCTTGCAAGACGCCAAGAACCGTGTGGCTAACACATCGAGACAGGATTGTTTGAAAAAAACTCATAGGAACACAGAGCAACGCATGGTCCTCGTGTCCAAATATTCCACTGTCAGCGCAGCATATAAAAAGATCATTTGGAAGCACTGGCCAATATTACAAAATGAACCGGATTTCCAAGGCATCTTCAATGAGCCTCCTATATTTGCTCACACCAGGAATCGAAACATCAAGGAAATATTGGCTAAACCCACTGAATCAACCAAAAGACACCGCGGCACCCAACCGTGTTTGAACTGCGGTCATTGTAACAATGTAATCCGGGGCAATCAAATACAACACCCTATGAAAGGATATAACATCAAACTCCATGTAGATGCCACATGTAACTCCACCAACCTGATCTACGCCCTCAAATGCCCATGTGGCAAATTATACATAGGGAAGACCGAACGAAAAATCAAAACCCGCCTGAATGAGCACAAGTCTAACATCAGACTCAAAACCGAAAAATCCAACATTGCTCTTCACTTCATGGAAGCACACCATACCATCGCTCAACTAAAATTCATGGTCCTAGAGATCGTATCAAGAAAAGAAGGCATAGACAACACCAAATTGCTACTGAAGAGAGAACTCGAGTGGATTTATCTTTTACAGACTCTCAAGCCCCATGGGCTCAATGATCGCACAGAGTTTAGCTGTTATCTATAAAGTATCACTGTAATGTTGCTGCTTCTCCATTCTCTTTATGTCTGTTTTTACCCTACTTCACCCCGTGTCTACTTTCGTCTCTCACCTGTATCCATGTTTATATACTGGTTTAAAGCTGTCTACTTCATTTACCCACCTTATCCCACCCTTTGTTTACCTTTATTCTATTCACCTTTATTTCTCTTACCATGTTTATTCTCCCACCCGTATTCACTTACCCCTACCCATTCACACACGCATGTATTTACCACTTGGTGTTTGAATTGGATCGCACCACTCCAAGATGGCCCCCGCATATGCACGGACGCGAGTCCGTCATCTCTGTTAACCTAATCCATTTAGCCGATTGTTTTACACGCGGCCCTGACGGCAAACAGATGACCGCAGGAATACACCTAAGGACATCACGCTTTACATTGAAGTAAGAGGCGAACTAGTGTATGCTTAGAGACTTACCATCGACTTGCCCCACTGGCGGTAACACTTCCACCACCTCCCTACCCTGCACTTTACTTGCGCGCACTTAGCCCAGTAGCCCCACACCTAAGAGCACATCGTCATTTTTCTTTTGAATGCTCAGAGACTTATTGTCTACGTGTTTCACCGGCGGTAATTCCCCTACCACCTCCCTACCCTGCACTCTATTTGCGCATACTCAGCCTAGCAGCCCTACACCTAAGAGCACGCCGTTAGACTCCTTTTATCTTTTAAATACAGCACCTTCCCTCACCGTCATTTTTCTCTGCTTCCTCCTTTCAGCTCTCCGTGATCAAGGGCGCCTACGCCCGAAATGCATTGGAGCGTAATGTTCAAATGTAAATGGATTATAATATTCTCGATATGCTGTTAAATATCGAAGCCGTGCAAACCTAAAATCACCATATAAATGAAGTAATAAAGACTCACTGCTTAAAACAGAAGCACCTTTGTGTGACCTCAATTGGTGTGCTCCACCAGGGGATGTTCTTGCGGGGCTCCGCATACACGACAATCTTCACATCAGCGTGTAAACGTTGCTATGGTAGGTATAAGCTGTGCGCATCAGCACGAAAATGTAGTTTTTTGTTATATATATATAAAGCGGTGCACATCAGCGTGAAAAAGGAGAAATGAATTGCTGCGTGCTTTAGCTGTGCACATCAGCGCGTGAATAAACAAAGCGGAACAATAAAGGCTGTGTGCATCAGCGAAGGCAAAAGCTTTGTAGCTGGTTAGCTGTGCACGGCAGAAACAGAGAAGACTTAAGAGCAGCAGATGGAGCCTTTATGACGAATAAATCCTTTATGACGTGTAGAAGAATGCACTTGAATCCAGCAGAGATGAAGCCTTTGTGACGTGTAGCAGCCGGCAGACAGCAAGAGCGTCGTGACGAATGAAATTTGCTATGACAACCAGCGTGCGTGAAGCGTGGTGGCGCTTGACGGAGGAACGTTGGAAATCCTACAACGTCATCATAATGAAGAGCAGTTCGGTAGGAGAGGAACAAGCGGCAAAGAAAACACACAGCGCTGGGATAGCAGAATCAAAGGTAAAGAAGACTTAAGTAGAGGAGAAAAAAAAAGTCTTGATGAAGTCAGCCGGTAGAGGGAATGTTCCGTTGAGTTTCATAGACCGGCACAATGAAAAGTTGCACGCAGCTTAGAAAGTCAAAAGCAGTTTAAAGTCACACGCAGACCAAGCTTAATTAGTAAAAGATAACGAAGTGGCAGGCAAATTGAACGAAAGTCCGGTGGCTGTGACGGCTCTCAGCAGGTACAGCAGGCAAATAAGTTTGAAAATGTACTCACATGAGCGTTGTTCGTGGAGATAAAAAGGTCCTGAATTTCAGAATGATTACAGAACGATTAGCGTGACGGTTGCAGAAACAGCTGAGGAACAGCTGACCATCCTCTGTCGCCAATGTAAAGATGAGGCGGAGGCAAGGAGTTGTAGATGGAGGTTTATTCAGGAGAAGAGAGTCGTCCAGCTTGAAGGGAAGACACAGCAGCTGCAACTGCCAAACAGGGAACACTGGGGAGGAATGTTCACTACATGGAAACCCCATGGGTGACATCACAGGGTTCAGTGATGAGATGATAATAGGCAATACACATTACAGATCACCACACATTCCCTATGGGATGAAGCTGGAGACAAGCCCCCGACATCCTCCTGATAGGTTAGGCCCGAAAGACATAAAACCGGTGGTCCTCACAACAGGTACCGGGAAAGAAAGTGGCCTACTATGTGGCTAATCGCCTCTATAAGCCACTAAAACAACTTCCTTAGAGCTGAATGTTACAGTCTGAAAGGGAATGTATTAATGACACCAGAAGACTACAGCAAAGTGGCCACCTTTCTAGAAAAGTATGGTTCTGAAACCGGTAGAGGAGGGTTACTCTTGGCACAGGGTATACAACTCATCATGTATCTATACAACAGCCTAATATTGGATCAGTGCCCAAGATAGCTCACCAACCAACGGATGAATGTATTCTTTTTGGAAGGACTGGGTTTTGTCAGACAATGAGAAATCTCGGTTGACTTCATCCCAGGAGATAGTCTTTCTGGATTTTGTCACAGACTCAGTCAGAGCAACCCACAGCCTTCCATCAAAGAATGTAGTGCACTTTCGACATCAACGGAGGAAAGTGCTGTCCAGACCCAGAACTTTACTGTGTCATTAGTGATACTCGTAAACCTGCTCTCATCATCAATTCAAGCTCTGTTTCTGGGGCACTTCTTTACACAGCCCTTAAAAGACAAAGCTTCCTATCTCAGGAGAGGTACCACTTACTTAAAGATGGATCTTTTTTCAAAAGATGACAAGGAGAAACACTGGTAGCTTGCCCACATGGAGGCATGGATCAGTAGTCACCTTTGGATTAGATACAGCTTAGTAATAGAGGAGCAAGATATGGATTGATTGTGTACCAGAGGGTGCAGTTCGAGCAGGTACAGGGATTGCAGCTCAATTGCCTGGAACTCTTGGTGGGGTTCTCCGCAGTCAAGTGTTAGACCAGAGCGAGCGAGGAGTGCAATGTCCTGCTGGAGAAAGACATCTGATGAAGCGTTACATCAACCACCTGGGAGGAACAAGATTGAAGGCTCCGACAGGGGTAGCCAAAGATGTTTTTACACTACTGCCTGGAGAACCCGGAGGCAGTGACAGCAGACTTCTTTCCTGAAGTGGGGAATGTGGTAGCTGATTGGCACTCCACATACCCACAAGACTCCTGCCTGTAGAAACTGGACCTGGTGGTCTACGATAGCCTGGGAGGGACTATTTTCAGTTGTGCTCTTTGCGTCCCAACTGGATGATCAAATCCAAAAAGGTACTACACCTGGAGACCAGATCCATAAGCTTTGCCAATGGATGCCTTTCTACAAGAATAGAGTCAGTAGCGGTAATCTGCCATCCCTCCTTTTACGGTGTCAGTTCAGATCAGGAGATCGAAAGCAGACGTTTTAGGGATTCCGATCTCGAAGTCTGAAGTGTAGTATCTGGTTCTAATTGAATTTTCCTGGGATTTTCCAAGTCATTTTCCCCATGAGAGCATCCTGCAGAGTCCAGAAGGAATTCCCAACAGTGGTACAGAGTAGCTTGCAAGTTATGGCGTGGATGATTACCAGGAATGCTGGAAAAGCTCACAATGATCAGAGAAGGCTGAAGAACTCATCAGATAAGCCTGGGCAGAAAAAACTGTCAAACAAAATAGATTGGCTTAGAGAAGATGGGTTGTTGATGTGTGCGTAGACATCTAGATCCTGTGGGGTCCGAACTTGTTGGCAATTATCTATCTGACATGGCTACAGACTGACTGGCTTACACGTCGGTAAATGCTTTCCGTTCTGTCATATCAGCAGGGCATATCCCAGACGTCGACATCTTGGGTGGAAAACATCCCATGGTCAGAAACTATTGAGGGGCATTTGTGTCTCCTTACCACCTTAACATAGTTACTAAAAACTGAGATGTAAATAAAGTCCTAAATGTATTCCTAACTTGTCAACAAAACTACTATCTTTCTAGAACAGAACTTTCTGGTAGACTGGCTAAGTAAGGTGTTGCACACGATTTCTTTCAAAGAGTGTCTAATGTAAGGGAACTGGATATAGCGAGTAGGCTGTTTACACCTGAAGGTAATGTAATGTAGAGGACGACTGCTGCCCGAAAAGATGCACTGGCGCAGATTATAATGCTAGAATAGACAGTGAATTATTGTACGAAAAACCAAGTCTTCAAAGCTTTAAGGAAAAATAGTAGTTGCTGAAGCTTTCACAAAAAGAGGCAGAGAGTTTCAAAACTCCACCGCTTTTACAGAAAAGGTACGGCCAACCATTCTACAGCAACAGGCCATGTCCAAAGGTAACAACAACATTTCCTTTGAAGCTAACAAAACCTACAAGCATCGAAGGCATGGTAAATGAGACAGAGTGATTCAAAAATCCCACTTTGGAAATCGGGAGCTTGTGAAGTGTGTTCAGTGCCATTAATGTAGATGATAAATGAGGCCATTGTAGTTTGAGTCTCACAGTAACATTTCTAATTCATTGAAGGCATTTCAGAAATCCAAGGCTTAATGAATTCCAATTATTTAAGTGACTTAAAATCGTTGCTTGCAGCACCAGTGAGCAAATTTGTACATAAAGAAAAGGAAGGGTTTTGCATGACAACTACATGAAAGAGAAACAGATGGTGGATAAGATTGACTTGATTATTCAATGAGAGAGTAACATCAATGAGAGAGTAACATCAGAATAGAAACCCAAGTTACGAACTGCTTCCACTGGGGATACAGTGCTCCTAAAATGCTGGCCAAAAACCTCGAGGACGAGAAACTGAGAATCACATGTTGATTAAGTATCATCCAATCAGGTGGCCACTGCCAGCACACTCATGTAATATCCCTAATGGATTAAGTACAGAAATCTGTTGGGAAATTCAAATGTGTGTCATCCGCATAACTCATAAATTTAAGGACTTCACTGCAAATTAACTGCGTCAGCAGATGCACACATATATAATAAACAGTTGGACTTATTAAGCAGTCCGGCAGTTACTTGCTGCTGAACCAGCTTGAACTTTAGGCGGTAAGGCGGTGGGGAAAAACGGGACGGGGGGGGGGCATCAAAACCCAAGTTAAGGCCTAATCCATTTCAATGTCTGTCCCGGAATGGCAGTGAGGAACTTGAGAAGTCCCAAAAATTCAACTCTTGAGAAGCCCTTTAGTGTATTGCCCTCATAACTCACAATGCCGACTTAGTAGGAAAGTATACAATATTACTCAGTTTTGGACATATAGTGAAAACATCAGAATACAAAAAATTTAAAAAAACATTATGTATTGTATTAAAAAAGCAGTTTATTACAAATCAATAAAATCAATGTTATATAACATCAGTACAGTGCCATACATACAAATTTAAGTTCAGTCTTTGCTAAAAAAATCCCGGAATGGCAACTTCTTCCTGCCTCCCAAGCAGCTGCTCAAGGGACACTGTATGGAACACTGTAGAAAGATCTAATAGCACCACGTGTGCCGGCGATAAATAATCATCTAAAACAAAGACCAGGGCAGTCTCTGGGAAACAGACTGATGCTCGTCTAGAACATTATTTGACTCTAGAAAAGCTGCTTTTTTAATGTTTCCTACTTCAAAGGTACCGCAACTATGGAGGTGACCAGCACAAGAGGGTGGATGTTGCCATCCCTTATGTTATGTTATGTTATGGTCTCTTTTATAGCGCACAGCTACCCCAAGGGGTGTCCCGGCGCTTTGGCAAAGAGAAATGTACTAAAGAGAACACAACACAGCAACTACTCAAAAGGCCAACACTGAAGTCATGCAGAATAGAGCCAAGTTTTCAACTCCTTTCTGAAAGCAAGAAGACTTTGGTTTTTTCATCTGTGCATGTAGTGTTGGTCTGGTAGTCAGGATGTTAGTGAGACTATGGAGTATGACTGTGGAATATTATTGAATGGGTTATGACTGTACAGGATTGTATTTGTAATATTTTTGTGTGTAATTAACTTTATGTATAAATAAGTGGACTTGCAAACAACATTGCACATTGTTATGAGTTCATACAATGTAATGTCTTATTCAAATTAATTGTGAATTGTGCAATTGTGGAAATGTGTATTTGATAATATTTATACAAAAAAGAATCAGTTTTGAAAAAATATACTTAAAAAATGTATATAAATAAAGAATGAAAAAATAATCAAAGAAATTGATGTGTTGAGACAATCTTTTGAAATTGCCCTAGATTTGAGCTCTTGATAGCCAATGGTAAAGCAATAGAGGTCGGGTGGGAGTCTCTGTGAGATGGATGGGAAACAGACTGATGCTCGTCTAGAACATTATTTAACTCTAGAAAAGCTGCTTTTTTGATGGTTTTTTTCCAAACTACTGTTAAAATATTACTACATTCCACCAGGTTATCAGATGTAAAAAGCAGGCTAAGCCCAATGATCAGTCTGATGAGTAACATCACTGACCACTTTTGTGAGATTCAGCTTGGCTAACAAGTTGAGACCACTGCTCTAGAATAACTAAAGAACTCAACTTTCATATTTAAATGTGTGCGGAAGTACAGAATCACAATCTAGGGTGATTTGTGGCTATTTCTAATGATCACAAAATGCTCTTGGACTATAGACTAATACAAGCAGAAAAATGGCGATTGTTTTCAATATATAATGTACCCAAATAATATTTGCACATTAAAAAAAATGTACCAAAGTCACAGGCAGTTTTGCTAGACTTTCAAGGAAATTTATAGGATAACTTTAAATACCAGGTCTTGGCGGCATCTATTAATAAACCATGATTGATGCATATTAATATTAAAAATAGTAGTAATGGGGAATCTGTGTAAAATTATTAAGGGCAACTTTATTATACATATGTAACAAATGAACAAATCAGGGGTCTCATTATTAAAGTATGTCACAAAAGTGCACCCACAGTTCTACGGCTTTGCATTCGTGCAGATTTACTACAGGAACTGACAAGAGCTTACAGTAGTAGGCCCGGAATGAATAATCCTATATCCAAGAAATGCTTATCCTATAATCCTATCAAACTTGTCACAACACATATTTGCTCATGCGAAAACCCACGGAGTATATATGCAAATTTAGATTTTTCTCCAGTAGGAAATATTTTCCCCTCAGGAGAAACTATTTCCCCTACAACTCCAAGTTATTTTCTGGAGGAGGTGATCACTTTACCCCAAGAAAGCGTTTAACTTCTGCCAATGTCAGAAGTAAATTTATCTCCTTTTCTATTGTGGGAATAGGTTGGCAACGAGTTGGTAAATGCCCTTGATCATGTAAACCTGTGGGTGTGCACAACCTCACAGGGAACTTCAGCTCTAAAACTACCACTTTATACCTACTATAAGCACTGGGAGTAGATTTATTCACATAAAAATCTTCAAGCGAGCTAATTCTTTTAGGCACGTAAAACTTTTGCCTGTTAAAGCCCAAGCTTCCAAGAATAAAATAAACACTGATAATTATGTCCAAAACATATTCACTCCGACGAACAAGTTACTTACCTTCTGTATTGCTCTATTTGGTTTATTCTTTATCTAAACTGCAGATTCCTCACCTTTCGAACATCACCAGGCATCAGATTGAATCCCGAAGATATTTCAACACAGCCCCTTCACATCAGTAGGTGGTGTTGTGCGGCTCTGTGGAGCCACATGTGGGCTCAACCAAAGCCCGCTGATGTCAGTTACTTTCTGGATAGCATCCACACCCTCGGACTTGGAGCCCAAAAACAAATTGCTTGTGCCAGTGTGCATATCTCAAATTAGAAACCTTTTTATTTTTATAATCAATTTTATAGATTTTTGGGTGAACAATGAAAACATTACAGCACAGGTAAGCATTAGTAGCTGGTACAGTGATAACGAATATGCTACTTACCAGTATGCATCTGTTCTTGGCATGTAGGGCTGCTGACATTCATATCTGTGCATAGATCGCCGCCTAGTGTTGGGTCCGGATGATTGCACATTGTTGTCCTGGAAGAGTCTTCGAAGTATCACAAGATAGGTGGCTCCTCCCCTGGACTACAGTGCGCATGGGCATTCTCTCCATCCTCAGATTGTTTTTCGCCATTGTGGCAGAGATGGAGTGTAATACAGTGAGTGATGTCCATGCTACATGGTAATTCTGAATACTACAGCTGCTACAGGCGCCGGGGAGGAGGGTGGGCGATATGAATGTCAGCAGCCCTACATGCCAAGAACAGATGCATACTGGTAAGTAGCCTATTCGGTTCGAGGCATGTGGGCTGCTGAATTCATATCTGTACATAGATTACATAGCAGTCCCTCCTGTTAGCGGCGGCTGCCCGTGCCAGCTGCAGCAGTCTGAAAAAGAATTTTGAGAACAGCCTGTCCTACAGCTCCTTGCTGTTTAGAATGCACATCTACGGAGTAGTGTTTGGTAAATGTATGTGTGGTGGACCATGTGGCTGCCTTACATATCTCTTCTAAAGGAATATTCCCCAGGAAAGCCATGGACGCTCCTAACTTACGTGTGGAGTGTGCTCTCGGTGGAATGGTTAGTGTGCGTTTAGCCTTAGCGTAGCAAATTTGTATACACTTAACGATCCACCTGGCTATCCCTGCTTTGGAAATGGGGTTGCCCTTGTGTTGTGGAGAAAATGCAACAAAAAGCTGTTTTGTTTTCCTGAAGTCCTTTGTTCCGTCTATATAGTACATAAGAGCCCTTTTGACATCTAATGTGTGTAGGGATCTCTCTGCGACATTTTCTGGATTAGGAAAGAAAACTGGCAGTTCTATGGTCTTGTTCATGTGGAACTGCGAAATCACCTTAGGCATGAATGTAGGGTTGGTGCGTAGTACAACCCTATTTGCGTGGACCTGTATGAACGGCTCTTGAATGGTTAGGGCCTGGAGTTCACTAACTCTTCGTAGTGAGGTAATGGTTATTAGGAAAGCAACTTTCCAGGTTAGAAACTGAATCTCACAAGAGTGTAGAGGTTCAAAAGGTGGTCCCATCAGTCTGGTGAGGACCACATTGAGGTTCCAGACTGGTGAAGGTGGGTGTCTGGGAGGGATCACCCTTTTGAGTCCTTCCAGAGCAGGCTTAACCAGACTAACTTAAGCCTATTTGGGACTGAAAGTGGGTCCAACCCATTCAGACTCCCAAATGGACTTAACCAGGAGAGCAAAGGAGGAGGAGGAATCACTCAGGTGAATCCAACAACTCCCAAGCTTCTAGAGGCTCTCATGGTCGCTCCAGAAGGGGGATGACTAGCCCTCAGAGAAGGGAACATGAGGCCAAAATGAGAGAGGCTGAGCTTAGGATCCAGAAACAAGAACTAGAAGTTGCCCTGGCCCAAGAGAAACTTGCTAGAGCAAGACAGCCTAGAGAGAGTGGATTAGGATCCACTGGTATATGACAAACCTTTTCTATTTAGCCGCATAGCAAGCTCTGGTTGTGGGCCGTCTTGCCTCCTTGATGATATTCATACATTCTGGCGGCAAGTTGAGGTAGCCAAATTCTAAGACTTCAGGAGCCAGATCGCCAGGTTGAGCTGTTGCGGATCTGGATGCTGAATGTCGCCATGGCTCTGCGTCAAAAGCCTGGGTGTGAGGTGCAGCCTTTGATGCGGTACCACGGATAGTTCTAGAAACGTGGTGTACCATGGTTGGCGTGCCCACATTGGAGCAACCAGGATGAGTGTCATCGAGTGTTGCCTCAGTTTGCGTGCCACCAGCGGTATTAAAGGTGCTGGGGGAAAAGCGTACGCAAATTTGCCTGACCAGTTCGTCCATATCGCATTGCCCTGCGACTGTAGATGTGGGAACCTGCTGGCGAAGCTTCGGCATTTTGCGTTTTCCCTTGTGGCGAACAGGTCTATCTCTGGATGACCCCACTGCTGGAAGTACGGTTGGAGTACTGATGGATGTATCTCCCACTCGTGCATCTGGTGGCTGTGTCTGCTGAGCAGATCCGCCATCTGGTTGTCCTTGCCCGGGAGGTGTTCCGCCATGAGGAAGATGTTCCTCTGAATGGCCCACTTCCACATGCTCTGAGCCAGATGAGACAACTGTGGAGAGTGTGTTCCTCCCTGCTTCTGTATGTAGTACATGGCAGTCATGTTGTCCGTCCGGATCAACACGACTTTGTTGCACAAGTGTACTTTGAAAGCTTTCATTGCCATGAAGATTGCCATCAGTTCCAGAAGGTTGATGTGCATCTTCTGTTGCTGTGCTGTCCATAGTCCCTGCACTGTGTAGTGGAGTACATGAGCTCCCCATCCCTGGAGAGACGCGTCCGTATAATCTGTGGCGCAGGCTCTTGGAATGGTCGGCCCTTGCAAAGGTTTTGTGGGTTCCACCAATGCAGAGAGTTGAATGCCCGACCGCTCACCAACACTAGGTCTTTTAACTGTCCTTGAGCCTGATTCCACTGACGTGCCAAGCACTCCTGAAGCGGACGCATGTGTAGTCTCGCGTGCGGGACTATGAAGATGCAGGAGGCCATCAAGCCTATCAACTGCATGAACACTTTTGCTTGAAGCGAGTGTTGAGGTCTGAATTTTTGTATCAGCAATTGCATGCTGTGTATTCTCGCTGAATTTGGCTGAGCTTTAGCTGCCAGAGTGCTTATTGTCGCGCCCAGGTACTGTCGCACATGGGCGGGCTGAAGATGTGACTTTGGATAATTCAGCGAGAATCCCAGACTGTGAAGAAGATGAATGGTGTGGGACATGTGGATGGCACACTGCTGGGCAGTCTTTGCTTGAACAAGCCAGTCGTCCAGATAAGGGTAGACATGTATGTGCTGTCTCCTTAGGTGTGCTGCTACTGTCGCCAGGCACTTTGTGAACACCCTGGGTGCCGTCGTTACTCCGAAAGGGAGGACTTTGAACTGATAATGTTGGTTTTGAATAGTGAACCTGAGATACTGTCTGTGTGATGGGTGTATGGGTATATGGAAATACGCATCTTTTAGATCCAGCGTTGCGAGGAAGTCTCCCTGACTGAGTAACGGCAGAACCGGTTGTAAGGTGAGCATATGAAAATGCTCTGACAGAATGTAACTGTTTGGAGGCCAGAGGTCCAGAATAGGTCTGAGACCCGTCCTTTTTGGCTACTAAAAAGTATAGAGAGTACACCCCTGAGTCTTGGTCTTCAACAGGTATGAGCTCTATGGCCCCTTTTTGCAGCATGCTGACGACCTCCTGCTGCAATAAGTGTAAGTGCTATGCGGACATAGGACGGTGTCTTGGTGGGATGTTGGGTGGAGTGGATGTTAATTCCAGACAATACCCGTACTGGACAATGTCTCTCACCCACCTGTCTGTGGTGATGGATTTCCAGACTGGCAGGAACTGTTGAAGTCTCCCCCCGACAGGTGTTATATGGTCGGGGGGCAGTGACAGGGCGTCACTGTTTGTTATTGGCAGAGGATCTGGAACTGTTGTTTCCTCTGCCCTTGATGTTGGTTCCACGATATCCACCCCGGTTGTTTTTATTATATGTGGATTGTGTACCTCCTTTATTGTACTGTGTCTGTTGAGTGGACTGGCCTCTTGAGGGGCCCCTGGTATTGGAGCGACGAAAGGAGCCACCCCGAAACTGCTGTGACTGCAGAGCCCCTATAGACTTTGCAGTCTCTGTATCTTTTTTACTTTTTTCAAGGGTGGGGTCAACCTCAGGTCCAAATAAGAAGTCCGGGTTAACTGGCTGATTGAGGATAGAGGTTTGTATTTCAGGTTTGAACCCTGAGATTCTCAACCAGGCGTGTCTCCTTAGCATAACGCTAGTGTTGATGGCCCTGGCTGCAGTGTCAGCTGCGTCTAGCGCGCACTTGATGGAAGCATTGGTTATAAGCTTCCCTTCATGGATTAGTAGTTCTGCACCCTCCTTGTACTGATCTGGTAGGTGTTTCAACAGTGTCTCAAGGGTATCATAATGGGACCTGTCATATCTGGCTAAAAGTGCCTGAGTGTTGGCAATGCGCCAGATGTTAGCCGCCTGCGCAGCCACCCTTTTGCCTGAAGTTTACAGAACGTTTGACTCTTTGTCAGGAAGAGGAGCATCACCTGTAGTCTGGGAGTTTGCTCTCTTACGTGCATTAGAAACAACTAATGAGTCCAAAGGTAACTGTCCCCTTATATAAGCAGGGTCCGCAGGTGCTGGTCTATATTTCTTTTCAATCCTTAGGTTTAACACCCTGGCTCCAGTGGTGTCCTTAAAAATGTCATTAGCATGCTTAAGGACCCCTTTTAGCATGGGCAGGGTTTTGACTGTACTTTCCGAAGTGGAAAAGGTGTCGACCAGAAAGTCTTCCTCCACAGGGTCAGCATGAAGTTCGACGTCATGATTACTGGCCGCCCTTTCAATAAGGGCGTTAAAGGCAGTTGTGTCCTCAGTAGGAGTTGTTTTGACACTGTACACATGAGTGTCAGGGACAGTCTGCGGATCCCTTCGGTCAGCTGGGTCTGCCCATGATTGGTTTTGATCATCAGGATCAGTGTCCACATGATAAAGGCCATCTTCATGTTCGTCATCCCCTGCATCCACATCCAAGTATGTTGGGGAAACATTTTGTGGTTCTTGTCCATAGGAATGGAGGGGTTCCACAAGAGCTGGTGACGTCGTGGAAACCCTCTTCTTCTTTAAGGGAATCTTATATGACTCCGTAGGTGTTTCTGGTATGATTTTCCTCTTATATATGGAGAGTCTACCAGTTTCTGAGTCGATGAATGGCCTCGACTCCTGTTCTTCAGGCTCCTCTGTAGCCTCCAATTCCGTTGACACTTTCTTAATGGCGCCGATACCTTGTTTCGGCTCGATCATCTTCGGACGCACTGAGGGTGGCAACCCGAATTTGATCGGCGTTGACGCAGTCTGAACGTGTTCGACCAGCTTTGGTGCCGGGGCCTTCTTCGGCCCGACCGCTGTAGCCTTGTCCTTGATGCGTTGGAGTGACTCCGACACTTCCTTGGCTATGAATGGACTGGGCCGCGTCGACTCAACAGGGTCCTTGGAGCCAGTCTTCGTCTTGTCCGCAGGCCTCGACCGAGGATCGATCCCGTCTTTCGGTTCGGGTCTTTTGTGTGTGTCGACTCCCTTCGGCGTCGGCCTTGGCAGTTCGACAGCCTTGACCTTGGTCTTCGGTGCCCCAACCGTCGGTTCGATGACCTTCTTGAGTTTTTCGGCATCGACGGCCATTTTCTTTTTCTTCGGCTCCGAGGGGTTTGAGGCCTTGGGGCCGACCAGAGTTAGTTGCACTTTCGGTTTCGGTTTTGGCATTGATGCTTTCAGTTTCGATTTCTTTGGATCGACCGATGGCGGTTTTGAAACCGATGGCTCATTAGTAATGTTCGAAGCCGGGCCTTTATGCGGGGCTGTAGAACGAGACTGTAGATCTCGGGTAAGGCCTAGTGGCGATCCCTCGACCTGAGCCTTATTGAGTGCGTCATCTTCGGCCCCCGTATAGCCGGTTGCGCCTAGCTCCTCGCCTGAGCTATCTTCTACAGCCCCAAGAGCCTCTGCGTCGTCTCCTACCTCTTCGACGATGCTTTCGTCTTCTTCTTGTACCTCCTCGTCTTCGGCGTCATACTCGGAGTCATGGCCCGAAGCCGGATAGGAGCGGTAGTCTTGATCCTCCAGATCAACGACCTCCTCGTCTTCGGTCCCGAAGATGTTTTCGGGAACAGGCGCCGACTTCGTCGACTCCAATCGAGCCGCGCGTCGAATCCGAAGAGTTTTCTTCGACCTGAACCGGGCACAGGCCATACAGTTGGCTTCATTGTGATCCGGGGACAGGCACTTGTTGCACACCGGGTGGACATCGATGTGCAGGTATTTTGCATTGCAAAGTGGACACGTCTTGAATGGGCTTCTTTCCATTTCAGATGGAAGATCGGGTCAAGTTTGGAAAGAAACCGTCTGATTCCTCGATGTCCTATGAAACAAAGTTACCGGTACCGAACGAAACGATACCGACGCAGTCGAAAGCCTTTTGGCTTTGTAGAAAGTTTTCCTAACTTGAGCTAAGATAGAAACATCCAAACCCAATGGCGGAAAAAAACAATCTGAGGATGGAGAGGATGCCCATGCGCACTGTAGTCCAGGGGAGGAGCCACCTATCTTGTGATACTTCGAAGACTCTTCCAGGACAACAATGTGCAATCATCCGGACCCAACACTAGGCGGCGATCTATGCACAGATATGAATTCAGCAGCCCACGTGCCTCGACCATTACTGGTTTTCTTAAGCGGAACATACATGTCGATCCATTTTAAAAAATATTACCAGGTGGAATCAGAGTCCAAGAAAAGAGAGAACCCATTCATCTCAGCTGGTTCAACCATTTACCCCAGATCTTTGAGTGTTTGGCAGAACATCCCCTAGCTTTGAATGAAAGCTTCTCCTGCGCAGCACACCTGTCTACTCCCTTGCGCCATTTAGATAAACTGGGGGATCAGACTGTTTCCATGCTGCTGCAATGTCTCGTTTAGCCACCATGGTGGCAGTACCTAGGAAGAGCTTGTCTGCCCTGGACCTGTCCAGGCCGTCCAGGACTCCCAACCGAGGACATCCGTGGGTTCAGCTTCCAGAGTGTCGCAATATAGGGTGAGGTGGGGGCAGGGCCACACTATGTGATAAAAGTCAGCCGGGTCCTGCCTGCAGCGCGTGCAGGATGGTGAGGGCCACAGACCTGCCTGATAAAGGCGAACCGGGGTTAGGTAGGCATTATCAAGATAGTAAAGTTGGGTTAAGCGAAGCTTAGCTGAGGTGGTCATGGTCTTGGGGGCCATTAGCTCCTTCCATGCACGGCGAATTTTCACGCTGTTTTGGCGATTTACATAGTGGGCAGGATTCGGACGGCCCCCGGCCGTCGTCCGTACATGCCCACCGTGACGCAGGAGCATGCAAGGGGTTAAAACGTCACGCCAGTCCTCGCCCTTAAGGGGTCCCAGCCACCCCTCCCAGTGGTATCTGAGCGAGACAAGCGTTGTTGGGCTGTTGTTGGTTCAGGAGCGATATATATATGCGACACTCCTCCCTTCCCTTAATTCCCCATCATGATCTGTGCTCCCACTGGACTGAACTCTGAGAGTGTAGTGCCAGTCGCTAGGTGTGTACTGAGGGCGTGGCTTCGCTGCAAGTTCGGGTAAAATTCTGAGGGGTGGAGGGTATAGCGGTTTTGTAGGTCTTTGAATGATCATATTTGGTCCCCCACCCACATATTGCCCAGCTGAGATATACCAATAACGTCCCATCTCCTGAATCCCTCTACAGCTCCCACCTCCCGGGCCAGATGCCTTGCCAAAGGGTGTTTATTGGGTCAATTTGTTGTCCCACCGAGTAGGACGTAGGGCCGAGCGTCAGGCCAAGAGGAACGCTCGAGTCACTGATGGTAGGACCCAGGGTACAAGGTCTCCATACAACATTGCCTGGATTTGCTAAAGTCCTAAGTCCCTTAATTCAGTCTTTTAAGCTGGATCTGACCAGCCGCCATTAAATCAATCATCCAGGACGAGCAGTCGGGTGGCTATAGTATAGATAAAGATCAGTCAAGCCCCCATCAAAAGGTGGGATCCGGCAGTGGGCGAGAGCTATATGCGGTATAGTGTTCCCCCAGAGGAACTTTGTGGCCATGCTGCCTAGTTCCATAAACCAGCTTCGCAGGAGGTGGAATGGTGGGTTTTGGATAATGTACAAGAAACGGGAAAGGATCATCATTTTAAAAAGGGCCACTCTACCCAGCGGGTTAAGTGGTAAGGTTTGCCATCCTCGGAGATCTCTACTTTTCTTGATCAGTGGGGGGGTATGAAGCACCCATTCTAAGTCGGGGAGTAAAGCAATCCTTATCCCAAGGTATTTGAAGGACTGCCGCCTGATGGGGATGGTGGACTACCAGTCGAAACATTCCCTTGAGAGGTGAAGGGGTACCAAGGTCGACTTGGCACGGTTTAGACGTAGGCCTAAGACACGTTCAAAGGTGTGGAAAACTTAGAGGCATCTGGGTTCGGACTGGGCCGGGTCCGCAAGAAATAGCAGGACATCTGCTGCGTATACGGCGATTTTGTCAATGTGGGAGTCCTTCCATTTCCAGCCCTGGATCTGGTTGTCAGTTTGAAGGAGGCATTTATTTATTTATTTAGGAGTTTTCTATAGCGCTGGCTAGACCCGGAAGTATCAGAGCGCTTTACATAAGGTTCCACAAAAGTTACATTACAAGATTACATCAGTTCCAATTAACATCAGATGCTAGACAAACAAATGCAAGAGCATAGAAGACAAGATGATTGAAGTGTAGAGGGGAAGGGGGTAAGGGTAAAGGGATAGTTGGGAGATACGGCAGAGATACGAAAGGAAAGTCTGTCCAAAGTCCGGCTGGGTAGGTGACGGTTGAGGGGGAAGTCCCAAAACCCATCTCCTCTATCGCCAGGGCGAAAAGGAGGGGTGAGAGGGGGCAACTTTGTCTTGTGCCCCTTCTAATTGGGAACGCCTCAGAGAGGGCTCCGTTTATGAGTCCTGTTGCTCCCGGTTTGGAGTACGGGACACGGATGAAACAGCACAACTGCTGTCCCAGACCCGCTGCGGCTAAGACACCATCCAGGTATCACCAGTCAACTGAGCCGAAGGCTTTTTCGAAATCAACCAGGAGGAGTGCTAGATAGGGGGTGAGTGATTGGCGGCTCGCTAAGGCCAGATCTAGATGCCGCAGACAATGTCTTGTACTACGCGCCAGCATAAAGCTGTATTGGTCCGAATTGAATCGTTTTTTGAGGGATGGTCGTAAGCGTTGGGCCAGGATCGAGGCGTATATCTTTACCTCCATTAGCAAGATTAGACTGTAGTCTGTGCAGATGTGTGAGGGTGGTTGAATCTTGGGTAACGACGATAGTTGCGGTGTCAGTTTCGGGGGGGAAATGACCCTGTCTCTGTGGATTCTTGGAATAGGGCGAAGAGGTGGGGAATCAGAATGTCTCGATATGTAGTATAATATTCCTGCGGGAACCCACCAGGGCCCGGTGTTTTCCCTACTGCTATCAAGGAGATGGCGTCTCCTATTTCCTTTGGGGTGAAGGGGAGGTCTAAGTCGGCTGCCTCGCCCACGGTGAGGCTGGGGAAGGACACACCTTCCAGGTCAGGAAGCGAGGCCTCAAGCCTTTGGCCTGAATAAAGCCAGGAATAGTAGTCGGCTAGAGTGCGATGGATGACTCTGGATAAATCTCGGACCTCAGGAATTATATGGTTTGCTAAGAGGTAATACAACAGCCTGTATAGTATTTTCCCATTTTTGTCTCCCCATCCCTACACTCGGGTGATAGAGGATCTCCAAAGCTGATTATACCAAGATTTGTTTAATTTCTTCTCTCCGAATCGCAAACTGCATTTGCACGCGAGTCGTCTGATGCCTCGGTTGAGTTCCTCTCCAGGCGACTTGCCTGTGCCTCGAGGTGGGCAAGACGGCCTTCCTGGCATAGTCATTGCGCCTTAATTTGGCCCTTGGTGAAGCCACGATTAGTGGCCTTACCCCCTCCCAGAGGGTACCTGGAGAGGGGACAGAGTCTTGATTAGTTAGAAAGTATTGTCGGAGTTCCTCCCCTATTGCTTTTTTGATATCTTTCTCCTGTAGGAACCAGGTGTTCAGCCAGCAGATGGGGCGAAGTGTGTCAGAGGGGTCACCCAGGCAAACGTGAAGGGGTGAATGGTCTGAGTAACCTCTGGGGAGGATATTGATGTCAGACACTCTCTGGCAGTCAGGGGCTAGCATGAGAATCATAGAGATACAAGCGTGTGTATGATGTGCTGAGGAAGTGTGGGTATAATGAGTGCCTCCGGGGTTCAAAATTTTCCAGACATAGCAGAGGCCCAGGGTGGTCGCCCACTCTACCACTTGTTTTGCGTGTGAGGTCCTACCCGCTGAGGGTATGCCTGTGGTGTCGAGGTCTGGTTGCAAGACTGCATTAAAGTCAGCCCCTATCACTGTCACCCCCAAGGGCAGGGTGGAAACAATATCAGTAACCTGTTAATTTGGAACCTTTTAGATGGAAAAATAATTCTTTTCCACAGAACCGGAAGTCAGCCTGACGGTGCGGAATCTGTGGTAAGATAGCACATTAATCAAAAGGATTATGTTACTTACCATGTAAGCATATGTTCTTGGCATGTAGTGCTGTAGATATGAGCCTTGTTAGTACAATGTTTAAATCCAAGTTGGCGCTGGTGGGAGTTTTAGGGGGTATAACTCTTAAGTCCCTCCATCAATGCTTTAAGGACTGGTATTCTGAATAAAGATACACGTTGTTTATTTGTAGATAGGCTGCAATGGCAGCAAGGTGTCAGCCTATTGAAGTGTAGGCTAACACTGATGTATGAAGATGCAGCAGATAAAGAATTGTTTGTACCTGAAACTGTAAAGGGTTAACATTTTGCTGCTGACAATAAAGTACAAATCTTTTCCATTTTGCTGAGTAGCATTTTCTAGTTGTAGGTCTATGAACCTCCATAAGAATATCCACACGTTATCTTTAAAGGTTTAGATATCCAAATTCTATGATTTCAGGAGCCATATGGCAAGGTTCATTTCCTTGGGTTTAGGATGTTTGATTTTGCCATTGTTCTGTGTGAGAAGGTCCGGGTTGAGGGGAAGTTGCTTATGGGGAACTTTTGAAAGTTGTAGTAGTGTGGTGAAGTATGGTTTACAAACCCAGGTTGGAGCTATGATAATTATGGTGAGTGATGTCTGCCAGACCTTCCTGATCACAAATGGAAGGAGCTCTGCGCATAATGAGCGGGAGGACCATCACTCTGTGGTTGCCCCCTCCGTGAATACCTGAGCAGGAGCAAGGGTGCCTGTCTTCAGTTTCCCCCGCCGCCTGCCTGTGTCAGCTGAGACCGCGACCGCAGAGCGGGGAAACAAATAGTTTACCTGTCGGTGTAGTTTTGCAGCTTGAAGATCTTTCTGGATTCACTATGCTGTGCATATTCCGCGGTCTTGTGGCTGGGTCCGGATTCGTAGTCTTTTCTTTGTTTTTTTATTTTTTTTGTAGCCCTTGTAGGCGTCGGCGTCACACCTCCTCGGGTGCATTTCCGGAGACGTCGGCATGCTTCCTGCGGAAGCTCCCACTCTTGGGCGCCATCTTCGGATTCTTTTTTCCGTGTTTCTTTCGTTTCCGAAGTAATGGCAATGTTCTATTTAGGTGAGAATTTTACCGCTTTGTCCATAAAGTCTCTTACTTCTCTCCCCTTTTTTTTTGACCACCTCTTCTCTCTCCAGCCTCATCTTTCTGGCGGAGGTGGGTGGGTTCGCTAGTGAATCCAGAAAGATCTTCAAGCTGCAAAACTACACCGACAGGTAAGAAACTATTCGTTTTGCAGCGTGAATCTTTCTGGATTCACTATGCTGTGCATAGATTTTGTAGCGGTTTCTCATTTCTGTGGCGGCTGGGTGGAAGATGAGCTCTGGTTTCTGAATATATGCTGGAGCACCTTTTGTCCGACTTGTGCTTCTTTGTTCATCTGAACATCCACGCAGTAGTGCTTCGTGAATGTGTGCACCGAAGCCCATGTTGCCGCCAGGCATATGTCTTGTATGGGTGTATTGGCCAGGAAGGCTATTGTAGCCCCCTTCTTCCTAGTGGAGTGGGCATGCGCCCCCTCTGCCAGTTCTTGTCCTGCCCTTTTGTGGCAGAGTTGAATTGTTTGCGCGATCCAGCGTGCAATAGTGGTCTTGGTTACTGCTTTGCCCATGTAACTGTTGGCGAACGACACAAAGAACTGTTTCGTTTTCCTGTGTCCCTTTGTCCTTTCAATGTAATGCATGACCGCCCTTCTGGCGTCTAGGGTGTGCAGAGCTCGCTCTGCGCTAGTGGTTGGTTTTTGGAAAAAACTCGGTATCTGTGTGGACTGGTTCATGTGGAATTTGGACACCACCTTCGGCATGAAGTGTGGGTCGGTCCTCATCACAACCCTATCATTGTGTATTTGTAAGCAGGGTTCCTGTAGCGTTAGCGCTTGCAGCTCGCTAACTCTGCGTAAGGACGTTATTGCAACCAAGAAAGCTGTTTTCATAGTTAGCATCTGTAAGGAGGCCTTGTGAAGTGGTTCAAAGGGCTCCTACATGAGTTCCGTCAGGACTACGTTCAAGTTCCATGCCGGTGGCGGCACACGCTTGGGTGGTGCGATCCTCTTCGCTCCTTCCAGGAACCTCTTGACAACTTGTGATGTGAAGAAGCTTCTGCCCATCTCATCCCTTGTGTAGGCCACTATAGCTGCCAAGTGAACTCTCAAGGAGGACAAGCTGAGGTTTTTCTCCAGTAAGCGCGTCAGGTATTTTAGCACTGTGGAGTCCTTCATTTTATTGTGAAGTCTTTCCCGCCTGCACCACATCGTGAATCTTTTCCACTTTGCGACATAGCACTTCCGTGTGCTTTGCCTTCGTGCCTCCCGAAGGACCCTGAGGGTGCTCTCTGGCAGTCTCAAATGTGCGAACTCTATGTCCTCAGGAGCCATGCTACTAGGCACCTGCTCTCTGGCTCTGGGTGCAGCACCTCTCCGTTCTGCATGGAGAGCAGGTCTTTTCTTCGGCCGAATCTGTGGGGTGCACACTGTGTCATCTCCATGATCTGCGAGTACCATGTCTGCCTCGCCCACTGTGGCGCGACCAGTATTAGGGTCATGTTGCTCGCTCTGCACTTGCTCAGTACTCTGTGTATCAGTGGTATCGGGGGAAAAGCGTAAGCAAATGTCCCGGACCAATCTATCCATAGGGCATTCCCAAGGGACCCCTCTTCGTGTTGTCTGGATGCGAAGTTTCGGCATTTCGCATTCTGGCGTGTTGCAAACAGGTCCACTGATGGCGTTCCCCACCTGTTGAACAACCACCTTGTCTCCTGAGCATTGAGCTCCCACTTCTGGGATGCCGATGTCTATCTGCTCAGCCAGTCTGCCTGAATGTTCTCCTTCCCTGGTAGGTGTATGGCTAGCAGGTCGATCTGGAGAGGGATGGCCCATCTCCATATCTCCTGTGCCAGCGTTGAAAGCGTTGCTGACTGTGTTCCACCCTGCTTGTTGATGTAGAACATCGCCGTGGTGTTGTCTGTCTGCAGCAACACCCTTTGCTTGTACAGTCTTGTCTGGAAGGCTTTCAGTGCAAGGAAGATTGTCTTCAATTCGAGGTAATTGATGTGCTTTGTCGCATCTGTTGGCGTCCATAGACCCCTCACTTTGAATTCCTCCATGTGAGCGCCCCATCCCTTCAGGGATGCATCTGTGGTGATGGTCACTGTCGGAGTTGGGGGTGTTAGAGGCTTTCCCCTTGTTAAGTTCTCCATGGTCCACCATGTCATCTCTTCTGCACTTCGTGCGTCACCACCACAAGATCCTCCCAACTGCCAGAAGCCTGTGACCATTGTTCCTGGAGCCATTCTTGCATGGGTCTCATGTGGAGCCGCACATTCGGCACCAGGTGGATGCATGATGCCATCATCCCCATGATCTTGCTCGCAGTCCTCACTGTCCGAGCTTGTCCCTTCCGGTAGAGGCGAGTTTCCTTGACCAGTGCCCTTGCTCTCTTCTCGCTGGGGAACACTTTTCCCTGTAAGGTGTTGATCTCTGCCCCCAGGAAGATCTTCCCTTGCTCCGGCTCCATTGACGATTTCTTCCAATGGACGGAGAACCCCAGGTTTATGAGCGTGCTCGTCACTGTATGTGCATGCTGCTTGCACTTCTGGTACGAGTTTGCTTTCACCAGCCAGTCGTCCAGGTAAGGGTATACGTGTATCCCCTGTCTTCGTAAGTGCGCTGCGACTGCCGCAAGGCACTTCGTGAATACCCTCGGTGCTGATTTTAGTCCGAAGGCTAGCGTTGTGAACTGGTAGTGGCCTCCTCCGATTGTGAACCTGAGCATATGCTTGTGCTTCTCGTTCATCGATATGTGCAAGTAGGCGTCCTTGAGGTCTATCGTGACCATGAAGTCTCCGACCTGCAATTGCGGTAGCACCTCCTGCAGGGAGGTCATTTTGAATTTCTGTGTTCTTATGAATTTGTTCAGGAACCTCAGGTCTAGGATGGGTCTCATTTTGTCGTCTACCTTTGGTACTAGGAAGTACGTTGAGTATATTCCCTTGTTTCTTTCCTTGAAGGGAACCCTTTCTATGGCTTGTTTCTGTAGAAGTTCTTTTGCTTCTTCCTGAAGCCTCGCCAGCTGTTCTCTTGCTGGTGGCTTTCCCCTTGGTTTTCTGCTTGTTGGCTTTTTCTCCAACTCCAAGCAGTATCCGAATTGGATAATGTTTAGGATCCATTTGTCTGATGTGATTTCTCTCCATTCTTGGAGGTAAAACTTTAATCTTCCTCCCACTGGTGTCATGTGGTCGTAGGTGTTTAGATTGTCCTGACCCCTTTGTACGTGGTGCCCCCTGGGATCTTTTCTGTGGTCGGGCACCCGGAGGTCTTTGAAGTCACTTCGAGGTGGGCTGCTGTCCCCCTCTTCTATTCTGGCCACGTCCATTTCTCCCTCGAAAGGACTGACCTCTTGGTTGGTACTGCCAGGACTGCTTCTGCTGACCTTGCTGAGCCTGTGAGTCTGCCTGGTGCGTTTGCTGGAAAGCCTGGTGCGATGTACCTGGCTGGTTTCCACCTCTTCCGCCGGCCTCCGTGACGGGGTGCCTCTTTTGTTGCCTCTGAACTGCAATGCCCCCATGGATCTTGCAGTCTCGTTATCTTTTTTGAGTTGGCAGAGTTTCTCGTCAACTGTTGCTCCGAAAAGCGTGTCCCCGTTGAACGGTGTGTTCAGGATACTGTGTTGCACCTCGGGTTTGAACCCTGAGATCCTGAGCCAGGCGTGTCTCCTTTCCGTGACACCCATCATCATGAGCCTGCTGGCGGTGTCTGCTCCGTCCAGGGCCGTCTTAAGGCAAGAATTTGCCGCGTTTTTCCCTTCTTCGACCAATTTTTCGGCCTTCTGCCTGGCATCCTGGGGTAGGTCCTTCACCAACTGCCCCAGCCCCTCCATGATCTGGTACATGTGCCTGTTTATCAGGGCGTTGGAATTAGCCATGCGCCAGTGGGTCGCGGCATTCCGTTCGATCCTTCTGCCCACCAGATCCATCCTCTTGCTCTCCTTATTCGGAGGTGGGCCAGAGGTAGTGGATACGCTCGCCCTCTTCCTAGCTGTGGCCGTGATAATGGAGTCTGCGGAGACCTCGCCTCGAATGTAGGCCGGGTCCTTTGAGGAGTGTTTGTACTTTTTCTCTGTTCTGGGAGTTACCGCCTTGCATGTTGCGGGCTCTTTGAATGCTTCCTTTCCCTGAGCCAAGACGCTGTCGAGCATTGGAAGGAACTGGCTCCTTGTTTGTGTTGGGAGCAAAGTCTCTAGTAGGAAGTCTGCTTTCTGCCTTTCCTCGTCGAGCTTTAGCTTGAATGCAGCTGCGGCAGATTGTATCGCCGAGTTGTATGCCCCGATGTCGTCCGGCGGCGAGGGCCTCGAGGGGTATGTGTCGATCGCCTCTTCCGGGCTCTCGGTGTCGACATCTAGGTAATCCTCCTCGTGTGGGTCAGAGGTGGCCGACTCTGCGTCCAACCTACTGCCCTCTTCCTCCTCATAGCTGTAATCCTCGAAGGGATTCTCTTCGCCTTCCTGGTCGTCGACCATCTCGGCGCTAGGCCCATGTCCGTCGACATGTTCTTCTTCCTCTTCGACCACATCTAGCACGGCGTGCTTGGTCTTGTGTGGAATCGTGAAGGCACTCATCTCGGCGTCAAAATCTTTTCTCCGCTGCAAGATGCTTGCCATTTCGGCTTCTAGCCGCCGTTTTTTCCTTTCCATCTCGCCCGCGTTTTCGGCTTCGGAACGTTCGGCCCCTCTCTTCGTCGCCTGGCTCGGCGGCGAGATTTTCGCGTCGCTGATTTGGACGTCGAACTGGCTTTCGGGTCCCTGGACGGCGCCGAGGCTTTAGGGTCTTTCTCCCTCGACGTCGATCGGTCCCTTTCGGCGACGATCTTTAACGCCTTCTGCTGTTCAACAGCTCTCGGCGCCAGGGACTCCTTCTCCGAGGATCCGCTGGGCCTGTGTGTGGTCGCGGACGGCAGATGTCGCTGCGTCGGCACCTTCGGGGTCTTGCCCTCGTACTTTCGAGACTCAGAGTCTCTCGTGTTCTTGTGGGACGTCGAGTCTCCTACCTTATCAGGTGTCTTCTTGTAATCGGTCTCTACGACCGTGTAGCTGTCGTCTTCGGCGGCAGCGTTGTCCTCTTCCTCCGAGGACATCCCCAGCTCGTACAGCGATGGCGTCGGGGCTTTTCCTTCGAGGGTGGCGTGTGCTACCCTCTGTCTCTCCCTCACACGAAGGGTTTTCGGGGCGAAGACGGAGCAGGCGTTGCAGTCCTCGCTTCTGTGGTCTACCGGTAGGCAAAGGTTGCAAACCGGATGCTGGTCTTTCTGCGCGTACTTGTGTCTGCAGTTCGGGCAGAACTTGAACGGCGTGTTGTCCATCCTCGAGCGTTCAGGCCTCCCTGACCGCGTGGACGTCGACGATCGTCGAAGTTCTCGAGGTTTTCTCCTTCTTTTCTCTTCGTCAATGGTCTGTGAAGTCTTCTTTAGTCTTCTTCTTCCAATATCTTCTCCAACTTCAAACCTTTTCAGTACTTTCTCCAAAAATGTCTGGAGCCCAACGGGAACGATCCAGACCCGACCGCGGAAAAAAGAATCTGAAGATGGCACCCAAGAGTGGGAGCTTCCGCAGGAAGCATGCCGACGTCACCGGAAATTCACCCGAGGAGGTGGGACGCCGACGCCCACAAGGGCTACAAAAAAAAAAAAAGAAGAAGATAAGACTACGAATCCGGACCCAACCACAAGACCGCGGAATATGCACAGCATAGTGAATCCAGAAAGATTCACGCTGCAAAACTACATTTCCCAAGACCCCCAGCGGCCGGACGCCGCACATGGATAAGCCACGCCCGCTGGCGCATAAACCTGACCCCGGACTTCCGTGTCGCGGGAACGCGCGCGGGCAGTGCCGGGCTAAGCCTGGGACAAGGGTGGGACAGTCTGTGACAGTCCGGGACAGATAGGGGATGGGCCCAGCCCTGCCCCTAACAACTGTACACCCATATTGAAGAGCTCGAGTGTCACCAAGGTACTGTCCGTAGTAACGATATTAACTGGGTGCAGAACACTACCCAAGCGTCAAGGTACTATTCTAAGGAATGGGCAAAAGGAAAACAACTGAGGGAGGCAATGACACTGCTAACCAAAAAAATGGGTAAAAACACAGCACGCTGCATCAAACTGTGTACTTTCCAGTATTGAATCTCTGGTAGAGGAGTGAGAGGGGATATTGAAGGGGGCACCAAACCCAGAAGAGTTGGACTGCTTAGATAGTTTAACTAATGGCGCGACCCTTAAAAAGTAATCCCTGGTATTTTTCTAAAAAAAACACTGTCCAAAAGCCCTGTGGTGGAAATTCACCCCCACCCCAAACACCTTCATCCCCTACCGCCCAAACATCTCAGGGCTGTGACAACTTAAGAACAGGGGAGAGCCCGCCGGAAACCACTGAGGGACTCAATCTGGGTGGGGAGAAGATGGTGGGAGAAGAGGGGGTTTTATGTACCAATAGTTTTGCTGTACTTGAAGGGGAATCTAGAGAGTTGTGTGAAGTGATACAACAAAGCACCAGCCCAAGGAATCAACCTTTAGGGGGCATTGTCGATTGCCTGAGTTGCCAGAACTCTAAAGGAAGCATCCTAAAGAAATTGGGGTCCTTGGGAGCAGAACTAGCTCTAATTAAGAAAATGTTGTTAGACTTAACCAAACAGGGGGGCAAGGTCGTTGAAAGAACCAGACAGCCACCCCCTCCAGAGGTAACTTTAAAAATCGTTGATCCAGAAATATCAAAATCTGTTGGTTGCCGTAAGGTAACAGGGCTGTTGGGCACCCAAATCCCCCAGTCATCAGGGGGGAGGCTTAACCCGACAAAATCTACTACCACGCACGTAGCTCCTTCAATGGGCCTTAGGCCATTAGAAGGCGCTGCAGCAAAACAAGCCCCTTTAAATGAGAACATTAGGTCAGCCTCGGGATGTCATATGAATAAACCTACCATCTATCTAGAGGCTGCAAGGCAGCAGGGCTTGCCAAATGGAGCCAAGGACCACCTGGAACAAACTTATCGATAGGTTTGAGATTTGCTTGTTCCAAGAAACATGGAGCATGATCCCTCTTCAAAAAAATGGCTACGCTACCTACTTTATACCAGCAACGACGGTAGGGAGAGGCCGCCCTTCTGGTGGCCTTCACATATGGATCAGTGTGGCCCTAAATTGGGCCGTAAGGGTACATAGGCTACCGTCAGAGGATTTACTCCATCTTTCCCTTAAAGACCCACATGTACCAACACCAGAAGAACTGTTCTGTGTATATGCCAGGGGTACCCCAGGTGGTCACATCTCCCCAACAATAGCAGCTCTTGAGACAGCGCTAGCAGGCATTCAACCCCTGGCCACTGTCTTCATAGGTGGAGATATGAACTATACATATGAACCCCTAGCTGAAGATCTGGCGGGAGCCAGCGATGAGGACATAAGGCATTCCATCCCTCCACTAAACCTTGCCCCCATTAAGAAATGGTCTGCCAGAGCCATACAACTGAACGCCTTAACGCTAGAACGCAAATTATGTGCTTTAAATGGGAGGACACCCTCAGACCCCAATGGGGCAATGACATATAGCAGACTATTTTGCAAGTCGCGCATCGATTATATCATGCTCGACATCAGTTCCTGGGGGCACCTAATAGATCTGGAGGTTTTGGAAACGCAGGATAGTGACCACAATCCACTTTGTATGAAAATTAAAGGGCTGAACAAAGTGGTTTCGAGGACCGGCCCACCAATGATCTCTAACGAAGTAACTGTCACGCACTGTAATCGAAAGCTAAAATGGAATAAAGTCCGGTGTAATGAATATACACTCTTTAGCATTAAGGAGTTAGTACAAGCAGGAACAATTGATCTAGCGGCCTCTGAGACCATGAAGACAATCCTTCCAGGTTGTAAATCAGCTGACCCCTATAAAAATCTAACAGAGACGATTGGGGCCTTCTTTATGATGGGTGTGAAGAGAGGGCTCCCCAAGAGTAATTTTGGTAAGAAGGGAACCCCGTGGTACACTGCAGTTTGCAGGGCCAAGAGAAAGGCGATTGCATTCGCAATTAGGAAGAAAGACCCACTAGCTGTAAGAGAAGCCCGAAAAGACTACCAGAGAACCATCAAACTGGCTAAAAAGGAGTGGGAGGAAGACTACTGGCAAGAACTCAAAAAAGCGGCCTGCTTGAAAGACTCCACTATGGTTTGGAATCTAATAAATAGTTATGAGAAAGGAGGTGCAGGACCTATGCCTATCCACATTACTGAAGACCAATGGTATTTGCACTTCGCAAAATTGTATTGTGAGGCAGAACCCTTAGAGCAAGGCACAGCGCCAACAAACATCCTTATACTAGAGCCCTCTGGTACACCTGAACCTTTCCTCGCTAGTGAAGTACAAGAGGCCATCTCAAACATTACCCTGGGTAAAGCAGCTGGCCCGGATGGGCTACCAGGCGACCTACTCCTGCATGCACCCGATTTATGGTCGGACTTCATCGCCCTCCTAATGAATTTGTTACTCCAGGGACATCCCATCCCGGAGTCGTGGAAGGGCGCGGAGGTAGTGACCATATTCAAGAAGGGCAACAGGGAGGACTCTGCCAACTACAGACCAATAAGTCTAATTGACGTAATTCAGAAAGTAGTTGGCAGGGTCATTGTCACAAGAATAGGAGCCTGGGCTGAGGAAGGTAGGATACTCTCCCATTTTCAGGCCGGTTTTAGACAGAATATGGGAACAATTGACCAGGTCTTTAGGTTTTGTGCTGTATATTGGAAGACTGTGTCTGTTGCCAAGGGCAGCCTATACCTGGCTTTCATCGATTTAAAAACGGCATTCGACCTAGTTCCACATGAAAAGCTGTGGAAGGTGCTCGTTGACATGGGGTTCCCCACTTACCTTCTGGAGCTGATTGTAAGGATGCACCAGGGAAATTATGCCAGGATCAGATGGGGGGACCAAGGGCAGAGGGGGGTCCGCCAGGGCTGTGTGATGGCTCCGACACTGTTCTCCCTCTTAATTAATGGGGTGGTGGACCATTTGAGGGAGGACCCTGCGGATGCCCCAGTCCTGGCGGGGGAGAAAACACCAACCCTACTTTTTGCAGATGACACCCTCCTCTTGTCCAAAACCCCCTTGGGATTGCAGAAGCTACTGGATAGATTTACCCTGTTTTGCGATGAGGGGGCTTACTGTCAACACATCTAAAACAAAATTGATGGTGTTGTCAACCCAAAAGAAGGCAAGGAAAGTGCACATAACACTAAATGGGTACCCACTTGAGGTGGTGGAGGAGTTTGACTACTTGGGCGTTAGGATCAACAACCAAATGAAATGGGACACCCACGTGGCCAAGATGCTCCTAAACCTCAAAAGAGCCTCAGGAGCGATCCTAAGAAACCAGCGCCTATCTACTAGCAGACCTGTAGCCCAGCTCTGGTAGCATATGAGGGCAAGGCTGTTGCCTCTGCTGTCTATGGTTCAGAGCTGTGGGGAGGTGAGAACACCACTGACCTGGTAAGGGCAGAGAACAAGTTTGTGAGGGACCTGGTTGCTCTCCCCCTCTCCACACCTCTAAAACCTCTCTATTTAGATATGGGAAAACATTCCATTACTGATGTGCTGCGCCTTCGCCCTTTACTGTTCTGGGCGCGCCTGCGAAGGATGCCAGAACTGGCAAAATATGCGTTGGTCTTGGACGAGCTGATCACACTGAACAGTGCGAACAAGATACAGTGGTTGACCAAACTTAAGCAACTGGTTTTGAAGCTAGGTTTGGGAGAATTCTGGACCACCCAGTCCCCTCCCCACAAGCATATCATCAAATTTTTTTATTGGAATTGGGTCCAGGAGGAGGAAAGAAAACATGCTAAGTGGGGGGCATTAACAACTGCCTTCACGGAATTCAAACCCAGTAAAAAACTTGAGCCATTCCTAGATTTTATCCAAAATCCCAGGGACAGGTCTCTCTTCCTGAAAATGAGATACGGGATCCTACCCCTGAAAAACTTTACTGAGGGATGGAAAGGAAGGGGGGCACATGCCCATTCTCCCAGCTGCCCAGGACGCCCATGTACAAGCGAATCACTTCTACATTTTCTATTCGCTTGTAGGGCTTATAAAAGACCTAGGACAAAATGGTTAAAACCTGTATGCAGAGAGCTGGGTGTGAGAGAGACCAGAACAGCCTTGCGTATGCTCTTGTCAGATGTTACATCTATGCTAGTTGTATGCAGGGGTCGCTAAATATTTAGCCAGTGCGTGGTTCATCCGTACCAGACTGTTGGCTTAAGATAAGAGAAAGCTAGTGGCAATATGTGCCTTAGTATGCTCACGTATTCCAGCCCCGAGCTTCGCACTCTCCGTCCTCCGTGTGGTCGCTGCCATCATGTATTCCCAGGAGGGCGGGCTCTGAAGAAAGGGTGTAGCGCATGTGGTTGGCGCCTTCCTGATCGGAAATCACTTACACAGGTTAGCCCACCCATCCTCCATCAATGTTTACTACTGAATACCAGATCCTTACCTGGCCACGCTCTAGACATTTGGAATATGTTACAGGATTCGAAGGTATCCTGTTTGTTCCTAACGGAAACTTGGTTGTCTGACTCTTCTTCCCCCGATTTGGCAAACGCCGTACCCTCCGCCTACAATATTTATAGGAAAGACAGGCCATCTGGCAGAGGTGGTGGAGTGGCTATCATAGTAAACAAGAACATAGCATGTCGCACGTTCCCTGTAGATAATATACAGGGCAGTGAAGCCCTTGGCTTCACTCTCCAGCTCTCATCTTCCCAGGCTTGTACTGGTATTCTTGTTTACAGACCACCAGGTTCGGTGGGGCCGTTTTTAGAAGAACTGCAGGCAGCCCTATCGACCCCATGCCTTAGGTCCAATCATTGCCTTCTATTGGGTGACTTAAATATTCATATGGACAATAGTTCAGATCTGGACACTCAAAAACTGTTAGATATTACTTCCGTGCTTGGCCTATCTCCTTATGTGGCAGGACCGTCTCATAATAAAGGCCACACGTTGGACCAGATCTTTTCTACTCTTCCTATCTGTGTTGACCCTCCCATGCCAGTTTTGTGGTCAGATCATTTTCTCATCACTTTTTCCATCCCTGTCATGGCTTCATCACGGTCCAAACCTGTTGGGTCGTTAAAGCATCTCTCTAAATCTTTCCATCTTATTACTAGAGAGATGCTATCAAATGCTTTAACTAACTTCCCTTGTCCCACCTCTGACAATGTAGAGGATTACATTGCTCTCTTTCATAACTGGCTCACAGATCGTCTAGAGAGCTTGGTTCCGGCCAAGAAACAAAATTCTGCCGATAAGAGGACATCTGCCCCTTGGTTTACCCCTCATTTAAAAAAAGCACGACAAGATCTTAAGAAAGCAGAAAGAGCATGGAGGCGATCTTACGCTCATACTGAGAGGCTAAATTTTAAGACGCTGACTCGAGCCTACCATAAATCAATTTGGGAAGGTAAAAAATCCTATCTGGAATCTAGAATAAATGAAGCGGAGCATTCTTGCAAGGAAATTTTCAGGGTGGTAAAAGATTTCACCTCTCCTTCTGCTTATACTCCGACCCATGCTCATTCAGAAGCTTGGCTGAAGGAATTGGCTGTCTATTTTGTACAGAAAATTACCACTATTCAAGAATCTCTCCAGGCCACTTTTCAGCAGCATACAATGAGTCTGGGGTGTCCCTTGCCAGACCATGGTCCCTTCCTGTGTGATTTTCCCCCATTAGATCATGAGAGTTCTCTTGACATCTTGGCAAGTCTTAAATCCGGATCTCCACAGGATCCTTGCCCTGCCAGGTGTCTAGCAAATATGGCACCAGTTCTAAATGACCTGGTAAATCCCATCCTGAATCTGTCGCTCTCTTCCGGGGTAGTTCCCAAAGCTTGGAAGAGCGCCATGATCCTGCCACTCATTAAAAAACCAGCGCTCGACCCTTCAGTCCATGCCAATTACAGACCCATCTCCCTACTCCCTGCTTTGGCGAAAGTGACTGAGAGGTTTGTTCACAGATCTATTTCTAATTTCATTGAGGAAAAGGGTCTGTTGCATAGCACTCAATCTGGCTTCCGTGCAAATTTCAGCACGGAGACTGCGCTCCTTGAAGTCACAGATGCCATCAGGGAGGAGTTGGATGTTGGAAAAAAAGTGGTACTGATTATGCTAGACCTGTCGGCGGCTTTCGACACCGTTCCCCACGCACTTCTTCTTTCCAGACTCTGGGACTTTGGTCTGCGGGGAACGGTGTGGAATTGGCTTAAATCCTTCTTAGCCGACCGCCGGCAGACAATCTGGGCGCCTCCCTACTCCGCCGAAATGTCACCGCTAGAAGTGGGGGTTCCTCAAGGTTCCATCCTGAGCCCCGTCCTTTTTAACATCTTTATGGCCCCCCTGGCGGTGACGGCGGAGTCTTTCGGCGCCCGGATTGTCACCTATGCTGACGACACCCAGCTCCTCTTTGTAAGCAACAAGGATGGCCTGTTTGACGATGCCCAGGTCAGGGGCTGTTTGAGCGCGGTTTTTGAGTGGTTTGGACGTCATGGGCTGAAGTGCAACTCCGACAAGTCGGAGTTGCTCTTCTTTGGTTGTACCTCTGAGCCTGATTGGAAACCCTGGTGGCCGCAAGATATGTTTCCTCCCACTAGTTCGTCTTTGAAAGCCAAAAATTTGGGAGTTATGATTGACAATGAGTTATCTTTCGGACCGCATATTTCATCTCTTACTGGGAAATGCTTCGGCATCCTTCGGATGCTTCGTAAATTCCTCCCTCTAGTCTCCATCCAGCACAGAAAAATCATTGTCCAGGCACTGATTGGCTCTAGGCTGGATTATGCTAATGTTTCGTTTCTGGGACTTCCCAAATATCTGGTCAGGCGTCTGCAAATCGCCCAGAATTCTGCAGCCCGAGCCATCTTTGGTCTTCCAAGAAAAGCCAGAGCCACTGATCTTCTCTCAACACTACACTGGCTTCCTATTGCTAAAAGGATTCTGTTTAAAACTTTGACCACGACTTTCAAGGCCCTACATGGCATAGGCCCCAAATATATTTCCAAACGATTGTCCTGGTATAACCCCCCCAGATCTCTCAGATCTTCGTCCCTATCAAAAATGAGTGTTCCCATTATCAAGCGTGCTAGAGCAGGAGGAAGGTCTTTTCGTTACTTAGCTCCTCATGCTTGGAATGACCTCCCAATCTCTTTGAGACAGACCTCTAGCCTTCTGTCCTTCCGAAAGGCCCTTAAGACATGGCTTTTCCCTTAATTTGATGTTGCTTCCTGTGTCTGCACGTCCTCTCAGTGTTATGTTCTCCCTTCTTCGGTTGGGTTTCCTTCGATAAAGCGCCGGGATACTCCGTGGAGTGGCCGTGCGCTATAGAAGTATAAAAAATAACATAACATAACATGAGCTGTAAAACTGATGTATATACCGATTCCTGCTAATGTACTATTGAACCCCTTGTTTTAAATGTAAATATTCTGATTTTATCTTTTTAGATCATGTTATGAAATGCATTGAATAGCAGATTTTTTAAATGTGTTTTTATGTTTGTATTGTTTGTACTTTTATGATATGTAAATATCGAATAAAGTAGTACAACAACAACAAATGAAAGTAGTGGGAGCAAGGAAAAAGCCTAGGCAAATATTCCTGACCAGCCCATCCATAGGGCATTGCCTTTGGTTAGTGGGTATGGGTATGTGGATGCAAAGTTTAGGCATTTTCTGTGGTTGCAAATAAGTCTATTTGTGGAAAACTCCATTTGTGAATGTATGGTTGGAATACTTGGGGGTGGAGTTCCCATTTGTGGACTTGTTGCTGCATCCTGCTGAGTAGGTAAGCAACTGGATTGGTTGTGCCTGGGATATGCTCTGCCAGGAGATGAATGTTGTAATGTACTGCTAAGCGCCAGATTGTTTGTGCTAGGTGCAATAACTGCAGAGAGTGAGTCCCCATCCTGTCTTTGCAGATAGTACATGGTTGTCATGCTATCTGTTTGGATCAGTACAACCTTGTTGATTAGGTGAGTTAGGAACAATTTCAATGCTAGGCAAACAGCTTTAAGCTTTAGGTAATTTAAGAGGAGATCCTGGTGTTTGGGATCCGATATACCCTGAATTGTCAGAGTCTGCCAATGAGCTCCCCATCCGGTCAGAGAAGCCTCTGCTGGAAGAATGGCTCGGGGAACTGGAGGCTATAAACAGCCCCCCCTTGGAAAGGTTTTTTTATTTTATTTATTTATATGTATTTTGTAAAGCGCATGGTTACACTAGCAAGTGTGTCCCCACGCTAATCGCTACAGTTGTTTCCAAGAGTCTAAGGCATGATTGCGTGAGGAGTCTTCGGTCCGGTCCTAGTCTTTGGGGAAGAGAACTGTTTTCAGGTCTCTTCGAAAGATGGACTCCGAGGGCTCCAGACGCAGCTTTTCTTTTGCGAGTTCCACGTCTGCAGAGAGTGATGTGTGCAGCTTCCTACCAACACTAGATCGTACATTTGACCCTGTGATTGATTCCACTGGTGTGCAAGGCATTCTTGCAATGGTCTCATATGTAGGTGTGCATGTGGGACTACCGCGATGCAAGATGCCATCATGCCTATAAGGCGCATGACTGTCCTGATTGTGCATTGATTCCCTGTTTGAAACTGTTGGACTAGTGTTTTAATGCTTTGCATCCTGTCTGTATAGGGTGTGCTAACCCTAATTGAGAGTATAGAATGGCCCGTAGATACGCTTGTATTTGTAACAGTTGGATATGTGATTTGTGCATGTTGATGGTAAACCATAGACTATGTAGTAGGCTGATTGTCTTTTGGATATGTTAATTGCAAATGTGGGAGTTGTTGGCTTTTATGCGCCAATCGTCCAAGTAAGGGAATAAGTGAATGTTTTCTCTGCGCAAATGTACTGCAACTACTGCTTGGCATTTTGTGAATACCCGTGGAGCAGTGGTGAATCCGAAGGAAGAACTTTGACTTGATAGTGCTGTCCTTGGAAGACAAATTGTAGGTTTTTGTGATGGGTAATGTGAATTGGTATATGAAAGTAGGCATCCTTGAGGTCTAATGTGGACATGAAGTCGTTTTTTTGTAGTAGGAGTTTTACTTCCTGCAGGGTGACCATGTGCAAGTGTTCCAAAAGAATGTAGTGATTTAGGGGTCTGAGGTCTAAAATGGGTCTAAGTGAGCCACCTTTTTTAGGAATGAAAAGGTACAGTAAATATACTCCTGCTATTTAATGTTGAGGCTGTACTGGCTCTAAGACTCCTGTGAGTACGAGAGCTGGTATTTCCTGCATGAGCAGAGGTTGGTGTTGTATGAGAAGATTGTGTTTGTGGGGTGGAATGATTGGAGGAGTTGTGATTATCTCCACACAGTAACCATGTTGGATAATATCCAACACCAATTGATCTGTTGTAATGGTTTGCCATTCTGTAAAGAATTGCTGTAGACGTCCCTCCACAGGTGTTAGATGAGTGGGAGGAATGGTGATGGATTCATTGTTTTGACAAGTGTTTGCGTTATGGGTGTTATTTCCCTGTCTGCGCCCTTTGTAATTATTTCTCTTAAAAGTGCTTCTGTAGAATCCTCTAGAGGTTGATGTTTGCCCTTGTTTTATATTGTGACCCAAAGGTGCCTGTTGATGCAGGTTTGGCGCCTTGTTTAAAATTGGGGCAACAAAAAGACCATGAAAGGAGGGAGACTGCAGGGCACCCCCTGACTTATCGATATCTGTGTCTTTTTTCATCTTTTCTAGGGCTGCATCTATTTGTGGTCCAAAAAGGTGCTCTTTATCAAATGGTCGAGTAAAAACAGCCTGCTGAACCTGTTTTGAAGCTGGAAACATAGAGCCAAGCATGTCTGCACATTTGATTGAATTATTTTCAATGAGTTTGCCCTCATTACCAAGTTCATACCCCCGCTTTTTATACTCTTCTGGGAGATATTGGAGTAGCCCTTTCATTTCATCCCAGTGTGCTCTGTCATACCGCGCTAATAAGGCCTGGCTTAGCCGATTGTGCGGCCACCCATTTACCAGATGCATCAATTAATTTTGATTCTTTGTCTGTGGAAGGTGCATCTCCTTTTGTCTGGGAGTTTACCCTCTTCCTTGCATTGGCCACCTTTAATGAGTCAGGGGCTAACTGGCCTCGGATGTAAATGGGGTCAGATGGTACTGCCTAGTATTTTTTGTCCACCCTGGGTGTTATAATCCTTACTCTTACAGGTTCTTTGAAAATATAATTAGCATGGCGTAACACTACTTTAAGCATGGGCAGATATAGTAAGCCTCTGTGTGCAGTGGTGAGGGTCTAAAAAAGGAAGTCATCCTTTAGTGGGTCCTTATGTAAGGGGCACCTGGTGGTATGATGTAGCTCTAGCTATTAAATCTTGGTTAACTGAAGCATCATATGGTGGAGATGGTGTGCAGTGTAGAGGGCTGGGTCGGTATCTCCCTGTGGATCTAAATCATATGCATCACAGGGATCTGTAGGATGTGTATCTTCCCTTATGTCCTCAGTATCATCCCGATAGGTAATTGTGTGTGAGGTGTAATGATGCACTCTTCTGACTGCTGTGGTGAAGCAGGTGAAGGAGTATTGGTATGGGGAGGGGGTGGTGAAGAGGTTGGAAGAGGTATATGTAGGTGGCTTGTGGATTTATCCGTTTCCTTCTTTTATGGAGGCTGTATCGGAGGAATAATACATCCTCGAAAGCCAGTTGCCTTTTGGGTACTGGAGACGTTGTCAGTTCCAGAACGATATTCCAGGCCACACGCTTGATCTTATTTTTACAAACCATCCTGGCATCACCTCTCTTCCTTCCTTACCCCTTACGTGGTCAGACCATTTCCTCCTTCCTTTTGAAATCACTATTCCCTCCCTGCCCCTTCCCTCCTCCATCAACAGAGATATTGGTCGTAAATGGTCTAAAGTTACCTGTGAGGCCATTGATCCCTGTTTTCGCTATCATTTTAATCCATTGGAAGACCTTGACAAGGAAACAGTGAGATATAACTCTGCTCTCACCACTGCATTAGATACCATTTCCCCTCTGGCCCCCATGACTTCCTCTAGATCTCGCTCATCTGCTCCTTGGTTCTCTCCCATGTTGAGAGAGGAAAAGAGCAGGTGCAAACAGTTAGAACGAAAATGGCGACAGTCTTATGACCCTACCATCAAATCAGCTTATAAAACGGCCTTAAACAAATTTCAAAAACTTAAGCGGTCCACGATTAGAGCTTACTTCTCAAAACTTATTGAACGGGCTGAGAATTCCTCAAAAACTCTCTTTACAATTGTGAAGGATTTCGTGAATCCGCCTGTATTGAAAGCCCATTGTGCCCCCACTCAAGGTCTCTGTAACGGACTTTCCGATTTTTTCCGGGAAAAAAATCATCAAATTATCGTCTTCCTTTGATCCCGTATCTTCTAGTCCCCAGCCAGGAGTATCAGACACCCAGCTCTGTTCATTTAATTCCTTTGTCGAGCTAACCTTAGACTCAGCTCTGTCACTTTTAAACCAGGTTAAGTCAGGATCTTCGCTGGACCCAGTTCCTGCTAAAGTGATGGCTAATCTCGCCCCTGTTTTAATTAATCCTCTCCTCTCCATTTGGAACTGTTCTTTGACTCTTGGCCAATTCCCTTCAGTTTGGAAGCAAGCTAGGTTGCTCCCTATTTTAAAGAAACCAGATGCGGATCCATCCCAATTTAGCAATTACCGTCCCATTTCTCTTCTGCCTAAACCTGCCAAAATTCTAGAGAAAGTGGTCCAGAAACAATTGGCCCTATATCTAGAAACAAACCAGCTGCTGCACGATTCACAGTCCGGTTTTAGAACCGGATACAGCACTGAGACTGCTTTACTAGAGGTATCGAAGACAATTCGGGAGTCAGTGGACAGGGGCGAGGAGGCCATGTTGGTCCTCCTAGACCTGTCCGCTGCATTTGATACTGTGTCTCACGATATACTGGTGACTAGGCTGCAGCAGTTGGGGATTGGAGGCACGGCCCTAGCTTGGATCAAATCGTTTTTCTCAGGGAGATCCCAAAGGGTACTTTTGCGTCCCTTCGAATCAGAGGACAAACCCCTTGTTTGCGGTGTGCCTCAGGGCTCCGCCTTAAGCCCTCTTTTGTTTAACGTGTATTTGGGCCCTCTTGCCAGGGTAGTCGAATCATGGGGAGTCAGAGTGGTCTCTTACGCTGATGATACTCAGCTTGTCTTTTCTTTTAGAGACCATTCTGACTCGCATTTTTCCAACTTTCGTAACTGCCTTGGCAACATCTGCACCTGGATGGCTTCTAATCATCTGGCCCTAAATACAGACAAAACTGAGGTGCTCTTTTTTAGTCAGAAATCAGCTCCCCCAGCCAACTTGTGGTGGCCTACCGTGCTGAACCCCCCTCCCAATCCAGTACAGTCAGCCCGTAATCTCGGCTTCCTCTTTGATAACACCATGTCCTGTAAAGCTCAGGTTAACAAAGTCACCGCGGCTTGCTTTGGCAAGTTGCGCATGATCAGGAAGATCTTTCCTTACCTCCCTCAGACGTCCCGCAAATCGATTGTCCATGCTCTCATTACGGCACATCTGGACTATGCCAACAGCCTATATGCTGGAGCCCCCCTCTATCTCATTGACCAATTGCAAATCGTTCAGAATGCGGCAGCTAGGCTTATCGGAAACATCCCTACCCGCAATTCGGTTAAAGCATATCGGAATGATTTACACTGGCTCCCAATCGCCCGTCGGGTTCAGTTTAAAATCCTGACCCTTGCCTTTCGAGCCATTCACGGAATCGGACCAACTTACCTGAGTAAAAGACTCAAACTTTCTATGTCAGAAAGACACCTAAGATCCAATAGCCTCCGTCTACTGATTGTTCCCAGATTCAGGCTCTCCCGGAGTGGTGGCAGAACATTTGGCGTGACGGCGGCTAAATACTGGAACAGACTCCCTCTGGACCTTAGGTTTACTGAGTCAGAGCAGATCTTCCGACGCAAATGAAAAACCTGGCTGTTCACCCAACTCTGATTAGTTGTGCCTCTGCAGCACTAGGTTGGATGATAGGACCCTGGCTGCCTTCTATGGTGATTACTCGTTCTCTCAGCGCCGGGACACCCCCGACGGGGGTAGCTGCGCGCTTTACAAGTTTCTTAAATAAATAAATAATAAATATTCTTTGTACCGGGCTGTAAGTGTAAGGTCTTTTGCCTGGGATCAAGCCTTTCTTGCATGGTCTTGAGAATCGTCTTGGGTGTTTTTTTAGGTCCGAATGTACAGCATTTTGGTGCTGATGCCGGTTTCTGTTTCGTTGCCTGAGTGGTACCATAGAACTGTGTGCTTTTGGTTTAAGTACCAAAGATATGCTTCAGTATGTCGATTTAGAGTAAATTTTGATGTGGAGGCCCCTGTTGTTGGCTGATGTTTCAGTGCTAAGGCTTTTGTGCAGTGGTGGACGGCGAGCAGGCTTTTCGTCCGGAGTCCATTATGTGAGATGCAGATCAGGGGCATTTGTTCTCACGGTCCGACAAACTTCTGAAGGCTCCATGTGAAGTGGGTCTTGTTCGGTACTGATTCGAAGCTGGAGTATTGTATGGAGACGGACTCCAAAACTGCTGCTGAGACCTCTTCTTCCTCCCAGTCTGACTGGCCAAAGGTATCTGGTGTGTAGTCTCCGTGCTGCATGTCTAGACACCGTGCAAATCTGTCCCAAAGGTTTTTTTTTTTTTTTAGATCAAAAGGACTGGTATCTTCTCAATGATCGGGTGAGAGGCATAGGTTACGGACCGAGTGTTGGTTGGTATGGGGGTACTTTGTGTGAAACTTTGGACAAAAGAGGAACAGAGTGCTTTCCATCAGCAGCATGTTTTCAGTTTCAGGTGGAAGAATGGAAAAACGGCCAGCCAGGCATGGCCCAAAGGCTGCTACAGTGAGTCCAGTGATATGACGCAGTGGATCGTTTGTACTTGAGGAGGAAAAGAACTAAGCTATGAAGACAATACAGTCAAGAACTACCGGTGAACCGAAGGGAAACAGAGATGATCTCAAACCGGAGCACCAGAGAGTACGTCTGGACCGGTCACCAGGGGAAAAACCAATCTAATAATGGAGTCGTGCCCATCTGCGGTATCAAGAGGAAAAGTCCAATATCCTTGTGACTCGAAATTTTGTTTTGAAGGAAAAAAACTGCAATCATCTGAGTCCAATATTAGATGGCAGACTTATGCACAGCATGTGTATCTACAGCAACACATGCCTCGAACATATCATTACCAAAGTTAAGTAACTTGCTCTTCTGATGAATACTTCTAACCACAGATTCCTCACATTCAGAATAGATATCAAAGGACAACCTCTCAGCTGGTGTGTCTGTGGAATGAAACGGTCTAAAATGTCTAACAGGACCAAATGGCCAAAATGCCCTTCCAGTTGGATCTGGCAGTCAAGGCCGTAGTTCTTGGTAAGCATGTGTACTGACGCCCACATTGCAGCCTGACAAATATCCGGGACAGGTACTTTGCCTGCTAACCCAGTGGTAGCAACCTTGGCCTTGTAATTATCCATCATCCTCTCTGGAGGCTGCTTCTAAGGCCATTGTGTGGCAGATTCTTAATGCAGAGAACTATCCGCATGGACAAAGGCAGTTTCTACATGCTTTGCCTTTGTTCGCTCTAGAAAACACCACTAAGCGCAGACTGTCCACCCAATGGTGTTCAATATGATCGCTGTGAAGACGGAGCACTAATTGGGGGCCCAACCAATGTAGCATCTCCTCCTCCTTTAAGGGGTGAGGAAGTGAAAATAACATAAGAAGAGCAATGGATTGGCCAACGTAACAGGAAGTAACACATTTGGGAAGAAAGCCGCTCTAGAACCTAAGCACCAGTTTGTCCTGAAAGAAGATGGTGTAGGGAGGCAGGACTGACAGAGCTTGAAGTTCAGTCATGCAAGAGCGGACGTTATCATGATGAGAAGACCGTCTTTAGGGTCAGGAGAGGTAAGGAAAAACTATGCAATGACTCAAAATAAGTACACATAAGGAAAGAAAGGATCAACTTAAGGTCCCACACTGGCATCACAAAGGGTTTGGGAGGGAACATGTGGACCAAACCTTCGAGAAAACCTATCATTACAGGTGATTTAAACAAGGGCGTTGGTCTGGTAAAAGCAAAAAGCTGAAATGGCCAAAAAAATAACCTTTAACAATGCAAGTCCTAGCTTGGCCAAAGGCATTAACAGTAACATATCCAAAACAGTTTAACTTTCAAATTTGTCCATATTTTGGGTGCAACACCAAGGCCACAACCTTGTTCCAGCGACCAGGCATAAACAGATTTTGCAGAAGGATGCTTGGCTGCCAAGATTACATCCACTACTTCGAGAGGAGGATGCAGTCAACTGCCGCTGCTCAATCTTCACGCATGGAGGTGTACATTGTGCAGGGATGACTGCAAGACCTTGCACTGCTGCTGTGGCAGAAGATCCTCCAGAAGCAACAGCCTGATCAGATACAGATGCTCAGATGTTTCAGGTGTCACAGTATCCCAAATCAATCCACTAGGATGACCAAGCCCAATTATTCTCTCTCTTCTTCAGAACTCGGACAAGAATAGGTAGCTAGGAAGCAGGTCTCCAAAAGAAAACCTTCTTGGAAACTCTTTCTTCAAAAGTATTGCCCTGTGCATTTTTGGAGGTAGTGAAGAGATTGAACCATGGCTCTCCCCATTGCTGGAAGAGGCCTTGAGAATGTAGCTGCCATTTGTGATTTTCTAGGCGTCGCCGGCGTTTAAAGATCCCACAAGTTGGTGGACAATCAGACAAATGTCCAGATGATTCAGTCGGGTCAACATGGCAATGGTACTGCCCATGAGCATTTATCAGAATACCCTTGATGGCTGGTAGGAAAATTTTCCAAGTCGAGAGATGGCTCTTGGCTCCAGAAGATTGATGTGAAGCTGCAACTCCGCCAGGACCAAAGATCTCGGATCGCCACCTCCTACTGATGGCCGTCCCAACCCAGAAGCGATGCATCAGTCACCACTGTCCGCTCCAGGTGGGGAAAGGAAACAAGTCTGCCACTGACTTAGTCGTGGTCCATGTGCAGTCTCCTCTGAAATCTGAAAGTGGTTGGAGAGGTCCCCCTGATACTGAGACAACTGGGGCTTCAGCCAGCATATGCCACCTGGCGTGCTCATCCAGCAAGATGCAGGAGGCCGTCAATCCCAGCAGCCTCAGAGTCTACCTCACTGAAATCCAGGACTGAGGCTGAAAGATCAGGATCAGAGGCCTAAATGTCCTGGACTCTTTTCCAGGTGCAAGGCAAGACAGTAAACTGTGTCCAGAATGTCCCAGATGAAGGGGAGCGTCTGAGATGGAGTCAGGTGTCACATCATCATGTTGATAGTGAACCCAAATATGGACAGGAGGCTCGCCGTAGTCTAGAGGTGGTTGATGGATGCCTAGGAGGAGCCTGTCTATATCAACTAATCGTCTAGGTAGAATGGCACCCCTGACTTATGAACATGTGCTGCCACCAAGGCCATAATTTACGTTATTAACTAAGGGGTGATTGTGAAACCCAAGGGAAGCACAGCAAACTGAAAATGCTCCTTTCACACCCCAAACCGCAGGTAATGCTAATGGCCGGCAGAACGGGAATATGGCAATAGGTGTCCTGCAGGTCCAACACTACTATGTAGTCTTGAGAGACCAGCGCAGGCAAGAAATTTGCCAGTGTGAGTATTTTGAACTTTTTCCAGAGGAATGCATTGAGAGGGCGCAGATCAGGAATAGGCCAAAGACCTCCGTCATTCTTAGGCTACAGAAAGTAGCGACAATAACAAATGCACCCTAATTCTGGCAATAGCACCCTATCAGCAGTCTCTTCGGCCAAAAGGGCTTGCACTTCCTGCCGCAAAAAAAGAGGAATGGTCATCCGTCAATCACTGAGGGGACGATGGAAGGTGTGGAAGAAAAGAGAGAAAGGGTAAGGCCTTTGTGAACCATCTATAGGACCCACCTGTCCGACGTGACCACTTGTCAACCAGTTAAGTATTGGTGGATTCTGCCTCCCACCCTGCAATGGAGCACTAAAGAGGTTTGGTAGGTATGGGAAGTAGGCTGGGCAACTCGCTGACCGTGGACCAGGGCGCGATGAGCACCACTGCCACTACCATAGAACTGCTAGGTTCCCTGTGGGGGTTGGACGAGTTGGGGGTAAGGGACGCCTCTTTTCACATAAGGTAATTGAGGTAGACAATAAAACCATCCACTCGTGAACAAGTGGCTGATCCAAAGCCCACTCTATGTATATATTGTATTGTGGATAATAGGTTTTCGGCAAAAAGGTTAGGTATGTGTGTAGGTGAGATCTAAAAAAGTAAAAAAAGAAAGAAGCTTCATGCTTTTTAAGTCATAAGTTGGAAGATAAGCACATCCACGTATGAAACGGTCACCCTGGCATGTTTGGCAGGCTGGGCAGAGAAAAAATAAACAAGTATTGGCAATGCCAAAAGGTCTGGCTTTAAAGGAATGTTGTATGGTAATACGAACCATTACTAGTAACGAGCATGGGAATGAATATGTATTTGTGTGGAAGCACAGAATTGTATAATAAGATTAGTGTAGGTTCAAAAGTAAGTTGTCAGTTGCACTGTCAAGCCAGACCTAAAACTATCTAGGTCAATGACTGCCCTCCTCACTTCCAGGCTGCTGCCTGAGAAAGTCATACAGAATAAATGACCTAGCTATCTAACCAACTTTGACAGCATTGCAATGTTAAAGAGTGCCCCTTAAAGTTCAATCTCGGCCAGCCGGATAAATAAAATGAACACAGCTGCAGTGGAGGGAAAGCACTTTTTTGTGGAAGCACACACGTACTCTTGGCTCCCAACATGAGCTCCTCTCTAGTGATGCTCACAATTGTCTAGTGACAGCTGCGCTGTTAGGCCAGACTATAAAAAGGCCCATTCCACGTACCTCCTGTGGCTTGGTCCAACACCTCCCCTCGTCTTGACCAAGGGCGGTAAATAAAGTCGCTAGCAGGCCTTGCTTAACGGACGATGAAGCCCGTGTCCTCCAGCTCTTCCCGAGGCGAGAGAAAAATGTTCACTTGAAAACTTGCATAGGGTAAACTACAGTATACTAACTGTTTTCATTACCCTCAAAGATGAGGAGGTGAATAACAGCAACATAGCTTTTAGAGGACCAAAATGCCTCCATCCCTTCTAACCTTACCCAAGGGCCTATATTTTGACATACTACCCCTCACCTTGCCCAAGGTCAAATTAAGCAAATGTTGGCAACAACAAATGGCGAGCAGCTACCCAACCATTGGCACATTTTAGATAGATAACAGAGAGCAATGTTCAGTGACAGTTGACCCGGACTAACTCTTCTGTGACCCGCACAGTGTTGTGGGCCAACGAGGAGCAAGTCACATGTCACCTGGCCCCTTCTTTCTACTATGAGCAGGGGACAGGGGCCATCTGAAAGGTCAACTGCCCTTGTGTTTTCTTTTTAATCTCCTCCCTCGGTCTTGGGCACAAATGCAGGAGGAAAATATGTATTCCTCTTCACCCTTTGGCTAAGCAAGACGGTGGCACATTGGGCAAAGTGGTGGAAGAAGTTTACGAAGAACCCCCTCCCTCTGGGAAGTCAGGTGGTCCAAAGCCCTTCAAGACCCCCCTACTCCCCCATCACATTTTTATTTTTCCAAATGTTCAGATACAAAAAAATCTGGGGTTTGGAGTTGCTAAAGGCACATCCCTCCAAATCCTGTGCTTAATTGAAACCTCTCTAAATGCTTACAAACATTAGGAGAGGGAAACAATGGAGTGGGAGTTGAAAGGGGGGGGGGCAATGTTTGATTGCAAGGAAGCACTGAATCCAAGAGCGGCTACTGGGGGTACAAAGAAGGGAGGAGGGGGCAAAAAGGAGGACCTGGCCCAGGGTTAGGACACAAGATAGAGCAAGCTTAAGACCGTAGGGGTGACAGAGAAGTTGCTGGACAGGTGGGTCCCACACAGAGGTTGCAGGCTGCTGGTTGGCCGCACTGAGGGTCGGGGAGCAGGATGCTGCATAGGCACTTCAAGGGGACTAGGGACACACAAAGGGGCTGCAGGATCAGGACAAGGTTGTTGAATGCTGTTGCAGAGCATGCAGAAGTAAATGGGCCGCGGAAGTAAACGGGCTGCATGGGGCCGGAAACACAGAGAGGATGTGGTGAGCACACAGAGTCCATCAATTGTGTGTCCTTTGCTTTCTCACCGTAAGTGCGCCGGGTATGCCCAGACGTGAGTCTCCGGCTCACTGTGCCACTGAATTCAAGCTTTCCCTACTGATGAGGGGTGAAACCCCGAAACCGGTCCTAGGATGCTTGTTTGCGGTCCAGGGATGACCTGGTTTGGCAGTTCGGGCTGGACTGTTCCCATGAGGTACAGGGTCAAGACTGATTTGCAAATGGCCAGGTCTAAACTGGGGTGGCATAGTGAGCAAAAGAATGATGGATTTAAAGATCTTTTGACTGGGGAGAATATTTTGATTTGTTCTGCATTCCGTACATCAATTGTGTGTCTTTTGAATGCTTTTGCAGGGCATGCAGAAGTAAATGGGCTACATGGGCAGGGAACACAGAGAAGCTGTGGTGAGCACACAGGGAGCTGTAAGTCAAGAGGTAGCACATAAAGGAGCTACAGGGTGAGGGCATGTACACACAGGGCACACAGAGATAGGACAGGGTAGAACACAGAGGCTACAAGGAAGACTGGGGTACAAAAAATAGAAGTCCAAAGTGCTGTGGGGGTATTGGTGAAAGCATGGGAAGGGGTGCAGCCACAGGTTGTATTGGGGCAGGGTTACACAAAGGGTCTAAAAGGGAAATGGAGGGACACAGAGATTAGCAAACATGATTTATAAACAATGGCAAGACGGCACAACTTACTTTGCAGTTTACAATTTAAAAAAAACACACACACACACACATACATACATACCATCATTCCGATGCCAACGGATACCTGAGCCACAGATCTCAGACCGTCAGAAAGATTCTCCGTCACCGAACGGCCCAAAAGGGCAGTGTCCATTGATAGGCGGTTTACTAGCTCTCCTGTTCGAGTCTTGTCAAAGAACGCAACCTCCTGCCTCAAAATAGAGGAAAACAAGGATGTTCGCAACTGCTTCACAATCTGCTGTCCTGCAATGAACAAAGTGTTAACAGCTGTGATTAAGAAAACATATTTTATGTAAAAAATAAAGTAAAAATATTTTGGACATTTTTCATTATTAATAGTAATACGTGATTACAGAAAGTATGCAAGAGATGAGTTCATAGTGCAGAAAATAAATGTTACTATTATCCAATTTAACACTTCAAATTGACTGCAGAATCTGCCCTACAATCAGCTCAGAAAAGGGCATTGAAGCTGTACTCTGCCGGAATATTTTCAATGTTTGCATTGTTTTGTACCAAAACAGTAATGGCTGGCATGGAATGAAGGTGGAGAGACAGCGGGAGGAGGGTTTACTTAGGGGTGCTCACTAGGTCTCTGAGTCGTGCCCTATGTTGATTACGAAGCTTTAGATCAGTGCCAGCCATGGCTGGAGAGCTGTTGCGGCTCAGTCAACAGGGAATAATGACTTGCAGCCCAGTCCCTGGAAGGGCATTGAGTGCTATGGTCTGGGCAGTACTCACTGCGTGGGCACAATACCTTTATGTCGAAGCCGGCTTTGGACTTTCACCTTCTGACTTCAACATTGACTCTGGCTTCAAGCTGTACGCTGCTGTCTGCCCGGCGTCGACTTCCTCCTTGACATTCTCCATCTAAACGTCTTCCCCAAAGATATCTGTGATAGCCTCGTCCCTTTTGCTGCTCCACCACAAGTCGTCATAGGCGTCGATACCAGACGTTTGCTGATGGTCTTCTTGGACATGAAGGCGAGGTAGGCAGAGAAGGAAGCCTTGTCGTTTTCTGGGGAAAGACACAGGTTACAGACTGTGCGTTGATCTGTCCATAAGTACTTGGGAGTTGCACCGTGGACAATATTGGAACAGTGTTTTTTCCATCACACTGTGACCATTCTCAAACGTGAACTACGCTGAATAAAAGGCACGGCTGGACTGCAACCATGTCCAAGAAGATGACCCTCCTCGCAGAATCTGTTGACTGTGGTGTAGCTGATGGAAGAAACAGGTGTGGCAATTGTTCTTCAGCTATCAAAAGTGGAGAAAAACTCAAGAGGCTCCACACATGTTACTACGCGGGGTGGACTCAGAGCCTCAACGAAGTACGTCCAAAATCGATGGCTGAAAAAACAATCTAAGGACAGAGCCCATGTTCATGCGCAACACAGCCTAAGGAAGGAATCACTACATCTTGTGACTCAAAAGACTTTCTTCAAACAAAAACAAGTTGTACATGTAGGAGAGTAGGGTCTGCAATCCTATGGTCACCCCCGATTTTTGCTTTTTGCTTCACTGGTTTACGACTTTCCCTGGCTGTGGGCCTGCTAATCAGACCCCCAGCCTAGCTGTTCTCTCTCTAAATTGACAAGCATGTACCTTAGGTGCATTTAACAATTGGTACTGGGCAACCTTATCAGTCCCTGTACAGCATACCTTAGGTATCCAGGGCATAGGTGTACCCAGGGCCTACCAGGGGCTGAAGCATGTATTATGCCACCCCTGGCTGGCCTTCTAAACAGACACAACTGGCTGCGCGACAGCTGGGGCAAGGTGGTGTAATCACCCTTTGCTTTAGGTATAGTATCGCTATGTCGTAATTTGACAATGGCCGGGTTAGCTCTTAGCTTTGCTACACGTTATTTCCCTTAACTTGGCTTTATTCGAAAACGCCATTTTGTATGTTACGGCGGCCATTTTAGAGAATGAGCGGCCTCGTGGTCAGCATGCCCTTTAGTCCTTTGTCCGTGCCGCTGACCACTCGAGTTTGCCCAGCAACAGGCTATTTTTAGTAACGGTCAAGCCTGTACATGCGCAGTTCCGACTGACCAGTCACCCCTCAGGAATGTTCCGCCAAACTGACCAGTGGAGTTGTAACCCCTCCTATGAGTTGGCTGTGCTCCAAAAATGACCATATATGTACATAAACTCTGTAACCTTGTACCGCCTATCTTTTTATTACCTGTAAAATGTATAAAAGAAGGACTCGCACCAACGTTCGGGTTGATACTTCTTGCATTGCCGAAGGGTGCTGTAGGAATGTACCACCACCCAATGGGGTCTTAATAAACTTGTCTTTTGTACTTTTCAGTTTCCGTGCCAACAGTTCTTTCGGTGTAAGTGGGTTATCTGCGGAGCATGTAGGCCTTGGGAACCCAATACCACAAATTGGCGACCACGAAGGGACTCATCGGCGACTCGGATGCCCAAAGGAGAGGTCGTGACGAAGGATTGGAAACTCGCCATGGATGCGTACGCTGCCTCTGAGTGACCCGAGTCTTGGCACCCACGGTGTTTTCTTCCTTTCCTTCTGATCTGGCCTTCCAGGTGGCGCCGGTCTCCGACTGAAATCCTGATCGCTTGCTGTACAGTGCCTGTTTGGCTGATTCGATTAAAGACCTTGGCAGTTGGAATCTGGATATTTGAGATTGGGTAAGATTTGTGATCGGTAAGGTAGTCTACGGACGCTTACTGAAGTTCTATGATTGGGACTATGATTTGAGTTAGCTAACATTTTGACTTTGTGAACTTTGAATATAGTCAAGTCAAGTCAAGTCATAAAATTTGTATAGCGCACTACATACCCAGAGGGTTTCAAGGCGCTTAGGAGGGGGAGGAGGATTATTTGTCAAATATCCACGTTTTAAGCTGCTTTCTGAACGCTAGGTGGTTCTGGGTGAGGCGAAGGTAAGCGGGGAGTGAGTTCCATGTTTTAGCAGCCAGGTATGAGAAGGATCTGCCTCCCATGGTGGTCTTGTTGATGCGGGGTACAGTGGCGAAGGCTTGGCTGGAAGAGCGTAGTTGGCGGGAGGGGGTGTAGAAGGACAGTCGAGAGTTGAGGCAATCTGGTCCGATGTCGTAGGCAGGCATGTAGAGATGTTTCTCTAACTTTGTTTTGCATTCTGAGCGGCACATTTGTGTGAAGTACTGTAAGTGCCATTTGTATGGTATCACGCTTTCGTGGTACTTTTTGAACATGCCTGTTTTAAGCACACTCCGAGGGATGAGCGGTCTTGGAAATGGTACCACAATTAGGTTAGCGGAATCTCAGCCGGCTCCTCCAGAGGGAACTCCCAATCGTGAGATGTATGTGAAATTTGGCCTTCCCCCTATACTGTACAGTAAATTATGGCACAAATATACTAGAACTGATCCCGAGTTGCAATGGCCACTACATGGGTCGTTTGATTTGTGAAAGGTTCAATTTGTGGAGCAATGTTTGTTTCAGCGCAGGTCTAGACAGAATATGTTTGATTGTGTGCGAATGTGGGAGAAAGCGGTGCGTGAACGTATGAAGCGTGAAGTTGCCTTGGCGGACAAAGAGCAGCGCAAGGCTGCTCGAGATAAAGCTTTACAGCTTGAGGAAAAGGAGGCGCAGGAAAAGAAAGAGAGGGAGGCACGGGAACGTAATTTGCAAACGACCGGTCAATTCCCTATTCGACGACCGCTTTATCCTGTCCTTAATAATGAAACTGATGATTTTTCGTTATTAGATCGATCTCCGCCTCCGTACGTTCCTCCTACGGCTCAGACTAAGGATTCTGGTGATGAAGAGCAGGATAAGACGGAGAAGGCGGATAAGTCGAGTGTCAGGTCATCGGCGGAGAGATCCGCGGAGTTGCGTAGTCGTGCTCGGAAATTAAATTTAAATCATATAACCGTGGCAGACGTTGTTTCCGGAAGGAGTAAATGGACAGAACGAGAATTGATGTGTTTTTTGAATACTTTTGCAGATGAAGTTGTTACTCGATTTCGGAAATATTCAGAGACTTTAGAACCTAAGGCTGTGTCGGTTCATCGTGAGAATTTGGATAAAGGTTTATTTGTTCTTTCAGATGTCGATACCTTTTTCAAGCAACTGATCCAGCTGCGGGATGAGACGTCCAGGTTGCGGGAAGAACAGAAAAAGAATAAGGAGTCCGTGCCGTGGTCCACTGAGCAGTCTAAGGAGTGTTCTCTCCGGGGTTCAGATAAGAATTCTAAAGTGCATGTTATGCCTATGCGTGAAGCTGCACCTTTGTATGTTCCCCCTAAGGGGGATGGTACAGATGAGGATAAAACGTCGAAGGATGCGAAGGGGTACTTTATATATAATTGGGTGTATACGCCTTGGAATAGAGCAGATGTTATGGCATTAAAAAATTCTTTGCCTGATCTTCGAAAAAATCCAGCTGCATTCTATGAAGGGGTGGAGGGGGCCATTTCCTCTTGTGTTATGACTCTTGTTGATATAGATCTCTTTTTTTGGGTTAACTCTTCCGCCTGATATGTGGAGGTCGATTCAAAAAACTAATGATCAAGCGATGCTTGGGGGAACTTGGAAAGAGATAAATCAGGCTGACTTAGACAGGGAGCCTGCATGCAAACCGTGTGACTTGATTTTAGACCTCCCAGCGGCTATTTTGACTAAACTAAAAACACTTGTTCCTTCTAAAAAGATCGATTGGACTATGTTAGCTTCGTGCAAACAAAAGTTGGATGAATCGGTATCAGATTTCTTTACACGTTTCGAAGAAGCGTTTCATGATTACAGTGGTCAATCGTTAACAGATGATACGGGTAGGCATCTGTTTGTTGATAAGTATGTGGGCAATCTCCTACCGGAGATTGCGAAGCGGTTAAAAGCGAGTGAAAGTTCCTGGACCACGGCGACCCCAGCGTCTTTGTTAACAATGGCTCAGTATTACGAGCGGCAGGAATTAGAGGCTAAAGAAAGTGCAGATAAGAAAACGAAGGAATTGAAAACGAAGGTGATGTTGGCGCAGGTTCGCGGGACGCAATCTAGAGGGAATGAGAGAGGTAGACGAGGAGGGAGTCATGCGTCGTACGGTCGTACTGACATAGCGGAGGACCAATGTGCATATTGTAAAGAGTTTGGGCATTGGGCCGATGATTGTCCGGTACTTCGTGAACAGCGTAGTCAGCGTGGTCGAGGAGGTGGTAGGGCGAGGAATAATTATTCAGGAGCGAGAGGTGGCGGAAGTGATCGTGGTGGGTTTGAAACGAGGGGCCGTGGTCAGGATGAACAAAATACTTTTGATAGACGAAATCAATATCAGATCTCGGAGGGAGAGAATGCGGAGCTTCAGGATTATGTGCATGCATAGGATTGCGTAGGATGGGGTACGGAATCAGTTGAAGTGCCAGTAGATCAAAGAGGTCCATATGTATCAGCGGGCATTTTGGGTTCTACTGATCAGTTTTTAGTTGACACAGGAGCTACTCGTAGTGCTTTGTCCAAAAACTTGGTTCCAAGGGCTCCCCTGTCTGGCGAAACGATAACATGTATAGGGTTTGATGGCACACCCTCTCCTAGCCCATTATCACAACCTCTTGCACTTTGCATTGACACATTTTTTAGTTTTGGTCCATTTTTGTTGTCACCTCACACTCCAGATAACATTATGGGCATTGATTTGCTTAAGTACTTTCGAGCAACGATACGCTGCGCTACCGAAGGAGTGTGGGTTATTTTAAATGACAATTACCTGGATTCAGACAGATTTTGTACAATACAGGAAATTGAAGCATTAGCCTCTCTCCCGCACACGTTATGGGCGACCTCAGATACGGATGTGGGACAGATGCTTATTCCACCTATTCGAATTACTGTCAAGGAGGGAGTACACTTACCACGTGTACCACAGTATAAGATTTCTAGGGAAGGTGAAATTGCCCTGACGCACATCGTTCAGGATTTAATTATTGCAGGAGTAGTGGAGGAAGTTCCTTACAATGTTTGTAACAGCCCTATTCTCCCGATTCTTAAGAAAGACACAGACGACAAAGTCTATCGATTTATTATTGATTTGAGAGAAATAAACAAAATTGTCATCCCTCAATATCCAGTGGTGTCTGATATCACGACATTGCTTACATTGGTCCCTCCATCAGCGACGACATTTACTGTTATAGATCTCAAAAATGCATTCTTTTCCATTCCCATCCATCCTGATAGCAGATACCTATTTGGCTTCACGTTAAATAATAAATCGTATAGATTTTGTCGTGTCCCTCAAGGTTACACTGAAAGCCCTAGCATCTATAGCCAGGCTTTAAAAAGACAGCTTGATTCTTTTGAACTGCAATCCGGAGTAGCCCTTATACAGTATGTTGACGACCTCCTGTTGGCTGCTGACACTTATGCAAAATGTGAGGAAAGTACTCTTGCTCTGCTTTCTTTTTTAGCTCAGAACAACCATAAAGTTTCGAAGAAAAAGCTCCAATATTGTAGACCCAAGGTGATCTACCTCGGTCATCTTTTGTCTAAGGAGGGGCGTGCATTAACGTCAGATCGAATTCAGGCGATTTTAGATACACCAGTCCCCCGCACTCAGAGAGATGTACGTGCCTTTATAGGATTAACGTCCTTTTGTAGACAGTGGATCATGGGATTTTCGCACATTATAAAACCTTTGTTAGCGTTATTGTCCAAAACTACACCAATGCCCCTTGAATGGACAGATGAATGTCAAAATGCTTTTGAACAATTGAGACAGGCCCTTTGCTCTGCACCAGTGCTAGGTAAACCAGACTACTCAAAGATTTTCACATTGTACGTGCACGAGAAAGATGGGTGCGCGTTATCAGTGTTAGTGCAAGCACACGGGGATAAACAGAGGCCATGCGCGTACTTCTCAGCCATTCTTGACCCTGTAGCACGAGGGTTACCTGGGTGTTTGAGCAGTTGCAGCAACAGCAGTAACTATACGGCAGAGTGAGGGAATAGGGTTATCGCACAAACTGTTGGTGCTAGTTCCCCATGCAGTAGATGCCTTGTTAAATCAAACAAAGACTCAATATCTTACCAGTGCACGTTTAACAGGATATGAGTTCACACTTTTGGCGCCACATATCACACTGAAAAGATGTGCTACCCTGAACCCTGCCACTTTATTGCCTTATCCGGTTGAAGAGGGGCAGGAAGAAAAACATCATGATTGTGTTTTCCTGACTGAGGAACAGACAAAGGGTCGTGTTGACTTACAGGATATGCCACTTCCAGATGTGGATGGGGAACTGTGGGTTGATGGATCGTGTTTGAGGCTACCAGATGCCACGACTTCCGCAGCATATGCGATCACGACACTCAAGACAGTGGTAGAAACAGCACGAATACCACAGAAATCGGCTCAAGCAGCAGAGCTGATTGCCTTGACAAGAGCCTGCGAGTTGAGTGCTGGCCTATGTGTGAACATCTACACAGACAGCCGGTATGCCTTCGGAGTAGCACATGACTTCGGGCTACTCTGGAGAGAACGTGGGTTTTTGACCTCTCATGGAGTACACATTATGCACGGAGAACTGGTGTGTGATATCCTAAATGCGTTGCTTTGCCCAAAGAAAGTAGCGATAATTAAATGCAGTGCGCATAAAAAGATCACTGATGAAATAGGACAAGGCAATGCTTTTGCAGACAGTATAGCAAGACAAACAGCTATGTCTCGAAATGACTCCCCCATGTATGTAGTGAAGTCGCAGGCCGAGCGATGGCATGATGCTAGAGCAGAGATAATATTTTATGTAGTTAAGGAGGTGGGTCCCGGGACGTAGGGTCGGCTGGACCATATACAATTTTTTGAAAAGACAAATGCCAACCCCACCACTTCTCAAATGCTCTCAACTGCGAGCAAACAAATCAAAATTAAATTTCAGATTTGTTCGGTATATTTATTTTTACCTTTTACTTTAGAAATTTTAACATATAAGCTCAGACGGATTGCCTGAGAAAGACACTCAACATGTAACAACTACTATACAACAATGGGGAATATAAATCACAGGAAAAAATTACAAAACACACAATTATATAATACACCTTTCAGATATTGAGTGGTAGCAAACGATGAATCTCTGCACATGTTGGAACATTCAATAAACCAAAATCAATATATCAACTCAATGAAAGAGACACGTTCAAGGGAAACCAATAGAAGAATATAAACAAATTAATCAGTGAGACTCAGAACTGAATTCTGTATCCTTCGCATATTCTTCCAATGATGCCGACGCGTTTCGAGTCCGTGAGTCAGGTTGACGGACTCTCATCAGGGCTCAATCAATGTAGTTCTGACAGTGACTCCGAAGGCCTTATCTCGGGGATCTGTTAGCACCAATGCTTGTAGCGGGACCTTGTTATCTCGGACAGTAGTAAGTGTATCTCCCTGTCCCTCTCTAGTTCAGATATCCTGCCAGGTTCAATTCAGAAACCTGGCAGTTTTACGACGGAGCCTCAACTGAACCGGCTTTAAGCCGAGGAATAGGAAATAGTGCGGTTCAACCCGGATACCGCTGTATCTTGGAGGATGAATTGACAGCAGCTTGATTGCGATTCAAAGAAGCGCAAGCAAAGATCGACTAGCGTGCCTGATACCTGAGACCGTTGAGAAAACGTTGTGTCTCCAGGTTAAATAAGGAACCACAGGATATCTGAACTAGAGAGGGACAGGGAGATACACTTACTACTGTCCGAGATAACAAGGTCCCGCTACAAGCATTGGTGCTAACAGATCCCCGAGATAAGGCCTTCGGAGTCACTGTCAGAACTACATTGATTGAGCCCTGATGAGAGTCCGTCAACCTGACTCACGGACTCGAAACGCGTCGGCATCATTGGAAGAATATGCGAAGGATACAGAATTCGGTTCTGAGTCTCACTGATTAATTTGTTTATATTCTTCTATTGGTTTCCCTTGAACGTGTCTCTTTCATTGAGTTGATATATTGATTTTGGTTTATTGAATGTTCCAACATGTGCAGAGATTCATCGTTTGCTACCACTCAATATCTGAAAGGTGTATTATATAATTGTGTGTTTTGTAATTTTTTCCTGTGATTTATATTCCCCATTGTTGTATAGTAGTTGTTACATGTTGAGTGTCTTTCTCAGGCAATCCGTCTGAGCTTATATGTTAAAATTTCTAAAGTAAAAGGTAAAAATAAATATACCGAACAAATCTGAAATTTAATTTTGATTTGTTTGCTCGCAGTTGAGAGCATTTGAGAAGTGGTGGGGTTGGCATTTGTCTTTTCAAAAAAAAAGAGCAGAGATAATAGACATCCAAAAATCAGCGACTGAAGCAGAACTTGTAACATGGGCAGCCGAAGGGATACTGGATGACGAGGGTTGTTGGAGAAGTAAGGACATGGAGAGATGGAAATTGCCGGCAGCTTACTTGCAGGCGATGGTCCAGATGACACACGGGTTAGCGCATGTGGGAGCTCTTGCAATTACTCGATTGTTAACGCGAGTTTGGGAGCATCCTGAGATTGCTAATACTGCTAAGAGAGTAGTGCAGACCGGTTTGATATGTTTACAACACAATCCTGCGAAAGGGACGCATACTCCGAAAGGAGGTTTCGTTCCACCTTCTGCGCCATTCGAGGTACTCCAAATGGATTATATCCAGCTTGAGCACTGCAATGACCTTAAGTATGTCTTAGTGGTGGTGTGTGCCTTTAGCAAATGGGTCGAGGCCTTCCCCACGAAAGATAATACAGCTTTGACAACAGCTAAGGTTTTGCTCAAAGAGTATTTCCCTCGATTTGGAGTTTGCAAATTTTTGTGGAGCGATAATGGTCCTCATTTTGTTGGGAAAATTGTGGAGTATGTACTAAAGGGGCTGGGGATCCAGCAGAAGTTTCATGCTGTGTTCCACCCTCAGTCAGCAGGTCTTGTCGAGCCGTACAATGCCACGTTGAAGTTGAAACTGGCTAAGATCGTGGCGTCCACGTCATTGAAGTGGCCGGATGCTTTGCCGCTAGCATTGCTTTCTCTTAGATCAGTGCCCCACTCTCGAACTGGCCTTACACCGTATGAAGTGGTGTTTGGAAGGCCTATGAACATATGGGGAGTTCCTAAGCCGCGATTGTTACATGATGTGCCTTGTATAATGATGAACGATTATTTGGCACGATTAACAAATGATTTGCTTTCTATTCATCAACAGGTTCGAGAAGCGCTCCCTGACAATTCCATTGGAGAGGCCCATAGTCTCCGTCCTGGGGACTATGTGATGGTGAAGTCGTTTGAGAGGGCGAATAGCTTGGAACCGAGGTGGCGTGGCCCCGAGCAAGTCCTCCTGGCAACTCGAACGGCTGTGCGAGTGACCAACAGAAAGCGGTGGGTGCATTCAACTCACTGCCGGCGTGTCTCTCCGGACCTGGTGAATCCTACCGTGCTGTCCGACTACAAAGATATTTTGGATAAAGAAAAGAGCCCAGCTGTGACATCGGCCGAATCTGAGGGAGCCTTCCCGGATCACACGGTTTCTGGACGACAGCGCTACGATCTGCGGCCAAGATAGGAAGAAGATTTTTTTTTGTGCGAGACTGGTTGGTTACCGCTCTGGGGTTTGTGAAACGGAAGCCGGGAATCTCAAGGGGGGGGGGATCAGTTCTGCCAAGAGTAGCGACACCCGTCTTGACCCCGGAGAAGAAAACAACGGCTACCTCGGAGCTCAGCACCACTGTTTTTGTTTTTAATTTTTGTAGTTGTATATTTGAGACTATTTGAGACATTGTGAACTTTGAACTATGGCTTCTTCTACATCGCGGGACAAGAGAATTCTTGGTGCCATTTTGTTCGTATTGACAATTGTGGTGATAGCAGTAATAGCCTGGGTAGTAGAACTTGTGGTGCCTGTACAAGAACATTTGCTGCCGACTACCCCGGCTCCATCTGAACATTTTCACTTCACCTTACCCTACCATGAAGAACGGCACCGACAGACTTACTTGAACAATAGCTTTATTCAGATTTTGCATCATACTCATAATATGACGAACACTTCCAATTGCTGGGTGTGTGCAATGTTGCCTGGTCATCAGAAAAAAGGGGGCACTCCGCTCATCCCACTCCCATTTTCTCACAATGGTTCCTGTAATGCCTGGTACACTCTCCTATTCACTTTGCGATGGCCGACAAAAGGAGGGGTGCTTTTCCGTTTAAATAAAATATGCTATCATGACCGGGATGGTTATCCACGAGCTGAGGGTACTCGATTTGAATGGGAAGAGTACCGTCCCGATAATGCGTCTGCACCCCGCATTTACAGCAATCAAAGGAACATTAATATGTCCAGTTCACATGTCATTAATGTTATAAATACCAAAGCAGATCTCTGCATACGTAATAAAGGTACAATACCGGTTGGAAAAAGTGAATGTAACACCACACTTACATTTGACAGTCCGAATGGCATATCATTTGTGGCCTCTCGAAATACATACTTTATCTGCGGTAATAAAGGTTATCATCAGCTCCCTCTAGGATGGTTAGGCACATGTTATGTATCTTTTGTATTGCCCCCTGTATTCATTGCCCCACCAATGTATCATAATGACTACGTGCTCTATCACGACTTTGTGTTAAATCGAGTTAAACGTGCTGTGGTCTTGGACGACATTGACCAGACCGACACTGCCTTACAACAGTATGTAGACTTTAATCTAGGATTGTTTTCCTTTGTGGGGGCTGCTTTGAACAGTCGGAAAATACGACGATTGACTCGTGTAGTTGAGGCTGTAGCTAATGACACTGCTATTGCCCTAGGGAATATCACAGAAGAACTGCAAATTTCTAGAATTGTTACGCTCCAAAATCGCATGGTTCTTGATGTGGTTCTAGCTGATCGAGGGGGGGCATGTAGAATTATCGGAAGTAGCTGTTGCGTATACGTGCCAGATAATTCGCCATCGGTTTATGATGCAATTTCAAAACTTTACAAAATCGCTGCTGAAATACACCCGGACAATTGAACTTGGACTCTTTCGGGGTGGTTCTGGTCAATGCTTAGCACATGGGGTTGGAAACTGCTGACAATTTTATGTATTGTAGTTGGGATACTATTCTTTGTATGTTTATGTATACAATGTGGCCCTGCCTTATGTTCTAGCAAGCAGCAGAATTGATTGCACTCACAAGAGCATGTGTGTTGGCAAAAGAAAAGCGAGTGAATGTGTACACGGACAGCCAATACGCCTTTGGCGTGGCTCACAGTTTTGGACATTGTGGCGTGAACGGGGGTTCCTGACGTCGCACGGTACAAAGATCCAACATGGTCAGTTAGTAAATGAGCTTCTCGAGTCACTGACGTTGCCACTACAAGTCGAGATTGTGAAATGCAGTGCACACAAAAAGATTCAAGATGATGTTGGTCGTGGGAATGCATTTGCGGATGAAGTTGCAAAAGAAACTGCGAGAAACGTGATGAGTCGAATGTATGTTGCGGGTCTGGCGAGATGGGTTCCAGAAAAGAGTATGTGTGAAGATACGATTGAGAGTGTGAAATCCATTCAAGGTGAAGCCACAGAGAAAGAGTTGAATGAATGGAGAGAAAGTAAGGGTCGATTGGATTCGAATTGTTGTTGGATCGAACTGTCAGAGCATCAGAGATGGCTGCTACCCGATGCGTATGCGCTTGCAGTGGTGACAATGGCTCATGGAATGGCTCACATAAGTGTGAAAGGGATCTGTAAGTTGTTGGCTCCACTATGGCAAAATAGTGGAATACCTAAATGTGCAGAGAATGTGGTCAAGAACTGTATGGTGTGTCTGAAGTACAATCCTGGTAGGGGAACCCCAACTCCAGCTGGTCATTTTGCGCCTCCAACGTATCCATTCGAGGTTTTGCAGCTAGATTTCATCCACATGGAAAGGTGCAACAATCTGAAATACGTACTCGTTGTTTGTGCCTTTTCCAGGTGGGTGGAGGCGTATCCCCTTAAGGACAAAACTGCCTTATCCACAGCCAAAGCCCTTGTCAAAGAATTCTTCCCTAGGTTTGGAATGCCTAGAATGGTCTGGAGTGATAATGGGAGTGAATTCGTGGGACGAGTGATGAAGAGAGTGTGTGAGGGGCTGGGCATACAACAGAAGTTCCACGCTGCAAATCACCCCCAATCAGCTGAACTAGTAGAGTGCTATATAAACGCACTCTAAAATTGAAACTGGCCAAGATTCAAGCAAGCACAGGTCTTAAATGGCCTGACGCCCTGCCTTTGGCACTCCTATCGACGAGAATGACTGTCCACTCTAGAGTGGGACTTAGTCCTCATGAAATCGTGTTCGGCCGCCCGGCCAACATATGGGGAGTGCCAAGGCCCACAAGGTTCAGTGAGATAGAGCATCCTGTACTGCTTGACTATTTGCACGAATTGACGACTAAATTGCGTGTTTTACACCAACAGGTCCACAGCTTTTCCCCGCCAGCGTCTGATGATCCAGGCCACGCAATTGAACCTGGCACCTGGGTCCTGGTGCGCAACTTCCAGCGAACCAAGAACGAGCAGCCTCGCTGGTCCGGACCCTTCCACGTTTTGCTGGCAACCCACTCTGCAGTACGTGTCCACGGCAAGAAGAACTGGGTGCACGGCGCCCATTGTAAACGGGTCCCACTGCCCCTTCCATATGACCGGTGGGTCCAGGAGGGAATTGCTGACTCTGAGACCGAGACTGTGCCTCGCTTCTTACCCTTCAGTGATGCACGTTTGAAAGGAACTACTTCAGAAAAGGAAAGCGATAACATTCTGCAAGGATCTGTGCCACCGTCAATGACGTTGGACACTACTGAGCCTGAACTCCTGTTTCTCGACCACACAGCTCCTGGTCGAAACCGCTATAACTTGAGGCCAAGACCTATGACTATGGACTAATAAAAGTTTTTTCTTTTTGATTGTGCAGCTCTCTCATCTAGGATACTCGCTCATTTTTGATTTTCGAACCGCCATCTGGTTCTGCTGCTAGGGTCGCGGTTGCCACAGTCTTTGGAGTGCAGCTGGAGACGGTTAGGTCGACAGTTCTGGTTGGTCTAAGGGAGTTGCCCTAAACTGACAGAAGCACTTCTTAGCAGAATCAATCTCCCACCGCGGGCAGCAACTTAGAGGATGGAGTTTCCCAAGATGGAGAGACCTTCCAGATCTACGAACTTTGAAACAAGAATATGCACTGTGATGGCAAAAACACGATTTTTGATAATATGCATTTTCATGTTGTGTAGTATAATGATGTTTTTGATTGGCTATGCTTTATTCACCTTTCGAGTTTCATTTGCACGCGACACTCAGCCCACACCTCCTCCTACTGTTTCCCCACACTCCTTTCACCCTCTACCTGAACACGAGTCTGCCAGAAGGTTAGAATTTGTAAATAACTCATTCGTTCAGCTCCTACACCAGCACCAGTCTGTAATGAACACAACGAATTGTTGGGTATGTGGACTTATGCCACACACAACAGATAAGGGTATCCCATATTTTGTCCTGCCGTTTAGCTACTATGGTTCTCTGTGGGCATTTCAAACAATGTTCCTATTCTCCATCGAACCATATCCCCCGCGTCCCACAGGAAGAAATTCAAGCAACAAGGCACTAGTGGCAGGAATCAGAAATATGAGCAGAGATATCGACACATATCAAACGATCCCCAAAGATGAATTGGAGCCTTACAGTAGGTGGAATATAACAAAGTATGGAATTTCCTTGAGTGAGAGCCAGCAAGCAAAGATTTCCTCCCCAATCTGGATAGTACCCCATCAAGGTCACCTATGTCTGCAGGGAAATGGCAAGAACCCCAGAGCTCAGTTAGGGAAGAGTGTCTGTACTGAAACTTATGTTTTCCCGTCTCAGACCTCCCCTTCATTCTTAGCAGCTAAGGGTACCTACTTCGTCTGCCATGATAGAGCATATACATGGTTGCCCCCTGACTTTTCGGGCACATGTTTCATCTCGTTCTTGTTGCCACCCACCTACACGGCCGAGGCAGATTACCACAGGACAAAGACAGTTAGGGGTGTTGTGAGTAAAGACGACACCGTGGAACAAGAGTTTGGGGATTTCGCAAAGGGTTTTCTGCCGTTTTGGGAGCCTATGGTGAACAGCAGGAACATTCGCCAATTGACGAGGGTAGTTGAATCCGCCGTGATTGAAACGGCTGGTGCCCTTAGTAACTTGACTGCGGAGCTCCAGTCGGACCGCCTTATGACTCTTCAGAACAGGGTTGCCCTAGATGTCATACTTGCAGACCGTGGTGGGGTATGTAAAGTGATCCAATCCAGTTGCTGCATTTTCATCCCTGACAATGCTCCGACAGTATACCAGGCCATCTCCAAACTGCATAAGATCTCTGAGTCCATTCATGTGGACAAAGGAGACTGGTCCTTGCTGGGGTGGTTCTGGGAACTGATATCTGCCTGGGGATGGAAAATTCTGATAGTCATTGGAATGGTCTTAGCCATCCTGTTCATATTCTGCTTGTGTGTACAGTGCGCTCCTGCAATATGTGGCCTCTGTGCTACATCATGTGTAAGGAAGCCTGTGTCAAGGGACGAACTAAGCAACAGGATGATGCTACAACAGCATCTCAATGACTTCATGTACACAGACCTGGACTCAGATTAGCATGAGTATAGGTTATTGCCTATATAAGGGCAAAAGGAGGGTCTGTGGTACTGAAAATTCTGGACCCGACTATGGTGTTGAACCGAAGCTCTACACTCGTGTCAAAAATATCATCACACCATGACGAATTTGGTATCGGCAGACTGGTAATGATTAAGATATTATGCCTGTGCATTTGCGTCACGATTGAGTGACGAAATCACCCTTAAATATAGGTTTCTGTCTTGAACCCTCAGGTTCCATTTTGTGAGCGGCATCCATCTTGTGATTGCCCTTACATAGTCAATTGACCAAGGCCGAATTCGATCTGAAAGGACACATACACCTTTTCTGACTCCTCTGTGACCTGGGCGAGCTGACTCCATTGCCTCGAGCCAAACCTGTTCGGGCAGTCCTCATCCCAATGGCAGAGTGAGATTAGCATCAAGGCACAACATGCCATAAACCGTTCATCGCATACAAGCCATGTTTTATCACACACACACCTGTCCCTGTTTCTTCTTTATGGTCTGTTTTACAAGGAGGTTTTATTGGGGGTTTATCGATATCTGATGGAAGTTCTGGGCCTTGCTGGGTAATCTACCACGAACTGGACAATCTGAAATGTGGGATTGTCATCATGACTTTGCTTTCTCTTTGTAATAGAAATATTTATATGACCGAACTGTAAAACTAGGAATTCTTGCCTGAAGCTGATATTTTTGTATAAAAAGAGAAGGCTGGTTCTGTAAAAACGAACAGTCTCCTGAGAATATACACACCGTGCTGTTGTACTTCTAGGACGCTTGTTACTTGGTTGCAGCCAATAAACTCGATCTTTGACATCACCTAGAAGACTCTGTGTTTCTGTGGTCCAAAACAGGAAGGACTCAAGAGGTCTCTGGGTGCTCCCCCTGGCACCGCCGGGTCTCTAAAAACCCGGTACCTCACTCTGACCTTGTCTCCAGAGTCCTCCAACTTTTTACTGGTTTGAAAGTGAGGATTCGTTGTGAAGGCTGTTTTCAGCCTCTATTATGATCTCATGGAACTAGGCAGGGGTGCCCCATTAGCCATTTGCCTTCAATCTCTAAAATTGACAAGGATATCCAGCCCGTGAATATACATCAGTTTGAGGTTACGGTTCTAGCCTACACTGAGGATATGGCAGTTTTAACTCCTACCCTGATTAGAGCCTTAAGGGCAGTTGAGCAGGTCGCCCACTCATTTGGAGAAGTGTCCGCTATAAGCTGAATTGAAATAAAACTCCGGTCCTGTCTAATGTCACTTCCCCTGTACAGGATAGGACATGGGTACCGCCTGAGACCTATTTGAGGTGGTCAAGCTGTTGGTGCACATGGAGGAGATTGTGGAAACGAATTATGGGAAGTTATATCAACAAGTGGTCAGTGTTTTCACATAGTGGAATTGTTTTCATCTGGGCTTGATAGGCCAGTGTAACCTTATCAAAATGATCCTCCTCCCGAGATACTTACATCTCTATCCCTTGCATTCCTTTTTGTTCGTGAGGTATTCTTTGACAGTAAATAGTCTTCATGGCAGAAGTTTATTTAGTCAGAAGTCTCGCTGCAAGATACAGTTTCTTCAGTAGACCAAGGAGTATGGTGGGGTTTCTCTGCCGGTCCTGTGGTTTAATTATCTTGCTTCATTTCACTCTCAACTCCGTTTGGTTCTGGGCTGGAGGACGTGTGACCAGGGGTGTTTGACAACTTCCTGCCTTTAGGGGATTCGATTGTTCCAGGTGTCGGTGTAGTGGACACAGTATATTTTAAAAGAACTGTTTAAGACCTTAATGGCCTTTCACCTCATATGGGGCTCCCTCAAGCAAATATTCCCTGCAACTACTTTGTTTAATTAACTTACATATTTAGGATACAACCCCAATTTACCCTTGTTTGTCCATAGGTGTTTTCAGAACAACTCCGAGAAGGCCAGACTCTTGATTATGGGTCAAATGTTTGAGGGGGAAGTCCTCCTCTCTTTTGACAATTTGCAGTAGCAGTTTTCTCTCACTTGTACCTGCTTTTATAGATATTTGCAAGTACGACATTTAACTTCCAGTCTTAATAAAGGCAAGATCAGATGCTCTGACAATTCCCTCCTAGAGCTGGTTATTAAAGCCTGGCGGCAAAATGAACAAGGTTCTGAAATGCGAGGTAAAGGTCGGGAACCTGTGGTTTGATAATCTTCTGGAACAAAAGGTCTTGATTGTGTCACGCAGTAAGGTCCATCATATTAAAGGCATTAATGATTTTTACTACACCCCTCACCGCCTTCGGGTTATGAAGCTTCGAGCTGTTTATTTCAGCTTCTGCTGCGGGCTTGAGCGGGCCAACAGAGTACATGTCTTCACTTCTTGTCCTACCCATCATCTATTCTAAGCTTTTGTTTTTGGGAATATTAATAGTATTTCAAATTTATCAGTAGAGAAGGACTCGAAGCTGATCATGTTGGAGCAATCATCGGCCATCCCTCAACACTTGGCTGGCTTATATTTCTTCTATATTTCTTTGGCTAGACTTTTGCTGGCTCGCTCTTGGCTTTCGAGTGGTGCCCAGGATCCCTGGAATTACAGGAATTTCTACATCTCTTGGGAGCTGGAGAGGACATTTATAGAGAACGATGCACGAAAATGGAGGTTGAGTCAGATATGGGACCCGGTTAGGCTCTGGATGGCCGAAACACTGAATGACCATGACATGGGTGTTTAGCCTTTCCCTACTTGAACAATGCTTCCCTTTCTCTGTCTAATTTAGAGCTTGTGTAATAAAAAAAAGGACTAGCCTATTGTGCAATTATACAACACTCAGAGCTGTATGTTAAATCACAAACCATTAGGTTGTTTCATGAAGCCCTCACCCACCAACCTAGTTGGTGGCATGCTTCATCATCGGGCCCACCCAGTGACACCGAGTGTAACCCTATTGGTGGTACGGTTAGCGTGAAGATTATCGGGGTTGGTATGTACATGAATGGTGAGCGAAGACACAGGAGCATCACACACATGATCAGTGATTTGGAGCATTTTAAAGTCTAATTAACCCTCGGGTACTGGGACCACTGTATAGCTTTTTTAACTATCACTATTCATGTCACCACACTGCACACTCAGTTACATACCTGCTCCGCTGTAATCAGGCGTCTTAGCACACCCGGACACACTCGGTGTCACTGGGTGGGCCCGATGATGAAGCATGCTACCAACTAGGTTGGTGGGTTAGGGCTTCATGAAACAACCTAATGAATTTGTGCTTTAACATACTGCTCCGAGTCCTGTTTAATTTCACAATAGGCTAGTCCTTTTTGTTTACACACAAATCCTGGGGATACGAACTAGCTACCTAGTCCTCTCTCTCTTCCTTGATAAACGGCGTAATTTAGAGCTTGATCACCTTGTTACTTTTCTATATTACTTCCATTTATCAACATGTCTTATTTGTATTGCATGTTTGGTATTTAACCTGTTTTGCCCCCCAGTCTGAGTTATATCTTTCAATATAAAAAGAGAAAGACCTGGTGCATTGCATTTCCAGAAAGTCTACATAATTTCCCTTACCTTATTTTTTAATTTTCAAATACATAAGAATGAACGTGTGAAAAAAATCATTTTTAAACTTGTGAAAATGTATATTATTAAATTGAATTTAGAGGTCAAATTGTAGTACAATTTATATAAAAATACCTGTGAAATTCACTTAAAAACCAAAAGGTATCAGGAACGTTATAGTTAGGGAATAGAATAAAAAAACACTATAGAAATCGAAAGAAAAAAAAGAAGGTTACAGGAACGTTATAGTTTGGAAATGGAATTAAAAAAAACCTTAGAAATTTACTGAGAAAAAAAACCAAAGGTTACAGGAACGTTATAGTTCGCTTCAGATTTTACAAACACAAAACCACAGAAATTCAAGAGTTAAAATTACCTGAGCTAACTAGTGTGAGTGCTTCGTAAAAGCTTCTGACACTGAAATATATATTCGGAGCTACCTTATAACTTAAATTACTAATCTTTTTTGTACTAAAGAGCGTTAGTATTTCTAACATATATAATCAGAACTATAATCCCTTTTTTAGGTTTCGAACCTGGCGAGGGGCACGAAGTGCCCCTCCCAGTTTGAAAACTTTTGTCTTCAGTAGGGATGTCGGCACAGCCTCTGCCTCTCATTGGCTAGCTCCATAAATGGACGCTAGCCATTGGGAGACAGAGGCTGTCAATCACGCTTTCTTGCGAAAACGCGATTCGGGGGCGTTTCTCGGGCTTTTTTTAAGCCCCGCCCCTTTGTCCTGGGCCGCGCTGTCATTGGCTGCCGGCCCGGGACACCCCCATGACGTCATTCCCGGGCCGCGCTGTGATTGGCTGCCGGCCCGGGACACCCCCGTGACGTCAGCCAATCACAGCGCGGCCCGGGACCTGACCTGTTAGGTTTTGCCTCGGCAATGCGTACGAACGCATGCGCCAGCAAAATCTAATGTTTTCCTCTGTGGAGGGGAGAGATACAATGACATGGCACAGAACATGAAGAAGGTAACGGAGGAATTTACATCCCGCTCCCGCACGTTTTCGCTCTTCATGTATTTTTTCTGTCTGCTTTTGTTTACATCCCGCTCCCGCCCCCCCCCCCTCCACCGCCAACGGAGGAAGCCTTCCCGACCCCCCTCCCGCTGCCCCCCCCCCCCACCGCCAACAGAATGGCGCCAAAAATACGAACAACGTACACTAAGACACTTACCCCTTAGAAGGGTGTGGTAGGCAAGCAAACATTTGTACTGGGTAGGTCCATAGGATCCGTAGTAACCACGGACGTGGTGTAGCAGGTGAGGCAAGGGACTGTGAAAGTGATTCAAATATACGAACGAATGAATGCAGGGAAATTACGTGCTGCAAGATGAATGTAGCCAGGGCACAAGCAATTCTTACCGAAATGCACATGATGGCTCTCTCTCTTCGGGAAGGGATGTTTAAATTGGATGAAAAAGCTTTCACCATCAATGGCTGTAGCTCATTTCTGACGGTGCAGGCACTGTGAAAAAGAGTCTGCTATTAGTCTCTTCGTCAATATTGGCGGGATATTTACCAAAAATACGGGCTCGAGCTCCGTTTTAGTGAAAACATTTTACCTGGCAATAGCGCTGTATTCAATCGCGGCCTCCGTAATAAGGCCTCTCTCACTGGTACGATGACAGTGAGGCCCAGCACTGTGTAGTCTTATATACGGACAATGCGTAGGGTAAGCGTTTTTGGCGGGGAGTGGGGGCTGGTGAATAGAATACAGAGCACGGATGTGCTCAGTGTATCCGTGCTCTCGGCGGTCACCGAGGCATCAACATAACAGAGAGACTGGGAAATGAGTGTGTCTACGGCAGGTGTCTCGTACTAGCCCACGATCTGAATCGGCCTCTGCATCTGTCATCCGGGTGCCTAGTGCTAGTCAGTTTAATAAGTCAGGCAATGTTAACTACGTTGTACACATAGATCCTGCTATTTGGTAACATCATTGATCAAACCAGCGGTCCTGATATGTGATAGAACACAATAAACAATAGCGACCTGTGTGGAAAAACATTTGCAATCATTAATACAACATTTCTAATACGTCTTAGTGAGATCATGTCATTAACAATCCGTTGTCTATTCAGTTAGTGGAACCATCCTGCATCTATGGTTTGAATACCGATCCTAGGTTAGCAGTACATTTACAATGGGCATCTCTTGTATGATAGTTTTTTCTTTCATATTATAACCACCACATTTCAGTATAGTAAACACTGCAATCATTCTTTCAACATTTCTAATATGTAGAAAATAAATAAATATTGGCTAGGTAAGTGCATTTGCTGCGTGCATGCACTTTACATGTCCATGATTACCACAGTTGGCAATCCTTGGTCTATCGTTAGTTGAACCTTCTTACACTGTCCGCTGGTGCCACTTAAAGCACTGATCACTGGTACATGCTTCTAGTGCTTAATTTGAGCCTGTGTGGGCACCAACAATTAATTCTCCTCATTAGACTTTTTCCGAGAGCAAGAGAAGGAAACGAACACAAAACAGAAAGACGGGGGAAGAGAAAGACGGAAATCCCGCCATAAACGGAGAAAGCAGGAACCTGTAAAACTGAGATAAGGGGGCAGGGAGTGACTGGCAGCGAATTAAAGAGGGCAGCGGTGGATTTAAGGCTCCGCACCCTTGGTATTCGACAGGCTGACATTTTATAGCGCCAAACACAGGTGTCTGAGCAGCGCTTTAGTCCCCAGCACTTGTTATTTCACAAACGAAGCGCTGCGGGCTTCTCCCTCTGCCCTCAGCGGCTCTCCTTCCTCAGAGTGCCTCTGCCTGCCAGCCCCACTCTTTCCACACTGCCCGCCAGTGCCAGCTTCTCCCTGACGGTGCCACATCAAACCGCCAACTGTACCCAGCAAACTCCTCAGGCTGGTTGTGGAAGCGGAGAATAAGCTTCGGGACAATCCAGGGTCTTCTCTGCTCGGACTAAACACACCCCGCTGCTGGACACTGTGTCCCTTCTTCTCCTCTCCTCTCGCTTCCTCTCACGCTCCCCCCTCCTTTCGCCCTCTTCTCTTTTCCTCTTCTTCCCTCTTCCTCTCCTACCCTCCTCCTTTCGCCCTCTTTCCCTCTTCCTTTCGTCCTCATTTTCCCTCTTCCTTTTGCCCTCTCCTCCTCCTTTCGTCCCTCCCCGCCCCTCTTCCTTTCGCCCTCTTCCCCTCCTCCTTTCACCCTCTTTCTTGCGCCCTCTCCTCCCCTCCTTTCGCCCACTTTCCCTCCTCCTTTTGCCCGCTCCTTCTCTCTTCCTTTAGCCCTCTCCTCCTTTCGTCCCTCCCCTCTTCCTTTCGTCCCACCTTCCTTCTTCCTTTCACCCTCTCTTCCACTCCTCCTTTCACCCTCTCTTCCCCTCCTCCTTTCACCCTCTCCTCCTTCTCCTTTCACCCGCTCCTCCTCCTTTCGTCCCTCCTTCCCTTGCTCTCCTCCAGCTGCATTTCGCTCCTGTTCATCCCATGACCTGCTCTCGTTTCCCAAATTTCTATTTTTATGCTCTGACATGCGTGCTTTTATGGTTTTCCTTTAAGTGTTGACCTTTTTTATTACCCAGACTTTAAAGGCTTTTGGATCTCCGTCTGCAAGGCCTGCGGCGAGCGCATCGCACGAGGGGACACCCTGCCTGGCAGTCGCTGACTAATACAAAGTGTATGGGTGGGAAATTATGGGCCTCGTACATTAAGGAAAGACAAGTTCGGTATGTTAAAATAAATGGTTTACAGTAACTAACATACGAATCGAGTTACACTCATTTCCCTAAAATGTATCCATCTGAAAGTACCATGCCTCCATAGACAACTTTAGGTCACCCTATATGGAAATCTGTATGTCTGAGAGTGAATATGTGACTGTGTGTGAGGGACAGGTGTCTAATGAATGGACGTGTGACCATGTGTGTGTGATTGATAGTTTAATGACAGGTGGGCATGAGATTCCTGGTGTTTGCTGTATATG